>NC_071507.1:130554328-131759953 GCF_027887155.1 Malaclemys terrapin pileata
CAGGACATTGCAACAATGGAGAAACGCTATCAGGGCAAATGGAGCCCATCAATGCTTGCAGACTAGTTCTGGACAGTGACAAGAGATGCTCCATTTAATGAATACAAGAGACAAGCCAAGAAGCGCCGAGTAGACACTGAATAGGACTAAACTATGTACATAATAGTTTTTTGCCTTTTGTTTCATAATACATATTATTTATATAACCCTTTTGCTGATTTTTAAAGTGTTACATAAACAGGACAGGTGAAATACTATCATGTAAATCAACCATAAACACATGAAAAGACCTAGGTTTACAATTTATGATTAAAATTCTACTATCTACACAATATACATAGACACAAAATGTAAAAACTTAAATATCTTAGAAACAGTAGCCAATCAGTTGTTTTAATTGTCATATTTGAATTCAGTACATCAAAATACATAATAAATAGCACATTTTATCTCTGAAGCAGACGACTTCTCAAAAATTGTAGACCAGTGTTACCAGTAGGTCGCATAATTTTTAGTGGATTCCCTTATTGAAGTCAGTAGTTGCTATTTAAAAGGAAGTAACTAGAAGAGAAGTAGGTGTTTACACACCACTCTGAGTTACATTGATTGCTATTAACAAAGCAACTTCTGTCAAATTGTACTTTACAACTACCAGTGAAGAAGAGTACTAATTACGATTCACTCTATGTAGCTTGTATTTAGGTTTGGCAGAATTCAAATTTTAGATTTTGTTTTGTTTTGTTTCAATTTCAATGGATAATGCTGATATTTATTTTGAAGCTTTTTTTATTAACTTCTTGCAACTGTGCAAATTTAAATTATGGGGGATTCAGACAATTATTTAATGGTAGATGTTGCGATTCAAAAAATGTAAGCTTTATAACTGTTAAAACACAAATTTGTTAACATGTGAAAATATATAAAGTAAATACCTTAAAACAAACTTAAATTCTCCACAGTCTTTTTTTGTCTATCTACAAATTTCTATTATCGATGGAAATATTGTTTGCTCTGTGTGTGTGTGTGTGTGTGTGTGTGTGTGTGTGTGTACAATGACGTTGATATTAACAGATAAAAATCTAATCTTTCCAAACCTACTTGTATGACACATAGAAAAAAATTAGTATAAACTTGATTATTTTCCTTCAAATTATTTTAAGAATACAAGGTTCTCAGTCAAAGTATAGTGGTAACTTGGGTACTGAGTGATATGCGCAAATACTGGCTTTTAATGTCATCACTGTATCAAAAGCATCTGTAAATGGTTGTCATATTAGGATATCAGTGCTACTTTTGTATTATACAGAAATCAAGTCTATAGGTGACCTACTTATGTTTTAATTTTTATAATACTTTTACATTACTTTCTGTGTTTAGTGTGTGTGTGTGTGCGCGCATGTAATACATCAAACCTTAATTTTTATTAGAAGGTGGTTAAGGTTTTAATTTTAATGAACGTCTGTTTATTCAGTAAGACAGATTAAATGTTTTACTATTTATCTTGACTGATATCTGAGGGGAAATAAGAGGTGGTTTTTTTTTTCCTCCTCATTACTACCTAAAATCATAGGAAGAACCTAAAGGCCTTATTAGGAGATGTCAGGATTAGAATGGTTTGAAAGCTTCCAGAGGAGCATGTCTTTATAAAGTGATTGCTTTGTGAATCATCTCACCTCCCACTTTACCATCATATATTTTGCATTGGCCACTACAACAACAGTACATATGGAACAGTAATACTAGGGGAAGGAAAAATTGTCTTTGCTTTCTTTAAATAATGTTTGGCAGCTGGAAGCAAAGAGGAGAGATGGCACCATGTGATCATCAATTTTTGATGAACCACTGGTGTCCCATGTGCCACAGTTTGGGAACCTATGTTTTCAAGTCATGTTAACGTTGCAACTATGCTGAATATATTCTAGACCTAGGCTAATGCCTTTTTCAGAAAAAAATAGTTTAATATGACTAGTGGGCCATGTATAATATGAGGCAAGATTTCTATATCTATGTATGAGGAAGGTTATTTTAGATTGCAAGATTTTCATAAGTATTTTAAAACTTTTCAAGGTGACATCTTCAATATATTGCACAAAGTGATTTTAAAACGTGTAATATTTCAAGTGTTTTCTCATTTATACTTGCTTAACATTCCTAGAACCATTTTATATATAATATTGGAAATAAACATTTGTTTGTTCTTTCTTTCACTTAACATTATCACACTACTTCTGATTGCAGAGGGGTAGCTGGTGAGCTTCCTTTGCAAGTGTGCTATTTGAGGGAGGAGAAAAATTGATGTTATTGGACCCTCTGCTCTCAATTTGTTTTGAATAGGTCAATGAGTCTCTCTCTTTAGGTAATGCAGATAATCAGTAATGCTTGGGAGCCCCCTTCCCCAAACTTTGGTTGTTAGGAAATGTCTTGCAGTGGGGAGAGGTATGTGATTTCCAGGAGTCATGGGTAAAGTTAGTGACTTTTCTCCTGCGAAGGGATCAGATTTTTAAGGGCAGAAAATGACATAATTGCCATGGACAGTTGATCAAAACATTTTTTTCCCTACCATTTATATAATATTTCTAGGGCATTGTTTATTTTTGGACTGTAAGAGGTAATACAATTTTACAATCTTTTTTTTTTTTTTTTTTTTAATAAATGACTAATTTGCTGCTAGGAGCCTTAGAATTTACTCACTCCAATGTCTTCTGCTTTTCATAGGTAAAGTTCATATTAATCAAAATAATCGTATGTAAGTTATTAATTAATCTGACCAGTAATGCTGCCAATGAACTTTGAGAACAAACCCCAGCCTACCAGGAATCTTTCAGATTGCTAGGCTTTTTAATGAACGAATGCTTACCTTGTACATTAAATGAAGCTTTCTCCAAAGAGCTTCGATATTTATCTTTTTAAATACAGTGAAGAAAGAATTTGAACTTGTTAGTGGCCTTCTGAGAGGAAGAAGTACAAACCGAACATTTCTCGAAACTGCAAACTATGTTAAACTAAAATGGGTATAATCTACATATAAATTGGTTTTGGAACCTAAAGGGGCTGGATTTAGTATATGTATGTTCAGATTCTATCACATTGCTTAATGGATTAAATTTTATTAAGTACAATAATACAGCATGAGATATTTTCAATAGAAAGCAAATTGAAGTGAAACCAGATAATTAATGACTACAGCTCTTTATTTCTTAACACTGCATAGAAATAAATAAACTTTACGTAATGCATGTGTATATATGGTACATGCCATCATAAAACACCATTACAACCCTTTCAACCCCAAAATAGCAAGTTCTTTTTTCATTCAAACCCTTAACTTCTTATTAAAACATACTCCAATGTGTCCTTTTGTTCGTGTGTGCACACACAAATTACTTCATCATTTGCCCATATAAAAACTATAAACTCTTTAAGTTGTATTACAGTCAGTAAAATAAACCATGCTGTGACAGCCAACTGAATCTTAAAATATTGTTTCCAAAGAGCTTTATGAGAAAGCTTCAATGGGCATACATTCTCAGTTTTAACACAGATGGCAGCATGTAACTTTGCTGCTGATCTGGAAGGCCCTTAACTACTTGGATGTCAACCTATTGATCAGAAGATGACATGTAGTAATAAGGTCCTCTAGGTAGCATAGTTAACAAAGTGGTTAGAATCCAGGTATGCATACATTCTACTTAAGACCAATGTGCACCTGGCTCAAATAAATGAGATGGAACCTGGAAAGGGGCTTGCTAACAACCAGAATTGCTTAGTATCGTTCATTATTTGGATTGCTTTAGAACAAACATATTGACTTCATGAAAGCACCTTCTAATGAGGTCCCAAGCCACTGTAAGAATTTCAAATTTGTAGTACTGAACATTTCAACGTCTGGGTAGGACATGTTGGGGGCTCAGACATCTTGCTGAGTTCACAGTTTGAATGCTCATGAATAGCCTGGCAAAAGTCTTTCAATTCACACACATTTACACTAGAAATGAAAAAACTAAGAAAATATAGCACAAGACCATTGTACAAGAGATATTCTACTGGTTGCTGGTTAAACTGTAGCTTAGTTCTGTCCTGAAAAATTACCCCATAGGTATACTAGTTACTGTTTTAAATGTTGCATGGGATGATTTAATTATGTGACTCTTGCACTAACCAAATTATTGGTAAAAAATCTACAGTGAATGTATATCATGCTGGTGTTCTGAACCAACTCAATGAAAATAAAATAGAACACATTCAAACTGTATATAGGGCAACAGCCTTCCACATTCCCTGATTAAAGTAGTACTCTTTCTGCATTGACTCATAATACACTGCTTTCTCCCCTAAATTCATACCTCCTTGTGCTGTGGTCTCCTCAGATCTCACAAGCGTAAGTATGAATTGTATTTGTAGACCTCCAGTGAAAAACCCAGCTGTTACCAGAAGTCATACTGTAATACAATAAGTCAAATTCTTTCTTCTAGGTTATCAGTGAACGAACACCTTGGCATGGTGTTGTCACATTCAGTTCTTGCTATGCCCTAATCACCTGTGGTCATTCAAAATCAGACTCTTCACGTGAGAGTAGCAATATGAATCCTGATATGTCTATTTTCCTATTTTGGAGAAATTACATTTTACCTATCAAAACACCTCCTGTAGTTTCAATGGAAGGTGTGACAATGCGGTTCTGGCGGAACCCAACTGAGAGTGCCAACTCAGGACAAATTGCTCAAATAGGGCAGCTACAGCCCAAGGCCGGGGTTTTTCCACCTCTAAGGCAAACCAAACCAGCCAGACTAAGACTTCGGTCTCACCCCACTGGCTAACCGCAAGTCTCACAAGCAATCTCCTAAGACACTCCAGTTTCCCAGTATTACCGCCAGTGCCACACGTTATGGGGACAAATGGTTATAAAACCAATACCCCAGTAAAAGAAAAAGGTTCTCCTGATCCCAAAGGACCAAGCCCTAGACCCAGGTCAATATATAAGTTAGACCTTACCCACAAATCACGCTACTGCCAATCCTTTAGAATCTAAAATCTAAAGGTTTATTCATAAAAGGAAAAAGATAGAGATGAGAGTTAGAATTGGTTAAATGGAATCAATTACATACAGTAATGGCACAGTTCTCGGTTCAGGCTTGCAGCAGCGATGGAATAAACTGCAGGTTCAAATCAAGTCTCTGGAATACATCCCCAGCTGGGATGGGTCATTCAGTCCTTTGTTCAGAGCTTCAGTTTGTAGCAAAGTCCCTCCAGAGGTAAGAAGCAGGATTGAAGACAAGATGGAGATCAGGCATCAGCCTTATATAGTCTCTTCCAGGTGTAAGATCACCTCTTTGTTCTTACTGTGGAAAGTTACAGCAAAATCGAGTCTGGAGTCACATGGGCCAGTCCCTGCATACTTTGCTGAGGTACAAGGCGTATCTGCCTTCTCTCAATGGGTCCATTGTATAGCTGATGGTCCTTAATGGTCCATCAAGCAGGCTAGGCAGAGCTAATCTCAGCTTGTCTGGGATGTCACCCAGAAGCATAGCATAAGTTTGCCATACAGACAGTATAGAGCCAATATTCATAACTTCGACTACAAAACTGATACATACATATAGACAGCATAATCATAACCAGTAAACCATAACCTTGTCCTAGACACCCCATTTGACCCCCTTTATACAAGATTTGGGTGCCACTACAGGACCTTGGTTGCAACAATGATCTATATGGTCCCAGTTTATGTCAATAACGTCACACCCCCAACGCAAAATTGATGCAGGAAGGGATGACACAAACATCACTGACTGCATCCCAAGAGCTCCCCATCCTGGGTTCTGTCTCACTACAGCTAGTATTGGGTTAGAAGCCGTACCAGTGTATAACAGAAATGGTTTATCAAAATCATGTTCAACCACATGATTGAACCTCTTTACAAACTCAAGGTAACACTTAGTTAGAACAATAGTGGATTGGATCTGCTCTGGCAGCATGGTTCCTGTATGTGCCATGTGATCTTGCCAAGAGCTAAAGAAGACTGCTACTTTATCCATACAAGCTCGGGCAAATGTTTGGAACCCAATTAACATCGAATAAATGCAGATATTAATGTTCTTCATAGTCCAGGAATCTTGGCATTTAGCCATGAAAGCAATATGGTAGTGTGCCTCAGTCTTCCTTTTCATACAGCACATTAGGTCTGGAATGTCTTTTCCCCTGTGAAAAGTTCCCATATTGTTTATAGGCATTACCTGTGAAACCCCAGTGTAACAAGGCCTTTTAACATAACGTGTGTTTTCATGTATTCCTTTTAACATGTTCAAGGGATTCTCCAAAAGATTAGGCACATTGTTAATTACAAAATTTAGCAATAACAACAAGTTCATTGCAAGTGTCCATCTACAGTCATGTTTGTCATGCCACACCTTTGGCTCAATACCATTGGAGTTGGGGCATTTTAGGGTTAACCTGTGGCTTCCCTTTGCAAAATTCAGCGTTCTCTTTCCTCCTTGTCCTGCAGGATCAAACCCCGATTTCTCTTGCTTAACAGAATTCACTGGCTGATGGGGTGGGCCCTCTGTGCTAACAGCTATTAGCAAGTCCTTCCTTTCCCAGCCAGGCAAGTAATTTGCACTACCCCAGACCAGAGCCAGTCCACCAGTTTTCATATTCGTAACTGCTATCATCTCCAAGGCTGGACTCTGTCTTAAAGAGATACCACACAAATCCAAAGAGTCTGCGGGTGAGAGTTTGCTTGCTCTCCCCCGCATCCTCAAGCATTTAGCCATAAAACTGCTCTGCTCTGACACATCAGTAACCAAATCTGTCCTCAAACCCTGAAGCACAAACTGCTCATTTAAAGAATCAGAAAGGAGACATTCCTGTTCCAACACCATTGTCTCCCCAACAAGTTGGCCCCACACAGCCACTCGGTTATAGGGATGCCTCAATTCCTTAACAACTTTTACTTCCTCTGAGACCTTCTCAAAGCTACCCACACTGGATCTTTTAAAAGGAAAGTCAGAGGATCCATTCACAACAGACAATTTTTGGCTGCTAGGAACTGAAACTTCCTTGATTAAATCACTCTCACACCCTTCAGTTGCAGGGAACTGCTTGCACCGAGTACCATGAGGATTCCTTTCTCCAGGAGCTTTTCTAAGCAGCAATTCACCCCTCACAGAAATTCTGCCCTTACCCTCTTCACCTAGGGCTTGCTCTAAAGGCACACTTTCCTGAGCAACAACAGACTCTGTCTGGGTCTTACTTACATTCAGGATCACCTCTGGCCCATCAGGCAGATCTCTACACAATCCCCTTTCAGGTGAACCCATAGGCTTCCTAGTTAAAAGGTTAGAAATACTTCCCTTCTCTTTGCCACACACCAGCTTAGGAATTTTTTCCTTTTTGCTACAAGTTGTTAAACTGTCCGTAGGTAACACAACCAAATTACCTTTCTGCTCTCCTTGTGCCCTGGCTAGGGTATCACCCGGATCAGACAGAGTTGTTACACCCTTCTCCAACCACACATGAGCAACAGGCCCAATACAAGCATCAGAATTGTCTGGTCTCTGGGATTTTGCTAAGACACTAACTGGATGCAACCTAGCTACGGTGCCATTCTCCCCAGCAGATGCAAACTTAGGACCATTCCCTTCCTGGGCTTTAGTTGAATCCAGAACCAACTCTGAGACAACTAAATTACTCTCAACCATCATAGGCCGAAAGGCACCTTCTGTCTGCTCCACAGACAAAAAAGAGCTGGAGACGCATTTTTCTTTACTGGACATATAGTTTGGGATTTCATTTCCCTTGTCCCAGCACACCGGGCTGTTCACAGACAACTGCTTGGAGACTGGGGTAGCTTCCTCCATAGGCAAGTCAATACCCCTGACAGACACAGGCACATTTCCTTCACTGTCACTATTCTTCGCACAGGAAACAGACAAGGTATAGGGACACTCATCTTCCACTCTCCTTGCCTTCCCAAACTGCTGACTAGATAAAGCCATCAGCTCACAAGACTGCCTAGGCTCATCCAAAATCTCCTTGTTCTCCTCTCCCTTCGCTTGATCTAATTCCAGATTTACTTCTGAGACATTAGATAGATATTCAGAAACTCCATTCACAGCCAAACAGCTACTTTCCAAAGACAAACTTTTGGAGAAACCCTCCATAGGCACAACCTTAGGATCAATCCTCTCTTGTGCCTGGTTTGTATTAACTTGACTGACCATAGCTTTAATATCATTTCCAATCATAATATCCTTAGGGATTATGTCTTTTACTCCCACAACCATGGTGCCCTCCAATCCCTTCCATTTCAGGTGGATTTTAGCCAAAGGCACCCTGACAAAATACTTAGATAAGGCTACAACAGTTACATCTTCACCTGGCAAATAATCTTCCTTCCTGACCAGACTTGCTTTAACCAGAGTAATATCTGCTGCGGTGTCCCTCCATGCCATACACCTCACTCCATTTACTTCTGCACTGCTAATAAACTCTGCATTATTTCCCCCATATTTAGCTCTAATGTGAGTTTTAAGGTCAGATTCTTCCGAGACCACAGAAACAGCATTTGCACACAGGGCACCAATGCTGGGCTCTGTGTGGCTTGCCTGTGAGTTTACAACAACAGGGTTAGCATTGGCCGTGGCATTTGGGGTTGCTGGTTTTGGGCTGCCCTTCAGTGTCGGGCAGTCTGGTCTCATGTGGCCCAGCATACCACAGTGATAGCATGTAACCTGTTCCGTCCTGGGATGTGAGTTCCTACCCCCCGGACCCCCTTGAACTCCTTTAGAAGAGTCAGGTTTATTTTTAAATCCTTCCCTCCTCTTGAACTGGGGAGAATGGTGATCAGTTTTCCCCGGGGTTTTACACCCTTCTCGAGCCCTGTTTTGGGTATGGGCATCCGCAATCTCTGCTGCCCGTAGGACTGACTCAGGGTCCCTGTCACACACAGCTGCTCTCACATTGTCCGGCACAATGTCTAAGAACTGTTCCAAAGTTATTAAATCCAGCAGTTTTTCAAAACTCCCATGCGCCTTGGCCCCCACAACCCACTTTTTAACAAAACCCATCAGCTTATGAGCACATTCTACAAAAGTACAATCCTTAGGCATTTTAAACTCTCTAAACTTAACTCTGTAAGATTCAGGAGTAACCTTGAATCGCCTTAACACAGAATCTTTAAACTGCCCATAATCCAAGGCTTCTTGTTCCCCCAAGTCATTAAATACCTCCCTGGCTTTTCCAGTCAGTCTGGTCAGCAGGACAGGCATTCGCTGACCCTCGGGGATCTGGTACAGATTGCAGAGGCGTTCAAAGGTAGACAAAAGCTCCTCTATATCCTCAGTATCATTGTAAATGGGACACATCCTTTCCCAGTTTTTCTCATGGCGGGGGGGAGGTGGAGTACCAGGTGGGGATGACTTTCTCCGCTCTTCCATTACTTGGAGCTGAAGTCTGGCCGTCTCCTGTTCCATCCTGTGAGTCTCCTGCTCAGCAGCGAGCAGCTCTAGACGTCCCTTACGAGCTCTCTCTTCTCTCTCATCAGCCTCCTTCTTTCTTTGATCGGCTTCTTTCTCTCTCTCAGCAGCCTCCTTCTCTCTCTCTCTTTCTAATTCTGCTATTTTTTGCTTCTCCAGCAATCGAAGATCTGCTAGCTTCTGTTCATGCTCAAATTGCAGTTTACTTGTCACCCTTTGCATCCTAATTTTTTCTGCATCTTCTGCAGCCTCAGGTAAGGGCTGTGCTCTTGCCCCCTGATCACTGGCTATTACCAGATTTCTCAGTTCTTCCTTTGTAGCTTTCTTTCTAAAGCATATCCTCTTTTCTGAACACAAATTTTCCAGGGCTTTTTTGCCAAGTCCCTCATATGCTCTTTGCTCAGCCATTGCAGCAGTTCTTTAACCAACAAAACTCTCAATCCCAAAACTCAAATTTGGACAGCGTGGGGTTCTGACCCAAAGCTTAATTGACCTGGTTCTGTGGATCCAAGCACGACTACGCCACTGTGACAATGCGGTTCTGGCGGAACCCAACTGAGAGTGCCAACTCAGGACAAATTGCTCAAATAGGGCAGCTACAGCCCAAGGCCGGGGTTTTTCCACCTCTAAGGCAAACCAAACCAGCCAGACTAAGACTTCGGTCTCACCCCACTGGCTAACCGCAAGTCTCACAAGCAATCTCCTAAGACACTCCAGTTTCCCAGTATTACCGCCAGTGCCACACGTTATGGGGACAAATGGTTATAAAACCAATACCCCAGTAAAAGAAAAAGGTTCTCCTGATCCCAAAGGACCAAGCCCTAGACCCAGGTCAATATATAAGTTAGACCTTACCCACAAATCACGCTACTGCCAATCCTTTAGAATCTAAAATCTAAAGGTTTATTCATAAAAGGAAAAAGATAGAGATGAGAGTTAGAATTGGTTAAATGGAATCAATTACATACAGTAATGGCACAGTTCTCGGTTCAGGCTTGCAGCAGCGATGGAATAAACTGCAGGTTCAAATCAAGTCTCTGGAATACATCCCCAGCTGGGATGGGTCATTCAGTCCTTTGTTCAGAGCTTCAGTTTGTAGCAAAGTCCCTCCAGAGGTAAGAAGCAGGATTGAAGACAAGATGGAGATCAGGCATCAGCCTTATATAGTCTCTTCCAGGTGTAAGATCACCTCTTTGTTCTTACTGTGGAAAGTTACAGCAAAATCGAGTCTGGAGTCACATGGGCCAGTCCCTGCATACTTTGCTGAGGTACAAGGCGTATCTGCCTTCTCTCAATGGGTCCATTGTATAGCTGATGGTCCTTAATGGTCCATCAAGCAGGCTAGGCAGAGCTAATCTCAGCTTGTCTGGGATGTCACCCAGAAGCATAGCATAAGTTTGCCATACAGACAGTATAGAGCCAATATTCATAACTTCGACTACAAAACTGATACATACATATAGACAGCATAATCATAACCAGTAAACCATAACCTTGTCCTAGACACCCCATTTGACCCCCTTTATACAAGATTTGGGTGCCACTACAGGACCTTGGTTGCAACAATGATCTATATGGTCCCAGTTTATGTCAATAACGTCACAGAAGGTACTAGTCTTTGCTTCCTAATTGTACCCATTGTACTGGTACATTTTTCTATTCTTAAATTATTGTCTTTTCAGCCCAAAGATGACTGGCTACAGTATTTTGGATTGTGGTTAGGTTTTTACATAGATACCACAACTATGGATGCTAACTCCCTTACGGAGTTAAGAATAAGCTGGGAAGACTAGCATCTTGTCATGTCAGGTTTCCTTTCCATTCCTCCCCGTAAGCATTTTTTTTTTTAAACACAATGTGTGATGAGCATAGCGGAATGTGCCCACCTTAGTCATTCCTTGATGTGGATGTCTCCTCCATTTACTCAAACTTTTAGTCTTGGAATGTTGACCGTTCATTAACTTTCTGTGACTTCTCTGTACTACTAGCCACCTTGGTTGAGACCACAATTATTATCCTCAATCGCTGCCTTTTGCCTGCTACTCTTCTAAATGAGTCAAACCATCTCTCTCACACAAGAACTCTAGGAGGAGCGGAGGCAGAAAAATCAACTCTGGACCCAAACTGTCCCAAATCCAGGAGTTTAACCTTTTACAGAGACATTGGTGAAATCTTAGATTGAAACTGTTTAATGTTTGAGACTGTTTGAATTGTGACTTTTGGTTTGGACTCACCGGGCATAAATATGTTTGATTATTTCACTGCCATATGTAGAGATTCTTTAGTTTTCAGGTGCCAATAAACTGATCATTGCTACCACTGCTTGCCTTTCCTACCCGTTTCATTTTACATACTATTTTCTTACTCAGACGTTCTGTTATAACAGCTGTTTTTGTAGGCGCTATCTGAAATATCACACGTGGAAAACTCTTAAGTATAGAGAAGTGATCCTTCATCCACTATCATTATTTTTCTGACACCTTTAAATTTCTATCCTCTGCCAAAGTCTCCCATCATTAAAATAATAAGCACTATTGACCACTGAAATGAAGATCAATTGATGTGTTAGCTGTTGATCAACTTTGAATTTCATCTCTATTTCCACTGTGGTGATGTGAATTACATACTTGGAATGCATAGGAAAGTTTTCATAGAATCAAACGTTGTGTTTTTTTTTTCTATTAAGACAAAGTTGACTACATTTTAAATTTTAAAAATATTTCTCAACTTTTTAAAAGGTTGAGTTTTTTGTTGTAGGTGAGAACTGTTATCCCTCTCTGCATAATATGTGGTATCATCTTTCCTTTTTCTCTAATCCAATCTGTCCGAGGGTCAAGAGACAATTATTTCTTTGTCTGTTTGTGGCAAATTTGTTTTTATAGAACTTAACATAAAACTAAATTACCCATAAATGGGGAACTCAGTTTTACTGTAATACCTTTAATGCATTACAGTGAAAAGTGATGGTTCACATTTTTTGTTCAATAGGTATTTTTTTATTTGTTTGAGAGCTATGTATAAATTACCTTATACACTTTTGTGTTTCTGTAATATCACAGTGAGCAAAACAATGAGGTCAAGATGCACTTGACTCAAGAAAAAAGATCAAGTGTAGTCAGGGGGAAAAGGGAAAAATAAAAAAAATGGGTCTCTAATATTGTTTGTATTACATTAGCCCCTAGGATCATAGTCACTGTGCTAATGTAAAATAAAGACCTTGTCTATACTTGCCTTGCACTTGCAGGTGGCGAATGGGGTGCATGTAGCTACACACTGCAGTGAAAGGCAGCCTGCGGCCACATTCACTGATGCATGTAGCTACACACAGTAATGGAATGCTCTGGGAACAGGGTGGTGGAGGCAGTGGGACACTATGCTGCTAAAAACTGCAGTATTGATAGAGGAGGCATTGCTTGGGCATGTAGAGAGTCTGTGTAGGGTGTCGGAGCCCTAGGGTTCAGGCACATAGGTCAGTACCTCACCTAAGCAGTGCCTCACCATCTATTCTGCTATTATTCTCATGTTAGCTGGGCATCCTGTGTCTGTACTGTATACACTGCTGTTAACTGTAGACCTATCCAAACTCTGTCTTTGCCCCAAAGAGCTTATGTGTTCCTACAATGATGGGCTCTAATCTATATTACTTTCTACTGTAAATCATGTTTTATTTGAAGATAAATCATCCCCTCAAATTTGTCAGGTCATTCTTCAACCAAAGTATTTCTCCAATGTCTTAAAACCACTATTCTTGCATTGTATTAGAATTCTGCTAACTCTTTTCTGATCATAATTGTCCTTGGAAACATTAAAAAAATCTTGACTTTACTTACTGCTTGAAATTATTTGTAGATTTCTTCAGCGAATAGTTCTTGCTTTGTAGATTATTGAGGAACAGTTTTGTTGCAAATAAGTAAATTTTGAAATCTTGTCCTGTCTTGTTTACTTAAGATTTTTTTTAAATCAGTTTTCAATGTTGTATGTAGCTAGCCAGCAACAATGACAGGAAAGGCAACAGTTCCACATCTGTTAATAGTTTTGGAATGTATTTCTTCAATCCTTCTGTAGTTTATCAATTTATATTTTAACATCTCCAGTTTGGTACAACTATATGAGTTTTCCCTTAGCTAGAGAACTTAGTTGCATTGTATGTAAGAGAGCAGTATGACTGCTCAGAGCTCCAATATGAAACTGTACAAAAACATGAGTCTCTGGATTAAGTTTAGAAGTGTGAGCAACAAGGGTGATGTCGTGGTGGGTGTCTAATATAGACCACCAGACCAGGGGGATGAGGTGGACAAGACTTTCTTCAGGCAACTAACAGAAGTTACTAGATCACAGGCTCTGGTTCTCATAGGGGACTTCAATCACCCCGATATATGCTGGGAGAGCAATACAGCAGTGCACAGACAATCCAGGAAGTTTTTGGAAAGTGTAGGGGACAATTTCCTGGTGCAAGAGCTGGAGGAAACAACTAGGGGCAGAGCTCTTCTTGACCTGCTGCTCACAAACAGGGAAAAAATAGTAGGGGAAGTAAAAGTGGAAGGGAACCTGGGAGGCAGTGACTATGAGATAGTCGAGGTCAGGATCCTGACACAAGGAAGAAAGGAGAGCAGCAGAATACGAACCCTGGACTTCAGAACAGCAGACTTTGACTCCCTCAGGGAACTGATGGGCAGGATCCCCTGGGAGAATAACATAAGGAGGAAAGGAGTCCAGGAGAGCTGGCTGTATTTTAAAGAATCCTTATTGAGGTTGCAGGAACAAACCATCCTGATGTGTAGAAAGAATAGTAAATATGGCAGGCGACCAGCTTGGTTTAACAGAGCAATCCTTGATGATCTTAAACACAAAAAAAGCTTATAAGGAGTGGAAGATTGGACAAATGACCAGGGAGGAGTATAAAAATATTGTTCAAGCATGCAGGAGTGAAATCAGGAAGGCCAAATAACACCTGGAGTTGCAGCTAGCAAGGGATGTTAAGAGTAACAAGAAGGGTTTCTACAGGTATGTTAGCAACAACAAGAAGGTCAGGGAAAGTTTGGGCACCTTACTGAATGGGGGAAGCAACCTAGTGACAGAGGATGTGGAAAAAGCTAATGTACTCAATGCTTTTTATTTTTTTTGCCTCTGTCTCAAGTTAAGCTGAAGCAAGCTAAGTAACTCTGACTGATTCAATGTGGTATGTCTATAATGAAGACATACCCTAGTGGGCAAACCTCTGTGCAAGAGGAATATTCTTCAGCATGTTAATGTCTGTCAATATCAACCACACAGTTAACAGGTGTTCTTTGTTCAAAAGACAGCATACCAAATAACACTACTAACTCAACTATTACTGTGTTGTAACTAATTGCAAATGCTGAATTTTTTAAATGGTGTTTGTGGTGATAGCCATATTGCATTGAGGTATCCTGCAATTTTAATATCCCTTGGTCATTAAAAGCTAATAGCCCTAGTAGACATTAGGAACTGAATCTTTTATTTTGTTGTGTCCACTGGAAGAGTTGATATTTCTGTTTGAGTCCTATATCGTCTATCCTCTGGTTACTCTACATTTCTGTACAAACTTATTCAGTGAAAAACACATTGCATTTGAGTTGCAAGCTGTTAGATTGCGGACAGTATTTCAATGCACTGCAGTTCATGCAGCCACCTAGACCAAAGCTGATTATCTTTGAATGAGACCATGTATACATAGTTACATGGAGGAAGAAACATAGCCTTATCCAGCTGACCCAATGATGAAATAGAGAAGCTCAAGAGGGAATCTTGTCCAGTTGATTAAAGATGGTTGGACAAATTTTCCAGAGGCAGACGATGGAAGAGAGGGGGCAGAGAAACATGATGTACTGGGATGGGGAGTGGACAAGAGGTCATGGGGCATTTCTCAATAGTTGTTGTTCTGCACTTACCCTTATTTTTGTCACCGTTAATCTCTGTGTAGATTTTTTTTCACTTTAGATGTTGTAGTGTGGTGAGTTGAACAACGGAAAGAAGAGCCAGGTTTCAAGAGAGACTTAATTTAGTGTGACCCCAAGGGCTCAGGCTTATGGCAGGCAGTTACTACAAACACATACCTCTCAGCATGTAACATTGGCCTATATACATGCTCATAATCTCCCTGCCTCATACCTTACTGCTAATGAAAGAGATGTGGTGGTAAAGCTTTTCCTTGTTTCCTTTTACTTCGTTAACTAGTCAAATGGTGTTGTCATTTGGTTTCTGCACAGTTTTTTACTGCTGTTATGTTTGTCTTGTTATTCCTGCTTCTTCTACTACCCATAAACTTCCACCTTTTTCACTTCAGTTGCATACTCACCTTAGATGACCTTTATAGATAATCAGCTATTTCTTAGCTACTCTTGTGTAACAACCAAGTACATCACAAAATGCTCTTTTGTGGTTACAAAAGTAACAAAAGGAGCCAAAATGTGTGACCATCTGATCTTAGATGTCTTACTTGGGCAAAACTCCTGGAGAATTTAAAAAAATTAAGATTGTAAAACTGAAGATTTGAAGAAGTTCTGGTAAATGTAAAAGATCTAGAGGTTCTCTTCTGAAGAAGCCTTTTTAAAAAAAAAACAAAAACAAATCATTGTTAAATATAGAAGTGAGCATAAGAAAATGAGAGCTGACTTTTACCACTTTTTGTTTCTACCTGTTCTCTACTTCAATAAAGGAAGTTCTTCTTTTCAGCTAATCTGATTTTACAGGTTCTGTAGCAGGGTATACACGATGTAACTGAGTCTAATTTTTTAGGTCATCTTTACCCTTTGGGAGGAAAGTGAGCATATTATGTCTTTGAATTAAAATGTGAGAGTGATGTACTCTTCAGATCCCATAATAGAGTTTATTTACAAATGAAAAACTTTCTTAAAAATGAGAGAGGATATTGAACAGAAATATTTGATGTATCTTTACAATCTTAAACATTGCTATAAATTATTTGAGAGATTAAATTGTATGCTGAGATTATACTTGTGTTTAAAAACAAACAAAATATACTTGATAAGGTTCCACAAATAACCTTAATTCAGCCCTTATCCTGCTTTAGCACCTATCTGTGTAACAGACTGCCTACGCTAAGTATTTTAATTATAGTTAGGGTTCAAATACTTATAAAGTCTTTGTCTTCTATCTGACATTGATATGGCCTTCTGAAACTGTGGAGGTGGAATTAATAAAATAATGTACTCTGTGTTGCTTGGACTCAGAACAGAATATTGCATTCACTTAAATATTTTTAGTGCCTAGAACTACCAAAAAATAAAGCTTAAAATGTGAACTCTTATCTGATGCAATGTTGCCTTTCTGAAATAATAGATAGAAAAATACATATCCTTTCTATAAACTTTTTCTTGATCATCCTACAAAATACTATATAAAAAGGAATACAATTCTCTTTTGCATTCTATAAGAACATTAAGAAAATGATACAAAAAGTATTTTAGATTTACTTTGTCTGAAAGTGGATGATTCTCAGACCCAACTGGAAGAGACGATAAAATAAGTAGTGGCATTGGTACCATTTTAGAGAAGGTGGTGGAATGGTAAGGAATGTTAATAGTGCACGTGTTTGGAGACTATTTGGAGACTGAGATGTGAAGCTATTATGTCTTCACTATCATAGGAAGGTAGTTTTGACTGGATTGATCCCCCCCAAGATGGATAAATAAAAATGGAAAATTTTTATAACCCATTCATAAGCTGACCCTATAATTCAGGGGTCAGCAAATTTGGCTCCCGGGCCATCAGGATAAGCTGCTGGTGGTCAGAGATGGTTTGTTTACCTCGAGTGTCCGCAGGCACGGAGGTAAACCTAAGTAAACAAAGTGTCCTGGTGCGCCAGCCGCTTAACCTGACGGGCTGGACAGCAACTGGTGGGGAAACTTTTTTTTGGGGGGAGAAGCTGGGGGTCAGGGGAGTAACCCCTGTGACCACCCCCCACATGACCCCACCCCTAGCCCGGATCCCCACACTCTCCCCATCCCATCCCTTCCCACCTTATCTGGGGAGGGCCAGGAGAAGATGTCTCTGACCTGTCTGGAGCTGCTCTGGCAGGCCAGACCGGGCGGCATGGCCGCAGCATGATCCAGCTGGCTGGGCCAGGCGGCATGGCCGCAGCGTGCTCCGGCATCCGAGCAGCACGGCTGCAGCCTGCTAGCCCCAGAGCTGCAGCTGCTTTTGAGGCTGGGGGGAGAGCAGCATGGCCAGAAGCCGAGGACTCTGGCCCTGCCTCTTCCCTTCTGTCTCTGCTGGCTGCGCTGCCTCGCCTTGCTCCCCCTGTTGGGGGGAGGGGCTGTGTCCCACCTCTCCCTCTCTATACCTGTTCATAAGCCGACCCCCGTCTCTGGTGCTTCCCTTTTTTACTAAAAAAAATCGGCTTATGAACGAGTATATACGGTACATCATTCAGGAGTGTGATGTAGTTATATACTGACCTAATCCTCTCCCCGCCCCACCCCCATGTACATAGTTAATCCACCTCCCTGAGAGGCAGTAGCTATGTCAACGGAAGAAGCTGTCCCATTGATGCAGAAGTGTCTTCACTAAAGCGATACAATGACACAGCTGCACCATTGCATCTGTGCCCCTACAGCATTGTACGTGAAGACAAGCCCTGAGGAAATTCCCAGACCTGAAGAAGTGCTCTGTGTAAGCTCAAAAGCTTGTCTGTTTCACCAATAAACATAAGATATTACCTCACCCATCTCATCTCTGTTGAATCCTGGGACCCACAGAGCAGCAACAACTCTGCTTACCTCCTATCCTGCAAAATCTGCAAATTGCTTTACTCTTACTGTGCTACACCTTACCCCAGCTCTGTTTGTATGCTTAACAACAAAAGCACACCGTGCAAGGACTGAAGACTTGGCATGCAACTGTTTTTTTTATTATTTGTCAGCTTGACTGAAATTCTTTTTGGTTGATACTCTTAGTCTTGCCTAAAGACAATCCTGCTCTGACAAAATCCTCCCCAAAACTGAGTCTCAGTGAAAAGAGCCTATCTAAATGTATAATATTGTTTTTCTTCAAACATTAATATTGTGATATTAAAAAAAAACTCTGTCATTATGAAGGATAATAAATAACCCACCTCCATTTCCTTTTCTTGCTGTTTTTATTCAGGATGAGTGCCTCCATGTTGATTTTAGGAATATCTTGACTAAAAGTAGTCCCTGGAGCTTTCCTTATTTCAACTCATTTCTGGTGGGATTTCAATCAGGCAGCTGGTGTTCTGTAAACACCACTAAGCACACTGCTAATAAATATCTCCACTGATGCCTTGTGCTACCCTCAATCTATTTGCTGTACCCACCCGTTCCCTTGTCATACTTGGATTTCAAGACATTTGGGACAGGGACTGTCAACTTATGACGTGTTTGCATAATGCCTAACATAACCGGGCTGGGAGATTTTATGTGCTTCCACAGTATAAATAATGATAATTCAGTGAAGTCTTTGCTTATTAAATGGAAGCAGTAATGTTCACTCTGGCATATAAAATTAATCAAGATAGCTAAGTCCAAAGCGGACTGTGAACAATTACAAAGCAATCTCAAAAATTTGGGTGACCGGGCAACAAAATAGTAGATGCAATTCAACAATAAGTGCAAAAGCAATGCACACTAGAAAAAATAATTCCAACTATGCATATATGATGTTTCAAATGAGCTGTTACCACTCAAGAAAGATCTTGGAGTAATCATAAAATCATAGAAATTTAAATCTAGACATCTAGTTTAGTTCCCCGTATTGAAGCAGGACTAAATATTATAAGACCATCCCTGACAGGTGTTTCTCTAACCAGCTTCTTTAAAACCTCCACAACCTCACTAGATCATTTATTCCAGTGCTTAGGTACCCTTACAGTTAAGATATTTTTCCTAATTCCTAACCTAAATCTTGCTGCAATTTAAGCCAACCTTTTACATATTGAAGACTATGTTCCCACTCAGTCTTTTTTTTCTCCAGACTAAAACTTTTTGTCTTTCATTATAGCTCATATTTTCTAGACCTTTAATCATTTTTGTTGCTCTCCTCTGCTCTGTTGATTTTTCTCAAATTTGTCCACATCTTTCCCACACGTGGTTTCCAGAACGGGACACATTACTCCAGTTGCAGCTTTATCAGTGCTGAGTAGAGAGGAAAAATTATTCCAACATCCAGTGGCAGAGAAAGCTGAAGCCCTCCCAGAGACACCATCAATGCATCCTTCTCCAGGATGTCTGTCTCTGCCCTTGATTGGAAGGAGTATTGAGAACACCACATGCACTCCTAATTCTTTTACCATCACTCAGAGCCTTTTAGTCACTTTTGATCTACTCGGGGTCCTTCTGCGAGAATCTACGGAGTAGGACCTAGGTCTGCAGAGAGTGGGATAGCTAATATTCCCACAGTACCACCAGGAGGCCATGCAGAGGCACAGATAAGAAGCACTATGGAGAGTATGCACTGCAGGAAGTACTGCCCAAGAGATTTAGCATGACAGTACCCTGCAGCTCTCTGATTAACCCCAGGGATTGATCCAGGAAGCTGTCTGAGCAACCACATAAACTTCGGCCTGCTGCTATGCCAGAATTTGCCTTGTCTCCTGATCTCCAGTCTCACTTCAGTCTGACTGTCGCTGATTCCAGTCTCTCTATTCAGACGTGGTACTACCTCTTGCCTCCAGTTTCCGATCCTGGCCTGACTCTGACCCTGACTCTTATTTACAGGACCTCGCCTGGGTGATTCCTCCAACTCCTGCCTGGCAACTACTGTTCTTGATGGGCACAAATGTGTGAAATTTGTTGGTCAACTGGAATCTGCATTTTAGGTGAATATACATTTAGTCCAAAAATATTCACCCAGCCCTACACTTAAAATATTGCAGTTACTATTTTAAACACCTGAGTTTGTTTTTGAATAATGTTTTTAAGTTAAAAAAATTATCCATATCTTTAAAGTGTTATTTTTTTGTCTCCAAATACAAAAAGAAAACATAACCTCTTGGTAAACTTGGTATTAGACAACAATACCTGGTGGTAGTCCTGCAAACCATCCCAATACACTAGTACTTTGGTATCTTTTAGTGATTAATCTTGTCAATGATAAGGACTGTCTTCTTTGCTTGACAGTCAGTTTATCTTTTCAGTAAATGCATTTTCTCTTTTGGAAAATTGACAAGGAGAACATCCCTTGTAGCTAATGGCTGTTATCACTCCAGCTTTACAGATGATAGATTTTCTTCTAAATACCCTCAAGGGTGATATTTGCTGTCAGTGTCTACCTTGCTGCCATCCCCTGAATTGGGATATGGCTGATAAAATTATCCCAGTGTAACGCTGGAAGTTTCTTTTCTGTCTTTCAAATAATAGTTTAAATTGTTTTGAGGGTGACACCATATGTAGAGCAGACAGTAATGTAAGCCAAGTGCTCTACATGAAATTGTTAAATTTATGAAAATGGGAATCTCTTAAAAAGTACAGTATGTGTTGGAATCTGTTTTCCTTCTCAAATATAGAATGGGAATTTCCCTTACAAGCTACATTTGTAGCATTGTCTCTTGTTTTTTTATTTATACCTCTAGTGACTTGGGAACTGAAGTAGTGAAGAATGGTTTGTTCTAATTTTAATACAAATAATCAAACAGTCTTTCCTGTTAGCCTGTCAATACATTTCAAAAATCCAGAAAGAGTTCAATTTTCCCTTGTGACATGATCACCAGTACAGTAGTGCCCAAAAATTCAAATGGACAAATGTACACGTATTCATCATAGTTCAACTTAGCATCAGAATCAAATGAGAGGAAGACATTGTTTGTTGTGGTGATGCACCAAGCCCTTCCATTTGTTTTATGGGTAGATAAGAATGGCACAAATCTATATTTTAAAATACAAAAACTTAAAAAATGGGTTGAGCTCTTTCTTTGGCCAAAGAGATCTTGGATGATGATAATACTTTAAATTGTATAGAAGTTTCAAAGTGCTTTGCTACCATTACTGAGTTTAGCCTTTCAACAGTCTCCATAATTAGTAATACCCTCCTATTACTGATGGGTTCCTAAAGCCAAAAGACTTTACCAAAATATGCCAGGAAACTTGTGGCATAGGAAAAAACCCAGTTCACCTGCCTTTCAGATCCATACCTTATCCTATGCACAAGATCACCCTTTCTCAATGGGAGGTGCATATGACTATTTAAAAGTTGAACTCTTGCCCCTTGTGGTGGGTAAAGATCAGCAGGGATATTTGGGCCCACTATGAAAGAGGACTACTAGCATTTCCGTTTCTGAAGAGAAGGTGTCTGGAGAGGGTGGTAAAGTGTCTGCTCAAGAAACCATCTCTTAGCATTTTCAGCCTCCTCAGCATCTAAGTTTGCAGAAAAGCTCTATAGAACTTAACAGAAAAATACTTTTTGTATCATTTTCTTAATGTTCTTATAGAATGCAAAAGAGAATTGTATTCCTTTTTATATAGTATTTTGTAGGATGATCAAGAAAAAGTTTATAGAAAGGATATGTATTTTTCTATCAAATTCTTAATAATCATGTTAAATACCATTCCCTCACCCAAATGTGGATATGTATGATACAAGTATCATGACTTTGTGAATGAAGCCCAGGAGCCAGAACAAATATTTCTAAATTGGTATTGATATTGTACAGGCCTTGAATCGTGATCTTGTGAGAACTCACTACCCAACTGGTTTCACTGAAGTCAAATGTGGACCCGATCTTGCAAATGCTTACACCAGAAATAATGCTTACCCTCAAAACAGTTCCCCCATTAACTTCATTGGAATTAATCACAGTAGGAAGTGCTACACCTGGTAGTAAGCATTTGCAAGTTGACAATATACTTCAGTACTGAGCTTGAGCCGAGTTGAGCATCTGATACTTTTCTGCTAACAGTCAAAAATGAGAAATTACAGTAGTCATTTGAATGACAGCAATCATTTTATCTGCAAATTGCCTGTGCATTTTGTTTGACTGTTGCAAATATGCCAGTTGCTGATCAAATGATTTTACCAGCCTATGAGGTCTGGTCTCCCACTGAGCATATACATAACTTCCATTAATGATGATGAGAGTTCCAATGCACATCAAAGAAAAATAACCTCTTGTGTGTATTGGTTCTGACAGCACAGATTAGGAGAGGGGAAATTCTACCTTTGCATTCTTTAAATGATTTAAATACTGAAACTACTTTGAAATCAAATGAGTTTGAAACTGATATGGAATTTATTGGAAATATAAACTTGGCAATAAAATTACCTTGAAAGCACAGAAATGAATAAAGATTGCACCAAAATAACTGCAGAAATAAGAAATAACAAAATAAAATAGTGTGAGAGATACAGTGTTCTTAATGGCTGTATGCAATTCACAAATATTGTCCAGATATTGCCATATAAATTGCTGTAGATCACTTAAGTTTTACATTTCCTGTTATCTAAAGGAAAAAACACAGGTTCATCTAAAAATACCTTTCTCCTGATGCTTACATCTATAAGAGTACTGGGAGTGGTTTGTTACCCCTTGCAGTATGAAAAGCAATTGGATCATTCCCCTGTCAAATAATTTTTACGTCACCATTTTTGAAGGCATAGAACCTGACCCTTGGAAAGACATTCAGAAATACACAAAAATAGCATAATTGACCATTTTAAGCTTTGTATCACGAGTAACCTATGTAAAATTGGAGGAATTTGGCACTCAAACGCTTGCCATCTTATTTGGATGACTTTGTGCAGTTAAACCTTGGCTTTACTGAATGAAATAGCATTTCATGTGCAAAACTCCAAAGCCACATTTCACTGGCAAACAGAAGAACTTTCTCTGCAATGGGCTAACTTGTTTCTTAATTAAAACCCCAAACTCTCAGTTTTGTGAGTATTTGACAAACCTTTGTCACCATTACTATAGGATGGAAGGGGGCTGTAGTACAGAGAGCCTGAGGCATGGGGCCTGATAGAAAAGGCCTAGTATAAGGTCTAAAGCCCAAACAGAATCAGGCCCTACCTTGTTACAAAGAAAATGCTTGCTTGCAGGTTTCGATACATGAACTTGGCAAGAACAGGGCTGGCATTGCAAAAACACAAGCACTCCTAGGCACTAAGTATTCATGTAAACACATTCCAGAAGGGTAGAATCACAGGGTTGCAGTGTAAACACACTCTCCAAAGTTGATACAAGGACATACTG
This sequence comes from Malaclemys terrapin pileata, assembly GCF_027887155.1. Taxonomy (NCBI): domain Eukaryota; kingdom Metazoa; phylum Chordata; order Testudines; family Emydidae; genus Malaclemys; species Malaclemys terrapin. The sequence goes on from NC_071507.1 coordinate 130,577,990, forward strand.
AACCCTCTTAAAGATAAGATCAAGATGACTGGGTGATGAATAAAGATGTTTTGATCATTCCCAACAGGTACAAGGTAAAGGGTGACAACTAACCACATCAGAGAGGCAATGTATAACTTGTTTGTATGAGTGTATAAAAGAGGGATCTCAGATGGAGTGTCTTTGTCCAGTTGAGGAGGGAATGCAAAGTTCCACCATTCACTGAGCTAAGCTCATTGTCACAGGCATACCTGTGCTAGTGTAACTGTAGACATTGATCTGGGGAGCTGGTACTGTGCTTTGCTGGCAATAAACCTGGCTGAGCACCTTCACTACATTACCGAGTCAGGTCTTTTGGGGCAGTTTCAATCGGAACCTGCTGTATGGGCTATCGGGCCAGAGCCAATGCAGCATGCAACTGATGATGGTGTGACATTCTGTACCTCAGGGAAACACCCTGCACCCCCATGTTCATTCTTATAATACGATTGTGTGATATCTAATGCAAAGTTTGTCATGTTGGGTGTCTTCGGAAGGCTTATGATGTACTGAGCATTGTTGTTATAGTAATGTTATAGGCTGTAATTTCATGTATAGTTATGAAGTTGAAGATGTGTCCTCATGGCTTAAAACAAGCCCAGGTAAAAACTATCTAGAAGCAGAGGGATAGTTCACACCTCATCAGGGCATGTATGGGACAAACCCAGCCCAGCCTCACAGGAACAAAGGACACTGGCCTAGGCAACAACAAAGGATTTGTTGTACTCTCGAGTGAGTAACCCCCCTTCCTTTGGTCAGTTTGGGACTGCGATGAGGTAATGCTCACATGACTCTGAAGGGGGAGGGTGGGCAAAGCCAAGAGGGAAGAAAGGACATGATAAAAGGGAGAGAAGTTTGCCATGCTCTTCCTCTCTCTCTCACCTCCATCTCCACCATGAAGCTATTGAAGCACTGATCAAAAGGGAGACCCTGGCTGAAGGGCAACCAGCCAGCCTGTGGTGAGAAGCATCTAAGTTTGTGAGGGCACTGAAAGTGTTAAGATCAGCTTAGAATGTGTTTTGCTTTTTTCATTTGACCAAATCTGACTTGTTATGCTTAGATTTTAAGTGATTATAAATCAATCTTTGTAGTTACTAAATCTGTTTGTTTATTCTACCTGAAGCAGTGTGTTTGGTTTGAAGCATGTCAGAGGCCCCTCTTGGGATAACAAGCCTGGTACATATCCATTTCTTTGTTAAACTGATGAACTCATATAAGCTTGCAGTGTCCAGCGGGCATAACTGGACACTGTAAGACAAAGGTTCCTAGGGTTGTGTTTGGGACCGGAGATATTGGCTAGTGTCATTCGGTTGCAAAATCCAAGAAGCAGCTTACATGCTAGAGGATGTGCATGAACAGCCCAGGAGTGGGGGTTCTCACAGCAGAGCAGGGTAAGGCTGGCTCCCAGAGTCAAGGATTGGAGTGACCTAGCAGATTACCGGTCCGGATAACACCAGAGGGGAACGTCACAGATGGGCAACTGTGAAGAGACAAGCAACAGAGGGTCCTGTGGCACTTTTAAGACTAACAGAAGTATTGGGAGCATAAGCTTTTGTGAGTAAGAACCTCACTTCTTCAGATGCAAGTAATGGAAATCTCCAGAGGCAGGTATAAATCAGTATGGAGATAACGAGATTAGTTCAATCAGGGAGGGTGAGGTGCTCTTCTAGCAGCTGAGGTGTGAACACCGAGGGAGGAGAAACTGCTTCTGTAGTTGGATAGCCATTCACAGTCTTTGTTTAATCCTGATCTGATGGTGTCAAATTTGCAAATGAACTGGAGCTCAGCAGTTTCTCTTTGGAGTCTGGTCCTGAAGTTTTTTTGCTCTAAGATAGCTACCTTTACATCTGCTATTGTGTGGCCAGAGAGGTTGAAGTGTTCTCCTACAGGTTTTTGTATATTGCCATTCCTGATATCTGACTTGTGTCCATTTATCCTCTTGCGTAGTGACTGTCCAGTTTGGCCAATGTATATAGCAGAAGGGCATTGCTGGCATATGATGGCATATATAACATTGGTGGACATGCAGGTGAATGAGCCGGTGATGTTGTAGCTGATCTGGTTAGGTCCTGTGATGGTGTTGCTGGTGTAGATATGTGGGCAGAGTTGGCATCGAGGTTTGTTGCATGGGTTGGTTCTTGAGTTAGAGTTGTTATGGTGCAGTGCGTGGTTGCTGGTGAGAATATGCTTAAGGTTGGCAGGTTGTCTGTGGGCGAGGAATGGCCTGCCTCCCAAGGTCTGTGAAAGTGAGGGATCATTGTCCAGGATGGGTTGTAGATCACTGATGATGCGTTGGAGAGGTTTAAGCTGAGGACTGTAGGTGATGGCCAATGGAGTTCTGTTGGTTTCTTTTTTGGGCCTGTCTTGTAGCAGGAGGCTTCTGAGTACACGTCTGGCTCTGTTGATTTGTTTTTTTATTTCCTTGTGTGGGTATCGTAGTTTTGAGAATGCTTGGTGAAGATCTTGTAGGTGTTGGTCTCTGTCTGAGGGGTTGGAGCAGATATGATTGTACCTCAGTGCTTGGCTGTAGACGATGGATCGTGTGGTGTGACCGGGGTGGAAGCTGGAGGCATGAAGGTAGGCGTAGCGGTCGGTGGGTTTTCGGTATAGGGTGGTGTTAATGTGGCCATCGCTTATTTGTACGGTGGTGTCTAGGGGGTGGACCTCCCATGTAGATTGGTCCAGGCTGAGGTTGATGGTGGGGTGGCAGCTGTTGAAATCATGGTGGAATTCTTCCAGGGTCTCCTTCCCATGGGTCCAGATGATGAAGATGTCATCAATATAGCGTAGGTAGAGAAGGGGCATGAGTGGACAAGAGCTGAGGAAGCGTTGTTCCAGGTCAGCCATAAAAATGTTGGCATATTGTGGGGCCATGCGGGTGCCCATAGCAGTGCCACTGGTCTGGAGGTATATATTGTCACCAAATTTGAAATAATTGTGTGTGAGGATAAAGTCACAGAGCTCAGCAATAAGTTGTGCAGTGTCATCATCAGGGATACTGTTCCTGACAGCTTGTATTCCATCTGTGTGTGGGATGTTTGTGTAGAGAGCCTCTACATCCATGGTGGCTAGGATGGTGTTTTCTGGGAGGTCACCAATGCATTGTAGTTTTCTCAGGAAATCTGTGGTGTCACGGAGATAGCTGGGAGTGCTGGTGGCATAGGGTCTCAGTAGGGAGTCCACATATCCAGACAGTCTTTCAGTGAGAGTGCCAATGCCCGAGATGATGGGGCGTCCAGGATTTCCAGGTTTGTGGATCTTAGGTAGTAGATAGAATAACCCCAGTCGGGGCTCTAAGGGTATGTTGATTTGTTCCTGTGTTAGTGTAGGGAGTGTCCTGAGTAGATGGTGCAGTTTCTTAGTGTATTCTTCAGTGGGATCTGAGGAAAGTGGCCTGTAGAATTTGGTATTGGAGAGTTGTCTGGCAGCCTCCTTCTGGGTAGTCAGACCTGTTCATGATGACAACAGCACCTCCTTTATCAGCCTCTTTGATGATAATGTCAGGGTGGTTTCTGAGGCTGTGGATGGCATTGCGTTCTGCACGACTTAGGTTATGAGGCAAGCAATGTTGTTTTTCCACAATTTCTGCTTGTGCACGTCGGCGGAAGCATTCTATGTATAGAATGTCATTTCGACCTGCAGGAGGGGTCCATGTGGAGTTCTTCTTCCTGTGTTGTTGGTGGGAGGGTATCTGTGTATCAATGCGCTGTTCAGTGTTATCTTGAAAGTATTCTTTGAGTCGGAGGCGGCGAAAGTAGGCTTCCAGATCACCGCAGAACTGTATCATGTTCGTGGGGGTGCTGGGGCAAAAAGAGAGTCCGCGAGATAGGACAGACTCTTCTGCCGGGTTGAGTGTGTAGCTGGATAAATTGATGATATTGCTGGGTGAGGTAGGGGTACCCCTTTTGTGGCCCCATGTGGCAGGTAGGAGTTTAGACAGCTTATGATCCTTTTTCCTTTGTAGAGAGGTAAAGTGTATAATGTAGATCTCCTGTCTTATTTTAGTAAAGTCCATTTGTGTGGAGGGTTGGTTATTTATGAAAGTCTCCAGGTTGGAGAGGCTGTGAAAAGACTGTTTTCTAAAAAATATCCCACAAACTCTTGACCTAGTATTATGACAACTATTTTCTTAAAATAATCTCCATGCTCAGGATGCTCTAGTTGTTATGGCACTAACTTGGGATTCAAACCTACATTCAATTCCTTGCTCTGCCACAAATTTACTGTGTGATCTTGGTCACTGTGCCTCAGTTTCTTATCTGTAATATGTGGATAATAGTATTTTCCAACCTCCTAGGAAGGCCTACTAACTTTGGTTACCTCAAGTTGTGGTTGTCCAACATGAGCCATCTGTGGTCTGACTTTTTTCAGAGATGCTGAGGACCCGTAGCTACAATATAATTGCTCAGAATAAAGTTCTTGACTTGTCCAACATCACATAAGGAAGTTGTTGGAGAGGTGAAGAACCCAGACTTCCTGAGTATGACTCTAAGACCTTTAATCACTAACATTTTTTCACTTCCTGTAGCCCCTTCCTCATTCACACCTTTCGGGCATAGAATTTTTCAGCCATATCACTTATCTAAGATGTAAGCATTTATTGTGCATTTATTTTTCTCATCATAGGTTGCCTAAAGTTTAAAACAAAAATCCCAAGTGCTATCTATTATGCTGACCACTATGAAGATTTTAGTTGACTATGGATAAAGGATACAATTCCTTCCCATTTTATATGTAACAAATCCATGCCAACTCATAATACACATTTTATTTATTGGAAGGGAAAGATTAAGGCAACCGATTAAGATTAAGGCAAAATCATGAGGGCTAAGCATAGTACACTGGGAGGATCATGGTAGTATATACAGTTTTGAGGATGGTCAGACAAATTAATGGAACTTGAACCATTTCACTTGGTTTAAATTGCTTTCATACCTAGTGGAGTAAAGACCACTCTGTAGGCTTGAGACCTGATCAACTCTTTCCTCCCACCCCCATATTAAACCAATCTTGGATGAAACTCAGGGAGTTCACCACTAAAATTGGAAAAAAAAAAGGGGAATGTTCTGCTGCTGATAAAGCACCCCCACCTTAGGAATGTCCCTAACGAGATTTATAACCACCAAGGTTGTAAAGATGCTGGGAAATTAGGGAGGATAATGAAAGAGACTCAACAAATGGTAAGATAAACTCTGACCAGCGTTTTATGCTGACCATCTGGACAAATAGAGAAGGTCACAACTATGTTACAACTTGGGCATGAAAAACAATACTCTTTGGGAACCATTTCCAGACTGCAGTTCAACATCAAGCTGCTAGAACTCTGACCCCTCTGCACGACCATGATGTGCAGAGGCATTGCCGAGAACCCCCAGATGAATGAATCATGCCTGACTGTCCATCAGGTGAAATTTGTCTGTATAGTGGGAATGGTAAGCATAAAAGATTTGCTTGGTATATGTACTCTGTGTGTTGTTAATAAACAGACGTTTAGAGTACAACTGTGTAAGGCTCTTTTGCTGGGAAAAGGTTCTGCAGACCCGTAGAGAGCCCCAAGGGAAAGGGCGGGTACTTAAATTGACCAGGTTTCTTCTTGATCCCTGTGGGTAAGGATAGGTGCCTTACACCCTGAGCCTTCAGAAGGGAAAGGATGGGGGTGCCTAAATTGACCAGGTCATGTCTTGAGCCCCCGGTTGGGCAGAGGTGGGGTGCCTTAAATTGAGTGGGTAAAAACTGTTCTTTAGTTTATGTGAATGGAGCCATTCTTCCTACTTTTCCATTTGCGTTTAAAATCTTTCATGGCAATTAAAACACATAATCGAATAAAACTATATGAAAATAAATTTCTTTAACATATTCCTTTGTAAAATGAAAAGAAAAAACAATATGGCATTATCTATTCTTGTGGCAGCTGTAAAACCACAGTATAATGAAAACAGAATTCGGGACAAAATGTATTCATTCTGAAGAGACAGACTGAAGTGAAAAAGGTAAATGGGTATGAAATCAATACACTGTTATAGATTTCATGCTGTCATCAGTTAGCCCTCTTCTGATGCCATATGTTAGAAATCAAAGAAATGGCGGACCACCCATAATTCCTCCTTCCTCTTGTGGAGAGTTTACTAGAGTATTAATACACTTTGATTCTTTTATTTAGACTTTCATTTGGTCAAAGACTTTTTGTTGTTGCTGTTGTTGTCATGGGGAGTGTTGAGGAACTAAAACTAATTACTGGTGAAGTTTGATTATATGGAAAGGAAAATGCAGAATGCTGGATGTCATGTTCTCATCCGGGTTTTACAACATTTAGCTGATGAAGTGTAAAATCCCATAATGTTGATTTTAAAAGCTACCTCTAGACAGCTTGTTTTTGCTGAGAAATTGTTTCAAGGGAACTGATCCCCACGGAAGATGAATGATTGAATTTCTTGATGTGCTGTAATACAAAGTGGGAGTAAGCAGTCCCTAAAGCGCTGAAGGCCTGTTAAAGCACAACTAACAGAATAGCAATATCAAAATAGGTTATTTACAAGCGTATGTTAATTCATGTAAAATTCACTTGGATTTCTATTGTTACTCAAGCACATTGTGTAAGTGAATGTAAAGCAATCTATAAACCATACTGAATTGATGCAGATTTCTTTTTTCCTTTTAAAAGAAATTCATTTCACAATACAATTGATTTTTTTTTTTTAATTCTAGTTTGAAATGTTATCATTTGGAACTGGCAGTCCTTCTCCGTGGGGTACTGGGCGTATAGCTGATGGAATGTTTGGATAATGCACAGTCCACTTTTTCTTCTTTGACACACCTTTCCCAACTGGAGGCACCATGCAGAAGTAACAATTGCTGGTATGATCTGTTGGCTCTCTCCAAATCATTGGCACTGCAAAAGGCATAGATTTCCTTTTCCTGTTCAACAAATCTTCGCCAGTGGTTGCACAAGTGTTGCAGCGTATGTGTGGGGACCACCTCTTGTTCTGATCTCCAATTTTGCAGCCAAAATAAAGGTGATAGGCTTTCTTAACCATAGTGATTATACTGCGCTTTTGTGATGCAAAAGTCACTTCACCACAAACCTAGCAGAAGTTATCTGCACTGGTCACACAAGTACGAGGCATCTCTGCTCACTTTAGCTAAACAGAAATGTGTCCTTTTGCAAAATCAAACACTGACAAATAAGAGAGCACGACACTGTATGATTTCTAGAGCTGATATAGGGCAATTTGTTCAGCAGAGTGATATAAGCTTCATTATGATTGCATCATCCATGACTTCTAGGAATAACATGATGCAATTCATATCATGTTTGATGCAATACCAGCTTCAGATTGCATCGTTACTTGCTTTTTAGGCAAAACAATGACTGTCCAAACCCAGTCATAGATTTATTCATAGATCCAGTCAAAGATGTATTTTAGTCATTTCTGGTTTAAATTGAGATCCCTTCCCTTTATAACTCACTTATCCTCTGCCATTCCCAAGTCAAGGGTCGTATATACTGGCTCTAGTTTTCAAGATATGCTATTGCTTAACATTTTTGATTGACCCATCATTTTTGTTCTCAGTGACCCAGAATTAGTAACGTTTGACTACATTTATTTCAGAAGCATTTTGGCTGTAGAGCAGTGTTATCCAACAACTTCTTGGAATGCATTGGAGACAACTTTTTATTACAAGTGGAGAAAGCGACTAGGGGACAGGTTGCTCTAGTTTTGATTCTGACAAACAGGAAGGAACTGGCTGAGAATTAGAAAGTGAAAGGCAGCTTCGGTGAAAGTTTTCATGAAATGATAGAATTCATGATTGTATTGAATAACAGGAGGGAAAACAGCACAATAAAGACAATGGAGTCAAGAAGGCAGACTTTAGCAACCTCAGAATTGGTAGGTAAAATCCCATGGAAGCAAGTCTAAGGAAAAATATTTCAGGAGAGTTGGCAGTTTTTTAAAGAGAAATTATTGATAGCACAAGAGCAAACTATCCCAGTGCATAGGAAAGATAGGAAGTATGGTAAGACTCCACACAGCGTTAACCAAGAGATCTTCAGTGACCTGAAACTCAAAAAAGAGTCATACAAAAAAAGGAAACTAGGTCAAATTTTAAAGGATGAATTTAAAGAAACAACGCAAACATGTAAGGGCAAAATTAGAAAAGACAAGGAAAAAAATACATTAAACTAGGTTGCTCTGACCCCAGGACCCTCTCCACATGGGGCAGGTCAGGATGGGCCGGCTGCCTGGGACCACAGAGCTTGCAGGGATGGGTGGCTACACCAGACCCTGTGGGACCGGACAACTACCCTGACTCCGGAATCCCTACCACTTGGGGCAGGCCAGCTGCCCGCCCCCACCCCCTGCTGTGTGGCTGCCCTAGACCCAGGAGCTCGTGGGGCCAGGTGGCCACCTCAGACCATGTGGGGCAGCTGCCCTGCACACTATGACCCCCTGGGGCCAGCTGCCTGACCTGGACCCTAGAGCTCACAACCCTGGAATCCCTGGACCTCTGACCGAACAGGGCTGGTTGGGAGCCAGACCCTCCACACTAGGCGGTGGGGCACCCTGGACCCCTTCCCCCAGGCAGTGGCCCCGGACTCCGGAGCTGACGGGCCGGGCGGCTACTCCAGACACCGCAGGGCCAGCTGGCTGACCCCACTCTGGGACCTCTGCCACTCGGGGGTGGCAGCTGCCGCCCTCATCCCTCACCCCCCCGAACATGCGGCTGTCCCGAACCCTGTGGGGTGGGCCAGATTCCCTGCACCCCAGAGCTTGCAGGGCCAGACAACTGCCAAGCAGAGTCCGGGCTTACATTGTAATGAGCTTACATTGCAGCAAGGAAAATTTCAGTTAGACACTAGGAAAAGCTTCCTAACCATAATGGTAGCTAAGTACTGGAACAAATTACCTAGGGAGGTTGTGGAACGGAATTACCCTGTCACTGGAGGTTTTAAAGAAAAGGCTAGACAAACACCTATCAGGAATAGTCTAGCTAAAGCTTACTCCTGCTTCAGTGCAGAGGACTGGACTAGATGGCCTATCGAGGTCCCTTCCAGTTCTACATTTCTATGATTCCATATGTTTTTAATGGAGCAAAAAGAAGACTTGGATTTTCAAAATGCAGAAGAGGCAGTATTCACCTCAATGGGAGTTTGCTTGTTCCCTAGATTTGTCCCAGTAAGCAGCAACTCAAAACTGGCATATTTGTCAGCCCTAAACAGAACATTATTATGACTTATTTGTATAGGACTCCAACTGAAATTGAAGCTCTTTTGTGCTAGGCCCTGTACAAACATCGTTAAGACAGATTGTGCTTTGAAGAGCTTAGAGGCTAAATAGACAAAATGGACACAGTGGATGGGGGAACAGAGGCACAGGGTTCAAGGGACTTGCCCAAGGGCATCCAGCAGGAACCTGAGCAGAAGTATCTCAAAGGCTTTTGAAACCCACAAGATTTATGAGGGTTCATAATTTGGTAGAATCAATTCACATCTCTGCATTTCACTGAGAACACCAGTAACTTCTTCCTGTAATTTATTTGTCTTACTGTAGGTGCTTTTGTAATTTCATGCAATACACACACCAATTGCATTCACTATATAGCTTTTGTGCACACAAATTGATTATTCTCAATTGTTTCATAGGTATAATTATTAAATGTGCGCAGAAATGTTCCTTTTGTCTCCCATCCTTGAAAGGCAATAATTAGTGTAGTGTTGAAATTCTACCAAGCTAAAAAAGAATAATAGACAAAATTAATGTGTTTGGCAATAAGGCTTACCTCAAAAGCCCTATAATAAAAACACATAAAATCAAGAGTGGTTAAACTGAAAATATCTTAAGAAACCCCCAACAACAACCTCACAACACTTCCAATAAGCCAGAGGAGCTGATATTCTCATTAGAGACAGTTGGAAAGAGACAATTTACTCCTTGACAGGATTTCCTTTAGGGTGTTCTTGCATGAAGTAAACATGTTTAATTGAAGTTGCCTGAATCAATATAGTGAAAAACAACAAGAGTTGAAATAATACTGAAGACGATACCTAAAACATAGAGCTAAACTCTGAAGCAACAGAAGTGCCAAAGGCAGAACAAGAAAGATGCATTGTAGTTGTGGGAGAGGAGGTTATACTAGAATTCTGTTCAGGGCTGCACAGAATGAAATTCAGCATACAATGTGCCCCTTGATATACCCAAGAAAGAAAGAAAGATCTATATGGCAGAAAGAAATTTACCAATGAAGCCAAATGTTGATAGGAAAATTTTTATAAAAATGAGAGTCAAAATTGTTCTCTTTCCCTCCTCCCCTCCCAAAGACTTCTAATGTGGAAGTAAAAATAATGATATTCTTTAAGAAAATATAAAAAAAAATTAAAGTAATGGTCCAGATCCTCAGGTGGTATAAAATGATTTCAATAGAATTATGCCAATTTAAGCCAGCTGAGAATATGGCCAGCTGGGTTTAAAGTAAAGTTGGCTTTAGTGTGAATAAAAGAGGAGAATTAGCACTTTATGTTCACCAGTGCATCAAAGATTTCCCAGTGTGTTGGAATATTAATTTATCCCACCAGTAATAATTTCAGTAAAAGTAAATTTCTAAAGCAAGTCATTTGTGGTCAACAATCATTATTTCAATACATACTCCATGAATTCCTATCTGTTACTACATGGGCTAGGCCAATCAAATCTGGCAACAAAGAATATCTCACAGTTACCATTAGTCAAATGTATTAGATATTTACCCATATTATTAATTAAACAAGTGCAACAATATCAAAAGGTATTAAGAGGCAGGCCAGTAAAAAAACATCCAGTGTAATTGTAGAGTTTCAAATTCCTTTGCTCTAATTCAAACATTTGATATGGATTAATCCACTCCACTGTTATTTCTGTTTGTTACACTATTTAAAGTTCAAAAAAGGGAAAAAATCCTGAGAAGTTTAGACAAAATTAACCATGTGCAATACTAGAAGGCATCTTTAATTCTTGATGCCACAGATTTTCACTTCTGAGCCCACTGCCTACATTATTAAAACAGATATCCCAAGCCCTTTGATTTCCACTAACAGCAAGTACACAGCAGATAACCCAACCTGACACTGCTCTAGGCATCTGACAAGCTGACACTGACAACATTCTAGGCAGCAATATGGAGGCTGTCTGTGTGTGAGGATAAGCCATATCTCCAAAGTACGAGTCAGACAATTTTTATTTCAACATCAGGCATATTTTTCCTTTTGTTCCAAGCAAATATATGTATTACAGATACTGCCAGGAAACTAAGCTGTCTAGTTCTTCCCAGATAAAGCTATGGTAAATTGGAGTTAAGACTGAGTACATATAAGTAATTTAAAGTTAAAAATATTACAGGGCTATACTGCAGTTATCTCAAACAAGCAAAAATAACAAGCATTACAAACATAGAAAATCCAGAGTTCATGTTAAATTTAGAAGAAATTCAAACATATGAATGTAGGGAAATGCACAATTAAAGCATTCAAACAATCTTAACTTCCAGGTAGTGCTTCCATGCTATAATAAACATACAATTAATTTTAGTGCATGACAGTATTTGTTGCCCCTTATTAGACAAAAATGATTTTAAGGACAGATTAGAAATTTTCATTTTCTTCTTTCTTTGTGTGACCACAGGTTGAAGTTAATAATAAATCCATGGAAGATGCATTTGGGTTTCAATAAGTGGCACTCTTTCTTCTCAGTCAGAAACACACCAACACTCTCATCTGGGTATTAGGACTAGCCACTCTACCTCTGGAACTGCTATCTTTCTATCAGGTGAAAAACTAGTGTTCAGACCAGTTGCAATAATTAAAGATCTTGTGGTACTTTTTCCTTGTAAAGGGTTGTTAATTCCATTGTCCTGCCTAACTTCCCAAATTGATTGGGTAATTTAATTTCCTTCCCTGTTTCAGTTGGATAGTGTTAGTCTTCAAATCCTCTCCTACACTACCAAAATCATTGGCATGTTTCAAGTCGTTGCACTTAAGTAGAAATGATGCTATTCCTGTTAGTTTGGTTTGCAAATCACTCTGGGATTATTTGAAATCAAAATAATTACACAAAATTAAGGGGCAAAATACTGCCCTGGTGCAAATGGCTTCTGTTGAGCTTATGGTTGTACTTATTTATACCAGGACTTAATTTAGCACCATTCATTAATATTATTGGTCATTACTGTAATGGCTTATATCTGATTTAAATAAAAGGGTGTAATTCGATTCCAAAGAAAACAAATTGATATACTGTCTTCCCCTTTCATTTTGTATGTGCCAAGAAAGAGAGCAGGTAAACAGAATCATTGGATTGGAGATTGTTTTGAATACAGTAACTCAAGTCACTTCAGCCTCTCTCTGAACTAAGTTTAACTGCTTGATTTGAAGAGGGAAGGGAAAAAAGGTGCATTACATTCCGTCACCTCCTAATGTGACATGATATGTCAAATTAAAATTTTTTTAAATGACTTTGCCAGCATCCCCTTTGTTAATCTGCATTCAAATTATTTTTGAACAATTTGGCCCATCTCTAATTATCTCCATGCTTGAGTAAGAATAATGGCAAAAGCGCAGAAACTCATTGCAAGAATGAATTATAGATGGATTATTTCTTTGCAGTTAAAACATTAGTCTTTCTTCAGCCACAGCAAAAGAAAAAAGCTTGGATGTTTCAAGATGAATATTTCTTCTGAGTGATTATAATTTCATAAATTTCATGTAATATTATATTTCAGGGGGGAGGAGGGGGAATTTTGCTTTACACCCACGGCTGAATGTTACATGGCTATCTTTTTTTTTTTTTTTTTTTTTAAGCAAGTAACACATTTTCTCCAGAGCTGTCCTATGAATAATAATGTTCTATAGATCCATTCCTTTGTCAGGGGAAGCATGCGAGTTTTGCATGTTTTCTTGCAACAAACTGAAAATTGATAGTGTGCATATTTAGTTTGGCAACAGGGACCTCTTAAACCAATAGCTTGGCTGTAAGTCTAACCCTGTAGCAGTTTTATTTCTTCATTAAGGGCAGATTTCTGTTGCTTCAACTGCACTCTTCACATAAGTCAGTGCAAAAGAGATAAGGGGTGAGACTGTGTCCTGTGCCTCTAAGAGTACCTGTAAAATAGTTTTGCACCCTCCCAACTGAGGGCTGTTTCAGGGTTAGAGAGGCCCTTGGTATAATTTATGCAGCCCTGGGGACCTAAGTTACAGCAGCCTCCCTAGGCTACCCTATGACCAGAATCACTGCAGCACTGTGTGCTGTGGCCCTTCTCCTAATATATCCCTGCCATCCCACACATGGCATACCACCACTTGTCTCCTATGCCAGGGCTTGAGATTAAGTCCTTGTGGGGGGGGAGGGTCCTTATGGCTGCTTTCTGCTGTTCCTGCACTGAGGAATCCTTCCCAGACTGAATGTGGGGATTTTAGGTCCCCTTTATGAAATTCCGACCCTTTTAAATTGGTTGAAGGAGGAGTGAGTGTCACCCAGACTTTTTACCAAGTCTGATCACTTAACTTTTCCCCTTCTTTTTCTTTTATTATTTTAAACAGTTTATTCTTTTGTCTGTTTGCATTGGGATGTTAATCATCATACCATATTCTGTAGGTTTCACACATATTTCACAGCCTTTGACAGAAGATGAGTTTCATTTCCTCTGGTTTACAAATGGGGAAATTGAGGTGCAGAGATGTTAAGAGGCTTACTGATGATCAGACACAAAGTCAGTACAGACCTCTATTCTCATGTCTGATCTTCCAAACCCAGTCTCAACAGCCAGTAGTTCCAACAACCTCCAGCATCCCCAAAAGGCTTTTGGAGAGATTATATTACAGTAACTCCTCACTTAATGTTGTAGTTATGTTCCTGAAAAATACGACTTTAAGTGAAACAATGTTAAGTGAATCCAATTTCCCCATAAGAATTAATGTAAATAGGGGGAGTTAGGTTCCAGGGCAAATTTTTTTCCAGACAATACATACATACACACACACACACACAGTATAAAAGTTTTAAACAAACAATTTAATACTGTACACAGGAATGATGATTGTGAAGCTTGGTTGAGGTGGTGAAGTCAGAAGGTGGAAGAGGGTGGGATATTTCCCAGGGAATGTCCTACTGCTAAATGACGAACTAGCACTTGGCTGAGCCCTCAAGGGTTAACACATTGTTGTTAATGTAGCCTCATATTCTACAAGGCAGCACGAATGAAGGGAGGGGAGACAGCACGGCAGACAGAGACAGACACATACACCCTGTGTGAGAGAGAGAGAGTGAGTGTGTGTGTGAGAGAGAGATGCACATTTCCCCTTTAAGTACGCTGACCCTACTCTTAAATACATTGCCTTGTTAAGTTAATCAGCAAGCTGAGATGCAGCTGCTGCCAGGAAGCTCCCTCCATCCTGAGCGCTGTCGTGTATCCCCCCTGCTCTATGGAGATGGGGTAAGTGGGGTGCAGGAGGGAGGGACAGCTGAACTGATGGCAATTGTTAGCCTGCTGGGCTGCTGCTGCACAGGGAACTTAGGGGAGCAGGGAGCTGAAAGGGGGGCTGCCAGTCCTCACTGGTTCCAAGCCCCCACCAGCTAGCTGCAATGGGCTGCTCTTTCTGCAAGCAGTAGACAAAGCAGGCGGCTGCCAAACAACATTATAAGGGAGCATTGCACAACTTTAAACAAGCACGTTCCCTAATTGATCAGCAATGTAACAACAAAACAACATTAACCGGGATGACTTTAAGTGAGGAGTTACTGTATAATGCTGTTTTAACTACAGACCATTATGTCTACCTGTGTGTTCTGAGATCCAAGTATTTACCATCATACCATTGGGCCTTCTTTCTCTTGATCTTGAAAGGAGTCCTGTCCAGATGAGGAAAGAGCATGGAGAAAGGAAACCAAACAACAATACCATCTCCATAGCAATATCTGAGCAACTTCTGAGATGTGAACTTAAGTTTATTATTCCCTACCTGCCATGTCAATTTCCATTACCAATTTATTCCTCCTGCCTATCTTCTTTTCCTTTACTAATAAGAGCCTGCCTCAGCCAGTCCGGACAAATCTGACACTGGAACACTGATGTAGCCAATTTGGCAAGCTAAGAGCAATACTGTGTTCTGTGACTGTGCTCTTCCAGAAACTAAACTGCATGAGAGAAGCTGCATTTTCCTCATCTTTTCTCTTCCTCCTCCCCTTTTTGTATGTTTTCCTTGTTTGGTCTTAAAAAGGAAACAGAATCAGCCTTTAACAGCAGACCCTGGGAGCTAGAAGTGACTATCAAAAACTGACTCATGCACACCCTCACCCAAAAAACCCCAACATTTGAGGGCATTTAAGGGAAGGTAAAAAAGAGGAATTTCCTTTAGAAAGATTCCATACAATTAATGAAAGAATAGGGGATTTATAAAAAAAAAAATAAGATTTACATGTTTGAGTTTCAAATATTTTCATTGTTTCTTTCCACCTCCTTTTTGTTTTTTTATTCTGTGTTACAAATAATTTCTTGTTAGATATTGTACAGTAGGGGAAACCAAAATTTTGGGCAACAGAAACCAGAACTCAACTTAGTCTGAATGCCGTGGCAGGAGTAAAAGACCAAAGAAGGTATCTTAAAAGTATAATGCACTTACCTCTTATCCTAACAGGACCCAGCAACTCTAATAGGCCACCCAATGTTCACCCTGCCCAATAGCAGCAGCTCCAGCAGCACCCACAATTTTGAGTAACTCCATGCAGCATCCAAAGTCACTCACATGACTTTGCAAAGAATTATGTGACTGGGTTGGACTGCATTAAGAGGACAGCAAGCACTTTATGTGTCCTGTATGCAACAAGTTTGAAAACCACTAGCTTAGAGGACTATGAGAGCTGCTCCAAGATCTTTTCTTTCTTGCTGCCCTCTCTCCTTTCCTGTCTATTGCACCATGCTGCCAGAGTACAGTAACTATGAATAGAGAACTGCTAGTGACTGGTCAGGATTCATATTTTAATATTTGGTATCAAGTATTTTATACTGATTTTACTCATATCAAAAAGTTTCTTAAATGTTTTTAAACTGTGATGTAAAATACAAATACATATGTCCATGCTACATTTTAAAATATCAATAATGAGGAAAGCCCCAAAGTAGCTATTTTCAGAAAGTTACAAGCCTGTTTTCATGCAGTTAAAATAAGCCTCAGCATAACATTAAATACACCATTCACTATCTAGTCCTCCTCAATAACTACTACGTTAAATGACGAGTCTCTCTTCATTGTTAAGAAAAACTGTAAGCTGCTCCACAGCAAGGCAAACAGACTCAGAGATGCTCTGCTGTTTGCCATTTACAGGAAAACAACATTAGTGCTATGGTTTAGCAAGGAAATATTGAGGGGTAATACATCTTGATGCAAAAGAATTTACATGCATAATAATTTTCATATTGGAATATCATGCCCATAAAAGGGATTATGGACCTATGAAGTGTTGACTGCCTCCATTCTTTTCTTATCTGCAGAGAAAGGGGGAAGGGGACTAAAACTGTTTGATTATTCAGATTGTAAACTCTTTGGGGAAAAGGGCTGTATTCTATTTTATGTTTGTCCAGCAGCCAGCACAATAGGCCTCTGACCCTGACGAGGGCCTCTGCCACTGCTGTAATACAAATTAATAATAATCAGCACTAGCAGCCACTTTTCCCTTCACCTTACACTCAAAAGGGGCTCCTACAGTCTCTGATGGCCTGCTTTTTCCTTAGTCTACTTTTCATAGCTTGACTATGTGCATGCGAAGGGGATCATTGTGGTCCACCCCTAGAAGCAGCCCCAGGTTGTGCTGGCAAAGCTATGTGGGTGCCTTTGTTCAGGCTGTCGTATGGCATCTCCATTGGGCCTAGTCCTGTTATTTTTAACAGACTCCTTTTCTAACCTCCCCTGCTCGAAGGGTTGCCTTTCTTGTTCCTTTTACATGCAGATGGCCAATAAAGGCAGCTATTTAAGGGTACTGTTTCATCTTAACATGGACAATTTGTAACACTGGATAGGTCTACACTGGACGAAAAGATCCATGGCAAGGCCACAACTGGTCAGTTGACTCATGCTTGTGGGGATTGGACTGGAGGGCTAAAAATTGCTATATAGATGTTTGGACTCAGGGTGGAGCCTGGGCTCTGGGTCCTGGGACCCTCCCCGGTCGCAGGGTCCCAGAGTTCGGGTTCCAGCCCTAGCTGAAACGTCTACACAGCAGTTTTATAGCCCCATAGCCTGAGCTCTTGAGCCTGAATTAGTTGACCAAGAGAGCTGCAGGTGTTTAATTGCTGTGAAGACGTACCCAGAGGTACCTCTACTTCTATCCTTGACTCTTAACATTACCGATTCAACTTTGGAGATGGGTTATGATGTTAGATGTATACAGCATATAGAAAAGAATTATTATGCACAGCCTGTTTTATGGAAGAAAGTCTTATTTCATTGCATTTCTGTTTTGTTCATGATTCTACATTGTACTAGCAGCATGTCAGCAGTGTTCAGATTTGAAGATGGTAAGGCTGAAACTAAAAACATTTGTGCTGTGTCAGTATACAGACTGCAAAATAAAAATAAGTTGACTAATCAAATAAGAGCAGGAGACAGAAAAAGCAGATTAGAGGTGACATTTTGACTGAGGCTTGCCTCCGACTAGGGAAGAAATAGTAGAAGTGTTAGCTGGAGAAGGGAGAAAATGAAGAGCCAATACAGAGAAAGAAATGAAGGGGGGGGGGGGGGCAAGATAATACACTAATAAAAAATATAGGGTCCTAGTTGTTGAAATGCTCAGATTACATGCAAAAGAGGTGAGTTAGAAATAACTAATCAGAGGGCAAAAGTATTACTTAGATGATCAAAAGATACATTTTTAAAATGTGGAGTGATTAAAATGAAGCAGCCAGAAAGGATTAGAATAGAGAGGTGATAATTAGAATAGGCTGTTCATTTTTCCCCATTAATTCACAGTGCTGTCCTCATTTACAAGTTTATGAATTTTTAGACTTTTAACCCAGATTTTGCATAGCCAATTTGCTCTCATTTCATCTAGAAGCCATTAGTAGACTCCTCAGGTAGAAGTGCTGGATGTCTTTTATGATATTTTTTACAGTTTTGAAGGGGTTCCACCTTTTCATCATTTTAAGTTCATGACATCATTGAATTACACATACAATACAGAAGTGCATTTATCTAAATAATGAGAAGCTCTATTCCTACTGACATTACAATTAGTATCCATTTATTGTAGCTGGGGTTCATGCCTATCATGGTTTTCCCAGATGAAAACAAATGCAGAATATTTGCAGCAGATTGTTTTCACTCTGCAATAGCCTAGGATAACCTACCTTATTTTTTTTCCTTTTGAAACAATAGTGCACTGTTTTCTTCCAGTTCAAATGACACCCTTTAGACCCTTGCACATAGAGGATCCTTGGTGTACAGATCTTTCCCCAGCCATGCAATTGGTGTGAGTGTATGGCTCTGGTTTGGCAACTGACTCCAGAGTATGGGCTCCACCTGTGACTGGTTCCACAGAGGTTGCTCTATGGGTTGGGGCTAGTTGCTTGTTCAGGAAAACATCCTTATTTGTGACAACATGAGCCTAAAGTTAAGCACGTTGGACGTGAATGCTTAAGTGCTGTCCCAAACTTAGGTAATGGATATGACCATCAGGTGTGAGTGTGACATCTATCATCCTCCCAAAGCCTTGTGGGACATCCCCTCAGGTCATATAGTCTTGAATCCTAAGCAGAACCAGTGGGAGGAAGAGGAAAGAAGAATTTCAGGTACAGCCTATTGGGAGGAGAAAACCTCTCAGGATAGCAATTCTATCCAAAATGACCCACAAGATAATGTGAAAATTCCTCTCAGAAGAAACACTCAGCTCTGTCACCAGAAGCAGCTACTCTGATAAACAAAGTTATTTGTGGTTCAGAACAGTTCCACTAACTGAGAGTGAGGAAACTATGGCAGAAGCAAGTAAAACTATTTTTCTACAAAAAGTCACTTTTGTCCCACTGAAACCAAATATGTTACTTTTTAACTTATTGTAATATTTTAGCAGTAAGTTTTTAAAAATCAATTTTTTAAAAATACCTTAGTGTTGATGTTATTCTTTCATCTCCCTTTCTTCATTCCACATTTTTTTCTCTTTTCCCTCAATCTATTTTTCTATAACATTTCATAAGTTACTTCTCTTTCCCTCTGTCTCCCCCTTTCCTCTTCTTTCTATTCCCTATGTTATGTTCCCTTCTTAATTTCTTATGTTTTCTACCAGTCTGATTTTTATGTTTGGTTCTTTATAGAAGTGGCAAGAAAATTAATCAGTCTATAATTGCTTTGATGGAAAAAAAAACCCTAATAGACGTTTAAGAAAGGAACAACAGGAACATAATATGAACAAATCCATTTCACAATATACAGCAGGCACATTATCCAGTAAGCTATCAATATACTTTATGGGAATTTAGAGGTATTAAGTTAGCTACAGGAGGGCTCTCCTATTGCTCTGTAAGTGGAATATAAACATGGAGAATGTAAAAATAAAGAACTAATGAAAATTGATTATAATTACTTCAGAGATCAAATAAAGTTTGTTGTCTTGTTCATACCATGTTCTACCAGAGTATGAAATATCATGCAAGTTTAATCTAATTTGCCTTTCTATTAAATTAATGAGATTAAGTTGAACAAGACTTTCCTTACACCTTTTCTACATATTGTCCCCAAAATAAAACGTTTATGAAAACTAATGTTTATGTTTGGGAGATTAGGAGCGTGGAAAACAAATGAAGTTTCAATATCTGACAAGGCAAATACTCTAGATTCCTCATTGAGGGCTTGATAATGAATCCTGTGAAACCAATTGCAAAGAAGCTTTCATTGACTTCAGCTGGTCATCCTTCATGTAGAAGGCTTTCAGAGTCTGTCCCCAAATCTGGTGGTTCTTTGATAGAAGCAACTTCTTAACTTGCCTCTAGTTATCCTTCAAATGGGATAGTAATAGGTAAATGTTAGCTGGCACAACAAAGATGGTGCCATTTTGTCATCATGAATGGAAATACTGATGGTTTTTAAAGACATACAGCTGGATTGAGAGATGGTTAAGTGGCAACAAACACAGCTCCAAAACACTAACCCCTGAAAATTTCTCCTTAGTAGGTTATTATTTTAGTAAGAGCTCAATTCTCCGAAGCCACACCTTTTGTACAAATCCACAATCCTGCAAATGGAGGCTCTTACGCCCATGCACAGCACCACTGCAGCCCATTGTTGCAATGCCAAAAGGTAGAATACAATTGAACGCAGGGTTAGTTCCAGTGCACAGCTAACAGGGGAAACCATAAATGAGAAATGGAGGTAATAAAAACATTACAAGAAAAGGTTACACAAAGTTTGATCAGCTTCTGGGGGAATCTTTTCAAGATCTTTAGCCTTAGAAAACTGCCTTTCTCCTACTGTGAAAAAAGAACAGAATGCATTTAATGGTCTTGGAAATCCTTTGATTTTTCTCCCCAAAAGTTTCCAGATTAGTGTGAAATCAACATTTAAGAACTCACTCACTACTGATTAGAGAGAAAAAAGATTACATTATCAAGTTTATAGCTTTAGAACTGAACTGTGCATGTAATATGAAAAAAACATCCAGTTGTTCAAATGCATTTTCCTTCATCTTGAATGTGTGTATGTTCTTTTAAAATCACATAAAAGTAAAGGATTAGTTTGATGAGATAGAAATGTTTTTTGCAGAAGAAACTATGAAAATCTGTTTTCCATTTCTCCCTCCATCATTCTGTTTCTTTTTTCCATACTCATAATAACGAATTTAATTTAAAAAAAATTACTTTAAATAAAATATTTGGAATGGTGACAGACTGTGCATCCATGTGTTGGGAAGGGTAGATGTACAATAGCAGTAGCTAATGCAGGAATCTCCATGCAAACAGTATCAACCTACCTTAGTTTGGGCTCATGGACTTTGGATCCCGACCCCAGTTCAAAGCCTTTCTTGAGCCGGGACTGCCAAACATGTTAAACTAAGGATAGGTTTCTGATGTGGTTGAAGATTAGGATGAAACTACCAAACTCACTTTTCATTTGACCTCAAATAAAAACAGAAATCAAGTCTTAAACTATGAAAGCCTAGATTATATGTCTACTGCATAGACTAGGCCCTCTCTGCATATTTATTCCAGTTTATAACAGACCTTCCATCCAATTGCAGGGGGAACTGTTACATTAATTAAGGCTTATAATCAGAATAAAAGCTGCAAAAATAATATCATGCAAACAAAACCCTCAATCAGGCCCCAATACCCTTAATCCACTGTCTCCCATATATCTCCCATCCCCCTCCTAAAAAAAAGATAAGACCTGTAGCATATGCCAAAGTTTAACAAATCTGGGGTCTGGCAGAACAAGGGGAGGAAAAAAGGGTATCCTTACATGGTAGTGGAGGGTGAAATATCACAAAGGAGATTGTCTAGATGCCAGAACTTCATCAATAGTTGTAGGGTAGCAGCATGACAAGAACTGATGCTGCCAAAACTATCAGTGCTATATAAACAAAGATAACAGAGTTTTTGCTAATTGATGGACATAATACTAGGCTACTACCAGATATGAATTCTAAGCATTCTCCAAGCATTTCTGTTTAAAACACAGACTCATAGAAATCTAGGGCTGGAAGGGACCTCAAGAGGTCATCTATTCCAGCCCCTGTGCTGAGGCAGGACCATGTCCTTCCAAAATAAAGATTTTAAACTTACGATAAGATGTTCATGGACATTTTTCCAAGAGTATGAACAACAGCAACTCTTCCTCCATCTCTCTCTCTCTTTGTCTCCACTGAAATCTAGGCCCCACTGAAGTTTCATTGACTTCAACAGGGCAAGGATCTTACCTTAGTTATGTTTTTGATGTGAAATTATTTTAAGAATATCTTTTTCTAAAAGATTCATCATAGATTTCAAATATGAAACATATCTCTCACCCACCTTGTTTCTCTAATATCCTGGAACCAACACAGCTACAACAACACTGCATACCTTATATAAATCTTAGTTCTTAATTCCACTGTACTTACAGATGTTATTGGAATGTTTTTTTTTAAAAAATCCTCCTTGCTGTTTTATGCAGTGTTTTTCAATGGATTGAGAGGGTACTTTGTAAGTGATTAACCCCAAGTAAACCATAAATCAACATACTAGTGCTGGATTCTGTAATCTGATTTGATTACTTTCCACCTTTAGGAGGTGCAAAGGGCCAAAACAATGGCTATAACTGGCCAGCAGATAATTCCTCTATCACAGAGTAATTTTGTACTTTGGATGCTGTCTCTAGTCTATTCATCTGCACCTGGCAGTTTTGAACATATTGGGGCAGGAGTGGACGTTAGGAGCAGGACCGGCCGCTCCGGAGAGGGGCGGCACATTCAGCTATTCAGCGGCAATTCGGCAGACGGTCCCTCACTCCCGCTTGGAGCAAAGGACCGCCCGCCGAATTGCCGCCGCAGATCGCAATCGCGGCTTTTTTGGGGGGGGCTGCTTGGGGCGGCCAAAACCCTGGAGCCGGCCCTGGTTAGGAGTGGGGACTTGGCATCCAGTCTGAAATCAGCTTCATTCCATGGGTGTAGGGTCCATTAGAGTACGTCTGTAATGCATCTGGGAATGAGCCTCCCAGTCTGGGCTCATAGCACTGTTTTAGTGAGGAAGATGTTGCTTAGTCTGGAGCTCAGTCTCTCAAGCCTGGAGGTATGTCATTGAGATGCTAAAATGAAATTTTAAAAAAATATTTAAATGACAGATTTCAATTAACCTGATTAAAAACAAAACACAAAACAAACCAGAAAACCTCAACCTCACACAACCTTCAGATATTTGGTTCACAATTTTTTTTTTTTGAGATCTTGACTTTTTGTTCCGATTCAGGATGGACACATTTTTTCAAAATCTCAAAAAGTTTTCGTCAGATGGGCAAACCAGCTCTTGCCCCTGCTCTAACTGAATTGACAGCTAAGGATTAGTGGGATAGAGAGAAGCACCACTCACTTCAACTTTTCACAATTATGCCCATCTATGGGTGACAGGGCTAGGAGCTTCTATGATAGCTCTATATCCAAGGTGGATCCCCTGTCATTCAGAAATCCTTCCATCAATGGTTATTCTGACTTTATGGACAGATTCTAACATCAGCACAGTGCAAAGCATCCACACTGCATTCCTGGAACTGGCTTGTGGTCTTGAAGAATTCTTTGTTAACCTACATCCTTGTGCAGAAAATTGAAATTTGACTTGAATGCCCCAAAGCTAATGTATTCCATGCTCTGGCAAATGTCTTTCAACATCAAGTCTAATTTTAAAGCAACCAGCTTCAATGTTTAACATTGTTCCTTAATGGTCAATGTTCATTGGAAAGTTCATTTATGTTTATAAATAAACAATTAATACAGTTTTTTTAGCCATGCTAAAGATGCTGAAAGTGAGGATTATGCTAGCAGTTCCAGTTACAATTTATTTATAGGCATATCAATTGGGCAGATCACTGTAATTCCAAGAGAATTCAAATTGAACCGCTATTAATGTTCAGGATTTTAAAAGTCAGTTTTAGCAATTTTGACCAGGCTCCATAACTAACATTTGACATTTTCTTACTGACCCATTAAACATGAAAGACTCTAACTCATTGCTCAATTGCATAGAAATAATTAGCTCTAGTGTCCAATTTAAAAAAAAAAATCTATGGCTGTATTTTGAATGTCAATGACTAATGAAAGCTGCAAATGGTGGATGTTATCTTGGAGAGAGGTGAATGTTTTGTTTGTTCATTCCCTTAAGGCTGACTGTAGTAGAACTGCATCAAATGTGGCATTTCAATTGTCATTATGAGAGCCTATTGCTGTTCTGTAGTTACAGTGATTGATAAACAACATTTTACACATTTGACTCAGATGATGAGTGAAGGTCACTGTGTATTACAGAGTAAGTTCAGAGAAAAGCAACAAAAATGACTAATGGGATAAAGGGACTGACTTATTTAGTGACTAAAGAGGCTACAGGACATAATGATCATCTACAAAAATATGAATTGTGAAAGACAAAGAAGGTAAATAATTATGACATACTACAAAATAGTATGAAAGGAAGTAGTGGGATGTAGTGAAGAAAAGGAGAATTAGGTTACATATAATGAAAAATCACATTGCAATAATGTTTTTTTCAATTGTAGATATTATCCAAAAAGATTCTCTCTTCAGAAAGTTGATGCTCACCTGGACAAAACAATTTCAAAACAAAGTAATAATATAATCAGGTGTATAAATATTAGTATCGATTGCTTTAATTTTGTTCTACTGTTACTCTGAACTTCACTATATTCACATTATTTTCCATTCTACATAAATTCTAAGTATAGGAATGCCACCATCTCTCCATTATATAGACAAAGTTGCCTTATTTTGAAATATAAGTCAAGGTTTCCAAATATAGATGCCTAAAATTAGGCACCAAGAAAATCAGGACACTTTTATTTAGACACTCGGATGAATATGAAAGACTGTAACTATGCTAAAGATAAACAGGTTACATTAGAAATAGTATGAAATAAAGAATTCAGTGGTGACTAAAGTTCGCTTTTTCACAAGCTTAAGTCTAATACTGCATGAGACTTCAGCAGTGATGTCCTGCCAAAATTTTAATATAAGGATTCCTCAGGAACTTTCCATCTCTGTCAATGACACATATGCCACTCTCTGGATAAAATAGATATTCATTGTCTGAGTGAACACACATATTCCATTACATTTCACAGCTATCTCATGCTCAATCCATCAATCCTACAACCCACATCTCTCAGACCATTGTGCTTCTGGCTCCCAAAACTTCAAGAAGATTGCTGTAGGTAGTGTCCCTATGGTGTCAAGCAGATGTCCTGTGGCGTCCTCTGAGTATTAGTGGTAGTACATAGGTTGCCCAGTGTCTGGAGACAATTGGGGAAAGGACTGGGAAAATAGGTGGTTATTGGGTGTTAAATAGAACTGATTAGGAACAGGACTCTCCATTCATCTGGAAAGTCTAACATTTCAAAATTGGTTTTTCATTCCAAATTGGAAAGAAAAGCCAAAATTTTAAAAAAATTCCTATGAAACGAATATCTTAAAAAACAAAAAACAAACAAACAAACAAAAAAACAAAAAAAACCTCCACCCTTCAGGACCATCAAAACATTTCACTTCAATAGCATCTAAATATTTTGTTTCACTATCATTTTGATTAATTTATTTTATATTGTATTAAATATAAACAATATCGTAATATGGAAGTTAATATAACAAAAGTCAAAATGAAACATTTCAACTGTTTCCTATTGAAAATGTCATTGAAATCAACATGTTCCCATGAAATGTTTTCATTTTTGATGAAATTGCATTTTTCATCAGAAAACTGGTCCATAAAAAAAAAAAAAATAAGACCAAATTTACTTTTGAAGCTTCAGGCTCCCTCCCTGAATTCTCTCTTCAACAGATGGGCTACTGCCAGGCAGTCATACACAAGCAGTGAAAGGAGTTAAGAGCAAAAGCTGTAAGACTTTTATTTAGTGTAAAAATCTTTGGCCTCACCTCATTCCTGTGTTGAGCTGCCAGCTAGGGATTTCCCTCAGGATTCAGATTATTCAACTCTAAATTATCCCTCATGCTTGCTTTCTCCAGAGATGGAAATCCAAACATGTATGTTGCATGTTTTTGTTTGCTCTTTATTCTTCCTTCACATCGTCTCTGGAAATTCATTTCTCTCCAGAGGCTTTTCCTCCTTAGTCCTCTCCTCAAACAAATGGTCTCACTTGAATTAAACCTTTCCTTCTTTAGAATAACAATAATATAATCTAATAAAAAATCTAATATGCAATTAAAAACCCTAAACGTTACTGCTAGATAGATACAGTGTGTGTGCATGAATGTGCATGTGTGTCAGTCTTCATCTCAATTTCCTCCTCGGCAGAAAAATAGAACTATATTTGACAAATTAATTACGTCCCTTAATGCACTACTGGAAGGCACTCGATACCACAGTGGTGGATGTGGTGTAATAACATTAACAGAACAGAATATGTCTAGATTGTTAATTACTCAGGTCAAGCACCTTGTCTTTATATATAGCTACACAGTGTTGGGACTATGCAAATAACAACTCCTCTCAGATTTACTGCTTCATCATATTCATGTTTGACATTTTTAAAACTTTCCAATTTACAACCTGTGATGGGGTGTACCATGCCCTTGAGATCTCCTGCTGCAGGCATCATGTCCTGGGAAAGGAACACTGAAGGTGGGTCTTTGTGGCCTGCCTAGAATGGTTGCTTACTTGAAGCAAAGCAGGCTCCGTTAAAAGTAGCTGCAGGGCCTGAGCAGGTCAGTCCATGGCTGGGACCAGAGGAGCAAGGAAGGGTGTTCCTTGCTGGTGCTCAAGGGTGAACCAGAAGATGGGTTCTGGTGGCATTGGCATTCAGTGAAGAAGAAAAGGAGTTGAGAACTTCAGTCTTGAGGGAAAAGTGAAGAGAAGGGGGCCAGGTGGGAAAGGCCCGGAAATAGCAACAGTGAAGTAGGGACAGTGGTATGTGACTGCTGTTCATAGGGCCTCTGGTTTGAGACTGGAAGTAGTGAGTCGGCCCAGATCCTCTCAGTGGCCCTGGGGAAATGGCCTAAGCCCTGGGAAGGGGAAAAGGCTTGTTCAGAAGCCCAAGCAAAAGGCTGGAATTTAAAGGGCTCAGGGATGTGGCTGAAGACCCTGGTAAGGGCAGACAGACCATCTGGTGAACTCTTGGTTAACACCCCCCAGGAAGGGGACTGAACTTAAGGAGTGACCTGGCTGGAGAGCTGGGACACCAAAGAACCACTGAATACAAAGAACCCTGGGGGGGGGGGGGGCAGGAGCAGTGCTCCATAACAGGCAAGAGGCAGACTTAAAACTATAAGGGGCTGAGAACTGAGCTCAGAGGCAGGGCTGTAGAGACCAACAATGACACAGCAATAGTTCTTGTTGGACCTCTGTAACACTGGAAGAGGTTCATCCATTTTCTACTATGAGTGACTTAGCCGGAGGGCTGAGCCACTGAAGACCTCCCTGATGAGGACAACAGCCAACCGGGGGTGCCAGGAGCAGATAAAGGAAAGCCTGCAGGATTGTACTCATCTGTCAGGAGCAGATGGAGGAGCCACAGATAGCATGAGACTCTTAAGGGATGACCAGAATGGGCAGAGGTGAGCAGTAGGTTAAGGAAACCACTGGTAACATAGGAGGCATCACAATAAGACTGGCAGGCTGAAAAGAAATAACAAGCAAGGAGGAGGCAGGCAGCCAGAAATAGTCAATATAGGGGGAAAAAGGCTATAAAAACAGATTAGAACCAAACAGCCAAGAAAAATCAGGGGGGAAGGGATGAAATGTCAGCTCTGGGCAAAATGGGCCAAATCTATGTCCTATTGAAGTCAATGGGGATTTTGCCATTGACTTCTCTGAGATCAGGATTTAGCCCCCGGTTCCCATGTACACATTAATGCAGTACTATACATCATAGCAAATGCCCACTTACAACAGGTTTGGAGTTAATCTCCTTATATATCACTTTATATTTATTAATCCTAGTATTTAAGGTAATATATAAATGTGGGGGAAAGTTTCAATTATCTATTCATATAATACGCTGTTGGTTATCCTTTGTCCTTTGTTTATCCCATGCTTACAGCTTTTGAATTTTATACCTGAAACTGTCTTACTAAATTGATATGCCTTAAGTAACTCAGCCAGCATTGGCTGCTCTTGTATTCATATTACTCATATCACAGCTTGACTTTCAGTTGACCTTTTGGTTAACAAGGTAAAGGAACAATTATTGTAACAATAACTGTATTGAGCAAGGAAAGGTTATGTACACTACAGAAAAAAACATTTTATATTTACATTTATGGAATTTAAATTACTACATTATTTATATAACTATGTCTAATATATCAGCATATCTAGTGCCTAATGATAACCCAGTTACAAACATTCAGGTTCAGATAAGCACTCTGAAATTTATATGCTTATCTCCATTATCATAACCTCCTTTAGAGCCACCTTGGAAATCTCACACAAACAGCCTCAATCATAAGATTTCTGGCAAGAAGTCTACTTCTAATTATGGCCAAAATACACAAAGAACTGCCTTTTGCATATTAATTTGGTTCTTATGGCCTTGGACAGAATCAGGATGTTCAGAGATTAAAATTATTGGGAAAATATTAATAGAGGGGTGTGTCAAGATTACACACTAGGAAAGTCCACCTAATGTAAAACATTTATTGATTACCTGCAAAAGGGAGTGAGCAATGAGATGCCAAATTTTGCTGACAAGAATTATTTTGGGTAGTCAAGGCTAGAGAAGCATGACCAGCATCAGCGGGACCGAACAGAACTAGGTGAGACAGCAGCATGGCACCAGATGAAATCCAGTGTTGACCATATGTGACAGGGCATCTACTGTTTCCATCCTCTTTACTTTGCACAGACCACTCACAGTCCTTCTGTCATGTAGATACTGCACTGTGCAGTTTATTTACAGTGTTTTACTCCACCTCCTTCTACATACTAGTGCAGTCACAGTATTTACAATTGAGTAAATTGAATTTTACTACATTTTCTCCAGGGGTTCCTCCCAGAGAACTTTTTTTTTTTTGTCAGGCCCTACTATCCCTTCTCTCTCTCTTCAGCTACCCTCCCACCCCTAACACCTTCCTGTGCTCTTCTGTCCAAAATCCTTGTTAATGGGCTTATTAGCCATTAGCTACCAGTGTGATCTGGTAATCAGGGGCACCTCTCCTTAATCAGGCCCTTCCCAGGACATAACCGGTTAAACAGTGACCAGAGTGTCTGTTCAGTTGCTGATTCCTAGCACTCTGTCATGCCATGGAAGATAATAAACATTGTGTGTAGGGGGGAAATAATTTGAACTACTCACACACATTGTTGGGTTCTAAATCAACTAACAACTCAGGAAAGTGCTGAGCACTATTGTGGACAGCTCAGTGAAAAAAATCTGCCCTGGCAGTCAAAATAATAATAAAATTTTGGATGTATACAGATTGGGATAGAAAATAAATACTGCCATTACATAAATCAACAGTATTACCTTAACCCAGAGTACTGTGCTCAGCTTCTGGTCATCCCCATGTTAAAAGTTATAGTTCTATAATAACTGTTAGAATTCTCCCTATAAATGTTAATTTTCTAAACAACTCAATCGAGGAAAAGGGCAATGAACAAAGTTCATCAAAACAGGAGACAACAATATTTTTCTTAAGGAAATTCATTTAGATGATTATCTTTCCAAAAAGCGTCAAAATTTGGGTTAATCAAATGTATTTGTTTTAGGAAAACTAACAGTCCTGGAGTGGCTATCTTCATTAGAAAAGGTATCACCTCTAAAGTCTTGGACTAAAAAGGCGGGATAATTTATCTGAAGCTTAATATTGAAGATAGAGACATAAGCCTGATTAACATATTAACTAGATTGTTTTTATTTATCAGCTTGCTTTTTGTTCATATTACTGAAGACCAATACCAAACTGCAAACACTACTAGGTGATGCCTTAGGTCAATCTATTTCATAATTTAAAATACTGTACAATTAAACCAAGGTCTGATTCCCTTTCCCTTCCTAAGTTTACTAAGATGACCCTTATAGGTTTCCATGGAATTTATATCTGAAGACACTGAAAAGGATTCTAAGTCCACCCACCCCACAACATTATCACAAAACATACAAGGACTGATTATTTCTTTATCCTTTCCTTTTCAGTTATCTTTATATCCAAAGCAATTATTGTTTCTGTCTCTTGGTCAATAATGTTCCAATAGGCCACAGTAATTAAAAAACAGTTATTCCTATAAGGTGGACATTAAATGATGGACAGTTTAGAAGCTCTCAGTATAAAATATTGAAAATAATATTAAAGCAGATTAACTGCTCAGCTGAAAGCTCCTCTAATATTTGGTTTTGAGATCTGTCATTCAAAGCCATTTGACTGGATTCTCTCCAGATTATCAAGAAGTTTGAAAATACGGAAAAAAAAGAATTGTTAAATGTATTCTGCCTCTTGAATACATTTGGAAGCCAGCTCTGTATTATAAATCTGTTACATATAAAAATTAGTCAGTTTTCTTTCTTTCCCTTTCCACTCCGTTCTCCGCACATCCTAGATTTCAGCTAGACATAGGGATTGCATAAATATACTCCAACCAGATTCTTTGAATGCTATGGACTCAAACCAAAGTTTCACACTTTGGGTTCAAAGAAGAGGAACATTATTAGTCACAAGGTTGTGGTCAACCAACAAAAGCCTTTCTCTGACTATAGTTCCTACAATGCAGAGAGAAGAGAAGCCAGGTAACTTTGGTTTATTCATTTAAAATTCTATAGAATCTCTGAGTTCCTTTAAAAATTTTGCATCTGACCTTACTGCAGCTAACAAATATTATGTGAGAAGCATTGGCCATGATGCCGAGGAACAAAAATGAACATTATTTTGTTTACCATTTATCACTTTTTTGAATTCTGCATTCACGCTGGTAATCTGTTGATGTCTTATTGCAACTTCAGAATGAACTGTTGGGTACAGTCTACACAAATGTACAGCTGGTGTACATCAATGTAGTTTCATTAACATAAGGGAGCTATGTACATCAGTTGAGTCTCAGGCCCAAATTTATGTACATGTACACACTTTCACTATACTGTGTATAAATCACTCTTGCTCTATAACTATATTAAATCCTTACTAGTGCCTTCTTATACCTTTCATATATTTAAAAGCTGTACTGAAGTTATTTGTATATCTCTTTCTATGAGCTCCACAAAAGTTTATTTTAATTCATTGAGAATACAAAGAGAAATAAAGCAAAATTTGCCACAAGAAAAAGAAAATGTGGCAGTGACATTTACATTCAAACTTCAAAGAGGGTAGCGGACAAACACTGGAGAATGATCATAATTAACTCTTTCATAATACTTTACTGTCCTTTTTATTTACAAATAACCACTGAGAGATTGGCCCAGGGCTGATCATATAATCTATTTATGATACACCAGCATAATGTCTTTACTGGTAATGTGGTATGTATTCAAAGTCCTCAGTGACACTTGTCAACAATGTATGATTTTGGATCAATATGTAAAGGTGCTGGTACTTGACTGTTTTTACTATTTAGCACTACTCAAGAGTTCTTACTTAAGAAGGGAGGTACAGGCTCATTAAAATTGTGCACCTTCTCTGCAAAAGAATTATCTCCACTCATACAACACTTTCACATTAGGGGGTTATTATAACACAGCAGATGGAGGAAAACAGTGAGGCCCTATTGAACTTTAAATATCAACTAGTCCTTGATGAAACTTTCTAATTACAGAGAAGAGTCTTAGGGGGTCACAAGAGAGAAGCCTTTTCAACTTACAGATCAAAAGGAACAGCAATTGAAAGCACATCCTGTGGCCAGTTCGACGGCTATTGACTACTGGTTGCCACCATAGTTATTAGATCAGAGGAAAGAATCAAAACTAACAGACATTCTTTAGTGAAATATCTCTGTTGGGTCTTTACTAGCATCACAGAATGAAAGGAGAGGCTGACTAGAAAGTCAGTAGAAAAGCAAATTGCATGAGGCCAGATTTAAAACTCCCTAGTAGTAAAATAAGGAGTTACAAGTAATTATATGTTCAGCTTCTCAGAGAAAGATTTATTATGTAAATTGTAGCCCATTGAAGTGAAAAGAGTATTTCACTTTTTAAGGGTATTAGGTATGTAAAATGTTCACACAATAATATGTTGCTGTTGTCTTATGGAAAACAAAGTAATTTGTTGCTCATTATGCTAACTAATTATGTACTGTAATCTTGATTAGAACTGTGAGGGAAAAATCACCTGGAACCCATAACTGACCCACCATTAGGATACACTCAAGTTTTAGCCAAAGTATTGCCTGTGTCGAAGAATGTGTGCTGACCTGAACTGTCAGTTCACACAGCCCAGGTCCCTCATCTTCTCCCGAAGCACCAACAATTCTCCTGCAAACATACCTTTGCTGTCTAGAATGTTTCAGAATCAGGTTTGTGTAGCCTTCCTGCATCAAATCCTTTAGGGCTTGTTAAGTTTTTAAAGAGTAGGTACAGAATTCTGCATGACCAGTTCACGAGTATGAAAATGTATAGGTGCTTGTTAGTTATGTATTGCTACTCTCTGTTGAAATGAGCCTAATCCAAAATCCCCAATTTTACATTCTTTGGTGAAGTCTGGATCCAGACCTAGACTACCTTTGGGTAAACTCCAGGAACACACTATAGGTTATCGATTCATACTGGGTTCTAACTGACAAAAACTCACAAGTGCACATATGTTGGCTAGCTCATAGATAGTGGCACCATTGTCTTGGATAAGGGACTCCAATCATTGATTAGGACATTAGCAGCAATAACCTGGGAATCCCTCAGGAATCATGGTGTTTCTATGCAGAGTGAAGGCTGTGCAGCCTCTTCTAATTAAATTGTTGTCAATGGTACCCAAATCACTCACAGTTTCCTTCCTGCCAGCTGAAGAAGGGACCTAAATATTGCTGAGCAGGCCAGGATGAGACAGCTTCTCTGTCCAGATACACATCTCTTGTCCTTTCATATCACATTCTCATCCTTGGACTGGAGTTTTCCCAGAGGTGTTCATTGACAGTTTAAAAGAATCTTGGGTACCTTGTGTAAACAGCAGGATCTCTCAGGCAGCACTTCTTTGATTGTAGTTGGTAAAGGGTGATTCAATAGTTCTGAATGGGACATTCATTGCGCTGGGTTTCCATTGGTCAATGCCCAAAGTTTAGGGTTGCTTCTCCTCAGTTTTTCACTCCTCCTTACCCCTGGCCTTGGATTCATTCAGAAGGACTCTAGTAAGCTTTCACACCCTTCATTGGCTTTCCAAAGAGGTGCTTTTTCATTGCCATCACAGTTGAAGCCAAAACCACAGCTCCAATTAGAAGGCTTTGGGAATGCTTTTGGTTCTGGCATCACTGTTGTAAATGGGACGGTATTTACATGAACCCTTTGACTTTGCAGGGAAGACAAAAGGCAATTCCTATAAATACCTAACAGACACATTCTCAGATATTTTTGATTTGTTTTGTTTTACTATTATTCTGACTAGCAAATGGACATTGACAGGAGTACAAGGAAATATTGTATTTTCTTCCAATGAAGTTGGAAAAATTTCTAGAAAAAATTGAGGGAATGGTAGCTAATTGTTTTAAGAAAAATTGGGGTCTGGGAGAATATCTGTAGTAGCTAGTATACCCCAGCTATTATAATGTATGGGCTAAAGCTGTGATCTTGAAATATATGATCCCTTCATTTAATTTAATTCAGGGTCTGGTGCCTCCACCTGGAAATGTCCAGGATATAAATAAAAAGGGTGAAATCCTGCCTCCATTGTAGTCAATTGCAAAGTTCTCATCCATTTGCCAGGGTTTCACCCATATTATTTAATAATGCAGAGCTGGTTGAAAAAAAAAAAAAAAAGCAAGGCACTCTTGGTGATCAAATATAGATAAAGATATAAAATTAACCTCCATAAAATTTCAATGGATTAACAGCTGGCTAACTGATTGGTCTCAAATGTAATTGTAGATCGGGAATTGTCATCAAAAGATATGTTTGTAATGGAGACCTACAGAGATCTGGACTTGGCCATGTACTATTTAACATTTTTGTTAATGACCTGGCAGAAAACGTAAAATCATCACTAATATAATTTGCAGATGATGCAAAAATTGGCAGAGTGATACGTAATAAAAAGGGCAGGTCACTGATACAGAGCCATCTGGACATGGCAAGCAAACAATAGGCATTTTAATCTGGCTAAATGTATACATCTAGGAATAAAGAACATAAACCATACTTATAGGATGGGGTACTCTATTCTGGGAAGCAGTGACTCTGAAAAAAATTTGGGGTTGTTGTGGATAATCAGCTGAACATGACCTCCCTGCGCGATGCTGTGGCCAAAAGAGCTAATACGATCCTTGGAGGCATAAACAGGGAAATCTTGACCAGGAGTAGAGAGGTTACTTTACCTCTGTATTTGGCAGGGATACAACCACTGCTAGAATACTGTGTCCAGTTCTGATGCCCACAATTCAAGAAGGATGTTGATAAATCAGAGAGGTTTCTGAGAATAGCCATGAGAATGGTTAAAGGATTAGAAAACCTCTTATAGTGATAGACTCAAAGAGATCAATCTGTTTATTTTAACAAAGGGAAGATTAAGGGGTGACTGGATTACAATCTATAAATACTGACATGGACAACAAATGTTTGACCAAGGGCTCTTCAATCTAGCACAGAAAGACATAACATGATTCAATAGCTGGAAGTTAAAGCTAGAGAATTTTGCACTGGAAATAAGGAGTAAATTTTTAACACAGAGTAATTAACCATTGGAACAATTTGCTGAGGGTTGTGGTGGATTTGCCATCACTGTCCATTGTGATTGGATTTTTTTTTTCTAAAATATATTCTCTAGGAACAATTTGGGGGAAGAGCTGTGGCCTGTGTTAGGTCAGACTAGGTGATCACAATGGTCCCTTCTGGCCTCAGAATGTATAAATCTATGAAAACTTGGCATTACAAAAAAAAAAATCTATCAAATGGCAACCACCACAACTGAACAGAGATCGAAGTATGATGCAGAGCAAATGAAATAGAAATATATAAATAAATAAACCCAATATAAATTACAGTAACACTATGCATTTACTCTTCCCATAAGATTTAACCTCTGAATTTCAACAAATGATTAGACGTAGAGTAATTTACATTTATAACATGAAGACATGCAGGTGTTCTGAGAGTGGGCTCCTAACTCTTATCACTTGGGTTTCCCCCTTGAGCAAACTTCACAGAAACACTTCCCTTCAGAGTTTCTCAAGCTTCTTAGTTGTGGCTGATGGTCCACAGTCACAGCTTCAGCACTGGTGGGATCTGTAAACTGTCAGAGAGAGACCAGTTTATACTGCCACTAGCACCATGCAGCTTCTTTCTCCAATTCCCCTCAATAGAATGTAGTCTCCCAGACTAGAAGGTCTTCTCAAGAAGAAGGCCTTTTTCCTACTACTGCCTGTAGCGAGGCAGTGGGCTACCGCACAGCCCCGCTGAGGGCCAAACCGCGGCCCAAGACTACTACACTGCCCCGTGCCAGCTACCCCGAGGCAGAGCGAGCCTGCCCCGTGCCAGCTACCCCAAGGAGGAGCCGAGCCTGCCCTTCGCTACCTACCCAGAGGAGCCAATGCTGGTGGAGAACGCCAACGACACTAACACAGCCCAGGTACCATACGAGGGGAAGAGTGGAAGTAGCCCGGGGGCAGCCGACCCCAGTCTGGCTGCTGCACTGCCAGAGCCAATGTCAGTGTGTTGCGGCCAGGATCCCCACTGACAGCAGTGAGTTCCTGCTGCTGCTAGGGCCCCGGGCTGGGACGCAGTGGAGTGGGAGGGCCTGCATCCTTGGGTGGCAGACTTCCCCCGTTTCCCCTAGGGCCTGGGCTGCTACAAACCCTGACCCAGCCCCTGCTTAAGGGCCTGGGTATTTGCCTGACTGTTTGACTATTGCCCCGCCCTGACCTAGGGCCTGGGCTGCTACAAACTCTGATCCAGCCCCTGCTTAAAGGCCTGGGTACTTGCCTGACTGTGCGATTACTGCCCTGCCCTGATTGAGGGCTCGGGGCTCTTTTCTGACTGTAGCGAGGCAGTGGGCTACCCCACGGCCCCGCTGAGGGCCGAACCGTGGCCCAAGACTACTACACTGCCCTCTAGCAGTATGTCAAATTTATAAAGGATGAAGTTTCAAAACATGGTCCGGAGTTTTAGCCCTTTGATTTCTACAGGCTTTAATGGCAGATGTGCACAAAAGCCTGTTTAAAAATATTCTCTTATTTATGCACACAACAGATCTTCAGCAAAACCTACAGCTGATTCCCATACTATTGCAAGACCATGAAATTCAGATATTTCTGGGCTTCTAGATCCTGGAGCCTTCCATCTGTATTATGATGTTGTCAGCTAAATTCTATATGTTAGAATGTGGACTGTGACTAATTAATTAATTGCAATTATCCCTAGCTGTTAGTGGCTTTCCCAAGAACATGGCAAGCTAAGCTTCCCTGTCAATAAGTCTCATTTTCCTCAGCTGTAAAATGGGAGAAATAATTGACCCATGTTTGTAAAGCTTTTTGGACTCTATGCATAAAAAGTCTACATGTTTGTTATTTTTATTACTTTTCCCTGTTTGTTTAAAAAATGTCTTAATATTTAGTTTTCCATTTCAGAATGAAAGATTGAAGTTTCTTAAAATCAGAAGGTGAGAGTGTCAATCTTTTTTAGATAACTGCTCAAGAGGAAAAAGGGTTTCTGCATGACTCATTAGGCTCTTTTGAATTCAAGTAGTTTTAATTGGTTTCAGCAACAACTCCAAAATAGCTTTGAACTAAAGAGGTACAAGACTGTACAATTGGTGTAATTAGGAAATGGACATTTAACATACTGCAGTGTGTTATATTTTCAGTATTCCTTACATTTAAAATAGGAAACACCATGGTGAAGTCAACTGTTGAGGGTGCCAAGCATCAACATATGCTGAATAGATCTGAAGCATCCAGATCAGAGGGGTAATGGGAGGTGGAAAAATACAATAGGAGTGGGAAAATAATCTATTTGATAGAATTAGATGTCTTCATTTCAGAAACATGTTTGGAGCAGTTGGGATCAACTGATATTCCCCCAAGTATAGAGAATCTTTGATTATACCAATTGGGATAGCTGGGCAGAGATTAAGCCAAGCGTATGTCCTCTGGATATCATGGTGAAGGTGTTACCTGAGGTTCAAAAACCCAAAGCTTTTGGTAATTTTACTCTCTGCAAGGTGGTATCAGGACAAACCAAGGGAGACACAACACTCCTGTCTGCTATATGGCAGACACAAACAAATCAAAACTAAGTTATTTCATTTAAAGCCTCTTTATTAGTGTCCCACACTCTTACCAAAATGCCTTTACTCAAATTCTCTCCTTTATTTAATCTCAAGCACATACAAACACAGTAGGTTATAGAGAACCCCCAAACAATAATTACCTATGATCTGGAGGGGTCTTGAGTGGTCAAACAACAAGTTTCAAGTGGCCAGCTGTCCACCTGTCACTGGGGATTCCAAGAGATGTCCAGAAGATCAAATCCAAATTCTTCAGACCTGTCTACTGCTTTTCTGTTAGTAGCTGCTACAATTATGTCAACATGTCAATCAAAGAAAAAAACATTAAGTAAGCACTTTTTAAACAGTTAATTATCCAGATGTGTTTTTGCAAAGTCTGCAGTCTCATGGGCCCTGGCGCACACACATGTCAAATACAGATAGACATCCTATTTTCACATACTCTTACGCCAGCATATCAGAGAGGACACAGTCAGGCCCACTCCTTGTGATTGCCCCACCTCTCAGCTTTGCTTTAGTGATGCTAAGGTTGGTACAAAGGCGTTACAAGGTCTACTTCTGGCAATAAGCAAAATAATTGATAGTCAATTGATCATTGAAAAATTGGCAGTGGCTTGCGCACCTGACTGGTTGCTAAAAATGCCCCTCATCAGTGGGAGTGGAATAAAGGAGACAAATAAATCTAAGACCAAATGAAAAAATCTGTGAATGGATCCTTATCTCTGACACATCTTGAGCATACATTATCAGCTCCTGGGACTTCACACCAGGGTTATTCAGCATGGGTGCTTGGAAGTGTCATATCTATCTTTATCTGTCCTTCTCAAAATGTTTTGTTCAACTGCATGAACACATTGACTAAATAGGTTTTATTATTGCATTTGTGCATTCCATTTTTTCCAAATTTTTTGTTATATGATTTTCCCTTATAAATAAATTGTATAGTTATAATTAACTTTTGCAGCATCCTCTCAAAGGCACAGAATCAGTCCATTACAGACAAAAAGTGACCTAACTGGACAGTCAGGAGCTTGCTGCCTCATATGGTCCCATGGACTTGAGAAGTATGTAACTTGTATAGAAGATAAATCACATTATTTGCTAAGTATGGCACAACACAGCTCCTCTTCAGCTGTCAGTATGGTATTGTCTCTGTGGCTAAACAATGTTAGGGTTTCAGTAGTGAAGACTAGTAAATCATGTAGCTTGTGTAACAAGAGATGTATAGATGGAAATCTCATTACCTGAATCAGTGTTAGAATGACTGGGAATTACTAGGTGCACAGTATTTTTTTTAACATTAACTTCCCAGGATACCATATAATAATACGCCAAATGTTACCATCAGAAACTATATCCTTGCACACTGATAATGTTTCTGATGGGAAGAAGAAAGAATGTGCAACAATTACAAATACAGCAGATTACAAAAGCTGGAACAATGTGACTTATGAATTTGTACGTAAGAAATACTATAGGAGAAGGAGAAACAATAAACAAATGTGTCTGATATGATTATGACTACAAGTTAGTAGAACTGCAAATGTGCATGAATTAAATCAAACCAGGAATTAATTCCATAATAACTTCTTAGTTCTTAATTGGGACAGCCATTAATTCATCTCCAGTGAATTTAACAATTTGTTCTAATTATATTTCATTTCAGTATTACAAAAAGGATGGTTGTTTTCAGACATGTTGAGATACAATAATACAATCTAAATTTCAACTTTCTTTTTTGTCACTATGCCTTGTGAAGCATTCAGGCTGCATTCTCCTCTTCCACTCCAGTCTGTAATCTAAAAGCCACTTCAGATGGCAGATTTAGATTGGGTTTCAATCTGGGACTATTTCCTTTGTTTCACATGTAGGAGAAACTAAACTATTATCATGCTACCTTGGCTCTGGTCATAAAGACAGATCTAAATTCCACTAACATCAATGGAAATTTTCCCACTGACTTCAGTAGCCTTTCGGCTAAACCCATAAGGCTTGGCTTCAATGTGCACAGGACCAATGGGAAACCTTCACCACCTGAAAGCATGAACATATCACCTTCTTAATGTTTTAAAGAATTATTCTCTTGAGTATCTCCATGTTACTTCTAGTCCTAGTTTTTTTACACGACCAATAAAATATACCTATTTTATGACTGAAAGAATATCTATTGCAGCACTAACTTGGAATTATTGCTTGCAAAATTATAGTGACTTTTAAATAGAATGCATGTAAAGTTTCATCCAAAATTAAGTTTAACAAAATGAAAAACAAAAGAGTTAAGACTTATTCATTGTAAAGTGTTGTCACGTGCTTTTGGTACAATAATTCATAAATCATCCAACTTCAATAACAACATAGTCCATCCCAACTCAATTTTATTTGAATGCATCTATGGTGGTGGAATTTCAACTAAACCTCAAACATGAAAAAAGGCTTGAACAATAGTTTTTTTGGGGCAGGGGGTTTGATTATTACACAATTATTGCTCCTATAAATGTTATTCAAAATAGCCTTGTTCCTATGTAATCCTGATCCTTTTTAATTTATATGGTTAATACTTGAAAGTATGCATGAGTGTAAGTAGTTATTTATGCCTGTATTCAAATGAATGAATACACTTTGGCTTTACATAATTTAGTCAGGGTTTTTGTTTAGATGTAATTTTATTGGTTTTTTTATATGTACATAATATGTATGTGTAAAGGTGCTTTTTATATATATTTAAAAAAAACCACATAATCACAAAGCACTTTTAAAACATGAATTGGCACTCTCAACATCCCTGTGAGTTAGGGACCATAAGATGATATCATTTGCTTTTTACACATAGGGAAAGTGAGACATGATAGTTAAGGTTAGAGTTTTCAAATTTGTATATTTCATACTGGTACCCAATTTCACACTTAGGCACCGATTTAAGAGTGGTATGATTATTTTCAGAACTGCTGAGTACTTGCAGTTCCTAAATAAGTTACCATAGGCATTTTAATACTAGTACCTTTAAGCACCTAAATGTGAATGTTTTGGACTAAGGACCAGATTTTCAAAGGTATTTAGGCACCTAAAGATGCAGATACATATCTAATGGAATTCACAAAAGCACATAAGAAGATTAGGCCTCTATCTCCAATTGAAATCAATAGGAATTAGGCATCTACACTGCTTAGACATATTTGAAAATCCCACTAAGTACCTATGTGAATATTTAGGCACCTAATTACTTTGAAAATCTGTCCCTAACTGACTTTCCCAAAACCACATAGTATTATACCTGCAATTTGGAACCCAGTAGTTCTTGTGTCTCAGCCTTGTGCTCAGACAACTACACATGCTTTTGTACTCCCACATCACTGCAATCCAGCAAGAATTCCAACAGGATACAATCAAAAGGGAAAATGTGACTGAGCTCTAAATATACATATACAATCTTCATGTTAATTTTTAAGCGACCTTTGAAAAAAATTTTGGAGACATGGAACAAATATTTAAATGATCACAGAAGTCACCCAACCCTTCCAAATGTAGATTTGAAATAGACCAAATAAAGGTTACAAAAATTAAAGTCACTGTCACAGTGTCACAAGTGGGGAGTTTCCCATGCATGGTCTGAGCAATATAAAAGGTCAATTTTAAAAATATGACTGACATTGAGCATATGATTCAGGACTTTCATGATTTATTCTAAACTATAGCCCTCTCTGTGAGCTAAATAACATTTCCTCATCTTTTTGTCCTTCTTTTTTTTCTGAGTCTCTCCACTTCATTATGCCATCTAGAATTTTTCACCAATTTTCCATATCTGAAAGCTGTCTCACTGGTATAATAACTCAAGATGTCATTTAAACTGTCTAGGCTTTTAAGCTATTAAATGACAAAAACTACATTAAAGTAATTTGTTAAGGGCTTGACAAACACATAGAAGAAAGAAATTGTAGAGTTAGAACTGAAATTGTATCCCTGTCTTACCACCAAGGTGTTCAGAGATAGCAGATGATAAAGGGACAGTGTTGTCTGAAGCAAAAGACTTGGTAGGAACTTTTGCACTCCAATGCTTGCTCTGTCCCTAATGTCCTGTGTAATCCAGTGGCAGAGACAATAGAGGGTAGAGAGGGAGGTTGCCCTCCCAGTGCCCTTTAGGTGTATGTATGGCACCTTTTCAAGTACATTTGAAAATGGCCACCAATGACTCATCACCTCTCCTGCTACCCCTTAGTTACAAAACATGGCTCCACTACTGGTGTGACCTGAGGCAATCTCATTATCCTTTATTTGCCTTGGAATTTCCCACCAACAAAACAGATATAAATTTTACCTACTTACTTCATCGGATGGTTGCCTCTCCCACACTCCTGCAACAAGTGTTTTCTATTGTTACAGTAGAACTGCATGTTGACCAAGTGGGATAGTTCATGAACAGGAGCAGGATGGGAAAAGAAAGAATGGATAAGCAGCCAATAGTGAGAAGGTATGTATGTGTGTGTTGGGAAATGGAGCATGTTGTGGCATTGGTTGGGAAGGGGGATAGTGGATGTGAGGACTTGTGTGTGTATTATGTGTGTGTGAAGGAGCAGCTCAAAAAAAGAGAGGTCTATATGAAAGGACAGCAAGTATGAGGGGTAGGAAGAACAGAAATAGGTGGTGGTTGGCATAGGTGTAGAAAGGACTAATGGTGGAGTAGGTAGATTGACTGGGATTGGGTATCACGTTCGCTGTGTAAATGGCAACTGGCACTGCATGAGATTGCTAAGCTATTTCACACAGAGCCAAACAGTTGTAAAATGGTAACAACAGTTTGTCATTATTACTGTGAGCCAGATTCTCTGCAAATTCATACTTTTATGAATATGCCACTCTTTATCATGTGCTATGCTTTACTAGGAATTATGTCATTGCCAGTTTATTCCCCCACTATATTTTTTAATTTTAATTTATATATTTTCCTTTACTACTGAAGAAGCAAAATATTCTCATAGGTATTACAGTACAATAATTTAATTTCCATTCTGAAATAAACATAAGCCTTAATTGTTCAAACATCTTTAGCTAAACAAGCTATTATTTCAACTGTGTTTTCCACTCTGAACTAGACTGCTTTGCAGAACAGTCCCTCTGACTATCATGAGTTGAGCAGATAAACAAATACAAATATCCGATGTAGAAAAAAATAAAGCTCTCACAATTTCTGTTAAAATAAAAGTTCTTTATTTGCTTTACAACAATCTTCTTTATTCACTGCTACTGAATAAATGCCCACCGAATTCAAGTTACTATCCTATTTCTACTGCAGCAAGTCTTGCCAGATTAACTATTAAATAAGAGATACTGGTATGTTTATAAAAGTATCATATTTCATGTAGCATTCGGGATACATTTAGTTGGTCTTGGTAAGGCTTTTGCCACAGAATAGTAAAATAAATTCACTTCATTATTATGGATCAGCCTGACAGATTTCTAGACAGGTCTCTGTTGATCTGATTGAATGTGGAAGCTAACAAGAAGGTGTCAAAAAACAAATACCAGAGTGAGCATCAACACTGAAAGCTAGAAATTCACATAGCAGACTGGATCTGCAAATATTGCAGAGAAAACAACAGGAAGGAAACTAGAAAGAAATCCAAGCCCAATTAAAAGCGTCAGAAGAAGCCACAAGATTCAAAGGTTGATTATGTGAATAAATCTCAACCCAGTTACTGAGAGGGTGTGTCTGTCTTTGGAATGGAACTTTTAGTAATGTACAAAACTTATGCTATAAGCTATTATGCAAAGAGATTGCAGAAGAGGCAGCTGAAGGTAAATTCAATAAAAAATATTTTTGTTGCATTTTTCTTATAGAAGTATCTCAAAACTCCCCACAACCATACATGGCTTATATATATTTACATACATCACAGTTGCAATTAGACTATGAGTTACAGTACATAGAATCATAGAATTGTAGAACTGCAAGAGACCTTGAGATGGCATCAGTCTAGTCCCCTGCACTAAGTATTATATAGGCCATCCCTGACCAGTGTTTGTCTAACCTGCTCTTAAGAATCTCCAATTATGGAAATTCCACAATCTGCCTAAACAATTTATTCAAGTGCCTACCCACCCTGGCAGTTATGATGTTTTTTCTAATGTCCAACCTAACTGCTCTTTCTGCAATTTGAGCCCATTGCTTCTTGTCCTGTCCTCAGAGATTAAGGAAAATATTTTTTTTCTCCCCTCTTCCTTGTAACAACTTTTTTTTATACTTGAGAATTGTTATCATGTCCCCGCTCAGTCTTCTCTTCTCCAGATTAAACAAGCCCATTTTTTCAATCATCCCTCATAGCTTGTGTTTTCTAGACCTTTTGATCATTTTTGTTGTTCTCCTTTGGACTTTCTCTAATTTGTCCACATCTTTCCTGAAATGTGGCTCCCAGAACTGGACACAATACTCCAGTTGAGGCCTAATCAGCACAGAGTAGACCAGAAGAATTACTTTTCATGTCTTGCTTAGAACTCCTGCTAATACATCCCAGAATTATGTTTGCTTTTTTTTTTTTTTGGCAACAGTGTTATACTGTTTACTCATATTTAGCTTTAATCTACTATAACCCCAGATCCCTGTCTGCTGTACTGTTTCCTAGTACTGTTTATAAGATCCATACAGGATCTTATAAAAACATAGACAGGTAGACAGACAAAAAAGAAAGGAAGATAGAAGTCTGGAAACTATGGCATGATCAGGAGAATATGACACACATATTGTAGGGGGGATGGGCTGGATGACCTTGAAAGTCTCTGGACATACTTAGCATTGTATTCTGAAATGGAGAAGAAGCTATCAAGAAGGTGGTACTGGAGAT
This sequence comes from Malaclemys terrapin pileata, assembly GCF_027887155.1. Classification (NCBI taxonomy): domain Eukaryota; kingdom Metazoa; phylum Chordata; order Testudines; family Emydidae; genus Malaclemys; species Malaclemys terrapin. The sequence continues at coordinate 130,621,908 of NC_071507.1, forward strand.
TCCTGGGTACAGGTATGTTATTATTATTATTTATTAGGATTACTGTTGCACCTAAAGGTCCTACCTCAGATTGGGTCCCCATTGAGCTAGGCACTATAGGAAAAAAATAGCGGAAGCAAAAAGGGATGGATCCAATAGGAGTTGGTCTCGTTTCCTCCAACGGCATGACTGATTATGGTTCCACTTCAGCAACAAATGTGTTGACTAGTAGGAAAAGATTTGTGAGCTCAGGAGACAGAAGTTTCTTAAGATGTAGCCCAAAACTGTAAAACTCACTGAAAGAAGATAAGTGACGAGTGGAGAAGGGCAAATAATGGATTATTTGGCTTGCTTGCAATTCCAAAATAACAATAAAAAAAAAATCAGGTGAAACAAAAATATTTTTTTTGTGTGCAAAATTTGCAATTGGAAAAGTAGAAAATAATTTCATTTCAGTAGAACTAAACATTTCAGTTGATCCTGGGTGAAATATTTCATTTTGATTTTGATTATTTTTAATGCTAAATTTTTAAGTAAAATGAAAGGCAATTTTGAAATCAAAATTCATTATAAATAAAAAAGCTAAATATTTCATTTTGAAGATGTCAAAATTACATTTCAACTTTATATAGCCTTTTCCTCCCTGTCCCCCTCCCCCAATTTTTCCCCCCACCTGAAACAATTTGGCAAAATTGACATGATTTTGATAGCAAGGAAAATGTAATAGACTATTCCCCATTAAAACTTGCCACACAAAACTAGATTATGATCAAACATATTCCATTAAAGCTCATATATACTATACACAACATACAGTAAAGCATTTTTGAACATGCTTTACAGTATTGGGTACTCCCAATCCTTATTAAAATATTTCCTATACACTGTCTTCCCATTATTCATGCCATACAAACGAATGTTCTTTTTTCCTCTTATCTGCTGAGAAAAATTCTTCAAAGACATTTACCTATTAAAGAAGCTTAATAGCAACTAAATAGCAGGGTATGAATGTAGTAAATTTCTGTTATCTGGCTTCCTTGCCCCAGAAGGAATCCTCATCTCTTATTCTTTTAATTCATGCTTGCTACAGTAGTTAACATAATATATCACCTTTACTTTGTTTTTTACTATTTTAGTTCTAGTCTCAGGTTTTCTTATAAGGGGTTACCATGGTGCTAATTTGTATAGAGTTTTGAAGCTTCTTATCCTTTTGCATTGCATTCATTTTTGATTTACTCTCTGTGAAATAATATTTTAAGCTAGTGAATGGTTAACCATTGCTTCAACATGGTAGGTTCTCCCATTGTATTTTAATGTGGTGCTAGAGAATTGAACACCAATAAATGGGCAAAATTTCAGGTACTTATTCCACAACATACCTTCTTGTCTATTTGACACCATAAAGACATAGATCATTCATGCTTCCACCCAAATGCTAATGCACAATTCCACTGAGCAGATGGTAGGAGCCTCCTGCAGGTTTTTCTTGGGATTACAGTTCTCAGAACTTTGATAGCTAGGATTGCCTGCCAACAGACTCAACATACTCACATACTCTTGTTCTTCCTACATCTCTTCCCCTCTATTATTATATAGTTATTATTTATCATTTTCTTCCTTATCTCTTTTACTCTGCTTTGGCGTGACTGCTTGTAGATTTGAGGGACAAGCAGTTGCTTATGATTTTCGAGTGGGTTTTAGAATCAAATACTAAATTACTGTAAAAGCAGCAAAGAGTCCTGTGGCACCTTATAGACTAACAGACGTCTATTAGTCTATAAGGTGCCACAGGACTCTTTGCTGCTTTTACAGATCCAGACTAACACGGCTACCCCTTTGATACACTACTTACTAAATTACTGGTCATAGTGAACTCAGCTGTTCTTTCCTAGCTTCCATCAAGCAGGAAAGACAAGGATGTGTTATACAAGTGGTGTTTTGAATGTTCTTCAGGACTTCTAGTGATTCATTATGCAGTGTGGCAGAATTCGCTCAGGATGGAGGATTGTTGTGCTTTTCCGGCCTATATTAGAATGGTCTGTTACCATTACTTCCATATAAAACAAATGTGTCCCTTAATCTCCACCCCACAGGAAAAAAATGTTGTGTTTGAGAGCAGCAAAGTATTAAAATTCAGTCTGAATGTAACTTCTTCAGATTTTTTTTTTTTGATGAATTGTATCATTAATCTACTGTAGAGACAAAAAGGAAAAAATCATTATTTAAATACTATGCTTCTGGTAATGCTAATAGCATGTCTTTTTGGTCTTCGTACTTTTTTTTCCTTTAGGTGTCACAGATATAAACCATCTGGTATGCCAGATGCTTGTATTTCTTTGTACATATACAGAGCGTGTATGTGGGTGGAAAGACTCCAAAAATCCTAGACAATATTATCCTTTTTTGCTTATCACCATCATAATCTTCATAGCATTTTAATATATGATGTTGCTTCTGTGTTTTGTGTCCTGTAAGATCTGTTGATATGATGTACTCTGGGTTTTTTTTTGTTTTTATTGTTGTTTTGTCATTTTTTTCCCTGGTAAGATATCAGTGTGGTTTTAGTGGCCCAGAAATCTGGAATATAGCTTATTATGACTTTGTTGTTCATAAACTCCAGTTTTATGAGTGTGTTCCCTTTTTATGCTAAATGTTGTCTTACATTTTATTATAGTATTTATCAACCTGTCTGTGCTCAGCCAGGTTTACTTTCTTAATACAAAACAATTCAAACTAGCTCTCCGATATGATGGAGGACATATTAGATCTTAACTGAGATTGAGTTGTGTTTTCTGTTTATAGATTTAATTTAGTTTGTCTGAGGTTTGCCCTTTCTTAACTATATAGTATATCATGTTTAGAAACCTATAGAGTAATAATTTAATTATCTGATAGTAGCCATCATGATAATCATTGGCCACATATTAACCTCTTGCTCCCAGTGGGTAGCTGCTGACATGAATAATTCCACTGAATTCAGTGGGGCCCCATGTGTTAAATCTATAGATTGCAGTGGAATTTAACAGGGAAATCAGTGCTAATTCCTATTTTATTCCATCTCAAATCATCTCTATAAAGCTGGCCCTTCTCCCTGTAGAGTAATGGTATTTAATATGATCTCTCAGGATCAGGCAGAAGCAAATCATTAGTGACTTTAGATTTTGTACCTATATCTTCACAAACAATTTCTCTGTCCCTTGGACGACCATTAGATAGTTTTACTTTGGGCGAATTGATCAATCTAGAGAATCTGAGAGATTTTTTATATGCAGATATTCACAAATTATAGGCATAAAGAGGAGTTGACAAAAACACTCTAATATTAAATTGTTGACAATTTCACGCAAGGATGCCTCACCTTCCAGTCTCCACTTAGATTACACTTTTCCTGACTGCTCCTAAAGCAAGAAGACAGTCTCAGTATGAGACAGTTATATACAAAGGTGGCACCTCTCACAAATTTGAGATGTAGAGTGAGAAATTGCATACTATGGAGCTAGGGCTCCTTTGGGCATTAGTAGATTATTGTTCAACATATTGTAATATTTATATTTCAATAATTCTTCTGGTGGTGATGGTCATGAAAGTTATGGCAGGTATAATGGCCTTGTAAAAGGTCTACCAGTAGTACACCTTGTATAAGCAGGTATCCTATGTTAATACTACAAATATGTAAATAAGATCACAAAATCTCACCAGATCCTCTTCCTAATACTATGGATTTACTATTACTTTACATGGAACATATGGGCCCAAAGACTCAAAGGTATTAACATAATCCAGTCCAATATTAAGGAAGTTTTAAACAATGTTTGAGGTTTGGTATACAGAGACCTCACCCTACTTAATACTATGTCAAACACTCTGATGGATTTTTTTAATCCTTTAGTAAAGATACAGAAAAGAAAGGGGGGGGAGGTGAAAGCATATGAAACAAAGTATTAAATAATGCTTTCATTTTACCAACATTTCTTGTTCCCTTTCTCTTTAGCTGTAGAGAAAAAAAAAGCACCTTGTCTGACAGTCTTTTAAATAGTTATTCTTTCTGTGAAAACGAGAAGATAGCTGAGATGGGCTGAAATTCTTGTTATTGCTGCTGGTATTAAAGTCGATCTAGTTTCATAAGATGACAACAACAACAAAAGACTGAGAAAAGAACAATAAAGCTTGGAGCTGCAGTTTCTATCTCTGGTGTTGACTTTCACCTGTGATGTCACTGCTGCAAAAACGCAGCCCAACACGCAGCTGTCTTATCAGCAACTCTGAGGCCTGGCAAACTTGTATCCGGATTGGGTTGCTGTTTATGGCATTGCTTTTAGCTGCCTCTTTGGTCACAGGCTCAAAGCAGTGTTGTGAAATATGTACTCTTGGCCAGCCAGGTGCTGATCAAACAGAAAGCAAAAGGAGAAGGATGGTAAAAAAATAAATAAAATGGGGACGAAAAAAATACATACTAGTGGCTGAGGGAAGTCCCACATCCTAGCTGGTGTCTGAGATTCAGCCACAGCCAGTAGAGGTGGAAATGTTATCTGAGTCCATCTCCCTGGTCTGGTCTGATCAGGACATCTTTCAGGTTCAGCATAACGAAGACCCTGAGTCCCAGGAGATTGGTGGGTGGCAACCATGATGGTGAAGCTACCTCAAGTAGACATTTTCTTCCCTAAAGTCTCTTTCTTTAAGGACACTAAAAAGGAAGTTATGGGTGGAACAGAGCATCCCCTCATTATTTTGTCTACCAATGAAACCTGATTACCAACACACCAATTTTGATTCAGTGATTTTTGATCTCACACTTCTTTTCTTAACACAGTCCTTGAATTGTGTCAGTAGCCCTTTTTGTTTAGTTTGTTTCACTTTTGCACCTTTTCCCATCAACATTTGTTTTTATAAATTATTGTTATCACTTACAAAGTTTTACTCACTTTTTACAGTTGAACTCACAATTAGGATACATTTGTAGGGCAAGTTATCACAACAGTAGTAGGTCAAATTTAGCCATTTTTTCCTATTTGCAAATGATTCATTACAAATGGTCTGCAAGTTTATTTGTCTGAAATTATTTGATCAACGTTTTTTGCAAATGTACTGTGAAAATTGCTTGGAATAGTTAGGTCTAATTTTGAATTGCAGCTGCTATTTTGACTAAAAGGTTAGGTCAAATGGCAAATGTCTCTTCCCGGATTGTGGATCTGATCCAAAATCCACTGAACTCAGTGGAAGTCTTTCCAATAACTTCAATCTACTTTGGGTCAGGTCCATGTAAATTTTGAGTCAGATTTCTGAGGTGAATATGCATTATTAAGAATTTCAAATGTACTTTCCATAACTACTCTAAAATATTTGTTTAAATGTCCCTGTTTCAGCAAGCATTACTGCCACTCAACTTTTTAATAAAATATTTGCTAAAAATATACAATAATGGGCATGAATACAGATAAGGCAAACACAGTGACTTGATTTTTCATAAAAATAATTCTGAAAAACATGTAAAAGGAAAATTCAGTATATTATTTAAGATAGCTTAGTTTCATTTAAGCCTTGATAAAATCTTCATGAATATGAAGTTCTTTAAAAAAAAAAAAACTTTGTATTTTATCTCTCATTTTTTCTGCATGTGTCTCATGCCTAGAACACCCACAGAAAAAAAAATGCTGGCAGCCCCCCATCATAGAATCAGGACTGGAAGGGATCTCGAGAGGTCATCTAGTCCAGTCCCCAGCACTCATGGCAGGACTAAGTATTATCTAGATAATTCCTGACAGATGTTTGTCTAACCTACTCTTAAAAATCTCCAATGATGGAGATTCCACAATCTCCCTACGAAATTTCTTCTAGTCTTCTTAACCACCTTGACAGCTAGGAAGTTTTTCCTAATGTCCAACCTAAACCTCCCTTGCTGCAATTTAAGCCCCTTGCTCCTTGTCCTATCCTCAGAGGGTAAGAACAATTTTTCTCTCTCCTCCTTGTAACAACCTTTAACATACGTGAAAACTGTTATCATGTCCCCTCTCAGTCTTCTCTTTTCCAGACTAAACAAAACCAATTTTTTCAATCTTCCCTCATAGGTCGTTTTCTAGACCAGGGTTCTCAAACTGGGGGACGGGATCCCTCAGGGGGTCATGAGGTTATTATGTGGGGGGTTGCGAGCTGTCAGCCTCTACCCCAAACCCCACTTTGCCTCCAACATTTATAATGGTGTTAAATATATTAAAAAGTGTTTTAATTTATAAGAGAGGTCGCACTCAGAGCAGGTTAGACAAACACCATGGTGAAAAGGGTCACTAGTACAAAAGTTTGAGAATCTAGACCTTTAAGCATTTTTGTCACTCTTTTCTGGACGATCTCCAATTTGTCCATATCCCTCCTGAAACATGGTGCCCAGAATTGGACACATTACACCAGCTGAGGCCTAATCAGCATGGAGTAGAGCAGAAGAATTACTTCGTGTGTCTTTCTTTACAACACTCCTGCTAATACATCCCAGAATGATGTTCACTTTTTTTGCAGCAGCGTTTCAGTGTTGACTCATATTTAGCTTGTGGTCCACTATGACCCCCAGATTCATTTCTGCAGTACTCCTTCCTCAGCAGTCATTTCCCATTTTGTGTGTGTGCAACTGATTGTTCCTTCCTAAATGGAGTACTTTGCATTTGTACGTATTGAATTTCATCCTATTTACTTAGTGGCTCCTCTTTTCCCCAGTGCCTCCCACCCACTGTAGATCACTTGTTCCATGGCATGCAGGAGGCACTGTGGGAGGGCGAGGAGGGAGGATGAGCAAGGACGGGGTACGCTCAGGGCAGGAGTGGAGCAGGGGCGGGAAAAGACAGGGTGGGAAGAGGATGGGCAGGGGTGGGAAAAGGCATGGTGGGGTTGAGGCCTTAGGAGAAGGGGTGGAGTAGGGATGGGGCCTGGGCAGAGCCCACGGGAGCACTCCCCAACACATTAGAAAGTTGACACCTATGGTCCCATGTATAGTGAAATCATAGAATCATAGAATTGTAGGACTGAAAGGGACCTTGAGAAGTCTTGTAGTCCAGTCCTCTGCACCAAGGCAGGACTAAATATTATCTAAACTATCTCTGACAGGTGTTTGTCTAACCTGCTCTTAAAAATGCCCAATGATGAAGATTTCACAACCTTCCTGGGCAATTTATTCTAGTGCTTAACCACCCTGACAGGAAGTTTTCCCGGAAGTCCAACCTAAACCGCCCTGGCAGCAATTTAAACCCATTGTTTCTTGTCCTATCCTCAGAAGTTAAAGAGAACATTTTTTTTCTCCCTCTTCCTTGTAACAACCTTTTATGTCCCCTCTCACTCTTCTGTTCTCCAGCCTAAACAAACCCAACTTTTTTTCAATCTGCCCTCATAGGTTTTCTAGACCTTTAATAATTTTTGTTGCCCTTCTCTGGATTTTGTCCACAACTTTCCTGAAATGTGGTGCCCAGAACTGGAAACAATACTCCAGTTGAGGCCTAATCAATACGGAGCAAAGTGGAAGAATTACATCTTATTGAATTTCATCCTATTTACTTCACACCATTTCTCCAGTTTGTCCAGATCATTTTGAATTTAATCATATCCTCCAAAGCAAAAATGCTGGAGTATAATTTAGTAGCCTCATATTGCAGGTTTAACACATCTTATTTAAGGCAATGGAATATACAATAAGTCATAGTTTTACAAATTGCCCTGTCGAACCTGATCTTGCTGTTCTTACACAGACAAAATTCTCATTAAGGTCAGGAGAAGTTCTACTTGTTTAGATACTGCAAGTTTGAGCACCTGCATATCTCTGGTTATCTGCTAAAGAAGAATACTTGATTTTTATTTATTTATTTATTGTGCAAAGGCATTAAGAATAATAGAAGTATTGTAACAGTATATGACATTAATGTGAGCAATCAAGTACCTTTTATGGAAAAGAAACCCACAACAAATATAATAAGTGATAACCATAGTTGTTTGTTTTGCTTGCATCCTATAGCTATTGTTGGTTGTGCTTGTTAAAAGAAATTGTTTCAGCCATAATTCACAACATGTATCTGACGTTTATATCTCAAACAAACATGCAGGAAACCCTGGTGACATTTATCAGTAATCGTTGGGTCTCTGCGAGAAGACTTAGATTGGTTAATTTCCTGTTTCCATATACACTCAAATGAGCTGACATTCAAGTTTAATGACAACAACCACAGCTAACTTTCTGTAGGTTAAACTTATGATCATCTCTCTTTTTTTTGCACCATTGAACAAAATTCCAAAGCAGCATCATTTTAAGTAATTGTATAGAAATATCTCAAAACAACATTAGTAAGAGTCAAGTTAGATATTTTTGTTTGGGATGGAGAGATGGAAGAAAATGATGATGACTACATTTGCATGTCTCTGTTGGCTTGCTTTATGACTGTCTATTAAATATTGTCCACATGCTATTAATAACTTAGAAATTTGAGACCTAGATTACTAAGTTGGTAGACCGTTATATCAAGGAGAGTTTTCTACAGAGATAATTAATAGTGATAAAATGCTAGCAATTCTGTCTCAAGGAGAAAAGTTAGTGGTTGAGTCATGAATCATATGTCATTTTAATCCACATCTGTGAGCTAATTTGCCTTGGGAAACCCTAAAAGTTTATTTCTTTATGAGAGTGGGTTTGGTTAAGAATTAATGACAGCAATTTTCACGATAGCTGCAAAACCCCTGAAGATAACAGTTAAGTCACTGCAATGGAAGAAAAAAATGGAAAGGTTTGCTAAAATAAGATCTCTCTACTCATTTATACTGACAGGAATTGCTGGAGTTTGGTTTCCAGCACATCTCCTCTGTCATGTTAATATAAAGTTGTTTTTAATGAAAGACTAGGGCTCTGACATAATGGATTTATATTTTCTGTAGATGGATGCCCAAAAGCTTTTAGAGTTTTAAATCAATTTATTACTATAACAGAAAGAAATTCCATATCACCTGTGCACAAAGAAAAACAGTTAGTTTGCCTTTTAAGTTTGGTAAACTAACAACCTTAAAACACTGCACAGGATTTAGAATAAGTTGCATCCTTGCCAGAAATGTCAGCATTACAAATGTTAAACCATTTCAGAAATCCAACAGTAACCACCTTTGTGTTGAAATGCTACTTATTTTGTGTTATGATTGTTTATTGGAGGTCTGGCCAATACATTACCTATTATAAATGTTACCTGGCATTTCACATTATAAGACCCTGCTTTCAGTTGCTTATAACTTTGCCAAACTTTAACTGTTTGCGCTTAAATTTTCCATGCTGGGTAACTGTTTGAGGCTGAATATTTTGGAAAATGTTATCCAAAATAATTCAGTCATTTCGAAAGATAAGGCTAGAGAAATTTACATGGTTTTGCCCTTGTTAAATTCTGGCAAGCTAAGCATCTCAAATTGGGCACCCAAAATTAGTGCACATTTTTGACATAGTATCTCTGTGCCTCAGTTGCCCATCTGTAAAATGGGGATAATATTCCCCACTCATCTCACAGGGGTGTTGTGCAACTAAATTTATTAATATTTGTGAAGCTCTTAGATACTTTAGTAATGAGCATCATAGAAAGAGCCCATGAGGAAATTAGTAATTCTTTTTTCAGAACAGGGTTTGGATAGTGCTCGGTAAATAAGTCATGGGGCAATACACTGAACAACAAGAAAATAAAATGTTGAGTAGCTGTTCTTTAAGTAAGCACATCTATCCTGTGCACTGAATGAGGCAGGGATCCTGCGCAAAAATTATTTGATCATGTAATTAAAGACTATCAAAATGCATATGAATGGGGGGCGCAAATTAAGGTTGAACAGGAAGCCTTATATCTGGCATATCCTACCTTTTGAGTGTTTGACTTTGCAACCTTATGAATGTTCTTTGAACAATGCAAATTTACACAGGATGCACAGCAGGGAGAAAAGTATTGTAGCATTTTTTTTTTAGAGCAGATTTCAAATTCCCAGATTGTTCTTACCTCTAAAAAGTTGGGATAACACTATTTTTCTTATGTTAATCATCTTAACTTTTGCATACCTTGATTTAATTAATGAATAGGAAGACTACCTCTACAGCTGAAACATAAAAAAAAGGATATGTTATGGAGTCTATTATAGGTTATCAACCTTCATTTCATGTGTACCATAGAATCTCTCTCCTCCTGGGAAGCACCTAGTTATTTCAATATTCTTCTACTGACAAGCATTGTTCGGTTAAAGATTTCAGTTTCAAGGTAGTTGAAATATTTTTAAGTGGTTGAAGCTTTTTTCATATTGGAGTACAGCACCGGTGAGAATTCTCAATAATTCTGATAACTTCCTTTGATGGATAAAAATCTTTGTCATTGATTGGACACACTAGAAATATATTACAGGAAGAAAAATTCTTGGGTTATCTCCTGTATAAGCAAATGTTAAACTTGTGGACAATCTTGCTCACTCTGTCCTTCCGCATTCTCTACCCTCTTTGGGCTCTCTCTCTCTCACACACACACACACAGAAGATACCAGGATTATCCTGGTCTGTAGGACCTTTTGTCAAAAACCAAAAATTCAAAAAGAAAGCCATCAAGTCCAAACAAGTTTCTTCACCCTACAATCATCTGTCCTGGATCCACTAAAGTTTGTATAAGTAGCTGGACCTTGTAGTGAGCCTTGAAGTTCTGCAAACCTGGATAATTTTGGATCAATAAAGTGAGGATTAAATTCCAAAATTCAGGGGACCTTGGGGAGAATGTGGCTGAATATTATGGATATCACATCCATGAGGACAGATGTAGTCTCTCAAGTAGGCAGGACCCAGACTGTTTAGGGCGTAGAAGGATGAAACCATCTCCTTAAATCCATGTGCTCCCAGAGAGGCACTAAGATCATCATGCAGGCTGCCACATTCTGTACTGGCTTTCATTTTCACGTTGATTTAAGGTGCAATCACTTGTAGACAATGTTGCTATAGTCTGATCTTGACAAGATAAAGGACTGATCCCAGTAGCAAATTCTGCCTTTGAAAGAAATTATCGTGATTAACAATGGCCAAAAACTTTTCAACTGAACAGGTTTTTTCAGTCCTAAAAATCCAGTTTCAACAAAATCTAAATATTTCAAGGGAATGTTTCAATTCTGAAGACATTTTCAATGGAAGAAAGTCAAAATAAATAATTTAGACTTTCTTTTTTTCCATTTGGCTAATGTTGAAACATTTCATTTTGATAAGGTAAAATATTTTTGGTTTGCTTTTCTCATTTCATTCTATTTTGTTTTTTAATGTTATGCTCTATGCATGTTTTCACATTATTTAATAAAACAATTCTCTATTATCAAAATGAAATATCTAAATGGTTCCACATTGATTTTTTTTTAAGAATTTCCATTGTGTGGGAATGTGTTAACATTTTCAATTCAGAAAAAAATAATTCAGAATGTCATAATTTCCTGTGGAATGGAAAATCTATTTTCCTCTACACTGTAGCTATGTGATTATTTATCAGCAACTGGAGATCCAACAATACTCACTGCCTGTCAGCTTTAGTAACAAATGTTGGGGAATATATCCTCAATTAAAGAGGCATATATAACCCTCACTATACCTTCTGGTGACTTCCTTGACCTACCACCATCATTTCACACTTATCCAGCTTGCGCTTCAGTTAGTTCACACTCATCCAGACACTGGCTAATCCCCTTCACAGCATTGGCTAGGTCAGAGGAGATGAAGGTTAAGGAGTTTCATTGTCATCAGCATAGTGAAAGCACCATAGCCCTAGCCTCCTCCTAATGACCCATAAAAACATGGCACAGGAGAGACATGAGGGGAGTCTGTTAAACAACACAATACTTTCCTTAGAGAGGCAGGACAATTGCCCAGCACCCCCTCTGGGAATGCCAAGAAGAAGCCAGAATCAACTATGTTAAACCAGATTGCCAAGTATATTCATATCTAAATTATGTTGTTCCCCTATTTGGCTTGGAGGAATAACCATTATTCAGGGCCTTGCCCAGTTGTTTCTATTAGGAGAAGAAACTGATCATATGGGTCAGGTGTTTCTTTGGTGCAATATTGTTTCTGCACCTACTTCCCTGAACATAATAGAAACAAACAACAGCAGTTACCTTGCTATTCCAGCATATACTGTGTCCAAAAGAAAAACTGACTCTTGGCTTTTACCCAGGGCTGTGCTCACGACTGCTTCTCTTGCTCTCACAGACAGACATACTAAGGTGCAACCAATCAATCCCTTAGTCCCTGCATTTGCAATCTGACCCAGGGAAAGCCCTGAGCACACAGGGCTTCACTCTACTTAACTTCACTATGTGTCTCAGTGCCGTCAGCAGTATCCCACTCTTGTACCAACTACTTCACTCCACAAAGAGGATTTATTGCTTCTTCCATTTTGCCTGAGGGCTGGTCTACACTATGACATTAGGTCAGCTTAACTACATCACTCAGAGCTATGAAAAATGTTACACCCTGTGTAATGTAATTAAGGCAACCTAAGCCCCATTTTTGACACTGATAAATTGATGGAAGAAATCTTCTGTCGACCTAGCTACTGCCTCTCAGGGCACGTTGACAAGACAAATTAAAGTTACATTGGCATACAGAAGCTGCAGTAATTAAATCGCTTTGTGTGGCCATGCTACACTCCTTGTGTCAGTGGTGTGCATCCTAACTAGCAGCACTTGCATCGACGCAGAGACCAGTGCACCGTTGATAGCTATCCTACAGTGCAACTCACCATCATCTAGTGCAGGATGTTTTGGGACCTCATTGGGTCAAAACAAGTCATGCAGGGGTGACTGGGAACATGAGTTCAATGTCCCATAATGCAGTGTTCTCCATCCGATATTGTCATCTGCATCCCATAATATTTCATGCCTCTCTTTTTAAATCCTCGCAAACCTGCACGTCCCTCGTCGCAGTCTGCCATCTGTGGCAGAGGCATGGATCCTGCACAGCTCTGCAATATTGTGCGAGTGATGTGAGCACGGGGTGCTTGATCTTGTGGTATATGCAGAGCCTCCAGAGGAGCCGCGGGGAACATGACAATTCCTTCGAGACTAGATTGCTGTGGGACATAGAAAGAAACAACTAAAAGTTGTTGGCAGCATGCACTGAGCAGCTGTAGATGGTAGAGCACTGGTTGTGGGCTTGAGAAACGAGCACTGACTGGTGTGATTGCATTGTGATGCAGGTTTGGGATGTCGAGCAGTAGCTGCAGAACTTTTGGATGCACAAGACCACATTCCAGGATCTGTGTGCCACACTCATCCCACACTCATCGCAGCCCTCCAGCACAGTGACCCCAAAATGAGATCTTCACTGATAGTGGAGAAATGAGTGGCAAGCACTCTTTGGAAATTTGCAACACCTGATTGCTACTGATCAGTCAGGAATCAATTTGGAGTTGGAAAATCCACTGAGGGGGCTATAGCAATCAGGGCCGGCTCCAGGCACTAGCTTACCAAGCAGGTGCTTGGGGCAGCTGCTTCGGAGAGGGGCGGCACGTCCAGCTATTCGGCGGCAATTCGGTGGACGGTCCCTCACTCCCGCTCAGAGCGAAGGACCTCCTGCCGAATTGCCGCCGCAGATCGCGATCGTGGCTTTTTTTTTGGTTTTGTTTTGTTTTTTTGTTTGGCTGCTTGGGGCGGCCAAAACCCTGGAGCCGCCCTGGTAGCAATGCAAGTGTGCAAAGCCATTAATGGCATTGTGCTATGAAAGACTGTAACTCAGGGCAACGTGCAGGACATAGTGAATACTTTTGCAGAAATGGGGTTTCCAAACTGTGATAGATGACACACATATTCCTATCTTAGCACCTGATCACCTTGCCACAGAGTATATCAATAGAAAAGGCTACTTTTCTATGGTAATCCAAGCACTGGTGGATCACTAGGAACATTTTACCAACATCAATGTGGGCTGGTCAGGGAAGGTGCATGATGCAAGCATCTTTAAGAACACGGGACTGTTCAGAAAGCTGTAATCAAGGACTTTCTTTCCATATCAGCAGATTACTATTGGGGATGTTGAAATGCCAATAGTGAGCCTGGGAGACCCAGCCTACACCTTACTCCTATGGTTCATGAAGCCTGACACTGGTCACCTCGACAGTGTCAAGGAGCACTTTAACTATAGGTTCAGCCTGATGCAGGACAGTTGAACATGCCTTTGGTTATTTGAAAGGTCACTGGAATTGTCTACTCACGAGACTGGACCTCAATGGAAACAATATTCCAATGGTAATAGCTGCCTGCTATGTCCTGCATTATATCTGGGAAGCAAAGGGGCAAAATTTCTGCCGGGGTAGAGGGCGGAGGTGGAATGGCTGGCTGCTGATTTTGAGCAGCTGGATCAGGGCTATAAGAAGATCTCAACCTGGAGCTACTCAGCTCAGGGAGGCTTTGAAAGACCATTTCAATAGTGAGCCACAGTAATGCGTGTTGCTGTAATTTGTTCAGTGTAATTTGGCATTGCCCTTTTGTGCCCTGGTATGAACCTTGTAATGACTGCTGTGTCTGTAGTAATATAACATTGCAAATGGAGCTATTACTATTATCTGTGAATGATGTCAGCCCCAGCCAGCATCTGCTGTAAACTAATAAAGATGAATTAAGTTTCCATAAATAGACTTTTATTCCATACCCATGTAAACAGACACATTTATAATTTAATGAAACTTAATAAATAAAGGGAAAAGAACTTTTGGGAGGAAAACACAGTCATTTCCATTTCAGAAACACATATGCCAACCATATCTTTCACAGGTCAGTGTATGTGCAGTTGTGATTGCCTGTGCTCCCCCCAGGGTGGAGTGGCAGGGGTAGTGCAATGGCCCTGGACTCCATATGGAATGTAGGGGGATGAGGGTAAGGAGGTCTTGGACTGCAGTTCTTTATGGGCTGCAGAGGGCAGTGAGTACAGGACTGTTGAAGCTCAACAAGACTCAGCAGCATGTCTGTTTGCTGCTTGATAAGCACTAGCATCCCCTGCTTCACATCCGTCTTTTTTTCCTGCTCCTTGCTCCTGTCCTCTCTATCCCTGGCCATGCTTTTTGTGAGGGTGGTCCTCCAACCCCTGTGCTCAATATCTAAAGCAGCGGAGGCTTGGGGGATCTCTTGGAACATGTCCTCCTGCATCCTCATCCTTCTCCCCCTAGTCTGGCTGAGCTGAACTGGTGTGGACGGAGAGATTCTCAATGCCACATTTCCAGCTTCAAAAGAAACAATGCACAGAGGTCCTTGTGACATTCTATACACTGGGGGAGCATCCTGTAAACCCCATATTCCTCATGTATATATATAATTGTGATATTGCATATAAAGCAGGCATGTGAGGTATCAGGGGAAAGGTTATGATCTGCTCAAACTCACTGTTCTATCTAAATATTTATATCATTAATGCATATGAAGTGATGACAATTGTGCTGTACGGCTGTCACTAAAATATGCTGTGGGTTTGGGAAGCACCCAGCTACTGGCTCTCAAGAGACAATGCCAAGGAAAATAACTAACACCCGGGTGGGTGTCAAACAACCCATCAACAGCCATTGTCCAGCAAGGGAACTACAATTCAATGACTCACCTGCAGAAGGCCACACTAGGGGAATTGCTCAACCTTGCCTGGGGATTCAGCAATGCCCACCTGACATGCCTGGACTTGTGTTCTCCAAGCAATGGACTAAGGGTATAAAACAGAACACATGGGCCCCAGACTTGGCCTTTCTCCTGCCCCACCTATATTGCAAGCAACACAGAAACTCAAAAGAAGACTGAAGACTCCAACAGAAGAGACTGGCCCAGGCTTAAGGGACAAACCTGTATATTAAGGACTGCAATATCCAGTGGGGTGAGAAAAACTGCTTAATCTAGCTGTTGCCCAGTCTAATAGGGTTGAGAGTTTGGACTGTGTCCTCATATTTTAACTCTGACTTTTTGCTTATCACTTATAATCACTTAAAATCTATCTTTTGCCGTCAATAAATTTGTTTTACTGTTCATTTTTAACAGTGAGTTTATATGAAGTGTGTGATAAATCTGCTCAGGTTTGCAAAGGCTGGTGTATATCCACTTTCCATTGATGAAGTGGTAAACCAATTAATAAGTTTGCACTGCCCGGCTTCAGCAGTGTAAAACAATATAATCCTGATGTACAGGACTGGGAGCTGGGGGAATTTGGCTGGTGCCTTTCGCTGTGATTCATGAGTAGCTTTGGGAGCATTCATGCAATCTAGCTGGATGTGGGGCTCCACCTGCCATTGTGCTGAGTGATCACAGTAGCTCAAGGGATGTGCTTCTTGTCACTAGCAAATTGTGATAAAGACAGCCCAGGCTGGAGAGTTAAGGGGTTTTAAGAGTCCCACAGTCCCAGGCTGCATGACGGGGATCCTGTCACAGTCCTATTGTGAGTGTATTCACAAGATAAAGGAAATTTGGTATACTGAACTCACACCCCTTGATCCACAACAGTTGCAAGCATTACATTCTCGCTTCTCCTTGGGATTGGTAGAGCACAGTGGCAGTGCCAGCCATGGTGAGTATGGCCCTGCAGAGAGGAGGGAAGTTGGAGAAATAAGAGGGGATAGCTCATAGGCATATAGGGCAGTTGAACTGAATACTGGCACTGTTTTGCACAGGCCATGGTGATTTTAGCTCATAGCTCACTCCTGAGGGTAACAGAGGCTGAAAAGGAATAGCTCCTCCAGGCATCTGGCTGCAGACTGGTGCTGCTAGCTTGTGTGTTGCAGTGGTGCCTGCTGAAGTAATCACTGAGTGGCATGGGAAAGTGTCCTACTGTGGAGGAAGAAATAAGATAGCCCTTCCCAGAAACCTTCAGCAGAGGATTTGCAGACTACACCCAGGAAAGTTTCCTCAAGATCTCTATGGAGGATTCATGGGACATCTCGGTGCCCATAAACAAACTGTGTTATAGGGCCCCCTCCGGGGAATGAAAAGCAGATAGCAACTTTACCTCTATTGGTTATCTCACTACCTCTTCTAGTAGCAGTAAAAAAGAGTAAATCAACAAATGTATCCTGCTATTTTGGGGGTTCCATTCCTGTCATTTTAAAGTAAACAGCATACTTACCAGAGTTTCCTTCCCATGCATCAGGCTCGCCCATGCTGGACTGTAGGGACTGGCTGGACTGCCTAGAACTTAAAACCAGGTTCTGGCTCACTATGCCACTGGACTCCCAATTGCTTGTCCCCCATACTCTTCCTCCTCTTCCTCATCCATCTTGTCCTCTTCCTCACTGTTCACGGTGGGGGCCTCTGACTCAGGTTCCTCTGAGGTATCCACAGGGCCCTTGGGGTTGGTAGTGGTTTTCTGCCGAGGGTGGCATGCAGGTCATTGTAAAAGCAGTAGGTCTGCGGCTCTGCACGAGAGTGACTGTTAGCTTCCCTTGCCTTTTGGTACACCTGCCGCAGCTCCTTGGCTTTCACGTGGCACTGCTGCTGGTCCATGTTGTAGCTCTTCTCCTCCAGGCCCCAAGCAATCTGCTCATAGATGCTGACATTTCTACAGTTGGATTGGAGCTTTGTCTGCACAACCTCTTCGCCCCACGTACCCAGGAGATTCAACACCTCCTGTGTACTCCAGGCAGAAGCGTGTCTGCAGCGTGGAGCCAGCATGGTCAGCTGGACAATGTGCTTGAGAGTTGCTAGGTGAGCTCTCCAAGCCAGGCAAACAAGAAATGCAATTTCAAAATTTTGCAGGTCTTTAAAGGGGAGAAGTGACTTCCTGTTTGCCTGGCCTCCAGGCAACAAAGTTCTAAAAGGTGACAAGAACGGTCAAGGTAGGGCATTGTGGGACATCTCCTGGAGCCCACTAAATTTGATATAAGTAACATAGTGTTTACTCTAACACTGCAGTGACTTAAGTATGTCGACCTAAACTTTATGCCTCTCGTGGAAGTGGAGTTACATTGGTGGGAGTGAAATTTAGTGTAGACACTTTCATAATTAGGTCAACATAAGTTGCCTGTGTCAACCTAACCTATAAACCAGGCCTCAGAGATGTGGAATGTAATGAGGTGTGTTCACCTCTTGCAAGTGCCCCCTGGTTGAGTGTGTGTGTGCCTGCAGGTTTGTCTCAATTTCCTCCATTCATGGAGCCCCTGGTTAGCCACTGTTCTTGTCAGGGGGGGTCTTTGATGACTCAGCTTCCTGGCCAAGTCACACTCTGTCGATGTGTGAAACAAACAAACCCTTTCCGGGGTACACAGTCAAAAATGTCCCCAATGTTCTGCAGCCCTCTCTGGGATCAGTCTTATAAAATAGTCCACCAAGGCCCATCTCAAAGCCCTCAGTTGATGTGTCCTCTGCAGCCCTCCCTCAGCTCAGACTTTAACCAGTCCAACAAGACCCACCAGGGTACCTTCGTTTGGTCTGGCCAGGTTGCACAGTTCCTACTCAAACTAAGCAGTGCCCCAAGTACTTCTTCTCTGGGGAACCCTTGCCTCTACTAGAGTCCTCAGTGATCCTAGGCTTTCTGCTGAACCACCGCTCTTGGACTCAGTTCACTGACCACAGCTCCCCACTGAGTCAGTCCCAGTGCTACCCCCTTCCTTGGGGTGCCACAGTTCTAATTCACTTCCTTAGGGCATAGCCACTTCCCCCCAGTGGTTCAGGGGGAGGACCCAGTCCCACCCACTGCTTCGGGTCCCAACCCAGGGACTCTTTAAGCATAGGAGCCTCATGCAGCATCCCTTTACTAATTCCTGTTCTATGTTTCCCTGGGCCACTTCCCTGTAGCCCGTCTTAGTTGAGTCCCAGAAGCCAGCCCAGAAACCCCTTCTTCGCTCCCCAGGTCCCTTCCAGCAACTACCAGCTTTGGCCCTTTCAGCCATCCAGGAATACCTCTTGCTCCCCAGGTCCCTGTTATCAGACTGATCTGTCCAGACCTTTCAGCCCCTTTCATATGGGCTGCTAGGCCCAGATTGGCTTCTCCCTGCAGCCACTTTAGCCTGCTTGGGGGGCCTCTCTACTACTCCTTTCCTGGTATGGGTGTGGCAGGACCCTCAGACCACAAGCAGTGGGCCTCTAGGCCTAGTCCACCCTGTCACATGGATTTACAACAATCTTTCCATCGCTGCAAGTAAGCGTCTACACTACAGCACTACAGTGTCACAGCTCCAGTGCTTCAGCTGTGCTGCTGTACTGTTTCTAGTGTAAAACGTACCCCAAAAGAAGTGTGGTTAGCAAACCCAGCAACTGTAACCAGGTCTGCGATTGATGACAGTCATTAATACCTTCCAGCATAATATTCTGCATAATCTAATTTGTATAACATTGACTTTATGGAGGGCCAAGACAGACAAACAAACTGCTTTTTTCTGAGGCTTCATTGCATGAAACTGAGGCCTTGTCTACACTGAAAAGGTTTGCCAGCAGTGTTATACTGGCAAATCCTCCTAGTGGAAATGCAGCTTAAACAGGCAAGAATACTTTCCCCACTATAGTTCATACCAGTTCTCTGAATGAATTAAGCTATACAAGCAAGACCTTTTTTTGCAGGTGTAACTGCATATACACTAAAACTCTTGCTGACATAGCTATCTCGGTTAGGGGTGTGATATTTTTCCCACAGTCCTAACTGACATTGCTAAGTGTAGACCAGACTTGTAGGTTCCTTTTGTGAGGATTGTATCTATGAGGGAGACTATTTACAATATTTTAACTACCCACTTGTGAAGATTTGGGTTGTTGAATTTTCTTCAGAACTCTTGTTTAAATGAGATGGAAACAGATCTAGGGGACAGTTGCCTACTTATCTTTTCCTTGTCAATCCCAGGATCTAAAGCTCTTCGTATTCTAAATCATGTCAAGTGGACAGCAAATTATTCTGAGGCCTCTGGCAGTAAATGGAAATGCAATCAGGGAAGTAAAATGAGAACTTCTGTATCAAGTCAAATGCATGATTTCACCATTTGTGTGTTCCTTTGTAATTTATGTGAACAGACTGAGTAAACCCTACAATAGAGGAAGATTCTGAAGAAAAAAAATAAGCTGTTTCTGAGCTCAGTGAAATACACTTCATCCAAATAATCAGGCTCTCTATGGGAGAACTGCAGAGGACTAGGGAAGTAAAATCTACCCCAGAACCTGGGGGCCAGGATGCATTGATGTAACTGGAGTAGTTATATCAGGCCCTTCATATCATTGGGTTGGGTGTTGGGGCCACTGGATGTATGTAAACAGGGTCCCCAACCTCATGCTTCACCTGGTTCTGACTCAGAACCAGGTGACTCATCCGACTCATCTTATCACCACAGTTCCCTGAGAAAGCCTACCCAGGGCTAATGTGGGGACTGTTTCTTTGGCATAAAGGGGTGAATGTCTACTCACCCCACAACTGCCTCACACACAGCCCTATTGCAGAGCTAAAGTGACGCAGATAGTCTTGTGTTGCTCCCTCCCCCTCACAATGTGGATCCCTCACCCAATGAGGCTAGTTTAACTCAAAATATTTTATTAGCATTTTAATTAAAAACAATAAACAGACTATTTTTCCTTCTGACTAAGACAGAGGGAAAGGCCCCAGGGAAGGCATTCTAGGATTGCACAAAATATATGCCTGCAGGTAGAGAAGATGGATGTGAATTTGTAGGCCAATTTGTACCAAATCACCATAGTTATTGATAGTTATTTGTTAAATTCAAGCAATGTACTCAAGGCTGTGGAAAACACAGCTTGAAGATGGCCCATGCTCATGATGTAAAAGGCAGGCAAAGAAGACAGGTAATGACAAGCAAAAAGAGTAAGTGACATGGAGTACTTTTCTGAGGGGTAACATATGACTGATTTCTTGAGCAATGTGGAAGAAATGAGGGTGAAATCCTGGCCCAACTGAACTCAATGGGAGGTTTGCCATTGACTTCAGTGGGACCAGAATTTACCTTGCATCCTTAGGTGTGTTGGCTTGGTGTACTGGGAATGCAATGCGAGCAGAGAGGGAATGTAGAAAAAGTCAGAGATAGGACATGGAACGAGGAGATGAACAGGGCATCAAGGCTGGTTCTGATGGCAGAGCGGAAAAGCAAAGAAATATGAGACAAGGTCAGAGATTTAAGCTGGGGAGTTGTATTTGCCTCTGAAGACAAGCAGAAGGTTTTGTTGTTGTTGTTTTTAAATTGAAGCAGATTAATTTAGCATTAAAATTATCCAGACTATTCCTGTGTAGCACGTGCATTTTGTCCCCATATGGCTCAGCATTTTATAAGATAACTTAGGGAGTGGTACATTTTCACCTTGCATTTGGCTGTGATGGTCCCATGTAACTATTTCAATTCACCTGCTGAACTCAATCAGCCATTAAGTAATCAATCTTTAAAGCCTTGTAAGGTATATATGTGAACAAATCAAGTTGTTTATTAACATCATATCTTAGCAAAATGTGTGTTCAGACTGCAGCCCTTTGTGCTCCTCTGGGCTCTACCCAAAGCAAGTTGACTGAGTGCACTTATATTCTAATGTATCCACTTGATGCTGGATTTATATCATGTATGAAAACCTTTGCAATGCAGTCCACACATCCCCCTTGCAAGTATTGTGCTAAAGATTTGAAGGGTATGCAAGCATTTGCAAAATGCAACTACCTCCCTGCAAGTAGGTTTGGAAACTAAAGCAACTGCAGTGATAAAAACTGGCCAAAGTTCCCTATTGTTATATATATTATATGTTCTATATGTTATAACCATTATGATACATTTTTCTTAAAAAGTACCAGAGTTAGGCATATAAAAGTGAGAGTGCAAATGAGCACTATGCAGGAATAAAGCACTGTGGTTTGTAACTAATAGATATTTCACTCACCCATGCCTCCTATTCTCTCCCAGCCTAGCCCTCCACCATGGTCTTTTCCATTCAACTGTCTCCCAGACCCTCTCCCTTCCATTACCATCATTATCTTCCTGGACCTCCTATCCATGCCTCTTCTCCCATTGCCACGCATTCTCTCTCTCTCATTAACCTTCCCACCCCTTTTCTATCTTTTTTTCTCATTTCAAAGGGCTTTCCAATTTTAACTTAGATAAATGGAGTACAGGAAATAGCTGGAGGATACTCCAAATACTGAGATAACAATACTTAGACATATATGTCAAGTGGAAAGTCTTACGAGTGACCAGGATAAGAGTGTGTACATATAAATATGCCGGTAGCACATGCTTTTTTAATACATATAAGTAAATAGATATAAAATTGGACTGCTAAATTGCTGAGGCTTGCCAAATACTTAGAGTAAATTTTCTTAGAGAGGATTTTGTAAAGCACGACATACGGTAAATGACATTGTCCCTGTCCTATTATGACAAACGCGATTCATTTTTCATGTAAACCCATTTTGACATAATTTCCTCATGTAATTTACATATGCATTTTATATTAAACTGGTTACCCTCAAGCAAATTTTATATGTGTAGTACTCTATAATTTTATTAGCAATGGGAGCTCTAAGATACTGAAACTTAACACTTTGTCACTTTATATATATATTGTAGCTGGCCTTGATAGCATAATTTAGAAACCTTACCATATGCTTTGTATGATAAGCTTTATTTTTTAAAGTTTTTTTTTTTTTAACTTTATTACAATTAACTTCAAACATGTAAGTTGCCCACTTTTCTATTCTCAAAACAGTATAAACTGAACTGAATTTTAATTTTAGAGTAGATAAGAAAAATGAATACCACCACATAATTCTAGTCTCTTGCACCTTTAATCAAAGGATAACTATAAGCCTATAGAGCAACAAATATTTTCCAGTATATTTGCATCTACAGTAAAAAAAAGGTCAGTATCGATAGAACAGCATAGTGAAATAGTATTAGGTCCAAAATAGCTGCATCTCACACAGAGTACAGTGCCTATGGAACCAAAACTAGACAACTGTAACTGTTTATTCTAGCCCCTTCCCTAGGAAGTCTGAGGATTCAGAGGGGGCTGGGGGAACCACAGGATGTACATCCAAATCACTTGCCTTGGGATATGCAAGCAAAACTGAGACAAAATAATTTTTGCAAAGTTAAAAATTACCTTGTTTTGCCTATAATTTGTTTCAAACAGAGGTGGGCCCAAACAGAAAGATTTGTTTCCCCTATCCCCCTCTGCCTGGAACTTACAAAGAAGTTGAGAAAAAAGATTAAAAATAAATATTACATAAATAGAATAAAGAGTTTTGCAAAGGGTTTTGAAATTTGGACCGCATTTTCTTTGCAAAATGGAACACTTACCACCTACATTTGCTTCTTGATATTTTTAAAGTTATCTGCAATCTTTCTTTGACACCAAAAGAACTGTGTTCAGGATTCCTTCCCTCCCCATTTGTTTCTTAATTTTTCTTAGTATTTCTGTTGCCATTCTAACTTCTCAAAATTTCCTAAACCTTTCAAAAGTTAGAATGGCAACAGAAAAAAAGAAGTGATAAAGAAAACAATTAAAAGCACACCACCTCTCTGTTGTTCCCCCCCTACAAAAAAGCCCTGAACATCATTTATCCTAATAGGTTCAGAACTCTTTTGTTGTTGTTTCGTTTTGAAAGGGAAAGGGGGAGAAAAGGAAAATATCGATGGAAAAACTGGAAAGTTTAAATGACAAAAGGTTTTCACTATATCGTCTCTTTTCTACACAACTAGTTCTTATCAAAAAAGAAGTTTGGAATGAGAAATTTCAGCTAGCTATTAAATGAAGCTACTTCTGCTTTGCATTTTCCAAAGCCAAAACATACCAGGTAAATTTTTGCAAAACTTAAATTTGATCTGCTCTGTATGGAATTTCCTTATACCCTAGAACTGATAGTATACTGGTTCCAAAAGGGACATTAAAAAATCAATGGGAAACTTATTTTAAAAAAAGAATATACTCACAATGTAACATGCCATTGTCACTATATTAGGGCCTTAGAAGGAATATTCATTTTCATACTCAAATATCTGACGTTAAAATACCTAGCTATGGCTATCAAGTATTGTTGAAATAAGCAAGCCAGAAAAGGTTATTCTGTTTGAAATTATTTAATTTTTTTATTCAAATCAATTATTATTTTGGGCCCAAATATAGTACTTCTAGTATGGTAGATGACAGTAGAGGGAGCATTATTCCCTTAATCTGCACCAGTCCAGAATATAGTAAGGCCGCCAAGGAAGGGGTTGTAGAGTACCATTGCAGCCAGGCTATGGGTGAGACTCAAAGATAAGTGTTCATGTCAGAATGTTAAACTTGAGCCTCATGCCTATTTTCAGCTGTTTTAAATTAACAGTTAGCAATTAGAGTTCTCGGTTAAGATATTTTCAATTCTTATGCAATGAGCTACACCAGTGCTTGTGTGATGTGATAAACTCTACAGTTCAGAATGACTGTCCTTCCTCTAGAACAGGGTTTCTCAAACAGGGGTCACCGCTTGTGTAGGGAAAGCCCCTGGGGGGTTGGGCCGGTTCGTTTACATGCCACGTCTGCAAGTCCAGCTGATTGCGGCTCCCAGTGGCCGTGGTTCGCTGCTCAGGGACAATGGGGGCTGCTGAAAGCGGCAGCCAGTACGTCCCTCGGCCCGCACCACTTCCAGCAGCTCCCATTGGCCCGGAGCAGCGATCCGCGGCCACTGGGCACCACGATCGGCCAGACCTGCGGACGGGGCAGGTAAACGAACTGGCCCAGCTTGCCAGGGGCTTTCCCTAAACAAGCGGCGACCCCTGTTTGAGAAACCCTGGTCTAGACTGTCTCCAGACTGAGATTTAAGACAGGATTGGGTCTTAATTCTATTGGAATTACAAGAAATCAAGATCTCAGGGTGCTCAGATACAAGCAGCTACCTAGGTAGCACAACCTATATGCTTCCAATTCCCAGTTTTCCCAAGAGTTACATCAGCTCCCTGCTGCTTTTGAAAGCCTAAGGCTGATGTCTATCAATAATCCTCCATGTTCCAAAATCCTCTCTCAACATCAAATCAAAAATGCTTTATAAAAACAAAAAATCAAATAAAAGCAATAGAAAGAGATTGATTGGCTTTTAAACAATACCCTGGAATGTTTTCTGTTTTTGAGGACAAAGGCAACAAGGAGATTCTTCACCCTTAAAGTCTTGATCCAAAACACATTGATGTTAATGATATTGTACAGATCCAAAGACCCTGAACCAGCAAAACACTTTAGTACATAATTAACCTAAAGCATGAGAATTCAATGGTACACACATGCCTAAATACTTTGGGGTAAGGGTACAAGGGCTAAGACCTGAGTATGTACACTCAGAGAGACCAGAAAGGGGCACAAGGACAAGCAGCCCCTAAACATGACAATACTTTTAAACAGAAATGATAATGAGGAAATCAAACCTAAGCTATTTTAAGTTAATGTAACTTTAAAATTATTTTGATTGGATTGACAACTGTTAGGCTAGAAAAAGGATGGTGTAAGCATCAAAGCAGTTCAGGTACTGTGTGTTGTGATGCAGCATCACAAGTAGCTAAAAGTTCTTGAGTGACAGTCCTTGCCATAAATAGTGCAAGAATAAGATGTAGGGCCAGAGGATAAATCCAGTGCACTACTAGCAGTTGAAGCCTGCTACAGTTTCCTCTTTGCTCGCTTCACATTCTTCTCTTTCAACCATCTCTCTTCAGCCTCTGACTCCTTGGCACAGCAGTGCGGCTGTTACTAACTGCACCTTTCCAATTTGCAGTGTAGATGTTGGATGTTTTCAAGTTCCTCTTGCAAATGCCCTTGGACCTCGGCATAGGTCCACCCAGTGGTTTTGGAGTGTCCACAAGTTTTCCATACAGGAGATACTTTAGAATGCATCTATTGTCCATCTGATGCTGATAATCAAGCTAATGGAGATGTCTGTGTTTGACAGTGGTGATTAGACTTGGCAATTTTGCTTTCTCAAGTATTTTTGTGTCTGGAACTTTGTTTTCTCAATTGATATTTAGAATACAGCAAAGACAACAGGTATGGGAGGTATTTAGCTGTTTCTCATGCCTGCTGTAGGTGGTCCAGTTCTCATCACAATGCAGCAGCATGCTCAAAATGCATGTCTGGTAGACCAGTATTCTGGAGTTCAGTATTAGTTTCCTGATACACATGCTTGGTCAGTTGGGTGAATGTGGTCTTTCCAATTAGTGAATTAAGTTTGTCATTTAGAGATAAGTTATTTAATATAGCTGATCCAAGAGAGCAGAACTTGTGCACAACCTCTAACCTCACATTAACTTTTGAAACCTTGGTGCAGCCAAAGACAGCTTGTGCCATAATCATCTTCTTCATGATGAATTTGGATGGCTAGTCCAAATTCATCATGAGCTAGCACAAAGCTATTGCAAGCTATTGTCACTACACGTGACAAGCACTACATCATAACTTATATTTGGTGATTAGCAGGTGTTTAACTTTGCTTTTTGCTCTTAGTCACTTAACGTTGAAGAGTTTTCCATCTGACTTTGAATTGAAATGTACACGCTCAGTGCTAGATCAGAAAGCATGATGAAGCAACACAGAGAAGGAATACACCAGAGTGTAGGTGCCAAAACACATCCCTGCTTGACACCACTGTGGATTTCAAAGCTGTCAGATTGATGACCATCATGCTGGATGTTAGCCTTCATGCCATCCTGGAAGAATCAAATCACACTGAAGAGGATTGTGTGGCAAGCAAACCTCTCATATAATTGAAAAAGGCCCTTTCTTGTGATCAGGTTAAAAGGCTTTGTAAGATCTGTGAAGGTCATATAGAGAGTTTTTCCTTCTTTTTGACAATTTTCTTGCAGCTGCCTTAGCATGGAAATCATGTTGATAGTACATCTGCTAGCACAGAAGTCCCACTGTTCTCTGGATATACCCATTCAGCAAGAACTTGCAGTCTTTTAAGAATGACTCTTGTGAATGCCTTACCAGCAACACTAAAGAGAGAAATTCCTCTGTAGTTGTTCCAATCACTCTGATCTCCATTGTCTTTATACAGCATTATGATGCTGGCATCCTTCATGTCTTGTGTTACCCCTCCTTGCTCCAGTAGCCAAACAAGACATTGTGCAGATGTTTAAGCATAGCCTGCCCGCCTTGTTTCAGTACTTCAGCTAGAATTCCATTTCTTGCGGCAGTCTTTCCTAATGCTTGGAAAGTGATTGCCTTTTCAAGCTCATTGTATATTGAGCTCTTCTATAGTCTGGAGCTTGGGGTTCACATCTAGGGTTGCTTCAGAAACAGTAGTTTCACACAAATCGTCTGCAATATTGTTCCACCCAGCACAGCAACTGTTTATTTCTGACAATGATGATGCATCCACAGAGATTTGAATGGGGCAATTTTCTTATCTTCAAGACCTATTGCTTTCTTGATTCCATCATACACACCTCTGAGGTCACCAGTCTCAGACCATTTGTATCTCCTTGCACAGATCAAGCCAATATAATTGAGAACAATGCCTTGCTATTTGTTGCAATGCACTCTTGGCCACTTTGAGGTTAGTACAGGTCTCAGGGGAAGGGTTGACTTTGTAGTGGAGATATTCCAGGTTTTTGCTTCAATAACTGGACATATTTTTTCAGAGTATGCTGCAAACCAGTCTTTACCTTGTACAGTGTTTTTACCAAAAGCTATGGTTGCAGCTATATAGATTTTTATTCTGAGTGTGTTCAGGTCAGACATGTGTGGTCTGTTACTGGTACCACATAGTGCAGTACAGCCTGCCATGGGTCGGGTGCTTGGCAACTAAACCAGGAATCCCACCACTGAGTGATGGTGGTATGGGGTATGCCAGATATCCATGGGAATAAAAAAACAACATCCACAAAGGAGTACTTTCATTTGAGCTATGGCCTTGCAAAGACTAGGCAAAAAACTCTGCACTAAATCCACTCTGGAGAAAGCTACAAGTGGCTGGCACAGCAATTCAGTTCTGCCTTCTGGCAACTCCTGGAGCTGTGCTGGCTTCCAAATATCTTGGTCTTCCAAGCCTTGGGGCCTGGTCAGTATTGTCAAAGGGGAGACTTTGGTCATAAGACAAGCCTCTGCCTTCTTATTTTCCTGCCAAGGCATATGCACCAAATATTTAAAACATAAGAACATAAGAACAGCCATACTGGGTCAGACCAAAGGTCCATCTAGCCCAGTATCCTGTCTACCCACAGTGGCCAATGCCAGGTGCCCCAGAGGGAGTGAGCCTAACAGGTATGATCAAGTGATCTCTCTCTTGCCATCCATCTCTACCCTCTGACAAACAAACAGAGTCTAGGGGCACCATTCCTTACCCATCATGGCTAATAGGCATTAATGGACTTAACCTCCATGAATTTATCCAGTTCTCTTTTAAACGCTGTTATAGTCCTAGCCTTCACAACCTCCTCAGCTAAGGAGTTCCACAAGTTGACTGTGCACTGTGTGAAGAAGAACTTCTTTTTATTTGTTTTAAACCTGCTGCCTATTAATTTCATTTGTTGACCCCTATTTCTTGTATTATGGGAATAAGTAAATAACTTTTCCTTATCTACTTTCTTCACATCACTCATAATTTTATATACCTCTATCATACCCCCCCTTAGTCTCCTCTTTTCCAAGCTGAAAAGTCCTAGCCTCTTTAATCTCTCCTCATATGGAACCCTCTCCAAACCCCTAATCATTTCAGTTGCCCTTCTCTGAACCTTTTCTAGTGGCAGTATATCTTTTTTGAGATGAGGCGACCACATCTGTACACAGTATTCAAGATGTGGGCGTACCATCGATTTATATAAGGGCAATAATATATTCTCCGTCTTATTTTCTATCCCCTTTTTAATGATTCCTAACATCCTGTTTGCTTTTTTGACCGCCTCTGCACACTGTGTGGACATCTTCAGAGAACTATCCACGATGACTCCAAGATCTTTTTACTGATTTGTTGTAGCTAAATTATCCCCCATCATATTGTATGTATAGTTGGGGTTATTTTTTCCAATGTGCATTACGTTACATTTATCCACATTAAATTTCATTTGCCATTTTGTTGCCCAATCACTTAGTTTTGTGAGATCTTTTTGAAGTTCTTCACAGTCTGCTTTGGTCTTAACTATCTTGAGCAATTTAGTATTTGATTATGATGATCACTGTCTTCAAAATTGCTTTTTGGAATGTGAGAATAATGTATATTGGTATGTCAAATGATCTAGAGGAGATCAATGACCCTAGAAAGACT
This sequence comes from Malaclemys terrapin pileata, assembly GCF_027887155.1. Lineage (NCBI taxonomy): Eukaryota > Metazoa > Chordata > Testudines > Emydidae > Malaclemys > Malaclemys terrapin. The sequence continues at coordinate 130,651,051 of NC_071507.1, forward strand.
GCCATCATTGACAAATCTGGAATAGCATAACATCAACATAGACTCTCTCTCTGGAACCAGACTAGTTGACACAGGATTTCTATGCAAGATGCACCTTCTTCTAGCATCAAAAAAGCAAACAAGACCTTCACAAACACCTGGTAGGTTTTGTAGTCAAAAATTCATTATCATCCATGGTCAAATGGCTTCTTGTAACATCACAATGTAACATATCATCAAGAATATCTACCACTCATGGCTTTGCTAACATTATTAGTACATCTGTTCCAACACTTTCCACCTCTGAAGTCTTTTTCTTCACAAGAAACATCTACAGGATGTTCTTCATATCTGTAGATTTCCTAGTGCAGATTGTGGCATAGACCATGTGCTTGTATGCTGCAAAATAAGACTTTCATTAAGGAAGTTATATTGTACAAAAAAAAAAAAAAGTTGCCTGCACATTAACATCAATACCACAAAAGACCAAGGAAGGTATCTCCAATTTACTATGAAACTCAGGGAATCTATGTCAGTGGTTGCACATTCTGTGAATGCTGGCACACCATGGAACACACTCTGAATAAAAATCTATACAGCTGCAACCTTAGTTTTTTGTTAAAAAACCTATACCAGATGGAGGGAGGTACACTCAGAGACCAGAAAGGGGACACAGGGAAAAGCAGCCCTAGCACCATGACAATACTTTTTAAACAGACATGATGAAGAGCTCAAATCTAAACCGTCTTAGGTAAAGAATCTCAAAACTCTTAAACTACAAATAAAAGAATATTAAACTGCTCCCAAAAGTAATCCTATTATCAGTGAAACAGGACTCTAATATTACCTAAAAGTGTGGCCTTAAAAAACCCAAATACACTTTGAAGCACTTCCTAGATTCAGTAAGAAACATTTCAGATCTATTATGTGAACTCACTAATTTTGATATATGTTGTTTTATTGCAGACCTGTCAAGAAATATATAGTATGCAAATATTTTCTCTTTAAAAAGGTTATTCCCCAGTTTACTATGTTCTTCTATGCAGAGAATATCATGAAACCCCCCCAAACGTCATCATGCTCATGTCCACACTGAAACACTATATAGGAGGTAATCAAAATGGTTTCTGAGACTCCTTTAACAGCAAATTGGCTATGTTCCCAGTTTGATTTCTCTATAACTAAAAGAACAAATAGAACAAATAAAATAGTAAATTAAAAGCTTTGAAAAAAATCATATTGTATTTACTATATGGCACGAGTTATAGGAATTTATCTGAGGCTTATTCTTAGTCCTAAACTATGGTACTAAAATAAAACAAAGATGTTGTAAACCATACAACAATTTCCAGAAAGTCAAAGTATTCTCCATTATGACTGTTTTTTAATCACTCCATCAGCATACACACCAGAAAATATTTTATGCTTCTTAGATCTCCTAGAGTAGTGCAAAAGTTGCAAAGTTTTTCAGAAAAAAAGGAGATTTTTGCAAAGCAACCCTACATGTTTTTCAATGGTCAAGAATGAAAATAGATTTTTTTATTATTCTTAGAGTTCAGTTTCAGGAATAGAGAGACATACGGATTGGTGAAACAATAATGCGAAGCTGAGTTAAAATCTTTAGGGCCATTCTATTCCTTAGTGTCCTATTTGATGGAGTGACAGCTTTTTGAATGTACTAGAACAGGGTTTCTCAAACAGGGATTTCTGCTTGTTTAGGGAAAGCCCCTGGGGGGCCGGGCCAGTTCGTTTACCTTCCCCGTCCGCAGCTCCGGCCAATCGCAGCTCCCTGAGGCTGCGGATCGCTGCTCTGGGCCAATGGGAGTTGCTGGAAGCAGCACGGGCCGAGGGATGTACTGTCCACTGCTTCCAGCAGCCCCCATTGGCCCGGAGCCATGATCGACCGGACCTGCGGACACAGCAGGTAAACGAACCGGCCCGGCCTGCCAGGGGCTTTCCCTACACAAGCGGTGACCCCTGTTTGAGAAACCGTGTACTAGAAAGATGCCACACAACATTCTTCTGGTCGGTGATCTTCCCAGGACAGAGCTAATAGAGGAGGTAAATGGGCTGAGGTAAATAGGATGAAGTTTAACAAAGACAAATGCAAAGTGCTCCACTTAGGAAGGAAAAATCAGTTTCACACATACAGAATGGGAAGAGACTGTCTAGGAAGGAGTACGGCAGAAAGGGATCTAGGGGTTATAGTGGACCACAAGCTAAATATGAGTCAACAGTGTGATGCTGTTGCAAAAAAAGCAAACATGATTCTGGGATGTATTAACAGGTGTGTTGTGAGCAAGACACGAGAAGTCATTCTTCCGCTCTACTCTGCTCTGGTTAGGCCTCAGCTGGAGTATTGTGTCCAGTTCTGGGCACCGCATTTTAAAAAAGATGTGGAGAAATTGGAAAGAGTCCAGAGAAGAGCAACAAGAATGATTAAAGGTCTTGAGAACATGACCTGTGAAGGAAGGCTGAAAGAATTGGGTTTGTTTAGTTTGGAAAAGAGAAGACTGAGAGGGGACATGATAGCAGTTTTCAGGTATTTAAAAGGGTGTCATAAGAAGGAGGGAGAAAACTTGTTCACCTTAGCCTCTAAGGATAGAACCAGAAGCAATGGGTTTAAACTGCAGCAAGGGAGGTCTAGGTTGGACATTAGAAAAAAGTTCCTAACTGTCAGGGTGGTTAAACACTGGAATAAATTGCCTAGGGAGGTTGTGGAATCTCCATCTCTGGAGATATTTAAGAGTAGGTTAGATAAATGTCTATCAGGGATGGTCTAGACGGTATTTGGTCCTGCCATGCGGGCAGGGGACTGGACTCGATGACCTCTCGAGGTCCCTTCCAGTCCTAGAATCTATGAATCTATGAAAATCCATCAGCTAGTGGTTAATCCTTGAGCTTCAAGAGATTTTCTTGTAGAAAGTATTTTTATTCCTAGTATATTTGAATCCTGAGTTATTGTCCCTTTTTCCTGATTTAAAAAAAAATCAAACGTTCATACTCCTGTCTCTTTGACTGATCTCAATTTTAATAAAACAAAATAAATCCCCAGACAGAAATGCACTTAGAATGGGTGATTTACTGTTGTTTCAAGCACACAATCCTCTTTCTGTCTCCCTAGTACATTTCAATAATAAATCTTGATGAGGGAAGCTCTTAAAAGAGCTGTTCTGATGCACCCAATTTCCTCTTTCACTTTTAGATACTCACAGGCATTTTTTGGAAAGCCGGGGCCATGGGGCTTATTGGGAAAGAGACACCATTGGCTTGACCCTGAAACACTTACTTGTAAGTAGTCTACTCCTTACTTACTTTAGATGGACATTAGAAGAATTATGACCAGGAGGACTACCCCCCGATTTTAATTAGGTTTCCCTTATATTGCGTAGCATCTATGTTATGCAGCTTCTGAGTCAACAGGAAAATAGGAAGATTTTGCAAGAAGTGCCTCCATTTTCCAGTGCCCAAACTGATTTTCCTGGGACTGATTTTCAGAAAGTGCTGAGCACCCATGAAATGTAGTAATTTAGATATTAAAAACTGGGGAGCTAATTCTTTTATATAAAAACAACAACAGTCTACCCAGAGGACTGGTTAAATGTCTTGTTGCTTGTTGCCAATGGTGATAACTTAAGGTATTACTTTAAAATGGTATATGTGCCAATGTCCCTAGTACAATTATCAAGTTAAGAGTTTGTTTTGCCTGACATATCAAATGTATGGTTAACACAGACTTGTTCTGGAGAACAGAGATGTGCAAAGATTTACATTGTTTATTTAGATAAATATATTGCTTCCTTTCCACTCAGATTCATATATCTTAACACAGAGTGCAGAATATTTTCATTATAATAATTTGTTATCTTAGTCATTGGTTTGATGTTACTCACTATTAATGGATAATGAATACTGCATTCTGTGTTCTATTTAATGCTTTGTATTATCCACGTGATTGCACATTTTGTACAGAAAATACATCATATTAATTTTGTACAGATTTCCTAGCTAGAACAATCCAGTATCTTTTGATTTATTTCCAACATCTATGCTACCAATCTTTTGGGATTTTGAATGTTAAGCATTTTAGGTTTTATTAACAATATCTACTGAACTCTTTCAGCAGTATTTTCATTGTGGGCTTTATCTTCTTTCAGCCTCCTCTCACACCATTGTTTTCTAGTCTCTTTTCCTAACACTGCCTGTTTGGAATATCACACCAGCATAATGGTTTCAAGATTATAATTTAAGAAAACTGCTGAGTGCTTCTCAGTTTTATGCAAATTTTGGGTCACTTGAAAAAGACCAAATTGTGGACTGGTAACAATCTGAACTCCGGGTATTCATTGCCTCTGAAAATCAAGCCAGTTGTTTAAGTACTTGACTTGATAGAACTAGGCCAAAATTTTCAAATGTAGGTGCCAAAGATGTTTAGTGGGTTAGGCAAATTGTTAAAAAAAAAAAAAAAGAGAGAGAGAGATGCGCCAAACCAGTCCTGTTTGTAGGTCTCCATCCTCCAAATGCTTGGCATTGTGATACATTTAGACAATCACCACATCATAATTCAACTCTGGTAACCCACACATGGTGTAGGAGAGAACTTCCCCCTTTTTATGCAAATGACCCTTTCAGTCAGGCTCTAGAACATGACTGACAACAATCCATCCCCAAGTATGAGCTCTTCAGTGCACCACACTGCATGACGCTGACATCATAGTTTTAACAGCACAGCACCATTTGGGTTCACAGAACTTTGATGCTGTCATGTCAGTATGAAACTCTTCAGAATCACCAGTCCTAGCTTTTTTACCACGTCTGTCAGCATAGCATCAGAGTATCTCACCAACTTGCCACTCATCATATGAAGAAAAAGGCAGGATGGCTAGGACTACAACTGCCTGATTCAGTTTTGAACATTGGAATGTGCATAGCAATATAATTCCTAATCATTGTTTTGTATGAAGGTCATACCTTTAACAATCCTATGCTATTATCTGCTTTCTTCTGGTGCTCTGCTATAATTTTTCTTCCTAAAAGAAAACTGAAAATTCTATGTTTTAATTACTCTAATTGGATAAGTCAATTGTAGGAAAATACTTAACTAGTATCAAAAGTGATATCTTGAAGTGATAAGATTTCCAATTGCAATCATTTTTTCTGGTTTTGAAACAAATGCATGTTATTACTATCTATAAATTGATACAATTTGTATAATGGCACAAACAGGACTGAATTAGGTTGAAGGAAGATTAAACCATATGTGATATATTGTCCTTGTTTCAGAGGGCAATGCTCAAACAAATTAGGAAGTAAACTCTTTAACCCTCTTTGTATGTGGATGTGTATTAGAAGTATTACACATGCATATAGCATTTACACAAACCCATACACATACATATTTTACATCCACATTGTATGGTGGACAGATAGCCTGAACAGAACAAATAAGTAATTTTGAGAAACCCCAAACTACACGTTTGAAATACACAATATATATAGTGAGCTAAAATGCTTCAAGAGAAGGATATTGCACTTGCAGTACTTATATGCAATCATGGGCTTCTAAAGAGGGGTGTGTGTGAAGCCGTGAAGAAAAGCAATTCTATTCTCAGTAGGCTACCACAGTATTTTCAGAAGTTTCTAATTGAAGACATGCTTCATTTGCCTTGGCTATAAAAGAAGTCATATTTGGTCATGATTATGTCTGTAAATGACCTCATAAAATGTACTCTGGAAAAAAAAACTACAACACAGTTTGCAGGTTATTTGAGAAACCTTTTTTAAATTTGTAAAGTTGCATGTCTCTTGTTTGTAATATATACAAATGGCTAGAATAGTTAAACTCCATTAAGTTCACTAAATTTCATTTTCATAGCATACTTTTATTTATATTAGGAATACATTTGTCTTATAATATGAAAGAGAAAGGTAGAAAGTCTCTCAAACCCAGTCTGTATGATTTGACAGTGCATAATTCATCATTCATTGTAAATATGTACTGTGGATCCTTCAGAGTATTACCATGAAAGTTTATTAAAAATGTGCATAGATTTAATGAAAACATCCAAACTAAATGATATGTTGTAAAACAATTGAATTCCACAATCTAATTAATTTAACGGCTCACATACAGTTTAATTTTGTAATTTACCTATTTAATGCTCGGTGAATATAGCTATATTTAGAACAATCTTTAAACCCAAGATTGATCTTTATGAGTTTTATGTTAAAAACTGTGTGCTACATCCTGGCTCCTGTAAAGGATTCTTCACACCTTATAGCCACAGCACTATCTTAACTGTTCTCCTAACACACAGGAGTCCTCCTAACATACAGGAATCTCTGGGTGGCATACAGCCCTCATTGTCTGCTCTCCTCCACCTGCTCTAGACAACATTGATATGGGGGACTGGCTAAGGAAGAGGAGGCAGGGCTAAAGTACTGTTGTGCTCCAGTGAGCACTGGCTACCAGAATACTCCCTTGAGGAACAACACTGCTCACACAATTTAGAGAAGCCCTGATGCTGCTCTAAATTGATCCTCAGGACTAGTCTGGTTAGAATGGTAGCCCTCCTCACCTCCAAACATGGGTTACAGCAGGTACCAAACAGACATTACTTAGGAGATGGACCTGAATTCCATTTTAGTTAACATTGCAAGGGACTCATGCTCCCCTGGATGACAAGCCATTAAAATTGATGGGAATTACATACAAGGACCAAAAGATGAACTGGCTTCTTAAAAAACGGAATGGAACTTTCCCTATCAATCCCCTTTTCTCCCTAAACAGCAAACTCCTTTTAAGCTACTATGCCTGCAGCTATCACCCCAGAAAGGATAATTGCCCCCTTTCTAGAGACCTATAAGGCAAGTGCATCCAGCCAATAAGGGGTAAGAATGATCAGCTGGGATGGCAGACAACTCAGAGAGAGGTGGTGCCTCCTACTCAAGACTGTGGCTGAATACCAAAATCTAGTCCTTCCTCAGGAAAGTTTCTAGTAATATGTATATAAAAGTGGATTTCATGCAGGTTATGAATATTTATTTATTTCTACAAAGTGGAACAGTCCTACAACATCTTGACATTTCTGAATCTAAACTCAGAATTTCTGTTCCATTAAAATTTCAGTTTGTCCCTTTTCATGATGAAAACAAGTGTTGAAGTATTGGAATTTCCCCCCAGGATAGAAAGTTCAAATGTGTTCATCTCTATTGAATACATTATATTTTCAAGCTTCTATCTTTGAAAAAAATCATTAGGAATTTAAATATTATGAAAGATTTGGTGAAACTCAAAGCTGGTAAAGATACTAGTATGGCATAGAGCAGTGTGGTTCAAAACCAGCTGGAATGCTTTTTGATGAAACCTAGGTTGCCCATATAGACTTGGCTTCCTAATCAAATTGCCACACCTGTCTACATGGTAACATATACATTTTCTACTCCACTTGTTAGTTAAAAGTCAAGCTAATTTAGCTGAGCCATTTAGAAGACAGAATATATACAGTTGTCTCCAATATTTTCTTTACCTTGCTAGAATAAGTGAAAACACACTATAGTTATATAATATGAGGGGGGCCCTTTATTCTATTATAGTACCTATCCTGGAGACCCATAAAGAGAAAATGCATTAGAGCTGTTGGTCAGAGAAATTAAGTGTATGTTGATTTCTTGTGAGCTGTATTTTAACATGATAGAAATCTTACAATTTGTTCCTTTAAAAAATGGTTGAAGCCATTTAAACCTTCTCACTGATTTTTCCCTAATTAATTTTGCTTTTTGTTCCATAAGGTTTACCCAGGTGACCAGAGCCAGATGCAAGTCACCCTGGTTAACTGTGCAGTACAGACATAGTTTATGGCTTTGGATCATTGACCATGAAAACCTCTCCCACAATTTCCTACAGCACTCATCTTTACCTACTAGGAAGGTACTTTAATTCATATGCTCCCAAGATCTGTAAACAGTCTTGATATCCACTTTCAGGATGTTTTTACTCTTAGAGTGAAATTTATTTCACACATATAAAGCCCAACTAATTGGGCTTTATGCAAGAGAAGTGCTTAGAACAGATGAAATCCACCAACCCTAACCAGTCTCCAGGGCATGGAGTTTCCACTACAGTACAGTGTCTCCCTTTTACCTTTCCTCCCATCCTGCTCAAGCCAATGGGCTAGAGTAGCATCTGCAGACCCTCTGGTGCTACTTGTGCTGGATGTTAGAATGTGTGTAAATACCCTTACAGGCATGCCCCTGATGAATCTCCAATGCCAATCAATGTAGACTGGTGCAGAGAACTCATCTGAAGCATGCAAGAGTGAGGCAAGATCTCTACAATACTGCTTCTTGTCCACACAGCAGGTGGTAGAGCAACAACATGGGAGAGGACGGGGGAGGGCTATGCTGTTGTGAAGTGTGCTACTCATGTTTTGCATGGGCCCTCAGGAACACAGTCAATTTCCCCTTTAACGTTTGTCTCAACAAGTCATGGATATGTTACTACAAATCAAATCTTTTCTGTTATCTGTGGAGATGGGGCAGGTCTGAGGAGCAGAATACCAGTGTGTATTATAAAAAACTGAGTTGGTTGAGGTAATCTCTTTTATTGGACCAGCTTCTGTTCATGAGAGAGACAAGCTTTTGAGCCACAGATGTTGATCCAATAAAAGAGATTACCTCACCCACCTTTTCTCTCTAATATCCTGGAATTGACATGGCTACAACTACACTGCATACAAAAAGCTGGGTTGTGATGTTGTCCCCAGCAGCACAATCCAAAGTTAGAACAAAGAGTTTCTGCTTTGAGAAAGCCAGGGAAGGTACTCAGGCTACTTGAAAGTTGTTTTTGCATTAGCAAAATCTACAAAATTCATGAATGTCTGACAATCGAAAGTAAGACCCACATTTATGCAAACCTCTTTGGTTCACCTATGGCCAGCAGCAAGACATTACTTTCGAACATTTCTTTGGGGTTTATGAAAAAAAGAGGAGTTGGGCCACACAGAGCTAGTGTAAATAAGCACAGCTCAATAATTTAGCTCTCGTGTTTTCTGCAGTATACTGGATTTTTTGTATTGGAGACTTCCTAATTATTAAAATGGATCAACTTACAGAAAGAAATGAAAATGTTAACTATGGTACCCTCTCTCTCTGTGAGTTTGCTTCACTGGTGATTTGAACAAGTTTGTCAGACCATGACGTTTATTGGCACTTTTCTTTCTTCATCTGATTATGGGTGCCCATCAGGCCAACATATGCAATTTAATGGTGCAATTTGCTGAAGTGACGAAAAACAGGATCCCTGCTGAAAATTTAAAGTGGGGAGTGTAACTATTTTCTGCTTCTATTACTTCATATAATGGCCTCCCAGATGAGACAACATAGCAAGCAACACAAATGAAACACTAGTGATGCATGACTTCCACCAACTGCTTGTGAATTGAAAGCAGATGTGGACAGTAGGAGGTTGGCCACCTCTAAATACAATGCAACTGGAAAAAAAAACACTAAAGTCTATTACTGGCAAAAAACAAAACAAAACAAAAAAACAACCAAACCAGCAGCGAATCTCATTAGAAACCTTGACTATCATATTTAAAATAGACAGTAAAAAATGACAAATAAGTATTACGGTGATAAAGATTGTTAATGGAAAGGAACTTTTATCAAATGTGTAATTGTTCTAATGAAATGTACATTGGTTATGTATAGTAAAACACAGTAGCCTTATATGTACCTTATATTTCAAGGTACAAGGCTATAATATAAGTACAAATTATTAAAATTAATATTAAATATGGCACCAACAAGTTTAATATCCTTGTAATTTCCTTTCCACATGCTTAAGTGCTCTGCTGCATTGGGGCCAAAGTGAACAGAACTGACCCTGACTGAAGGCATATCACTGGCACACTCTATTAGTCAACACCTAAATTCTCAGAATGAGCCATTTACAGTTACTCTCCATCACTGGAATTCAGATTAGTTGAAGTTCTCTCTCAATCACAATATATTTCACTCCTTATAATGTACATATTGTCTTAATTTGCTGGTGGTATGTTTTGTACTGTAACAAAATCTTTCCTGAAGTCCAGACATGCTAACAAATGTCTATACCTTTCCCTCATCAATTCCTTTTGACACTCAGAAAAATAAAAACCTAACAAATGCCATGATTTATAAGGCATGATTTCCTTTACTAAAAATCAATGCTAACTACCCTTAATTAAAGTCAAAGCTTACTGTCCCAGTCTGCGCCAGATTAGAGTTAGTATACTGAAAGAAGTTTATTGAGCTTCTGGGACTATTTTCCTAAAGTTGCTCTAGATCACTTTCCATATGTATTTGTAACATTTAACTTTCTCCTGTCTGTCATTTTTCCAAGAAGATTTTGAACATTCTGGTAACAGCTGAACAATCCTTTTAGCTGCTCACTCAGGATAATAGGTTAGGCTCTATTTGGTCTTGGAGGTTTGGCAGTCTTCTGAGATTGATATCATCATCCAGGTGTGAGCCTTATTCCCCCCCCCCCCCACCCACACAATATCGTTTTTTTCTCCCTAGTGAAATGTTTTTTTTTAACCCTGAATATGTTCCTGTTGTCCACTGTCAATACTGAGGTTAAGAACTCATTTTACATTTTCCTATCAGCTGACTCCTATTTCAAAAAATTACCATTCTCATCTCATAGGTATGTCTACGCTGCAATAAACAAACAAACAAACAAACATGGCAGCAAGTCTGAGAGGGTGGGTCTACATATTCGGGTTCATGAGGTTTGCACTGTGGAACTAAAAATATTATGTAGACATTCCTGATTGGGCTCTGAAACCCATCTCTCTCCTCAGGTTTCAGAGCTCAAGGCCCAATCAGGAACATCTACAGGGCTATTTTTTAGTGCCATAGGGTGAGCCCAAGTCTCTAGACCCAGGCTGTAAGTCTTGCCACTGTGGGGCATTTTTTCCCCCGGTGCAGACATATCCCTAGAACCCCTACTAACTCAGTCAGAAATGCATGATCTCTCTTCCTCTGCATATAGAGTCTGGGGATCTCTCCTCAACATGACAGAGGTGGGTGCTCCTGCTTGGCTGAGCCTCTCTGGCCAAGAGACAAAAACATTTTTTTCTCTCTCATGGTGCAGTGAGCAACTGAAGAGCTGCATCTCCTTCTAGTACTAGAAGCCAACAACCAGACACCAACTCTGTTCCCCAAACATTGTGTCTCTCCACACTCAATGTGTATGTCTGAGCAGTGTCAGTCACAGATAGGCTGTTGAGTCATGAAACAGATGCCCTGACATGTCAGTTTGGCCTCTAGCCTAGTTACTCTTCTTCACTATCTCAGCCCCACTGCAGGGCACGGTCTGAAGCACAAAACTGCTTGTCCAGCTTAATTCCCAGATTCTGCCTCTGGGATCCTGGGAGCTACATTTCTCAAATCCCAAAATGGTAAGGGAACTGTGTTAAAAAAATATCGATTAAGCCCTAATTTTTAGACTCCACAGTTCTACATGCCTTCTCTGGTTTTGCCCCAACTTTCCAGCACTCAGTAAAATTCTACTGTGGACTAACATTTGTTGTATGAGTTTTTGAGTCAACAGGTTTGATTTTGGTGAAACTAGGGGAGAAATGTGTGCCAAAACTGGGTTTATGCAAGGAAGGTAGGTTCATACTTAACTAATGAAATATTAGACGTTAGAAATCCAGTGTCACTTAGTGCAGGGATGGGATTGGCAGAGTGTGCAGTGTATTAGTTATGAGATCACACATTGGACAATGATGATAAATATATTAAACTGGTGCCTCAATAAAAGAACACCATGCAAACTATATGCTGCATCAGTATGGTTAATAATAGTTTGTTTGGTGACTTCAGTGGGTGTAGGATCAAACATTAAATGAGCTATAATTCTATGTAAAAAAGTTTTATGAAACTATGTAATTAAAGATGTATCCCAATGCCTATACACAAGAGGACTGAAGTAGGGCAAAACATAGCACCTCTTTCCTATTAACTCCTATTTTCATAACAATCCAATTTCTCAGTAGATCATAACTTTCTCCCATATATTTCATTTGGTCTCAGCCCCAAAATGAACTTTTCAATACAGTTAATACAGATACGTTAACTACAATGTAGTTACATTGTAATTACAGAGGTTTTACAAAACAATTCTGATTTTTGTTTCCTGTATTATGAAATTCCTGAAATAGAATGCAAATATGAAATTGCTGAAATGAATGGAACTACTTGTGGAGAACAGAACTGCTCATCCTATTAAAATGGGCCTTCAGACCTGGTCTTTATACTTTTTAAAAAGCGAATGAGTTATAAATTGCATCAGCCTGGCAATTATTTTCAGTCTTGCTTTCTTTTTATTTAGTAATTATATTTTATCTTCCAGCAAACTGATTCCCATCAAAGTTTTGCAGTGCCTTTTTTGCACTGAATAGAAAGCCCTCCAGAAATCAAAGAAGCTTATCTCTATCATTATGGCTTATGCACTTATCTTCATCACACAGAAAAATATGAAGTGCCCTTCACTCCATGTTCTCCCTACATGATTTATAATAAGACGTTTACATTTCTGATACATAAATGATGCAATGAATTAAGTATTTCAAAACTTTGCTACACTTACCTTTTGAATTGCGAGCATGAACACAGGTGGACATACTATACAATTTGTGACCCACTCTGTCAAGTTAAAAAGCAGTAAATCTAAATTAGCTACAGGATTGTACAATTCCCATTGCTAGGTATTGATACTGTTTGTATGATTAGTTTCTAGGACAGTTTCTCACATAGAGCTCTTTAAAGTGACATCCCTCTACATTTGTGTGTTTACTTGTGTTTCAGCTATTAAATATAGTTTTATTTAAATTTAGGCATATGTGTTATAAAGCTTCTTTAGGCTTGCTTTTCAGCTTTTCTTTTTTTTTTAAACAAAGATGCAAGTTGAAACTGGATTTTTTTTTTCAGTTACAATTGCAGGATGCAAATGATCAGTGGTGCTTCAGCTATATGAGAATCACCTAAAGAAAATTCATTGGTTCTAATATTCCTTAACAAAAGTGCCTCCCTATACACCGTGATATTCTAAAGAAGTCAGTACATAATAAAATTTAAACTTCATCTCAGTGAATGGCTTTTGATATATGTCTATCTAAACTTGACTTCATTATTCAATTAAAATTCCCATTGTTGTCAATGTGTACTTTGCTTTTGTAGAAGAAATCTGACACTTGGATGAAGTCTTGGACCCAGTGAAGTCAATCTGAATTTTGCCCTTGGCTTGAATGTGGCTAGTATTTACCCTAGAGCTGTTTGCCATTTTAATAACCAAAATAACAGAAGTAGTAAAAGGTAACTCTTACATTTCTTGGAGGTTCCTCCTCTGCTTTCACCCATATATAAATGGTGGGAAGCTACTAAAAAAGAAGAAATTAAAACAAGTAGTTAATAATGTATTTTACATTCCAGGGGTATTTTACATTCCAGGGGTAACCGAATAACAATGCAAGCTGCAATTCAATGAGAAATTCCTTTATAAACCACATAAATAATGTAAAGGCTAATATTTCAGTTTTAAAGATAGTGGATTTTTGACAGATGATAGGCCTGTGGGCAGTTTGTATGGCAATATATCGTGATATTTATTATTAAACTTGTTAGTCAAACAGTTTCTAATACCTTCAAGAGGATTAGTTTGCGTTAATACTGGGGGGTTCTTCCTACATCCTAAGAATAAGGATTTAGGTCATGGCAACTTGAAGCATAGCTCAAATATAATAAGCCTCACTTGGCAAAACATATTCTATGTTTAAGGTTTTATACTTATTTGTGGTTCCATAATTACATTCTGAGAGTTGTGAATGAAACAACATTAAGGATTTGTTTCTAATCACACAGAGAACCTTCATTTGCATGTCATTCACTGTGAAAGAAGCATCTAATACAGATGTGTAAAGGAACTGTGATCTTTCCTTGATGAAGACATGCCAAAAACAGTTTAGTTTTTAGAACACAGCAATCCTACTAGGTTTTCCAGAATGAATCTGTTCACTGCTTGTAATGAAGTTCTTCTATTTTAGTTAGCCCAGGAGTAATTCTAAACTAATCTTGTCCTAATATTGCATTAATTTTGAATTAGTATAACAGCTGGAGACTGGAGGCTGCTTGGAAAGCAGAGTGATGTGCTTCTTGTTATTGTGATGTTGCTCTTTTCCAAATAAAATTGCATTTGACATGCATACCACCACCAATGATAATGACTTAGCTTACACAGAAATAACTAGGTGGGACTAAGCTAGCAACACTTTTAAACAAATGAATTCTGCTTGAATCTCTTTGATACAATCCATCTGTTTCATGCAAAATATCTCTGTACTCCTAGAGAGCTTATTGTATTTTTTAGATGGAATCTTACCCAGTACAGGATGCTGTCTTTCTCCTTTTCCTGAAAATGAAGTGATTATGTTTATGGACAAAAAGTATTTTATATTCTTCCTTTCCCTTTCTGAAATTGGAATAATTATGCAAAACAAATGGATTTTTACTGGCGGATGACTTTTTCTTGGTACCATTCCCAGTGTATGACTATTTTTTATATTTGCTGCAGGAATAAAGTTATTGTTTATACACTGATTTGTGGTTAGTTTGCACTGCTGAAATCCTCACGCATATGAGAAATGACTGTAAGCATATTCCTGGAATTAGGTGGAGTTATTATATCCAGTGGCGTCAGTATGAACATATTAGTTCAAAAGGAATAACAGACACTGTACTGTAGATCTTTATTAATAATTAAGTATAGAGACGTGTTCCACAATTGTGGTGCTGCTGTTCAGGGAGCTAGCTGCTTTCTCTTTCAATACTGGACATTTACCAAAAACATATTGTTTTAAATGCTCAGGTAAATTATTCCAGAAATTTGGGACTGAGACTCCTTTGCATTTGCAACAGATATTAAAATCCGAGCTCTGGATGGTAATCTCTACAAATACCACTAATAAGTTGGATCTGCACTTACCTCCAAATATAATATAGGTACCTAAAATACAAGAGGACATTGCTCAGCAACAGTACATTTAAAGGAACAGGTTGCGAATTTTGAAAAACAAACTCCACAATAAAAACACAATGATTACACTGTGCTGAAAGGGGAAGGAGTGTCAGAAGTTTCTAATAAGGTTATGATAAAAATATTCATAGATTCATAGACTCTAGGACTGGAAGGGACCTCGAGAGGTCATCGAGTCCAGTCCTCTGCCCTCATGGCAGGGCCAAATACTGTCTAGACCATCCCTGATAGACATTTATCTAACATACTCTTAAATATCTCCAGAGATGGAGATTCCACAACCTCCCTAGGCAATTTATTCCAATGTTTAACCACTCTGACAGTTAGGAACTTTTTCCTAATGTCCAACCTAAACCTCCCTTGCTGCAGTTTAAACCCATTGCTTCTTGTTCTATCCTTAGAGGCTAAGATGAACAAGTTTTCTCCCTCCTCCTTATGACACCCTTTTAGATACCTGTGCTATCATGTCCCCTCTCAGTCTTCTCTTTTCCAAACTAAACAAACCCAATTCTTTCAGCCTTCCTTCATAGGTCATGTTCTCTAGACCTTTAATCATTCTTGTTGCTCTTCTCTGGACCCTCTCCAATTTCTCCACATCTTTCTTGAAACGCGGTGCCCAGAACTGGACACAATACTTCAGCTGAGACCTAACCAGTGCAGAGTAGAGCGGAAGAATGACTTCTCGTGTCTTGGTCACAACACACATGTTAATGCATCCCAGAATCACGTTTGCTTTTTTTGCAACAGCATGACACTGTTGACTCATATTTAGCTTCATTTCACTCCGTTGAATCTGCCACCTCTTGAGGTTGTGTATTGTCATTATTTTTCTTACAGTAGAATCTAGGAATCCCATTGTACTAGGTGCTGCAAAGACAAATATAGACTGCAGTTCATGCCCCACTCTATTGAAGAATGGTGTGTCTCTAGGTATGAAGAAAAGCAACTATGTAAAAAGTGTGTTTTCACATTTCATATATCTGGCCCCTATGCATTTCCAAAGTCATATTTGTTAAATTTAGTGACAATAAGGTTTTACTACTTATTACTCCTTTTACCATTGCTAACAGAGACAACATAGCTATAGAGGGTCCTGTGGCACCTTTAAGACTAACAGAAGTATTGGGAGCATAAGCTTTCGTGGGTAAGAACCTCACTTCTTCAGATGCAAGAAGTGAGGTTCTTACCGACGAAAGCTTATGCTCCCAATACTTCTGTTAGTCTTAAAGGTGCCACAGGACCCTCTGTTGCTTTTTACAGATTCAGACTAACACGGCTACCCCTCTGATACTTGACAACATAGCTATGGAAGAGTGAACTTAGATTCTGTTCTGATTTGCTTATCAACACAATTTTTGGGAAACGTCTATAAGTAGAACTTTCTTCTCTAGTTGTCCAAAAATTGTCTGCCTCTTTTGCATCTATAGTGCATTTCATTTTGCTTGAGGTTAATGGAGACAATGCAAAAGTTGAAAGAACACAATTGACTTTTGGATCCAAAGTTGAATTTAGGGAAGAAGGATGAAATCCCTTCCAAATTCAAACCCAAGGCCAAGGTGCAAGCCTACAGTCCTGGAATAGCAACTGTCATGCCTCTGTACCATTGCTCAGGTAGTTGGAGCAACAGGATCTTCATGCACACAAAACTGTGGTCCTCTCTCCTGACCTATCAACTTCCTGTTTCAACTGAGACCTTCCATTTTGCCCACCCCACATTTAAAAATAATTAAACAATCATGAGATTGGCTTAATAAAATAAGACATTAAGAATTAGTTATGGGTTCTTTTGATGTTTCTTCTAATTTTTGAGCCTTTAGCATTTAGGCTTTCAATATTTTCTCTGTAACCATAAGGTCTAAAGTAGAACCAAACTTAACAAAAAGCTGAGATTCTCATAGGACTGCATGGTTCCAGGAATTGGGGCTTTAAGAAAAATACCAAGAGATTTGTGGTTGCAAGTTGGCAACTTTGGGCCTCACATCCCAGTCCACATTTGGTTCAGGCACCCTTTGCACAACTAATATGAGGTCCACATGTACACCTCCATATTTACACCATACGCAGTCCCCAAGTCATCCCAAGGTTGTGACTTTGCCCCCATACATATAGTGTCCTGGCCCTACTTGTGGTGGTAGGATATGAGACCACCCACACTGAAGCTATCTGCTGGAGGAATGGTCACTATTCCAGTCTCTTTGGAATAACTGGGCCTCCCTGCTCCCTGTCCTCAGACAAGCTGGTGTTTTTCACAGTGAAGGGAGCGTTCAGCCCCCCCACAACAGAGAAAGGCCCTGTCAAACCACCACAGAGGTTTGATAGGATAGGCCCTCCACGAGTCTTGTACTGAGGTGGCCTTCGTGAGAGCCCCCTAAGCAACAGGTTTTAGAGTTAATATGAATGAACCAGCTTACATCTCTTATAGCTAAGCTTTCCAACTATGAGCACACTCAGGGAGACGTAGCTGCATCACATTCAGTTCTTGACTTACACAGCCATGAGAGTGAGAAACTTATATTCTTTTAACAAAATCTCAGATTCTGATTTCAACCTGTGACTCTAAAATAGAATGTAGCCGTTGTAGCATGGTCAGTGGCAAGCAGTGGCACAGGCTAGCCACCTTGTGTACATGCTCAGGGTCCAGGCATGTTTGTACCTGGGGAGGGGGCTAGGTCATGCTGCTGCTTGCCTGGGCTACAGCAGCTACACTACTGTTTTTAGTGTGCTAGCTTCATGAGAGATATTGCAAATATCTGTACCTGAGCTGCGAATCACACTCCTAGGTCCAAGTGTAGACATAGCCTAAAAGCTTGCAGTGTATCTGCCTTAATGCAGCTTTGGAAATCCCCCTGCACAGCCCATATACTAAAGTGTTGTAGAAGAACTTCCATGCAAATCAGATATGGAAGTAACTGAGATAGAAACATGGAGCCCCACAATACCTGTTAATAAGACTCTTTATATTTTACAACAATGCCGCTACTCATTTATTGTGCATTTAAGAAGGGGTTTTGATGAGTTTTCTTGAAGGTTAGAATGTAGAAGAAAGGTTTTTTTCTAACACAGTGTCCTGGCACTTATTCCCTATTTCTTATTGTCCAAAGCAGTGAATGGGAACATTATGAATACATCCTAACATCTAAATGCATATTTTCCACATGTCTACATATTTAAGGAGAGAGGGAATAACACTTGCTATTTTTGACAAAGGATTAATCTAAAAGACTCTCAAAAGTTTCTCAAGTTGGCAGAGAGGTGCCTTTTTTTAATAAAAAAAGTAAAAATAAATATATTGTACCATACATTATGTGCCTGAAAAAAAATCAGCCCTCACACATAGCATGATGTCCAGATCCTGTATTTCTCAATTATCACTTTTACTTTTCCCAGATAGAAAAGTCTTCAGTGTGATTAATTGCCTGTGGTCTTTAATAAAGAGAAATAGATACACAATTATTTTCATCATTAAATTAACTACTACATGAGTCCTGCAATGTGTCAGTTCAACTTGTGGCTGTGTTATAAATTTCTATCAGGGCATATTAGGAATGAGATTTATATAATCCTTTTGCACAACTGTTCTTTATTAGCAGACTTATAGGCTTCCTGCAGTCATTGATGGACTAGATCTTGATGATTACATTAGGTGACAGAACACCACAGAAATATCAGTAATAACCCTTCTCCATGATTCATTTGACCTATCTCAACATATTCTGATAATCTAGCATTTCTTGTTACTGTCTTGCAATATCTGCTATCTGCCACTCTTTGTGTCCTTCAGAAAAAAAAATCTCAGGCAATGAGGCAGAATATCTAGTAGGGTTGCTATGGTAATTTAATAAGAGGTAAAAATGATTAATAAGGCAGAATTTATCAAAACTGAAGTTGGGACTCTTTACATTTAATTTATAGCCAATACGGCCCATTTTTATCATAGCAATTCACTTGCAATATTTACAGTAATAGGACTATAAAATTAAATCAGTAAATGCCCTTAAGAAATGAGTTCTTGGAGGCAGCAGATGTCATTATAGCTATTGATATTTTGTGAAAGTAATATTCTATATTTCCTTTCACTGAAAATTATATTATGTATGGATTAATTTTGCAGTATTTCCCTGGAAAAATTCTTGACAGGAACGCTGTGATTGAATATATTTTGTCCCTTGTTTTAAATGTAAGTACTAATTTGCCTAAATAAAGGTTGAAGCAACAAGGTAAAACAATGACTTCCCTTGTTGCTAACGGATTCTCTCTCTAAATAACAGTAGCAAAGAAGTCAATGTAACCTGGAATGCAATATCTCTGATTTTGCTTCCTGCTATTAGTCTCACGCAAAGTAACATATTTTGTAAGCAAATTTATTTTCTCTCTCTCTCTCACAAACACACACACACAATGATATTTTAAGAACCAAAATCTTAATACTGTATCAGAAGCATCTCATTTTCTACAGGACAGTCTAGCATTATTTTATAGCAGCAGAAACACAGATTGTGATCATTCCCCTGTCTTATGTCTCATGCCGGTTATTTGTGATTCAGTGCATTTCAGTCTCAAAGATAAAGACATACTAAATGAAATGCATTAGGTTTCTGAGGGGAAAAAAGTATTCTAAAAAGGCAGCATTTACGACAAGTTAATGTAGCTTATAATGAGATAGACTTTTTTCTGACTTCTTTTCTTTTGAGTCTCTGAAAAGAAAAACACAGTATGGGAGACCTTTGAACCAAGATGATCTTCAAGAGAAGAATATGGAGAAAGTCAGCTTTCTTCACTATCTAGGACAAGCCAGCATGCTTCTAGTCTTGTTTACACACAGGCAGTTAGATCAAAACATTTCTCCTGGAAAACCTAAACATACAAGCGTACATTTTTGAAGTGGTGCATATATATCTGTGACCTCACCCACATCCACTGATTTTAAAATGTAACCCTCTCTGCTTAGACTTCTGAAAGTGGTGCACTATTGAGAAGGGGGTGGGAATGGGCGACAGATCACTTGATTATTACCTGTTCTGAATACTGGGCTAGGTGGACCTTTGGTCTGACCCAGTATGACCGTTCTTATGGGTGGGGAGAAGGTGATTAACAAAAAAAAAAAAAATCTTGAGGGTTTGGACAATGAGCTGGGAGAGGAAAGGCATCGAAATTGTCATATTTATACCAGGACAATTAAGGATCTAACTTAGACAATTCTCTAAAACTTTGATGTTTTGCAAAAAAACCCCAAAACAAACCAAGAAAAGCCTTTACTTCTGTCTAAATATATTAGCATTATAAGTAATGTTATGTTTTGTATTAATACGGTAATATAGTACTTTAACCTACTCCAAACACGTTCATTTCACCTATAGTTTTTTTCAAAACCTTGCAGATGAACTATTTTAAAATTTTGCTGCCTAACTTTTTATCGTTACTGGATGAACGTCTTCCTTTATGTCATGTGCTTGTAGAATCCAAGTCCTACCTACAGCTTTATTTTCCATGTTAACTTTCCATCTTTAGCTTCAGAGAGCATGTGCACTTCACTAAATACCTTGTACAAAGCAGAGATTTTTCATGTTCTCCCATGCTGGCTATGTCACTGGGGGAATCCTAAAGTGATGTTCAAAATATAGCAAGCCAAAGCAAGGCTGTATTATGTATAAAGCACTCAGCAGCTATTGAAGTGCCTCTAAGTTTATGAATAACGATAATTGTGTGTATTTATATAAACTAGCACTAGTAGTACAAATAGTACTAGCATATTCAGTTACAGACAAATTACATAATATCCCAGAATATTTTAATCTCTTATTACTAACAAGTCACAAGATACAACTCCATTTTAGCTCCCTAATGCTTTAGAATCTTGGGGGTATATTTTCAAATCACACTATTCTTTTCAACTTTAGGTTTCATTCACTTTTTTTCTTAACTTTGTGATGTTTTGAGAGTTACAAAGGATTGTAGCTTTGACATTGACATAAATGGGAGTCTGCTTTGAAAGTGAATCTAAGTGTTTGAAGTCTTAGGGACCAGAATGGAGATGTATCCTGGACTTACTAGTAATGAAATAATATTTCAAGCTATTCAGGACTATTGCATATAATCTTGGCTGAAGCACAACTCAGATTCTGCCCAAATCAGAACTTGACTGGGTGGTTGTGGGAGCCGGAAATCATAAGTCTTCTAGAGAGAAATGAGTATCAAAGATACAGTGATCAAAATATCCAACCATTTTTGTTCCTTTACCATAAGGAAGGAAAGGTCTAGCAGCTCGGACCCTATAGTTGAATGATCTCTTGCCAAGGTCGCAGAGGATGCAACGATTAGGCCAGCCCAAGGTGGAAATAGACTGGAGCCAATATTGGAATCTGGCCAACTCAGCTGGAATCAGGTTGCCTCCTACCTATCTCCCAGTGCACTCAGGTAAGTGGGAACACATCCTAGCCAGCTCCTGTGGGGCTTTGTGGTTGTCTACCTTCATTAGACTTGACCGGACCCTTTGTAGCCACTGGGATCTTGGGCCGTAAAGAAGAGATGTTGGGAAAATGAGAGACATGGTCTGGTTTGGGTTCATATTTCCCAACTCCATTTACAGTAACCTGTAAATAACTCCTTGTCTGGAATCAGGGTCTGTAACAGAGCCAGTTTGGAAGCCCAGCCTGCAACAGAGCAGGTCTTCAGGCAGTTGGACAGAAGTAAATTGGCTACACCATCTGATTGGTTAGATTTCTGGAACTCTTCAGGGCCACCCAGAGGATTCAGGGGGTCTGGGGCAAAGCAATTTTTGGGGCCCCTTCCATAAAAAAAAGTTGCAATACTATAGAATACTATATTCTTGTGGGGGCCCCTGCGGGGCCTGGGGCAAATTGACCCACTTGCCCCTCGACCCCCACCCCAGGCAGCCCTGGAACTCATTATTGTCTCTGTATAAATCCACTTTTTCATCACACCACTATGACAAATGCAAGTACTGCTCAAAGTTTACATTCCATGTCCTGTTTTTTTTTCATTTCAATGAAATTTTTACAAAAGAAAAATTTAAAGATTTAAAATTCCTGTTCATCTGAATTCGGTAGTGTAATCTTAGCTGTGGTGGAGCTGCCACTGCACCATAATTTATCAAAAATCAATGAGTTAAACAGCACTTCTGTGTTTGTACAGTGGACACACAAAGTGCTTTTTGGTTTCAGAGATATTCCAGGTTTAGAGTTACTCTTACTGTACGTATTTAACTAAAAGGTATGCTTTTCCTGTACCTTTTAAGTGAGTCTCCCTGACTGTTGCAGGGGAGCTGTGAAGCAATATTACAAAGTGAGTCTGTGAGAACAGCAACTTATTTGTTTCTTGGTTTTCTTAATCTGAAATGAAAGTAACCTGGATTGAAATATGTGTTTTGCTTTGTGTGTATGGGGAAAACACACAGAATAAATATAGTATATCTTTAACAAGCAAGCAAGAGGAGGGAAGATATTATTGCAGTGCTTTTGACTCAGTGAACTGCAAAGAGCAGATGGACAAGTGAACACAACATCAGTTTTTGGAGCTCTGAGTTACTTCTCACAGTATTTCTGTGGGGACTGACCTGTTTAGATTTAATGTGTTTTATTTGTTTATATTTTTGTCTGACTGTGTAGATAAGATATGTGGATTCTGAAGTAGCATAAGATTTTATAAAGTTGGTATTCAAAAATTAAGTTAATTCCCTTTGTTCTTTTTGAACCTGATAGTAGGGAGGCTGACCCTGTGCAATCCTTGCTAAAAATCCTCAATCACTGAATTCTGGATTTCCATTTTCTATAGGAGTTGCATTTAAGCACTAGTAGAGGGGTGGTGAAGTAAACTCTAGCCCTCACAAAGTTTACATGTTAAATCAATGTTTTATTTATGGGGCTGCAGGGTGAACAACATGTGATCGGACAGGAGATGGTGATTTAATGTCTGAGGACTCAGTAAAGGCCCATTTGGTTTCTAAGAGCAACCATGGAATGTTGGTTCAAATGTGAGCAGCTGGGCAAGGACCACTGGAAGGGAGAGGTCAGACTTCCTAGTGAGAAATGGGTTGTTAAGGTGTCTCAATGAAGATGCCAGGACTGGACTCAAGACACCAGAGACTAGTCCATCAGGGAGTGTAGGTGTCCAGGGTACTGGGAAGGTGGC
Organism: Malaclemys terrapin pileata; assembly: GCF_027887155.1. NCBI lineage: Eukaryota > Metazoa > Chordata > Testudines > Emydidae > Malaclemys > Malaclemys terrapin. Next base: position 130,674,260 of record NC_071507.1, read on the forward strand.
ATTGAAACCAAGCTTGGAAGACATAGGGCACAGCAGCTTCTGAGAAGGAAGTCTGAACTGGGATCTGTCCCATGCTTGAGAGTGTATCTCTAGCTGATCAGTAACTGGAGTTCATTCATTGTAATTAATAAAGTAGGAATTCATTAACCAAATGTGGAGTGGAGCTGTGGTGACTGGGTTTTCCTGCAGTGGCCTTTGAAGGGACCAACCATACTCAGTGAGCACCCTGGATCCTGGGGAAGGGTCCTTGGAATAAGGAAGAAGAATGAGGGGTGACCATATAAATTTCCAAGTATGAAGCTTGGTAGAGGCAGCAGTTACCCAAGCCCAGGACATAGAAAACCTAGGGTCATTATAGCGGTAATTTGGGATCCTGCTAAGAGGCAAAAAGGAGGGGAGACCTTTAGTTTACAGCTAAGAAGTCTCGGTAGCAAAGGTTACTGCTGAGATACAGTGTATCAGCACAAGGGCAGTAGGCATAGGCTCTCTGTCCAGTACCACTCACATTGTGGGACTCTGCTAATACCCACGGCTCCCTCAGTGCAACTTCACACTACAGAAACCTTTTTCCTGGTAGATTTTCCACCACTCACCCTGCAGTCAATCAATCTGTCTCCTTGTCCTTATTCGTTTGGGGGTTTATCTTTAGAGTTATCTACTCTGTTGTTAAGAAAACAAAGTATTCTATATTTTTGTGTCACTAAAAGTTGTTTTTGCTGAGTTTTGATTCTTAGCAGCTACACTCCTCAATTTCAAATAAAAATGCTTCTTTGATTATGCCATGCACAGCCACAATTGGTTTCTTTGAACTTGCAGAATTAACATTACAGGATGCAAAAGCTCTTCAAAGGTGCCAATATCAGAGGAATTGCTATTGGGCAGTACTATCATGTTGAATATTTAAATATGAACCTTTGCTTCAATGTTCTTGACTTGATTAGGTAAGCTTTATGCACCAAATTCTATCTTAATTTCACAAGTGCAATCCCATCTAAATAAAGCCAGATTTGAGAGAGGAATTTGTGTCTTGTACAAATAAGATGATACTGATTAAGAGTGTAGTCATATATCACTCATAGTCAGGACAGTCCAAATATGATTTAAAACTTGTCTCACGTTCTTGCTGTCTTTGATCTAGACAATTTTATTCTCTCATCTCTGGCAGAGATTGGACTTCTGCTTTGAAAGCAATTTGGTTTCCCAATCCTGTTCTCCTAACTGCCCCTTTAAAAATGTTTATTCATTTTCTGGATTATGGTGAGAGAATAATCACAGAATGCAAAGCCAAACCCATTTTAATTAATTGTGAGCATAGTGTTGCATGAGATTTTATTAAATGCTTTATAAATATCCAAATATTACATTTTTATTCACTTAATATTGGAAGTTTATTAAATGTCATGCAAAATCATTTGTATATCGATACTATTTATTGTTTGAAATATTGTCACCCTGTTGACCTCAGGATATTAAAGAGACAAGGTGAGGTAAGGTAAGATCTTTTATTGCATCAACTTCTATTGGTGGAAGAGACAAACTTCTGAGTTTATGAGCTCTTAAGCTTGTCTCTTCCACCAACAGAAGTTGGTCCAATAAAAGATATTACCTCACCCACTTTCTTATACAGTTTATTGTCCATAGTATTTATTGTTGTCCTCAGATATTTTCCTCAGAATGCTTGTTGTGTTTTCTTAAGAAAAAAACATTCTAGACTTGCAGGATAATTGTTATGATCACCTATCTGTCTCAGTATTCACATTCTATTTGCTTTATTCATTGCTCCATGATTTTTTAAAATAATTACCAGTCAATTTATTCATTTGTTGCCTCATTCCATTAACATCCTAAGGTGAGTCATCCATTGCTGCTACTTTGTATATATTTATTCATGTTTTCCAAGTATTATCTGCTCTTCATCAATAGGTATTTTTACTATTTCAGGTTATAGATCCACAAAGAACTAAGTGATAATTTACTATCAAAAACCTTGTATGAACATTGCTCTCTCTAGTTTTCTTCTTTATTACTTTGCTCCTAAGGTTTCCCTATTTTTCTTTGCTAAAAGACGGGCAAAACTATTGCTTCAATTGTACTAAACCTTACAGCTATTGTTCATTCTATTCTGTATTAAATGGGGTTCTGCTGTACCTCACACATTTGAATGGAACTGTCATGCTTTATAGTTCTGCTCTTCCTTAAGTATTTTATATTTCTCCCTCTTGCAAAATTCTTGTTTCAGTGGCAACATACTTAAGCCCTGACAATACTCATTTCTCAGAAATCATATGAAAATATAGTCAATTCAAAATTGTATTTTAGTGATGCCCATCTCTAAAGTCAAAAAAATTGTTCTGGCTTTATTTTGCTAAGTTTATCCCAGTGTCCTTAAGTTGGTTCCTGTCATACCTTCCCACTCAGTTTAAAAATAGTTGAGGCAAACCTTAAAATATTCAGAGGATTGCTTAAGATAAAAATATAGAAGTTTTTTATGTGTATCCAAAATGTATGTCTGTGACGTAAATATCTTGCAACCCTGGCCACAATAATGCCAGACAAATGCCTGTTCTCACTTTCAGGTGACATTGTAAACAAGAAGCAGGCAGCATCATCTCCTGCAAATGTAAACAAACTTGTTTGTCTGAGCGATTGGCTGAAAAAGAAGTAGGACTGAGTGGACATGTAGGCTCTAAAGTTTTACATTGTTTTATTTTCAAATGCAGGGTTTTTTTGTACATAATTCTACATTTGTAAGTTCAACTTTCATGATAAAGAGATTGCACTACAGAACTTGTAATAGAGGAGTTGAAAAATACTATTTCTTTTATTTTTTTACATTGCAAATATTTCTAATCAAAAATATCAAAAGTACTGTACACTTTTCAGTCTGTGTTGTAATTGAAGTCAACATATTTGAAAATGTAGAAAACATCCAAAATATTTAAATAAATGGTAGTCTATTATTGTTTAAGAGCATGATTAAACATGAATAACCATGATTAAGTTTTTTAATTGTGCGATTAATCATGGTTATTTTTTTTAAATCGCTTGACAGCCCTAAAAAATTAAAATACACCTCCCAGGGTTAAATTATGCCTTAAAATGCATCTCCCAGTGGAACCAGCAGAAACTACAAGTGCCTCAAAGCACAAATTTTGACTCTTACAATGTTGTGGTGAAGCGACAAACTTTCACCTTTGGGGACCTAGCTTGAGATATATTTTGAAAATCACCAAAGGAAAGAGTTTGGTGGTTTTCTCCAATACAAAAATTGTTGTTATAATCTGTCTAGGTTCAGAAGAGGCTAGAGATTATAGGTCAAGATGGTTTTGTATGGAGAAGGTAGAGTCAGGAACCTATCTGTATTGTGCCTGCCATTACCTAGAGTTCTCTTAACTTTCAGTAACACCAAATGGTTATTTTTTATTTAGGAGAAGAGTTACTAATTTGAGATATTGCTCACCAACACACTTGATCTCTAATCCTTTAAAACTTAAATAAAACTAATGTTTCACAGTTAACATGTTTAATTCAGTCCTTTCCCTTCTGATTTTCCTGTCTTTCGTTACTGCATTCTAGTAACCACGGTCTCTAGGGAAAAAATCCACTGCCAGAATAAGACTAATAAAATGTTAATCTCACTCTGAAAGTTACTTTTCAGCATCTTGAATGGATCTCAATTTAGCAAATATTTTGGACACATTCAGGCCTCTAATATATAGACTGCTAGGCAAATGTCAAAACTTAGAATCTACTATAAAATTTGTGAACTATAAGGGACCTTATTTTCTGCATTGTCCATCAGCAAAGAGAATCTCTATCTCCAATTTTTTAGTGTATACTGATTTCAGATTTCTCTCTGTCCATTTATTTATGAGCATTAGTTAATCTCAGCAGTGCTGAAGATCTATTCTTTAATTCCAAATACCAAATCGTATATTTGAGCTAGAGAGGATCATCTTCCAATTCATAGGACTTTTCTGGATGCTCTTACTTTAAACACTTCTCCTCTGGCTGGGAGATTGAATGAGGCAACATTATGAACCATAACATTGCTATGATAAAGAGTACTTAGGCTTATTCTATATTTGGTTCACAAAATAAAAAGACTAGGCAAGTATCTATTTCCTCTTCTATGGACAATAAGGTCTGACTCATACTGAATCCCCTCAAGCTCAGTTCTAATAAGCATTCTTGTTCTGAGTAAATCTCCTCTTAAGCACACTGATCCCACTTCAATGCATCTGCATGGTCAATACTTGCAGATTGGTCATCTGGGAACCTGATGTCATTTCAAATAATTAATTGTTTTTAAATGCTGCATCCACCAGTCACAAAAGCATCAGATAATCCCTGTATATTACTAAATTATATTCTATTCTTTCCAATAAGGATATTAAGATACTGACTCAATTCTTTTACTTGAGGGTTCATTTGTTCTTCACTTCATTTTACTTTACCATGCCTTATGCAAACTTGTTTGCAAGAAATCAGCTAATAGATGTGTGATGTTTTCTAACCCCCACATCTCTCCTTCTTTAGGATACTTGCTGAGTATTTATGACTCAAACCAAATAATTTTTGACTGTCATATCACTATAGGCACACTGGAGTTTTAAAATACAGTCTGCTCTACAGAGGATGTCCTGCCCATCGAGGTAAATTCCACTGAATCTCCACACAACACAACATGCTTTTTTTTAAAAGCTTCCAGTACTTTGCTTTAAACTCCTTGAGAATAGGCATATAGACTAAAAGCTTAGTCTATACTACAGCACTTGTGATAAACTTAAGTGGAAAACAAATACATATGCCACCATACAGGTGGTGTGATTCCACTAGAGAGTGAACACCATGGGCCTGATTTTGTCCACATTACCCTATTTTGATATTAATGTAATTCCATTGAGTTCTGTGGAGTTACTCCTGGTTTACTTTAGTATAAAGTTCAGTCAGGCCCCATGTATCCATTTACAACTAAGAGTAGTCTAATTATTTTATCTATTACAATTATGTGTGTTTTCTTTTTACTTCTTAAAGGTTGTTAGGAAAGACTTAAAATTATGAATCGGTTACACTATGGTAATTAGACTTCAATTCTAAGTTTAAAAAGTTAACAGGTAAAGGAAACAATACATGCAAACACTTAGAAACCTCAGGAGCAGTAACAAGTTAATGAAACAGAGTTTATTTTCTATGAGAGATCATAGTTTCAATTTAATTATAAGTTTGATGGACAAAGGTAATGCTGTGGATGTTTTGAGGTCAATAAGGTTTTGGGATGAAACATCTTAAAACAGTGAGCAACTAATAGTTCAAACTAAAAGGGTTCTCAAACACAGAATGATGTGCCAAAAGAGGCAGAGGAGTCTTGTTAATGAGGAGAAGTTTGAGGTCTGTGAATATCAGGAGTTGACAGTAAAATTTGGGGTTACGAACCTCAATGGCATATGTTTGAAATTCACCTCGCACACAGCTGAAATTCCAAGCAGGGTCTGACAACCCAACAATTGAATTTCACCAAAATCACTGAACTGAAGCTGAGTAGCTCTGCCCAGTTCTCTACTCAGAACTGTTAAGATTTATTTTATTTTATTTATGTCTTTTCTAAATTAAAGGGTAGCATTCTGGCCCCATCCTCCCATATTCTCACATTTAGCATTCACTATATGGTGGGAAAAGTAGTTTAGAACCATTCTGAGAATTCTGATCCAATTTTGCTTTGACAGTATTTACTTCTTTTATTTGCTTTTTGTTCATGAGAGTAAATTTGCTACATTTGTGAAATGAGAAAGTGAAGAGAGTACTCAAGCAAATTTGTTTTCACGTGCATATCCATACCAACAGCATAGATGCTCTGAAAACTCATTGTAGTTTTGTGAATTGGAAGGGGAAGAAGGGAGGGTTTGGAAAAGGATGGGGAGGATGAAGACAAATGCATAAGTGGCCAGCAGCAGTGAGGAGTTGTTAGGGGACTGTTTGCACATCCGTTATCACCATTCCAAAGAGAAACAGAGGAGCATACGTATGTGTATGGGTTTGGGGGAGAAAGAGAAGTCAGAAGGGACAGCAGTGTGGCAGCACTTCCTGGTCAGAGTGTCATGTCATGTCATCTTCTGGTTATGTGAAAGTGGCTTCTAATCTGTAGTTGCTGAAGAAAAATATTCAGTCCTTTTAATCTACCATTTTAGTTTATCTTTTCTGGGCCTTTTAAAGCCTTGATCCTGGAAAGACTTAAACACATTTAAACTTTACTCATATGAGTAGCCCCACTAATAGGAGAGTACTCACATGCTTATAGTTAAGCATGTGCTTAAATCTTGCTGAATTGGGGCCTAATTTGCAGTAGAGAGAAATACAAACTCCTCCCTGGTTCAAGGTACAGTTGGCAAAATTCAGAATTTCCATTCCAAGGTTTAAAAAAAAATCCAAATAAGAACAAATTCTATTTTTTCACAGTTTTCCATTAAACGAAGTTTGATTTTTTTTAGGTCAATCAAAAATTTTCCTTTCAATTTTGACATCTTATATATATATATTGTAAATTGTATATTGTATCTATTTTTTATATTTTAAAATTGTAATATAAAAGATTTACTTATAAAAGAGTCACCTGTTACAACACGAATATAAGTCAGTAATTGGTCTAATGTAAAAGGAATACAAATACAATTTCAAACAGTCATTTCAAAACCAAATGTTTAAATGTTATGTTCACAACATATTTCTTAGAATTCAGAATGATTGCTCACAAGCAACCAGAAATATATACAGAGAAAACAGGTTGGTTTAAGTCTCTTTGAAGACTGACTGATCTCACACTTCCCCACAAAGCTCCTAATCTGCAAGCAGGATCAGCAATCCAGCTCCCCCACCATGGTTCTTAAATAGAGTCTTCAATACACCATAATTCTGTTATGACAAAGGTGACTTATCTGTTTTGATTTCCCCTCTCCCAAACAACTTTGACACCTTCCACTGGACAATTTCAATTTTGGCAATCATCATTTTCCAGTGGAAAATGTAATGTTGGAATTTTTTTTAACCAGCTCTAGTTCAAGGTAAAACATGTGCGCCTCAGGCTTTGTGCTATCTTTTTGACTTTCCCCCTAATGTTGCCTTCCAATATTCTTTGATTTTATATTATTTATTATCTAAAGCTTTAGGCACTTTTGAATGAATTGTTTTTGTGATACTGACAGATCTGCTAACCTTAGCTTTCCAAAGCAAAAGGGCAAATGTGAGTCCTTAGAGCCTGAAGCCTCCTATTGGCATTCCAAATGTAATCAAAGAGTTGTACTTGTAGTAGGGGTTCAGATTAAATGCTTTAGTAGACAGTTTGCCAAGAAACTTTTTCTCAGCCTTCTCCAATATTTGCAAAATTATCCTTTACATTTTTGTTTAGATGTTTTTCCATGCTTTCAAAAGACTTTGCTTTCAAGCAACATTTGACAAGAAGTATTCTTTAAGTGTTTGACTTGTCTGCTCTTTAATTCCACAATTCCTACAAATTATATTTGTTCAGGCAAAAGCATCAGTCACATTCTTGGTCTAAAGCCATTTTGATGGAATAATTCTGGCTAAAAGACACTTTAGTACACAGCAGCAGATTCTATATAACTTAATTAACTAATTGGTGAAGTTGTGCAATTTGCTCATTCAAGTAGGCAAAGACAATTTTACATTAGAAAAGAAATGAAAGCATAGGTACAGTTTGGAAATTCTGCTTTATAATACAATATAATCTTCTCTGTATGTATATATATACTCTTGTTATATGTTCCATTCTATGCATCCAATGGAGTGAGCTGTAGCCCATGAAAGCTTATGCTCAAATAAATGTGTTAGTCTCTAAGGTGCCACAAGTACTCCTGTTCTTTTTACGGATACAGACTAACACGGCTGCTACTCTGAAACCTGTCTTTATAATATTGGTTTGTATAGACTGCACTTACTGGGGGAAACCACACTGGTAAATAGACAGGTGTCTGGTGAGCAATGTGCAGTTGGCTCACCCACCATCCTGTTTTGGTAAGTACTGGATAGCTTGTAGCACAGCACATAACTTGAAAATAAACAAACAAATAAAAATACTAGTTCTTATAGCACTTGTCATCAGTAGACCTCCAAGTGGTTTACAAAGGAGGTCAGGATGATTATTTGCATTTTACAGATGGGGAAACTAAGGCACAGTCACTTGCCCAAGGTCACCCTGCAGGCCAGAGCTGAGAACAGAACCCAGGTGACCTTAATCCCAGTCCAATGTTTTATTAGACAGCACTTCTCTGAAGACAATAGACACTGTAGACTATAGTAAAGGGTAAATTTTCTGTTGCAGGTGTTCAGCACATACCTTAGAACTTGGTGCAATATTTTTTAATCAACCCTATTACTAATAATGGATTTTAAAGAAAATTTTTAGAAATATAATTTTCTTCTATTAATGGTCTTTGCTTTTTCTGTCTGGACAGTTTGAAACTAGACTGCGAGTTTCACTAGCTTTTTTCTTTCCTGAGAAACAGTAATATTATATTTGGATTTCAGCACCACAGGGAAAGGTTTATTCCATGTTTGTTTACAATTCCACAAAAAAACATTTCTATTAGTGTGTTTTGTTTTTTTTTTTAGTTCCTTCCTCCAAATTTTTTAAACAAAGCTATTTTTAGTAGAGTCCTTTTAAGAAAATTGATATGTATTGATTGAATTGAGAACATAATTTTAGGAAAATGGCCATAGTTCTAAATTGTCTGTTTCTGAATTGTTTAAGTTTTGAATGACAATATTTTTTTAAGTAGATCAATGTCTACACTACAAAAATTAAGTTGATGTATGTTAGGTCAACTTACAACCATTACTGTGGTTTTTCATGTCCAAGCTATCCTCCTTCTGTCAGTGCCGTACATCCTCACCTTGTCTCCGCCCAGGCTCCCTGCTGGACATTTAGTAAGTTATACATGCATTAACTGGCTCTGTTAGCTTACATCTGATTTTCCATTTGTGACTATAAATTTTTCAAGCATATGAAACATTTCATTAAATTCATTTGTGAAAATAAAAGTACAAAATCCAACTCCGCTTCAGGATTCTACCAAATCTTTGGGATTCGTGGGAGCCTATCACAGAATGGTTTGTCTTAATAATTCAAAAAAAAAAAAAGTGTGTAACCGCAAGGAATGGACAGTTGAATTCAGAATCTAGCTAAGTACTTAAATGTCTCCCAATCAATATAGTATATGAATACCTCACATTTTCAACTAAAAACAAACAAAATAATATCCTCCCCCTTTTTCCCATCCTGTAGAAAAAGAAAAAAAAAAAGTCTATCTTGAGTAAGCTAGAGGGTGTGTGAATAACTTGTTGAGGGAAAGCTAAATAACTAGGGTCACTCCAATGAAGAGGTTGGAATATCAAAACAGAGACCATGAACAGGACTCTGTATTCAATTGCAAGTATGCAGGGAAAAGACTACAGAAGTGGTATGCTCACAGTAATCTGCCATCAGAAGGGTTGCTTAATTTTGTACCAGCTGGAATATGTCAGGTGCATGGCTCAATGTTTGAGTGGAAATAATCAAGCCTTGATTGCTCCAGCCAACTCTTCAATGGTGAAGATGGGATTTTCAAAAATGCCTGAGTGCCTAACTCCCACTGAACTCCCAGTAGGCACCTTTCTGCATCTTTGGAACACAAATACCTTTGAAAATGATGCCCCGAATGTCTCAGATCCCTTTGAAGTTATATGAATGGAGGGTGTTCTAAACCTTGCCATACTGAGCACTATTTAAGATAGATAGAAAGCAATTTCTATTCTGCTGGGAATTCTGATATTTTGACTTCTGTTTTTCTCTCAAATCAAAACAAAAACAGTTAAATTAGTGACAACTTTCACAGAATGAAAAACTATGGAAAAAACCCAGAGTTTGGTGTTTCAAATTGGAAAATTCCAACTTTTTTCCCCCCCTCAAAACTAAAATTTATATTAGAATAACCATTTTGTTTTGAATTGACACTTCAACTTAAAAGGTCATTAAAACATGTTGGGTTATATTTACATTTCAAAATAAAACATTTGGCTTCAAAATGTTGTTCGGCTGTTTAGTTTACAATCCATCTTGCATCTGAAGAAGTGAGGTTCTTACCCACGAAAGCTTATGCTCCCAATACTTCTGTTAGTCTTAAAGGTGCCACAGGACCCTCTGTTAATAATGTACATGTGACTCTAATTAATTCAATATTCTTCTTATTTTAAGGATGTGTAAAAAGGAAAATTGGTAAGGAGTCTGAGCTTACCTGTCAGTAGTCTATCCTGTCTTTCCGCCGGCAGGTCCAGCTTCAGCTGCCACCGGCGGCGGGTGCCGGAGTGGCGCTCGAGGGGTCCTTCCTGGTGCCCTACCGGGGGGCCCATTATCGGGTCCACTATTCGACGGGGGAGGCCCGGTGCTTCCTCTGCCGGGCGCCGGGGCATGTCCGGAGGGACTGTCCCCTGGCCCGGCCTGGAGGGGCGTCCGAGACCCCCGGGGCCCGGGAGGGTGCCGGCCCTGTCATCGCCGGCAACCCTGGCGGTTCGGACACTGCTGCTGCCGCCGCCCCTCCTCCTTCTGCCGCGGTTCCCGCTCTGGCCGCGGAGACGGCCGGGCAGGCGGGCCTTGCCGTCGCCGACCCTGGATCGGCGGGGCATGTGGAGGAGAGGGCGGGGTGGCTTCCGCCGGCCGCGGGGAAGGGCCCGCCCCAGGGGGAGGTTTCCCTCACCCCTGCTGTCCCTCCGACCCTGCCGCCCCGAGCCCCGAAGCCATCGCCCTTGCCCTCTGGCCCTGCCCCTGCTGACCGGCCCTCCACCTCCTCTTCCACCTCGGGGGGCTGGGTGACCGTCCGGGGGAAGTGCGGCGCCCGCAGGTCGCGGGCTCTCTCCCTCCCCTCTGATGAGGAGGGAGAGCAGGCCCCCCGAAAGATGCCGCGGGGGGCCGACGTTGTTAGTTCTGTTTCCGTGCCCCCGGACGGTGCCCAGCAGGAGGTGCCGGCCATGGAGACCGTGGATGCCATGGCAGTGGCTGGGGAAACTTCTGTCCCCTTTGTTGAGCCCACACCTGAGGAGGCTTCCGTAGCGGTTCTCCCGGCCCTTGCTCCGTCTGTGCCCCCCGCCGCCGCTGCCGCCGCCGATGCCGGGGCGGCCTTTGTCTCCGTGACTGGCGGGGAGGTCGCCGGGGCCGAGGGGACCGCTTTCGCCTCCATCTTCGATGAGATCGAGGCCCTGGGTCTGACCCCGGTTACCCAGGGGGAGGACGACCCTCTGCCAGCGGGCCCCGATCCGGGTGCTGGCTTAGTCCCGCCCCCTTCTCCTGCTCCCGGTTCTTCGCCCCACTCTGCCGCTCCCGACTTAGTCCTGGGAGAACCCTTAGCCCTACCTGCCAGCCTGGCCGCGACTACCATCTCGTGCACGGCCGCCGAGCCCCTCGGGGCGACGGCCGTTGCTGAGCGGCCGGTTCCTGCCCCCGATCCTGCCCCTTCCATCGTTCCTGCCCCTGAGGCTTCCCCTGTCCCTGCTGCCTTCGTCCCCTCGGATGCTGACCTTGGCCGAGGGGAGCCGCAGTCTAGCGGCTTGGCAGCGGGAGATGGGGAGCCCGTTCCCGTTCCCGTCCCTGATCCTGTCCCCTCTCCTGCCCAAGTCCCTGTTCCCGTCTCGAGCCCCGCCCCTACTCCCGCCCTTGCCCCAGATCCTGTCCCCGAGGTGTCTCCTTCTGCCACCTCTGGTGTTACTGCCGCCCCCGGGGTTGTCGCATTTCCGTTGCCTGCAGACAACCCTCAGGGGGTGGTTTTCGTGTCTCCCCTTCCTGCCACTGTTGGGGCTGCGTTGTTCCCTCAGCCGCTCTCTCCTTTGCCGGGGATGGGGATGGGCTGCCCAGCGCAGCAGCGCCGGAGCTCGGCCCCTTGTTTGTCCGTCACCGTGGGCCGCGAGGACCCTTCAGGGGCCCCGCCGGAGGATGGCGGCGGCTTGGCCGCTGCCTCCCCCTCCGCGCTGCGGGATGAGCTGCGCCTCTTTCTATCGGATTCCCGTGGTTCCCAGGGTAAGGTGCAGCTCGCCCTTCAGCGCTGGGGGGACTTCCATCTCGTCCTCCGGGCCGTGAAGGCGCTTTTGGGGGAGGGGCGGGGGTCCGGTCGGCGGGACATCGCGGCCTATCGGCGGGCCCGCAGATTCCGCGACTCCCTTTTGACCTTCGGAGTCGAAACCGGGATCTTGCGGGGCCCGCTGGGGGCCGATGATCCCTCCGCCCGTGAGGATCTGCCCCAGCCCTCCGTATGACAGCTACCACCTTTGCGTCGTTGAACGCCCGGGGCAGTAGGGTGGGTTTCCGCAGGAGCCAGGAGGAGGCTCCTTCCTTCGGGAGGGGGTGTACTCTGTGATTTTCCTGCAGGAGACCCACACGGCTCCGGCCGTCGAGGCTGGCTGGCGGCTGGAGTGGGGAGACGGGGTTTATTTTAGCCACCTCAGCGCCCATTCGGCTGGAGTGGCCACCCTGTTCTCCCCGGGGCTGCGGCCTGAGGTGCTGGGGGTTGCCGAGGTCGTGCCAGGCCGCCTGCTGCACGTCCGGGCCCGTGTGGAGGGGCTGGTTCTGAACTTGGTCAACGTCTATGCCCCGACCACGGGCTCGGAACGCGTGCCTTTCTATCAGCGGGCGGCGGCCTTCCTCAGCACTCTGGATTCTCGCGAGTGCCTGGTCCTGGGTGGGGACTTTAACACCACCCTCGAGGACCGGGACCGCTCCGGGCTTGAGTCTTCCCAGGCAGCCGCGGGCGTCCTCAGGGAGATCGTAGACCATCACTCCCTGGTGGACGTCTGGCGCGAACACCACCCGGACGACGACACCACCTTTACCTATGTCCGGGTGGAGGACGACCGGTCGCGCCACTCCCGGTTGGACCGCATTTATCTGTCCCGTTTTCATCTGGCGCGGGCCCATGCCTCCAGCGTCCGGCCGGCCCCGTTCTCAGATCACCACCTGGTGACCGTGACGGCCTCTCTCAGTTCCGAGCGGCCGGGGCCGGCCTATTGGCATTTTAATAATAGTTTGCTGGAGGACGTGGGCTTCGTGGCATCCTTCCGGGAGTTCTGGCTGGCCTGGCGGGGGCAGCGGCGCGCCTTTCCCTCGGCGCGGCGGTGGTGGGATGTGGGGAAGGTCCGCGCGCGGCTCTTCTGCCGGAACTACACCCGGGGCGCCAGCCGGCGGCGGGATGCGTTGTTAGGGCAGTTGGAGCGGGAGGTTTTGGAGCTGGAGAGGCGTCTGGCCTCCGGCCCCGAGGATCCACCCCTCCGCGCGGCGTACCGGGAGAAGCGGGAGGAGCTCCGGGCCCTGGAAAACCACCGGGCACGGGGCGCGTTTGTTCGATCCCGCATCCGTCTCCTTCGGGAGATGGATCGCGGCTCCCGCTTCTTCTACGCTCTGGAGAAACGGAGGGGGGCCAAACAGCATGTCACCTGCCTCCTGGCGGAGGACGGCGCCCCCCTCACGGATCTGGAGGAGATGCGTGGCAGGGCCAGGGCCTTCTACGCCGCTCTTTTCTCCCCAGATCCGACCGACGCCGAGGCCTGCAGGGTGCTCTGGACCGAGCTCCCGACGGTCAGCGCGGGCGGCCGAGACCTGCTGGAGCTGCCTCTTTCTCTGGCTGAGTTCTCGGCGGCCCTCCGGCTCATGCCCACTAATAAATCTCCAGGCATGGACGGGCTGACCGTGGAGTTTTACCGCGTGTTCTGGGACGTCCTCGGCCCAGACCTCGTCACCGTCTGGGCCGAGTCCTTGCAGAGCGGGGTCCTCCCTCTCTCGTGCAGGCGAGCAGTGCTCGCCCTGTTGCCGAAGAAGGGGGACCTTCGCGATTTACGAAACTGGCGTCCCATCTCGCTCCTCAGCATGGACTATAAGGTCGTAGCGAAGGCCATCTCGCTGCGGCTGGGGTCCGTGCTGGCGGACGTGGTCCACCCCGACCAGACCTGCGCCGTCCCGGGCCGGAGCATCTTTAACAACCTGTACTTGGTCCGGGACCTATTAGAGCTGGGACGTAGGGATGGTCTGTCGTTCGCCCTCCTGTCTCTGGACCAGGAGAAGGCGTTCGACAGGATGGACCATGGGTACCTCCTGGGCACTCTGCGGGCATTCGGCTTCGGGCCCCAGTTTGTGGGCTTTCTCCAGGTGCTGTACGCTGAGGCGGAGTGTCTGGTCAGGCTCAACTGGACCCTGACTGAGCCGGTCAGCTTTGGGCGGGGAGTACGGCAGGGGTGCCCCCTCTCGGGCCAGCTGTACGCTCTAGCGATCGAGCCCTTCCTCTGCCTCCTCCGCCGGAGGTTAGCAGGGTTGGTGCTCCGGGAGCCGGAGCTGCGGCTGGTCCTGTCGGCGTACGCCGACGACGTGCTCCTCGTGGTCCAGGACCCTGAGGATCTGGTGCGGGTGGAGGCCTGCCAGGCCGTTTATTCGACCGCCTCCTCCGCCCGGGTCAACTGGGTCTCTGCAGGGGTTTTGAGTCTTCCCCTGGAGGAGGGGGGACAGGGCCTGGTCTGCCTTCATAGCCAGGTCCATGTCTTCCGCCTCCAGGCCCTGCAGAGGCTCCTTTATGGTGAAGGTAGTCCGGCATGGAGCACGTTAGCGCACGCCTTCCTCCGCCGCCTCCGAGGGCTCCGATACGACCGGCAGCTCCTTTTTCTTCATCCGAGAGGTCTTCCGCGAGACCTCTCGGAGCTGCCGGTGTTCTACCAGGACCTTCTCCGGACCTGGAAGCTTTTCTCGGCGACCAGGTCCATTGTGGCCACCGAGGGCGCGGATCTCCTCGCGGAGCCCCTGCTGCACAATCCCGATCTCCGTGTGCAGGTGGCGGAGTCACCCTCGGTGAGCCGGAGGTTGGTCCTGGCGGAAACCACCAGGGTCGGAGACCTCCTGGACTACACCAGAGGGGACTGGGTGGATCCCCGTGCGCTTGGTCGGCGCATGGGGCTCTCCACCCTCGCGACCCCTCTGCGTGTACTCCAGGAGGTGGGCGCTGCATTGTCACCTCCTGCTCTCGGCTTCCTGTGGCGGGCCCTGAGGGAGGGTGCTCCCCGCCCACCCCTCACCCCGGGCCCTCCGGACCTTTTTCTCGGGCCCCTGTTCCGTGAGCCCTCCGGCTCCCCCGCTCCCATAATCCGAGCCAGCTGCGCGCTTTGCAGACGGTCCAGTTTCGACCGCGCCTAGGGACTATCTGTACACGCTCGTGTTTCACACGTTGCATCACCTCACCCTCGTGTCCCGCCCCGACACCAAGTGGAGGGACTATCTGTTACCTGTGGAGGGTGAGGAGCCCCGGTGGGCCAGTCTTTATTCCACCTTAGTTCCAAGGCCCGCCGGGGACATTGGTTGGCGGCTCCTTCATGGGGCCGTGAGCACGGGCGTGTACTTGGCGCGGTTCACCCCTATTCCTGAGGCCTGCCCATTTTGTGGCATTAGGGAGACCCTGGCGCACGCTTACCTTGAGTGCGCCAGGCTGCAGCCCCTTTTCCGGCTTCTCCAGAACCTCTTGTTGAGGTTCTGGCTACACTTTTCCCCGCACTTGTTTATTTATGCACACCCTGTCCGTGGCCCCACTAAGTCGCGAGACCTCCTCGTCAACCTCTTCCTGGCCCTGGCCAAACTCACCATCTATAATACCAGGGAGAAGATGTTGGACGAGGGGGTGCTTTGCGACTGTGGGGCCTACTTTCACACCTCTTTGGTTTCACGTCTCCGTGCGGAGTTTCACTGGGCAGCGTCCGCTGGCTCCCTTGCCACCTTCGAGGAGCAGTGGGCGCTGTCCGGGGTTCTCTGCTCGGTGTCCCCATCTGGTTCCCTGATTTTGAACCTTTGACCGTCACCTCGCTCCCTGTTTTTTTATTAGTTGTCCCACGTAATCATTTGGTACTGGGTCCAGTGGTCCCTCCCGCTAGGCTGGGGGAGGGGCCTTTAGTAGTGGGCGGCTAAGCCCGCCCACTTCCCGGTTTGCCAATACGGCTCCCTACACGGAGTATTTGAAATGTAATTTTCCCTATTGCAGCTGGATCTTGTTTGCCATGAACAATCTGTCCTTTAAAACTCTATCCACCCCCACACACACCCCGCATGGGGATTATGCAAAAAACTCCCATAGATATTGTTCCTTATCTTATTATTGGCTGATTTGGAGTGAGTACCCATGGCTATTTTATTCCTAGACACTTCAGGATGGTTTGCATCTTCCAAGGGTACTAGAAAGGATCAGGAATGTGTCCAGGGGCTGGTACAACTGGCAAAGGGTTAGCAACTAACCAACCTATAACTAACATTGCTTATAATGTTCTTTCTTTATATTGCAATTCAATTCTACAATTTGTACTGCCTTTGTCACCGTCGTACCTATCATGTTCTAAATTAGTTGAAATTTCCTATAGCTTGACTTCCAATGGGTTTTAAGGTCAAAAGTTACTTAAGCACTTATGAGAATGGGATTTGGTCACCTAAATCCCTCAGTACTTGCACCACTGAGCACAGCAATGTTTAAATATCTTTAAAAATCTGGGCCTTCATGTCAGTGAAGAATCCAGGAGCACAACTGAATTGACCAGTTCAGTTATTACAAGTCATCAATGTCACCATTTTGATGGCTTTGCAATATTTAAATGCTTGTCTTCACAAGAAATAATATGTAAGTTAGGCAGCAAACTTTTTTGCTTCTTATATATTGTGTGTGCATTTCCTGGTGGGAAATAAAGAAGCAGGCATCTATATCTGCTCTAAGAAATTTTTAAAATCTAACACTAGCCACACAATTGAACAAGGCCAGGGCCTTTCTCTTTGGCAAAGAATGGGCAACCTTTGTATAAAATGAAGGTATGGAAGGGAATGGGAGCATCTTCTCCTAGAGTTGTTATATATAAACTTGGCTAAAATTAAATTAAATAAGCAACAGAAGACCTTGAAGCTTGTTGTGAAACTTGTATTAATTAACAGTTCAACACAAATACCCTTAGTTGTCATATCCCTGGAAGAGTGAACCCTTTGTTCTTTTTTTTTTTTCCTATTTTGCCCGACTCATAGAAACCCAGAAGATTGAGCCTGTTTAAATATATTTTTTTGAATTAGGATGTCTTATATTCTAATTTTAAACTTATCAGGTTCTCACTGGTGATTTTTTTAATCATTATAATGTGTAGGCTTCTCCGCAGATCTTTAACAAAATTCTTTATTTTAGAACAAAAGTATGAAGGCATAGGGTGTTCTGTATTGCAGCCACAGACTCTTTGGGACCCAATTATCTGAGGCTCCAATCACCCTATCATGGCAGTAAAGATCATCTAGAAGTCTCTTGTCACCACTGAGTGTAAATCTTGTTGGGGCAGTTGTAGAGTTTCCTCAGTTGAGTACCACTACCTTTGGAATTTGTTCTTCACAGTTCAGAGAAAAAGTCTAGCCAGGCTCTAGGCACGATGCAAAATGTATTTATTCTATTTGAGTATCACTATTTTGTTTCCTATCATGTAATTTCATGTATTTAATGCAATTAAACTTTGTAAATAATCACCAACTGTTATGGCCAAGTATCCTATATAAATCAATTAAAATAAATCTCTACAAATAATCACAAGAGGTACCCCAGGAGAATTAGGTAACACACTAATGGAGTCTGGTGTCCTTCAGCTACTGCAGCGACAGCTGAAAATCTTTTCTTCTATAAGAGAAGGAGAAAGAAAGCTGTAGAGAAGTGTGAGGGGGGAAAAAAAAGACCCAACTAATATCAAATTGTTTGAATTTTACCCCTAAGGTTCAGAAACTAACTGTGGTGGGTTTGTGCACTGTGTCTCTTGGAGGTTCTCCAAATCTTTTTCTGCTTCATTGGCCAAATATATCCTGGCATGAACAGACAGCCAGTTGGTCTGCCCGGAATCCCCATAGTATTATGCCATACATGTCCCCAGCATAACCCTTCTCACTCTTGGACCAACGCTTGTGAGGGGGAGCACATAAAGCACCCTGTAGCTGTTTTGCACAATACCTATAATGGGTGAATTTTCCCTAGGCTGATTAAGGGGCTTTCAAGGCCCGTGTACACTACTTCAGAACCGCAAATGGACAGGAGCAGGTTGAGGGTGGATTGGTCCATATACATTACATATAGAGGAAGCAACAGTGCAGGAGGAATCTCACCCAAGATATATACTAGGATATATCACTGTTAGGGCTGGTAGAAAATTTTCCATCACTACTGATTTCAACAAAAAATTGAGTTTTCAACTAAATGACGATAAACAAAGCTTTCCATGAGAAATGCCTGCTTTGCAAAAGGAAAAAAGTATTTATCAAGTAAAAAAATATATATAAACATCTAGATTGCTATCATAGTACCTGATGGGAGTTGTTTGTGTACTTCATACTCTATGGGATGGGGTCTGAGCCAAGCTACATCATGTGGCTGTCATGATGCCTGGCCTCTCCTCACCAAGAATGGAGTTGGTGGTGCATCATGGGAGATGTAGTCCAATGAGTAAGCCCAGTCTACAGCTGAGAATAGCAGCATGAGGCACCCAAACCTCATCTCTAATGAGTCATTGTAACAGTTTTCCAAAACCAACGTATTTTGGGTTTTTCATCAAAACTCATTTTCCATTAATTATTGTGACAATTTTTGTTTGCACTGATTTTTTCTGTGGGGAAAAAATATTTTCTGACTAATTCAATCACTGTTTACAATTTATGCTTTAAATTAATAAGTCAGTAACTGAAGACAGTGATTTCTATTTTATCCTTTCCACCCTTGATGCTGTCACACTATATGATTGCCCATCAAGAGCTGCTGATTGAATGAGTTATTATTTATCCTTTGGTAAGCACTGACAATGCAGTCAATATTGAACAGAAATGAGGAATATGTTCATGAAAAAACTAACGATTTAGTTCAGAGACATATTCAAAATCTGGTTGTTTACCAGAGCTCAACTCTGCTATCTGGAAATGTTTTTAGTTTCTATAGGTAAAGACTGATGTATTGTCACAGTTGATTTTTTTTCATATCTAAAAGGGAAGCATAACCTACTAATATCTAACTTAAATATCTAACTAAATATAAATGCAATTTGTACTTACGAGAATTTAAAGAAAAACACTGCAGCATCTTCATTTCAAAATGTACTTCACTTTCTTTAGCTTAGAGAAAAAAAAGCTTACCATTTAGGTCAACAAGATGGCTAAGCTGAAAAATAGCTCAGAATTGTGAGCGTGCTAATCTCTACTCCCCATCTTTTTTCCTTTTCTCTTTTGCTGTTTATCCCCTGCATTTAAAAAAAAAAACCCTCACTCAAAGAAACCTTTCTTTATAGTGAATAACAAAAACATCTTACTACTTACTAGTATATTTCTAGGACAGGGATTTTTTTTAAATTTCTAATACATAGATCTTATGAAAGAAAATATATTAACAGTTAGTGTGAGGATTAGTGGTGGAGTAGGCAGTGTATAAATGCAAATAAGGGAAACAACTGCTATGCGTTTAATAGTATCAATACAATAAATATTAAAGTTGAAGAATCTGTATTTTAGGTTTTACACACACACACACACACACACACACTCAAAAGTTATTTGCATTTTTTACAGTGACACTTAATATCCTCAGCCAAGATGACATCCGTTGAGTTGCTGTCCATGCACAGGGTAAGAGACAGACCCTGCATTGAAGAGCTTACATTCCAAATAGTCAAGACAAATGTTTGGAGGGGAAATAGAGATTTGCCTTAGGTTACACAAGCAGAGTTGTAAATAGAATCCAAGTCTCCTGATTTCCTAGCCAGTGACCCATCTATTATGCCTAGAGCTGGTTGAGAATTTTCTGTTTCAGAATTGCAATTCATCAAAACTATTTGTGGGAACATACTAGGTTTGACAGAACTTTGACCAGGAAAGGTTTCTTGGGTCCAGATTGGAATTTCTGGTCAAAACAGAGACCAAGGTAGTGTTGGCAGTATCAAGAGTTGGGTTCAATATCTTGGACTTCCTCTTAGCATTTCAAAATAGAAACGGCTCGAGCACCCACTCAGAAATCTGGGAAAACGAAACACCACCCCAGGCACCTTGAAGAGGCAATACTTCCCCACTCGCAAGCGCTGAGTCTGTGTATCACACAAACCAAACCAAAAAAATGAGGGATAGGAAATTTATTAATTTGAGAAAACCTCATAACAAAAGGATCAAAACGATAAACAAACACCAGCCCCACAGTATCTTGGGTTGTAGTCCTTTGTTACAGTTTATCACCTTGTAGTGTGAAAGCCCAGTGGATATATGTCCCTTTAACAAGCCTCCCCCACTTTCTCTCTGCTGGATCCCACTCACAGTTGGTTATCCAAAATCAGTGAAGTCCCAGAATTCAGGGGTATATTAAAGAACTCTAATTTGAGTCTGATCAGCTCTATCTTCAACCATTAGAGAAGGAGTGTCAGACTCTAGTCTTTAAACAGAATTCACCTCAGAGGCAGGAACATCTGTCCCCATTTCTTGTGACTTACATCTGGATTGGCATCACTTCCCGCTGCTTAGTTAGAGGGGTTAAAGTTAGGGTGACCCTTCCCAGTTAGGTCATGCTAAGTACAGGTTTGCTACTCCTTAGTCATACAATAAGGTTTACAACATTTCTTTACCCTAATGTTAAAAACTAAAGTGAATTTTAGCCCATGACAACCAAAACTGATCACCGAGGAAAGGATGTGTTTCTACACAAATACCATCTGCTTCTGAGGTCTTCCCCCCCACCCCCACCAGTTCATCAATAGGTGGCAGGGGAGAGCTCATTCAGACCCTGGCTTACTTTAAAAAAATATTCATGTTTGGGTGCATTGTGTCTGTCTGTGCTCAGAACCTTGCCCAGGTAGACATGCTTTAAAAAGGACTTTGAAAATGTGCTTCATGGATTCTTAATTTTGCCCCTCCCCCAAGTTTTTCAAAATATATGCAGTGAAGTACTAAAAGATTAGAAGATTCAAATTTCTATTCAGGGGATTCACTTTAAGGACATAAATTGGAATTTGTGGTGTAAAGGACTGTGCTGAAGCTGTGCAGAGGGGTGAATTTCATCCTGACAGTCTGGAGAAATTACTTCTATGGGCTTCTACTGGAAAACACCCTACTGCTGACCCTTAAACACTGATTTTCAGGCAATCACAGATGTTGTAAGAGAATATTACTCTATATAATTATTGGATCAATTTCCCAGAGAAGAGCCTATAACATGAATAAGTCATAGTCAGTCCTGACATTGCACTTCAGTGCATTCATAGATGTAATCCACCTGCTTCTTATCTATTTATGCATCATTTATGTGTTATTTATTTCAGTCACTTTGGGGAGTTACAGCTTTATTGTTGCATTCTTATGCTACCTCTGAGAAATGTGATGTGTTTTAATTTGTGTGAAAACCTATTAGTATATAGTTTTTATTTTGAGCTCCCTGCCTTTGTTAGTCACAGTAATGAATTACTTACTGAGGCAGAAAACTAAAGCAATCTGGATTTGTTTTATAATAAGTTGTATCAGATTGTGCCCAGAGGCCTAGGTAAAAAGTTTGTTCAATAATAAGGTCAGTTCATTAAACATTAGAGCATTTTTTTCTCTCCCAGTGCTCACATGTTGCTTTCATATGCAATAGTAATGTTTGCTTCTTTACTGATATGTTTCTATAATACGTGGAATGAAGTATTTTATACACTATAACCCAGCCACAAAACACAACCAGCTCCCCTAAAAACAAATTAACTGTGAAGGCACACACTGGTGAATTATTAAACTCCATCCATTGAATTGAGGAGGAGAATGAAGGAGACAGGTAAAATAGAGCAAAATTGATCATATCTGTCTTGTGACAAGCTATCATCTAAGATACACTAATCTTACTCTGCAATCTTTACTCACTGATCTGGTTTGAATAGTTTAAAAGCCTGACTGCAAACAATTCACTGATTTTGAAACCAGGTTTCAACTGGGCATGTCATACTCCTTAATTTTTGCAGTTTATATATTTTAAAGCTAAGTTTGGAGCAAATTAAGAGGCAATGGCCATGAATGGTTATGTTAGTACCCCACTTGATTCCTTAGTCTTCTAAATTAATCTGAACCAGCCAGCACCCATGTCCAAGAGTGTCAAGGAATACCAAACCTGGTAAACGGGTTGTTTAGGCTCAGATATCCCCTAAGCCAAACAGAATATGTTGAGATCCAGAGTTCCCCTTCCCACCTCTTCTGCTAACTGGCTTTAATTCTGTATATTTCTCAACCCTTGAGTAGCCAAACTCACATCACCACCAAATGCATAGGTAAATATCATCACCCCACTTTACAGCTGAAGTGACTAAAACATAGGGATGTTAGGCAAGTCACAGAAGACCACTCAGAAAGTTAGTGGCAGAACTAGGAACAGTATCCATTCCTGCTGCAATACAGCTGTGTTTTATCCACTAGACCACAGAGATTCAGAAAAATTACTTTAAATCTATGTATTTAGTTCTACAAATGGGGCTACTCAGGCTGAAATCCAGTGCTGAAAAAAAACCCCACACACTATGTAAGTGCAAAGTATTAGGCCCATTTCACAGATGGGAAAACACATATAGAAAGGATGGGTGACTTGTCTGTGATGTGTTAAGCCTTCGTACGTAAGCCAGATGACTTCAGTTTGACTCAGAGTCTGATACTTATTTTCTGTGTCCTTACACAACTCACTTACCTGTACTTTACTGTAGCCATATCATAGGAGGACCATGAACACTAAGAGTGGTTGTACAGATCTTCGAAAGGAAAGCGCTATACATTTAATAGTATCTTCATTTTCTTTTATCTGCGGTTTGGGGAAGCAGAAAGTGCAGGGGAGACAAAAAGCATCCTCTGCCTTTACCCTAACTCTACTGCAGTCTATAGAGTTTATGGATATGCAAATAAGATGAGCTTAGGTATATTAGGAAAGTCAAAAAAGGATTTTGGGACTGAAACATTGGACACACACTTGTTCTGTAGAGAAAGATGTTAGTCTTAAAGGGAGAAAGTTCCCACTGTACTAGTGTATAGCTTTCACCTCCATCTGACACACAAAGTTAGAAAATGTTGGTCTGAAGCCTTTGGCATGTCTGGAAAGAGATGCTGTTGAATTCTACAAAAGCAGTAGTTTATCCTGGTAACATACCAGATCTCACCTTCTCCCTTTCCTGTGCAACATGCTTAACTGAGCCTTTCCATCTCAAGGACCAGTTCCATGGTGCTCTATATGAAGTGCTTTGGAAAGATATGTTCAAAATATTTTAGTTAATTGGGACACACACAGAGTGTCAGGACAGCCATTTTAGGGGGACCGCTCTCGAACAAGTTTCGACTTACGATAGTACTATTCACTATCAAACATTTAGCTAGTGCAAAATAGTTTAAAGGTGAGTAACCAGATGCTAATACATATTAAATTTCAAACTTTACTTTAAATATACAAGTTGCCAAATAAGATTCAGGGGAATATTGTCCCCAGTAGGCAGAAGGCCTCAGTCAAAGACCACTTGGATTCTGAATCTATGTCCAGGGTAGATAGGTGTCTAACCAAAAGTTCAGTACAAAAAAACCCCCTATGTGATTCCTACAAAAAACCCTACAATAAGAGAATGTTAAGGAAGTTCTTATAAGAATGCAACACTCAGGAAAAACCAAATGTAAGGTTACATGCACAAGCTTAAATCTGGCTCCCTTTGCGCATGTGTATTATATGATAGTAACTTGTAGGGGGAGATTTTGGCAAACCAGTAAAGTGCCTGAAACCACTATGGCTTATTGTTAAAAGCAGCCTATTCAGCAGTCTCAGCTTGACCAAGGCAGGAGGGGAGGGTTTTTTTGGGTGCCACAGAAAGGGGAGCTTGACCCCGCATCCTTACTGATAAGAATTGTGTTGAAGTTGCTGATACCTGCATTTTAGAAGAGAAGGAATGTCTATTGGGGTCTCTAGGCTGAAAACTCTGGGAAAACCCCACACCTGGTTAATCAATAATCAGAAGGAAGCCTCTTGCTTGACCATTGAAAGTACTTGCTTAACAAGTTTTCTTTAAGGGACATGGCATTCTATTACTAATGTATAAATAAGGGGGGAAAGTTTGAGGTAGGGGGACTCTTCAGGACTGGACTCTCCCTCTGGATGCATCTTGTGTTCCCCACCAGCAAATGGGCTGCCGCTGTGTCACTCGAGAGCCACGCTTTGGTAATTATCAAGGGTTGGGGTGTTTTACTAACTTGATGCGGACATTTGTAAGTGCTTGAGACTAAGTAAAGTTTAGCTTTAAGTGAAAGCACTCTCATGTTGTCCTATTTGTGCCAGCCATCTATCGGTTGGACGGCCGTGTCTCCCCTGATTTATTTCCTGACACCACCTTGCATAGAGTAAAAGTTACCAAGAGCTTTGGGTTGAAAGAACCCTGGGTAACAAACTAACTGGATGATAATTCTATTTCCCAAAAAAACCCTTTTCCCTACTACTTTAGATACACATGTAGCATTTTTTAATACTACCTCTGTAATGTAAGCAGACCAGGAAGTACCTCACCAAATGTTCTTACTAAAGGACACCAGGCACCTGTTTCTTTAATCCTTCTGCAAAAACTTTAGCACAAAATCATCTACACTCCAACACACACACTATATTAAAGAGAGGGAATGTGTATTATGTTTTATAAATATTCTTGCTCCTTTTTGACCTAAGCAGGTAGTCAAAGTTCAGGGCTCTGGGGATGATCAAGTTGTGAGTAGAAACTCATGCTGAAGCCTGGTATTTTCTTTGATGCAATCATGTTTATTTACAAGGAGTATACAAGATTGAATACAGGAGGAACCAGAAACAAAACAGAGCAGCACAATTGCACCTCAGTTTTCTCTGTCTCACCCACTCTCCTCACAGACGCATGAGGCTAGTCTGGGTAGACTCTATGGGTATGTCTACACTACAATGTAAGCCTGGGCTCAAACTCTGTTCAGGTTGTGAAAGTATCATTTTATGTCCTTGGAATTCCACAAGGATATTTTTTGTGCTTCTGCACTGAGCTCTTTGAGACAATAACCCTCTGTGTCTTGTCCAGTTCAAGGCCCCTCAACCTTTACTGACCCTAGTACCTCCACAGCTCGCCCACGGTGCAGCAGAAGCCTGGGCCAATGTTCCTTTATGGACTGTTCCAAAAATAAAAGTGTTTTTGTGATGAACTCATGGTTGAAATTCTGGACAGGGCCAACAAGCAGGTCCAGTGCCAAAAACAGGGACTTATGGGGAGCAGAAAGGCAAAGGCTGGCTGCACAACTTGAGGACAGCGTTTCAGCAGAGGAACAGGCACTTGCTTTGCGGTTCCTGGAACAGGAATGGAGGATAAGGGAGGGCAGAATTCATGAGAAAGAACTGTTTGAGTTACTGATATCACTAGTGACTGTGAGAACAGTGGCTCCTGCATCATCCACACAGCAGACTGAGTCCCCTGTGCACAACCCTGTGATATAGCCCAGAAGCAGCTTGGAAGACTCCACGGCTGGATGGCCCATGCAATCAAGCCTCATGAGCAGCTGGGCAGGGCAAGCTTGGCCATGCAGCCCTCCATATTGATCTCCTCCCCTGAGGATGCCTCCATCTACCTCGTACTGCGCCACATGCATGGCGAATATGGAAAGAAGGAAAAGTAGAACAGGTAGCTAGTGGACATGCCATGGTAGAGAAGCTTCTATCTTGTATGTGATTTTACTGTTTGCACTTGTTCGTGCACTTTATTTTTATTTATTTTTTTGTTCTGTAAGGTTCTGCTGTTACTGGTGTTGTGGGATATGCCTACACTGCAATTAGATTGCTGTACCAACTGACTTGGCTTGTGGGGATTGGGTTAAGGGGCTGTATAATTGCCGTGCGGATGTTTGGGCTTGTGGTCTAGTACCCTGCGAGGTGGGAAGGTCCCAGATGTCACATTGCAATTAAACAGCCTCTTAGACTGAGAACCACAAGCCAGAGTCAGCTGGCATGGACCAGCCCTGGGTATTTAATTGCAGTGTAGACATATCCTTTGAGTGGTAATGGCAGCTGGCCTGCCTGAGAATGAGTGAACTTTTCTAATAGAAGTTTATTTAATCAAGAAAGTGTATATCTATTACTTCTTCACATCATTTGATGTGTATTCAAAATTAAAGTAAAGACATGATCAGGGACCATTAGGAATTAGTTGGCAAAGACCATCATTCAGTTTAGTTATCTGTAGCCATTCATATTTCAATCACTTTCTTATATCATTCCATACTGTGAGTCACCTTCCTCCCTACATTTCATAAGTGTCCATGTCTTTCATAAGTACACTGCATGTTACTAAAACTCCACAGGGGGCATCAGAAGCAGTACCAAATGTACTCAAGCATCAGCCAGTTCATCTGCCACAGCTAGGCACTCCTCCTCCTCCTGCTGCTCTATCATAAGCTGTGTCAGGTGCCTTTGGTGGGTCAGAAAATGCTGTTGAAACATCTGCCAGTGCCTCATGGAAGCGCTGCCCATTTCCTGACACAGGAGTGAAAGTGCAAACAAGAGAAGTTCCCCAAAATCTTCCTCCTTGGTGTTGCTGACTGCAGTAGCTGGGAGCACACTGACCAAAATGACTCTTTGGTAGTCTGTACTGGCAGGCTGTTCAAACTTCCTGTATCATGTAGGGGGGACACTCAAGTTTTCCACCACATTGCACCACAGTCAAAGGTTTATAGCAGCCACTAGGGCAGGGATCTGCAACCTTTGGCACGCGGCTCACCAGGGTAAGCACCCTGGCGAGCCGGGCTGGTTTGTTTACCTGCCGTGTCCGCAGGTTTGGCCAATGCAGCTCCCACCAGCCGCGGGCTGAGGGATGTGCTGGCTGCTGCTTCCCACAGCCCCCATTGGCCTGAAGCGGTGAACTGCGGCCAGTGGGAGCCGCGATCGGCTGAACTTGTGGACGTGGCAGGTAAACAAACCTCCCAGAGCCTGCACTCCCTCCCCCTTCCCACACACACCCCAGCCCCCAAACTCCCTCCCAGAGCCTGCACCCACTCCTTTCCCACACACCCCCTCCCAGAGCTTCACCCATCCCCCTCCTTCTGCACCCCCATCCCCTGCCCCAGCCCAGAACCTGCACCCAGCACCCAAACTCCATCCCAGAGCCTGCACCCGAGACCCCCTCCCCCAACCCCACCCAAACTCCCTCCCAGAGCCCAACCTCTCACCCCTTCTGCACCCAAACTCCCTCCCAGAACCTGCACCCCAATCCCCTACCCCAGACCTCCTCCCCTATTCAAAGTCCCTCCCAGATCCTTAGGCAGGTGGGGGAGGAGTTTGGGTGGGGCAGGTTCTGGGCAGCATTAGTGACATTGGCCCACTGGGAGGAATTGAGGACTAGCACTGGCCCTAAGGTAAATTGAGTTTGAGACGCCTGATCTAAACATTAGTGTTAAGGACGGTCTCTCTGTTATATACTGTAGCACTTTCTCACTGTATGACAACGCGTAGGGCTTATCTACACTTAAAATGCTGCAGCTGCACCTGCACCACTGCAGCACTTCAGTGAAGATGCTATCTATGCCAACTGGAGGGGTTCTACTGTCAGAATAGGTAATCCACCTCCTCTAGAGGCAGCTGCTAGGTCGCCAGGAGAATTTTCCAGTTAGCCTAGTGCTGTATATACCTGGGGTTAGGTCGGTTTAACTGCCTCATCCAGAGATGTGAATTTTTCACATCCTGAGCAACATAGTTATACTGTCCTAATTTCCTAGTATAGACCAGGCATGAACAATTAAATTATGCTATATTAAAATTATTCATTATGTTAGTACCTATAATTACAACAAATATAGTGTACAAGTGTTTGCAAGCTTTTCCTAGTGAGAATGGTGTCAAAAAGAAGGTGTATCCAGTGTGTACCTATCACTTAGGACAATTTAAGAGGCTTTTTCCTCTGTTATCTTTGCTGTGACTTAAATTACCCTTGCCCACAGCAGAAATAAGCCTGTCAAACTGTGTTTTAAAATGTATCAGTTGACAGCTTTGTTTTAGGGCACCCAAAAGTTATCTATATTGAATTAATTACCTAACACGTAGATCTTTGCTTTATCTACATTCCAAGCAGAGTGGGACCAGGCTGAAGTGATGTCTTTCTGACCTGTCTTGGTTGATTCAATACTGTGTTCACTGAACACAATTGACTTCCCCCGCAGCTTTTTCTCTTTTTCCAAAAACACAATTTGGTAGGATGTAAAAATGTCAGCTCTTTTGAAACTCATTCAAAAAAAGGATTACAAATACAAACAATGCTCCAAGAGGAAACAAATATACAACATTAAAATAAATGAAGGAATAACAGGAAATATTAGTGGAGATGATTTATTTTATAGTCAAATGATACACTTAAAATGCTTGGCTTCTAAGTCTTGAGATAAGAACTTTTTCTGAGCATGTTTTAAAGTAAGGACTTAATCTGTGCCAATGGTTCTCAACCAGCAGCCCGAGGGCCCTTGTGGCCTGATCAACACACAGCTGCAGGCCATGTGACATCCTCAGGGCCATACAGGTAGTATACATATTGTGTGGATGTGGCCCACATAACATAGAGAGCTGCACATGCAATCCACAATGGTAAATAGGTTGAGAACCACTGCCCCTGCTGTATTTTCCAGGTAGATGTGTGGATATTTGAAGCCCCCCATCACCAAGGCCTGGTCTAGACTATGAGTTTAATTCGAATTTATCAGCATTAAATCGAATTAACCCTGCACCCGGTCACACAACAAAGCCATTTATTTCGAAATAAAGGGCTCTTAAAATCGATTTCTGTACTCCTCCCCGACGAGTGGAGTAGCACCGAAATCGATATTGTCATTTCGAATTAGGGTTAGTGTGGCCGCAATTCGATGGTATTGACCTCCGGGAGCTATCCCACAGTGCACCATTGTGACCGCTCTGGACAGCAATCTGAACTTGGATGCACTGGCCAGGTAAACAAACAGGAAAAGCCCCGCGAATATTTGAATTTTATTTCCTGTTTGCCCAGCACAGGAGAGCACAGGTGACCACAGAGAGCTCATCAGCACAGGTAACCATGCAGGCCGATAATCGAAAAAGAGCACCAGCATGGACCGTACGGGAGGTACTGGATCTGATCGCTACATGGGGAGAGGATTCAGTGCTAGCAGAACTTCGTTCAAAAAGATGAAATGCCAAAACTTTTGAAAAAATCTCCAAGGGCATGATGGAGAGAGGCCACAATAGGGACTCAGAGCAGTGCTGCATGAAAGTCAAGGAGCTCAGACAAGCCTATCAGAAAACAAAGGAGGCAAACAGTCGCTCGGGGTCAGAGCCGCAGACATGCTGCTTCTACGCTGAGCTGCATGCAATTCTAGGAGGAGCCACCACCACTACCCCACCTCTGACCGTGGATTCCGAGGCGGGGGTAATCTCATCAGCCACACCTGAGGATTCTGCGGACGGGGAAGAGGAGGAGGAGGAGGAGGAGGAGGAGGAGCTTGTGGAGAGCACACAGCACTCCGTTCTCCCCAACAGCCAGGATCTTTTTCTCAGCCTGACTGAAGTACCCTCCCAAGCCTCCCAAACCAGTACTCAAGACCATGACCCCATGGAAGGGACCTCAGGTGAGTTTACCTTTTAAAATATAAAACATGGTTTAAAAGCAAGCGTTTTTTAATGATTAATTTGCCCTGAGGACTTGGGATGCATCCGCAGCCAGTACAGCTACTGGAAAAGTCTGTTAACGTGTCTGGGGATGGAGCGGAAATCCTCCAGGGACATCTCCATGAAGCTCTCCTGGAGGTACTCCGAAAGCCTTTGCGGAATGTTTCTTGGCAGTGCAGCCTTATTCCGTCCTCCATGGTAGGACACTTGACCACGCCATGCTAGTAGCAAGTAATCTGGTATCATTGCATGACAAAGCCTGGCAGCGTATGGTCCCGGTGTTTGCTGGCATTCAAGCAACATCCGTTCTTTATCTCGCTGTGTAATCCTCGGGAGAGTGATATCGCTCATGGTAACCTGGTTGAAATACGGGAATTTAATTAAGGGGACAGAGGTGGCTGTTCCTACTGGGTGTTTGCCTGTGGCTGAAAAGAAATCCTTCTCTGCAGTTAGCCAAGCGCAGGGTGGGGGGGAATTGGCGCTGAGCTTTTCGCATTTGGCTAGCAGGGATCTTCCCTGATACCAGCCACGTGGTGGGGGGGAGGAGTACAGTGATCATCCCAGAGAATTGGATGGGGGGGGTTAGTTTGTTTTCTCCTGCTGAAGATTAACAGGAAAACCACAGCACTCAATGGGCTTTGCTTGGTATGTGGTAAAGGAGGGCGCAGAAGCCGAAAGACAATGGCTTATCATGGCCGCATGCAAGCCGAATTCTGTGGCCCGGACCCGAGTCTGTGATCTCTAACACCAAAGCCACAGGCACTCAATATTAAGATGCAAAATGTGACCTTGTACTGAAATCACATGTGCTGTGTAATGTGAATAGTGTTGTTCACCGTGAAAGAGTATAAGCATTGTTCAGAAAAATTTATCTTTTTAAAAACTTCTCTCCTTTTTTCCATCCCTCCAGCAGCTGCAAATTTTTCAAGCTTCCCTCCTCCGTCCCGAAGGCTATCTCAGATAAGGCGGCGGAGAAAGAGGACACGAGACGAGATGTTCTCGGAAATAATGGAATGCATTCACAATGAAAGACCTCTTTTGAATGAGTGGAAGGACACGGTATCTAAGTACAGGAAAAATGCCAGTGAACGTGAGGTCATGAGGGACGCTCGAGATGAGAGGTGGCAGGCTGAAACACTGGGGCTGCTGCGTGATCAAACGGACATGCTCCGGCGTCTGGTGGAGCTTCAGGAATGGCAGCAGGATAACAGAGTGCCGCTGCAGCCGCTGTATAACCTCCCTCCCCCCCTCACCATGTTCCATAGCCTCCTCACCCAGACGTGGACAGCCCAACCAAAAGGCTGTCATAATATTGAATTTTTTCAGTGGCCTTTTACTTCCCTCCTATCCTCCTCCCAAACCCCACCCAGGCTACCATGTTGGTTCTCTCCCTATGTTTATAATCAATTAATAAAGAATACATGATTTTTAAACAATAGTGACTTTATTTCCTTTAAAGGCAAGCTGTGATTTAAGGGGGGACGGTGGTTTGCTTACAGGGAATGAGTCAATCAAGGGGGCGGGTTTTCAACAAACAGAATTTTCACACCATAGCCTGGCCAGTCATGAAACTGGTTTTCAAAGCTTCTCTGATGCGCAGCGCTTCCTGGTGTGATCTTCTAATCGCCCTGGTGTCTGGCTTCACATAATCAGCAGCCAGGCGATTTGCCTCAGCCTCCTACCCCGCCATAAAGGTCTCCCCCTTACTCTTACAGAGATTGTGAAGCACACAGCAAGCAGCAATAACAATGGGGATATTGGTTTGACTGAGGTCTGACTGAGTCAGTAACGAGCGCCAGCGACCTTTTAAACGTCCAAATGCACATTCTACCACCATTCTGCACTTGCTCAGCCTCTAGCTGAACAGCTCCTGACTACTGTCCAGGCTGCCTGTGTATGGCTTCATGAGCCATGGCATTAAGGGTTAGGCTGGGTCCCCAAGGATAACTATAGGCATTTCAACATCCCCAACGGTTATTTTCTGGTCGGGGAAGTAAGTCCCTTGCTGCAGCCATTTAAACAGAGAAGTGTTCCTGAAGACGTGAGCATCATGAACCCTTCCCGGCCAGCCCATGTTGATGTTGGTGAAACGTCCCTTGTAACCCACAAGTGCTTGCAGCACCATTGAAAAGTACCCCTTGTGGTTTATGTACTGGGTACCGTGGTGCTCCGGTGCCAAGATAGGGATATGGGTTCCATCTATCGCCCCACCACAGTTAGGGAATCCCATTGCAGCAAAGCCATCCACTATGACCTGCACATTTCCCAGAGTCACTATCTTTCATAGCAGCAGCTCAGTGAATGCTTTGGCTACTTGCATCACAGCAGCCCCCACAGTAGATTTGCCCACTCCAAATTGATTCCCGACTGATCAGTAGCGCGAAACGGATGTCTGCCATTGCTTCCCTGGAGGAGGGGGAGGGTGTACCCAGAACCACCCGCGACAATGTTTTTGGCCCCATCAGGCATTGGGATCTCAACCCAAAATTCCAATGGGTGGAGGAGACTGCGGGAACTATGGGATAGCTATGGGATAGCTACCCACAGTGCAATGCTCCGGAAATCAATGCTAGCCCCGGTACATGGATGCACACCGCCGAATTAATGTGTTTACTGTCGCCACATACATTCGACTTTATACAATCTGTTTCCAAAATTTAAATTCTGTAAATTCGGATTAATCCCGTAGTGTAGACATACCCCAAGTCTATTATTTTGGATGATTTTGTTGTTTTTAAAAAAAAGCTTCATTCACCTCTTCTTTCTGGTTAGGTAGTCTATTGTAGACCCCTACCATGACGTCACCCTTGTTTTTTACTCCTTTCATCCTTATCCAGAAACTTTCAGCAGGTCTGCCTCCCACTTCTATCTCAACCTCAGTGCAAGTTTATACATCTTTGACACAAGGCCACACCTCCTCCCTTTTTTCCCCTGCTAGTCCTTCCTGAACTAACTGTACTCTTCTGTGCCAGTATTCCAGACATGTGAATTATCCCACCAAGTCTGTGATGCCAACTGTGAATAATCACAATGACATTTGTATTTTGAATTCTTCCTGTTTATTCCCCACACTTCTTGCATTAGTATTGAGACATCTAAGTTGTTAATTTGATTTCCCCTCTGTATGCCCTCTTGACTCTGCTGTGATTGCTATGTTCCCCTCACCCCCCCAGATTCCAACCCTTCAACCAGGTCTCCATGTTTTGGACTTACCTGTGAGCTTTTGTCTCTTGACCCCATCAAAACTAGATTACAGTCTGCCTCACTAGGTTAGCCAGTTTGTACCTGAAGATACTCTTCCCCTTCCTTGATAGGGGGACCCTATCTCTGGTTAGCAGTCCTTTTTCTGAACAGCATTCCAGAGTTGAGGAAGCTGAAGCCCTCTGGTGACACCATTCGTACAGCCAGACATTCACCTGCAGGATGTGTCTGTCTCTGCCTGGGCCCCTACCCTTGTCTGGAAGGATCAATGTGCCCCAAAGCCCTCACACTCACTTCCAGAGTGCTGTAGTCATGTTTGATCTGCTTATGGTCATGCCTTACAGTGTCATTAGTGCCCACATGGACAAGCAGCGTGGAGCTGGAGTCAGAGGGCCAGATGATCATCAGCAATCCTGCCATAGCATCTCAGATATGGGTGCTGGGCAGGCAGCTCACCTTCTGGGATACCAGGTCAGGCCAAAATACTGCTGCAAATAATATCCCATCATTTTGACTATGTGTGATGGAATGCACCTCTATATTCACACTCTACTTACCATTGTAACAAACTTTGTACAAAATATGCCTTGTGAGGTGTCATTTGAAACACTAATAACTTGCTGGTTAATAATATCATGGTAAAATGTGTATAACAATATTATATGTAAAGTTATGAATTCCCCCTGAATGATGTTAATGGCACATATTCAAACCCATGTAGTTCTGATTAGGCCGAACTAGTCAAGCAGGCCTATCTTAAACAAAGGAATTTGTGTCAGTAATGTTACTGGGAACCTGTGGTAAGAATTTCACCTTGAATCAAGACTAGTTTAAGTTTAGAAAGTGTTTTATCTTTATTTCTCTTGTAACCATTTCTGACTCTAAACCTTTATATATGTCTCTTTGTAGTTAAATAAACTTGTTTTATTCTTTTATTAATACTAATCCAGTATTCTCTTTTAATTGAATTGTTTAGGTAACTCCATTTAAGGTAGCAGACTGTTTTATATTGATCCCCTTAGAGGGACAATGGATCTAATATATCTGGACTGTCCAGAAGAGAGTTGGGCAGTGTAGAACGCATATTTTTGGGTGGAAATCCAGAACGTGGAGCGTGTTGGGTTCACCCTAGAAGTAGTAGCCAAGGCTGCTGGAAGCCCGAGTTTGGCTGGTCTTTGCTAGCAAGGCTGCTGGGGTTAGAGTTGCTAGACCAGGACTGTGGCGATGCATACGGTCTGTCTGTTGGTTAGGATCCCAGGTTGGTAGCTACAGCAGCAAAGCATTGTGAGGCACCCTAGATTGTGGGGCAGGGATGATAAGGCCCTCACTGGTCTCGATTACACTCTGATTACACTCTAGAATGTCATACCATGTAACTCCTTTCTTCAAATCCCTCCACTGGGACCTTCTACCTTAGTGTGTCTGGCCTGTGTTATACAGGAGATCAGACTAGATTATCATAATGATTCCTTCTGGCCTTAAAATACAGTAAAGTCCATACTTATCATCTCTTCATTTAAGGTTCTGCCCAACTCCACTCCAGTGTACATTCTGGGTCCAGTACTTTTTTACTGTCCCCTCCACCACTGCACCCTGTATGTCTCCTTTATATTCTTCTCTAAATCTGACCTTTCTTCCATGTTGCCCCCAGGACTAGAAGAGCCTCCCAGTCTCATTTACCTGGCCTCCTCTGTCATCTAATTCAAATCCCTACTAAGGAAGGACTCACTTTTTCTCCAATGCCTACAAACAATAACTTTCATCAGTCAAATGCCTTCTCCACCCCAGCAAGGAGGGAAGTAATAAGTGAGGCATTTAAAAATTAATACAAAAGAGTAATACGATTGTTAACCTAAATAATAGAGTAATCTTATTGTTTTAACTTTCCTGTATGACAGCCCATCCCACAGTTCTTGCCGTGAACAGGAGGAGACAGTTTTCTGGTATAAAAGAAAAACTCTTGAGATGGAAGCCAGCCCAAAGTGATATTTCTTCAAAGGGTCTCAGTTCCTCAGGCTGCTTATTCAAAATTAAAGTCATAATGCAAAATGAGGACAAATATATTTGGAGTAATCCTTCAGGGAGTGGAGAGTGCTTTTCTCCACAAAGCAGCTGCCACCTACTTGGGAGACTGCCCTCCTGATTGGTACTTTTGAAAATTGGGCGCAGCTGTCCTGCCTTCTGCTCTTGAGCGCTCCTTGGAACTCCTCTGCATCTGAGTTTCCCACCATTTGAACCATTTGAACTAATGTTGCCTCCCTTCATTTAGGAAGCTGAAATGTGGGGGAACCACAACTACAAGGGTTCCTGTGATGGTCATGAATGTTCTCTGCCACCCATCACATCTTGCCTTCCTTTTTGGTGCCTCCCTGCCATCCTTTCTGTTTGCTCGTATGCGTATTCATTATGTCTAAAATTAGATTCTAAGCTCTTTTTTTGCTCTCCCCCCTCCCACCCATGGCTCCGTCTTTTGTTTGTTCTGTAAAGTGATTTCAGCTGTAGTATCAGTAACACTGCTAATCAGATACGGTGCATGTAAAACATAAGTATTCAAATTCTGATCCGTTTATTAATGCAGTAGGATACTAATGCAAAGCTATAACATTTTTTATGCCTAGAGGAAATAGGATTTCCTTTTGATTGGGGGCATAACATGCCCCCTGAATCATTTAGGTAAGGAGAATGTGGTATTATTTAAGTGAATAGATCCATTGATTCCTAAGCTATTACTTGTGTAAGAAAAGGAAGTAGAGTATGATCATTAATAGTTAATGTTTCAGGTTTGCTCTGTTCTCCAACCTGCTTGTGAATCAAACTTTTGCTTTCAAAGATAGTTTAATTTCCCCAACATTTATAAATGTTAGACAAGAAAAAAAGTGCAGCCCTTACAACTCCCATGATGAGGCAGCCTTTAGAATACAATGAAGTAGACGAGGACTTCATTTTTACGCCAGTTTCTCTGAGTGTCTATCAGCATGTCACATACAGCCATGGTTTAATCAGTCATGCCATCACCCTCACTAAAACTCTAAGTCAATACTCAGCCCTGCACCAACTGTTTTCCTGAAGTGCTATCCTTAGGTGTGCAATGAAACTGCAATTAAATAAAATGATTTGGCTCAGAGTCCCTGTGAAGATAGGTTAAGAACAAGGGAGGGAATTCCCTGGAATAGAAGCAGATCATTATATAACTGAAAAGTTGATTTAATCAGAACTAATAAAAGATTCTCAAAGGGATTATGGTGCAAGAGTTTTTCAAACTTAAAAATGTTAGAACTTTTTGAGTTTTCACATGCTTGCTTTGAACGTTCATACATGCTGATCATCTCCTCCTTACAACAAGGGGAATGCCTGGAGGAGAAAGAAATTGTATAAGGTTAGAAGCTAGGCATTAACCCTTATAATATCAAGAGAAAAGAGACATAGTAAAGCAATTACAAACCATATAAAAAAGATGAACATCAGAGTTAATCTTTAATCTTTATTAATGTTAACTTTTCCCCCTTCCTTGGTTTCCTAACAAATTCAGTGGGATAATAAAATGTATGTTATAAATCTGCACAATAAAAAAGATCACCAATCAATAAATACACACATAAAGATGAAAAATGTGCTGTAGGCAGTGTTTTCAAAAACACCTCTAAGAGGTTTCTAATCATTGTCTACAATACTGCCTCACCTGTCATGGGAGCTAAGTTAAGCCAATATTTCTAAATGAAAATGCTCTGCATCTCTGAAAACCAAACTGTTTTTAGTTAGATGCCTAAATATTTGAAATTTGGCCATAAGTTTAAAGGTGCAAGATCCACAGCTGTGGAAATGTTATGTTTTAAATCTGCAAAATGTGTCTGGTATAGAATGGCAGTGTAGTAATGTAAACTTTTGCTTATTATCCTGAGTTTCCCCAAGTTATAATGTTTTTTTCTGAAGTGCAGGAGTATAAACCACATATGTAATATCAATTGCATACCATAAAGTGATCAAATGAGGTTTGCATGTCTTTACAAGAGATGGGATGCAATGTAAATGACTGGTAAGTTGTTGCCTTTGCAGTACTTTCCAAATCTTTTTCTCTGAAGCAGATTAACGGAAAGTAGAAGGGACACCAACCATCAGCACCATTATTCACAGAAGACTGATTTAGGAAAAGCAGTGCTGCCAGAAAAGACCACATAATAACATCCAACCAGAATTTAATATAACTTAAGAATATTCCTGAAAGAGCTGCTTTTGGGGAAAATGAACTGAGGCCAACATTTTTGAAATATGTTTGTGCATGCAGCCCCAACTTGCTGACATTTTGTGTGTTTGAAAATCAAATGTTTCAAACACTTGAAACTCAGGTAATTCATCTATAGTTTTTAATAGTAGAGAGCATTTTGATAAAAATGGCCATTGTCCAATAAACATATGGGAAATAAATTGATTGGTAGCAAGAGTATTTTTCCCCTCACTGTTCATTTTGCAGTATCTTGTCTCTCCTCTGTCAGTCTCTGCTCATTTCTCACAGAAGCAACAACACCTTTGTCAATGACTAACAGATCACCACTGATCTGGAGGTACATCATTTTTGGATCTTTTTTCAGTCACCCGTTCATTAACATTGAATGTACCAGTGAATACAAGTACTGTTTGAAGAGGAGCTTTTATTTGTGCAAATAAGAATATTCATGTTTGACCATTAGTATGGACATATGTATGAAAATATTCATGATGCAAGTGTAACCCACATGCCTAATAGGGAGATATCTCTATCTCATTGTTGGGAGATAGGAGTGAGTTGTGTCTGGGTCACTGTTGCTAGGCAGATGCACAATTAGCACTCCACATCCAGAAACTTCTGGAATTGGGTGTGGTAGTTTTGGGTATGCTCCAATAGGTTCCCTGTTGCTGGGGTCAGACTCCATGAGGGCAGCTGCTTTACTAGGGGCCGTGTGCCCTGTGTGAGTTGGGATAAGCTGAGCCCAGGACCAGAAAGCAGGCTGTTGTCCCTAACTCTGAAGCATTTTGCTGCAGGTTAGTGATATTGTTAACCCTCCAACAGGGAAGCATGAAGAATGCTAATTATAGAAAGGAAAAATTTATTCGATTTTAATTGTATACTTTGAATGTTGTTTGATTTTAGCCAAACTGTTTTAGTTAAATTGTCTCAACTAGTATGACCAACTCAAGTAGATTGACCAACTTTTCTTTAAATGTTTTAATGCGGAAAGAATCAATTATAATTTGCTATTCTCCATTCTTGTATTTTCTTGTAACCGTTTTTGTTTGTTTGTTTGTTTGTTTGTTTTAAATCTATATACTTAACTGATTGGCTGGTTAGTCAGTTAGCTGGCTGGCTAAGAGTGATTTCAGCAGAGGAAGAGTCTGCATGAATTCCAACTGAAGATTCCTACAAGCAAGTGGAGAGAAGATGTTGCTTTTGACTGAGAAGACTAGATAGATTTGGAGATGAAAGACTCTAACTGAGACTCAGATGAACTCAACCTAAGCTTTTGGGAACTCTGAGTTTCTTCTCACTTGTTTCTGTGGAGACTGACCTGTTCAGAGCTAATTTATTTTCTTTATTTATGTATAACTGTAAAGATAATGTATGTGGATTATCAAATAGCCATGTTATGTTGTACAATGAAAATTATTATAATTTATTATGTTTATTTATCATAATATTTTATAAAGTTGTTAAATTCATTCCTTTTCAGACTTGAATGTGGGGAAGTTGACCCTGTCCAATCCTTAGACACTGAATTCTGCATTTCCAGTTGTTTTTATAAGGGTGTTAGGAGGGGTTTCTTCGGGCACTGCAGAAGGGCAATTTAGCAAACTCTAGGCCACCCAAAGCTTACACAAGATGCTAACCAACAAACCTCTACCAACAAGTTCAAATAGAAATGTAAAAGGAAAAACAACTAAACACATTGCAAGACAGCGAATAAATGTGGCTTATAGCTTTCTCTCTCCCTCACCAGGAAGGAATCCAACTGTTTTCTGAATCTGGGTCCGTGAATGTAGCCAAACATTATTTTCTTTCTTGTACTGAAGAGGACAGAAACAGATTTTTATGTCCTAAAATGCCCCTGCTCTACTTATCTGTCAGTTTCTCTCTCTCTCTTCACCTTACAATGTTCCACAGCACCCCTATAAGCGATTCAACACCCCACTTAATTTTTTCAAACACTAATCCTGCATGTGAGGATTAGGGCCATGTGACTTTAAGGGAACAAATCACACAGTTTGAACACTGAATTCTGAGTACATGCTAAGTACATCACTCAGTCTGAATAGTTCATGAAACTCCGAGGCTGAGTAGATTTGTAAAAATTGTTTGACAAACAATTTATGAATAACATGCATAAAATAAAATGCATAAAAATCATGAGCAGTTTGCATACATTTTGCAAAGACAGCATAGGGCAAACTGTCAAATAGTTTATCCAATGCTGATTCCACATAACCATATACCTCCAGTATCAGCCCCCAGATGTTCAAAGGTATTGAAGCAAAGCTGTACCTCTCTGTTCCAGCTCCAGATTACACATTTACACTACTTAGCAGTATAAAAAAAAATAATAGCTTTGTTTTAATCTTAGACTTAATAAGAAGTAAAGAGCAATGGTCTCAGTCAATGTTGTCACCCTCCACTAAAAGATCAAGAGCCACAACAAGAAATGATCCTAAGGGAAGATAAAAAGAGATCCTAGCAATGGAGAGAGTTTAAAAGATTAAAAGCTAAACAGCAGCAGATAGCCAGATAAAAAGAAAAACTATAAAGAGACATCAGAACTATGACAGCAATGATACAGAGGAAGACATAGGCAGAGATTAAATGAAAATGAAAGTTTTTTACAGTAAAGGGGGGCAGAGCAAAAGTACAAAGAAAAATGTCAACAAAGGGAAAAAAAGAAGGATCAAAGGAAATTATATTAAGTATACAAGACATAAAAGAGAAAAACTACATCTCAAAACCAATCAAAACAGGAACCTCAGGTGCAAGTGAATATATTGGGTTATATATGTATGTTATCAAACAAGCATAAAACTCTTTCTCCAACTTGGAAAGCATACTGGAAAAAATAGTCTCTTTTTCATGGAATTTGTAGTGCAAATTACTGCTCCACAACAGATGTATTTAAATTATGTTGATAATTTGTATTGTCAATTGCTAGACCATACTTTGGTTTGTTCTGAAATATGCTTAATAGACCAAATAACCATGTTAGTCAGGTTTATTGCTATAAGAAAATAAGAGTATAGTACAGGAAAAAGGGTTCTGTAAGATATCAGTTTCTGGGAAGCCATCTCATATAATGAAGTTACATTCACCTTACACAGAAGGTGTGCTCCCAAAGTTACATATTTTATCTGGTATTATTTATATGATGATTTCACAAGTTAAACATCTCTTTACAGGTCACTAAAATGCAATCTATCAGTTTGTCCCATTTCCCTAACTTGTTTTTCTGTTCCTTTCTTATCTTTGTTTTGGATAATAGCATTCCAGGTACTGGGCCATGGAAGTGCTTCTCTAGCTTGCTAACCAGAATATATTGGTCAACAGTGAAATGCATTGTAAGCATTTCAAGAATTAAAAATCTGAGATCTCTTAACATTATGATTTGCTGGACACAGTAATAACTAAATACTAAATTCTGCAAGAAAGAAAAACCCACACAGGTCAGCATCAAACTATTTTTTATTAAAAGAAGAGTTAATGATGAAACTTAACACACTTTCATGAACCTTTATATATTTACGAACAGCAGATATGCTAGGGTATGAATAAAAGAAAGAGGGAGAGACCCACCTTACAATAACCAATAGCTGAGGGATTAGGGCACTCACTTTAAATACTGGAGATTCAAGTCCCTGCTCTGCCTGAATTGTGGCAAGGAATTGAACCTGAATCTCTGACATCTCAAGCACATGCCCTAAACAAAAGACTACTGATTATTCTGGGATGGGACTCTCTCTGACCAGAAATTCCAGCCCTGACAAAAATCTTTAATGAAACCAATAAGTTTCCATAAAACAATAAGTTTCCATAAAATTTTCAATGAAACAGCATTTTTTGATAGAAAAAAAATCTGTTGAAATGTTTTGACCATCCCTAATAAGTATTTTTTTTTAAATGTTTAACAGTTCTGCCATGGAGAGCTGGTCAAATAATGAAAACTTCTTGTGAATAAACATTTGGAAATAAACCAAAATATGCTATAAGTAGTAATTATAAAAAATATTCAATCAGCTCTATTATAAAGTTTTGTTCTCCTTTATTGTTCATTTTATGTCTTTCACTGGGTCCCAAGACTGAATTGCATTGTGTACATCAAAGAATAACATTTTCATCTGCAATATTATTTCCCACTTAAATAATCTTCTTCATTTCCAAAGGGCTTTTGAGACCTTGTCTAATTGTTAATACAGTGCATATACTATTAGGTTAAAAACTAAGTACACGACGAGGGATGTTTTCATGCTGCTTACTCTAGCTACACATTTTCTAGTTAATTGCTGCAAAATATTATATTTGTTAGACTAAGGCCCAGTGTACACTATAAAATTAGATCAATTGATCAATGTTGGTCAGGGCTGTGAACAATCCACACGTTGAGTGGTGTTGTTAACTCAAACTAAGCCCCCATGTAGACAGCGCTAGGCCAATGGAAGATGGGACAACCCCTCCTGTCAGTGTAGATAGTGTCTACACTGAAGCACTACTTCAGCTGTAGACACTATAGCATTTTAAGTGTAGACAAGCCCTTAAGTGATATTAGTTGGACTTTAAAGTCAGGTAGCTGTAGCACATACCTGACCTTGATTTTGCCTATAGTTAGTCATTTGACTCATTTTCAGGGAATGGGTAATAATATCAGAGATGGTTGAATCTTTGAGACTTGATTTCACTAACCTACTGCAAA
The DNA here is from genome assembly GCF_027887155.1 of Malaclemys terrapin pileata. Lineage (NCBI taxonomy): Eukaryota > Metazoa > Chordata > Testudines > Emydidae > Malaclemys > Malaclemys terrapin. The sequence goes on from NC_071507.1 coordinate 130,716,078, forward strand.
ACAGATAATACATCTAAACCTGCTCCCATTGAAGTCAATGGGGCTTCAGTGGGAGTGGAAGCAAGCCCAATGGTATTAGCTGCATTGTTAAAAATGTTCTTCTGTGAAATTCCTCTAAAGCAGCATGATTAGTTTTTGAAATATTTAGATTCTGTAGATTTTCCTATAGAAATTTTCCTATAATCCTTTGAATTTTTCCTTTATTTATCAAATTATGTTCAACAACATAGTTTAAAAACAGCAATAACCAAACATGTATAAACTAGAAGGAAAAAAGGACCTGTTTGGGTTCTGTTAGTTTAAAGAGGTAGGAGGACATTCTTTTGTGTTTATCAACTTAATTTGCTGGGTATTCACAACAGAAAGGAAAAAGGAGCAAATGCTTTCCTCTTTGTACAGAAGTCTTTGCTTGTCTATATTTATCAGAAATGCTAGAAGCCAGCATGTAAAATGATGATTTTCTCCATAGACACAGCTTTAATATATCACAACAGGAACTTTGAAACTATATTATTTTCCAGTCAAGCGTTAATCAAATGATTATTAGCCTGTATAAGTGTTTGGTAGTGTCTAGAGTCAGAGTCAGAAAACCATGTGTGAAGTGCTGTACAAAAACATAGTAAGACAAAGTCCCAGCCCCAGATAGTTTAAGGCAAGTCTGGAGAAAGGACTATGTTAACTTTAAATTGTTTGATACCAGATGTTGTTTTAAGTGTTAAGCAAAATTGCATGATGTTTCATGTTGTGGGACAAAGCCCAAAAGAACCATATGTCCCTCAATGCATACAAATGAACAGGCTCAGACTCTTGGACAGAAGCTCACCCAGACTGCTCATTTGGAACTTCAGGAGTCTTTGGTTGGCTCCTGAAGAGGCAGGGGGCAGGGTCACAGAGATGGTTGGGGAGCTAGACTGTGATCAGGAAAGGAAGCACCGTCAGGACCCTGTAAGATTAGGCTTTCCTTCCAGGAGTAAGAAGGAGAAGGGTTACTGAAAGATGTTGTCATGCTTCTGTTATGTTTTATCTGGTTAAATAAAAGTTGACTGTTTTTTCAAACCCAGAAATTGGACGCTTAGTCAGTCAGAGGGATTTGAAGAGATCAGCTGGGCCCTTGAACTAGATTTAGGAAAAACAGGCAGTATTGCTGGATATTTACAGGCAAGTGCCCTGAAGGAAGCTTAGAAAAGGGTAAAAGGGCTGTAGTAATGACCCAGAGACACCAGTGTAGAGTAAGGGGCAGGTCTTGATAACAGGATACAACCAGTTAGTGTAACAAACAATAGGAGGATGAGGGGTAGATAACAGCACTAAGAACATGTCATTACCCAGGGTATCATTGTGAAAAATGTGACTGTTACAAATTATATAAGAATGTATATAATGATCTCAAGTTTAGCTGGCTGGGAATTTTTCAGTGAAACGTATTTTCATTGAACCCAAAACTATTCATGGAAATGTCTGTTTTGACTAAACTTTCATTAGGAAATGTGAAGGTTCTGACCATTGGAGCTTTTGATCAGTGCCATGGAAAGGCTGATAGGCTCTCACCTTTGGAGCTTTGATCAAACCTGCTATTTGACATCTCCTAATGGTTAATCATTCCCTGTGGTAAGAGGCAAGGCTGACCTAAGTTAAGCAGTGAGTCTTGGTATAAAAAGTCACTTGCTAGGCAAACTCAAAAGCTGCAAACCAGGGCAGCTAACAGGAGAGTTTCAGGGGGAGTTTGAGAGTGAGTGTAGGACGCTTTCCTTCCAGGTTCAGCTCTACGTATGATTTCAATATGGCCCGTGATGGAACAATCGTGGTAACCTTCAATGGATTTGTCATGGGTTCTTTCCTGATTGAAGACTGGGGGTCTTTCTGTGGACAAAGTGCAAATTGGTGGCAATTTCACAAGATAAGATTGGATTGGAGGGGCAAGTAGAGACACTACTGAGAATCAGAGAAGTTGAGGAGTTCCTAGGCAGCCATGTTTGGAAAATACCCATACCCCAGGTTCAACAAAGAAAGAAGATGGCCAATAAGGAGTCCGAGAGGAAGCTTTGCAGTTCGTAACCATCAGAGGCAAGAGATCACATCAGCATTCTCTAGAGCTGGAAACAGACAAGGATGGGTAGGCTGTGGCCACCAGAGCAAATGGATCAGGGGGAATTCAATGCAGCTAGAAATTCTCAGTCAATACCAAGTCCTCAACATGGAAACTGTGGAAGATATTTCTCAAATCCAGCTGGTCAAAGGAAATGGAGAAATGTACAGAAGAAAACTGTAGATGGCTGCTTGACACAACCTGTAAGAACAGCAAGCTTGCCCAGAAAGAGTTCTCCAGCTGTCCTAGGATCCTTGTTGGGAATTCAGTACTCCTAATAATAGAAAGAACATTCTACAAGGGACAAGCAGATAACAGGATGATGTGCTATCTCCCAGAGCCAAGACATGCAACATCACTCTACGACTGGATAGGCTTCTGAAGTCAATGGGCAAGGATCTATTGATGATGGTTCTTATCAGCACTAGTCAGGGCCGGCTCCCGGCACCAGGCACCCAAGCACATGCTTGGGGCGGCACCTGGTAAGGGGCGGCGGAGGGGGAGAGCGGCGCAGCATTCCGTGGGGGGGGCACTCTGGCGGCGCGGCGCTGAGGGGGGCGGGCTCCGGTTGTGCGGGGCTCAGCGAGGGGGCGGCGCGGGCGCGGCACTGGAAGGGGATTCCAGCGGCACTCGGCGGGGGGCGGGGGTGGGCTCCGGCGACGCGGCGCTCGGCGGGGGGGCAGCGTGAGGCTTGGCGCTCGGGGGGGTTCCGGCGCGCGGCGCTGGAGGGGGGGTTCCGGCGGCGCTTGGCAGGGGGCAGGGGCAGGCTCCGGCGGCGCTCGGTGTGGGGGGGTGTCGTGGGGCTCGGTGCTCGGGGGGGGTTCCGGCGGCGCGCAGCGGGGGGGCGGCGCGGCGCTCGGTGGGAGGGGCTGGGGGGCGGCGCTTTTTTTTGCTGCTTGGGGCAGCAAAAAAGCTAGAGCCGGCCCTGGCACTAGTGACATTGAATTGTGGAATATCTAACAGAAAACATGGAAAGATTCTGAAGATGAATGTCTAAGCAATCTTCCCAGAATATTGTTCCTATCCTGTGAGAGAAAGAAGGTAGAAGATTCTGGAAGTGAACCACTGGCTAGGTAGGTGGCAGAGGTTTTGTTTTTGTGGAGCTTTGGTGCTCCACATTTTGGGAGAGGGGGCTGTATAATTTGGATACCTTCACTTCAGTAGAAGGAGAACCAACCTCCTCAGGGACAGGCTGGCTACAGTAGTCAGGTAGGTGTTAAATTAATTACAAAAAGGGAGAGTGAAAAGAGGGACGAAATGAGCATTCATTTAGCACAGAATCAAGATTTTGAGATCAAAATTAATCAAGGAACCAAAGGAAATGATAGGAAGAAATTACTGAATTGCCTATACACCAAAACTAAGGACCTGGGTAACAAACAAGAGGAACTGGAATAGCTCATTTGTGAGCATAAATTTGACCTAGCTGGTAGGATGAGTCATATGATTGGAATGTTAAAATCAGTGGTTATAAACTATTTTAAAAGGACTGAGTGGGCAAAAAGAAAGGTAGAGTGGCACTCTATGTCAAAAATGGCATTACTTGGTTCCAAGTCACTTCTGATAACTCAAAAAATGATCTTCAATGTGTATGGATCAATGGTCTATGATAAAGCACAAATGTAAGTATGTTTTCAGGATCATCAACAGGACCACACATTACCTTATGAACCTGGCAAAGCAGACAACCACTATTTGTTGTAGCAAACAAAACCACTGCAAACTCCAGAGTTCAGATCCAAGGAAAAGGTTTATTTCAGCATAGGTACAAAGTGCCACACCCCAGTGGTCAGTTGAGGGTGACCGGCCAGTGATTTGGTTGAGAATAAGTCTGTACACAAACAAGGGCAGCTGTCTCTTTTGTACCTAAGATGATGACATAATTTTAGCAAAACCCCTCTCTTCTGATTTGTTATGTAATAACAATTAATAATGTTCTAGGACCAAATGTGAGATTCCACATTACACGCTAAGCTATATAACTTGTTTATCTAATTATTAACCATAACAAAACCCTATCCATCTTTATATTTGACAGGAACTTTCCTTCTTTATTCTGATTCTATTTGGCTTGGTCATTGTGACCTTTCATTCTATCTTCATCCCTGTTCTGTACCCAAACATCAGGGGCACTTCAAGAGTTGAATAACAGGATGCATAGTAAACCAAATATTATTTAGCAAAATGGCTCTGTTTTGTACTCCTTCCTGAAAGGGTTACTCACAGGCAACCCATTGTATTAGTTATATTGGTTATGTTTGTGGTTATATATATATATCACTAACAAATATTCATATATTTGATCCATTAAATAAATTATTAGATATATTTAGGCCCTTATCATTTTACATGAGGTAAATTCACCTAATTACTGTCTCATCTCCTTACACCCCCCCCCCACTTGAGACCTTGTTGGTCCCTAAGGGACAAAATAATGCTTTAGTTTTGCATTATTGATTCTGGCTGGCTGGCTTTGAATTACAATTTTTATCTGGCAATACATTATCAACAATTCTATTACAATTACAAGCTGAAATGCTTAACATATAACAACTTATACATGTGGATGTGTTCTTATGTTGTTAAATATATTTACAATTTTGTCCCATATGTTAGGTAAACAGAAATCAACTATGTCTTGTTCTATTTCCTTACTGTCCTCCCACAAATTAGTTTCCCCACTTTCCTTTCTTTGAAGTACTGTAGTTAGGTTAAGGCTTAACGGAAGAATAGGCACCATAAATTGTGGGTGAATGTTATTCCAAATTACCTCCTCATTGTCCTTATTTAAATTCAGTGTAGGTTTAGGTATATGTCTTAATGGTACTTCTGTTTGTTAATTTCAAATACCTCAGCTCCTTTTACACACCATGCCATAATAGGGGTTCTGAAGCTGAGACCATTCGAACCATAAGTTGTATTCTGACATTTGGTATGATTATGAACATGAAATATGTTCTTGACTGCCAATTTGACATGTAGACTGAGTAATTTGTGCTCCCTACCACTGCACAAGGTTCTTCACCATTATTCACGGCATCACAAATGCAAAGAAAAGTAGATTTAAACTTCTGGCAACATTCCAAACAGGGTTTGACCCATGAATCATATTGCATCACCATTTGCCGTTGTAGTAGGTATTGCTTTATTCTCATGATATCATCAACCTCCTGTAATTGCTCTAATGAGAGAATTTGACTAACACAAATTTGTGGTTCGAGGAGCTTGATAATGGAACTTTTAACATCATTGGAATCAAATTAGGATTCTTTTCTGAACACATATGTGAGGTTACCATTGCAGAAGCATACTTATATTCCTCACAATTTGGCTGTGTATTGTTTGTGTCCATACTTTGATTCAAATATGAATAATTGATGAATCACGGGATAACTTCCTGCTGAAATTCAATTAATCCTAGCTCCCAAATGAGACCGTAAATATTGTGCTTGCCACACACACGTCATAGGAGTTGAGACATTTGTAAAACCACCTCCTGTTGCATCAATTATTTCACTAACTTTATCTAAGGTTAACATTACTGTTTGGACCAAAACTTTCATCATAGGCACATCTGTATTTTCTTCCCTTGCCTCACTTTTATATTAAGCCAATCCTTAACAGGATTTGTTTGAGGGCTTGTTTTGTCCATGTTTGATCTTCCCACAGAGATTCAGTGTCATGTGTGTTAACAGTAGAATCAACTAATGCTCACAATCCACTGAGATTCCTTTTCCTGATGTTATGTATCATTTCTATTCCCCCTAATTTTTTGATAAAGAAAGCTAATTCCTTGTATTTTAACATAGTCATCCAGTTTCAATACAGTTTAGGACATCAAGCAGACAAAGCATAAGTAGAAAAACCCAACGCTAATGGAATATGAATGAAATTGACATGATTAAACAACATCTGTCAGGTTTGTCTAATAATAATACCACTATCAGTAACTGGAGACCAATCTATAACATTAGGACAAATTGTCCAATATCGTAGATTAACACCAAGGTATTCTGTTATTACAACAGTTCAGATTTGGGTATTATTGGGTAATCTTTGCATTCTCCTTGTCCACATGAGATACAAATAACTAGAATGATTTCCAATAAAAATTTCCAATTCCTCAGCTCTAGTGTTATTAGTTCCATATTTTGGACTAATGATCACCAATTTTTTACTAAGAATCAAAAGCCAATTGCCATTCTACATGTGTAAGAGCATTTTGTGTTTGGGTGTCATGTGAATAGTTGGCAGTAATTACACATGGAGTATATTTATATAATATGACAGGGCATATGACCACTTTAACTCCATTACTATTTTGAGTTATGTTGCCCTTATTTACATTATGTTTTAAGAAGTACTCCCTTTGTTCCATTGTGGAAAACTGGGTAGAATTTCTGCAAGTAGAAGAATTCTTCAAAATACTTTGTATTCCAAGTTATGGCCACTCTTAAAGCACACAGAATATAACATTATAACCATTCCTTTCTTTTGGACCATTTTTGACCATTGAATTTCAGGCCCAATTATACAGCTCTGGGTTCACTACCCATATTTTACTATTTGCAGAATAGTCTTCACAGATTGGGGGGCTCATATATTCATATAGGAACCATAAATATGGTTAAACAGAGGAACATGATAACAAAGACAATAGTGTTCTTTACTTTTCAGTCTATGAGTTGGTGACAAATACTATTAGTCCATGCTGTGAACAATATATTATTCCCAGTCTTAGTTATTAATTGCCCCTGTGTTTGTTGACACCTCCATTAGAGTAAAACATCATCCGATGGACAGTCATGTTGGATTCTTGATCCCATCTCACTTGTTCTTGGACCCAAATCAATATTGTTATTGTGTTAGGAGTCTTCATATGCAAGTCTGAATTTGGTTCCAACATAACATTATTAGTTCTGATTGTCTTTGTTTCTTTTGTCACTGGAACAGTTTCTTGTTGCTCTGCTTGGAAGTAGTAGAGAAATGATCCTTTTCGCTATCCCCAACACATGGATGATAAGGGAAGATTTAATTACAATTCAATTACAATATTAACTGAGGATGATCCACAAAATTCCATTAAACAAGCCATTTCCATCAATTCAGTGTATTGTGCAGAATCTATTGTGCAGAATGTGGCCCTTTTGCGACAACTTTAATGAATTATCATTAGCTGAATCAAAGGATAATTAACAAGCCCTGGTGCCTTAGCATATCAACTACAGGCTGATTTAAGGTAGATCTTTCAAGATCAGGTACAGGGTGTGTAGTCTGGTTTCCCCCTTTGTTAGGTTGATAATTTTGATAATTACCCCCCAAACCATGTTACATAACTGGGACCTCATTTTTAATTTTTTATTTGGGTTAATTTGATTGTTTAACCATTTATAACACAGATAATCAAAAAATATATATTTTTACACTGCAAAACATTGCAGCTACAATATAGCTACTTCAATATTGCAATGTTTTTCTTGTTTTTTTTTTTTAATTAACTTACGGATTTTAACCTGAGTTCTGACAAACAACTGGCCACATTATTTAACAAATAAGATGAATCCTCCTTCAGACATTTGGACTCATTGTCCCTGAGCACAAGTAGGTTGACCAGATAGCAAGTGTGAAAAATCGGGACAGGGGGTGGGGAGTAATAGGAGCCCACATAAAAAAAAGCCCCAAATATTGGGATTGTCCCTCTAAAATTGGAACATCTGGTCACCCTAAGTACAAGTGACATTGGTGGCATGTTTAAGTCAGTGCTTGTGGTTTACAGGGCAGCTACCAGGACTTCAGCTCATAATGTTTACAAAGCATTCTTCATGAGTGAATGCTTCCATATCAGACACCCATTTTGGATGGGTGGTTTTTTAATATCTTTTCATATAACTCATAGCTCCCATCTTCATTTAAGATGACTGCTAGCTCACCATCATGAGCCACAGGTGCAGTACTCAAAGGAAGAGTGGTTAGTTATCTTATAGTAAGTCTGTTGTTTTGAGATGTCTGCACATGTGGTCCCTAAAGACATGCTGTTCCTTACCACAGTTTGGAGCCTTATAAATTAGTTTCTGAGGGGTGAAGGAACTGAGTGGTTACTGGCATCACTTTGCTTTTAATGCCCTCGGGAGAGGGAGCATGATGACATGAAGAGTTCAAACCGTACTGGACTCTATGGGTGAAAATATTCTACATTACTGAAATGGTGTGCCTACATACAATGAGTGGGCTCCACATGTGCACACATCTTGAAGAACCACAATTACTATAGGGTAAGTAGCCACCCATTTACTACCATACAATAAAAATGGTATAACAGTGGTGTGACAATGCGGTTCTGGCGGAACCCAACTGAGAGTGCCAACTCAGGACAAATTGCTCAAATAGGGCAGTTACAGCCCAAGGCTGGGGTTTTTTCCACCTCTAAGGCAAACCAAACCAGCCAGACTAAGAGGACTTCAGTCTCACCCCACTGGCTAACTGCAAGTCTCACAAGCAATCTCCTTAGATACTCCAGTTTCCCAGTATTACCACCAGTACCACTCGTTATGGGGACAAAGGGTTATGAAAACCAATACCCCAGTAAAAGAAAAAGGTTCTCCTGATCCCAAAGGACCAAGCCCCAGACCCAGGTCAATATACAAATCAGATCTTACCCACAAATCACGCTGTTGCCAATCCTTTAGAATCTAAAATCTAAAGGTTTATTCATAAAAGGAAAAAGATAGAGATGAGAGTTAGAATTGGTTAAATGGAATCAATTACATACAGTAATGGCAAAGTTCTTGGTTCAGGCTTGTAGCAGTGATAGAATAAACTGCAGGTTCAAATCAAGTCTCTGGAATACATCCCCCGCTGGGATGGGTCCTCAGTCCTTTGTTCAGAGCTTCAGTTTGTAGCAAAGTTCCTCCAGAGGTAAGAAGCAGGATTGAAGACCAGATGGAGATCAGGCATCAGCCTTATATAGTCTTTTCCAGGTGTAAGATCACCGCTTTGTTCTTACTGTGGAAAATTACAGCAACATGGAGTCTGGAGTCACATGGGCCAGTCCCTGCATACTTTGCTGAGGTACAAGGCGTATCTGCCTTCTCTCAATGGGTCCATTGTATAGCTGATGGTCCTTAATGGGCCATCAAGCAGGCTAGGCAGAGCTAATCTCAGCTTGTCTGGGATGTCACCCAGAAGCATAGCATAAGTTTGCCATACAGACAGTATAGAGCCAATATTCATAACTTCAACTACAAAACTGATACACACATATAGACAGCATAATCATAACCAGTAAACCATAACCTTGTCCTAGACACCCCATTTGACCCCCTTTATACAAGATTTGGGTGCCACTACAGGACCTTGGTTGCAACAATGATCTATATGGTCCCAGTTTATGTCAATAACGTCACACCCCCAACGCAAAATTGATGCAGGAAGGGATGACACAAACATCACTGACTGCATCCCAAGAGCTTCCCATCCTGGGTTCTGTCTCACTACAGCTAGTATGGGGTTAGAAGCCATACCAGTGTATAACAGAAATGGTTCATCAAAGTCATGTTCAATAACATGATTGAACCTCTTTACAAACTCAAGGTAACACTTAGTTAGAACAATAGTGGATTGGATCTGCTCTGGCAGCATGGTTCCTGTATGTGCCATGTGATCTTGCCAGGAGCTAAAGAAAACTGCTACTTTATCCATACAAGCTTGGGCCAATGTTTGGAACCCAATTAACATCGCATAAATGCAGATATTAATGTTCTTCATAGTCCAGGAATCTTGGCATTTAGCCATGAAAGCAATATGGCAGTGTGCCTCAGTCTTCCTTTTCATACAGCACATTAGGTCTGGAATGTCCTTTCCCCTGTGAAAAGTTCCCATATTGTTTATATGCATTGCCTGTGAAACCCCAGTGTAACAAGGCCTTTTAACATAACGTGTGTTTTCATGTATTCCTTTTAACATGTTCAATGAATTCTCCAAAAGATTAGGCACATTGTATATTTTTACCGTTTGTGGCAATAGCAACACATTAATTACAAAATTTAGCAATAACAACAAGTTCATTGCAAGAGTCCATCTACAGTCATGTTTGTCATGCCACCCCTTTGGCTCAATACCATTGGAGTTTGGGCCTTTTAGGGTCAACCTGTGGCTTCCCTTTGCAAAATTCAGTTTTCTCTTTCCTCCTTGTCCTGCAGGATCAAACCCTGATTTCTCTTGCTTAACAGAATTTACTGGCTGATGGGGTGGGCCCTCTTTGCTAACAGCTATTAGCAAGTCCTTCCTTTCCCAGCCAGGCAAGTAATTTGCACTACCCCAGACCAGAGCCAGTCCACCAGTTTTCATATTCGCAACTGCTATCATCTCCAAGGCTGGACTCTGTCTTAAAGAGATACCACACAAATCCAAAGAGTCTGCGGGTGAGAGTTTGCTTCCTCTCCCCCGCATCCTCAAGCATTTAGCCATAAAACTGCTCTGCTCTGACACATCAGTAACCAAATCTGTCCTCAAACCCCGAAGCACAAACTGCTCATTTAAAGAATCAGAAAGGAGACATTCCTGTTCCAACACCATTGTCTCCCCAACAAGTTGGCCCCACACAGCCACTTGGTTATAGGGATGCCACAATCCCTTAACAACTTTTACTTCCTCTGAGACCTTCTCAAAGCTACCCACACTGGATCTTTTACAAGGAAAGTTAGTGGATCCCTTCACAACAGACAATTTTTGGCTGCTAGGAACGGAAACTTCCTTGATTAAATCACTCTCACACCCTTCAATTGCAGGGAACTGCTTGCACCGAGTACCATGAGGATTCCTTTCTCCAGGAGCTTTTCTAAGCAGCAATTCACCCCTCACAGAAATTCTGCCCTTACCCTCTTCACCTAGGGCTTGCCCTAAAGGAACACTTTCCTGAGCAACAACAGACTCTGTCTGGATCTTACTTATATTCAGGATCACCTTTGGCCCATCCGGCAGATCTCTACACAATCCCCTTTCAGGCGAACCCATAGACTTCCTAGATAAAAGGTTAGAAATACTTCCCTTCTCTTTGCCACACACAAGCTTAGGAATTTTTTCCTTTTTGCTACAAGTTGTTAAACTGTCCGTAGGTAACACAACCAAATTACCTTTCTGCTCTCCTTGTGCCCTGGCTAGGGTATCACCCTGATCAGACAGAGTTGTTACACCCTTCTCCAACCACACATGAGCAACAGGCAAAATACAAGCACCAGAACTGTTTGGTCTCTGGGATTTTGCTAAGCCACTAACTGGATGCAACCTAGTTACGGGGCCATTCTCCCCAGCAGATGCAAACTTAGGACCATTCCCTTCCTGGGCTTTGGTTGAATCCAGAACCAACTCTGAGACAACTAAATTACTCTCAACCATCACAGGCCGAAAGGCACCTTCTGTCTGCTCCACAGACAAAAAAGAGTTGGAGACGCATTTTCCTTTACCAGACATACTGTTTGGGATTTCATTTCCCTTGTTCCAGCACACCGGGCTGTTCACAGACAACTGCTTGGAGATTGGGGTAGCTTCCTCCATAGGCAAGTCAACACCCCTGACAGACACAGGCACATTTCCTTCACTGTCACTATTCTTCGCACAGGAAACAGATAAGGTATAGGGGCACCCATCTTCCACTCTCCTTGCCTTCCCAAACTGCTGACTAGATAAAGCCATTAGCTCACAAGACTGCCTAGGCTCATCCAAAATCTCCTTGTTCTCCTCTCCCTTCGCTTGATCTAATTCCAGATTTACTTCTGAGACATTAGATAGACATTCAGAAACTTCATTCACAGCCAAACAGCTACTTTCCAAAGACAAACTTTTGGAGAAACCCTCCATAGGCACAACCTTAGGATCAATCCTCTCTTGTGCCTGGTTTGTATTAACTTGACTGACCATAGCTTTAATATCATTTCCAATCATAATATCCTTAGGGATTATGTCTTTTACTCCCACAACCATGGTGCCCTCCAATCCCTTCCATTTCAGGTGGATTTTAGCCAAAGGCACCCTGACAAAATACTTAGATAAGGCTACAACAGTTACATCTTCACCTGGCAAATAATCTTCCTTCCTGACCAGACTTGCTTTAACCAGAGTAATATCTGCTGCGGTGTCCCTCCATGCCATACACCTCACTCCATTCACTTCTGCATTGCTAATAAACTCTGCATTATTTCCCCCATATTTAGCTTTAATGTGAGTTTTAAGGTCAAATCCTTCAGAGACAACAGAAACAGCATTTGCACACAGGGCACCAATGCTGGGCTCTGTGTGGCTTGCCTGTGAGTTTACAACAACAGGGTTAGCATTGGCCGTGGCATTTGGGGTTGCTGGTTTTGGGCTGCCCTTCAGTGTCGGGCAGTCTGGTCTCATGTGGCCCAGCATACCACAGCGATAGCATGTAACCTGCTGGGGATGTGAGTTCCTACCCTCCGGGCCCCCTTGAACTCCTTTAGAAGAGTCAGGTTTATTTTTAAATCCTTCCCTCCTCTTGAACTGGGGAGAATGGTGATTAGTTTTCCCCGGGGTTTTACACCCTTCTCGAGCCCTGTTTTGGGTATGGGCATCAGCAATCTCTGCTGCCCGTAGGACTGACTCAGGGTCCCTGTCACACACAGCTGCTCTCACATTGTCAGGCACAATGTCTAAGGATTGTACTTTTGTAGAATGTGCTCATAAGCTGATGGGTTTTGTTAAAAAGTGGGTTAAAAACTTGTATAAAGGGGGTCAAATGGGGTGTCTAGGACAAGGTTATGGTTTACTGGTTATGATTATGCTGTCTATATGTGTGTATCAGTTTTGTAGTTGAAGTTATGAATATTGGCTCTATACTGTCTGTATGGCAAACTTATGCTATGCTTCTGGGTGACATCCCAGACAAGCTGAGATTAGCTCTGCCTAGCCTGCTTGATGGCCCATTAAGGACCATCAGCTATACAATGGACCCATTGAGAGAAGGCAGATACGCCTTGTACCTCAGCAAAGTATGCAGGGACTGGCCCATGTGACTCCAGACTCCATGTTGCTGTAATTTTCCACAGTAAGAACAAAGCGGTGATCTTACACCTGGAAAAGACTATATAAGGCTGATGCCTGATCTCCATCTGGTCTTCAATCCTGCTTCTTACCTCTGGAGGAATTTTGCTACAAACTGAAGCTCTGAACAAAGGACTGAGGACCCATCCCAGCGGGGGATGTATTCCAGAGACTTGATTTGAACCTGCAGTTTATTCTATCACTGCTACAAGCCTGAACCAAGAACTTTGCCATTACTGTATGTAATTGATTCCATTTAACCAATTCTAACTCTCATCTCTATCTTTTTCCTTTTATGAATAAACCTTTAGATTTTAGATTCTAAAGGATTGGCAACAGCGTGATTTGTGGGTAAGATCTGATTTGTATATTGACCTGGGTCTGGGGCTTGGTCCTTTGGGATCAGGAGAACCTTTTTCATCCTAATTTTTTCTGCATCTTCTGCAGCCTCAGGTAAGGGCTGTGCTCTTGCCCCCTGATCACTGGCTATTAGCAGATTTCTCAGTTCTTCCTTTGTAGCTTTCTTTCTAAAGCTTATCCTCTTTTCTGAACACAAATTTTCCAGGGCTTTTTTCCCAAGTCCCTCATATGCTCTTTGCTCAGCCATTGCAGCAGCTCTTTAACCAACCAAACTCTCAATCCCAAAATTCAAATTTGGATAGCGTGGGGTTCTGACCCAAAGCTTAATTGACCTGGTTCTGTGGATCCAAGCACGACTACGCCACTGTGACAATGCGGTTCTGGCGGAACCCAACTGAGAGTGCCAACTCAGGACAAATTGCTCAAATAGGGCAGTTACAGCCCAAGGCTGGGGTTTTTTCCACCTCTAAGGCAAACCAAACCAGCCAGACTAAGAGGACTTCAATCTCACCCCACTGGCTAACTGCAAGTCTCACAAGCAATCTCCTTAGATACTCCAGTTTCCCAGTATTACCACCAGTACCACTCGTTATGGGGACAAAGGGTTATGAAAACCAATACCCCAGTAAAAGAAAAAGGTTCTCCTGATCCCAAAGGACCAAGCCCCAGACCCAGGTCAATATACAAATCAGATCTTACCCACAAATCACGCTGTTGCCAATCCTTTAGAATCTAAAATCTAAAGGTTTATTCATAAAAGGAAAAAGATAGAGATGAGAGTTAGAATTGGTTAAATGGAATCAATTACATACAGTAATGGCAAAGTTCTTGGTTCAGGCTTGTAGCAGTGATAGAATAAACTGCAGGTTCAAATCAAGTCTCTGGAATACATCCCCCGCTGGGATGGGTCCTCAGTCCTTTGTTCAGAGCTTCAGTTTGTAGCAAAGTTCCTCCAGAGGTAAGAAGCAGGATTGAAGACCAGATGGAGATCAGGCATCAGCCTTATATAGTCTTTTCCAGGTGTAAGATCACCGCTTTGTTCTTACTGTGGAAAATTACAGCAACATGGAGTCTGGAGTCACATGGGCCAGTCCCTGCATACTTTGCTGAGGTACAAGGCGTATCTGCCTTCTCTCAATGGGTCCATTGTATAGCTGATGGTCCTTAATGGGCCATCAAGCAGGCTAGGCAGAGCTAATCTCAGCTTGTCTGGGATGTCACCCAGAAGCATAGCATAAGTTTGCCATACAGACAGTATAGAGCCAATATTCATAACTTCAACTACAAAACTGATACACACATATAGACAGCATAATCATAACCAGTAAACCATAACCTTGTCCTAGACACCCCATTTGACCCCCTTTATACAAGATTTGGGTGCCACTACAGGACCTTGGTTGCAACAATGATCTATATGGTCCCAGTTTATGTCAATAACGTCACAAGTGGTCCTATAGAACTGCACTTCTTGGAAAGCTTAATGTCACAACATCCCCACAGAGGCTACAGATGGGCTCAAAACATGACAGCAATTGCTGTTATACAAGTCCACATCCTTCAAATATCCTCCAGTACTATCTATGACATTGGCCCAAACATTTGACAGTTACTACCTGATCAATGTCCCTTCTGGACAGGTTAACACTGAGCTGGTTGTAATCTTGAGCAGGATGTCTAACCCATTCAGCCTTTGCTTTTGCTCTTGATAAACATGTATGTAAAGACTCAAATTGTAGCCTCATTTATTTTTTCTTAGCTCTGACAACTGTAAGCATCTCCTCCCTGATCCATGGATGATGTTTTTAGGTCTGAGGCCCCAGCACTGAGCTGACAGAAGACAGCAAAGATGACTTGAAATAACACTATTCCTCCTCAGAAGACAAGAGAAGGTGAGACTTCAGTCTCTAATGCTTTGATGTCCTTAAGCAGTTCAGAACAGAAACCCATTTGATAGCTTAGTTGTAATATGACCTTTTGGTTAGTGGAACCAATTTCAGCTCATTAACTGGCTTTCTTCGAAGTTGGAGGTGCACTTTTGTCAGCAGAAGCAGATGATCGGTATCGAGTTCAACACTTCTGTGAACTCATACGTCCATGATAGTTCACCACTAATGATGGTTAATGAGGACATGATCAATGACAGTCCTAGTGAAATGATCTGAGCTGAGCTAGGTCTTCTTGTGAATCTTTGGGTAATGGAAGCACAAGTCAGTGTCACTGGGAGCTGCAAATTCCAGCAGTTGCTACCCATTCCTGTTCTTCTGCCCAATACCAAACCTCCTGAGTGTACTTGCCTTTACTACCTGTGCATTAAAGTTACTCATGATCATGATGACATCTTTTCTTGGAGTTTCATTAAGGATTAACTACAGTTTCCGGTAAAATATATATCATCTACTGTGACTCTAGCTTTACTTTTCTCATTCTTGTAAAATGGGTCTTTTTCCTAAAGTGTTTTTTTGTGATTTGCAGTTTGATATGACATTCAAGTTAGACATTAGGAGCAAATGGAGGGAAAATAATTCAGTTTCCTACACATATCTGTGCTAGCTCTGTGATTGGAAATAAATGAATAATTTGCATAGGAAAAGGATGCAAAAACTATTCACCCATGCGAAAAATGTTATTGAAAATGTGTGAAACTATAACCATTCAATTTGAGTCTACATGGTGTGATGCACAGGCATTTATGATTCCCCTACATTTCTACAGAAACTTTATCTTCAGTGCACAGTACAGGTATCAGCATCCCTATACATTTTTCTACTTAAAACTTACATACCCAGAGAAAAGTAACCAGGATGGCAGTCATTTTAAACTTGATTCTGACTAACAGAAAGGAATTGGTGGCAAATCTGAAAGTAGAAGGCAATTTGGCTGAAAGTGATCAGGAAATGCAGATTCTAAGGAAAAGAAGGGATGAGAGCAAGATGATGGACTTCAATAAAGCAGACTTTACCAAACTCAGATAACCTGTAGGTAAAGGCCCATGGAAATAAAATCTAAGGGAAGAACAAGTTTTGGAAAGCTGCCAGTTTTTCAGAGACAAAATTAAAGAAGTAACAGCAAAGAAAAGATAGGAAGAACAGTAAGAGGCCAATATGGCTCCACTAGGAGCTCTTTAATGACCTGAAAAGCAAAAAGGAATCATACAAACATTGGGAACATGGACTGACTGCCAAGGATGAGTACAGAAGTAGAGCACAAACACATAGGAACAAAATCAGAAAGGCTAAGACACAAAATGCGTTACATCTAGTAAGGGATATAAGAGGCAATAAAAGAGGTTCTGTAAATATTTTAGGAACAGGAGAATGATGAAGGTCCTTTACTTAGTAGGGAAGGAGAACTAATAACAGACAACATCAAGAAGACTGACATATCTAATGCCTATTTAGCTTCAGTCTTCATTAAAAATGTATTCGGAACCACAATTATTACAATTGCTTAACACAATTCATATTAACAACAAGGGGGAAGGTCTGTAATCTAGAATACAGGAAAACAGATTAAAGAATATTTAGATCAGTTTGATATATTCAAGTGAAACGGCCTGATGAACCTGACCCTAGGGCACTTAAGGAACTAGCTGAAGCAATCTCGGACTCATTAACAGTTATCTTTGAGAACTCATAGAGGATGGGTGAGGTCTCAGAGGACTGGAGAAGGGCCAGCATATTACCAATCTTTAAAAAGGAGAACAAAGAGGTCTCAGAGAATTATAGACCAGTCAGCCTAACTTTAATGCCTGGAAAGATATTAGAACAAATTCTTAAACAATCAATTTGCAAGCACCTTCACAATAATAGGATGATATGTAATAGTCACCATGTATTCATCAAGAAAAAAATCATGCCAAGCCAATCTTACTTCTTTCTTTGACAGGGTTACTGGCCTACCGGATAGAGTGCAGCAGTAAAAATGACATAGCTTGACTTTTGGTAAGATTTTTAACATAGTCACATATGACATTCTCATAGTAAACTAGGGAAATTTGGTCTAGATGAAATTGCTATAAGGTGGGTGCATAACTGGTTGAAAGACAAAGCTCATGGTTCGCTGTCAAACTAGGGAGACATATCTGGTTGGGTCTGCAGGTGTCTGTCCTGGGACTAGTACTATTCATTATTTTCATTAATGACTTGGACAAGGGAGTAGAGAGTAAGGTCATAAAATCTGTGGTTGATGTTAGCTAAAAAGGGGTTCCAAATACTCTGAAGGACAGGATTAGCATTCAAAAGGACCTTTACAGATTGGAGAATTGGTCTGAAATAATGAAAATGAAATGCAATGAAGACAATGGTAAAGTAGTAGATGTCGGAAGGAAAAATCAAATGCACAAAAATACAAATTGGGGAATAACTGGCTA
The DNA here is from genome assembly GCF_027887155.1 of Malaclemys terrapin pileata. Taxonomy (NCBI): domain Eukaryota; kingdom Metazoa; phylum Chordata; order Testudines; family Emydidae; genus Malaclemys; species Malaclemys terrapin. Next base: position 130,733,951 of record NC_071507.1, read on the forward strand.
GGGGGTAGTATTGCTGGAAAGGATATGGAGGTCATAAATGATCACAAATTGAATATGAGCCATCAACATGATGGAGTTACAAAAAAGTGTGTGCATGGGGCGGGGGAGTGAGGGACAGAGATTTGAATGGGAACTAAGAGGTTACCCTGTAGGGATATTAAAGAAGGTACTAACAGTGATTCCCCCAAGTGACAGTGACCCCCTCATAATTTGTCCCCCACACTTTAAAATCCAACAGTTTCACCAAGTACAAAAATCTTCTGGGTCTTCTGTTAAAACTTGTAAGCTACTGTCTGTAGAAACCATTGATTATATCTATCCTGTGAAAGATACTTTGTTACTATGTAAAACTTACAAACAAGTTAATTGACTTTGTTCTTGAAGTAATTGATACAATGTAAACAAACACTATAAGCCATTACGTGACTTTCACTTCATTCAACTGCTCCTAGGACAGACCCCCACCCTCTGTGATTAAAGGGCTGGGAGTCTCAAATGAATTAGCACACACCCCGAAAGTGGTGGAGACAGTAAATTAAAATATGGTTAAGATATGGAATGTATGCTGATGAATGCTTGATATACATGAATGGTTAGGGAGGTGCCAGCCTAGAAAGGGAGTATCCATCTGCCAAAGAATGTGTAAAGTGGACCACCAAACCACCCCGGAGGGTAAACTGGGATCCACCCCATCACCTGGAAGGATGAGAAACACAAACTTTGGACAGTGTGGAGCTACCAGGAATGTGCCCAGGAATGTGCCATCTGCTGATTGAGTCAGCAACAGCAGGATGAAACAACTCCCATAGACTAACATAGGAATTAATTCCTATAACAATGAACTCTCAAGACTGAGTATTTTGAGTCTCTGGTCTGCTGCCAACCTCCAGGAGCATCAGGTGCACCTGACACAGACTCGGCTCTATCCTCATCACCAAGATACCTGGCCAGTAACTTGGCATGAGCAACTTATAGGTTGGTAACTATAACACCTATTCAGAACTTGAATGAATGATTGTGTGAATGAATCTATCTATCTATATATATATATATGTGTGTGTGTGTGTGTGTATAAGGAATAAGTAGTGATAGGAATAAGTAGTCAAACAACGTTGTTTACTTTTATCTTTTGCTTTACCATTATATTTACAATAAATGTGGCATCTTTGCCTTATCCCTCTTAATAAGATCCTGATGGTTTTTATTCTATTGGTATAACAACCCTGCAGGGAGAGGAAGCGACAGAGTTCCTGGCTCAGCACAGTCGGAGAAGGAATGGCCTCCAATGTCCTGGCCACTGCTTTTCCCTGCAGGGCAGATGCTTGGTCACTGCTCTGCTCTCTGGCCCCCCTACCCTCCCTGGGATGGCGTGTGCAGGGGCACCCAGGTAGCATGCATTGTCAGAGTAGCAAGTAGGAGCCAGCCCCAAAAGTTCCCTGAATCCTCCCACAGCGGCAGCTCTGGCTCCTCCTCGTTGCTGTGCAGAGATTGCCTGAAGCAGGGAGCAAAGCTCCCAGGTGGGAGGCAGTTCCAGGCTGCCAGGTTGTTGGGGGTCATCCCTCCCCCAGCTCTGCTAATCCAGGAGCTCTGTAACTCCCCCTCCCTGCAGGGTAGCCGCTTGGTCCTGCTCCACTCTCTGTCCTTTGCTCCCGGGCCCCTCCTGCCCTTCTTGGGGCTGCATGCATAGAGGCAGCATGCATTGTGAAGGCAGTGAATGGGAGCCAGACCCAAAAGTTCCCCACAGCCTCCAGAGGATCCCTTATCCCTGCCTCCTGGGGTCAGGGATGAGGGAGCCCCAGGGGGTGCTGGAGCACTTCACTGCTCCACAGCTGGCAGTTCCAGGTTGAGATATGTGTGTTTTTCCTCTGAAACCTACGTTTTATGTCAAACTTCAAAACAAACAGACAAAAATAAATAAATAAACAAAAACATCTTCATTGAACAGCCCATTAAAAAAAAAATTGTGATGTTTCATTTTCCTAGTTTGACAGTCCTGGAATCTGTTGACCTAATTATCCTCAGTACATTTCCACCTGGGCATTTTCCTGCCAATGTGACTCAGTCTAGAGGTAGAGAGCTTCATTCACAGATTAAATGGTAGTTCAGAATAAAGCCTTCTCAAACTGCAGTCTTTCTACTGAGACAGTCACCAAAGGAGCTAATTATGCAGTTTAGAACTCATGTGCTCCTTATGGGCACCCAAATCCCATCAATTGCATAGTCACAGTTAGTAAACAGGGTGGGCAATAGAGTTTTCCCACAGTGCAACACATTCATTGGACTAGAGTGTTGACACAGGGGGCGGAGGGCGCTAGACACTCTGGCTAGGGCTATTTTGACTCAGGTCTGGGTTAAAATGCAATGTAGATGCTCAAGGCCAGGGTTTCCTGACACAGGTCAGTTCATTCAATTCCCACTAACCTTAGGCTTACATTGCTATGTAGACATACCGCTAGAGGCTCAGTCCAGCATTTCAGAAGCTGACAGACTCCTAAGGGGGATTACACAAACTGTAGTGATATATGTTAAAAGATATTTTTTTAGAAATATTTCAGAGATAAAAATATGTGTATCTTGCTATTATTTTTCATAGCCTTTCACACGTAAAGCCAGACTTCTTTAGTAAATCCAAATTCTATCGTCAAAGACACAGAGGGCACTGCTTTCATAGCAATATTAAACAATTTTGCTATACATATGACATTTTGTTTTGTAACTAAACTGCAAATTCTTGTGATACATTTAGCTGACATGCAAATGATCATTAAATTAACACTCCTGCCTTGCTCAACACCTACGGCAGAAGCATGCAGGGTATGGTAGGATAGTTCATTCTGTACCTCCATGAGTCATATGTGGTGAAATTGGCCCAAATTAGCTGTATTTTAATACAGTACATAGATATTCTGTGAAAATCAGGGTTTATTTTTGTCATTTGAGGGTGTTGGTTTTGATTGTCTGATAATCCCATTAATTAGCTATAGCATGGTGAAGCTGTAAACCAAAAACCAAAAAAAATAATAAAATCAGGATTAACAGCTATTTAAAACTCCAAAAGGTCAATATAGGAGTTTAGGAGGGGCTACATGTTTATTTCTTCTGTCACCTTCATTTTGCCTCCCATTCCTTCTTAGGTAATTTAATCTATATAGTTGCAGATATGAGGACAAAACTTCCTTTGGTGTCAGTGGAGCTTTGTGAATTTATCCTGCCTGATGTTCAAGACCCAAATATACATTGCAAATTTGCATAGTGTTTGGCCTGTGTGCTTAGTCAAACTGGCTCCAGATCAGGGTAGCTACAAATTTATGAATTGCTTGGCTAATCTATGATCTCATTGTTGCTTGGAAAATACTTATTATGAAGGCAAAATATACTAGACAGTGTGCGTTCTGAGATATGGAAGGAATGAAAAGAAAAATCATTTCTATTTAATTTATTCTGAATCAGTTTTTGTTCTAATATGTTTTTACAATTGCCCTTTCTGCCTTAGAATCTAAGCCACTAGAGCTATGTACAGCATAACTATGGTATAAATAGATACCAATAAATTATGTGCTTTCCAAATTCAGTACCATGGCTAAAAATAACAGACCACCTACTGTAATGTCCTTACTGTTGTAACAGCCGCATATGAATTTATGCAGCTACTTAAGAAATCTACTTCAGGGCATTCTATCTCTCTTCCTTTACTAATCAAAAGAAGCTTGTATCATTTCAAACAAAGGCTTGAAAAATAGTAACAGCCTTGTCTTCATTGCTGAAGGAATCAAATCTTGTAGGGACCGTAAAATTTCAATATATTCAAATGCTTGCCACTCTAAATGAAGAAATATTGATGACCTAAAATGTGGTATAGATGAAGTATCCCTTCATGTACCATTGTTTCTGCTCTCTCTCTGTCTTTCTCTCTCTCTCTCTGTCATTCTGTAATATCTCATCTCTGTCAGATCTACAAAACCATGATCTTAGGCTAACTTTCTATTCCAGTTTACAAGAATATAATACTGGGTTTGGTTTGATGTCACTGCCTTTATTTATAGTTAAAAAGGTTTACAAAGGGTTTATGCCAGTGGAACAGATTCTTGCATAGAATCATAGAATCATAGAATATCAGGGATGGAAGGGACCTCAAGAGGTCATATAGTCCAACCCCCTGCTCAAAGCAGGACCAATCCCCAACTAAATCATCCCAGACAGGGCTTTGTCAAGACTGACCTTCAAAACCTCTAAGGAAGGAGATTCTACCACCTCCCTAGGTAACTCATTCCAGTGCTTCACAATCCTCCTAGTGAAAAAGTTTTTCCTAATATCCAAACTAAACCTCCCCCACTGTAACTTGAGACCATTACTCCATGTTCTGTCGTTTGGTACCACTGAGAACAGTCTAGATCCATCCTCTTTGGAACTCCCTTTCAGGTAGTTGAAAGCAGCTATCAAACCCCCCCCCATTCTTCTCTTCTGCAGACTAAACAATCCCAGTTCCCTCAGCCTCTGCTCATAAGTCATGTGCTCCAGCCCCCTAATCATTTTTGTTGCCCTCTGTTGGACTCTTTCCAATTTCCCACATCCTTCTTGTAGTGTGGGGCCCAAAACTGGACACAGTACTCCAGATGAGGCCTCACCAATGTCGAATAGAGGGGAATGATTAAGTCCCTCGATCTGCTGGCAGTGCCCCTACTTATACAGCCCAAAATGCCGTTAGCCTTCTTGTCAACAAGGGCACACTGTTGACTCATATCCAGCTTCTTATCCACTGTAACCCCTAGGTCCTTTTCTGCAGAACTGCTGCGTAGTCTGTAGCAGTGCATGGGATTCTTCCGTTCTAAGTGCAGGACTCTGCACTTGTCCTTGTTGAACCTCATCAGGTTTCTTTTGGCCCATCCTCTAATTTGTCTAGGTCCTTCTGTATCCTATCCCTACCCTCCAGCATATCTACCACTCCTCCCAGTTTAGTGTCATCTGCAAACTTGCTGAGGGTGCAGTCCACGCCATCCTCCAGATCATTAATGACGATATTGAACAAAACCGGCCCTAGGACTGACCCTTGGGGCACTCTGCTTGATACTGGCTGCCAACTAGACATGGAGCCATTGATCACTACCTGTTGATCCCAACGATCTAGCCAGCTTTCTATCCACCTTATAGTCCATTCATCCAGCACATACTTCTTTAACTTGCTGGCAAGAATACTGTGGGAGACTTTATCAGAAGCTTTGCTAAAGTCAAGGAACAACACGTCCACTGCTTTCCCCTCTTCCACAGAGCCAGTTATCTCCTCATAGAAGGCAATTAGGTTAGTCAGGCATGACTTGCCCTTGGTGAATCCATGCTGACTGTTCCTGATCACTTTCCTCTCCTCTATGTGCTTCAGAATTTGATTCCTTGAGGACCTGCTCCATGATTTTTCCAGGGACTGAGGTGAGGCTGACTGGCCTGTAGTTCCCCAGATCCTCCTTCTTCCCCTTTACATTAGCCCAGGGCTGCCCAGAGGGGGAGGGAAATGGGGCAATATGTCCCGGGCCCCGTAGGGGCCCCTGGCCCCACGTTCGCCTTCCCCCATCCCCCGGTGCCTCAGCGCGCTGCGTCAGGAGTGGCCCTGGACAGTGCTGCAGCGGCGTGGCTCCGGCGGGGCCTGAGCTCCTCCCACTGAGTCAGAGCCACGTGGTAAGGGGGCGGGGCTGCGAGCTCCAGTCCCGCCGGAACCACGCCAGTGCAGCGCTGTCCAGGGGCCAGGACAGCTCATGGACACAGCGCGCTGAGGCTCAGGAGATGTGGGGGATTGGATCGTGGGCATTCTGGGGTCTGTCAGGACTCGGCGGGGAGGTGGATAGGGGTCGGGGCCGTCAGGGGACCGGGGGATTGATGGGAGGTGGGATCCCGGGGTGGTGGTTGGGGGCAGGGCAGTGAGGGGACAAGAAGCAGGATGGGCCGGGAATTCTGAGGGGGGCAGTCGGGGGGCAGTCAGGAGCCAGGAAGTGGGTGGGGGTCAGATGGGGGCAGGGCCAGGCTGTTTGGGGAGACACAGCCTTCCCTACCCTAAAGCTCATTCAGCAGTTTGAGGCTTGCAGATAGCTATTTAACACAATGAGCCAAGCTGTTATCTTTTCCCTTAGGGATACCACCCCTTTCACTTCTCAAATGCCAAATTATAGTCTACATTTAATTTCAGTGCCATAGGGAGATTCATGATAGGGGAGGGTAGCTTCATTTAAAATTAGCCAATTTAGATTAACAGTGATAGAGCCAAGAGAGCCATGGGAGAGGAATCACATGAGAAGAGCAATATCATACACCACCTACCTCCTTCCCAACACTACCAAGGGAGACTCCCCCCCCCCGTCCTGCATTCCCCGAGGCTCATGAGGGGTTATGTAGTGAGGTCGTATTGGCGAACCGGGAAGTGGGCGGGCTCAGCCGCCCACTACTAAAGGCCCTTCCCCCAGCCTAGCGGGAGGGACCACTGGACCCAGTATCAAATGATTACGTGGGACAACTAATAAAAAAACAGGGAGCGAGGTAACGGTCAAAGGTTCAAAATCAGGGAACCAGATGGGGACACCGAGCAGAGAACCCCAGACAGCGCCCACTGCTCCTCGAAGGTGGCAAGGGAGCCAGCAGACGCTGCCCAGTGAAACTCCGCACGGAGACGTGAGACCAAAGAAGTATAAAAGTAGGCCCCACAGTCGCAAAGCACCCCCTCGTCCAACATCTTCTCCCTGGTATTATAGATGGTGAGTTTGGCCAGGGCCAGGAAGAGGTTGACGAGGAGGTCTCGCGACTTAGTGGGGCCACGGATAGGGTGTGCATAAATAAACAAGTGCGGGGAAAAGTGTAGCCAGAACCTCAACAAGAGGTTCTGGAGAAGCCGAAAAAGGGGCTGCAGCCTGGCGCACTCAAGGTAAGCGTGCGCCAGGGTCTCCCTAATGCCACAAAATGGGCAGGCCTCAGGAATAGGGGTGAACCGCGCCAAGTACACGCCCGTGCTCACGGCCCCATGAAGGAGCCGCCAACCAATGTCCCCGGCAGGCCTTGGAACTAAGGTGGAATAAAGGCTGGCCCACCGGGGCTCCTCACCCTCCACAGGTAACAGATAGTCCCTCCACTTGGTGTCGGAACGGGACACGAGGGTGAGGTGATGCAATGTGTGAAGCACGAGCGTGTACAGGTAGTCCCTAGGCGCGGTTCGAAACCGGACCGGCTGCAGGGCGCGCAGCCTGCTCGGATTATGGGAGCGGGGGAGCCGGGGGGGCTCACGGAACAGGGGCCTGATAAAAAGGTCCGGAGGGCCCGGGGTGAGGGGTGGGCGGGGAACGCCCTCCCTCAGGGCCCACCACAGGAAGCTGAGAGCAGGAGGTGACAATGCAGCGCCCACCTCCTGGAGTACACGCAGAGGGGTCGCGAGGGTGGAGAGCCCCATGCGCCGACCAAGCGCGCGGGGATCCACCCAGTCCCCTCTGGTGTAGTCCAGGAGGTCTCCAACCCTGGTGGTTTCCGCCAGGACCAACCTCCGGCCCACCGAGGGTGACTCCGCCACCTGCACACGGAGATCGGGATTGTGCAGCAGGGGCTCCGCGAGGAGATCCGCGCCCTCGGTGGCCACAATGGACCTGGTCGCCGAGAAAAGCTTCCAGGTCCGGAGAAGGTCCTGGTAAAACACCGGCAGCTCCGAAAGGTCTCGCGGAAGACCTCTCGGATGAAGAAAAAGGAGCTGCCAGTCGTATCGGAGCCCTCGGAGGTGGCGGAGAAAGGCGTGCGCTAACGTGCTCCATGCCGGACTACCTTCACCATAAAGGAGCCTCTGCAGGGCCTGGAGGCGGAAGACATGGACCTGGCTACGAAGGCAGACCAGGCCCTGTCCCCCCTCCTCCAGGGGAAGACTCAAAACCCCTGCAGAGACCCAGTGCAGCCCAGGCCAGAAGAACTCCAGGGCCATCCTCTGGAGCCTGGCCAGGAGTCCCGGGGTTGGGCTCAGGGTGTTGAGCTGGTGCCAGAGCATGGACAGGACGAGCTGGTTCAGCACCAGCGCCCTCCCCCGCAGGGAGAGACACCGGAGCAGTCCCGTCCATCTCCGCAACCGCTCACGCACCCTGGCCTCCAAATCCAGCCAGTTCTCCGGCGGAGAGGGATGCGTGGCGGAAAGATAAACGCCTAGATAGAGCAGCGGACCCGCGCTCCACCGAATGGCTTGAAGCGCGGGTGGGAGGGAGCCCGCCTGCCAACCGTCCCCGACCACCAGGCCAGAGCTCTTGGCCCAGTTGACCCGGGCGGAGGAGGCGGTCGAATAAATGGCCTGGCAGGCCTCCACCCGCACCAGATCCTCAGGGTCCTGGACCACGAGGAGCACGTCGTCGGCTTACGCCGACAGGACCAGCCGCAGCTCCGGCTCCCGGAGCACCAACCCTGCTAACCTCCGGCGGAGGAGGCAGAGGAAGGGCTCAATCGCCAGAGCGTATAGCTGGCCCGAGAGGGGGCACCCCTGCCGTACTCCCCGCCCAAAGCTGACCGGCTCGGTCAGGGTCCAGTTGAGCCTGACCAGACACTCCGCCTCAGCGTACAGCACCTGGAGAAAGCCCACAAACTGGGGCCCGAAGCCGAATGCCCGCAGAGTGCCCAGGAGGTACCCATGGTCCATCCTGTCGAACGCCTTCTCCTGGTCCAGAGACAGGAGGGCGAACGACAGACCATCCCTACGTCCCAGCTGTAATAGGTCCCGGACCAAGTACAGGTTGTTAAAAATGCTCCGGCCCGGGACGGCACAGGTCTGGTCGGGGTGGACCACGTCCGCCAGCACGGACCCCAGCCGCAGCGAGATGGCCTTCGCTACGACCTTATAGTCCGTGCTGAGGAGCGAGATGGGACGCCAGTTTCGTAAATCGCGGAGGTCCCCCTTCTTCGGCAACAGGGCGAGCACTGCTCGCCTGCACGAGAGAGGGAGGACCCCGCTCTGCAAGGACTCGGCCCAGACGGTGACGAGGTCTGGGCCGAGGATGTCCCAGAACACGCGGTAAAACTCCACGGTCAGCCCGTCCATGCCTAGAGATTTGTTAGTGGGCATGAGCCGGAGGGCCGCCGAGAACTCAGCCAGAGAAAGAGGCAGCTCCAGCCGGTCTCGGCCGCCCGCGCTGACCGTCGGGAGCTCGGTCCAGAGCACCCTGCAGGCCTCGGCGTCGGTCGGATCTGGGGAGAAAAGAGCGGCGTAGAAGGCCCTGGCCCTGCCACGCATCTCCTCTGGATCCGTGAGGGGGGCGCCGTCCTCCGCCAGGAGGCAGGTGACATGCTGTTTGGCCCCCTTCCGTTTCTCCAGGGCGTAGAAGAAGCGGGAGCCGCGATCCATCTCCCGAAGGAGACGGATGCGGGATCGAACAAACGCGCCCCGGGCCCGGTGGTCTTCCAGGGCCCGGAGCTCCTCCCGCTTCTCCCGGTACGCCGCGCAGAGGGGTGGATCCTCGGGGCCGGAGGCCAGACGCCTCTCCAGCTCCAAAACCTCCCGCTCCAACTGCCCTAACAACGCATCCCGCTGCCGGCTGGCGCCCCAGGTGTAGTTCCGGCAGAAGAGCCGCGCGCGGACCTTCCCCACATCCCACCACCGCCGCGCCGAGGGAAAGGCGCGCCGCTGCCCCCGCCAGGCCAGCCAGAACTCCCGGAAGGATGCCACGAAGCCCACGTCCTCCAGCAAACTATTATTAAAATGCCAATAGGCCGGCCCCGGCCGCTCGGAACTAAGAGAGGCCGTCACGGTCACCAGGTGGTGATCTGAGAACGGGGCCGGCCGGACGCTGGAGGCATGGGCCCGCGCCAGATGAAAACGGGACAGATAAATGCGGTCCAACCGGGAGTGGCGCGACCGGTCGTCCTCCACCCGGACATAGGTGAAGGTGGTGTCGTCGTCCGGGTGGTGTTCGCGCCAGACGTCCACCAGGGAGTGATGGTCTACGATCTCCCTGAGGACGCCCGCGGCTGCCTGGGAAAACTCAGGCCCGGAGCGGTCCCGGTCCTCGAGGGTGGTGTTAAAGTCCCCGCCCAGGACCAGGCACTCGCGAGAATCCAGAGTGCAGAGGAAGGCCGCCGCCCGCTGATAGAAAGGCACGCGTTCCGAGCCCGTTGTCGGGGCATAGACGTTGACCAAATTCAGAACCAGCCCCTCCACACGGGCCCGGACGTGCAGCAGGCGGCCTGGCACGACCTCGGCGACCCCCAGCACCTCAGGCCGCAGCCCCGGGGAGAACAGGGTGGCCACTCCAGCCGAATGGGCGCTGAGGTGACTAAAATAAACCCCGTCTCCCCACTCCAGCCGCCAGCCAGCCTCGACGGCCGGAGCCGTGTGGGTCTCCTGTAGGAAAATCACAGAGTACCCCCCATCCCGAAGGAAGGAGAGCACCTGGCTCCTGCGGAAACCCACCCTACAGCCCCGGGCGTTCAACGACGCAAAGGTGGTAGCTGTCATACGGAGGGCTGGGGCAGATCCTCATGGGCGGAGGGACCATCGGCCCCCAGCGGGCCTCGCAAGATCCCGGTTTCGACTCTGAAGGTCAAAAGGGAGTCGCGGAATCTGCGGGCCCGCCGATAGGCCGCGATGTCCCGCCGACCGGACCCCCGGCCCTCCCCCAAAAGCGCCTTCACGGCCCGGAGGACGAGATGGAAGTCCCCCCAACGCTGAAGGGCGAGCTGCACCTTACCCTGGGAACCACGGGAATCCAATAGAAAGAGGCGCAGCTCATCCCGCAGCGCGGAGGGGGAGGCAGCGGCCAAGCCGCCGCCATCCTCCGGCGGGGCCCCTGAAGGGTCCTCGCAGCCCACGGTGACGGACAAACAAGGGGCCGAGCTCCGGCGCTGCTGCGCTAGGCAGCCCGTCCCCATCCCCGGCAAAGGAGAGAGCGGCTGAGGGAACAACGCAGCCCCAACAGTGGCAGGAAGGGGAGACACGAAAACCGCCCCCTGAGGGTTGTCTGCAGGCAACGGAAATGCGACAACCCTGGGGGCGGCAGTAACACCAGAGGTGGCAGAAGGAGACACCTCGGGGACAGGATCTGGGGCAAGGGCGGGTTTAGGGGCGGGGCTCGAGGTGGGAACAGGGACTTGGGCAGGAGAGGGGACAGGATCAGGGACGGGAACGGGAACGGGCTCCCCATCTCCCGCTGCCAAGCCGCTAGACTGCGGCTCCCCTCGGCCAAGGTCAGCATCTGAGGGGACGGAGGCAGCAGGGACAGGGGAAGCCTCAGGGGCAGGAACGATGGAAGGGGCAGGATCGGGGACAGGAACCGGCCGCTCAGCAACGGCCGTCGCCCCGAGGGGCTCGGCGGCCATGCACGAGATGGTAGTTGCGGCCGGTCTGGCAGGTAGGGCTAAGGGTTCTCCCAGGACTAAGTCGGGAGCGGCAGAGTGGGGCAAGGAACCAGGAGCAGGAGAAGGGGGCGGGACTAAGCCAGCACCCGGATCGGGGCCCACTGGCGGAGGGTCGTCCTCCCCCTGGGTAACCGGGGTCAGACCCAGGGCCTCGATCTCATCGAAGATGGAGGCGAAAGCAGTCCCCTCGGCCCCGGCGACCTCCCTGCCAGTCACGGAGACAAAGGCCGCCCCGGCATCGGCGGCAGCGGCGGGGGGCACGGACGGAGCAAGGGCCGGGAGAACCGCTACGGAAGCCTCCTCAGGTGTGGGCTCAACAAAGGGGACAGAAGTTTCCCCAGCCACTGCCACGGCAGCCACGGTCTCCATGGCCGGCACCTCCTGCTGGGCACCGTCCGGGGGCGCGGAAACAGAACTAACAACGTCGGCCCCCCGCGGCATCTTTCGGGGGGCCTGCTCTCCCTCCTCATCAGAGGGGAGGGAGAGAGCCCGCGACCTGCGGGCGCCGCGCTTCCCCCGGACGGTCACCCAGCCCCCCGAGGTGGAAGAGGAGGTGGAGGGCCGGTCAGCAGGGGCAGGGCCAGAGGGCAAGGGCGATGGCTTCGGGGCTCGGGGCGGCAGGGTCGGAGGGACAGCAGGGGTGAGGGAAACCTCCCCCTGGGGCGGGCCCTTCCCCGCGGCCGGCGGAAGCCGCCCCGCCCTCTCCTCCACATGCCCCGCCGATCCAGGGTCGGCGACGGCAAGGCCCGCCCGCCCGGCCGTCTCCGCGGCCAGAGCGGGAACCGCGGCAGAAGGAGGAGGGGCGGCGGCAGCAGCAGTGTCCGAACCGCCAGGGTTGCCGGCGATGACAGGGCCGGCACCCTCCCGGGCCCTGGGGGTCTCGGACGCCCCTCCAGGCCGGGCCAGGGGACAGTCCCTCCGGACATGCCCCGGCGCCCGGCAGAGGAAGCACCGGGCCTCCCCCGTCGAATAGTGGACCCGATAATGGACCCCCCGGTAGGGCACCAGGAAGGACCCCTCGAGCGCCACTCCGGCACCCGCCGCCGGTGGCAGCTGAAGCTGGACCTGCCGGCGGAAAGACAGGATGTGCCAGAGGGCAGGGTCCTTACAACCCAATGAGAGAGGGCTCAGAATGGAAATGGGCTTCCCCAGGGTGGAGAGGGCCGGCAACAGGGCGGCATTGGGGAGGTAGGACGGGATGGAGGTCAAGAGCACCCGTACGCCCAGGTCCTCCAGGGGTTCCAAGGGCACAAACACGCCTCCCACCGCCAGGCCTCGTTCCACCGCCTCCTGCGCGGCGGCCACCGACGCCAGGAAGAACACGGCCTTCCTGTACATCTTGGAGGCCGCCACGATGGCCGTAGGCCCCACCACCCTCACCAACGCCCGCACATAGGTCTCAATGTGGGGCGAGGCAGGCACCAAATGGCAACGGACGCCATGCCTCCTAGTCAGCGAGGGGAAGGGGCCGTGGTCACCAGGGACAGGTCCAGAGGCGGCGGTCGGGGCGGACGACGCGGCGGCACGCAAAGAGGCGGCAGCCACCTGGGCGTATGCTCTGGGGGCCGGAGGTGGAGCGCCACCAGAGCTGGTGGAAGGGACGGCAGGAGAGGGAGGGGCCGCGGCCGGTGTCGGGGCCGCAGCGGGGACCGTAGCCCCGCCCGCAGGAGGTCTGGCTCCACGGGCGGGGCCCTTGCCCTTCTTCCTCCCTTGGCCCTTCCTGCCGGTGGAGGGGGCAGCCGTGGCAGCGGCGGTATCCGGGACAGGGCCAGCCGAGGGGCCGGCCACTGGGGTGGGCGGGGACAACAGAGCAGGGGCAGGGGCAGGGGCAGAGTCCCCCGCCATTACAACCTGCAGCCGCTCCTCCCCTCTAGGCAAAAGACAAAACGAGGGAAAGGCAACCACTCCCCCCCGCTAGGCTGCAGGCTGGGGAGGAGGGTGCCAATGAAGAGGGCACACAGGAGCGAAAAGAGAGGGGTGGGGCACAGGTGCCAAAAAAGAAAGCCGGCTCCCCCGGCTACACTGGGGCGGGGGGGGACTACAACAACAGTAAAAGGGGGGGTGAACAGTGCAAAAAGGGGGGGGCAACAAAACGGGGGCACAAGCGCGCGCGGGGGGGCGAAAGGGGGGGGGTGCACCGGAGCAGCGGCTCAGAAACGGAATGGAATGTCCAGCCAGCTGCAGCCCAAGGACAAGGAGGGGTAGGAGGAAAAACTCCAGCCAGCCGCAGCCCAAGGACAGGGCCGGGAACACAGCCAGCAGGCTAGGAACCGAGGGCGGGGGGGAATGGGCACCAAAAAAATAAACCGAAGGGGCTCAAAAGGAGGGGGGTAGGGTAGGGCCAACTAATACAAAGGGGGCTACAGGGAGGGGACCCCACCAGTGAAACGTAGTTGGGGGGCAGGAGAAGTCCAGGGCGAGGGAAAAGGTGCACCCACAGCGCTCGCGAAGCGCAGGCTCCGCCGTTCACTGCTGCAAGTAAACAGTCCCGGACGATGGAAATGGCGGGGGGAGCAAACAGCCCCGCCGAGAGGCGAAAAGCAGATCCAGGTGACACGCGGGGCGGTGGAGGGGTTGTCGGCAGCTGTCGGCGGTGGGGGTGGTGGTAGAGGGGGAGTAGATGGACGAAGGGGGGGGCACCGCTCCCCCCCCGCACCCCCTTCAACAGTCCGCTACGGGGGACGGGACAGCAGGATCCCAAGTCGACCTCGGAGCTTCCTGGCAAGCGACGGCTTCCAGTCCGAGGAATTACAAACGAGAGGCTCAGTACCGTCCACACTCCTAACGCGACTGGGGGCACCACCACCCCAGGAGCAAAGATGACAAAGTCACTCAAAACACAGTCCTCAAACAACCCCCTCCACAATCTCCCGAACCAGGGATGCAGTCTCTTCGCACTCCGCGACGGAGGCAGCGGCTCCCACACAGGAACATCAGCAGCAGCGAGCGGCAGTCAGCCGGCCGGGCAACCGGCCAGGCAGGCAAGCAAGCAGGCAGGTGGGCCCCCAGATGGTATCGGTGTTGGCGTTGGGGGGCCGATGCTTCTCCCTCCGGAGGCGAGGGCAAGGGGGGGGGCAGGCCGGCAAGGCCCCCCCCTCCGCACTCACTCACTCACGCAGCGGCAGCGGCAGCAACAAGGAGAGCAGCAAGCAGCAGCAGGAGAGGGCCAGGAAAGACCAGAGGGAGAAGGGAGCACAGAGAGCTCCTGCAACCTGTAGTGAGGTGGCCTGGCTCCCAGCCGTCCCAGAGAAGGGTGAGCCGGTCCGGATGCCAAAGTGGGCGGAGCCACTGGAGCCTATGCCTGCCCCCCAAAGGTCAAAGCGCAGGACAGGAAGTATAAAGGCCCAGGGCTCAGAAGCTGCCTGGCTGCCAGAGAAGCCAGATGCTGGGGGCCTAGCTCCTGCTGGGGAGACTCCTGTAGCCTGTGACCGACCCGAGGACTGGCCATACCAGTCAAGGCCTGATGACGACCAGACCCCGGAGAAGCTGTTAAGCCTACTGGTGAGAAGCGACCCAGAGGAGCTGCCAAGTGTACCGCTCGCCGAGTACCCTGAGGAGCCTATGGTGCTTGATTCTGTGGAGGACAACGACCAGACACAGGTACTGCCAGAGGAGGAGGTAGGAAGTAGCCTGGGGGCAGCCAACCCTAGTCTGGCTACAGCACACCCAGAGCCAATGTCAGTGTGTTGCGGCCAGGATCCCCACTGACACAGCAGCAGGCTGCCTGCCACTGTTAGGGCCCCGGGCTGGGACCCAATGGAGTTTGCGGGCCTGTGCCCCCCCCTGCCACCCCACTCACGGATGGCAGTCTCCCCCTCTTCCCAGACACTCAGAACCAGGAGCCTGGGCTTATTATTTAACTATTTGCTCAGCCCCTGCCTGGGGGTCTGAGCTCCAGACAGTTTGTTTGGTGCCCCGCCCTGACCCAAAGCCTTGGCTCGTTCCTGAACTCATTTGCTCAGCCCCTGCCTGAGGACCTGAGCTTCTGACAGTGTGTGTGTGGCCCCGCCCTGACCCAGGGCCTGGGCCTGATAGTGAACTATTTGCTCAGCCCCTGCGTGGGGCCTGAGCTCTAGACTGTTTGTTTGCCGCCCCGCCCTGACCCAGGGCCTGGGCCTATTCCGGAACTATTTGCTCAGCCCCTGCCTAAGGGCCTGAGCCCTTGACTGTTTCCTGCCTCACCCAGCTAATTCCCCAACTCACCGGACCTAAGTAGTGAGGCGGCCTGGCTCCCAGCTGGCCCAGAGAGGGGCGACCCCAACCGAACTCTTCTACAGGTTAATTCAGTGGTTCTCAAACTTTTGTACTGGTGACCCCTTTCACACAGCAAACTTCTGAGTGTGACCCCCCCCCTTATAAATTAAAAACACTTTTTTTATATATTTAACACTATTATAAATGCTGGAGGCAAAGTGGGGTTTGAGGTGAAGGCTGACAGCTCGCGACCTCCAGTAATAACCTCGTGACCCCCGAGGGGTCCTGACCCCCAGTTTGAGAACTCCTGGGTTAATTTAATTTTAGCACCCTGTGTCCATTCACATGCATGTGCTATTTTGAGCATTTCAGTTTTCACAACATAGGCTCATTCCAGATTCTGGAACAAGCTCAAATGCTCAGTTCCTGGAGTATGTACATAAGCTATACTAAAGACAAACCCACAGTAACTGTCTCCAGTTTGTGAGGGACCCCATGGAGCCAGTCTCTAGGAAACAGATAAATTCATGGAGGTTAAGTCCATTAATGGCTACTAGCCAGGATAGGTAAGGAATGGTGTCCCTAGCCTCTGTTTGTCAGAGGGTGGAGATGGATGGCAGGGGAGAGATCACTTGATCATTACCTGTTAGGTTCACTCCCTCTGGGGCACTTGACATTGGCCACTGTCGGCAGACAGGATACTGGGCTGGATGGACCTTTGGTCTGACTCAGTACGGCCGTTCTTATGTTCTAGCCTAAATGAACCCAAAGTTATGGAGACAGATATGAGTCAAGGAAGCCAGCAGAGTAACAGAAACCTGGAAAAATCTCTGACTGGATGGACTCAGGCGTTTGGTCACAAGCTGAGGTGGTTCAAAAGTTTTGGATTTTTTTTAAGCAGAATTTTTTTGTTTCTTTAAATAATCAAACACAGCAAGCAGCAAATATTTGGCCACACACTTCTGAAACCGCAAACCATGTTCAGGTTTTGGCAGACTAATTTCAGCTTTTCAATTTAAAAAAACACAACAAATTTTTAAGGAAAGCAGACATTGTCCGTGATTTTTTTCTGCTTTTTAAAAACCCCTAGTTTTCAATCCAAAAAAAGTTTTGACGGAAAATATTTGTCCAACCCTTTTAATGAGCTTTAGTGCCTTTTAGCACTAGCTGATGTTGAGAACCAGTGATACCTTGTAAAGGTGACTTGAAAAGAAGTTTTCTCAAAACTGGGTTTGTACCAAGATGCAGAAGGTTTTTAAATGTTTATTTTTCCCAGGGCCACAATGCTGTGCTGCTCAGTGCAGTAGTCTGGGAGATGACCTTGTTTGTGAAGACAGAGGCAAAAAAAGCATTGAGTACATTAGCTTTTTCCACATCCTCTGTCACTAGGTTGCCTCTCTCATTCAGTAAGGGGCCCACACTTTCCTTGACTTCCTTCTTGTTGCTAACATACCTGAAGAAACCCTTCTTGTTACTCTTAACATCCCTTGCTAGCTGCAACTCCAAGTGTGATTTGGCCTTCCTGATTTCACTCCTGCATGACTGAGCAATATCTTTATACTCGTCCCTGGTCATTTGTCCAATCTTCCACTTCTTGTAAGCTTCTTTTTGCGTTTAAGATCAGCAAGGCTTTCACTGTTAAGCCAAACTGGTTGCCTGCCATATTTACTATTCTTTCTACACATCGGGATGGTTTGTTCCTGCAACCTCAATAAGGATTCTTTAAAATACAGCCAGCTCTCCTGGACTCCTTTCCCCCTCATGTTATCTCCCAGGGGATTCTGCCCATTAGTTCCCTGAGGGAGTCAAAGTCTGCTGTTCTGAAGTCCAGGGTCCGTATTCTGCTGTTCTCCTTTCTTCCTTGTGTCAGGATCCTGAACTGAACCATCTCATGGTCACTGCCTCCCAGGTTCCCTTCCACTTTTGCTTCCCCTACTATTTCTTCCCTGTTTGTGAGCAGCAGGTCAAGAAGGGCTCTGCCCCTAGTTGGTTCCTCCAGCACTTTTACCAGGAAATTGTCCCCTGCACTTTCCAAAAACTTCCTGGATTGTCTGTGCACTGCTGTATTGCTCTCCCGGCAGATATCAGGGTGATTGAAGTCTCCCATGAGAACCAGGGCCTGGTGATCTAGTAACTTCAGTAAGTTGCTGGAAGAAAGCCTCGTCCACCTCCTACCCCTGGTCTGGTGGTCTATAGCAGACTCCCACCACGACATCATCCTTGTTGCTCACACTTCTAAACTTAATCCAGAGACTCTCAGGTTTTTCTGCAGTTTCATGCCGGAGCTCTGAGCAGTCACACACACTGTTCTCTTACATACTGTGCAACTCGCCCACCTTTTCTGCCCTGCCTGTCCTTCCTGAACAGTTTATAACAATCCATGACAGTACTCCAGTCATGTGAGTTATCCCACCAAGTCTCTGTTATTCCAATCACATCATAATTCCCTGACTGTGCCAGGACTTCCAGTTCTCCCTGCTTGTTTCCCAGGCTTCTGCATTTGTGTATAAGCACTTCAGATAACTCACTGATAGTCCTGCTTTCTGAGTATGAGGTAGGAGTCCTCCCCTCTTGTGCTTTCCTGCTTCTGCTTCCTCGCCATTTCCCACTTCTCCACTTACCTCAGGGCTTTGGTCTCCTTCCCCCGGTGAACCTAGTTTAAAGGCCTCCTCACTAGGTTAGCCAGCCTGCTTGTAAAAATGCTCTTCCCTCTCTTCGTTAGGTGGAGCCCGTCTCCGCCTAGCACTCCTCCTTCTTGGAACACCATCCCATGATCAAAGAATCCAAAGCCTTCTTTCCGACACCACCTGAATTGTGGAAGTTAATGAATGACTATGCAACGGTCTCTACCAGGGCCTTTTCCTTGCACAGGGAGGATGGACAAGAACACGACTTGTACCTCAAACTCCTTTATCTATCTTCCCAGAGCCACTTAGTCTGCAGCGATCCGCTCAAGGTCATTCTTGGCAGTATCATTGGTTTCCACGTGGAGAAGCAGGAAGGGGTAGCGATCCAAGGGCTTGATGAGTCTCAGCAGTCTCTTCGTCACATTGTGAATCTCAGCTCCTAGCAAGCAGCACACGTCTCAGTTTTCTCAGTTGGGATGGCAGATAGATGACTCAGTCCCCCTGAAGAGGGAGTCCCTGATCACCACCACCCACCTCTTTCTCTTGGGAGTGATGGTTTTGGAACCCCCATCCCTAGGACAGTGCATCTCATACCTTCCAATCTGTGGAGTCTCCCTCTGCTCCCTTTCCTCAGATGTATCATCTAGTCCACTCTCCGCATTAGTACCTATGGAAACAACATGAAAATGGTTGCTCACCTGTATCTGCATTGCTGGTACATGGACGCTCCTCTTTCTTCTTCTGGAGGTCACATATTGCCAAATCTCTTCACCATCCTTCTGTCCCTGCTGCACAGCCTGCTCTGATTCTTCAGAATGTTGTGCCCATAGAAGCATATCCTGACATCTGTCCAGGAAATCTTCATTTTCTCGTATGCAACTCAGGATTGATACTTGTTTCTCCAGACCCTGAACCTTCTCTTCCAATATGGAGACCAGCTTGCACTTTGTACAGACAAAGTCGCTTCTGTCCTGTGGAAGAAAGACAAACATGGCACATCCTGTGCAGGTCACAACAGCTGATCGCTCACCATCCATATTACCTTCCTTCTGAGAGCTTCCTCAGCTGTTGCAGCAACTACTCAAAGGAGCCTACAAGATGAAAGCCTTAGTGGGCTCTCCCCAGTGGAACTCCCAGTCAAACTCCCTCTGTTAGCCTCTCCGCTGTTCGCTCTTCTCTACAAGTATAGTGAGGTATACATCTCCTGAGGATTTTAAAAGATGACTACAACCATGAGGTGTATTTCCCAAAGTTTACAAGTGGCTGGAGTAGGAAAGTGGCTTGGAAAATGTGGCCACTACAAAATTTCTAAATGACTGCACATGAGCAGAAGTGGGAATCAAATTGTCCGTGCCACTACTTTAACCTACAGAAGTCAGCATAGGGTTAGCAGCTCTAGTCTATCCAGATTCTTATACTATGGCCATCACTGTAGTATCAGATTTTCACCCTACCCACTTCCTGCCACCAGCTGTGGTGATGAAAAGGGGACTTTGCAGGTTAGGAGAGAACTCCTCCTGATGCAGGACCAGCATAGATCAGATGTAAGTGGGCCTATGCTTCCCCCTTCACATTCCCTGCTCTAACCTATGCCTGGGCCTGGACAGGCAGAATCCATGTGATTTAAAATTGGCAAAAAACTTTGTCCTCCTTCCTCTTGGGCTTGTACCTTCTGTACAACACGTCTCAGGAGATGCAGCACTGAATCTGTCCCACAAAATATTATTTATCTCTTGGGCACAATCCTTTTTTGCCTCCTGAAGTCTTTTTTCCCATGAGTCTTGTATGGCTGAAATATGACAAGTGGGGATGGGCCCACAAGACCTTCCCTGTTACTTTATAGAAGCCACAAGTAGTATGGATGGCCACACTAATGAGGGGATTAGAAATGCTTTACTTTGGCCTATTCTGCAGAAAACTGTGCTGCTTACAGATGAAAATGATGACACCTTTTACACCTGTTGGAATGAGCATATAGTTTGCTTGCACCCAGTTTACCTAATGATATAGAGTGTTCTGAATCACTCTCTCAATTTTTGTGTCATCTGCAGACTTCATCAGTGGTGATTATATGTTTTCCTCCAGGTCACTGCTAAAAATGCTAAATAGCTTAGTGGCAAGAAGTGATTCCTGCATGGCCTCACTGAAAACATATAAGCTTGGTGATAAGCTGTTTGTAACTACATTTTGAGACTTATTAGCTAGCCAGCTTTTAATCCATTTAATGTGTGCCATGTTAATTTTACATAGTTCTGATTTTTGTAATGAAAATGTCTTGCAGTTTCAAGTCAAATGCCTTAGAGAAGTCTAAGTATATTACATCAACACTATTACCTTTATCAACCAAACCTGTAATCTCATAAAAAAAGATGTCAAGTTAATTTGACAGCATCTATTTTCCATAAAATTATGCTGATTTGTATTAATTACATTACCCTCCTCTAATGCTTTATTAATTGAGTCCGGTATCAGTAGCTCCATTATCTTGCCAGGGATCAATGTCAAGCTGACAAGCCTATAATTGTCCAGGTAATCTTGTTTACCCTTTTTAAATATTGGCATACCATTATTTTTCTTCCAGTCTTCTGGAACTTCCCCACTGCTCCAAGACTTATTGAAAATGAACATTAACAGGCCAGCAAGCTCCACAGCCAGCTCTTTTAAAACTCTTGATTCAAGTTATCTGGAACTGCTGATTTAAAATGTCTAATTTTAGTAGCTTCTGTTTACCATTCTCCAAAGATACTAGTAGAATGGAAAGAGTGTTATCCCCATATGATGAAAATTATTATGTTTTCCCCCAAATACAGAACAGAAATATTTATTAAACACTTCTGCCTATTTTGCATTATTAATGATAATTCTACCGCTTCCATCTGGTAATGGACCAACACTGTTGTCAGGATTCTCTTTCTATTAAAAAACAACAACAACAACACAAAAACACTCCTTATAGTACTTAATCCTGCCAGCCATAAATTTCACCTAGTGTTCCTTTGCATCCCTTATCAATTTTCTACAAATCCTAACTTCTGATTTTTATTCATTGCTGTCAAAGTCCCCTTTATTCCCCTTATATAATATCCCCTTATATAATATTGTGTGTGTCTGTTTGTGTCTGTGTGTTTAAACCTGTCTTCACTTCCCATCTAAACCAGGTCAGTTTTTAACCAACATAGCCTTCTTCCTCAGTTTTCAGATTGTGGCTTTTTGTGTATCTATCATAGGCGTGTGCACGGGATGTGCCAGGTATGCCCAGGCACACCCTAATGCAGGGGTGGGCAAATGGCTCCACTCCCTGCCGCGGGGTCCACGCTCCTGGGCCGGAGCGCCCGGCTGAGCACAGCAAGCCGCCGGCCCCTCCCCTGGGGCTATGCTGCCACGTGCAGTGCTCTGGGGGCTGGGGCTATGCAGTCCCGCAGGGCAGCATTTGGCTCCACAGTGAGGCAGACATGCTCCCCTGGAGCCATGCCGCCACACGCGCAGCACTCTTGGGGCTGGGGCTGCGCGTTCCTGTGGGGCAGTGTTTAGCTCCAGGGGGAGGCTAGGAGCCTCTTCTCATGGTAAGGGGTCCAGGCCAGGGGGTTTGGATAAAGGGTGGGGCAGTCAGGGGACAGGGTGGGTTGGATAGGGGATGGGATCCCGGGGGAGGGTGGTTAGGGGCGGGGGGGTCTCTGGAGGGGTGTGACAATGCGGTTCTGGTGGAACCCAACTGAGAGTGCCAACTCAGGACAAATTGCTCAAACAGGGCAGTTACAGCCCAAGGCTGGGGTTTTTTCCACCTCTTAAGGCAAACCAAACCAGCCAGACTAGGAGGACTTCGGTCTTACCCCCTGGCTAACCGCAAGTCTCTCAAGCAATCTCCTTAGACACCCCAGTTTCCCAGTATTACCACCAGTGCCACTCGTTATGGGGACAAATGGTTATGAATACCAATACCCCAGTAAAAGAAAAAGGTTCTCCCGATCCCAAAGGACCAAGCCCCAGACCCAGGTCAATATACAAATCAGATCTTATCCACAAATCACGCTGTTGCCAATCCTTTAGAATCTAAAATCTAAAGGTTTATTCATAAAAGGAAAAGGATAGAGATGAGAGTTAGAATTGGTTAAATGGAATCAATTACATATAGTAATGGCAAAGTTCTTGGTTCAGGCTTGCAGCAGCGATGGAATAAACTGCAGGTTCAAATCAAGTCTCTGGAACATCCCCCGCTGGGATGGGTCCTCAGTCCTTTGTTCAAAGCTTCAGCTTGTAGCAAAGTCCCTCCAGAGGTAAGAAGCAGGATTGAAGATCAGATGGAGATGAGGCATCAGCCTTATATAGTCTTTTCCAGGTGTAAGAACACCTTTGTTCTTACTGTGGAAAATTACAGCAAGATGGAGTCTGGAGTCACATGGGCCAGTCCCTGCATACTGTGCTGAGGTACAAGGCGTATCTGCCTTCTCTCAATGGGTCCATTGTATAGCTGATGGTCCTTTAATGGGCCATCAAGCAGGCTAGGCAGAGCTAACACCATGTTGTCTGGGATGTCACCCAGCAGCATAGCCTAAGTTTGCCATACAGACAGTATAGAGCCAATATTCCTAACTTTAACTACAAAACTGATACATACATATAGACAGCATAATTATAACCAGTAAACCATAACCGTGTCTTAGACACCCCATTTGACCCCCTTTATACAAGATCTGGGTGCCACTACCAGACCTTGGTTGCAACAATGATCTATATGGTCCCAGATTATATCAATAACGTCACACCCCCAACGCAAAATTGATGCAGGAAGGGATGTCACAAACATCACTGACTGCATCCTAAGAGCTCTCCACTCTGGACAATGCATCAGCTACAATATTTTCCTTTCCCCTTATGTGGACTATATCCATTTCATACTCCTGAAGGGCTAAACTCCAACGCAGCAACCCTTGGCCCTGTGCAGCCAGACCAGAGGGGCATGATCACTCAACACAATGAATTTTTTATTGTACAAATAGGGCTTAAGTTGCTTGACAGCCCAGACAATGACATAACATTCCTTTTCAATGGTAGCGTAATTTTGCTCAGTGGGGGACAATTTCTTACTTAGATATGCCACGGGATGTCTCTTCCCTCCTTCCCCCTCTTGCATCAGCACTGCCCCCAGCCCAATATTGGAAGCGTCTGTACATAATAAAAAGGGCTTTTTAAAATCTGGGCTGGCCAAAACAGGCTCCTTGGCCAAAGCGCTCTTTATGCTTTGAAAACCCTGCTCACAGGCCTCTGTTCACAGCACCCGGTCTGGTTTTTCCTTTTTCGTCAGGTCTGTGATGGGAGCAACAATGTCGCTGAATCCCTGCACAAATCTCCTGTAATAGTTGGCCAGACCAATGAAGGATTGGACCTGCTTTTTAGTTCTAGGGGTTGGCCAGTTTTTAATGGCCTCTACCTTTACAGGCTCTGGGCGCAGTTGCCCATTGCCCACCCTGTGCCCCAGGTAGGTCACCTCAGCAGCTCCCATTCTGCATTTAGAAACCTTAACCGTTAGATTGGCCTCCCTGAGCCGGTGCAGCACAATCCCTATGTGGTTCAGGTGATCTTGCCACGAACTGCTGAATACGGCCAGGTCGTCTATATAGGCCCTCGCAAAAGATTTTAATCCCCGTAGGACCTCATTTATAAGTCTCATGAACGTAGCCCCTGAATTTCGCATCCCAAAGGGCAGCACTTTGAACTCATATAGGCCCGATTCCACTATGAAAGCGGATTTTCCTTGTGCCTCGGCATCTAGGGGTATTTGCCAGTACCCCTTAGTCAGGTCCAGGGTGCTTATAAACCTTGCCCCTCCCAGCGTATCCAGTAGATCCTCTATTCTGGGTGTGGGGTAAGGGTCAGGCTGGGTGATAGCATTTAGCTTCCTGTAATCCACACAAAACCTCATGGTCTTATCCTTTTTTGGCACCATCACAATGGGAGAGGCCCAGGGGCTCTGGGATCTGGTGATTATTCCCATTGTCAACATGCTCTCCACCTCTTCCTGGATCTGTCTTTGCATCTCTCCCTTGGCCCTGTAAGCTCTGCTAGGGGCTGGGCGGGGACCCACCGTCTGAATGGAGTGTGTCATCCTATCTGTGAGCCCTGGCCTATTGGAGAATGTTTGCTTGTGGTGTTTTAACAGCCTCAGCAGTTCCTTTCTTTGAGGGGGGGTTAAATCCTCCCCCATCTCAATGCTCTCAAGAGGCGTCTCCTCCTGGCTTTCAGCAACCATGTCAATTAAAGGGGCAGATCCTGCCTCTTCCTCAGCATAACAGATTGTGTTCACATTTACCTCCCTTGAATGGTAGGCCTTCATTCTGTTCACATGCACTGTCTGCACACTTCCCTGGACCTGGGGCTTCCTCACATCATAGGTAACCTCATTAATCCTTTCCACTACCTCCATGGGTCCAGACCAAACATCTTTCATTTTGTTCTTCCTGACAGGATCTAGCACCAACACCATGTCCCCTATTTCAAACGCTCTCTCTTTAGCATCTCTGTCATACCAGGCTTTCTGCGTATCCTGGCTCTCTTTCAGATTCTGCTTAACCAACTTCATCATCTCCTGCAAACTCTCCTTGAATTGAGCCACATACTCGGCCACCGGCTGCTCTGCCTCCTCCACATTACCTTCCCACGAGTCACGAACCAAATCTAGGGGCCCCCGGACCTGCCTCCCATAGAGCAGTTCAAAGGGAGCAAACCCTGTAGACTCTTGGGGCACACTCCTGTATGCATACAATAGATACGGCAGCATAACATCCCAGTCATTCTGGCGTCTATCCACATACATTTTTAACATAGACTTCAGGGTTCCATTGAACCTCTCCACTAGACCATTAGTCTGGGGGTGGTAGGGAGCGGCTTTCAGGTGCTTCACCCCACATAACTCCCACAACTGTTTGAAAACCACAGACATAAAGTTAGACCCACGGTCAGACAATATTTCCTTGGGAAAACCCACTCTGCTGAAAATAGAGAACAAGGCCACTGCCACTGTCTCTGCCTCGATATTAGCCAAGGCTACAGCCTCCGGATATCTGGTAGCAAAATCTACCAACACCAGGATGTATTTCTTCCCATTTCTGGAAGGTTTAGGGAGTGGCCCCACAATATCCACAGCTACTCTGGCAAAAGCTTCCCCAATAATGGGCAGAGGCTGGAGGGGCACCTTGCTAGGCCCCCTTAACCCCTTACGCTTCTGGCACAGCTCACAGCTCCTGCAGTAATCTCTCACTGACCCCGAAAGGTGAGGCCAGTAGAAATTCTGCTCTAGCCTGTCGCACGTTTTGCCTATACCCAGATGTCCTGCAAAGGGACTATCATGAGCCAACTTCAACAAATCATTGCGGTAACTCTCAGGTACCACAAGCTGTTTGCGAGCTGTTGCTTGGGAATTCTTCCTTCCCCTAGGTGGTTCCCTATACAACAGCCCATCCTGCATAAAAAACCTGCCTCTCTCTTCACAGGCTGGGACCTGACTCTGAGCATCATTCCTGGCCCTCTCTAGAGATACATCACTCTGCTGAGCCACAATGAATTCACTCTGGGTTTTGTTTGGATTCAGAATCATCTCTGATATTTCAGATAAACCCTCACTTGATCCATCTTGAGAGGCACTCTCTGTCTGGTTGCTGCCCCCTTCACTGCCATTAGTCAGGGTATCTGCCCCAGCCCCAAATTCTTTCTGTGACCTGGTCACTACATTAACTTGGCCAGGCACCCCCAATATGTTATTTCCTACCAAGACATCAGCCGGAATCAAATCCCGGACAGCAGCCTTCACATCCCCTTTAAAGCCATCCCACTCCAGGTGGATTCTGGCCATCGGCAGGTTCACAGAATACTCGGATAACGCCACTACCGTCACATACTCCCCCGGCAGCATGTCCTCCGGCTTCACCAGATGTCCCTTGACTATAGTTACATCCGAGCCAGTGTCTCGCCATCCCGTGCATTCAACATCATTGACCTTTGCCTCCATGATAAACCTCTCACTCCCCTGCCATGCCTCAGTCCTGACATAACTGGTGAGCTTATCACCTCCTCCCATGCCACTGGAGACGATGGGGTTAACATTAGCTACTGCTGTGCTTGCACCTGAACTTAAGGTGGAGCTGTTGTGGCTTGGTTCAGCCTGAGTGCTCAGGGTAATGGAGTTGGCATTTATCGTGGCATTTGGGGTTGCTGGCTTTGGGCTGCCCTTCAGGGTCGGGCAATCTGGTCTCATGTGGCCCAGCATACCACAGTGATAGCATGTAATCTGTTCCGTCCTGGGATGAGAGTTCCTACCCTCCGGGCCCCCTTGAACTCCTCTAGAAGAGTCAGGGACAGATTTACTTTTAAATCCCTCCCTCCTCTTGAACTGGGGAGAATGGTGATTAGTTTTCCCCGGGGTTTTACACCCTTCTCGAGCCCTGTTTTGGGTATGGGCATCCGCAATCTCTGCTGCCCGTAGGACTGACTCAGGGTCCCTGTCACACACAGCTGCTCTCACATGGTCAGGCACGATATCTAAGAACTGTTCCAAAGTTATCAAATCCAGCAGTTTTTCAAAACTCCCATGCGCCTTGGCCCCCACAACCCACTTTTTAACAAAACCCATCAGCTTATGAGCACATTCTACAAAAGTACAATCCTTAGGCATTTTAAACTCTCTAAACTTAACTCTGTAAGATTCAGGAGTAACCTTGAATCGCCTTAACACAGAATCTTTAAACTGCCCATAATCCAAGGCTTCTTGTTCCCCCAAGTCATTAAATACCTCCCTGGCTTTTCCAGTCAGTCTGGTCAGCAGGACAGGCATTCGCTGACCCTCGGGGATCTGGTACAGATTGCAGAGGCGTTCAAAGGTAGACAAAAACTCCTCTATATCCTCAGTATCATTGTAAATGGGACACATCCTTTCCCAGTTTTTCTCATGGCGGGGGGGAGGTGGAGTACCAGGTGGGGATGACTTTCTCCGCTCTTCCATTACTTGGAGCTGAAGTCTGGCCGTCTCCTGTTCCATCCTGTGAGTCTCCTGCTCAGCAGCGAGCAGCTCTAGACGTCCCTTACGAGCTCTCTCTTCTCTCTCATCAGCCTCCTTCTTTCTTTGATCGGCTTCTTTCTCTCTCTCAGCAGCCTCCTTCTCTCTCTCAGCAGCCTCCTTCTCTCTCTCTCTTTCTAATTCTGCTATTTTTTGCTTCTCCAGCAATCGAAGATCTGCTAGCTTCTGTTCATGCTCAAATTGCAGTTTACTTGTCACCCTTTGCATTCTAATTTTTTCTGCCTCTTCTGCAGCCTCAGGTAAGGGCTGTGCTCTTGCCCCCTGATCACTGGCTATTAACAGGTTTCTCAGTTCTTGATTTGTAGCTTTCTTTCTAAAGCTTATCCTCTTTTCTGAACACAAATTTTCCAGGGCTTTTTTGCCAAGTCCCTCATATGCTCTTTGCTCAGCCATTGCAGCAGTTCTTTAACCAACAAAACTCTCAATCCCAAAACTCAAATTTGGACAGCGTGGGGTTCTGACCCAAAGCTTAATTGACCTGGTTCTGTGGATCCAAGCACGACTACGCCACTGTGACAATGCGGTTCTGGTGGAACCCAACTGAGAGTGCCAACTCAGGACAAATTGCTCAAACAGGGCAGTTACAGCCCAAGGCTGGGGTTTTTTCCACCTCTAAGGCAAACCAAACCAGCCAGACTAGGAGGACTTCGGTCTCACCCCCTGGCTAACCGCAAGTCTCACAAGCAATCTCCTTAGACACCCCAGTTTCCCAGTATTACCACCAGTGCCACTCGTTATGGGGACAAATGGTTATGAATACCAATACCCCAGTAAAAGAAAAAGGTTCTCCCGATCCCAAAGGACCAAGCCCCAGACCCAGGTCAATATACAAATCAGATCTTATCCACAAATCACGCTGTTGCCAATCCTTTAGAATCTAAAATCTAAAGGTTTATTCATAAAAGGAAAAGGATAGAGATGAGAGTTAGAATTGGTTAAATGGAATCAATTACATACAGTAATGGCAAAGTTCTTGGTTCAGGCTTGCAGCAGCGATGGAATAAACTGCAGGTTCAAATCAAGTCTCTGGAACATCCCCCGCTGGGATGGGTCCTCAGTCCTTTGTTCAAAGCTTCAGCTTGTAGCAAAGTCCCTCCAGAGGTAAGAAGCAGGATTGAAGATCAGATGGAGATGAGGCATCAGCCTTATATAGTCTTTTCCAGGTGTAAGAACACCTTTGTTCTTACTGTGGAAAATTACAGCAAGATGGAGTCTGGAGTCACATGGGCCAGTCCCTGCATACTGTGCTGAGGTACAAGGCGTATCTGCCTTCTCTCAATGGGTCCATTGTATAGCTGATGGTCCTTTAATGGGCCATCAAGCAGGCTAGGCAGAGCTAACACCATGTTGTCTGGGATGTCACCCAGCAGCATAGCCTAAGTTTGCCATACAGACAGTATAGAGCCAATATTCCTAACTTCAACTACAAAACTGATACATACATATAGACAGCATAATTATAACCAGTAAACCATAACCGTGTCTTAGACACCCCATTTGACCCCCTTTATACAAGATCTGGGTGCCACTACCAGACCTTGGTTGCAACAATGATCTATATGGTCCCAGATTATATCAATAACGTCACAAGGGGGCAGTCAGGGAGCAGGGGGGGGGGATTGGATGGGGCATGGGAGTCCCAGGGTCTCTCAGGGGGTGGGGGGTGGATAGGGGTCAGGGCAGTCAGGGGACAGGGAGCAAAGAGGGTCCGGGGGGGGTCATCAAGGGGGTGGTCGGGAACAAGAAGCTGGGGGGTTTGGATGAGTCAGGAGTTCTGGGGGGGGCTGTCAGGAGGCAGGGGTGTGGAGAGGGGTTGGGGAAGGCAGGGAGCGGGGGGGTTGTATTGGTCGGGAGTTCTGGGGGTCCTGTCAGGGGGTGGGGAGCAGTTGGATAGGCATGGGAGTCCTGGGAGTCTGTCTGGAGCTGGGGGTGTGGATAAGGGTCGGGGCAGTCAGGGGACAGATAGCGGGTAGGGTCCTAGGGGGGCAGTCAGGAGACAAGGAGCAGGGAGGCTTAGGTAGGTGGTGGAGTCCTGGGGGACAGTTAGAGGCAGGGGTCCCATGAGGGGGTAGTCAGGGGACAAGGAGCAGGGGGGTTGGAGGTTCGGAGGGGGGAAGTCAGGGGGCGGGAAGTAGGAGGGAGTGGATTAGGGCAGGGGTGGGGCTAGGGCGGGGCTCCCTGGGTGCACACCCTAATGAAATGGGCTGCGCATGCCTATGGTATCTATTAAGGTGTTCGTAAATGATTCCCTGTGGCTCATAATTGTTTTAAGTTTTGTTAAATTGGGTCTATTAAGGCACCAAATGTATATATTTATTCTGCTTGCACATTATAAATGTGATCGAGTCATGATCATTTGTACTCAAGTTAAACAAAGCCTTTTTGAAAACAGTGTAATAATACTGAAAAACTGTCCTTGACATTAACAAAGTAGCAAACTCCGACATTTTTTCCACTATGAGAGAATTTATGCTCCAGAAACTGCCTTGTGTATCTACAGAGCAGAAACACAGTAATCATGAGGTATATGTACTCAAACTCTTGACACTAAAAGTCTATCTTAGGTACTTATACAGCCCCCTCGATGGGTGTGACATAATATTTAATGTATTTATTCTCATATCATCAAGGATTTGAACCCAGATCTTAGCTCCATGTTTACAGTCAAAAACTATCCTTCCACTCTGGCCAATAGGAGGGGTGACACTGTCAATGTGTATTAATGTTTGTGTATAGTTTACAGTAAAACTGGGGTGAATCTGTTGAAACACCAGGGCATCCTTCAGATGTAGTGGGGATCAACATCCACTATGAAATGTGCACATGTCCACAGCTGAACCTGTTCTTGAAGAACTTGCATCATTAGGAAATAGAATAACCACAGTAATCAAAACCCACTGTACGACTCATAAGCAGGTGCCAGGAACTGTGCCATTCTTTTCACAGCTGTCACCTAAGAACATACTTCTTGAGGATGATGTCATTGGAATGTCACACAGAAGAATTTACAGCTCTTGTTTATCACAAATTCCTTTGAAGGCCACTCCTCTCCTTGGTAGTAAAAGAGCAGCTACACCTGGTCTACATTAAATACGTTCTGAAAAACACACACAAGCAAGTTTTGAGTCTAACTCACAGAAGGCTCATGATACCAGAAGGCACTTCTCTTGTTGGAATCCTGAGAAGTATTTCATTTTTCTCTAATGACACAGAGGTTAGGTTTCACCACTCATCAGAGCTAAGTCAATTTTGGATTAATCTTTCTCCAGTCAGTGTCTGTTAGATAAGTACAGTTCTCTCAAACCCATGTCTCAAAAAGTGCTACTATGTTTCTATGTAAAGCTGGGTTTTAGACAGTTCCATGGCTGGGGTTTAGGCAGACCATAGCATTCATTAACCCACTTTAAACAAGGGCTTATCTAGTCTACCCACTGTTGCACCTTTCTTTTTCTTATTATTCATCATATGCGTGTGGTCTTCCTCCTGACTATGAACAGGAGGATATGAGCCAGATTATCTGATTTTTACAATGCTAAACAAACTGGGTGGTGAGGGAGTATGATAGCATGGAGTCAATTGTGTCTGTTTTTGTTTTGTTTTGTTTTTGTTTTGTTTTTTTATCCTGCCCTCATATAAAATCCAACATTTTTGAAATCCCTTTTGTTTATCTTAAAATTAAAAAAAAAAAAAAAAAAAGACCAGCAGTATACACACCGATGTTAGCCTATGCTCACTTGTCTCCAAATGCAGTTTGGGATTTCTGAAATTTGAGCTCAGCTACTTGCTACCTTTAATGCCTCAACAATGAAGTACAAGATTTGCAACACATGTTTTTAGTCTTCATCACAGGCCCATTAAAGAGAAGCATTCGACTGATGGTAAAGAGCCAGCCTCAATATAGTACACTCATAAGGGATGTTGTCAAAGGGGGCAAATAGTTTGCTGTACTTCAAATTAGGACCCTTATCACTAAATACAAGAAGTCTGACTTAATGCTCTGAAGTGGGACATCAGATATAGACTAATGAAAAATGCATTAAAGGAATCAAAAGTAGATAAACACATAATTTCAGTTATAGTTATCAATTTCCCTAACTAGTCACACCCCTGAGGTAATGACTATTTATAGAATAAGAAAGTTTCAAACTAATAATCAACACAACTTATTATCCAAGGAACCCATAAACATAAACTACAAGAAAATATAGCTTTTAATCACTTAAATGTCTTTAAATTGCAACTTATTTATGATTCCTGAAATAGTTATCCTGAGAAGAAAAAAATACTGAACTTGACTATGCACAACTTGTCTCCTCAAGGCATTTTTGTTTAAATGTTTTTCTACTGAATGTATTGAAATATACAACTTTAACGAACAGAAATGTGACATTTATTTAAAATGCAGTTACTGAGGATAAATAGCCACCAGACTTGCAGAAAATTATACATTTAGGGTCAAATACAAATGTGATATAGAACAGTGTAATTCATATAACTTACATGCTATGGGGTTAGTAGGACCAAAGGAGCAATTAACAGGAAGGTGTAAAAGTCCATCCCCTCCCACACTCACACTTTGTACTATACCTTCTTTACCCCCTTCTGTGATTACTTTTTCCTGTCTACTACTTTCAGTCATATTATCATCTCAATGCAAGATTCTTAAACCCTTCCTCATTTTGCATAGTGCCTTAGTCCCCAAGAGGTCCCAGTGAAACCAGCGAGACTTCTCATGGAGTGAGTTTCTACTCAGTGTGAGCATGGGTATCAGAATCCAGCCCTCTTTGTGCAAGTTACATTTGAGTAAGTGGGTTTGTAAGTGACAACCTATTTATATCAACTCTGAATTTAGCCCTTACCCTCTCTTCTAATCCTCATTATCCTCTGCTGTGTCTTAGAGTTGTGATCTTCCCATGAGAGGAAACCATACCAAACCATTTCCTTTAGTTATCTATATCCGGCAAGGTCATACATGGTTAGCACCATGAGAAACAATGGGACTTTATGTAGTCCTGGTTCCTGAGGTGCATGAAATCCTAACATTATAGATATGGGAGTCATCATGTGCTACCTCATTACAGGAAATATAGTAAAAACAGCAGATATATCAACTATGGGTGAATAAAATCTGAATGGACATTCTAGGTCATTCCTCATTTCCCACTAGGCAACTAGAATGAGAAGAAATATTTAAGGAAGATCTCAATAATGTTTTTTTTTTTTTAAAAAAGTTCTACTGTGTGTGTCAAATGCCAGTGAAAATCTCCTCAATAGATGACTTTTCTTTTCTTTTTTGAGAAGGCAAATGGGAGATTCTAATCTTTTAGACCCATTAAGAACTGTCAGAAGTCTCTGAAAATGAGCTTGACCTTATGGGTAGTAAGGTCAGTTTTAATACCTGCTATCAGAGTATGTAAAAAAAGGAGGTACAATGTCAGAAGCCCTTGGCAGATAGCATGTCCTTAAGGAAAATATCTGATTGATGACTTATTCAGAATTGAAATGTAAAATTGCAGCCATACAGTGCATACAGGGAAAAGACTTATTAAAATATGCCCCACCAAGCTTTATTTTTTTGATGCTTATGAAAGGTAGCTTTATGGTCCTAACCGCTGATTGTTGAATTTTAAGATCTAATGATTTACTCCCCACCCTTCCAGGCCTAAATTATCTACTCACCTGGTGGAGAATATGTTACACAAACTCATTGACTCTTTTACCCCAGTCCTCCACTGCGCCTGCTGTGTTACCAGAGACCTGTTAACATTTAATTGATTTTAAAAGAATGTTAAAATGTATCTGTCACATGCAGCAGAGGCTTTTTACTTGGACATACTTCAAAGGTTTGGAACAGTAAGTCTATCCATTAGTGCTTGTTATAATATAGTTGTGATGGGGTGTTCCCCCCCCCCCCTTGCCCTGAAAGGGTTAATGCAGACTGAGAAGGTGGCTAATTAACCCACAAGGTCACAGCTAAGGTAAATCAGGTGGCCAAGTAATCACCTGACTGAATGAGGGGGCCCAGCTGAGAAGGAAAGAGCTAGGCTGGTAGGGTTGCCAATCTTCCAGGATTGTCCTAGAGGCTCCAGGAATATGTCTAACCAAAACTGGCAACCCTATCGGCTGAGTCTATAAAGACAGGAAATTGGAAGCAGAAGGGGGGTGTTGGGAATGTCTGCAGTAACTCCCTGGGAGAAGGGAGGTGCATTTGGGCTGGCAAACCCAGAGAGGGGGTGTGGTGGGGCAGCTGCCCCACGCCCGGAGAGCGTGGGTTGCGGCAGGCCCGGGCACCTGTGTATTCCAGCAGCCAATAAGAGAAGGGCTTGTTGCAAGCCAATCAGGGCCCAGCTCAGCCATATAAAAGACTGCTGAGGGAGAGAGCAGTCAGTCTGTCCCAGGCCTTCAGAGGGGAAGGTCTGTCTCCAGAGCTGGGAGGCCAGCACCACGGACAGTGCAGTGCAGGCCAGCCTTGGAGAGCATGAGAAGGTCCTACTCTGTAGTCTGCCAGGCGGCAGGCCTGGAAGGAAAAGGCCTAGTGGGGAGAAGGGCCGTTGGGGAAGCGTTCCAGAGGAGCAGTCAGAGGAGGAAGGAGAAGGCAGACAGCAAGGCTGTCGCTAGAGGGCCTCTGGACTGGGATTCAGAGTAGTGGGCGGGCCTGGGTCCCCCCCCTTCCTCCCTTTTTTGTTCCCTTTGGCCATACAGTCAGCCATAGGCCACAGGGAGTGGCCAGCTGGAACCACACCAGATCCTGGACTGTGGGGATTGGACTTAAAGGTGTGGGACTGTTGATCATCCAGCCCCCCCACCCCCCCAAGGGGGTGCAAATGGACAGAAGGACACTGTCGGCGGACAGTGTTCCAGAAGACGACGCTGTGCGTTGGGAGCAAAGCGAGTCTGCATGCTAACCAAAGGCGAGATGACAGATGGGATGCCACCAGAAGGGGGTGCTCTACTGGATTGAACCAATTTCCCGAGATGACCAGTAGGAGGCACTGCAGTGGTGAGTCCCAACCCTGTCACAAGGGGGAAGCCAGGAAGATAGGACAAGGCTTTGGCATTGTGACCTGGTTGGAGAGCTAAGTCATGAAGCGACAGCAGCAGCTCATGGAGCGAGAGAGGGGCCCTAGACTCCGAGAGAGTGTTGGAATATATCGTACAGCCATGGGAAAGGACATTGACCTCATGAGCTACTTCCTAGAACAACCAGAAGGAGGTGCAATCCTAGTGGTGAGTGGAGCACCCTGTCACAATAGTATAGACCGAGATTATGCATGGTTTTTGCATGAGAGGTGACAGACATGCAGAGGAATCTTCTTGTTCCTTGAGTCCCCACAAACAAATTGCAACCCATGCACTTTCCTGAATGCAGGTGCTTTTCCTTGCTAGCATCCCCAAGATGCCCTAGGGAATGCATGCTGCACTGTCCTATGAGGTGGGGTTGTGCCTCTATTGTGGCAAAGAGCTCTGGAGGGAAGCGGTAGAAGGCATGATGCCTCTTGGGACTGAGTGGCTATTGTGCCAACCCCATTGCAGGCCTTTGCCATAAAGGCGAAACTTGACCCATAAAATGCTGCAGGGCTTTCAATCACAGACTTTAATGTAGCAGCTGTGAACTTGTGGGCAACTTATCAATTAATGCAAATGATTCTTGAAATCAATGGAGCTATGACCACTTGCACCTGCTGAAGCTCTGCCCCTATGTTTCTAGCTAGAGTTTCCTGGCATGGCAACACCCTCCCTGCTGCAACTGTTGCGGCACTCTGTATCCATTCAGTATATGCTCAATAGTAAAAAATGTAGAACTCCATGAAGTTTTTAAAGAGTGCTTAGTACACCTGCACTTTCCTTAAATACAATCAAACATTTCCCCCACATTTGTTGCTTTTTGTTTCCCCTCATTATATTGTATACTGTAGTATAATAAATACATACCATCAAATGTTGGCCTTGTGCACTAAGGCCTAGATTGTTATGGTGTTTAGGTCGTGATGTGCTATGAGTTGCAATGCCTAACTGATTTAGGAACCTAAATCCAACTTTCAAAAGGGATTTAAGCTCTTCGGAGCTACAATCCCATTGATAGTTATTGGTATTTAGACTAAGCCTTTTTGAAAATTAAAATTAGGCTCCAAATCAGTTAAGCATTGCAAGGCTTAGCACAGCAAAGCCTAAATACCTTAATAAACTGGGTCAAATTATGTTTACCTTAATTTCTCCAAGCACTTCAGCTTCATCATATTTCTGGCAAATAATTTCATTCTTAGCTAACCTGTCTGTTTATTATTTATTTTAACTTTCAATTTTTTTTTCAAAGTGAATTGAGCACTTATGAGAGCTACCACTGCACAGCTTCTGTCCCGAAAAGGGGGCGGCAGAAATGCAAGCTTCTTCAAACTGACCTGCCGTTAATGTCAGCCTTGACCAGGAGGGACCTCCTAGAAGAGTACCAGAACTATATCACCATTTGGGCTCCTGAGATTGCTGGCAAAGGTGCCATTTCTGCGAGTGATTTGGCATGTGGATGCTAAACCCATCAACAAATTTTATGTTGGCCACAGGACATTCTTCAGCCAACTGACTTTCAGTCACTTGGTATTTGAACCAGTGATGTAGATGGTATCACCTTAATCAACAGTTTTCCTCCTGACTCTGCATCGATACATTTTAAAATAGCACAATCATTACTCAGATCTTCTGTGTGTCCTTTCTAGTCATTCTGCAGACATCTTATTCCTAACCTGCCGCTTTCCTAGCTGCATAATGAATTTGAGTCTCTACAGCTTGGAACTTTCCAATCAGAATTACAACACAGACAATACTTTGTAAAACAGAACATAAGGCTTTATTCATGTAACTAGTCAGCTGATGTAGCTCATCTTCTTTCTGTTAACGCTGGTTCTATATTTGATGCTGTTAAACTGCTCCAGCTATCTGTGAATAAGCATAGTATATCCAGCAGATATCCATCCCCAATTGCTTTTAGTTATTAGTCTCAGTGGGTTTGTTTTGGTCTGTTTTCCCAAATTTTAAGCTCTCTTACTTAGATCCAAGTGAAACTTTTTTGACCAAGGGACAGCTGGGGCACAGAGGAGCCCTGGCCACTCCCCTTTCAATTAGTATTCTTCTCCTGCAGAAGAGGCTAGGGGAATGAGCTGCTATTCCAGCTCCATGACATTTGGGGTTGGCATAAGGGGAATTCCTAGGCAGTTAGGCCCAGAACCACAAAGGTATTTAGGCACCTAAGTCCCAGTTTTAGACACCACTGCAATCCACAAAATTGCCCCTCAACTGTGGCCTAACCCTGTAGATTCTTACACTCACTGGTCACCTATATTTCCTTGGTAAAAGCTCCCTTGGTGCTTAAGTTTTTCCTGTGGGAATGCATTCTACAGCCTCATTCTAGGCATCTGGGCTCCTGCTTAGGCTCCAGTGTGATTCATGAACTAGGGGTAGACAGGCTAAGGAGCACCTATTTGGACTGATCTAGTAGGTGTGATCAGAGCCCATCTCTCAGGTCAGTTCCCATTCAAAACATGGCTGCAGGAGGAAGAGATGATGGTAGCAGCTCCCTCCTGTTGAAGTCATTACACTTTGGATATATAATAGTCACTGGCTCTGGGTCTCTCACTTGCTAAGTGGGTGTCTTAACCATTGAACTATGGATCCTCTTGCGCTTTCTTTCTCTCTCGCCCAATAACTCTCTTTAAGTATTTCAAAAAAGTGAAACCGCTTCAAGAGGAGAGACTATATCCCTATCAAACTATCCCATAGCTCAGTGGTTAGAGCACTCTCTTGAGAGGGGTGAGAGAGCCCTGTTCAAATTCTTTTGCACCATCAGGCAAAGGGAGGAGTGGAACCCATATCCCAGGTGAATGCTGTAACAACTGGGCTAAAAGTTATAAGGTGAGCACCTCTACCTCCTCTGGCCATTTTGTGTGGAGAAAGGCAGGCACCTAACTCACAAGAATCAGCTATGGCACCTAAGTCTGAGAGGGGTTCCTGGTGGTAGATTGCTAGCAGAGATAGGTACCTCATTTCAACTTGGTTTTAGATGCCTATCTCCATGAGAGGGCTGAACCTAGGACACAGCTCTCTGGTACGCATCTCCTATTGGCTAGCTTAGGCAGTTTTCCTCCTAGTATGCTAGCTTTGTGGACCTTATTCTTAGGTTCCTACTTCTCCCCATTCATTGTATAGAGAGCTTAGGCACCTATTCAGGCTTTGTCGATTGTATTATTACTGTGATATTTTTTTTTAAAGGCACCAACATTTAGTTCAGGGATCGGCACCTTTGGCATGCGGCCCGCCAGGGTAAACACCCTGGCGGGCCGGGTCGATTTGTTTACCTGCCACATCTGCAGGTTTGGCCGATTGCAGCTCCCACTGGCCGTGGCTCACCGCTCCAGGCCAATGGGGGCTGCGGGAAGCAGTGGCCAGTACATCCCTTGGCCCGCACCACTTCCCGCAGCCCCCATTGGCCTGGAGTGGCGAACTATGGCCAGTGGGAGCTGTGATCGGCCAAACCTGCAGATGTGGCAGGTAAACAAACCGGCCCGGCCCGCCAGGGTGCTCACCCTGGCGGGTCGCATGCCAAAGGTTGCCGATCCCTGATTTAGTTCAATGCTTAAGTCTTTTGTGAATCTGGGCCTTAATTAAAAAAGATGGCTTTCTGGTTATCTGGTGCTGCTGTATCAAGAGATTGAAAATGAGCTTTATAATGGAGCCCAGTAACCCTAACTATGGAGATAATATGGGTTGAGTTTCCAAAGCATAGTAGTGGACTCGTCACACAATTGCCATTGAAATAAGTGGGAATTCTGTAGCAAAATCCTCCATTTAGATTAAAAACTCTAGTTCTTGATATCTCAATAATATTGACTAATTATGATCTAAACTGGGTAAAATGCAATCCACTGCAGTGATGAGCACCTTTGTAAAAACTTGTGGTAATAACATACAATTGTTCAGGCAAGTTTTTGGATGACTTTCAATGGCACTATTGAGATACTTATTAGTTGGTGATCAGATAAAGTCCTATTTTATGGTACTTTCTTTCATATAATGTACTCTATTTAGATGCTATGGGTGCAATATTTGAATATAAATCTTTAAAATTGTCATTATTTATATCCCTTGGGTAAGAGAGAAGGGAAATGGTTTGATATTAACTTTTTAAAAAAAATCTAAAACAAGATTTCAGTAAAGGGTAAGAAGGCATAGACAGCATCTAAAATAAAAGCCTCTCCCAATCTAAAGTCAACTGTGTTACCGAAAGGGAAATAATAAAAGATGTACAGGAACAGTTTGTACTTTGTACTATCAAACAGTCCCATCACAAAACCATGCTGTTAGGTGCAGACTGCCTGAAATGCCCTCCAGCATAACACAAAGACAAGAAGAATAGAAAATATAACTTGGTCCAGTATTGGACTTAATGGGAAGTCTTCCTCATTTATGCTTAGAGGAAAACTGAAACTGAAAGGAGCCGACATACAAAATAAGTGTCTAAGAAGAGTAGTGCCCAAGAAAGGTCTTGTGGAGTTAAAGAAACTTAATTCAACTTCTGAACATCTCTAGAGGACATTGTTCTGAATAAGCAGCCATGGAGGAAAAAGAACCTCAATGTAGAGAGACTGACCATTTGCTCTCCAGAGCAGATGTTTTCTTATCAATAAGAATGTCCCATTCATGTCGTCAAAATGTTTTTCAGAGACTAAATCCCATATTTTCTAAAAGTATGTGCACAACTTTGTTGCAATTGATTATATAAAATGTGATATCCACCCTCTTGGGATTAAAAAGAGGTAAAAGCATGAGCAGCTACAATTTGAGCTAGCGAGCCAAGGCTTTATAGCTGGGAACTGTAATAACTTATCACCTCTGTGGATAAGCTTGGGAGATCTGTGGGGAAAGATTTGTAACACATACTCTCCAATGGGTTACATAAACTCAGGGATGGGGGAGGTATCTTCAGGCTTGCATGTGTGCATACAAATATGGAGTCTGGTTTGAGACCCTTTTGAAAATTCAGCACTAATTGTCTTCAGTAAAAAACGTTTATAAAATCTCTTTCTTTGAATCTAGATGATGGTTGTCTCTATAGAGAGATGTAAAAATATTTTCAGGAGGCCTGATCCAGTATTTGACATTGATTTGATGGCTGCACAGTCAGGTCCAAGGTGGTGTCAGAGAAGCAACTTCCAATTCAGTATATAAAAGACAACCTTCAGCCTTTTTGGTTTTCCTGAGTTTTGTGTTCTGGATGAAATGTTGTGAAAAGGATACACAAACTACACAATTCGGTTTCTATTACACCAGACAAGCATTTCTTTACTCATTATTTACAACTTGTTGCCTTGATTCAAAAGTCCTAATACATAAACCTTGTTCAACAATCCACAAACATTAACACAGGGCTTGAATCTTTTTAGTTGGCTACTTGTACTTTCTTGCATATGGTACCTGTGCACTTTTGGATGTGTATACACAAATCAAGTATTTTTAAATGTGGCTAAATATATAGCTGTCTGTCCATGTGTTCACTCAAGCACTTGATTTCCACATGTACATCCAGCACTGGGTATAAAAGGGATCTCAATTTTTTCCATGCCTTGGATCATGATTTAATACATGGTGAATGGAGGAACAGGTGCTTCACCGATGTGCACATACATCTCTGTGATAACTATAGCAATTGCTTCCATGGAAATGTAATGCTGGGAGATTACTTAGGTTGACAGGTTTCAGAGGGGTAGCCATGTTAGTCTGTATCCGCAAAAAGAACGAGGAGTACTTGTGGCATCTTAGAGACTAACAAATGTATTTGGGCATAAGCCTTTGTTGGCTAAAACCACAAGTACTCCTCGTTCTTTTTATTTAGGTTGAGATTTTCAATACTGCTAGAATATGGAAACCCAAAGTCCCATTAACATCAATGCAAGTTGAGCATCCAAATACATAAGCACCTTTTGAAAATCTTAATCTTGCTTTATTTCAGATTATTTGTTATGCAATTTCTCATCTGAAAATGAGAAGGAGGTGCCAATACCATGCAATTTATTAACTATCTGCAAAGCGTTAAAGCTGCTTTACAGACCTCAGTTTAAGAACCTCTGTTTATGTGATTGGAAACACACAAACTGGGAGTATTCTGAATTTTAGGCCTACAAGTTTTATAGGATTCTAAAATTTTAAAATGCTGGATGATTTCTTTTCTTATTGATCAAAACCAAAGGATTTATATTTTTAAATGTTGTAATTTAACATTTTTAAAGGAAAATATTTGCACTCCATGGAGTTAACCATTTTCAGGAACTAGATACAATTAGGCAGACACTTATTGTGCCTAGAAATCAATGGGAGAAGCAGGCAGATTTGTATGGTACATTTAGGTTCCATTATCCAATTTACACTTCTCATGTGGTGGAGGTAAATGTGGTTTTGTTTATAACTTGCTTACTTTATATGTGGTTTGGGAGTTGTATATTAAATTAGATAATCTGCAGCTGCTGGAAACATGTTTCTCTGATCTTCTCTGTCCTTGAATGCTTTACTATGGATTCTGTGATGGCTTTGCTGTGAGTTTATAGATGTTGGTAAGGAATATTTTACTTATAGTGTCAAACCTTGATGGCACTTTCAATGATTTTCACATTTAGTTAAAATTAACTGATGTTTTTGTGTTGGAATCATAAGGTTGAAAATTGCACTATATATATATATATAAACACAATAAAATTACAAACTGTTTAGAAACAAAACAAGTATTAGAAACTACAGAAATGATCTGCGGTTAAATATACAATTCTCAACCCAATCTTAAGATACCCATACATGGAAACTTTTTTTTTTTTCTGCAATCTTAATTCTGGTTTTTGTAATTATGCCAGTTTCCAATCTTCACATCTTTGTTCCTTTCATATCTAAAGTGATCCTGACAGCTTTTACCGTGAATATAGAGGTGTGATATTGTAAGATGTCTCTTCTGAATCAGTCTGTTTGAATTCATACTTGCACATATTTTTCTGACTCACTGAGTTCTGACTGTGCATATGCATTCTTGGATGAGTATGCACAAAGCACATGTGGCTAAATATATAACTGTGTATCCATGTGGATACCCAAATATTTGATTTGCACAATAACGTCAAACTAGAACTGGATGAAAATTTTCAGTTGGAACTTTTGCTAAGAGCTTTAAGAGTTCAGATTGGAGTAATGCATCACTTGTGGTGATGAAAGCTGCTGGCATTTTGAGCACATCATGGCCATCCTTTAGTCTTTTCTTCACATTTTGTTGAATAACAGGTTTAAGAAATTTGCACCCAGTGGCTACAGAATTATTACATTTGGAGAAGCCACTGCATTTGTGTAGTTAGATATAACAAACTTCATACATGTGTCAATGTGTGATTTGTGAGCACACTAACAATGGCTATCCATGTCAAAAGGACAATATAATCATCTAGGCCTAAGAGGCTTTTTATAATTAGCTCTTAATATTTGGGGTAACATCTATTCTATCAGCACTTAGATCCAGTACTACAGTGATAAGTGACTTATAAAACCCTAAGATAACTGAACACATGTTGTCTTAATAGAAGAATAAAGAAATACGGCCTTCAGTATGTTGTTTGTCTAATCAGTATTATGTGTAATATTTCTTTTCATGTGGATTGTTTGTACTATAAATCAGGGATTGGCAACCTTTGGCAAAGCCAGTTTGTTTACCTGCTGCATCCGCAGGTTCGGCCGATCGCGGCTCCCACTGGCCAAGGTTCACTGCTCCAGGCCAATGGGGGCTGCGAGAAGCGGTGTGGCCAGTGGGAGCTGCGATTGGCTGAATCTGTGGACGCGGCAGGTAAACAAATCGGCCCAGCCCACTAGGGAGCTTACCCTGGTGGGCTGCATGCCAAAGGTTGCTGACCCCTGCTATAAATACTTCTGGACTTTGCACAGCAACTAAACTACACAGAGGAGGGCATTCTAGTGATGTTGGCAATGATGGGATCAGCATATTATAGGAACAATCATACTGAAAAAGGCAAGTGGTACATCTAGTCCATTATCCTGCTTCTGACAGTGATCCGTACCAGTTGTCTGAAGACACAACCTTACAGTCAGAAGTTACAAGATAACCTACTCATAAAATTTCCATCTAATTCCTAATAGTTGGAACAGGGGCTTATGCTCTAAAATTTGAAGGATTATGTCCCTTCCAAAGCTCTTGTGTTTTATAACATTGACTAATATAACACTGCATATCCTTATCTATATTACATTCTGAATCCTCCTAAGCTCTTGACTTCAATGATTTTCTTGACGATGAGTTCCAAGTGCTCTAATGAAATGAGATGAAACATATTTATGGATGGATGGAATTTCTACACTTTTTTTCCTCCCCTCTGCTTTAAATCTTTGAAGGAGCTTCCAGGAAACCTCTTCTCCCACCCTGGGAAGTTTCTGAGGCCTTGTCTATAGTGGTGATGAACATTGTTTTTAAGCATAGCCAGCTAATATAGAACTCAAACTTTTGAATGTCTGTTAGTGTAAATGTAGTTTACTTTTTTAGTGTGAGAACTGGATGGAATGTCAGGACTCTATTTTTCAGTGTCCTGTCTCTTTAAGGCAGGGGTTCTCAAACTGAGGGTCAGGACCCCTCAGGGGGTTGTGAGGTTATTACATGGGGGGGGTTGTGAGCTGTCAGCCTTCACCCCAAACCCTGTTGGCATCCAGAATTTATAATAGTGTTAAATATATTTAGAAGTGTTTTTAATTTATAAGAGGGGGCGTCACACTCAAAGGCTTGCTATGTGAAAGGGGTCACCAGTTCAAAAGTTTGAGAACCACTGCTTTAAGGTGTGGACCTTTATTGGGGAGGTCAGAGGGCCACAGCTCTAGTGTTCAGAGTGAGCTTGAAGCAAAATGAGGTACTCCTGGAAGGTGCTCAAGTTGTGGGTTTTTGCATGCTGTGTTTGCATGTTTGTTTGGATTCTTGCCAAAACAAAAAACCCACCCTACTATACTCTAGTGAGACATCATCCTGATCTGATTACACATTAACAATAACACATTTTGAAATGCAACCATCCTTGTCCTCCCAAAGGGAAAAATCATGTTTAACATCATGTTAGCTAATGTACTTTTTTTAATACAGTGCTTTTCCCAGTATAGACAAGGCCTTGTAGCATAGGAGGGCTGTTTGTACTCCTCTCTTGCAGAAATGAAGACAAGACAGCTTCCTGTTGCTACTGACTCTTGACCTGTGCTGGCTTGAGGCAGTCCAGGGTTCACTACGCGCAGTAACTAGGAAGCACTGTATTTTCCTTGGATCCTGCTCAAGGCTTCAGAGCAGTGGCTAGTAGAATATTTCCCTGAACTGCATG
The DNA here is from genome assembly GCF_027887155.1 of Malaclemys terrapin pileata. Lineage (NCBI taxonomy): Eukaryota > Metazoa > Chordata > Testudines > Emydidae > Malaclemys > Malaclemys terrapin. The sequence continues at coordinate 130,777,570 of NC_071507.1, forward strand.
CAAAGGAGACAGGGGAAGCTTAAAGCACCAGCCTCAAAATGGAATGATTAATTGGGAAATATTTTGATTTTCCCAATAGCAAAAATATGTATGTTGTTCAGCAACTCTACTACTCAGTTTATCCATCACGATAACAAGAAGAGAGCTGGAAAACAACTCGACATAGAACTGTCCACTACTTAAGGGAAACAGAGACAGTAATATGCCACAAATTGCCCTTGTCTTTGTTCAGTAGTGATTCCTTACAAAATGCCTTACTGCCAAATGACTACTAAGCTCAGAGCCCTGTGCCTTTAAAGTCCTTTATTTTATCTAGAAGTTTATTTGCAGATGATGAGTCCCAGAAAATGTAAGCTTGCATCACTCAGTTCCCTTCACATAATACTATTTTCCCTGTTGCCAGATTCAAGGCATTGCAAAGGCTTATTTTCCAGCTTCCAAAGAAACTAATGACAGACTCAAGGTATTTTCTTTTAGCTTCTTTAAACAAGATGGACTCAAGTTCTGAACAGATATGTACACATTATCAATCCCACTAGCAGAAGCCTAGATAAAGATGACTTTGTCTAGTCCCTATAGCTAGAGCGCAGTCCCCTTTCTGATTTTTTGGTCTCTCTATTCTACCCTACCCATACTTTATTCTTGTGTCCTGAGAACATTTAGCCCAAAGTTAAATGACATAAATACATGGGCTATTTCATGTGGACCTAAGCATTAACTCCTTTTATCCTCTCTTTTTTAGCTAACTGCTCTGCTAACCAACTCCTCTGCTTACCTGGCCTAATACCCTTAGCAACAGCTCATGTATTGTTCCTATAGCCACCCTTTGGGATAAGTCCATCTATACTTACCCCCTTCTATATAGTTTTATATTAAGTATTCATTATATTAAGTATTTCATTATCACCTTTACCATCAGAGTACAATGACTTCTCTTCCAAGGTATATGAACGTTTCCTACATCATTATGGCTGGCTGCATGAAAACCTGAAATGGCAGGATAACGTTCTTTTCAAATATAACATCCCTGATTATCAAAGATATAGTCAAATATTCTAGTCCTGATTTGCCTCTTGCTTACACTTTAATAAACCTGGATTAACTCCACCAAAAGCTAGGGAATTCCATGTAAAAAAACTGGTATGAGTGAGATGAGTATCAGGTCCTTAATAGTCAGATAATGATTAGGATTGTACTCTCCTATTTTCCTGTGCTTTGGGGTTTCCTGACCAGGGTTCTGAAGGCTTTATCTATGTAAATAGGATCATATCTGAAACCAAGACTAAACACTTTGGGAATCATGGTATACATATAATAATATATAATCCAGGGTTACTAGAGTCTTCTGAGACCCCAGGACTCAAGTTTTATATCTATATTGATTTTATAAATTTTCAATATGCCAAGCTGCCTTTAATTAACTTTTGTAAGCAAACACTGTTCAGCAGTTCATTTCTTCACAGTTCAAGTGCATCTCCCTTATATTTAGAAAGGTTTGTTTTTTTCACCCTTCATTTATATTCCAGTTTATTGCATCATGAAGAAACCTTTTTCCATCGAGGAAAGCGTCTCCTGAACTTGATCTGATTTTTCTACAATAGTGCTTCAAACACTTCCCCCCAACCATCTCTTGCTGTGATAAGAGAATATAGGACAGAGAAGTGCATGCTTCAACATCCCTTTTCAGGGCTGTGACCTGAAGAAATCTTGATTTTTCTAATTTGTAAATGTCTGACAGTTTGTTTTAGTAGAGGTTCCCCAAGCACTTCCTTGTTCTAACAGCATGAGGCATAAAGCAGAGATTCCCTGATTTTTGTTGTAGAATATAAGGCCCATATCCTGCAATAAACTCTGTGGGTAGACCTCACAGAAGAGAGAGAAAGATACTGATCAAATTTCCAGATAATACAAAGCTGGAGTGAGGGGGTTCCCAACACTTTGGAGTATCGAGTTAAAATTCAGAGGGATCTTTATAAATTGGAGCACTGGGCTATAGATCACAAATGAAATTTCAGCAAAGACAAATATGAGGTGCTACTTATGGAAGAAAAATCAAATGCCTAAATACAGAATGGGGGATAACTGGCTTGGCAGCAGCACTGCTGAGAAGGATCTTGGAGTTGTTGTGGATCACAACCTCAACATGAGTCAGCAATGTGATGCTGTTGCAAAAAAAGCAAATGCAATTTTAGATTGCATTAACAGAGGCATAGCATGCAAGTCACAGGAGGCAATAGTATTGCTCTACTCAGTGCTGGTTAGGCCTCAGCTGAAGTGCTGTCTCCAATTTTGGTCACCAATATGTAAAAAGGATGCAGAGAAACTGGGAAAGAACCAGAGGTGAAAGACAAAGATGATCAAAGGGATGGAATGCAATCCAAGAGACCAAAGGCTAAAGGAACTGGATATGCTTAGTCTGGAAAAGAGAAGATTAAGGGGGGAGATGATAGTAGTTGTCAAATACTTGAAAGGCTGCCATAAAAAAATGGATAAATTTTCTCTCTCATGCCACAGAGGTCAGGATAAGAGGCAATGGGTACAAACTACAACAGAGCAGATTTAGATTAAATCTGAGGAAAAACTTCCTATCTGTAAGAATAGGATAATGGAACAGACTGCCTTGGGAGGTTGTGGAAGGTCCTTCACTGATGGTCTTTGAAAGGAGGCTGGATCACCATCTGTCTTGGATGGCTAGACACAACAAATCTTGCAGGGGGTTAGACTCAGACCTTTTGGTCCCTTCTAACCCTATGATTCTATGGAGTTCAATGTTATCTGACTGAGCGGAACTCATGACAGGACTGGGACCTATCACAGGGCTAGAGTTCTTTCAAAAATTATATGGTCTTCCATGCAGACCATCTCTACCTCCTGTTTGGTGTTTTGTTTCTTAAAAAGGTAATTATTTGCAATCCTCTGGTAAAATTGGGTAAGAGTTTACTGCAGATATTTTAGTGTTTGCTGTTAATCAGTTTTGAATCTAAATCAGACATAGGAATAATCTGTAAATACTGTCAGTGCATCTGAAAATATGAAGAATAAAACTCCATTAATACTACTTTTAGATAGCAACTGACATGCCATCGTCATAAATAAACATCTCCTCTAAGTAATGTGACACATTCTCCAGCTCATTTTAAATTCGGCTGAGGAAAAATAGTGGTGAACAGTCATTCTTAAAGATGATACTGGAATTAATAGGATTCTTTGGTTGGGAGATTGCATCTGAGATATAGTCTTTGACCAGAAAAAGCACACAGAGAAGCAATAATAAGACACAGAAGAAAGGTCCGTGGTTAGCGTTCCGAGAAATGGTTTTCCTTACTTGGATTTTTTTTTTTTTTTTTTTTTTTTTTGGTGACAGTGTGATTTCCAGACCCCTGTTTAAAATGCAGCAGTAGAAGACAAGGGGCAATATTTGTGATGTCAGAGAAACATAAATAATGGGTGGGGAACCATTGAAAATGTTTTATAATGTCCTCTATTATCCTACAAAACATATATTTTCTTTCTGAAAATCTAAAGAGCACTTCTAGCAAGTGATACTTACTAACTTTTGATTTATAAACTGTGACATATTTATGGTTTATTCTTTGAGAGATACTGTAATTAAAGCAGATTTAATATAAAATGTACCAAAATTGCTTTAAATTTTATAGCCCTTTTGTGAAGCCAAAGAGCACTTTTAAATCCTGCTTTTATCTTTTTTACAATGTCTTTCAAATGTAGTGGAAAGGTTTCTCTGTCTTCCACAAAACTTTCTCTCTGAAGCTAGAGCGATAAGAATTAAAAATGAACAGAAGCCGTCATGAAACAAGGCTCTGGAGACCTGGAAGCCAGAAAGAATCAATGGCAGATAATAAGCATATACAATTATACATGATTTGTTTTGGGTAAGGAATGGTGTCCCTAACCTCTCTTTGTCAGAGGGTGGAGATGGATGGCAGGAGAGATCATTACTGTTATGTTCACTCCCTCTGGGGCACCTGGCATTGGCCACTGTCAGGAGACAGGATACTGGGCTAGATGGACCTTTAGTCTGGCCCAGTATGGATGTTCTTATATTTGTATGTTGTTTGTTGAAGTAAATTATTTCATTTCAAAACAAGATCAAAATGAAATATAACAGGAAAAATTCAAGAAATAAACAGAGCTTCAGATTTCACCACTACAGTAAGTCAGTGCAGCTCAATTAACTACTTTCACATGCTTAATCAGACACAAATGATGTCAGAATCTTTACTAAAAGATTAGAAGGTCAGTTAGCCCTATGATTTTAACAAGTTCTTATTGGTTTAGCCTCCACCATTCCCCCCCCCTTTTTTTTTGCTGTCTCTCTAAATTATGGTTTTCTGTTTTTCTTAATGTTATTTGTATTACAGTTGTGTCTAGCAACCCCATCTGATATCATGGCCCCTTGTGCTATGCACTGTACACAATGCAGAGTGCAATACAATCCTTCTCCCAGTGAGTTTACAATCTAGCTAAAGACACACATTGTGGGAAGAGAAACGGAGACACTGAAAGGTGAAGGGACTTGCTCAATGTCTCACAACAGGTCAGCGGCAGAGTTGAGAATAGAAACTAGGATGACAGAGTCCCAGTCCAGTTCCCTATCCACTGTACCCTACTGCTTCTCTTATGAACCTATAAGAAATTTCAGTCTGCATTTATAGTAGCTTGTGACTTGTCTGCACTGTGGAAAGTGTTAACTGCATCATTGTTTATGGGGGATGGGGAGAAGATTCTATAAATCACAGCATGTGAAATTGTTTTGAAGATAATTTAAGTGTGATATCCTAATTTTTATTTCCAATTCAAATAAATTGTCAAAGTTCTGTCAACTTTTTCTGATATTTGGTATCTGTCAATCTTCTTTATTAACAACCTTCCCCTTTCCCCCACCCCTGAGTTCTTCCCTGTGTATTTCTCAGATTGTTTTCTAGGACAATTTGACTAAACATACATAACTTTTTTTTTGACGATTATATGAGATAGATAAGCCAAAAAGAATGTTATTGTTACTTTTCTGTCCAATCTTTTCCCTGCTATGGCTGTAAAGCTTTAACCCTCACATTATATATAATATTAATTTAACTCCACTTCATATACATAGTCAGTTTCACTTATTTTTCAACAAAATCATGCCACAAAAGAGAACTCTCCTGCCGACAACGTGAACGCCACTTGTTGGCGGTAGAAGTTTTTTTTTTTTTTCCAGCAGGAGAGCCGACTTTTAGCAGCACAGCTGTGGCAACGCAGCCATGTCACTAAATAAATAAAATTTTAAATATTTTTTTTTAAAAATTAATAAATTAATAGAGATATCCTATCTCCTAGAACTGGAAGGGACCTTAAAGGTCATTGAGTCCAGTCACCTGCCTTCACTAGCAGGACCAAGTACTTGATTTTGCCCCAGATCCCTAAGTGGCCCCTTCAAGGATTGAACTCATAACCCTAGTTTAGCAAGCCAATGCTCAAATCACTGAGCTATCCCTCCCCCCACTAAAAACTGTGTAGTGTAGACATAGCCTTAGAGTGGTTTTCTCCCCACACACTCTCATTCACTCTTTATGAGAAAAAACATTCAGTACATTAGAAATTGATGGAGCAGGGATAGTGTATAACCTGCAACTGGGTCAACCTTATGCAACAGTGTACTCTAAGACAACAGCTATCCTGAGCTGTTCACCAGAGAAGGTTCTCTTAAATATTGAGTTGTATCATTATTATACAGATAACTGTGAGGGTGACTGAGGCATTTATCATGGGTTTTCAGTGGGCAGAAAAGATCTTCTATAACCATTCATTCTGTAATACAAAGAAAAGTACAGTACATTAGATCACAAGCACTTATAAAAAATGAGAACCAAAAAAACCTGACAAAACCTGGTAACTGAAAGTGACATTGTATTCCTTTCTGTTGTAAACATGAGCACTTATACTTTTTCTTGGTAATATGGTAGATTTGTGACTATAGACAAGCCTTCCAATTTCTGAAATCAAATTCAGTACTGCATTGTTTATAGGGTGCTCTTTAAAAATGTAATTGTATAACTATTACAAAACAAAACTGATTCTAAAACTTTGTTATATATTTTTAAAATCTACATAACTCCAGGGGGGAGAGAGGAAAGAAGCCTTATTTGCACTTAATTTTTTGCACCTATAATAATTTACAGCATAACAGGTAAAATGAACAGTGCACCTTTCAGTTAATATTAAATGCTTAGGTGGTGGCCAGTTTTTAGACAGCAGCAGCGAGAAAATAACCTATTCTAGCATTCTTACAAATTATGGGAGAACTAACCTGAATGGGATAGAACAGTATTGTTAGGAGATGCTTGATTTTTTTTTTTTTAAGGCCTCGACCCTAGAGTGTTCTGAGATGTATGCACTCCTGATATTTTACCTACGCTAAATCTGCCTTGGTGAGCAGAGAAATACAACAGTATTTTCTGTCATAAGGCTCCAGCAGTGAGGGGAGGATTCTTTCCATGTTGAGCTGGAGGGATGAGTTGCAATGCCGAGCTTTGCTGCTCTTTGGAGCAGGAGCGAAGTATGACACACCCACATAGCTACTACTTACTGCTCAGGATGCATTAGTCAGCTTGTGGGGAGCTAGACATTGTCTTTGCACCATGATCAATAGACCACTTAAGGTATGTCTACACTATAGTAAAACACCCACAGCTGACCCAGGTCAGCTGACTCACGCTGGGGCTGTGGGACTATAAAATCACAGTTTAGCCGTTCAGGCAGGAGCCTGGGCTTGGAACCCATCCCACCTAGAGGGGTCTCAGATCCCAGGCTCCAGACCGAGCCTAAATGTCTACGTTGCAATTTTATAGCCCTACATCCTGAGCTCTGTGAGTGTGAGTCAGCTGACCTGGGACAGCCACAGGTATTTCACTGCAACGTAGACATACCCTTTTATGACGCGAGACAGTATTATGCTACCTTTCTGTCTCCAGTGTTCTCATGAGTCTATAGAGAAATTCTTCTCTTTTCAAGATTGTGGGTGTCGGAGGGAAGAATGGGAGAGTCGCTCTTTTCATCCTTCAACACAAGCAGATTAAAGCTAGGTAGCATTGGTCACAGCAGTGGGATATGGGATGACTGGCAGTTCATATAGTGCTGTGTAACATTAGTCATGGGAGTAGCTTATCGCTACTAAGTCTGCTATTGCTATTTATTCTGTGTTTGGCTTCAAGTTCAGCTCTGTCTGAACAGGTTTTTTTTTTTTCTTCTTCTGGAAGAAAAATTGTGGGTCTTAGTTGACAATTTTCTTCACTCATCTTTCATTGGACAGTTATTTTTCTTTCTTCCTTTGCTCTCATCCATGACTTAGTTTGGAAAATTTCTCACCAAAAGCAGCAAAGACAATTTGTAGAATCTTACATATTAGGGATAATATGTAAACATAGTTGTGCCAAACTTTTGTTCTGAACCTTCCTTGTTTAGTGTTTGCAGGCAGTAACTAAACCTAGTGCATTTGATAGCAGCTTTCAGGCCTGTGGGCCCTCCCTGTGAAAGGGGAGGTGCATTTTTTTTTGCCCCCGCTAGGTAAGCATAAATATTTGAGTCTGAATGTTATTAGTTTTGTTTTGAGTTCTCTGAAAAACAGCCTCATGGGGTAAGTCACAGGGTTGCTCTAAGGATATGTCTACACTGCAATTAGATACCCACAGCTGGCCAATGTCAGCGGACTCTGGTTCGCATGGCTCGGGTTGCGGGGCTGTGTAACTGCAGTGTAGATGTTCCAGGTTGGGCTGCAGTCTGAGCTCTGGGACCCTCCCACATGACATGGTCCAAGAGCCCATTCCAGTCTAAGTCCAGAAATTTACACTGTAAATAAAAATCCCCGCAGCCTGAGTCAGCTATCACAGGCCAGCCATTGGTTTTTAATAGCAGTGTAGACATACCCTAGATATACGCTGATTAGATGAGCCCTTCCCAGGTGAACAAGCAAACCAACCACATGTTATTTCTGGTCAGGTATTCACAGAGGAAAACTATGCCTAACTGAACTCTGCAAGTACAGTTTCCAATAGTATAACAGGTAAAGTAATATTTACTTTTTGTGTTTTCATAAACATACTTATTAGGAATGCAAGATTGCAAAAAAATTACTACCGTATTGTAGACCAGGAACATCTGTTCTCACCTCTCATAAAACAAGAATAAGGGGACAGACGACTAAATCAAAAGGTGAAAAATTCAAAACAGATAAAAGGAATAGGTGATGTGTAATTAGACTGTGGAGCTCATTTCCACAGGCCATAGTTGAAGCCAAGAACTAAGCAAGATTCAAAGCAGGACTGGACACTTATATAATAGGAAGACTATCCAGAATTACAATCTTGTTGCCCCTTTTTGATCCAAGTAGCTAGTCAAAATTTGGGGCTCTGTGCATGTTCTGGGAGTAGAAACTGGTGATAGCCAGGTTTTTCTTTGCTGCAATCTTGTTTGTTTACAAGGAATCAAGTACAAAAAGGAGCAGGTTCTTAGCTTAACAGTTCTTTAAGCTCCTTTTAGCCAATACCAGACCCACATGTGCTTTCTTGACCTGTTTCCAGGGTGTCACTGTGCTTGCAACCTACTACTTGATTTTTCTTGCTTTTCCCAACACCCCCACACACCTAGTTACAATGCCCAGTTGAAGTGTATGCTCCCCTGGTGCTAGTTTATGGGCAGACTATATTAGGCTTTGTTGTAGGTGTGGCCCTTAACTGTCTCTTACCACTATTTTAAATGGAGGACTCATTCATGAATTAGCTTGAACAAGGTTTTAACTCAGCCTGTAATAAGGTTTCATCCAGCTTGTTACAATAGTTATTACTAACAAAAGGATATTAAACCTCATTTTCCAGGATTTAAATCAATCTCTATAAGTAGGTTTGCAAGGATTAGTTTTTTATTAAGTGTCAGTAAACATTAATTTCACTGTACACGCAACAGAATAATTTCCATTGATAGAAATGTAGAGCTATAAAGAAAAATGCTGCTTGAGAACTTGTTAGAGTTTGATTTAAAGAAATTTACTTTGTCAACATCACAACAAAATATGTTTTAAAGATTATAAAGCTTTAATTTTTTGAAATTCAACTGTCTGTCATGAAAAAGCTATTGACTGACTGCCCCCCCCCCCATTACATTACCCCCATAATTTCCCATAACTGTCACAATTTAAATTGGTAAAAATAAAACTTAAAAATAACCAATTATCCTTAAATTTATTTAAAAAAATAAATTCTACCAAGCCTAACTAAATAAGGGATTAGAATGAGACCTTTCTGGGAAATGGATTATACCACAGCTGTTTTCTGCAGGATTTCCTGCACCTCATGTTGGCTGCTGTCGGAGCTAAAATACTAGGCTGCATGGACCATTTGATTGTTTGAGGGTTTTTAGTTGAACATTAGTGTTTCTCTGCTGTTAATATTTAGAAGGGTCTTCTGATCAGGAGTTGGACTCCTATGCCCCCACCCCCATCTCTTTTATCTCTGTGCACACTCCTGCCTCCTCCTTTGATTTCAATTTTATCTTTGCTGCTACTGTCACTAGAAAATACCCTCTTGGAAAGTTGTGTTCTATTAACAGAAGAGTGAAACTCCCTATACACAGTGTCAAATATACACTGAAACATGAGAGAATTTGTTTATTAATTTCAAATCTTGTTTTATATTAAATATTAGGAATTGCTTGTAACAGTAAGTACAAAATTTTCAGGTGGAAATGTCTTTGCAAAATGGCATTGATTCTTTAAGAAATTTTGTAGTGTTACCTTATGCAAAACAAACTATACTCAGAAGGACACAAGAAAACACTTTGTAATATATCACTCTTCCGAGTACATGGAACAAATACAGCTCGCCAATGAAAACTAAGTCATCCTAGCAAATTAGAACAATACCACTTCATGGAAATTTTTAAAATCAAGTCCCATCACACCTATAAGATGTCTCATTGAGGATCTTCCTGTATAGTCCCATCTCCAAGTTAGATTAACTTCAGAGAACAATCTCACACTCTTCTATGCCATATGAACCTCTAACATTTGTTCCATCTTTATTAAAGAAACAACCAAACAAAAAACAGGAAACAGGAATTGTCAGAAAAGAAATACCCTTATTATAAAGTGACAACTTTATACAAGCAAGAGCATGCACAAAGAATAACAAAAAAGGTTTTTTAAAAAATGTCAGATCCTTCTGTATTAATCTATATTTCTAATATCCATATTCCATATTTATTCCTAAAATTAAAATGTTGCTGTAACCAAAAATTTCCACTTATTCTAGATACAAGTTGTACCTCAGTTTTGACACATGAATAAAATTAATGCACCAATTCCATACGCAAGCAAAATAGACAGGACAAATAGATACTAAGGACTGGTCTACACTGGGAGCGGGGGAGGGGGAGATCGACCTAAGATACGCAACTTCAGCTACGAGAATAGCGTAGCTGAAGTCAACATATCTTAGTTCAACTTACCTCGTGTCCTCACGGCGCAGGGTCAATTGCTGCAGCTCCCCCGTCGACTTTCCTTCCACCTCTCGCCGAGCTGGAGTTCAGCAGTCAACAGGAGAATGATCGGGGATCGATTATCGCATCTACACTACACGCGATAAATCAATCCCCGATAGATCGATCACTACCCGCCAATCCAGCGGATAATGTATACGTACCCTTAGATATTTGGATACCATTTATTCAATACTCAAAATTCATTCCCCTGCAAGAATACCAGCCCACCACTCCAATTTTTTGAATATTAATATTTAATAGACCTGCCTGATCCGTTAAATGTAAATCAGAATTTACTCACTAGAAATGACATTATGGATATACTAATGATGGTGACTCTGTAATATGGTAATGTCCCATTAAATAGAGAGATTTGATAACTATATTATAATATAATGTCTCTCTTTAAACAAAAGCTCATTGTTGTAATGATTGTTTTATTTTTAATAATTACATGACATGGATCTTAAAAACCTGGTAAAATTTCCTAAATAAATCAGTAAAGATTTTTTTTTTTAATAAAATCATTTTCAAAAGGTTTTATTTTAAGGTCTATACCATCAATACTATCAGAGTCAAACTGGAAGGCATATCAAGCGTGGTCCTTCATGGATCAGTTCTGAGTCCAGTTGTGTTCCATATCTTCATAGATGATTTAGATACCGACATAGAAAGTACACTTATAAAGCTTGTGGATGATACCAAGCTGAGAGGGGTTGCAAGTGCTTTGGAGGATATAATATGGACAAATTGGAGAAATGGTTTGAAGTAAATAGGATTAAATTCAGTAAGGACAAATATAAAGTACTCCACTTAAGAAGGAACAATCAGTTGCACCCATACAAAATGGGAAATGACTGCCTAGAATGGAGTACTGCAGAAAGGGATCTGAGGATCACAGTGGATCATAAGTGAAATGAGTCAACAGTGTAACACTATTGCGCAAAAAAAAAAAAGCCAACATCATTCTGGGATATACTAGCAGGAGTGCCCTAAACAAGACACGAGAAGTAATTCTGCTCCACTCTGTACTGATTACACTGCTCTACAGCCAAAATGCTTCTGAAATAAATTTAGTCAAACTTTACTAATTCTGGGTCACTGAGAACGAAAATGATTGTTGATTAGCTCTAGTTTTCAAGATATGCTATTGGGTCAGTATATACGACCCTTGACTTGGGAATGGTGGAGGATAAGTGAGTTATAAAGGGAAGGGATTTCAATTTAAACCAGAAATGACTAAAATACATCTTTGACTGGATCTATGAATAAATCTATGACTGGGTTTGGACAGTACTTGCTTTTTAGGCAAAACAATGAATGATGCAATCTGAAGCTGGTATTGCATCATACATGATATGAATTGCATCATGTTATTCTTAGAAGTCATGGATGATGCAATCATAACGAAGCTTACATCACTCTGCTGAACAAATTGCCCTATATCAGCTCTAGGAATCATACAGTGTTGTGCTCTCTTATTTGTCAGTGTTTGATTTTGCAAAGGGACACATTTCTGTTTAGCCAAAGTGAGCAGAGATGCCTCGTACTTGTGTGACCAGTGCAGATAACTTCTGCTATGTTTGTGGTGAAGTGACTTTTGCATCACAAAAGCACAGTATAACCACTATGGTTAAGAAAGCCTATCACCTTTATTTTGGCTGCAAAATTGGAGATACGGACAAGAGGTGGGCCCCACACATATGTTGCAACACTTGTGCAACAAATCTTCGCCAGTGGTTGAACAGGAAAAGGAAATCTATGCCTTTTGCAGTGCCAATGATTTGGAAAGAGCCAACAGATCATACCAGCAATTGTTACTTCTGCATGGTGCCTCCAGTTGGGAAAGGTGTGTCAAAGAAGAAAAAGTGGACTGTGCATTATCCAAACATATATCCATCAGCTATATGCCCAGTACCCTACGGAGAAGGACTTCCGGTTCCTGATGCACCAGAATCATTCTCACTTGAGTCAGATGAGGAAGAGGAAGAGGATGAAACTTCTGGTCCTGAACCATCAATGTCACAGGACCCACATTTTCTCCCATCCTCCTCCTCTGAACCACACCTCATAACACAAGGTGAACTGAATGATCTTATCAGGGATTTGGAACTACCCAAGAGTAAGGCAGAGTTGTTGGGCTCCAGACTACAGCAGTGGAATCTCCTGGCAGGTGATGTTAGGGTTTCCATGTTCCGTGACCATCAAAAGGATCTTGTCCCATTCTTCTTCATGGAAGGTGATCTTGTAGCCTGCAACAAACAGCGATGGTGTGATGGCAGCCCTCAACATCGTTCACGATCCAGATGAGTGGAGACTGTTCATTGATTCATCAAAGACGAGTCTTAAAGCTGTTTTACTGCATAATGGCAATGTTTTGCCATCAATTCCAGTTGGTCATGCAGTCCAGATGAAGGAAACCTATGACAACACGAAACGACTTTTGAGGTGCATAAACTATGACCAACATCAGTGGCAGCTTTGTGGCGATTTGAAGGTTGTTGCTCTCTTGCTTGGTCTGCAGACTGGATACACAAAGTACTGCTGTTTTCTCTGTGAATGGGATAATCATGCAAGAGATTTCCACTGCATCAAGAAAGATTGGCCACTCCGACAGTCATTGGAGCCTGGGAAGAAAAGTGTTCAGCATCCACCACTTGTTGAATCAAGGAAGATTTTGTTACCACCCTTACACATCAAGCTGGGTCTGATGAAGAACTTTGTCAAGGCCATTGACAAAACACAAGCAGCTTTCAAGTACCTGCGTGGAAAATTTCCAAGGTTAAGTGAAGCTAAGATAAAGGAAGGTGTGTTTGTTGGTCCTCAGATTCGTGAACTTCTTCGAGATGATACATTTGACCATGCACTGCGTGGCAAGGAAAAGATGGCATGGAAAGCCTTCCAGTTAGTGGCAATAAATTTTCTCAGAAACAATAAGGCAGACAACTACAGGTTGTTGGTGGAAAACCTCCTCAAGGCACACAAAAGCCTTGGTTGCAACATGTCACTAAAGTTACATTTTTTGCACTCTCATCTAGATTTTTTTCCACCGAAATGCGGAGCAGTGAGCGACGAGCACGGCGAGTGATTTCACCAGGACATAGCATTTCTCCATTGTTGCAATCAGGGCAAATGGAGCCCATCAATGCTTGCAGACTATTGCTGAACAGTGACAAGAGGTGCTCCATTTAATGAATACAAGAGACAAGCCAAGAAGCGCCGAGTAGACACTGAATAGGACTAAACTATGTACATAATAGTTTTTTTGCCTTTTGTTTCATAATACATTTTATTTATATAACCCTTTTGCTGATTTTTAAAGTGTTACATAAACAGGACAGGTGAAATATTATCATGTAAAGCAACCATAAACACATGAAAAGACCTAGGTTTACAATTTATGATTAAAACTCCACTATCTACACAATATACCTAGACATAAAATGTAAAAACTTAAATATCTTAGAAACAGTAGCCAATCAGTTGTTTTAATTGTCATATTTGAATTCAGCACATCAAAATACATAATAAATAGCACATTTTATCTCTGAAGCAGACGACTTCTCAAAAATTGTAGACCAGTGTTATGTCTCAACTGGACTATTGTCCAGTTCTGGGGACCACATTTCAGGAAAGATGTGGACAAATTGGAGAAAGTCCAGAGATGAGCAACAAAAATGATTAAAGGTCTAGAAAACATGACTTATGAGGGAAGATTGAAAAAACTGGGTTTTCTTAGTCTGGAGAAGAGAAGACTGAAAGGGGACATGATAACAGTTTTCAAGTACATGTTACAAGGAAGAGGGGGAAAAATTGTTGTTGTTAACCTCTGAGGATAGGACAAGAAGCAATGGGCTTAAATTGCAGCAAAGACAGTTTGGGTTGGATATTAGGTAAAACTTCCTAATTGTCAGGGTAGTTAAGAACTGGAATAAATTGCCTAAGGAAGTTGTGTAATCTCTGTCATTGGAGATTTAAGAGTGGTTTAGACACACACCTATGAGGGACAGTCTAGATCAGTGGTGGGCAACCTGTGGCCTGCAGGCCACATGCAGCCCATCAGGGTAATCTAATTGCAGGGTGCGAGACATTTTGCTGACCTTGTGGCCACGGTTCACCGTTCCTACACTGTGGTCAACATCAGCAAAATGTCTCACTGCCTGCAATCAGATTACCCTGATGGGCCGCATGCAGCCATCATCAGGCTTAGAGTTCATGTCTTGACATCTTAACAAGTCAATATGTATGAAAACATGTGGGGTGGAAATGTCAGATATTTTATGCATAAAATTAAGACCCATTAACAAACTATACTATAAATGCTTGTCATTTTTAAAGGTTAGAGCTAACTACACTTCCGTTTTTGTGATCTCTTATCTCACTTTATCATTTTTTTTTTCCTCCTCAGCTCTACACACTTGTGTTCCTGTATGTATCCAGCCTTCACATATCTTCCTGATAGAAAGCCTAATCCTTCCCTCAATTAAATGAGTGCACTTCCCACTGAGGTATACTTAGGCAGAATCAGGCACCTATTGGGTTTTTAGTCATACAAGTCTGTTTTCCCTTGATTTTCTTATTTAGCTGTGTTCAATTTTCTTATTTTAGAGCTTTCATTTTATTTAATTATTGTCCACTGTTTATTTTCCTTTACCTTATGTGTTCCCTCCTTCCTCTGTTCAGCTAAGCCTTTCTTCATCCACACTGGAGGGAAAGAGGTCTGGATGAACCCCTGCTTAAAATTACTTCTCTCCTTTAGTTTGGAACACTAAAAACATTTAGTTTTGCCTTGTTCATGCACTCTCCATATTGAGTTGAGCACTATTTTAATGAAGGACTTGGTTAAATTGCTTTATTTATAATGTGGATGTAGACTTTTCTTCTCCTTTCCCTTTTTCCTTCCCTATTGCCCCTTCTCTTTTCCTATTTTCCCTCTTCTTAGAAAACTTTTTTCTCCCACAGATCTAAACTTCAATTTTCCTTTAAGAATTATTTGGTTGCCTCTGGATCCCCTAATCTCACTTCCCTTTTACCACCCACAAAGAAATGTAGTGTCCTCTAAATTTGCCCAGGATATTATCATATTCCTCTTCCAAAGGCATTTCCCCCAGCCCCAGGACTGGCATTGTTTAGATTTCCCCCTCAATAAGGCTTACCACACTAACCCAGAATTACTCTATCCTTTTGCTACTGGCATTGAGGCTTTGCTCCACCAATTCTTCAGACCAACTGCACATTGCTTCTGTAGGCCATATTGTGCAGCACCAGGGCTGACTGGAGAGGAAGCAGCAATGTGCTTGGTACTAGGCAGGCAGAAGCAGCCAGTTAAGCTGCTGGCTGCATGCACCTGCAAAAGGAGAATCTGATAATGACAGCTCCCATGCAGGAATCAAGAACTGCCTGGCGAGGGGTGGGAGAAACAAAAAACCTCACTTACATAAAACTAGAAGGCAGAACTTGCTTCCCAAGGATTTTATGTAGGGTAGAGACCTGCAGGTAAAGATAAGCAAATAAGTCTGAGTGATTACTCTAAATTTAGCCTTTCAGCTAACACTTTTTTCTGCTCACTGTTCGACTTGCTTGAATATATTTGTTAGACCAAACTTCGTAAATTCTTTTATTTTAAATTTTCTCATTGCAACCTATTCACAGTAGTGTTTGACACTCAGCATTCAAAATTAGAATTGTGCTGTTTTCGTTGTGCTCAGTCACACAGTGATTATTTCTGTTCCCAGATGGAAGGCTTGAAGAAGCCATGGTGCTTTGAATGTCTCATGGAGAGGCAGCAGTTACACAGGATTAGGGAATTTCAGATTTAGGAAGGTTTAAAATTCCTTCATCCTTTTACTTTCTGGATCACACATGACTTGATTTGTCCAAAGCATCCTTCCTAGGAAAAACTAGGCCACCATAAAATGTATTGTTTAAATTTAATTCTTTCATCATATTCATTCATAATCACTGTATGTCTCTCCATATCATGGTCCTCAGTCATGAAGTGTATTCTCAGATTCTTGTCTGTCTCATTTAAATGCCTCTGTATTTCTATTGATACCACTTCAGTGATGAGCAGGGCACCATTCCATATATAATATGCCATTCTCATGTGAATGCTCATGATGGAAGCTTACAATTTTATTTGGTGGATGCTTCAGGGTGTTTGTTTAGATAGATAATGTGTATATATACTACACCTCTACCCCAATATAACGCGACCCGATATAACACAAATTCGGATATAATGCGGTAAAGCAACGCTCCGGGGGGTGGGGCTGCATGCTCCGGTGGATCAAAGCAAGTTTGATATAATGCGGTTTCACCTATAATGCGGTAAGATTTTTTTGGCTCCCAAGGACAGCCTTGTATCGGGATAGAGATGTATATAGTATTTTTAGAGTCCTAGCTCTAAGCTCTGCTGTCTTAGAGTTCAGACAGCAAAGGAAAGTTGAGTCCTGGGACTTGCTGGAGGACTGAATATGGTGGAGGTTAAGTGCCAAAAATATCAAGAAGCTTCTCTTACAGACACAAGGATTTCAGATAACACGGTTAAGCCTCAGATAAATTTTACTATCCAAACAAGAGCTGGTTTCGGGGGAAAATGGGTCCTCAAAGAAAAAAATTGTGAAAGACTTTCATTTTGTAGGAAACTTTTCAATTTACTAATGAAACATCAAAACAAAGTATTTACTTTCAAATACAATGTTTTTCAGTTCATCTCAGGTTTTTCTTGATTTTTTTTTTTCCTCACTAGAGAAACAAATGCTTGGAAAAGTCTTACATTTTTGACCAGCCCTGACCAGACCAAATGCTTGCCCAGACCAAGCTTTTCATTCATCACTACTCAGAAATCTATAGGACACGACTACTGTTCTAAAGTCTTATTTCTTCCTCATGACTAACTTCCAGCATCAGGATTCTACAGTATCTCTCCATACCTGTAAATGACTGTACATGAAATAAAACATTGCAATAGTCAGTTTCAAGATGTCTGAACTAGTGGGACAACACGAAGCAATGTTCTTGTTTTAATTATATCAATAATGATTCCCACCATGTTTCTGAGAAAAGATAATACAGATAAATACAGTAGCAAGTCATAGTATGTGAACAAATACATATAGGGTAATTTTTAATGCTTTTGCCCCAGGGTTTCACTGGGCTGCACATACCCATCTGAAATGCAAATTAAACAGTTCCCTTTGCTTCTTTGATTTTCATGACATGTTTCTGCACACTGTTCAACTAATGAAGATTGTACAACTGTTCTTAGGAATGTTTTTCTTAGGTTAGCAGATGATTACTTTTTCTTCGGAGTTTTATTTCACAAAGAACATTGGAGTACCAGGGTACAATTAGACTTAGCAGTGATCTGATGTTTGGAGAACTAAAGGTAAACATAAACGTGACCTCTAATAACTATTCCTTATTTGAATGATACTACTAGAGGGTGGCAGGTTCTGTGTTTATAAAACAAAACAAAACAGTGACATCATACAGTATGGTGAAATCAATTATATCAGATTTGACAATAGCTATTTTTAACTAAAGGATTAGACAGATATATGAGCAATTGTATGTGGCATGGTAGCTCTTTTCCTTTTTTGTAAAGTGCAATTGAGTAACTTATATAACACAGTATACACTACAGGACATAGTACAATACTATACATGAAACAACCATTTTATTTCTATTTTATATATTAAAGCTTAATATAGTTGACATTGAAATTCAATACATGTGCGAGCACACTATATAAATTTCAAAAACAATGTTTCCTAATTACCCAAGAGTGCAAAGTGGACTGCTTACTTAATTTAGTTTGTCACTTTATTTTGTATTTTGTCTGTCATCTATGCAAATGACACAAGACACACAATGTCACCTCTAGTACAGACGTGGGTGAAAGAAGGAAAACAATTAATTGATCTTTAGGCAGAAATGAATTCCCCAAAGCAGCAGGCATTAATTTGAATTTATAAGGGGAAATAAAAAACAAAATGCATCTGAGCCTCTAACATGAGGAGTTGCAAATGCAGATGAGAGTAGTAAAAGATAATTGCATCCTCTAGACTATAGCAATAAAAACTGTGTAATAGATGGCAAACCTGAAGACACATTTTAGTATTAAAGGTGAAATATAAATAAACATAATGGATTGAAACAAGGTCTAGAGAAAGATCTACCAAGTTTTGGTGAGGTTATCTAATTAAAATATGACTCATAGCACCAAATAAATATGATCATGTCAAAGTATGGATCCATCTTACATGTAGGAAGAGAAGAAAGATCCTGTCTAACGAAATAAAAAATAGCTACCATGCTTGAATTTTTGACAGGGTTAGATGTTGAATGCACATGACTACGCATTTGTTTTCAAGAAGAAATATTTTATTTAAGGATAATAGGGTCCTCCCACACCCACTTTTACCTTTGTGTGTTCTTCAGATTAGGAAAATACTTAATTTCTTCTTTGAGTGCTGGTCCTGACGTGTAGCCTATATATAAGTACACATCTGCTCTACACACCTGAGGCTGGTAAATCTTGAAAATAATGTCCTGTGGTGCAGATGCACAATCAGTTTCCTCTTTCTCCAGTTCCTTCTTATCACCGCATGGCCTGAGTAGGAATCCCCGGTGGCTGGAGTTATCCTCACATCATTTTCATCTCTGTAATTATAATTATATATACTCAGTTAGTGCTTTTTATAGTGTTAGTCTAGCTTACTTTTCCCCACCCTTTGAGCTCTCTATGTCCTTCCTTTCAGGAGTAGGCTATACCCAGAATTGTGGGATTTAAAAACTCCATGTTCTCTGTCCTCACTCCTTCTCAGTCAGTGACTATCACCAGTGCTGCCTTTACTGCCTTGGAGAGGTGCATATGTTCGCCAAAGGCAGTATCTGTCACTCCTTCCCACCTGGGATCTGAGAGGGACAAGAGCTCTGACTGAGGAAGTACCTCATGGAGCGAGTCATGAGACACCCATCCACACACACACACACAGCGGCCTCAGTCCTCAAGCAGCACACCTCTGAGCAAAAGCTCCAGAACAGAGGTGGAATCAGATAACTGTAAAGACCCATTATCTTGAGCTTCTTAGGACAGTAAGGGGCACTCTCACAGACATAAAAACAGAGCCACCTCTAAGTCCGCTTCCAGGAGAAGGGATCCTTCTCTGACCCTTTCAAAGTTGGGTGAGTCTGCACATGCAGGTCCCTAGGACTTGGGGAAAGTGCGTAGAAGCACAGCTCCAATGGTACTGAGCCTAATACTGACACCAATGCAGACTGTGACCACTAGCAAGCCAAAGGACCAACATCCTCCAGTAGCTCAAGACAGGACTATATTGGTACCAGCCCAGCCTCATAAGAATCCACTGACCACTAAGTTTGTCATTGCACCAAAGCTAGTGGAACCAACACTTGAGACCCCTCATATATATATATATATATATATATATATACACACACTACCCCAGAGGATATCTTCACCCACGCAGACCCACAATCTCTTCCACTTTTAGTCCTAGTCCTTCTGAGGAACATTTTGAACCCAGAAGAGAATGCCACCTCGAGGAGAAGGAGTTCTTCCCCTAGTCTAAGAGCTTCCTCCCTCTGGCATCAATGGTACCACTGATGGAGCCAGATCCAGCATTCTTATTGGCTGAATCTGATGTCCAGGATATACCATCACTTCCCCTACCCAGGGAGGTTAGCTCAGATATGGCTTTCAATGTGTCTTGGACTTATCCTCCTCTCAAGGGTTACCTTCCAAGATAGCACTAGTACCTAATGCCTTGTCCCCCTGTGTTCCCCCAAACCATTGGAGATTTTTAAGAGAAGGTTAGAAAACCATCTGTCAGGGAGGGTCTAGATAGTACTTAGTCCTGCCATGAGTGCAAGGGACTGGACTAGATGACCTCTCGAGGTCCCTTCCAGTCCTACGATTCTATTAAGTCACTTACAAACACTGAACAACAATCTGGGTCTGTCTTTCTCCGATAGGCCACAGAATGTAATTCTTTACTTATGTAATGCTGTTTGCCAGGATGCATTTGCTCTATCTGCAAGCCTCAAGAGGCCAGGATGCATTTCAATCTCTGAAACTATGAGCAGTCAGATAGGGCTGCAATGTATTCCTACCACTTATACAATCCTGATAATGCCAGACAATATAACCATCTCCTATATAAACAAGCAAGGAGGGGAAAGGGTCTATGAGTAGGGGCAGCCAATGATCTGGAACCACATCGCCTCCCAGGCACTCAGAACTCACTGGCAGATGACCTCAACAGACATTTTGCCACTGATCACAAGTGGGAGTCACTTAATTCAGTGCTGAACAACATCTTCACTCAGTGGCAAATGCCATCTTGGGACCTGTTCACCTCCCAGCTAAACAAGAAGTTCAATGCATATTGTTCCAAAGCAGCACGAGGGATGGACTCCAGGGACAATGCTCTCCTCTTGTTCTGGACAGGCACTTGAGGTATGCCTACTACCCCAGAGTGTACAGAAGATTCAACACAAGAAAGCATAGGTCATTCTAATCACACCCAAATGGCCCAGACAATTCTGGATTCCGGACCTGCTGCAAATGTCAGCCTGTCAACCCATCAGCATTCAGTTCTTTCCAGACCTGAAAATTTAGAACAACAGAATCAGACATCTCAACCTGGACTCTCATCATCTCATGGGTTGGTATTTGGATGGTCATCAGACCTAGAGTGGTCATGGTCAAAGGCTGGGCAATCACAGCAGGAAAGATTCTACCAGAATATATCTAGCCAAATTAAGGTGTTTCTCTATCTGTTATCAGCTATCAGAATCAACAAGTATTCCTGCTATTTTTAAAAAGCAACAGAGTCCTGTGGCACCTTTAAGACTAACAGATGTATTGGAGCATAAGCTTTCATGGGTGAATGCCCACTTTGTAGGATGCATGTAATGGAAATTTCTAGGGGTTTGTAGATCTCCTGTCTTATTTTAGTGAAGTCCATTTGTATGGAGGGTTGGTTATTAATGAAAGTCTCCAGGTTGGAGAGCTCTTTTTTGATGTTTTCCTGTTTGCTGTATAGGATGCTGATTGGGTGGTTCCTCAGTTTCTTTGATAGTGTATGGCATAATTTCTCACTGTGGTCTGTGCAGTATGTAGATAGCAATGGATTTTTCACCTTCAGTCCATTTGGTATGATGTCCATCCGTTTACATCTGTTAGTCTTAAAGGTGCCACACGACACTCTGTTGCTTTTTACAGATCCAGACTAACATGGCTACCCCTCTGATACCTGCTATTTTTAAACTCCCTCGTCACACTCAAGACATGGGGTCTTTCTATTAGTTTGCTGCAGATCCACTGA
Source organism: Malaclemys terrapin pileata (assembly GCF_027887155.1). NCBI lineage: Eukaryota > Metazoa > Chordata > Testudines > Emydidae > Malaclemys > Malaclemys terrapin. Next base: position 130,799,461 of record NC_071507.1, read on the forward strand.
ACAAAAATCAGTGTATTCCATTCTCAGGTAGATGACTAGTCTATTTTTCCTAAAGGGTCTGACTAGGACATTACTATTAGTAGTGAGGCCAAAACCATAGCGGGACCTCCATCTCTTACTTTCAGTACTTATTGGACCACATGTTCTGTGCCTCTGTCTATGAAGGTTTCCTTCCTGGTCATCATTACGTTGCCCAGGATGGTGGGTGAGCTGGGTGCTCTCCTGCCTGACCCACCACATCTTCTTTATTAAATGTATAGTAATTTTTGATTTTCACATAAAGCAATAAATTCACTTACCAGTATTCTTCCTAAAGCCTCAAGCAAGAAGAGGATATTCCATTCTCTCAACATCAGACAAGCATTGGTGTTCTACCTTGCAAAAAAAGAAACCATTTAGAAAATCACCTAAACTATTTGTTGTGTGACAGACCCAGACCAGTGGGGTACAGGAGTCTGGTAGAGGGCAAATATACTGGTCATTGGATGAGTAGTTTTCTGTTCCCTGAGTGACCAGAGCAGGGGCTGCACTAGAGTAATCAGGAACTTGCTAGAACTAGTTAAGGCAGGCAGGCTAATTAGGACACCTGGAGCCAATTAAGAAGAAGCTGTTAGAATCATTTAAGGCAGGCTAATCAGGGCACCTGGGTTTTAAAAGGAGCTCTCTTCAGTTTGTGGTGTGAGTGTGAGGAGCTGGGAGCAAGAGGCGTAAGGAGCTGAGAAGGTGTGCTGCTGGAGGACTGAGGAGCACAAGTGTTATCAGACACCAGGAGGAAGGTCCTGTGGTGAGAATAAGGAAGGTATTTGGAGGAGGCCATGGGGAAGTAGCCCAGGGAGTTGTAGCTGTCATGCAGCTGTTACAGGAGGAGCTATAGACAGCTGCAGTCCACAGGGCCCTGGGCTGGAACCTGGAGTAGAGGGTGGGCCTGGGTTCCCCCCAAACCTCCCAATTGACCTGGACTGTGGGTTCTTCCAGAGGGGAAGGTCTCTGGGCTGTTCCCCAACCCACATGGTGAATCTCTGAGGTGAGAAAATCCTCCAATAAGCGCAGAACCCACCAAGATAGAGGAGGAACTTTGTCACAGTTGCTATAGCAGAGTAAGCATAGGGATAAACAATATCTGCATAGACTGTCTAAATAGATTTCTGGCTGTATCCTCTTTGCTATCAGTTGGTTCATCTCCCTCCCACAGATGGGAAGAAGGCCCATTTCACTAGAGACAGATGACCTCAGTAGCATCTGGACATTTTTAAGGCAGCAATCTGGAGTTTCATCCACACTTTCACAAAGTTTTACATTTTGGTCCAAGCCTCTTTTGCTGATGCAGCCTTTGGTATTGCAATGTTATAGACACCTATGCCACCTACATTCTTGCACACACACCCCTGTTTGAGCACTGTTTGACAGTCACTGCCATAGATATCTGGTTCAGCTGAAGGTGCTCAATTCTGAGGACAAAACAGGCAAACCTCCAGAGAGATTAATGAGCTCCTATGGGCTGTGGAAGGCTGACCCTCCCAATTGGCTGAAGAGAGCTAGCAGACCTGCTTTTGAGCTCAACAGTACAGGAGTCACTAGCTGCTCAGCTCTTGGCCTGCAGCTGTCATCACTCATGCTCCAGCTTTTCTTTCACCTTGTCCCAGCCTGTGACCCCTTCCCAGTTTCTGATTCCCGCTCTGAGCCCTGGCTCTTGACTCTGATTTGAACCCCTGGCCTCCTCAGTCTGGTTTTAACTAATGAGCTGGACTGCCTGGGCCTCTGAGTCGGGACCAACACTTGAAGAAATTGAGATTACTTACATGTAATTGGAGGTTGTTTTGAGATATGTGATCCCTAGGTGTATTCTATTACTTGCCCTTCTTCCTCTCTGCTTTGGATCTTGACTGGACTTACTGCAAAGAACCAACTGGAGAAGTGGTTGACTCACACCTCCTCATCTACCCTGGATGCTGAGAATGAGGTGAGCCAGGGCAAAGGCACAGACCAATAAACACTGCTTGCAAAAGTTTCCAGTCTCAGGTGCATGGTGTGCTTACATACACACATGTGGAATTCAGGTAGGGACCACACATCTCAAAGAATTTCCAGTTCCAGGTAAGTAGCCTCCATTTTTGGCAGGGCTTTGTCTGCTTTGCCAGTTGTAACATGTGCTGGCAAACACAGCAGCTATCTTGTAATGTGATCACCTGACACAAAGTCCATGAGTGTATTTCCATTCTCTTCAGTGGGTTTTGGAGAACACCGTTAAGTCATGATTCAGTGAAACACAAAGACACATGCTTAAGTCCTATTGAAATCAAGCTTGAACTGGATGTAATGAAATCAAGAAGACTTAAACATGGACTTACATTTAGGGAGACACTCAAGCACATTTTTTTAAACAGTCAGAAAGCATAATTCCTCCCTCTCCAAACTACACAGAATACAGTTTAAAATAGTTTTCTTGCCCTTCACTTTTGTCATGTTACCCTCTTCTTCGAATCTTTCCACATGCTCTCCCGGCATCACTACCCCAAGTTTAAGCTTTCTGGCCTCACTTTCAATGCCAGTCACAAATCTACTCTTCTTTATTTGTCCTTTTTGTCTCTTGTCACATTATATTTACATCCCTCTTTCTACCAATGATGCCAGCCTTGTTTGCCCATTTGTCAGTTTCCCATGCATCCTTGTGCCTTCTTCCACATTCCCACTATGCATGGAACATGCTGACTCAATAGATTTGTAATCCACGACCCTCTCTACCTTGAAATCTTTCCTCAAGATCCACTTGTCACCATGCCTAAGTAGGTCACAGCTGAGAATGCCAACTAAGGACAGACTGCTGAGAAACATGGCAGACGTACCGCAAACTAGTGGTTATTCTATCATTAGCGTTTACCAAACCAATAACAAAAGTGGACTTCTGTCTCACCACACTGGTTAACAAGAAGCCAAAAATGCTGTCTCCTTAGGCATTCCAGCCATTGGTTCACCACCCACACATGGAGTATATGGTGAGTGGTTACCAAAAACCAGATTCATCACACACAGTTCTTCTAATCCCAAAGGATCAGCCACCTCACCAGGTCAATATATAACTCAGATTTTACCCAAAAAACATGCTTATAACCAATTATTTAGTAACTGAAAATTACAGGTTTGATAACCTAAAAAGAAAAGAATTATTAAATTGTTAAGGAATCATATATATTACAATTGATTTTCAGGGATGCAGGTCAGGATCATAGCAGTGATGTAAATTTGCTATCTTGTAAAAAGTCTCTGGTTTACCCAAGCAGATTGGGGGTCATTCAGTCCCTTGTTTAAAGCTGTTTGTTAGAAATGATATCCAGAGATGTGGAGCAGAATGGAAGACAAAGCAGTGATATCACAGCTTGCAATTTATAGCTCAGCCCATGTGCATGGAAAGTTACTGGCTAATATGAAGTGCAGGGTCACATGAGCATGGAAAGTTACTGGTGAAAAATAGAGTTTTAGGTCACATGTCCTCATCACATGTCCTTACATCCTATGCTGACTCTCAAGGCAGCCATTGCTTCTCAGTGCTTTCTGAAACATCTCCAGGAAGGGCCCACTGGGTGAGTTAAGTCTCTTCACTGGCACATTAAAACACAGATGACCAATCAATGGGATAGCTCATCTAAATCTTTCTTGGGGCATCACCCAAGAAAACATGTTTGATATACAACTATACAGTCAATCTTCATAGCCGTAGATACAAAGTTGCATTGTATTAGTGCAATTGTGTAACACTGGTGATACATTATGATTGTAATAGGAGTGATACAGTGGTGATGATACATTAGTACAGTGTTTCCCAAACTTTTTTGGCCACGGAACACTTTTTAGCCTATTATGGAACACTTATAATATTATTCTGTAGTCATTTGGTTTTCAAATAAAAAATTGTGTTATTTATGCTCAAATATATTATTTTATAAAACAAAGCAAAAATACAAATTTAAAATAACTTGAACTAACAATTTCTAACTGGAAAGAGCATTTAAAGCAGTACAAAAATCAAGTGCAAGAGTCAAAATTAAAAAGTGTTCTACTTTAAAAAATTGTTTTTATATATACACAAACACCAAACAAATGAGATTTTTACTAGGAAAATCTCTTTTTAGAAACAGAAATAAAAATTTGGATTTAATGGGATTGGTGTTTTTGTGATAGAAAAACACAGATTCGCTTAATATTTGGAATAATGCTGGAAAGTTGAATCCTCATGTCAGGCACAGCATCAAGTCTATTCCTATATTTGTTTTTTGTTGCAGTATAATACGAAGATCCCATCTCACACAAATAAGTTGTAGCAAAAGGAAGGAACACTGGAACTACACGTTTAGCCACGTTAGGGTACTCTTCTATTAGACTGCTCCAAAAATTATTCAGCAGAAGATCCTTAAACTTTTGTTTCAAATCAGAGTCAGAAATTAAGTCAATTAGGCTTTCATAATCGTGTGCAGTAAAGCCGACTGGTTTGGCTGTAATTACAAATGGATTTCGAACCCAAGCATTATCATCAGTAGTTGTAGGAAAATATTCTAATAGAGACCTGCAAGTCACAAGTGCTGTAAAATGGTGCTGGAAACTTCTTCATGGATTGTAGAATTTACTTCAGTCAGAAATTCATGTACTGTAGGGAAGCAGTTGAAGTTCTTCTTTTCTACAGAAGATGCCCAGAATTTCAGTTTCTTTTTTAATTATGAAATTTTATCCATTTTTAGTAAAAATGGTCACATACTTTCCTTGCAGCAACAGATTAATTTCATTTAATTTTGCAAAAATATCTGCAAGATACTCAAGTCTCATTAGCCATGAGGAATTTGTCAGACAGTCATTAAATTTTCATCCTGAATTATCTGAAGTGAAGAATACCAGTAGTTCACTAGAAAGCTCAAAAAGCCTCACAAGCACTTTTCCTCTGGATACCCACCTCACTTCTGTATGTAAAAGAAGCACTTTAAACTGACTACCCATTTCCTCACACAAAATTTTAAATAACCTGGATTGAAGTGGTCGAGATTTGACAAAATTGATGATTTGTACTGCTTCATCGAGCACAATTTTCAGATATGATGGTATTTTTTTAACTGCGAGTGCTTGTCTGTGTAGAACACAATAGCTTAGTGCTTTCTGGTGCCACACTTATGATTCGCATTACAGCTCCCTTCATCTTCCCAATCATTGCCCAAGCACCGTCAGTACATACATCAATACATTTTCCCCAACTAATTTCATGCTTTCTGATAAAATTGTTGATGCAGTTGAATATTTCTTCTCCAGTTGTGTTGCTTTGCAGAGATTCACCTAAGAGCAGGTCCTCTTCAATAATAGTATTAAATCTATATCAGACAAATACTAGTAGCACATCAAGTCCTAGAGCTTCTCTGGCAAGCACTATATGGTATCTTACTCGATAAGATGCCTCTGTTGCACTTTTGTTGTATGTTTTAATCATCAAAAGTTTACAATTTCCAAGTGAGTCACGCTTCCTCTTGAAAAAACGTATATCTTTGTCTTTGTATTCAGCATGCTTTGTTTCCAAATGCCTATGAAGTTTAGCAGGAGCCAATGAACTGTTTGCTAGTATTTTGTTGCACACGATGCACTGCGCATCAAGAACATCTTTATTTCCAACACATGTAAAACCAAAAGACAAATAACTTTTGTCATACTTTCATTTCGGTCTTTTAACACCTGCTTCTTGTTTTTTTTTATATACTTTGGGGAAATTCTTTCACCTTGAATAACTCACTAGTACTAACAGATTTTTTGGCAACAAAAGACTGTGATTGTTCATCCTCACTTTGAAGTGTCACAATATTTTGCTCATTTATTTCAGCCACAGTTGGAGTACCAGAAGAACTTGCTTTTCATTTCAAAGTTCCTTCTTTTAGCCACAAATCCATGGTGATAAGGTTTAGTAACAATATCTAGAAATACTGATTTTTGTCAAATTTTGTTTGTCACAAACATTTATATTGTTTCGAGCGAAACTAGTTTAGTTGTGCTTATCACACACACGGTAAAGACCCACAGGTTTGAACGTGTTGAGTGAATGTTATATTCAACATGGCATAAAGAGAATGGTGTGTGCATACCACTGCAGTTCGCGCAGCCTCAAGCGGAAGGGGTACGACGTCACTAACTGAAACATGCCCCAAAAGGGTAGACATCAACATGCTTGCGTGCCACAGTCTCTTTATGCCATGATATTCAATATGAGAGCTATCATCAACTGGAAAAAGTTTTATGTTAAATTAGTCATTCAAAAAGAGTTGTAAACTACACTTCAAATATGCCAAATTTAAAATAAAAAAAAATTTAAAGACCCTTTTTCTAAATTATGATTCTTTCATGGAACACTTATTCACATCGGGCAGAACACCAGTGTTCTCCGGAACACAGTTTGGGAAACACTGCAGTATATACCTGGTTGTCATTCCTTTATACAGCGTCACACTGCTTTGTCATCATGACTCCCCCCCAAAAAAGCCAATTAATGATTATTAGACTGTATATCAGATAAAGTTAGGCTGATTTATAATATAAATGCTGTAAGTTTTGCAAATATAAATATTTATGCAAATAATTTATATTTGATTGGGTCTCTTGCCCCAGACCCTTAAAGGGTCAGTTGAATGCCTGAAGGTAAATAGCCTGAACAAAGAAATATAATGAAGATTTAACAAAAGCCAGGCTAAATAAATAAACTGCAACGAATCCTTCATAGCTTTAGATGAACCAATCTTGGGAATTCTGTACCTCATTGCAGATAGAATTTTACACCTATACATAAGCAATCAAAAATCAGTAATTGCTTATGATACTAAACACACATCTGAACAGTAGGGAAATATTGTGAAAGCATCAAGACACTTCCAAAACAAGAGTTTTGGGCAGCCTCCAACTTGGCCAGATTTACAAAACCTCACATTTCAAATGTTCTGAGAAGCAGTGGAATAAGTTACCATTTACAGGGTACAGCAATGAAAATATCAATGACACTCATCTTCAAAACATGCAAACACATATGTGGGGGGAAGTAATCTGAAACTAACAGACTCAAGGGTAAGGAGAAACTTGGGAATAGCTATGCTGAACTAGACCCAGTGGTGAAAAATGGATGGCAAATTAGACAATCTGAGTTTGAACAGTGCAATACTGCTGCAGAAGAGACCAGTGCAGTTGTAGGCTGTGTACTGCACCCAAAGAGAATATTATGGAATAAAGAATGAGATTTACAATTTTAAATGTGGGTTATTTACTGGATGGTGCTATGCCCAACAATTTGTGAAATGTATTCAGCATTCTTTTGAAAGGCACCAGGATAGTGGGATAAAACCAGGATAATAGAATGCCAACATGACCACAATTTACAAAGGAAGAAAGAAACATAAATTATTTTGTTTGTCAGAAACAAATATCTGCACTATACAGTGAATTGTATGAAGAACTCTTAGAAGGACATACTTCACTAGTAAACAAGAAGACTGGAAACTAGTTTGATGTGGACAGAAAGGGTGTTTGAGTTCCTGTGTTTGTGCTAACCACAGTATTAGAGGGATGGTACCATTTTGGCCCTGAAGATGTTTGTCAGTTAATTTACCATCAATGGAAACCTTTGTAGTTTCAGGGTTCAGACTAGTCTTTCTAAGACACATAGGGAAAAAATGGCTTTTTCATAGTTATTGCTTCAATGATATGCAATGCACTGAAACTGGCCTTGTACAAATGTGTGAATATGGAGATGTCACAATTTATATACATAGAGATGAGGTTGCAGATAATTTGTTGTCATCATCATGGAAAGTGTAGATGATTGCAAGGAAATCTAAAATTGAGGCCTAGACGAAATCTGCAACAAGAACAATATCTGGTGCTGTCTATTCTCTGAAACAGCAGCAAGTTATTAATATAAACTAAAAGTGAAGTTAGGTCACCACATACGGGAACAGACAAACATCCTCATTTTATCAGGATGGGGAAAAGGGGGCACAATGCCCAAGAATGCAGCAATGTAAGAGAACTGGACATTTTATAGTCAGCATAAGACTAAAGATGAATAGCCAAAGACCTCCCAAACAATAGAATCAGGAAGGGAAGTTAATACCGCACAACAATGAATGTTAGGGTTTCACAGCAGAAGATGATAGCAATGCTGGAAGAATGCAGATTTAGATTAATGGCAAGTCTCTCAGCTTGCTTACTGATTGGCAGGCTAGATGAACTATAATACATGTTATCATGGGCTTAACCAAGTGGTTTTGACATTGCTGCAGTCAAGATAGAATATCTTTTGAATGTGGCTTAAAAGACATATAAACACACTGTATAAACTGTAGTAAGTTTTAAAAAAACACATAATAGAAGGCCACTTTCAGCATATCTTAAAAAAAAAAAGGCAGGAATTCCTCATACAAGAGCAACAGATGTAGCTGACCGGGATGCTGGAATCTGTAGCTGACCAGGAATGCTGTTGTTTGCCTAGAAGTCCTTTGTACCAGGACTCAGGCATTTTATGTTAGCACAAAAAATAGCTATTTTAAAACCTAAATAGAAAGAATGTTTTGCTGGGTTTGGAATATCAAGACATCAGCTAGAGATATATCCCAATACTTGTATGGGATCAGTTGCACAAACTATGCCCAGACTCCCTCTTAATGCAAGGAATGTGGGTGAGGATAAACTCACAAGGGGGAAAAAGTGCATCATAGAGTCTGTTGAAAGATATTCCCTCCTGAGTAATCATTTATATGGGCTCCTTTAGCTCCAGGCAGGGGGCCTGTAACCTGAGTCCCACCATCCAGGGCTGAAGCCCTCAGGCTTCACCTTTGGTCCCAGGCAGTGGGGCTCAGGCTTTGGCTTCCACCCCAGGCCCCAGCAAGTTGCCAGCTCTGGCAACCCCACTTTGGGGTCCCAACCCACAGTTTTAGAACCACTGGTCTAGAAGAAGACAGATCCTCCTAGTTACATTTCTTAAATATGGGACTTGGGGGACAAATATCTTTCCAATATGAGGAATTATATATACTAAAATTAACTTTTAGTGAGAACTAAACTAGAAAGGAACTATGTCCCTACAGGAATCAAATAAAAACTACAAGCTGTATTGTTCTTTTGTGTCCAATCCACTTCAATAATATCGTTTCACTAATGGAGTCCCATGAACTAAGATATGTAAGGGAGAGGGATCTTGGAAAAAATCACAGGTTTAGAAATATGCCTGCATTTCAAAAGGAGCTCTTTAATCGGAGATTCACCTACAAGCAAAAAATGGGAATCTGCAGGCTGATGGTGCTAGGAGGGTAATAAAGAGCCAATAATATTTGGAGTCTTAGGCTTTCATTATTTTCAATCACTCTTCAATTCGTTAAATGAATTATTGTTTTTTTGGCCTGTCTTTTGAACCATTAGGTATTGGCCATTGTTGAAAGCAGAATGCCAGACTTGCTGGACAAATGGTCTCATCAGGTATGAGAATTCTTAGGTTACTAATCATATTGATCTTCACAGTTCCTCTGTGTGAGTTCTCTTCTTTGTATTAATATGCCCTTTTAAAACTGTAGTATTTGTGAGACAAGATGGTGCTTGGTGAGATGCACCAAGAGCTTTTCTTTAAAAGTACGTACTCTTGATCAAACCTAGTCTACATGGTTTGAAAATTAGAACAAATGGTGCAAGAAGAAAGAAAACTCTTCATCACTTTTTAAAATGAAAAAAAGCGTAGTTGGAAGAAAAACTAAAACTTTAATTATATTACCTAAAATAGCTGGATCAGATTCCATCATAACCTTTATTTCAACTATTGAAAGTAACTCAACAGAGGTTTGATGTTTTCTACAAAAAGACAAACATTTTTAGGACACTAGACTCAAGTACATAGCCCTGTGGCTAGATGGTTGACAGATAACAGGAGATTAGTAAATTCAGCAAAAACATTTGGGAATTTACAGGCATAAAAAGGGCTAAATGAAAAGAATAAATTGTTTACAACAAATAATTTGACCAGGTGTAGGAAGAGCCTCAGGAGTTGACCCTTTAAGAGAAAAATAACCACTGCCAAACGCTTGTAACGGTTCCAGCTGAAAAGCAAGTTGACTAGACAACATTCATATTTGGGGATATGTAAAGGAAGCAGGTGAATCCAGTGTGGATTTCACACTTTTCATAGAGCCAGATCCTCAATTAGTGCAAATATACACAGGTCCATTGAGATTTGCCCATGATTTTTAAGGTTTATTTCCAACAAAAAATGTTGTAATTATGTTACTTTTATCATTTTCTGTTTAAGAAAAAAAAACCTACTAATCATCTTTGGATCGCAAAACCATCACTGTGTTCAACTTGTCTATATTTGCAGTAGTACTTAGTCTAAGGCTTGGTCCACAGTGGGGCGGGGGATCGATCTAGGAAACGCAACTTCAGCTACGAGAATAGCGTAGCTGAAGTCGACATTTCCTAGATCAAACTAAGTTTACTTACTGTGGGTCCACGCGGCGCAGGCAAGCTCCCCTGTCGACAGTGCTTCCTCCTCTCGGCGAGCAGGAGTTCTGCAGTTGACGGGGAAGCGCTTCTGGGATCGATTTATCACGTCCAGATGAGACGCGATAGATCGATCCCAGAAGATTGATCTCTACCCGCCAAATCAGGCGGGTAGTGTGGACCTAGCCTAATATTCAGGCTACATATGAATAGAACTGAGGAGCTTTATTGCCCCCATACTTTGGAGCAAGGGCTTCAAATTTCTTAAAGGGTGGCGTTTTGTCAGAGATAAACCTTTTACTGTACGTGTGGAAAAGTTTGCAAATTTGGCCAAGTTATGAGCCTTTGAAAAAAATCTCAGCTCACACACATAGAATCATAGAACCATAGAATATCAGGGTTGGAAGGGACCTCAGGAGGTCATCTAGTCCAACCCCCTGCTCAAAGCAGGACCAATTCCCAACTAAATCATCACAGCCAGGGCTTTGACAAGCCTGACCTTAAAACCTCTAAGGAAGGAGATTCTACCACCACCCTAGGTAACCCATTCCAGTGCCTCACCACCCTCCTAGTGAAAAAGTTTTTCCTCATATCCAAACTAAACCTCCCCCATTGCAACTTGAGACCATTACTCCTTGTTCTGTCATCAGGTAAAACTGAGAACAGTCTAGATCCATCTCTTTGGAATCCCCTTTCAGGTAGTTGAAAGCAGCTATCAAATCCCCCCTCATTCTTCTCTTCTGCAGACTAAACAATCCCAGTTCCTTCAGCCTCTCCTCATACGTCATGTGCTCCAACTCCCTAATCATTTCTGTTGCCCTCCGCTGGACTCTGTCCAATTTTTCCACATCCTTCTTGTAGTGTGGGGCCCAAAACTGGACACAGTACTCCAGATGAGGCCTCACCAATGCCGAATAGGGGGCAATGATCACGTCTCTCAATCTGCTGGCAATGCCCCTACTTATACAGCCCAAAATGCCGTTAGCCTTCTTGGCAACAAGAGCACACTGTTGACTCATATCCAGCTTCTCATCGACTGTGACCCCTAGGTCCTTTTCTGCAGAACTGCTACCTAGCCATTCGGTCCCTAGTCTGTAGCAGTGCTTGGGATTCTTCCATCCTAAGTGCAGGACTCTCTGCACTTGTTGAACCTCATCAGTTTTCTTTTGGTTCAATCCTCTAATTTGTCTAGGTCCCTCTGTATCCTATCCCTATCCTCCAGCATATCTACCACTCCTCCCAGTTTAGTGTCATCTGCAAACTTGCTGAGAGTGCAGTCCACACCATCCTCCAGATCATTAATGAAGATATTGAACAAAACTGGCCCCAGGACCGACCCTTGGGGCACTCCACTTGATACTGGCTGCCAACTACATGGAGCCATTGATCACTACCTGTTGATCCCGACGATCTAGCCAGCTTACTATCCATCTTATAGTCCATTCATCCAGCCCATACTTCTTTAACTTGGCAGCAAGAATACTGTGGGAGATCGTATCAAAAGCTTTGCTAAAGTCAAGGAATAACACGTCCACTGCTTTCCCCTCATCCATAGACCCAGTTATCTCCTCATAGAAGGCAATTGGGTTAGTCAGGCATGACTTGCCCTTAGTGAATCCATGCTGACTATTCCTGATCACTTTCCTCTCCTCTAAGTGCTTCAGAATTGATTTCTTGAGGATCTGCTCCATGATTTTTCCAGGTACCGAGGTGAGGCTAACTGGCCTGTAGTTCCCTGGGTCTTCCTTCTTCCCTTTTTTAAAGATGGGCACTCATTAGCCTTTTTCCAGTCATGCTTGGTAGAGACTTGTTAGAATTTGGTTGATAAATTCAGTGAAGTTTCCATCTGCACTGAGCATGCGCCGAACCATCACAGTTCCTAACTGTGAATGGATTGCATATGCCCATCTTTACAGAGTGACTGAGCATACTCCATTTCAGGGCTGAGCAGAATTATTCTGGCAATTGCTGCCCTGGGCTGCTGTGACACCTGGCCCCAGAGGTGAGAGCAGGAAAGGACCCATGGTTCATTCAGTGCAGAGGATGGACCATGCTCTGGGAATGAATCAGTGTTGTGTAGTGAAAGAGGCTGTTTTATGTGGGACCTCTGCCTCATTTGTTTCAGAAGCTGGAAGGTGTGTACTGAACAATGCTTGGAACTGCAGGAAGAGAAAAGATGATCTCATGGTTGAGGGAGCTCAGTATCACCCTGGAGAACTGGATTCTATCCCTCCTCTGCCACAGAGTTCCTGTGTGATGCAGGGCAGGTCACTTAAACAAGCCTGACCCTCAGTTCCCTATGTGTAAAATGTAGATACTACAATCTATTCTCACAGGATGTTTTGAAGATGGATTAACTGATGGTTGTGAAGCATTTGGAAAGATAGTGTAATGAAAATGCCATAGAAAAGCTCATGAGGAATGTTTTAATTCAGTACAGCATTTTAATGGTGTGCCCTACATAAGGTGTGGGGCCACACAATGAATATAGGGGATAAAAATAAATATGGAATAACTACCCATTCACTGAATGAGATATAGATCCTATGGAAAAAAGTAGTGTGCAACCATGTAATTAAACACTGTATTATCATGCTCCAAAGGGAAAAACTAAGGTTGCATGGGCATCCTTAAGTCTAGAATGTACACAGGGTCTGCTACTCACGGCTTGGTGGCACCTCCTCATGGCTCATCTGGGAAATTAGCTCACCACGGTCGATGCCCCATCCAGTGGTCGCTCAGCCTGTTGCCTCAGTCACTCGAACTGAGGCCCTTCTCTTGCTTGTCTGAAGCTGTACTGCCTCACCTTTATGGCATAGCCCTTCGGACAAGTCATTATCATCCTCCCCTTACAAGGTATTATCAGAGTCTCCTTCCTCAAAGTTTCAGGCAATCTCAATATCCACTGTGCTGACTGCAACTCTGCAGTGGCTGGTTGGGGAACACAGGCCCACCATCTACACTGGTTTCCAATCTGGGGACCCTCGAAGCAGCAGTCCAGGTCTATCCCTTTCACACCTTACTGCTCCTTTTCTGTACTACTTCCTACCCTACCTTTATCAGGCTTCTTTTCACTCCCTTGTTACTACTTCATAACACAAGAACTAGGGGTCACCAAATGAAACTAATAGGTAGCAGGTTTAAAACAAATAAAACGAAGTATTTCTTCACATAACGTACAGTCAACCTGTGGAACTCCTTGCCAGAGGATGTTGTGAAGGCCAAGACTGTAACAGGGTTCCAAAAAAGAACTAGATAAATTCATGGAGGATAGGTCCATCAATGGCTATTAGCCAGGATGAGCAGGAATGGTATCCCTAGCTTCTGTTAGCCAGAAGCTGGGAATGAGCGACAGGGGATGGATTACTTGATGATTACCTGTTATGTTCATTCCCTCTGGGGCACCTGGCACTGGCCACTGTCGCAAGACAGGATACTGGGCTAGATGGACCCTTGGGTCTGACCCAGAAGGGCCATTCTTATGTTCTTAGGGTGTGTGGACTGCAGGGTCACCTGACTGCAGCTGCCCATTCCATCCTCAACTCCTAGGCTTTTTTAGAAGTCCTGCCTGTTGCTGTCCAGGTGAGCTTCATTCTCATTGCCCCAGTAGGTACAGAGTAAAGTTAACTGGCCTATCTTGCCACTTTAACTGCATCAGTGCTGGTGTGGGGTCAATGCCTCATCCCAGCTTGAGTTTGCAACTGTAATATTTTAATGTTTTTTTCCATATATTTGGTATATATTCTGAGTAAAAAAACTTTTATAAATAAATCTTTATTATGCAGAATTTTGAACCTTGCAAAATAAATCACTCATTTGATCAACTTTTCACTAATAGCGAAGATAAAGTTGCTCTGAGTCAAATCACATAACTGATTATTGTAAAAGGGAGAAATGTATAATATGGGTTAGGAAAAATACCTTCCCATCCAACAGTTGAAGTTTAAGTGCAATACAATTACCCCATCTAAAAACTCTTTATCTCCTAAAATCTAGGGCAGTGGAAAAGAAAAAAGACCATTTTTGTGTTATATGTTTGTACAGTGCCTAGTATAATGGGAAGATCCATGACTAGGGCATTTAAGTGCTACCACCAAACAAATTACATCAAAAATACTTCTTTAAAAGTACATGAAGGTGCAAAGTCAAGGAATGAAAAGTTGGGAAATGTCCGAATTAAGGTGCCCATGGAGGTGCTAGAGCTTCCCAATTAAACAGGTGTAAGAATTTTTTTTTTTTTAACATGGGCAAAACAATGTGTTCGTTGCAAATCTCCTTCTCAGAAACATGTGAATTGACTCCAATGAACCTGAGGCAGATATACAGCATGGAAAATTTCAGCCCAAAGAAAAAACATTTGGCACATTTATAAGCAACTGAAATCAGGTTTTTATAATGGAAAATATCGGGGGGTAGCCATGTTAGTCTATATCCACAAAAACAACGAGGAGTCTGGTGCCACCTTAAAGACTAACAGAGTTATTTGGCCCATGTATCTGAAGAAGTGAGGAATTTTGCGCACGAAAGCTTATGCCCAAATAAATCTGTTAGTCTTTAAGGTGCCACTGGAATCCTTGTTGTTATAATGGAAAATGTTAATCATCCTAGACTAGAAGCAGTGTTAACAGCTCCACCTTTAATAATAATAAAAATAGTAATATGGTCAAAATCTGAGATCTTTAGCACTGATTCCAGGGCCGGCTCCAGGCACCAGCTGAGCAACTTGGTGCTTGGGGCGACAGATTGTTGGAGGCGGCATTCTGCCCAATCCTAGGGCAGCACAGCCGCTTTTTTTTTGTTGTTGTTGTTCTTGTTCCGCTCCGGCTGCCGTGTAGGGGGCGGTGGCACGGAGAACCAGAGCGCCCTGCCTCTTCCTTCCCTCCCTGCCGACCAGAGTGGAGCCCTCACGGCAGGCAGCGCGTGGCGGGAGGGGCCACGTGGTAGCGCCACTGCTGTAGCCCTGGCCGCCCCCTTCTCTCTCTCTCCCGCCCGCTCCCGCCCCCCAGCCGATCCCGCTGCACCTGCGCTCCGGCCACGCCACAGGTTGTTGGTTTTTTTTTGCTTTGCCGTTCTGGCCGCCACATTTTTGTTTTTTGTCTTTTTTTCCTTGGGGCGGCCAAAAAGCCAGAGCCGGCCCTGACTGATTCATAAAATTCCCATTATAAAATGGAATTAGGATGTCACAGGATGACTGGCCCCTTTAAGAGAATTGGGTTCCAATTCCTCTGTGATGGAATAGATGCTTCCCAGCTGATGAGGGACACCTGATACTAATAAAATTGGGAAGGGTGGTTAAGAGAGGTTCCAAAACCGTTCCAAAAAGGATCTCTGTTTGTTTATATATGGGATTTAGATTTAGTTGGTGACAGTAGCACAGCGGGGTCATCATTTCTGCTGTGCACTGCATAAAAGGCCTTCAAAGCCTCTTAAGCTGCTTATTACATTTTTTTCACATGTTGACATTAGCTCAGATGTGCTTTGAAATGTTTAGTTCGGATGTGTGCTAGAGAAGGAAGGAGCTACAGAAGGGACAAAGCTGTACAGGTCCTGTCTGAGAATAGAGAGGGAGTTGCCCAGTACAGTGAGATTCAAGCAGGAACCCTACAGAGGGCTGGCGAAAGGAGACTGCAGGCAGGCCGCAGTTCTCTTGCGGGTACCCTAAGTCTAGTGATAGAACATGAAAGGGACTTTAATCATTCTGGATAAAGTTATGGTATGTGTTGACAAAGAGCAATAACCTATGGACAAAGGAAGTCCTTGCTTAAGGCCCTGGATAAAAAGGGAATAGTTCAGAAAGGTCTGTATCTCGGAGTATGAGCTGACAAGATATACTGAATAACCAGTTTTACTGCGGGCCCTGAATGGAAGGGAACTTCAGGGTGAAGATAAAAAGTCTATGGAAGACAGCAGAACTTTGAGTATTATTGGTAATAACTAATAAAATGATAGCCTGATTTCTAATAGTCAAACTCAATTTGAGGCTAGTGTCTATCCTTTTGTGTCTGTGGTAAGAATAGAAACTGTTGCAGGATGAACTTGCAGCATCTTGACCAGCAAGGAGGGGACGCTTTGGGATTGTGAATCTGTGACATAAGACCATGAGCTTGAATAAAGACTGGGAGTGGATGGGTCATTACACAAAGTAAAAACTATTTCCCCACGCTATTTTCCTCCTACTGTTACTCACACCTTCTTGTCAACTGTTGGAAATGGACCATCCTGATTATCACTACAAAATATTTTTTCTCCTGCTGATAATAGCCCACCTTAATTGATTACTCTCGTTATTGTTAGTATGGCAACACCCATTTTTTCATGTTCTCTGTGTATATATATCTTCCTACTATATTTTCCACTGCATGCATCCAGTGAAGTGGGTTCTAGCCCATGAAAGCGTATGCTCAAATAAATTTGTTAGTCTCAAAGGTGCCACAAGTACTCCTCTCGCTAAAAATGATTAAAGGGCCAGTTTGTTTACCTGCCCTGTCCACGGGTTCTGCTGATCACGGCTCCCACTGGCCGTGGTTCGCCGCTCCAGGCCAATGGGGGCTGCGGGAAGCGGAGGCCAGCACATCCCTTGGCCCACACCGCTTCCCAAAGGTTGCTGATCCCTGGTCTAGATAATACTTAGTCCTGCCATGAGTGCAAGGGTTTGGACTAGATGACTTCTCGAGGTCCCTTCCAGTCCTGCAATGTTATGGTGATATAATTCAAGGGCTGTTGAAATTATGATTGGTAAAAATGGAAGAGGCGGAAGAGGACCAAAATAGACCAAAATTGGTGTCATGGATGTTAGGCCTAGTTGGTAGACAAAACAATGAAGGAGATGAACTATGATGTCCCCTTTCCTCTTCTTGAGTTCCTAAAAAGACATAGACAGTTCAGTTCAGCTTTCCCTCTCGTCTTTGTCCCACCTTGCACCCAGCTCATCACCCGTCCCGAACTGCCACTGCAGGTCAGCTTGGCTCATCTGACGGACTTTCTTCCTGAGAGTAAGGCTGGCTGGCCTTAATCTTGTTCAAGGAACTTTTTCACCTGTGAGTGCTGAAACTCATTACATTATCATGACATCCAATCCTCAGCCCCATAGGCGCTGGCTTCCTCTGGCCCCGGGGGCTGCTCAACCCCCCACTCTGACCCAGGTCCTGACCCCACCTGACCCCTTCCCCAAAGTCCTCACCCCTGTCCTGCCTCTTCCCACCCAATTCTGCCCCCTCCCCTGAACATGCACCATCCTCACTCCTCCCCCTTCCTCCCAGAGCCTCCTGCACATCGCAAAACAGCTGATTGTGGCAGGCAGTAGGCTCTGGCAGGGAGGGGGAGGAGTTGATTGGCAGGGCCACTGGCTGGAGGTGCTGGGGGGAGCTGACTGCCATTGGGTGCTAAGCACCCGCTAATTTTTTTCCAGGGCTGGAGCACCCATGGAGTTGGCACCTATGTTCAGCCCATCAATGGGGATATCTAATTGCCAGCACAGCAGAGGCATGTAAGATCCTGCATTGCTTTCCCTTCCCTTGTTGTGTTTTTTCTGCCCCCTCTATGCTCTCTATACATCAGGACTGATAGGAAAATTAACCTGTTCCTTTTCATCAAAGAAAGGTTCCTCTGAAAATAACAGACTCCAAAAGACTTTCAAAGTTTTGACTCTGATTTGCACAATCGGTCAATCACAGTTCCATATAAATGCCTGTTTTAATTTCTTGTTCCTTCTTGTGTTTCAGTCAATATGTTTTTAATTTACAAAAATGCTTTTGGGTGTTTGCAAAGTAACAGAGTAAAATCAAAGCCTCTGTTTAAAAGAATCCCGAACCTACCTATCACTGCTTAACAAACGAGTTTATAAACACCTTTAACTCTTTGGGCCCTTGAGGTCAATATCTATATACCAGAGATGAGTGGGCACAAGTTGGGGAACCTATATGCTAGCCGCGGGACCTTTGTGTGCCATGGAGCCTAGCTGTATAGCTCTGTACATTCTCAAAATATCCATCAGATATTTAGTTTAGCCTGATCAATAGGATCATGATTCATCTGTGCATTTCCTTAAGGTAGTAAATAAATAATGTGACCTAATTCCCAGGTTGAACCACACTCTACTCCAGGAAGAGTACTGGTGGGGGCAAAGGTGTCTCTACGTCACTTTTATGAACCTCAGGGAAGTGGAATGTGCTGATTCAGACTCTGGCATAAATTAGAGCAGCCTTAGGGATTCTAATCTAACTCTGAGCACATCCCTCATATGCCCTTACACTGGGAATTGGGAGGGACTGAATAGAGCCAGCTATGCTAGAGCTACACCAGCCGAGGATCCCCCTGCAGCAGGAGAATCCCCAACTCCTGGTTTACGGCTGATTTGTATCTCCAGAGCATTTCCAAGTAGCTTTATCTGTGACCAGGACCTCACCCCAAAACACTATTGATGGAGTAAGGTACTACCCAATGGGAATAAAGCTGGCAGAAGTGGATCCCTTGTTACAGAAACTTCTTTGCTAGGAGAACCTGACTCTTGGGATTGTTTGTCCCTTCTACTGCCTTGCAACTACAGAGATACCATGTTTAGATGCCCCACATGGCAAACTGATGCCTTCAGTTATGCTAAAAACAAATCATAGCTTCATGTCAAGAGATAGGATTTTCCAGCTCTAAAAGCACTGCTGCTAAAACATGCTGCCAACTGCCAACACTTTGGGATTAAAACTGTTCCAAAAAGGATCTTGCTTTATTTGTTTGTTTACATGGGGGATTTAGATTTTGTTGGTGACAGTAGCAGAGTGGGGTCATCATTTCTGCTATGTACTCTATAAGAGACCTTCCAAGCCTCTTAAAACTGGCTTTTCCCCCCCACATGTTGACATTAGCTGAGATGTCTTAGCCTTGTCTTAAAGAAACACTTTTAAAAATCATAAGGATTTTTCCCAGGGTTCAAAGTAATAGTTATATTTATATGTGTTATATTATATCTAATTTGCATAGTCATCCATTAACTTTAAAATGGCTGAAGAAAATAATCATAATGCTCCATAAACAGGGGAAATATGTTCTGCTTCACATGCTATTGCTTTTCTTCACTATATGGATGTCGTGGAGGTCAGGAAAACTAATTAGCTTGAGGTTAGTTCAGGTTTCCACAAGAAAGCTTTACTTTAATCTCCTGCAAATGCTCAATATGCAGTCAGATTATTCAATGAAAAGAGTAAAAATGGGTTGTCTTCAAAGTCTAGTACTCTAGGTTTTTGAGATAATTGGTATGATAATAAGCATGTTATTAATCACTGTATGGTCCTCATTGTATCATTGTTTATAGCACCAAACTGTTTGAAGATTAATGCAAAAATATATAATTTAAAATGGTTAAAGACACTAATTTATCAAGGATGATTTCATGTGGACGTGCCAGGAGCTGAAGTTGAGACTAAAAGCTTAAGCATGCCATTAGAGATCTATTATCAGAGTTTGTAAATTGTTATATGGTTCGTCTCATTTTGAAGTATTAAGGCTATTAAATACCTTCAAGAAAGGTGCAAGGCTCAATCGGATTTGATGGACCTAGAGAAGCAATTTCTATAATGTAATATTTCCATGATTTTGAGAAAAAGGCAAAGAGAAATTGTACACCGTCATTTCTTAACTTCATTTTTTTAAATAATTGTCTGCCGCCTTTACATTTTATTAGGAATTGACTCAACTCTCTGCATAGATTGAAAGTAGCATAAATGAGATTATATAGTTGTCACAATGTTTCTGCTATCTTTGCCATATATTTAGGGCAAAATTATATAGTCAAGTCAACCACCACGTTTTTGCATCAAATCTTGCACTTCTTTCTCAGTGTATAGTTCCAATTGAGCAACTGACCTCTAAATAACACATACTTTTCTATTAAAAAAAGGAATCACTTCAGTGAGATGTATTGTAGCTATGTAATCACTCCTTCAGCATGTCCTTAGCAGAATCCTCCTCATTCCCCTTCTAACTTTCTATGTGAGTTCCATAGGTCGCTGTCCTTTGTCTCTTTCTCTTCCTCCTCTACACCTTATCTCTGGGTAGTCTCATCCAGAAACACAAAGTCAGCCACCATCTCTATGCTGATGACTCACAGATCCCCTCTTCTCCAGAACTGTCTTTCTCTCCAAACTAAAATCTTGGCCTGTCTCTGTTATCTCTTCCTAGATGTTGAGCTGTCAGCTCAAGCTCAACATGGGTAAAACAGAGCTCTTTATCTTCCCCTCCAAGTCTCACCCCAATAACTACTTTTTCAGTCATTGTGGACAACATCACCATCCTAGCCTGCCTGTCACTCAGCCCTATAACTTAGGCATAATTTTTTACGTGGACCTCTGTGATGTTATCTGATTAAAATATGACCACATAGATCATTGTTGCAACCACTGTTATATATGTGCAACAAATCTTGTACAAAATGTGGCATGTAAGATGTCTATGGAAAGATTATGATTTGCTGAATATGATTATGCTATTTGTATGCATGTATCATTCTTTGTGTTTGAAGTTATGAGTATTGGCTCTATACCTGGGGGAACGACCACAAGGTAGTTAGCCAACACATCTTGAAGGGACTATTCAAACTGAATGGCTGATCAAAAGAACATTTAACTCACAATGGAAGACACCCACCTACCCTGAAGGGACTTTCCTGTGAACATGCTGTTTGAAGTATAGGTAATGATTTCCTGCTCTGACTAGGCGAAATCATGCATGGACATGTGACTTGTCCATGTGACTCCAAACACCATCTTGTTACTGTAATTTTCCACAGTAAGAACAATGGGATTCCCTCCACATAGCAGAAGATATAAAATGCCCTGGAATCATTTTCACTTTGCCTTTTTCCTGCTCAAACCTCTGGACTATGGATTTATACTAATGGGAGCATACTAATGAAGGGACTGAGGTCCTTCCAATGATTTGGAAGCAACCAGAGACTTATCAAGCCAGCAGTTTATTCCATCATTGCTACAAGCATGAACCAAGAACTTTGCAATTACTGTATGTATTTGATTCCTTTAACCAATTTTAACTCTCTTCTTTCTTTCTTTCTTTCTTTCTTTCTTTCTTTCTTTCTTTCTTTCTTTCTTTCTTTCTTTCTTTCAATAAAACTTTAGATTTTAGATACCAAAGCATTGGCAACAGCGTGATTTTTTTGTTAAAATCTGAGTTGTATATTGACCTGGGTGTGTGCCTGGTCCTTTGGGATCAGAAGAACATTTTATTTAAAGAGATTGGTTTTAAAGAACTATTCATCTATAAGTCTAGTGATTTTGGTGGTGATACAAGGACTGAAATGCCTAAGGAAACTGCTTTTATGACTTCTTGTTAGCCAGTGTGGTGAAACAGAAGTTTGCTTTTGTTGCTGGTTTGGTATATCTCATGAGAGAATACCCTCCAATTTTGGGGCGTGTCCGCCCTACTTCTCAGCACATTGTCCTGAGGTTGGTATTCTCAGTTGTGACCCACAGAGGCATGGTTACAACATCTCTCTAGTTTCTTGCAGCCAGGCTATGTCTAAGTTTTGCTATGCTAATTCTTCTACATAATGCCTCTAAGATACGGCCTTTCTTAGTGAGACAGATAAAACTCTTCTCTATCTCTCATCCTATCATGTTTCAGTTACTGCAACATCCTTTTCTCTGGTGCTGACAACTGCAAACTTGCCCCAGTCATTCCATTCAGAATACTGTTGAAAAGATTATTTCCCTCGCCCATCACTCTGACCACATCACCTCCCTCTCTTTGCATCCCTTCACTGGCTCCCCGTCCTCTACTCCATCAAACATAAGCTACTTGTATTCATATTCAAGGCTCTTCACGGCGTATTCCCATTTTACCAATCATCTCTAGTTCACTATTGACTCCCATCTCCTATTGACCAATGATCCCAGCCTCCATTGCCCACTTGTTCAAAATTTCAAAGAAGCATCGTCATGATTTCTCCTATGCTGTCCCTCATGCTTGGGAGGAGCTTCCCATAAACATATCTAAAGCTACCTTATCGTCCTTAAAAATTCTTCTTTGCCATGATCCCTACCCAAAAAATTGACAATAGATTGGTCTTAGCATACCAACGGCCTATGCCTATTGTTATGACCAACAGTGTCTCTTTTATTTCTTTGTACTCCACCCTCTCTGTCTGTCTGTGCCCACCTATTGTTGCTTGTCTTACATGTAGATGCTAAGCTCTTAGGTGCAGTGTGATGCTGGGAGGTATTTTGTACTCTGGTGCATCCCCTTTTGGTTAGGTGTGGCATCGCAGATAAGCCCTCCCTCGGTTTCCCTTCACCTGGGTTATAAAGCGGTCTAGAGAGACCTTTTTTATATGAAAGCACCCCCTTCTAAGAGTCTGACTTATTAATACCAGTCATAAGCATGAGTAGAATTTTACTCAACAAATACAGCCAAGGCATTTGTCCTCTCAGGCTCAGTCCAACTAGCAATCTATGGCTCCTTCCTTCAGGATACTTTACTTTCCTGCATCTTGAAACAGTTTCTCTTTCTGGAACCCTTCCTGGTTCCTTCTCTGGATTACTCCATCCCAGTCCTTCCTTAAGCAGAAGTTCCCAGCTCTCCTGTTTGGAACTTGGCTGTACTAATTAGTCTCTCATTTTTAGTCCTTACACAAGAGCCCTTGACCCCAGTTCTCCTCTCTGGAACTGATTTGTGGGTTAGTCAGTTTCTCCTGACCCCCTTTTTTCCCCTTAATAAGCCATCCAGCTTCAGGGTACTTAGCAGGCCTGCCTTTTCCTGCTATCTTCTGATGTCTGCCCTGCTATGAGAAAGGAGGCAACTGTTATCCTGGTTCCCTTTTCCAAGTTCATGCCCAATTGGCTGGTCCTCTCTGCAAAGCTCCAGTGATTATTAGAACTGCTTCATGGTCTAATATTGAATGCCAGTGAAAATGAGGTAGGATCAGAGTCTAAAATAGGAAAAGAACAACTCAAAAATTACTTAGACAAGTTAGATGTCTTCAAATCACCAGGGCCTGATTAAATGTATCCTGGAGTACTCAAGGAGCTGACTGAGGAGATATCTGAGCCATTAGCAATTATCTTTGAAAAGTCATGGAAGATGGGAGACATTCCAGAAGACTGGAAAAAGGCAAATACAGTGCCCATCTATTAAAAGGGAAATAAGGACAATCCAGGGAATTACAGACCAGTCAGCTTAACTTCTGTACCCAGAAAGATAACAGAACAAATAATTAAGCAATCAATTTGAAAACACCTAGAAGATAATAAGTTAATAAATAACAGTCAGCATGGATTTGTCAAGAACAAATCGTGTCAAACCAACCTGATAGCTTTCTTTTACAGGGTAACAAGCCTTGTCCATGGTGGTTGGGGGAACGGTATATGTGGTATATCTTGACTTTAGTAAGCCTTTTGATACTGTCTCACATGACCTCCTCATAAACAAACTAGGGAAATACAACCTAGATGGAGCTTCTATAAACTGGGTGCATAATTAGTTGGAAAATCATTCCCAGAGAGTAGTTATTAGTGGTTCACTTTCAAGCTGGAAGGGCATAATGAGTGGGGTCCCACAGGGATCAGTTCTGGGTCTGGTTCTGTTCAATATCTTCATCAATGATTTAGATAATGGCATAGAGAGTACACTTATAAAGTTTGCAGATGATACCAAGCTGGGCAGGGCTGCAAGTGCTTTGGAGGATAGGATTAAAATTCAAAATGATCTGGACAAACTGGAGAAATGGTCTGAAGTAAATAGAATGTAATTCAATAAGGACAAATGCAAAGTACTACATTTAGGAAGGAACAATTAGTTGCACACATACAAAATGGGAAATGACCGCCTATAAAGGAGTACTGTAGAAAGGAATCTGGGGGTCATAGTGGATCACAAGCTAAATATGAATCAACAATGTAACGCTGTTGCAAAAAATCCCAATCATTCTGGGATGTATTAGCAGGAGAATGGTAAGCAACACACGAGAAGTCATTCTTCCGCTGTTCTCTGCGCTGATTATGCCTCAACTGGAGTATTGCATCCAGTTCTGGGCACCAAATTTCAGGAAAGATGTGGAGAAATTGGAGAGAGTCCAGAGAAGAGCAACAAAAATGATTAAAAGTCTAAAAACCATGACCTATGAGGGAAGATTGAAAAAAAACTGGGTTTATTTAGCCTCGAGAAGAGAAGACTGAGAGGGGACATGATTATAGTTTTCAAGTACATAAAAGGTTGTTACAAGTAGGAGGGAGAAAAATTGTTCTTCTTAACCTCTGAGGATAGGACAAGAAGCAATGGGCTTAAATTGCAGCAAGGATGATTTCGGTTGGACATTAGGAAAAACTTCCTAACTATCAGAGTGGTTAAGCACAGCAATAAATTGCCTAGGGAGGTTGTGGAATCTCCATCATTGGAGATTTTTAAAAGCATGTTGGACAAATACCTGTCAGGGATGGTCTAGATCAGGGGTCGGCAACCTTTGGCTCGCGGCTTGCCAGGGTAAGCACCCTGGTGGGCCAGGACGGTTTGTTTACCTGCCATGACCACAGGTTCGGCCGATCGTGTCTCCCACTGGCTGTGGTTCACTGTCCCGGGCCAATGGGGGCTGCAGGAAGCGGCGCGGGCCGAGGGATGTGATGGCTGCTGCTTCCCACAGCCCCCATTGGCCTGGGATAGCGAACCACGGCCAGTGGGAGCAGCGATCGGCTGAACCTGTGGATGCAGCTGGTAAAGAAACAGGCCTGGTCCGCCAGGGTGCTTACCCTGGGGAGCCACGTGCCAAAGGTTGCCAACCCTTGGTCTAGATAATACTTAGTCCTGCCTCGAGGTGCCTTCCAGTTCTATGATTCTATGTATTTTGTGAACTTTTCAAATCCTTAAAAGACCAAGTCATGTGATAATATATGTAGTCCACAGACTACCCTGTCACAGGCAGAAACCCTCTTTTTTGTTCTGTGTTTGTACAGCTCCTTAGACAATGGGATTCTTGTCCGTTATTAGGCTCTTAGGCTTTAAGGTAACACCAAAGATCAATTATAATTATCATCTTAGGATGCCATAACTCATGGCAACTCATGGTTCTCTGATGTGGAACCGGAAGGCAAAACCAACAGAATGTCTTTGAACAATGTAGGTTATGATTCTGCAATCCAATTGGAGTGGCCAGATCTTTGCACCTGTATGGATCTCCAAGGGTTCATCTGCATTGTGGGACCTGGACCATCTTTTCAAATGTAAAGTACTGAGCCAAGGAACTTCAAGTGAAATTTTGTGTGACCATTTTCATTTTAGTCCATGACATTAAAAGTATGTGTCTGATGTCTCTAATCATGCTCCCACATATTTCATACTATTCTAAGGGAAACTGTACCCATTTGCCTAAGACCAGCACTGTGAAACAAACATCCCCCCCCACCAACTGATGATTTTATAATAGTGGGGCAAAACAGCAGTACTAAACATTACAACCTAGACAGCTATTTAATCTCAACAAGCAAAGGGGTTTGTTTTTGTTTTGTTTTTAGTGGTTGGTGAAATCGTGTATTTTCAGAATACAAGACTGTGGACTTTGAGGAAGAAAACATGAATCTATATCAAATAACAACATTCCGGTATAACAAAACGAAGTTTTAACCACTGTATTAAAAACAGGTGATTTGTGACTGCAAACTACAATGGGGCTCTCAGAACTGCTAGAATGAAGCTGCCTGAGCTATCAAAATATACTTTAAATTGATCAGGCATATAGCAACACATATTGGCTGTCAATGTGTCTGGTTGTTTTGACTGGAAACTATCTCCCATGTCCAATATGCAGTTAGATAAGCACACAGAATTCACGTGGTCGTGTAATTGAGAGGCCTAGTGAACGTTAACCACTTCTAAAGTTGCTTAGCATCAAAGAAAGTTGTAAAGTGTATAGCTATGGCTTATGGAAATTTTTACCCTTTAGTTAGCAATAGTAACGGGAGTTGTTGGATGTACCATTCTGAGATGGTATAGGTCAAATATATATGTATTTTTAAAGTGCAATGGTGTTCCCACAAATACCTGATCTGCACATACATTCTGGCATTTGCATGCTGAAATTGGGTAAATATGCACCTCACTACCCTTTTGAGCTTGCATGCAAATCCCTGTTTTTGCACACACTTTTTTTTTATGCAATGAAGGCATGCACATGGCTGTACCTTTTGCACTCACAGCTAAAAATTATCCCTGTATCTTTAAGATATTGGAAGAATTTCATAGATTAGAAATCAGGAGTGTGAAGGAAGAGTCAAAAATGCACATGTGAGCAGAAGAAGGATAATTCTTGTTCAAAACTGGATGTAAAACAAGAGAGGAAAAAATTCCATCATCACGCTGATGCTAACTCACCTCTTAGGTTGTTCTTCATTTTTACTTATCACTATCTCTTTTACCACCTCATAATCATAGGTACTGAGTCCCTGGGTTCTCCACCGCTGGAACACCCATGGAAAAAAAATTGTGGGTGCTCAGAACTCAGCAGCCACCCGCCAATCAGCTGTTTGATGAGTCCCCAATGAGCTTCTCCCCCCCAGCGCCTCCCACCCACTACCAATCAGCTGTTCAGTGGCAGGCAGGAATCTCTGGGGGGCAGAGGGAAGAGCAGGGGCAGGAAGAGGCGGAGCAAGGGTGGGGTACCTTTGGAGGAGGGGGGTGGGAAGAGGCAGGGTGGGGGCACAGCCTCAGGGGAGGAGGAGGAGTGGGGATGGAGCACCCCCTGGAAAGCTGAAAGTTGGTACCTGTGCTCACAGTCACTTTAACTTTGTTCTTTTATGGGATTTTAAGATCGCTCTAGCTCTCTTCTTCATCTTATTTCAATGAATTTAGAGCATTACTTTGAATTATACCAAGTCCAACATTTTATAGGTAAATAGTTAATTTACTTATTGACCTGCAAGCAGAAGTCCTACATGTTTATAAAGGGCTGCATTAGATCATTAAAATATATAGAAAATTATTGGTAAGAATTGAGGTTTAAATAAAAAAAAAAGGATCGTGTGGCTACAAGATTTTTAGTATAACTCAATCCACCACTGTTACCTACACATCAACAGGTAATTTTTGAAAAATGCACATAGAAGTTAGAGAGGTATGGATACATTACATCCTTATTAAGTCCTAATTTGTTCTTCAGAGGCAGCCTGAATTGGGAAATAAACTATTGTGACATAAAACAATCTTAAACTTTTCCATATTTTGGGCAAAAAACAAAAGTATATATTTTGATGAGATGCTAGAAACCAGGCGCACTGAAACTTGATTCACAATATGTGATCATGTTTCATTAGTAAATTTGTGAAGTCAGATTCTGGATGGGTCCCATTTACATCCAGATTTTTCAAATTCTTCAATCAGTGCCACTAAAATGTTAACCTTTGTGGTGATGGACTTTGAATTCAGACATCAATCAACCTCAGTGGCAATTGGTTTTAGTACTTGGATGACCTCTCAAAGTGCCTTCCAGCCCTACATTTATATGATTCAATATAACTTGATGGATATGGATGACTGATTATTTTTCATTATTCAGCACTTAGAGTAAAATCTTTAACATTAGGACTTCTTTTGAGTCTTTGTTGAGAAGTGAGAATTTTGTTCCTGGTATAAACCACCATAAATGGACATATGCCTAAGCCATTCTGTGAAATTTTAGCTTGCAACTGTCCCCTTCAATAAACTCTTTGTCTAACATTTTGTTTTCAACTTTTTACTCTCAATAATATTCTTCCAAAGGCAAATTTCTGCTTAAATTTGAGAGGGAAAATCTGACAATATAATCCCCCATGACATTTTTCATTGTGCTCTTCATTGCCATAGCAAACAATACATTTAGGTAAGTGTAAGAAAAGAGGTAGAGAAAAGAAGGTACATAAAGACTAATATAACCCTTTATCTCTGACTATAGCCCAAGGGTGGCCAAACGGTGGCTCGTGAGCCACATGTGGCTCTTTTACAGTTAAAGTGTGGTTCTCCAGAGCCCATTCAGGCTCCCCCCTGTGGTGGGGTGGTGGGGTTAGGGGCTTCTGCCCAGCAGGTAGGGAGGTCTCAGGTTTTCAGCCCTGAGCCCTGGCAGGCACACCCTGGGGGGCTGAAGCCCTGAGATCTCCCGATCCTGCAGGGCAGAAGCCCCTAGCCCCACCACCCCGCTGAAGGTCTGAAGCCCCAAGTCCTGGCAGGCGTGTCCTGGCTCTCAAACTTTTGAAGTTTGTCATATGCTGCTTGGAGGGTTGGTAAGTTTGGCCATCTGTGCAATAGCCCATTTCATCCTGGGATTAATTGGCATTATCCCAGTGGATCACAACTATTTTACCATCTTGTGGATGGTGAGGTGGTTGGTAGCTTGGGCTTGATCTATTGATGACTTTGGAGATTGGGGTAAAGGCCTGGAACTGGGCATTGGAGGGATGCAAGGGGGAGGGAGAACTGGTAGACAGTGGAAAGTGAAAAGCCCAGAACTGATGTGCCTGAAACCATTGAGAATGAGCAACACCATATTTTGGACAAGATAAAGGCAGTCTCTGTATTGTTTCCAGGCTCAAACCCAGGGAGAGAGAATCACAAATGAATTACGGTAGCCAGATCCTTGCTCGAGAGAGACATGCAAAATTTCCTACCCAGATAAGGTCCCCCTTTTCTGCTATCTGGTCATCCAGAATTAGAATTATTGCCAGAAGGACTTAGAGGCTTCAGCTGCTTTGATACATGGAGGGAAGATACTATTGAGAGAAGAAGAGATAGGTGTCTCAGATAGTTTTTGAAATGCTTCTATCTTCCCACTAATATTTCCACAATCTAACCTTGTCATAGGCTGGTTGGCCCTTTAAAGGGAGTCACATTCAGTCTTGCCTACCAAGGAAACCTTACCCTGACCCCAGCTAATTTTGATTGGTTAGGGATCAGATGGAATGGATCAGTTAGTAGACGCAGCTGCAAAGGAGTAAGATGATTTTCATAACAGGCTGGGAGAGCTAAACTGGGGAGGAAGGTTGCAGGAGTTGAGGTAGTTTCATGTGACTAGTCCTGAAAGAAGAAGAAGGTGGTTGGAGAGAAGGAGAGTCCTGTAGTGGGCCCTGGAGAAGACTATCCTCCAGACAGTGAGCCTGCAGATAAACTGGGAATAAAAATCCAACCTGTGGAGAACCAGATTGAGGGAAGGACTCAGAGAAGCCCTGAGGATTAGTAGCTTGGGTAGGAGCTGGATCTCTGGGGAGAAACTCCAGAGAGTCAGTAAGCTATGAGCCATTAAGTTGTAGTGGTTGCTCAGGCAGATGGAAACCTCTTTTATTTTGTTTCTTTTGGGACTATTGTTTAAATTCATTTTCAGCACCTTGCCACAGGTGATGGTGGGGAAGATGATTGCCTGACAGAGCCTTCATGAGGGAAAGGAAGCCAGAGAAAGGGAATGCTGGTAAGTATTAACTTGAGAAAAGCAGACCCTAAGTAGAATGGCTGTGGCCAGCCAAGGACTGGAATACATAATCCTCTGCAGGGACCAGTATTGACCAGGGTCTCAAACCTAGCCATGGTGAGGAGCTGCTAAGTGCAGAGAGGCTCTGGCAGGAAGCCCTCATATAGCGGTGACTGAAGGAATCTGGCACAGTTCCTAGTTGCCATGAACAGAGAATTTTGACTTAATTACATTTTATTTTAAAACTTGGATACTCTGGTGGAACTTTGTGCTTTAGCCAGACGGCTAAGTCACCACAGCACTGGACCACGTTGAAGGCAGCTGCTAACCTTTGAAGACCTTGAGGGAAACTGAGGCAGGGTGAGTACTGTCATGACAGGCCACAAGGGAGTGCTGCAAAGATAGGCTCTGCCATACCTTGATTCAGTGATCATAAAAACCTTACTCCACACTCCAGACTGCTTTAAGACTAAAGTTCTATGGTGTGTCTAGGAATATTAGTGAAATGTTTCACCATTATAGGCTGTGCTTGGCCTTTTAATTAGAATTTTCACATCTCTGCATGGAAAATCCAAACTCTGCTGTTATCCATCTCCTGAGATTTCTTCTGTGACACCCAAAATTAGAGGGTGAGTTTCTGTGCTGTGCCTCTGAAAGCTGCAGCACAAACTCGCAGGCCAAGGGGAAGCAGCACAAAATGATCTTTAATTGACTTTGCACCATCCCCATTCTGGGCTGCTCTGGGGGCTGGAGTGTCCTGTGGTGTAATTTAGATGGCCCTGAGGCCCTATCTCTCGCTATCTATGGGCTGAGCCTTCCCTGAATTTCTGAAGAAGTAAAAGTGTGGGATCCACCCCAACATGCTCCCTATGTCAGGGCTTGTGAGTGGGTTCTAAGAAGAGTTCCGGAGCTGGGGAAATTCTTCCTTAACCAGATTTGTGGCTCTGAGAGGTGTTTTTCATTGCTCTGGCCCTTTCACTTGGCATAAAAGGGTCAGAATGGGGATGAGCGTCTCACCCAGAATATGGAAGTAACCGTGTTTATGGAACTGGAAGCAGAGCATTATTACTATTGGTGGAGTGTTATCCCAAATGGTACATAATGCAACAGCTCATCTCCTCTGCCACGTGGGTTATTCTGAGTAAATCTGGCTGAAAAAGAGAAATCAATTTATGTAAATGTTTTGCAATTTTTGTGATGAAATATCAAATGCAACATCTTTTACAGGAAGGGATCTCCAGAAAAATTCAATTTTGGGAGAACCAACATGGAATTTTTCAGTTTGCCAGCTGCCTGCTTAGAAGACTCATAATTTCACTTTTTCCCTCATGGGAGAAAGAAAAATTGACAAGATTCTTCTCCCTGAAGAGGGGGTTCTGGGACAGGCAGAATGCTGGGACGTTCAGACCCACTACTTCCCAGCCTAAGCCCCACCTGTGCTCCCAGGTGCTTGCCTGAAAGACTACTGTCAATTTCACTTTTACCTGCAGGGAGAAAGCAAAATGGACTTCTCTCAGAAGCCTTCCAGGTGAGAAGCCATCACTTCAATTTTTCTCATGGAAAATCAGAAATTTTCAGCAAAATTTAAATTTTCCCATGAAAAATTTTGATTTTGAGAAAAAAGCACTTTCCTTCAGAAAATCTTTCTGATTGACAGTTCTTGTCAAGCTCTAACTGTGAGCCCCTCACACTTATACTTTGCTGATTTCCCTGGTTTCCCATAGACTGTTGTGTTTCCTGCCTCAGTCTTTTATTCAAGGTTCTGAATGCCCTGAGCCCAGGATACCTAAAAGACCACCTCGCACTCCAGGACCTCAACCTTCATTGACAACTCCTCTCTTTTAGAACAATGGAATTGCTGCCTGCAAAGGTGAAGTTCATCTTTTCATGAGACAGGATTCTTGGAACTCCAATTCTTCAGTCCAGGATAGTTTGCTTTTGTTTGTGAAGGAAAAGTCAAAGAATGGTGCTACTTGGGCTGGACAGTGGAGATATTTGAGATAGTTATATCAGTGGGAGTGAATTTACCAGTCCAGGACACAAGGAAATAGCACATCAACTTTAAAAAACAACCAGAAAACCTCTCTCTATCACCCCTCCCTTCCACCTCCCTACACACGCACCAAATTTCTCTATTCCTCTGACCAGGGAGAATAAACTATATGTGACTGCTGCTAGTTACTTTCTTTTATTTAGTCTTTGGAAGGAGATCAGACACCACATTTCAGGCATGGGTAAAACCTGAACTGAATAGAGCATTAACGAGAGCAACTGTGAGCTGGTATCCTGCTCCTCAGACTGAGCAATGACCTGCTCTCCCCTCTAGTCATTGCTGTGCAGGTGCTTGGATGGGGTGTGGAAAAAAGGCTAGGGCATCCTGGAAAGATGATTTTTTGACTCCCTATGCACAGTCATTAACTACTGTGTAGATTAGTTTGGCATCAGAAGAACCTGATGGCTAGTCTGCAACTGGGTTGTCAGTTTGACTCATGAAGAGACAGCTCTTCATGTTGACCTAACAGAGGGACAGGGATTCCAACAGTCTGGAACCTTCTAGACACTGGTTGTCTCAAGATTTCTGAGGCAAAGGACTCAAAGCATCATCCGTGAGGCCAGTGCCTCAGAAGCAGGTATAGAAAGCGTTCGAGAAGCAGGCATGGACATCAGCAGAACATAACCTGGAAGGCATTTTGATCTAATTCTACTGAGATTGAGTTCAGCAAAACCAAAACCAAAAATATTTTAGCTATAAGTTCTTTTTGCTACTGAGTGCAATGCAATTAGTGAGTTGAGTTACTTTACTTTGGAAGAAGAGGAGGGTTTAAGTGTTAGATGATTTATCTTCAATCAAATCAGGTAACTGTTTGACATAAGATCTTCACTTTCGTGACTATGAGATCAAAGGGGGTTTATTCAAAAAAGCTTCTTGAATTCCAAGTACTTTAATTTGATACCAATCTGTCACACAACTCTCAACAAAACTGGATTAAATGATTTTCTGGGGCAATTGGGGGCAGAGGTGCCTTTTTTCACTAGCTGTCTTTTCTCCTGTATATGTATTGAAAATATGGATGTTGAAAGATATTTTTGATCTCTTAAAAAAGAGATCCATTTAGACTAATGAAACAAAAAGAGGCATATTACTGGAAAAAAGTAAATTATTAAACAATAACAGAGGGAATGTGTAGGTGATGAGTAAATAGCAGTTTAATGGACTAAAAGATCTTTTCCAACAGGGCATTTTTAACTATGGCACTTAACACCATGTTTTTATTATTAAGTTATGGTAAAAATGCTACACTGTACATTAGATGTACAGTGCAGATGCAGATGAAAATGCTTTTCATTTTTAGAGGGAAAACGAAAATTCATGAGGTTAAAAATTAAAGAGCTCTTTCTGCAATTTTCCCTAAAGCAATTATTGTGTCTGTTCTCCCATTGACAGAATACATGCATTATTCCTTTAACATTAATGGAGTTAGATGCACACATCAAGGGAGAATAGGTCCTGTCAGTTACCATCATAGCATGGGTTTCATATGGTATAAGTCAATTTTGTTCAATGAAGAGTAAAAATAAGTGAGCAGGCCATTATTTGACAGAGGGGTTATTTCTTTTTTAATTTAAAACAACATATTTTAAAAACACGTATTTAGATTTAGACTATAACTAAAAATGCCTATACAAAGAGTTCTAGGTCCTGTGACTGATTAACTTTGCAGCAATATAATAGTGATTCTCCCAGGAGCATTTAGAAATGGATTCATTCTTTTTATATAACTTCAGATAACAAAAGCCAGGTAGCATTACTGAGAATTGTTACCCATTGCTAAGAATCACATTTTAGTGGAGTAGTCTGGCCTGAATTTATGAGCTAAAGACCAATTTTATAGGACTTTTTGGCTTCACGTCCCAGTTCTGGTTTTAAACTGTTCCATGCTCAACTCACCTATGCCTTCCCACAAAGCTATTAATTTATAATTTGTTTAACAATTAAAATAAAAAAAATCCCAGGTTCATTTGTCTAAGGGGAAATAAAGGCAACCAACACCAGCCATCCAGGAACATACTGATAAACAAATTAAAACAGATGAGCCACCCAAACCCCCACTTTGGCATTCCCCATGGAACATAGAAGGAACTCATTCTGCCAAGATAGCTTTTTCCTGTGGATGCCTCAGCATGGATCAGGACAATGGCTGCCCTTGTGAGTCATCAGGTTATGTAAGGACATGTGATATGCTCATGTGACACTGGACTCCATCTTGTGCTAGTAACTTTCCACAAACTTAACTGTGAGCTCAGTTTGAAACAGTAAATTTCCAGGCATATGGCAAAGGATATAAAAGACCCCTGAGATGACTCTTTCCTGCCCTTTCTCTTTGGACTGTGGATTTACAACTAAAAGGAGCATATTGAATTATGGATTTAGGACCTTCCAATCTTTTGGAATTTACGAGAGACTTTATAAGCCAGCAGTCTGTTCCATCACTGCTGCAAACCTGAAATAAGGACTTTGCAACTATTTGACTGTGTATGATCTTTTAACCATTACTAACTCTCTTCTTCCTTTATTTTTACAATAAACATTTAGTTTTAGTCACTAAAGGATTGGTATTAGCATGATTATTGGGTAAGATCTGAGTTATATATTGACCTGGCTAAGTGGCTGATCTCTTGGGATTAGAAGGACCCTATATGTCATTGGTGGGCAGCCTGTGGGCCACACACGGTCCATCAGTTTAATCCACTGGCAGGCTGCCAGACAGTTTGTTTATATTTGCATGGCTGCCCGCAGCTCCCAGTGGCCACGGTTCGCCATTCCCAGCAAATGGGAGCTGCGGAAAGTGGCGCGGGCCTCAGGGACATGCTGACTGCTACTTGCCGCAGCTCTGATTGGCTGGGAACGGTGAACCATGGCCACTGGAAGCTGCGGGCAGCCGTGCAAATGTGAACAAACTGTGTGGTGTCCTGCCAGTGGATTACCCTGATGGGCCATATGCGGCCCGCGGGCTGCAGGTTGCCCATTACTGCTATATGTGATGAAACTGGTTTTCAGTAGCCACTCATCATACAGTCCAGTGTCTGGGTGGTGGTGAAATAAGGGCTGGAATGCCTAAGGAGACTGCCTCTTTGACTTCTTGTTAACTAATGTGGTAAGACAGAAGTTTAGATTATACCAAGCCAGTAACAAAAGAAATGATAGAATAATCACCAGTTTGTGGTAAGTCTGCCTTACTTCTTAGCAGTATGTCCTGAATCTGGCATGCTCAGCAGTGACTCACTGAAGCACGCTGACAAGTACATATCAAAAATTAAAGGTAAAATTAGAGTTGGTTTTAAGAACTCCAATTGAATAATAATAATACTTAGTCCTGCCTTGAGTGCAGGGGACTGGATTAGATGACCTCTCAAGGTCCCTTCCAGTTCTGTGAGTCTATGAACCATTTGGTGTTTGGAGAATGCAGTTTTGTCAAAGTGCTTCGGAAAATCATGTCTATTTTGCCAAAAAATCATTTCGTTTTCACAAAATCTGGAAAAAAAAAAAAAAAAAAAAAAAAAAACAAGTCCAACAATATCCAGGTATCCCATTTCAACAATTTTGGAACAAAAACTTTGATTTTTGTTTTGAAATGACTGTTTCAAAATTTTAAATTCTGTAATTTAAAATCTTAAAGGTCACAATCAAAATGAAACTTGTCAATGCTGTTGAAACAAAACAGTTTGACTGAAAACATTTTTTTTCAATATTCTTTTGTGGAGAATTTTAAAAAATATAGGTTTCAGTCCTCTTTTGACAAATATCAAAATCCTTCATGAAACAGAATTTCTATCATCACTACAGCTCTGAGTAAATCTATATTATAGGGCTACTGTAGTTATCCCTGAAAATAAGATTTATAAACTCAGGAAATTCACAATTAACATTACTTTTAAAAGAAATCCATACAATTTAAAAATTAATGCACAGTTAGGGCACCCAAGCCAACTTAATGTTGACCCATATTGACACTATAAAATCATATGATTGGTTAAAGCATTTTAATAGTTTTGATCCCAGATTATAGTAAATTGACTTTTAAAGGCGCTTGCTTTTTTTCTTCTTCTTCTTTTCCCTTTCTATTGATATCACTAAAGGGCAGAGTTAAGGTTGTTTGGATGCCTGAACAGTGCATTTCTCATACCTTTTACATGTCTGGATTTCTTTTAAAAGTTTTCTTAACAGCTTATCTGAATCATTTTTATTAAATAAAATAATTATAGGGAGTAATATTTGCTGAATATATATCGACCTCAGTCTGTCTGTGGATGTCATGTTGCTCTTTGTCTGATAATTGTCTGGTTTACTTGTGAAAAATAAATTTTGTTCAGTTTACATACTTTCCATTAACAGCTAGTGACCTTGAGGTTGGTGGGGAAGGGAAAGCCACACTGTGGGCCAAATACCTCTGCAAAGATTGAATAAATGGCCATTGACTGGAGAGTCCATGTGGGGCCTGGGAGAATTTAATCTTCCCAGAAACTTTGGGGCACATGGTA
Source organism: Malaclemys terrapin pileata (assembly GCF_027887155.1). Taxonomy (NCBI): domain Eukaryota; kingdom Metazoa; phylum Chordata; order Testudines; family Emydidae; genus Malaclemys; species Malaclemys terrapin. The sequence goes on from NC_071507.1 coordinate 130,835,912, forward strand.
GAATATCCATACAGCCTCTTCCATGGTTGGTAATAGCATCTGCAGCCTTTATGAGCACCTTGGAATTGATCCCTTTGATAGTGGTGAGCTCAGCACAGGGACAGAGAGGAAAGACAATCACCAATCCTGAAGCAGCCTTAGCTGTAACTTGCACCAGTCATTCCTGCAACTGGGCATATCTGTGCCACAGGAATACCTTGGCCAACAAGGTGATTGCTCTTCAGCCCACTTCCTGCACTGAGACTCCTGCAGAAAGTTGTGCAGAGCCTCGAGGCAGGATACAACACTGGTTTGAATGCTTATGCTCCTCAGATTTTCATGCACATTATTCTAAACTATGTGTTCTCACACCACGATGTTCATACCATGCTATATTCATACATCATCCACTCTTGTATCCTCCAGAAGGTGCCGCCTGCCACTACTGCCCCTATCTCCAGCTAGAAATGGAGCACAACAGAACAGAGTAAAGAAAATTTAAGCACCTTAATGATCAGTGTTATATCCTCACTTTAAAACTTCATGAAAGTATAACACTGAGATCACATCTTACACAATCCATAGGCAGATGTTTATTGGAGAAATATATTTTTCCCATAGTTTAGAGGAAAATGATTGCTGTAATTTGTAGTATAAGGCTGATACAGAATCAACTGAGTTCCAAAATAATGGAAAATATTAAGGGAACATTTTGTCTTTCTAAGTGCTTTTCGATCTTGGTGGAACCATCGAGAGGTCAGAGGAAGGCAAATGCAAAGTAATTTTCAGTTTACTAAGACGAATAAGATTTGCTTGATCATAAAACCATGTGAGTGATTATCAGTATTTTGCACTCAATACATTTTTCATTGACCAATGAAAGGCTGAAATGATTTGCATTTTTGTACAAGTAAGCAGTCTTAAGACAGCAGTTTGGACACCTGAAAATAATATTCCCACAGCAACACAGAATCATAGAACTGGAAGGGACCTCGAGAGGTCATCTAGTCCAGTCCCCTGCACTCATGGCAGAACTAAGTATTATCTAGACCATCCCTGACAGGTGTTTGTCTAACCTGCTCTTAAAAATCTGCAGTGATGGAGATTTCACAACTTCCCTAGTCAATTTATTCCAGTGCTTAACCACCCTGACAGGTAGGAAGTTTTTCCTAATGTCCATCTTAAACCTCCCTTGCTGCAATTTAAACATGTAGCAGTCCAATTGTTAAAGGCATCCCAGTGCCAATTCACAACTACGATAAGCTTTGATACATGTCTTGATTTTGCAGGACAAACATGAACAACATGAATATAATAGTTTTTTTCATGTTGACTAGACTTTCAGTGGGCTTCAAAAGATAATACAGTTTATCAAACCTGACTTGTAAATTTCATATAAAACAGCAAAGATGTTATGTAGTCAGAAACTAATTTAGAGATTAGATTGCCTGTCCTCATTTTTTTTAATGATACTGAAGGAACAAACTTCAAAATGAACAAATGTAATAGTTTGGAAGACATGATTCCTGAATATTAAAGTGGAAGGACCCATGTTAAGTAATGCATGTTCATTTCTATAAAAGTACATATACAGTAAGAAATGTGTATGATACATGGCATATTATGGTGTAGAATGAAATCTCCACAGCGGCAAAAATAGGCTGTATATATTCAGTGAAGTATTTGCATTTAGGGACTTGAATGAAACATGTGTCTACAAATATCTTTATTCTGGCTATCCAATGGTGTAAGTGAGTTCTAATCTTTCTTAACTAGATATAACATAACCCACCATAGAGAGTGTGCATATTATACACAAAGTTAATATTCTGGCAAAACAGTACAAAACAAGTATATTTTCCTCTATCTGTATGAACAAGAAAATCCTACACTGTATAATAATAGCTGATGGATGTAGCAAGAGCTCTATCTAAGGCTTCTTGGGTGTTTCCAATTTAAATTGCCTCTTTCAGTTACTGCAAACTGTTGGGAACATTTCTCTTTGGAGTGAAATTTGAAAGCAATGGTTTGTGGAAGCTTGAATCATGTGCAGTAAATAAATCTGAGTGAGCCCTCTTAAGCCTTTATTAGGCCCATCTGTTTTTTACCTGATTAACTGCTACCCATCTACTTAGACAATAACTATATACAGGTGGGTCTGGGTTGGCTCATTCTCCTTCTGTGAACCTATCACAGGTAGGGTGGGTGTCTGACGCTTCAGAGGGCCAGTCCTTGTGACATCCAGTCCCGCCCTCCACCAACACACATTCATGGCTCCCAGTCCCAGGCTGGCTCCTTGTCCTCATATATTTATTTTCTTCCTCTCCAGTCTGGCCCTTTTATTCACTGTATTTGGGTCAAGTGGTTTCCTCCTCCATGCTGCCTGGGGGACAGCAAAGGGGTCAGAGAGACAAGGTGACCTGAAGAGGAGCTCTGTGTGGCTCAAAAGCTTGTCTCTCTCAACAACAGAAGTTGGTCCAATAAAACATATTACCTCACCCAGGTTGTGTCTCTAATATCCTCTGACTGACATGGCTATAACAACACTGCCTCCAGTAGAGAGGTCAGTGAGAATGCAGGAGAGCCAGGGTTCCTGCTCTCAGGGATAGTATCTGGCCCTACCTTGGCCTGCAGCAGCCAGAAACTGCAGTCTTGGTCAAGAGCATGCAGTCACTCTGTGGGGATGGCAACTGTGCAGTCCAGTCACATCTAAGAGCTGTGAGGGGATGGGAGTAAGCTCAGTGCTCTGAGGATGGTGCATGTGGGCTGTCTGGTGGGCCCTAGAAGCTGTGAAAGGCTTGAGCATACTCTGGAATCTTCAGAGACTTTAGCTATTAAATTCTCTCTCTCTACGGAGCATGTGTGAAATGGGATTTTTTGTAGGTTTACAACATGGCCAAATTTGGGCATATTTTCAAAGGAACAGCAAAAGGCATATCCCTAACAAAAAGGCTGCTCCCTGGCAAATTTCAATTCCCTGCTCCAAAGCACTGGAGCTTCTCAAAAGTTCATCAGAGTGGTTTGTTTGTTTTTTGAATGACAAAACAAAATATTTTCCCCATACCCTAATTTTCAGAAATGGCTGACCTGTTTTGGCTGCAATTCTCTCAACAAATATTTAGTCTGAGGCAGACAGTCAGCATAGAAAATTTCATCCCAAATGGTTAAAGTTTGGGAAAATAGCAACTAGTTTTGGAAAGTAAGCAACTGAATAAATGTTTTGTAATAAATAGTGAACAATCTTAATAGTCAGTGCTACCAAGCCTGCCTAAAGTAAACATTTGTTCCCAGTTGTCATATCCTTATAACAATGGCAATCACAAAATACACATAACATCCCCTTTCTAGTTGATTTCTTTCACAAATCCCAGGAATAACACTCAGGTTTTCCCTTGCAAAGACCATCACAGTCAAAATCAAATCCAAGAAGTGGGATGAAGCATGTGGTTGAGGAAACTCATCACTCATAGTAAAAAGTCAAATGTTCTTTTGGACGAATTGGGTGGAAAATGGTTTTCTAAAGCATTCAAACCTGCATCATAAGGGGATGTCCAAAAGTTTTGGAAACTTATAGACTAATCAAATTTATGTCAGTCTGAAAACTGTCAATTTTTAGTGCTGCCAATAAACTGGAAGTTTTAAAAAAATGTGGAAATTGTATTGAAAATAATTAATCAACAGTTAACAAATTAATACAAATAAAGGGTCCAAAATAATGTATACAGATTAGGTGACATCTAATATTTTTTAAATATGTGAAAAAAATATTTATTCTTTCCAGGTCAAAGTTTCAGAATGTGATGTCTCTGTATTCATTGTTTTGGGGGCTGTCCCTTGCATACACAAATGAGTTTAATTTGCACATGCAGTTTTGGTAACTGAATGCACAAAGAAAGCCCAAGTACATTTGCAAAACTGGTCCAGGTCTAGGGCCTCAACGTTCCAAAAATTAGGGATTTAGCAAGGGTAAGAAAAAATATACCTAAAATGTCAGGAAGGAATGAAGTATAACTATTTAACAATGACAAAATAAATATTTCCACATAATATATAATGAGACTGTGGAACTCATTGTCATAGAATATCATTAAGACAAAGCATTTAACAGGATTAAAAATGGGATTCGACAGTAATATGAATAACAAAAATGGTATGGAGTTATAATAGTAAAGGTATAAACACTATTTTTAGAAGAGATATTATCTCTTTCAGGACTTAAAGCAACACGTAACTGTTGAGGATTAAGAAAAAATATTCCCTACAGGCAGGTTATCCCATAATTGCCAACCACAGATTTACTTGCACCTTCCTCTAAAGCATCTGGTGCTGAACTCTGCTGGTGAGAGTGTACTGAACTAGCTGTAGAAATTTTGTGACTTATTGAACTTTCTCCTTCCCCCTATTAATTACCGGGGGTGGGGGGGGGAATCTCAGGAGTAGACTGTATTTGCATAAACACACCTACTTTGTCTAGGTGATCAGCAGACATATCTGCTTTGCCAAAATGACCAATTTTGGCTGTTTGGGGCTAAAATTCACTTACGTCTTTGATGCAGGGGTAATAAAATATCATCCTTGTTGTATGAGTAAAAGCCAGCATATTGTAATTAATATGCCGTAACTGACAGGGTCACCCTAAATTGAACCTCCCTCACGGATTAATTAATGCTGTGTTCTCTCCCCTCTTAAAATACATTTTCTTTTGTTATATACAGACTCAGTGCTTGTGAGTATTATGACTCAGAGGCACCTAGGGTTGGTGTTTAATTTTCACAAATTTCTGGGCAAGCACTCAAGCAGGTTCTATTTAGTAATGCTAAGAGGAACCTCTAACTCCTGACCCTGATCCTTGTTGCAGCTGGCAAAAGGTTTATAGTTGTGTATGTTTGTGTGCACGTAAATATACCTAAGTGCAGCTATACAATATGCCTGAAGTCTATCTGAATACAGTTTCCTTTTTGATTATTTCAGAACATCACATGTGAGAAAAGCAAACATGCAAAATATAGAAGCAAGATAACATTTGCAGCACACTAACATCATATATATATATATATATATATATATATATATATAATTAATCTAGTCACTATTTCATGGACCCAATGTACACCAGGGAGTATGACTTATCCACATGATGACCTCTGACTTGGAGATTTTTGCGTTTGGATCTCTGAGTTAGATGAAAGATATAGAAAACCTCATGTAGCCAGAAGGCTTCCTTTATTGGTTACAAGCAACAGAGGGTCCTGTGGCACCTTTGAGACTAACAGAAGTACTGGGAGCATAAGCTTTCGTGGGTAAGAACCTCACTTCTTCAGATGCAAGACTTGCATCTGAAGAAGTGAGGTTCTTACCCACGAAAGCTTATGCTCCCAGTACTTCTGTTAGTCTCAAAGGTGCCACAGGACCCTCTGTTGCTTTTTACAGATTCAGACTAACACGGCTACCCCTCTGATACTTTATTGGTTACGTCTTTCAGGTGTCTCAAGGGCATTGTATTCTTTCCAAAATTGATTACAATTTACACTCACTTAAATGGTTCAAGAAAGACTGGCCTATTTTCAATTGCTACATAAGGCTTGCTTACATTTCATGCTAAATATGCCCATTATTACCCAAAGCACATCCATAGAAGCCCTTTTCCCCGAGTCCTTACAGCAGGGATTGGCAACCTTTGGCATGCGGCTCGCCAGGGTAAGCACCCTGAGTAAGCACCCTGGCGGGCCAGGCCAGTTTGTTTACCTGTTGCATCTGCAGTCACTACACAAGAGGATAAATGGACACAAGTCAGATATCAGGAATGGCAATATACAAAAACCTATAGGAGAACACTTCAACCTCCCTGGCCACACAATAGCAGATGTAAAGGTAGCCATCTTACAGCAAAAAAACTTCAGGACCAGACTCCAAAGAGAAACTGCTGAGCTCCAGTTCATTTGCAAATTTGACACCATCAGATCAGGATTAAACAAAGACTGTGAATGGTGATCCAACTACAGAAGCAGTTTCTCCTCCCTTGGTGTTCACACCTCAACTGCTAGCAGAGCACCTCACCCTCCCTGATTGAACTAACCTCGTTATCTCCATACTGATTTATACCTGCCGCTAGAAATTAGCATTACTTGCATCTGAAGAAGTGAGGTTCTTACCCACGAAAGCTTATGTTCCCAATACTTCTGTTAGTCTTAAAGGTGCCAGTCTTAAAGTCTGTTGCTTTTTGCAGATTCAGACTAACACGGCTACCCCTCTGATACAGAGGGTTTAACAATTACAGTTCTAAGGAAGCAATAATGTTAAATATTTGGGTCCCCGAGGAAAACCAATTAAGAGTCAGGACTTTTCAGACCTAGTGCCTGGGGTAACCTTTCCAGTCCAGTCTCCATTCTAGTAAATATGAGCTTGCGGGTTTCCAAGCCAGGCTCAGTTAGTGCCTCCTATTGGGGCCTCTCCGCACTGCCTTCCTGTCCAGAAGTCCCACACAGACATACACGTAGCTGTAATGTCCAGTAGTCAGCCTGTGCCACATATGGCGCTGCATTCATTCCTGCCTCTAGCTCTCTTTTTGCCATGCAGTCTCTGCTTCAGCTTCCCTGCAGCTCCATGCTTGTTACATGTGGCTGCCACTTTCTGATTCGGGACCTTTCCCTCTCCCTCTCCCTGGCTGGGTGAAAAGAAAGTGCAGTAGGGAGAGGACCAATGGGATTTGTAGTCCCCTGCTTTGTGGATCCATCACAATTGGATAGGATTCCATGATGCTATGATGTGTGTACCAGGGATAGCCAGTGGTGGTACTGGAGGAGTGGTAGTGCTCTGTGATATAATTCCTTCAGTGATGCATGAGTGTCCACGTGGATGTCCAGCTTTGCAAGAGGTTACAGCTTCCTTTTACTAGAGATTTCAAAGATGTGCAGGGCTGGAAGGCTATACTCCCTTCTTGTGGGGAAGTGGCTTGAGATCCACACTAAAACATTAAAAGGAATCTCCATCAGGTAACCCTTCGGAGGTTTCCTGGGACTTTGTCATTCTTCCAGAGGTTTTACTGGGACGGCCCCATGTGTAGAAGGCAGGCAGACCTACAGATCCATCCTAGTACAGGATGGCACAATACTGGCAAGTCATATCTGATGTGCAGGAGCTGCTCTCAGTCACTCCATTGCCTAACTTAGAGATTCACAGTGTGCACCAGAATCAAATTTGGTTCTTGATGATCTACTCTCCAAGACATGCTCATGGGGTTATTTTCACCTTTACTATTAATAGGAATAACGCATAAAATAATTCTTCAGAATTTTCTTGTGAAAGAATTACTCAACATACAAGTTCAGTGGCCTACTTTCCTTCATCACATCAAATAAATATATCAGCCCCTTTTTTCTCTTCATTTCTAAATCTATGGCCATTGGGTCTGATTTTTGTAAGAGGCCCGAATGCCTTCAATTCCTATCGTCTTTAAATTGAGCATCAACTTGGGCCTATTCATAGAATCATAGAAGATTAGGGTTTTGAAGAGACCTCAGGAGGTCATCTAGTCCAACCCCCTGCTCAAGGCAGGACCAACACCAACAAAATCATCCCAGCCAGGGCTCTGTCAAGCCGAGCCTTAAAAACCTCTAAGGATGGCGATTCCACCACCTCCCTAGGTAACCCATTCCAGTGCTTCACAACCCTCCTAGTGAAATAGTGTTTCCTAATATTCAACTTAGACCTCCCCCACTGCAACTTGAGACCATTGCTCCTTGTTCTGTCTTTTCTACAGTGTATTTAGCATTTTCTCAGTAATGTATTGTAGGATTAATTAGCATTAAGCTCCAATAGTGGTTCTATGCAATAATTGCCTTTCTCTTCTGGGTGATACATGTTCATTTTTAAAAACAAATACAGAGTAATCTGTTGAAAGTAAAGTAGGGTTTTTTGTCTTTAAAAAAATCAAATTCTAGAACAATTGGCAATAAATTATTGCTTTCCAATGTTAAGATCATCCCACAGATAACATGTTTCAGATAGTTCCATTAGGATTCTGATTCTTTCATTCAGCTGAAGCTGCAGTGGTTAAAATTGGCAGCAATCTACCTCTCACTTTAGATTATTGCTAACCATAATTGCTTTTGATTTTGGATCTCACAACAATACTAACCATAATTGACCCTAGGAGTCCTTCAGATCACCTTGAACACTTTCTGTTGACCTATCTGGTACAGTACTTCACTAGCTCAAATCTTCTTTTCCCATGAGCACAATCAATTGGTTACAATAGAGGCACTCAATCCCTCCTCATATTAATTAAATGTGAGGTCTATCCTCGTCCAGTCTTAAATCACATAGTTATCTCCAGTCTGTATGTTGCCTTTGGGTAAGCAGTGTTTGAAGGTTTGTGTGTGTGCATGAGTGCAGTTTTCGTCATACAAAAATAACATTATTCTATAATGTTATCAACAGATGGGTAAATCTGATAATTATTTCAGAATGTTTTGTTGTTGTTTCACTTAATTGCTTGTTGATGGGGACTATTAAAACATCAGTCCATGAGGGCAACATGCTGATCAATTCAGTGATTCTCTAAAGATGCATATCCCTCCACAAATTTAGAAGTTAAATTAGTGCCTACTATTATTGCTATTTACAATTTGTATTCTATTAGCACCTAGTGGCCCCAATCAGGATTGTGAACCCACTGTGCTGGCTGCTGTACACATGCTTAAAAGAAAACAGCCCCGGTCTGAAAAGCTTGCAATCAGGATAAACATGGCAGACACATGATAGCAGTCAACAAATAAATCATGGAAAAGCATCTAAGGCGGCAAATCAGGAGCTTGGCAGGTATGAATGGTCTACTCCCTCAGCAGCCACAGCTGCTGCTGGCCAAGTCTGACTCTTCTCAAGGCAGCTGGGACCCTATGGTCCATCCTCTTGCAGGGAAAGGCGATGGGTCCTAACCCTAAATTCTGGAGGGTGGTGGTGTCATTTGTCCTTTCATATCTTTAATAGACAGATGTTTTTATTTACCTGCAAAAAAAAACCAAAAAACAAAAAACAAGCACCCACTTACTTTGGGCATGCAGCAGGTTTTGCACTGAGAAATTGTTCCTGTTAGCTGTGCACACAATTTGCCTGTGTTGTGCTCACAATTGTAGTTTGCACAAAGACTTCATGCTGATCATTTTACTGTAGCTGCCACAAAATCATAAACCTGCTGCCAATCTTTGATTCCAAGGACAATAAGAAATGTTGCTTGTCCTCTTTAATTTAAAATGGTGCTTTGGAAGTTTAAACTGAGCCCTTCCAAAGTCTTTGGAACAGAATAAATATGTCTAAGTGATGTAAATATTCATCCTTTTTGGGGCGGGCGAGAGGAGAGACTAGAAAATTATATCTATATATAGTTGGTCAGCTTTAGCTTTGGGGTATTGGTAAGTGTTTAACTTTAGTAGGTGAATCCAGCTGTTTTTAACATGCTGGACAAATGTAGAACTATCTGCTTAATTTGTCTGAAAATCTGAATTAACTCATTCAATGCACGTTTACTTACATCTGAATATGAAAATGAGAAGTCATTTAAAATGGAAATATCATTCATGATTATATATTTCTCTTCTGCATGTCCACAGAGACCTGCACTCCTGCTGATACAGTCACACTCATGCTCACAGATTTCACGCAACCACTCAAAGTCTCTTACACTAATTGAAAAAAATGCTAGTTTTGTACATTGATGTACTGCAAAACTGTATTGGAGGTTTTCTGTGATCATAAGTTCATACATTTGATCATTTTAAATAAGAGTTCAGGGAATAGACAGCAAGCAGGCTAATTTGTGCTGTTTGGAAAGAATCTGAACAGCAGAAAGAAGTGTTTCTAATTCTACCTTTTGATTCGGTATAGAAACAGAACTTTAAATGTATCTGCTCAGGCTTCTGTATCATTTTGATTATGGAGAAGTCTCTGTTCACATTATGATCTAACAAAGTTATTCTTCGTGTTCCTATAATGATAACCTGAGGGTGCTTTCTGCTCACAAGGTAATAACCATAACCTGGAATGAATAACCACTGAGGCTGAAGGCAAAGGATTTTATTAGCCAAGGATATGGCTGTTACCAAGTTTACATGAAGGACCCTCAAGTTATTACCTTACTGAATTTTTAAATAAATGTTAACTAAAAGAAGAGAGGCACTAAAAGAAAAATTGTCAAATTGCTGAAAGGTAAATTATTATAGAAAAAGTTGAAACATTACTGTACTGTTGTATTTCCTCTTCCAACTCCTGCAACTGTCTGCCTCTTCTTTTATTTTTCTTTTTTTTCTCTAATTTCCACTCCCACCTGCCCTCCCTTCCTGAAGGCCATAATGGAAGAGTGGCCTTCTGACAGCGACACAGGTCTGGAACTCAAGAGCTCTGATTTCAACTCTCAGCCCTGCAACAGATTTCCTGTGTGATCTTGGACATGTCAATTAATTTTACTTAAATTCCATATCTGTAAAAGGGGATAATATTTCCTTTCCCTCACCCCTTACAATCTATCTTGTCTGTTTAGATAGTCAGACAGTTCTGCCCCTAAGGGTTTATAATGTGTTTGTACAATGCTTGTGGAGACTAGATCTTAGTTGCAGCCTCTAGGTGCTATTGTCATCCTAATAATAATAATAATTAATATAATACAGTTCTTATGCACAGAATTACTGTAATATACTTTTGCATTGTATTCCAAACTGAATTAACAGGAATTGGTTGTGATTCTCCAAATGCCTTAATAATTTGTAAGAAATTGTAATGCATGGTTGAAGGAAGGGATGCAGAAAATGAGTCCACGTGCTTAACTCTTTTTAAATTCCCTCTTCACTGTCATCTTTGCTTGAGGCAGTGGCAGGATTTCCCCTGTTCTCCTTCATATAAACATTGAATTTTTCTGATTCCTCAAACAGGATTGAAAAGCTGGCGTAGGGGTTTGGTGATTGGCAAAGAGCTTGAAAATTCTGAGTGTAGAAACCAATCAGAGTAGAGTTATTTGTATATTTGGCATATAGTTATCAAGAAGTAACCATGCAGATTATGCAAATCCTTGCACTCAGACTAGCTAATAACGGTCATCAGCAAAACAAGATATAGAAATTCACATCCTATATAGTTACTAAGATATAGCCATATGTAAATTGGACACAGAGTGAAGTAAATCCATAACTAGGAGAACATATTTCATCATGTATCACAGACTGTGTATCCTCCTTGCAGTTTGATTGGGTGAGACAATTTCATGTTCATCTTAATGTGAAGTGATGCAGACTTTCTAGACTTTGTAGACTCCTAATCCATTTATATGTTCTTTATAATGTTTGGTACTTTTATTTTGCGGTGAGTATGTTTTCCTGTCTTTGTGTTGCCTCCTAATATTTCTTGCCCAAAATAGATTTTTATTTTTAAGGAGACCATAAAAGAGATATCACACTGTAAACAAAATGTAGCTTCAGCTTGAACAATAGAATCCACACTAGGCATTTTATAAATGCCATCCTAGAACTATATTATATACAAATATATGGGCTAGATTACACAATTGCTCCAATAATGCAAAGCAGCAATAAACCCAGTTTAACTGACTGGCTAAGAGAGGTTTGCAATTGCTCTGTGGCATGGGCATAACACAAAGAAGCCAAGCATATGGATGAATCTGGCCCATGCCACAGATTAAAATGCAAACAATTATACTAATTTGTTTTCACTATATGTGGGATATATTGCTTTAAACTCTGTTAACATATGGTATATTGTATTATCATGTTTAAATTGATATGTACAATGTATATTTACATTAATTCACACTTTAAAACAATGTCAGGGCTTTACAGTGTCACATTAATTTTCTAATTTCTCTATTGCCAACTCCAGATCAGGAGATTATCTTAAAAATCAAGAGATTTTAAAACTAATAAATGTGACTGATTATTAAATGCCTTCTGGTGAGGTTTTTCTTTGTTTGTTTGTTTGTTTGTTTGTTTGTTTGGGGGGAGGGATAGCTCAGTGGTTTGAGCATTGGCCTGCTAAACCCAGGGTTGTGAGTTCAATCCTTGAGGGGGCCACTTGGGGATCTGGGGCAAAATCAGTACTTGGTCCTGCTAAGGAAGGCAGGGGGCTGGACTCAATGACCTTTCAAGGTCCCTTCCAGTTCTAGGAGATGGGATATCTCCATTATTTTTTTTTTTTTTTTTTAGCCTCTAGGGTTCACCTTTTCAAGCTTTTCTCTGAAACCAAGAGAGCTCGATTCTTTTTTCCTCCTAAAAATTAAAATGGAGCATCTCATGTGATCACATGACTCCAAGAGCAAGGGCTTTCAGAAAATCACCACATATCATGGGTCTCATGATAAAATTGAAAGCGTTGGCAACATTACATTTGTTCTGAGAATGTGTTGGGAACACTTCTTCTGTAGTTGCAGATGTTTGGGGAAAAGCAAAACATAATATCTGACCTCTTTAAAGCTCTTGTATCAATTTTTGAAAGAGATGGGGAAATAGTCTCATTGTTAGACAAAGGCCAATAAAGGTGATTGTGTAACACTGAATGACCCCAGTCATCAGCAGGTAGGATTGAACTGGGGACCTCTGGAGCTTAGTGCATGAGTCTCTACCACATAAAGCTAAAGGCCAACTGACTATAGAGCAGACTCATTAACTTTAAGTGGTCTCGGTGCCACTAGATGGGACAGAACACCACACCCAGAAAGTGTATGGGTTACAATTGCAGTACATTGTATCTTTTCAAATTCGCCTTTATTCCAATTGGTAATGGAACAGTGTAATATATTCTTCATTTCCTGTCCTAACTTGTCATGCCATCTTTATTTATTCCTACAAAATATTAAATTGTTTCTGCGTTCTACCCCAGCATTTCACTGGTGGCTGAAGTGATTGCTTGATTGCATGCACATATACTCTTAGGAGACATTTAGGATAAAGCAGTATTATATGAAGACTCAGTCTGCCATTAAAGTCAATGGGAGCAGGAATAGGCACTGATTATAACTGTGTTATAAATTATCACAATTTTAACAGATATTGTCATTAGCATCACTTCAGCTATTATGGAGCAGTAAAAACCCTTAAAGGACATTCACTACATGTGCTTTCATATATTCCCCTGTGGTCTTCTTCCTTATATGAAACTCATAAAGCTTGGCCTTTACTGAACCTATCACTTCCACTCCTTAACCACAAAGAGAATTCAAAGCAAGAAGATCTTCACAGGTTCAATTACCATGATCTGGTTGAGAAATATTTTCTGACATTTTCTTCCAGGACTCCATAGCCTTTGGTGACATTTCAGGCCTTGGAAAGACTGATAAAAATGACTTGGGTAACATGAATAAATGGGATGCACAGTAAATCACTTGGGGTCTTGATGTTTTTACAGACCACTAGAAATTTATTCTCATAGTTTATGAGATTAGAAACATCCACTTGATTTATACTCTATTAATTGAAAATTCATACTTTTTATTGTGAATTGAAAGAACACCATTCTTTATAATAATTTGGCATAATTTTATTCCTACAGTTAAGCCACATCTACCCTTGCAAAGGAAAAATAGTGTGTGTACCCTTTCTGAGAGAGCTAACGCTGTAGCTCTAATCTGAACTACAATAGTAATCTTTGAATATTGTACTGGAAGACCTATGGAACAACTGCACAGATCTGAAATGCAAATGATTGTTTAAGATGGAGTCTACAGATCTTGAAATGAAAATCTTTAAAGAAAATTCCCATAGGTCATCATGTACCAAAGGGAGCTGCCTCTGGAAATGTCCCTGAGTTATAGGATGCATATTTTATATGTTGTTAGACAACTTTAAGCATAACCTGAATACAGTAACTCCTCACTTAACATCGTCCAGCTTAACGTTGTTTTGAAGTTATGTGGCTGCTCCATTAGGGAACATGCTCATTTAAAGTTGTGCAATGCTCCCTTATAACATTGTTTGGCTGCCTGCTCTGTCCACTGCTTGTAAGATTTTGTGGAAGAGCAGCGACTTTACAAGGGAGCATTGCACAAATTCCTCTTCTCTGTCTCCTTCCCCTCCCTCTCAGCCCTTCCCCCTCTCTCCCAGAAAGTCCTAAGCGCTGCCAAACAGCTGTTTGGTGGCAGAGAAGTGTTGGGAGAAAAGGGGAGGAGCAGGGACGCTCTGGGGAGGAGGTGGAGCAGGGATGGGAAGAAGGGCCTGAAGTATCCCGCGGCAAAGTCAGTGCCTGTTCTTCTGGGGGGAAGCTGCCGCTGCTGCTGCGCAAGGTGCTTCCTAGTGTCCCTGCCTGCCTCATTTTCTGCAGCGGGCTGTGCCTATGAGGGGTAAGCCAGTGGCACCTCTCAACCACAGTTGGAACCTAATTCCCCGCATTTACATTAAATCTTATGGGAAAATTGGATTTGTTTAACATTGTTTCACTTAAAGTTGCATTTTTCAGGAACATATAGAACTGAATCTGTTCTATATAACTGGGAAGCATGTTATTTATGACTGGTTGACAAAATAGTGTGTTTATGTTGGTACTAATATTAGTGCTGTTTATTCCATCCATAACAGATCAGGTTAATCATAGATAGATAGTATGTCAAAATATATTCGAAACCAAGTCTGGGTTATTCATTAAAGTATCTTGTGATACTACTACTACTTTCCACTTCATTGTGTATAACACAAGTAAGTTGTAAACCCACTTCGTCAGATGCATGGAGTGAAAAATACAGTAGGAAGATATATATAGCAGTACATGAAAAGATGGGAGTTGCCTTACCAAGTGGGGGGGTCGAGACAATTTAATTAGTGGGCTAGTATCAACAGGATGAAAAAATCAATTTTGTAGTGGTAATCAAGGTGGCTCATTTCAAACAGTTAACAAGAAAGTGTGAGTAACAGCAGGGACAAATTAGGATGGGGATTTTTATTTTTTTTATTTCTTATAGTGACCCATCCACTCCCAGTCTTTATTCAGGCCTAATTTGATGGTGTCCAGTTTGCAAATTAATTCCAGTTCTGCAGTTTCTCATTGGAGTCTGTTTTTGAAGTTTTTGTTGTTGAAGAATTGCCACTCTTAAGTCTGTTATTGGGTGTCCAAGGAGGTTGAAGTGTTCTATGACTGGTTTTGAATGTTATAATTCTTGATGTCTGATTTGTGTCCATTTATTTTTTTGCATGGAGACTATCTGGTTTGGCCAATGTACATGGCAGAGGGGCATTGCTGGCACATGATGGCATATATTACATTGGTAGACGTGCAGGTGAATGAGCCCCGATGGTGTGGCTGATGTGGTTAGGTCCTATGATGGTGTCACTTGACTAGATATGTGGACAGAGTTGGCAACAGGGTTTGTTGCAAGGATAGGTTCTTGGGTTAGTGTTTTTGTTGTGTGGTGTGTAGTTGCTGGTGAGAATTTGCTTCAGTTTGGGGGCTTTCTGTAAGCGAGGACTGTCTCCCCAGGCCTGTGAGAGTAAGGGATTGTCCCTAAGGATGGGTTGTAGATCCTTGATGATGAGCTGGAGAGGTTTTAGTTGGGGGCTGAAGGTGACGGCTAGTGTCGTTCTGTTACTTTCTTTGTTGGGCCTGTCCTGTAGTAGGTGACTTCTGGCTCTGTCAATCTGTTTCTTCACTTCAGCAGGTTGGTATTGTAGTTTTAAGAATGCTTGATAGAGATCCTGTAGGTGTTTGTCTCTGTCTGAGGGATTGGAGCAAATGCGGGTTGTAACCTAGAGCTTGGCTGTAGACAATAGATCATGTGATCTGGTCTGGATGAAAGCTGGAGGCATGTAGGTAAGTATAGTGGTCAGTAGGCTTCCGGTATAGGGTGGTGTTTATGTGACCATCGCTTATTTGCACTGTAATGTCCAGGAAATGGATCTCTTGTGTGGACTGGCCCAAGCTGAGGTTGATGGTGGGGTGGAAATTGTTGAAATTCTGGTTAAATTCCTCAAGGGCCTCTTTCCCATGGGTCCAGATGATGAAGATGTCATTAATGTAGCGCAAATAGAGTAGGTATGTGAGGGGACAAGAGCTGAGCAAGCGTTGTTCTAAGTCAGCCATAAAAATGTTGGCATGATGTGGGGCCATGAGGGTACCCATAGCAGCGCCGCTGACTTGAAGGTACACATTGTCCCCAAATGTGAAATAGTTGTGGGTGAGGATGAAGTCACAAAGTTCAGCCACAAGGTTTGCCATGACATTATCGGGGATAATGTTCCTGATGGCTTGTAGTCCATCTTCATGTGGAATGTTCATGTAGAGAGCTTCTTCATCCATGGTGACTGGAATGGTGTTTTCTGGAAGATCACCAATTGATTGTAAAAAGAACAGGCGTACTTGTGGCACCTTAGAAAGTAACAAATAATGTGCCACACGTACTCCTGTTCTTTTTGAGGTTACAGACTAACATGGCTGCTACTCTGAAACCTGTCATTATGCAAAGCAATTGATTGTAGTTTCCTCCAGAAGTCAGTGGTGTCTCGAAGACAGCTGGGAGTGATGGGAGTGTAGGGCCTGAGGAGAGGGTCTACATAGCCAGACAATCCTGCTGTCAGGTTGCCAATGCCTGAGATGATGGGGCATCCAGGATTCCCAGGTTTATGGATCTTGAGTAGCAGATAGAATACCCCTGGTCAGAGTTCTAGGGGTGTGTCTGTGTAGATTTGTTCCTGTACTTTTTCAGGGAGTTTCTTGAGCAGATGGTGTAGTTTCTTTTGGTAACCCTCAGTGGGATCAGAGGGTAATGGCCTATAGAATGTGGTGTCAGAGACTTGCCTAGATGCCTCTCGTTCATATTCTGAACATAGTCTCAGTCTACCACTTTCATGGTTTCTGCCACTATCATGTACACTGCATAGCCTCTGCTCCCTTTCTCTCTAGATATTTATATGCAAGACCTCTTGTAGTTGCATAATTTGCTGTAGAATCCACCTCTGGGTGCAAATTTGTGCTCCAGAATCCAAACTTCCATTTAAAAACATATTAGGCTCTTTATGGTAGTGAGGAAACCTTGAAAATATTAGTTTAATTGTAAACCATTGTAAATTGTTGTCCTATTGAGTTAGCATTCTATCTTCATATAATATCTCCTAAAAGTGTACCATGATTCTAGTAGCTGAAGGTTAGCACTGGAGACTTTTTTCCTAGCTTTTTTTTTTTTTTTTTTTTTGCTTAAACAACAGAGATTAAACAATAGGTGGTACTTGAAAAAGTAACCAGCACTGAGCAATGGTTTCTTTAATGCTGGTCAGACATTGCATTCCGGTGTACCTTTGTGTTCTGGTCTATCTCGGGATCTATCTCAACTACTGCAGCACTGAGATCAGTGTGCTGCAGTAAATGAATTTTCTGACCCTGGCTGTAAACACACCAGGTACTGTGACTTTCTAATCCCAGATGTTTGGGTAGCATACTTTTAATTGGCACTTACGCTGCTAAAAATGAATTTGTTATTTATCTTATGGCATTTTACCTTACAGTCACTTCCTGTCTAGTCTCTATTCATGGTAATATTTTTTTTAATAAATACTCCCTTGTTTAAATAACTTTGAATTACACATTGTATATATATATGTATATTATATACATGCCCCCTCAGGATGTGCATGCACTATTGATTACCATTATACCCCTGACAAGTGGTCTGATTTTAAAAAAAGAAATCTGCCTACTTATTTAGAGCACACAAGCATGCATCTCCACACATCTTGTCCTGTCCTGTCCTTGTGCAAACGAACATAAACCATTGGGTATTCTTTGGATTTAAAGTCAGTGGATAATCCCTTGGTGCAGTTCTTATCACAAACATTCATGAACTGCTGTAAATGGCTGGGGGGTGGGGGAGAGATTTCATTTCCACACCATCAATGAAGTGGAAGTGCATGCTAACAGTAGGGGGCTGACACATCTTTCCTTCAGTTGTAATGGCACTAGCAAGAGCAAATCACCTGAAGATGATTGTCTCCATCTCTGAGTGTAGCTTGCAGAGCTGACTTTATTTTAACAAAGACGTTTGCAGCTATTGGACTGTCAATTCATGAAATAAGAGGGATGTGCATGTGTAGAAGCAGTATTTTGATTTATAAAGCACTCATCCAATAATCAAGGTGCTGTAGAGTAAATTAAAGATATATATGATATAAAATCTTAGGAAAAAATCCAAATTATCATTAAACACAAACTGCTCATTCAGGATTTAGCAAAGTCAGAATCACTCAAGGAAAAGGGATTCTTATGCATAGCTGAAGATTTAGGATTTATTGATAAAAATTAATTTTAACTTTACAAGAACTGCTCCAATTCCTGGCATATTATTGGAACTTTATGGGCTCTTCAAAAGCAGCCTGTAAAGTCAAAGTTCCCCTGAGCTAATGGCTCATTGGGTTAATATGATTAAGGCATGTCAATTTCATTGCTAATACACCTCTACCCCAATATAACGCTGTCCTTGGGAGCCAAAAAAATCTTACTGCGTTATAGGTGAAACCGCATTATATCGAACCGCAGGAGTGCGCAGCCCCGCCCCCCCGGAGCACTGCTTTACCGCGTTATATCCGAATTCGTGTTATATCAGGTCATGTTATATCGGGGTAGAGGTGTAGTACACAAGGGATCGATGTGGCCAGCATCACATGTGGCTGCTTTGGGCTCCCCTAACCCAATGGATCAGATACTCATTTTGCAGCAGAGAGAACTGGAGAGGGCCTTTCAGCATATAATTGAAGAAGACTTGAAAGCACAGCCTTCAGAAATATAGTTGAGCTCATTAATGACTCAGCCACCACACCTGGTTCTAGGGGGGAATGGTCAGACTCCTGGATTATCAATCCAGTGATGTGAGTTCAAATAGCCTCCAGAATGTTGCCAGTAATATTGCAAAGCCTAGGAGTGAAATCATGCCCCATTGAAGTTAATGGAGTCAAGATTTCATCGAATGGGTTTTTAATGCAGGGAACCTGGGGAGGAGCAGGATTTCTGTGTTTTGAATTTCATTGCATATGTGGATCAGGTGGTTACAATTCCCTGAAATGTATTCATGTGTGAAATTGAGTTTTGCATGTCAAAATCATTGTTATGAAACATTGCAGGTACAGTTTTAGAGGCCACGTTGAAGCCTCTTTACAAACTGGGCTTTGTAGATGAATTCAATGCATATCTAATCTAAAATTTCTCACAACATACATTGCAGTTCTCTTCTCTGCAATGCACATTTTATTGGCTATGCTTGTATCAAATGGTTAGCATCAGTAGATTTTGTGGAGCACATGTAGAAGACATATGGCAGTGTGAGTCAGGAAGGAGAATTTGGTCCATTAAGTGTGGATAAGGCATATTTTTTAGACAATAAATCAAACAATATCTTAAAATGAAGGAAAATAATTGGCAGACTAAACATAATTTAATTGCCAATATTGCAAGAAGTTATAAATAGGGTAATATTTAGGGCCCTTTTCTCACTAGGCAAATTATATTCTGTGAAATTATTTTCTTCTATCACATCTTTCAGGAATAAAATTCCTAAGTAATGTAAAATTAAGTGCATCATCATAAATTCAGAGATTGTAGTACAAATGGAAGGTCTAATATAGGAAAGATGTGTAGAGAATGAGACTAGGAGAGATGTTTCTAGGTGAATCTTTGATTATTTGTGAGCTCAGAAAGGCTTCTTCACACCTGTAGTGAAAATAGTTTGGGTCTCAGTCCATCAAATTACTTAAGCATATGCCTAATTCTAAGATCATGAGTAGTCCCTTTGATTCACTGATGTTACTTACATGCTTAAGTGCCTCACTGAATTGGTGCCTTAAATCTCATGAATCTGATATAGGAAATGTGAAAACCTTATGGGCAATCCTTACGCATGTTAGTATCCAGAGTCTACTGACAACCATGACCTATGGCTTCAATCTTGCAATGAGAGGAAGGATTATCCAGTTGTTAGGATTCCTTGATCTGTTACAGACTTCCTGTATGACTTTTGACAAGTCACTCCGTATCTCAGTTTCTCCATCTGTATAGTGGGGACAATAGTACTTCCCAAAGATGTGAGGATAAATGTGTTGGACAGTGAGTTGTTCAGATACTATGGTAATGGGGGCTATATAAGTCCAGCGGAGGGCAACAAAAATGAGTCCAGCAGACGGCAACAAAAATGATTAGGGGGCTGGAGCACATGACTTATGAGCAGAGGCTGAGGGAACTGGGATTGTTTAGTCTGCAGAAGAGAAGAATGGAAGGGATTTGATAGCTGCTTTCAACTATCTGAAAGGGGGTTCCAAAGAGGATGGATCTAGACTGTCCTCAGTGGTAGCAGATGACAGAACAAGGAGTAATGGTCTCAAGTTGCAGTGGGGGAGGTTTAGGTTGTATATTAGGAAAAACCTTTTCACTAGGAGGGTGGTGAAGCACTGGAATGGGTTACCTAGGGAGGTGATGGAATCTCCTTCCTTGGAGGTTTTTACGGTCAGCCTTGACAAAGCCCTGCCTGGCATGATTTAGTTGGGGATTGGTCCTACTTTGAGCAGAGGGTTGGACTAGATGACCTCCTGAGGTCCCTTCCAACCCTGATATTCTATGATTCTATGATAGCTCTGTGCAGGCAGCTATCCATGCACATATTAATTCTTTCGCTATATTTCATGCTGATTAGGCCTCAACTGGAGTATTGTGTCCAGTTGTAGGTGCAACATTTCAGGAAAGTTGTGGACAAATTGGAGAGAGTCCAAAGAAGAGTAACAAACATGATTTAATGTCTAGAAAACATGACCTATGAAAGAAGAATGAAAAAAGTTGGGTTTGTTTAGTCTGGAGAAGAGAAGACTGAGAGGGGACATGATAACAGTTTTCAAGTACATCAAAGGTTGTTACAAAAAGGAGGGAGAAAAAATTGTTCTCCTTAACCTCTGAGGATAGAACAAGAAGCAATGGGCTGAAATTGCAGCAAGGGCAGTTTAGGTTGGCCTTTAGGAAAAACTTCCTGTCAGGGTGGTTAAGCACTGGAATAAATTGCCTAGGGAAGTTGTGGAATCTCCGTCATTGGAGATTTTAAGAGCAAGTTAGACAAACACCTGTCAGCGATGGTCTAGATAATACTTAGTCCTGCCATGAGCAGGGCCGGCGCAACCCATTAGGCGACCTAGGTGGTCGCCTAGGGTGCTACAATTTGGGGGGCGGCGACCGCGGCAGTATTTCGGCAGCGGGACCTTCCACCGCCTCTGTGGGGGCAGCATTTCGGGGCGGGACCTTCCGCTGCCTAGGGCGGCAGAAAAGCTGGCGGCGCTCCTGGCCATTAGTGCCATGAAATGACCTTTCAAGGTCTCTTCCAGTCCTATGATTCTATCTGTAGATCCATTCACTTCCGTGGGGCTGTGCTCAGATGAAGTATTCTCCCGGGATGGAACTTATAGCAATATAGTAAATCACTGTTTCCACGATGTTTACTCCTAAAAATATCCTTGATCCTTCGAGATTTACTAGAAAAGGGCCATATTTATTTTTTGGACTAAATATGTATTCATCATAATTAGAAGTTTTAGGTCAACATTACATTGAAAGATCATTTTCATTATCCCAACCTCTCGTTTCACAACAAAGTGCAAAATAACAGAAAAACACTTTGTGACCATATGCCCATAATTTGGCCATGATGATCCATTTAATGATCATCTAATTTACATTGTCTAAAGGATGCATATGGCACCAATCATTTATAATGAGATTGATTTAATTAATATTAGATGAGCTTTTGTATATTTGAATTCAAATAAACAATGTTCTGTGTAAATTACCATCAAGATGATTGAGGTCAAAATAGAGCCCAATGGTTTCTGTGGCACAGGTAATGTTCCAGTATTATTAATCAAGAAGATGGTCTAGGGAATGTGAGTTCTTTCTCTCTGCTTTTCTGATAACTGATCTAGTAGCTGTTTAATGAAAGGTACAATATCACTGTAAACTGAGGAAACACCTCACATTCCATTGAAATGTTAAGTTCCTTTGTGACAGATGTGTCACGTTGCAAGGAAAAATAATACTTAGTCATTAATTTCCCCTCTAATTAAGCAAAAGGGGTGTAATATGTTCATTAAGAAGACGCCATGTGCAAAGGTGCTTGCCTCAATTGTGTTATGCTACTCCCAAGCACATGGTGAATTTCGTGAACCATATGGAATGATTTCAGGTTCACTGTTCAAAAACAAAGGGTTATGAAAGAGCACTAAATGGTACTTAAACCATGAATATGAATAATTAGGTAGAAATCAAATTAACTGGAGTGATTTGCCTGAAGGACTTAAGTACCCATTAGAAATATTGAAAACTTTTAAAATTATTTACTACTGAACATTATCTCCTACACTACAAATTCTTTAATACTTGGAAAAATACGCCTCTTGAATTTCTCTCTTTCCTCTTCTGATAAGTCTCTGGGTTTAGGAGCCAAATATTGGGCCCATTTAAGTCAAAATCCAGTAAGAAGCTAGCTAAATGTTAAGATATCCTGCAAGGTAAATGTGAAATTGTTTTTAATCTGATTCTGCAGCCAGCTACATAGAATCCTCCCTTAGGCCTGGTCTACACTACGACTTTAATTTGGATTTATCAGCTTTAATTCGAATTTACCCTGCAACCGTCCACACAACGACGCTATTTATTTCGATGTAAAGGGCCCTTTAAATCGATTTCTGTACTCCACCCCGACGAGCGGAGTAGCGCCAAAATCGATTTTAACATTTCGAATTAGGGATAGTGTGGCCGCAATTCGATGGTATTGGCCTCCGGGAGCTATCCCACAGTGCATCATTGTGACCGCTCTGGACAGCAATCTAAACTCAGATGCACTGGCCAGGTAGACAGGAAAAGCCCCGCGAACATTTGAATTTCATTTCCTGTTTGCCCAGCGTGGAGAGCACAGGTGACCACAGATAGCTCATCAGCACAGGTAACCATGCAGGCTGATAATCGAAAAAGAACACCAGCATGGACCGTGAGGGAGGTACTGGATCTGATCGCTGTATGGGGAGAGGATTCAGTGCTTGCAGAACTTCGTTCTAAAAGACGAAATGCCAAAACTTTTGAAAAAAACTCCAAGGGCATAATGGAGAGAGGCCACAATAGGGACTCTGAGCAGTGCCGCGTGAAAGTCAAGGAGCTCAGACAAGACTATCAAAAAACAAAGGAGGCAAACGGTCGCTCCGGGTCAGAGCCGCGGACATGCCGCTTCTACGCCGAGCTGCATGCAATTCTAGGTGGGGCTGCCACCACTACCCCACCTGTGATCGTGGATTCCGGGTCGGGGATAGTCTCATCAGCGACACCTGAGGATTCTGCCGATGGGGGAGAGGAGGAGGAGGAGGAGGAGGATGAGCTTGCAGAGAGCACACAGCACTCCGTTCTCCCCAACAGCCAGGATCTTTTTCTCACCCTGACTGAAGTACCCTCCCAACCCTCCCAAGCCAGTACCCAAGACTCTGACCCCATGGAAGGGACCTCAGGTGAGTTTACCTTTTAAAATATAAAACTTGTTTTAAAAGCAAACGGTTTTTAATGATTACTTTGCCCTGAGGACTTGGGATGCATTCGCGGTCAGTTCAGCTACTGGAAAAGTCTGTTAACGTGTCTGGGGATGGAGCGGAAATCCTCCAGGGACATCTCCATGAAGCTCTCCTGGAGGTACTCCAAAAGCCTTGCCACAAGGTTTCTGGGCAGTGCATCCTTATTCCGTCCTCCATGGTAGGACACTTGACCACGCCATGCTTGCAGCAAGTAATCTGGTATCATTGCCTGACAAAGCCTGGCAGCGTATGGTCCCGGTGTTTGCTGGCATTCAAGCAACATCCGTTCTTTATCTTGTTGTGTAATCCTCAGGAGAGTGATATCACTCCTGGTAACCTGGTTGAAATACGGGAACTTAATTAAGGGGACAGAGGTGGCCGTTCCTACTGGGCTGTTTGCCTGTGGCGGAAAATAAATCCTTCCCTGCAGTTAGCCAAGTGCAGATGGGAAATTGGCCCTGAGCTTTTCGAGTTTGGCTAGCAGGGATCTTCCCTGTTACCAGCCACGCGGTGGGGGGAGAGGGGCGGCGGCGGGGGGGGTGGTTAGTTTGGTTCCTGCAGGGATCTTCCCTGATACCAGCCATGCAGTGGGGGGGGAGGGGTACAGCAATCATCCCAGAGAATTCATGGCGGGGGGGGAGTGGTTAGTTTGTTTTCTGCTGCTGCTGAATGTTAACAGAAAAACCGCAGCACTCTACAGGCTATGCTTGGTATGTGGGAAAGGAGGGCGCAGAAGCTGTAAGACAATGGCTTACCATGGCCGCATGCAAGCCGAATTCTGTTGCCCAGACCTGTGATCTCTAGCAGCAAAGCCACAGGCACTCAGCATTAAGAGGCAAAATGCGACCTTGCACAGAAATCACATGTGCTATGTAATGTGAATAGTGTTGGTCACCGTGAAAGAGTATAAGCATTGTTCTGCAAAATGTATCTTTTTAAACAATTCTCTCTTTATTCCCCTCCCTACAGCAGCTGCAAATTCCTCAAGCCTCCCTCCTCCATCCCGAAGGTTATCACAGATAAGGCGTCGTAAGAAGAGAACGCGAGACGAGATGTTTTCTGAAATTATGGAATCCAGCCGCAGTGACAGAGCTCATCTGAATGAGTGGAAGGAAACAGTTTCAAAGTATAGGAAAGAAGCCAGTGAACGTGAGGACAGGAGGGACCAACGTGAGGACAGGAGGGACCAACGTGAGGACAGGAGGGACCAACGTGAGGAGAGGAGAAACGCTCGAGATGAGAGGTGGCGGCAAGAAGATCAGAGTAGGCAGGATGCAACGCTGGGGCTGCTGCGTGAGCAAACAGACATGCTCCAGCGTCTGGTGGAGCTTCAGGAACGGCTGCAGGAAAACAGACTGCCACTTCAGCCCCTGTTCCACCCTCCCCCCTCCCCATGTTCCGTATCCTCCTCACCCAGACGTGTAAGAACGCGGGGGGGGGAGGCTCCGTACACCTTCCCATTCCACCCCAGTAGACAGCCCAAGCAAAAGGCTGTCATTTTTTTAACCTTTTCTTAGTGGCTTTTTCCTTCCCAGCAATCCTCCTCCCAAATACCACCCGGGTTCGCTCCCTCTTTTTCTAATCTATTAATAAAGAATAAATGATTTTTAAATGATAGTGACTTTATTTGGTTTGAAAGAAAGCTGGGGGAAGGGGGAGGGTGGGTTCCTTACAGAAAATCAGTCAATAAAGGGGGCGGGTTTTCATGAAGGAGAAACAAACAGATATTTCACACTGTAGCCTGGCCAGTCATGAAACTGGTTTTTAAAGCTTCTCTGATGCACAGCGCTTCCTGGTGTGCTCTTCTAATCGCCCTGGTGTCTGGCTGCGCGTAATCAGCAGCCAGGCGATTTGCCTCAGCCTCCCACCCGACCATAAAGGTCTCCTCCTTACTTTCACAGAGATTGTGGAGCACGCAGCAAGCAGAAATAACAATGGGGAGATTTCTTTGGCTGAGGTCAGAGCGAGTCAATAATGATCGCCAGCGACCTTTTAAACGGCCAAATGCACATTCTACCACCATTCTGCACTTGCTTAGCCTGTAGTTAAACAGCTCCTGACTCCTGTCCAGGCTGCCTGTGTATGGCTTCATGAGCCATGGCATTAAGGGGTAGGCTGGGTCCCCAAGAATAACTATTGGCATTTCAACATCCCCAACGGTTATTTTCTGGTCCGGAAAGTAAGTCCCTTGCTGCAGCCCTTTAAACAGAGTAGTGTTCCTGAAGACGCGAGCGTCATGAACCCTTCCCGCCCAGCCCGCGTTGATGTTGGTGAAACGTCCCTTGTGATCCACAAGTGCTTGCAGCACCATTGAAAAGTACCCCTTGCGGTTTATGTACTCGGTGGCTTAGTGCTCCGGTGCCAAGATAGGGATATGGGTTCCGTCTATCGCCCCACCACAGTTAGGGAATCCCATTGCAGCAAAACCATCCACTATGGCCTGCACATTTCCCAGAGTCACTAACTTTCGTAGCAGCACCTGAGTGATTGCTTTGGCTACTTGCATCACAGCAGCCGCCACAGTAGATTTGCCCACTCCAAATTGATTCCCGACTGACCGGTAGCTGTCTGGCGTTGCAAGCTTCCACAGGGCTATCGCCACGCGCTTCTCAACTGTGAGGGCTGCTCTCATCTTGGTATTCTGGCGTTTCAGGGCAGGGGACAGCAAGTCACAAAGTTCCATGAAAGTGCCCTTACGCATGCGAAAGTTCCGCAGCCACTGGGAATCATCCCGCACCTGCAACACTATGCGGTCCCACCAGTCTGTGCTTGTTTCCCTTGCCCAGAATCGGCGTTCCATGGATAGAATCTGCCCCATTAACAACATGATCTCCAAAGCACCGGGGCCCGTGGTTTCACAGAATTCTGTATCCGTGTCCGTGTCCATGTTCATGTCAATGTCCTCATCACGCTTGCGCTGCCGCCGCCGCTGCCTCCTCGCCTCGTTTTTCTGGTCCTGGCTCAGCATAAACTCCACGAGAACGCGTGAGGTGTTTACAATGTTCATGACTGCTGTCTTGAGCTGAGCGGGCTCCATGATTGCAGTGGTATGGAGTCTGCAGTGTTCACCCACCCAGGAAAAAAGGCGCGAAATGGTTGTCTGCCATCCGTTGCTTTCATGCAGGGAGGGAGGGAGGAGGTGAGGCTGTACCCAGAACCACCTGCGACGATGTTTTTTGTCCCATGTTTTTGGCACTGGGATCTTAACCCAGAATTCCAATGGGCGCGGGAGACTGTGGGAACTATGGGATAGCTATGGGATAGCTACCCACAGTGCAACGCTGCAGAAATCTACGCTAGCCCTGGTACTTGGACGCACACCACTGAATTAATGTGCTTAGTGTGGCCGCATACATTTCGACTTTATACAACCTGTTTTTCAAATTCGAATTATATAAATTCGGATTAATCCCATAGTGTAGACATACCCTAAGAATGTTGGGAGCTCTTTATGTGGAATAACAGAATTAGTCCTCTAAAGTAGAATCTCTTGATCCAAAGATAGGCAGCTAGGAAAAGCCAGCTCTCAGATCAACTGTATTTTGTGGTTTCTTAATTTCTACTGAGGCACTCACACAGGACTTTCCCTTCTGATCTTTTCCCCACAGAGCAGGAATGGCTATGTGGACTTCTTGCAGGTGGGCCTGGACAATCTGCTGAATTTCTGCACTATGTGGCCCACTGAACCCCGAGGGTGTCCTTTTCTATTTCTTAAGTTAGAGTCCAGCAACACATTCATTTTGAAGTGTTGTGTACTCCATGTCTGCAGCACCCTGGCATCCAATCAAAGATGAAGTCCTGAGCATGGACACATCACAGACCCAACTGGGCTCAAAGTTCAACTTTTAAGGTAGGTAGATATTTCTAGGGCATTGTTGCAGGGAAAATAACTTCCTGGTGAGCAAGAGATACAAGAAACTGTTGGAAAACTAGGTATGAACCTTCCTTTGGCAAACACTCCAGCTCTACTTTGCTGGCAGAACCCTCTTTCATCCTTTTAAGAATCCTATTTAATTTAATTTTGGCCTTTGACTGGAGCTGGTAATTTTTTTTCTGAATATTAATTTTTTTCAGTGAAAGCCAAAGACAAATCTTTGCAATATTTATTGTGAAAAACATTCCCATTTTTCAGTCTGCTCTACCATTGATGATATTATAAAAGAGACATTTGGCTCCTCAATAGGATGCTACTGGTATTCTTGCTGCAGACAATCTGAATACTGCTAGAAACACATGGGTCATTTTCAGTTAATAAAAAGCCTCATCAAAAAGAGGGAGGAGAGTGGTTTTGTCATTTTAAATTTCGATCAAATGCCTGATTCTATCTGACATTTTCCCCTTACTCCCTTGTTTTCAAAACATTTTAGCTTATTGTAAAAAGAGAAAATTTTAACTGCACTACATTTACATACTGTGTGTGTGTGTATATATATATAAACTTATCCATGGTTCAATATTTGTACTTGCAATGAATTTGAGCAGCAATGTCAACTCTCTTTGGGCCTGATCTTGCACAATTAACTTTGCCTACCTGAGTAATTCCATTTCTCTGTGATATTTCATATGTGAAAGGGGGCTTAGCATATAAAGACATAGTGTATTTATCAACCGAAGAACTTCAGCTGGTGTCACGTGGTTCCATCTGTGACAGAATGTGCTGTGCCCTCAGGCTTCAGGGATGGTTGGCAGCATGGACAAGATAGAAAGCCACTGGTGTCTCACGCTGAAGAAGAAAGGGTTAAAGAGATATGAGTCAGCTGAGGCTCATTAGCAACCTGGAAATCCAGCTGAAGCAATTATAAGGGAAAGGAAGGTGGCTGGTAGGAGTGTATCAACATCCAAGCTGCTAACAGAGGGAAAGGAGCACTTTTATGAATTGTGTTCTTTTCAAGAATTGTTTGGTTTTTCCACCCCTTCTGGAGGAAAAAAAAAACCAATGTAACACTTATATTTTCTTGCCTTTTTGGATCAAGCAGGCTGATTTGAAGATTATATTTTGATTCTCTTCTGATTTTTATCTCACTTGTGAAGCAAGACGATCATGGTTCCTCTTGGCTTCCACTCAAAGGAAGAGATCCAGAGATTGTGTCTACTTTCCACTCCATGAATCTCTCATGGTTGAATTTAATCCCTTCTAAAAGGAAAGAAACCAGGAGCCATGGTTATGAAGAACTGTTGAAAATGTAGCTGTAGGTTTTTTCTAGAGGGAAGAGGATGATTATGGAGGTTAGGCGGTGAAGTAATGTCTGGAGGAAAGGAGCATTTGGAAGACCAAGCAAGAGTATTGTCTTAGTACAGGGCATGATACTGGAACTGAAAGGTTAGGGGCAGACTTTGCTTTTTTTGTCCAGTACTGAGGAATGGAATGTTTGTATTAGCAGCACAGAGTACCTGCATCTCCACTGCATTAACTCAAGCATCAGCAACACACAAGCCTCAACCCTGACAGACCAGGTAGCTCGAATTTAAAGCAGCACTTAACTTGAGCTAGAGATTTGTGTATGAACAGGGGCACTTGAGTTATACCTCTACCTATCATGACAGTGAAGACCAGACCTTAATATAAAAGATGGCACCTGATATGGGGCTTGCCACATACCAGATGGTTAACTTTGATTAATGGTAACTGTGGAGTAAACTATGCAGATTCCCCCTACATGGTGATGCTCAATTAATCCAATTTGATAAATCAATTTGAATTCTTAGTTTAGTAAGCACTTAAAATGAGAACAGCAATCTTGTTCTGCATTTTCTTTTCCCAAATAGGGGATGAAGTGTGAACAAATAAAACAGGGCTAGAGAAAGAGATTAAAGTGATTGATTCAGTAGCGTATCCCCAGTAATTCTCTGGAAAGGTCCAAACCATTTTGGTAGATAAAGTGGAAGTAACCTTTAGTGGCACAGGGTCTGGCTGTTCTCTGTGTGATATAATTTTCAGCTGCTGTTACTACGGTAGTATGTTAAGGTCCAAAATATGAGCTTCATTAAATCTGAATCACTGGACACATTCATTACAAATCATTACAAATTATCGATCTTGCTCATTTCTAGAAAAGGAAGAAACTGGAAAATATATATAATAATTTCACAAGCCCTGAAATCCAGAGACATGTTTTCAAGATATTGTAATTTAGTCTTTCGAATCACAAAATGTTAAAATTTGAAAAACACAGCAGATTAAACACTTTTTAAACATAAATAGATTATTGTGAAATTCAAGAAGATGCAAATATACTGCCAAAGTGTTTTGCAAAGTATCATATAGCATTTTTTTAAGGAATAGAGTTTAAAATATTGTAAATTTTTAATGCAGACATTAACCATGGTTAAAAACACAATAATTTTACATGTATTTTCAATATATTTACTAGAGTCCTTGATATTTTGTTCATCAAAATACTTTCACAATGAAAAATGGCTTTTGACAATGGCTTTTTGATAATCTTCATATAATTTTCCTTCTGGTCAAAATTTTCCAGTTTTTTTCACTCAAAACACAGAAACTGAAAAATGTTCCGCTTTGGACATATATATGTGACAAATTGATATTTTGACAAACAAGGTTTTTAAAAAATCCTGACCAAATGTAACAGTCAATGCTACAATAGTGTGTGTGTGTGTGTGTGTCTGTGTACACAATTTGTCAAACACCATTTTTAAAAAACTATAAAATCAAAACTATTTTGAAAATATTTTGGTTTTAAATTTCTCACAAAATTGTTTGATATTTTTCTACCATCTATACCATTTAAAGTCCCTTGTTAGCATCTCCCAATAACTCAGGGATCGGCAACTTTTGGCCCGTGGCCTGTCAGGTTTCTTTACCTATCGCATCTGCATGTTCGGCCAATCACGGCTCCCACTGGCCGCTGTTCGCCACTCCAGGCCAATGGGGGCATTGGGAAGTGGTGGCCAACACATTCCTTTGCCCGCACCATTTCCCGCAGCTCCCATTGGCCTGGGATGGCGAACCGCGGCCAATGGGAGCCGCGATCGGCCGAACCTGCGGACGCAGCAGGTAAACAAACCGGCCCGGACCACCAGGGGTTTTCCTTGATCAAGCGGCGTCCAGGCTTTGAGAAGCACTGATCTACAGTACTTATGTGCTATTGCTATCCTAAGACCAGATCCTGAGAACTGTGAATATTGACACAGAGGTCAAAAGGGACAATTCTGTAATCATCTAGTCTGACCTCCTGCATATTGCAGGCGACAGAACTTCACCCACTCCCGAAACTTCCCTCTAACCTCTGGCTGAGTTACTGAAGTCATCAAATCATGGTTTAAAGACTTCAACTTACAGAAAATTCACCATTTACGCTAGTTTAAACTTGCAGGTGACCTGTGCCCCATGCTACTGAGGAAGGCAAACCCCCCACCCCCCAACCAAGCTCCCTGCCTATCCGATTCTGGGGGAAGTTCCTTGCTGACCCCAAATATGGTGATCAGTTAGACCCTAAGCAGGTGGGCAAGACCCGCCAGACAGATACCTGGGAAAGAATTCTCTGTAGTAACTCAGAGGCCTTCCCATCTAGTGTCCCATCTCCAGCAGTTGGCAGCAGCCAATGGGCAGCTATGGCAGTAGCCAATGGGCCACATGCATTGTAGGCAATTCACCATACCATCTCCTCCATAAAGGTATCAAGGTCAGTCTTGAAGCCAGTAAGGATTTTTGCACCTACTGTTTCCCTTGGAAGGCTGTTCCAGAACTTCAGTCCTCTGATAGTTAGAAACCTTTGTCTAATGTCAAGCCTAAACTTGTTGATGGCCAGTTTACACATATTTGTTCTTATGTCCACATTGGCACTTAACTTAAATAACTCCTCTTCTTCCCTGGTATTTATCCCTGTGATGTATTTATAGAAAGCTATCATATCTTCCCCTCATCCTTCTTTTGGTTAGGCTAAATAAGCCAAGCTCTGAGTGTCCTCTCATAAGGTAGCTTTTCCATTCTTGAGCTCATTTTAGTAACCCCTCTCTGCACCAGTTTCAGATTGAATTCTTCTTTCTTAAACATTGGAGACCAAAATTGCACTGAGTATTCCAGATGAGGTCTCACCAGTGCCTTGTACACTGGTACTAACAGTCTGGGGCGGCTCTAGTCACCAGCAAAGCAAGCACGTGCTTGGGGCGGCCCATTTGCAGGGGCAGCAGGGATCCAGCGTGGGAGCTGAGAACCAACAGGGGGCCCTGAGAGTTGTAATTCCTTGGTTAGCTCCCTGCCTATAGAGCCAGCCCTGAAGCAGGGAAAGAACTACATTTCCCAGCATTCCCTTGGCCACTACCAACAGGAAAGAGGGGGAGGGAGTGAGGTAGCTGAGACCTCATGCTGCAGTGAATGGAGAGCTGCGCTGTGAGCAGGGATACCATATTTTAACATTCAAAAAATAGGACACTCCACAGGGAGAGAGTGTAGCCCCACCCTGCCCCCATCCACTCCCTCCGACTGCCCCCCACAGAAAACCCCAACCCATCCAACACCCCCTGCTCCTTGTCCCCTGATCACCCCCTTCTGGGACCCCTATCCCTAACTGCCCCACAGGATCCCACCCCCTATCTAAGCTTCCCTTCTCCTTGTCCCCAACTGCCCCTTCCTGAGACCCCTCCCAACTTCCCCCCAGGACCCCACCCCCTACCTGTCCCCTGAGAAACTCCTGGGACTCCCATGCCTATCCAACCGCTGCCTGTCCCCAGACTGCCCCCCAACCCCTGACCCATCTAACTCCCCCTTCTCCTTGCCCCTGACTGCCCCCCTGAACCTCCGCCCCATCCAACCCTCCTGCCCCCTTACCGTGCCACTCAGACCAGCGTGTCTGGCTCCATGCAGCGCCAGACACACTGCTGCATACATGCTGCCGTGCTCCCCCGCAGAGCCACACCCTTCCCCCCCCGCAGCACCTGCCTTCCAGATTTGAACACCTCAAAATTCAGGAGTGCTCAAGCTCAGTTTGGGCAGCTGTTACTTCATTTCTCCCAAATCAAATATACTGATTCACTGTAACTTGCGGTAGAAAAAGTAGAATAAAATTGAGCAAGAAATGCTTCCCAGTGGTTATTAGGACTGGAATTACTATTTTCAACAGCCATTGCCTTTTTTGTTTGTTTGTTTGTTTAAAAGGAAGACAGTGATATTGCATTGGCAAATTCCCCATAGAAAGAAAGAGAGGAACAAAAGAATAATAAAGGCACCTCAACTTTTCTTCATTTATGTAGGACAGTCTTATAATATGCATCCAGATATCCTCCAGTCACACAAACTGAAAATTGTTCCACTTTACTGCAGTTCTGTAACAATATGGGAACCAATCCTGTCTGTGTTCTGTGCACATCTAAAATTCCTGCTGAATGACCTGCCGTGGGAGCGAGTTACCAGTGACCCAGGGCTGCGGCGGAAGGAGGGTGCAGGTGGGGGGGGAGAGAGCCCAGGGCTGGGGCGGCAGGAGGTGTGTGTGGGGGGCAATGGTGGGGGGGAATGAGGGAGCCCAGAGCTGGGGCGGCAGGGGGTGTGGGTGTGGGGGAAGAGCCCAGGGCTGGGGCAACAGGGAGGTCCAGTGAGGAGCTCAGAGCTGGGACGGGGGGCAGCCAAATTTTTTTTTGCTTGGGGCGGCAAAAAACCTAAAGCCAGCCCTGCTAACAGTTCCCTATCTCTACTGGAAATACCTCGCCTGATGTATCCTAGGACTGCATTTTTCAAGGCTGCATCACATTGGCAGCTCATAGTCATCCCTGTGATCAATCAATATACCCACATCTTTCTCTTCCTCTGTCGCTTTCAGCTCATACATCCCTAGCTTATAGCAAAAATTCTTGTTATTAGTTCCTAAGTGCATGACTTTGCACTATTATTAAATTCCATCCTATTTCGATTACTCCAGTTTTCAAGGTCGTGCAAAGTAATCTGCTGGGGGGGGGGTGTTGTTAAGAGGCTGTCGTTATTTTGACATGCCAAGCCCATTAGTGCTCATGATCATGCTCAGCTTCTAAAGGTCCAGTACAGTGTCAGAGTGGATAGTGGCACACAGACCAGATTGGTGAGTTACAGGTGATGGTCCAAATGGATAAATTATTTGCAGAAAGGGTTGATTCAGGAGAGGGCACAAGCCTGTTGGCCTGACTTCAAGTAGGCTGCTAAATTAGGAGTACTACCAGCAAAAGGAAAACAGAAAGCCCCCATCTCACTTGCCTGGCTTGTCTGGAAACTGAGTTGGATATAGAGGCAGCTATTTCTACTCACTGCTAATAAACTGGCAGAGTTGTAGGCTAATAGGGATGGGGATTCCAAGTTTACTTTGCATGAACTACAAGCCTGGCCATCTTCAATTTCATACCCAGGGTGATATCCTTCGGATGAGTATTTTGCACTTGGCAATCAGCTGCCTCCTCAGTCATGGCCAGACTCAGTCCTGGTCTAAACTTTAAACTTATACCAGCATAGCTAGTTTGGTTAGGGGTGTGGTTTTTTCGTTTTGTTTACTGACTTAGCTATGCCAGTATAAATCCGACTGAATACACAATTATACTGTCATAAAAGTGTTTTGCAGTCATAGCTTGGAGAGGTGTAAACTATTCTGGCAGAAGCGCTTTTATGCCAGCATCTGCTACGTCTACACTTGGAGGGTTTACTGGTATATTGGTATTGTTATGCCAGCAAAACTTGTCTAGTATAGACCAAGCCTCAACTTATTATTAAGGAAAATCAATAAATGGAGAATTTCAATGTTGGACAGAGTATGAGGTGGGTAGAACTTGAGATTGGGTGCTGGGTGTGAGTGAATGGCCCATTAGGGAACAACTAGGCCTTTGGAACTTTGATTATTGATTAATTTTGTCATAGTGCAAAGCAACTAGAACCATAAACAGGTGACTGTATGTTGGGGGGTTGAGGAATTTATTTAACTCCAACAGAGGGCAGAGGTGAACCTTCTCAAAATCTGACCTATTTCAGAGCTCGATATTAAAATTTGTGTTGTACACTATGGGTTAGCATCATATGCTATTTTGGTTCATTTATAGATAACAAATCCAGGATCCATTTTGGTCAATTTCACAGTCATGGGATTTCAAAAATCATAAATTTCATGATTTCAGGTATTTAAATCTAAAATTTCATGGTGTTGTAATTGTAGGGGTTCTAACCCAAAAAGGAGTTGGTGGGAGGATCACAAGGTTATTGTGGGGAGGGAGTTGTGGTGCTGCTACCTTTACTTCTGCACTGCTTCTGACGACAGTGCTGCCTTCAGAGCTGGGCAGCTGGAGAGTGGCGGCTGCTGGCCGGGAGCCCAACTTTAAAGTCAGAGCCACAGCCAGCAGTAGCGCAGAAGTAAGGATGGCACAGTATGGTATTGCTACCCTTACTTCTGCACTGCTGCTGGCAGGGCGCTGCCTTTAGAGCTGGCTGCCCAGCTAACAGCAGCCACTCTCCGGCCACCCAGATCTGAAGGCTGTGAAGAAGTAAGGGTGACAATACCATAATCCCCCTAAAATAACCTTGTTACACCCTCCCCCCTACATCTCCCATTTGGGTCAGGGGGGAGGGATAGCTCACTGGTTTGAGCATTGGCCTGCTAAACCGAGGTTGTGAGTTTGGCTCTTGAGGGGGCCACTTAGGGATCTGGGGCAAAAATCAGTACTTGGTCCTGCTAGTGAAGGCAGGGGGCTGGACTCAATGACCTTTCAGGGTCCCTTCCAGTTCTAGGAGATAGGGTCAGGATTCCCAATTTGAGAAACGCTGGGCTCCCCTGTAAAATATAGCATAGGGTAAAAGCACACAGAAGACCAGATTTCATGGTCCTTGACATATTTTTATGGCTGTGAATTTGGTAGGGCCCTATTTATAGAACAGCACACCTTGCAGGAGGATACCAGGTTATCAAAATTCCAGGAGTATTGTTTAGGCTATTGGAGGGGTAATCTTAATCAGCGCTATTAAGGGGTGATCAAGGGAAGATCCAAATAGGACCTTGGAGTTTAGGGATCAAGAAATGTATTCTTTAATAGACCTGTTGCTTGGTTAAACCACATTCCTTGCAGTGCCAGTGAGGTAATCTATACATGTATATCGTGTGTGTGTGTGTGTGTGTATGTGTGTGTGTGTGTGTGTGTGTGTGTGTGCGCGCGCGCACATGTAAAATGGCAATATTCTTATTCTAAAAGTCTATGTTGTGGAAAATAACTATATATAAAATGTTCCGCTTTTTGCGATTTCAGTGAAACTAGGATCTTTCTCTGGGTGCAAGTATTTCTTTTTCTCACAGCTCTAGTAGCTCTATTAACATGTGCTCAGCGTTATGCAAAAGTTTCAGTTCCACATCCATAGGCCTAATCTTACTCTCATTGAAATGATAAAACTCCAATGGCAAAAGAATAAAATCCCACATTAGTGCTATTATTTAACCTTTGATAGTTTACTATTCATTTGCATGGTGCATTAGAAAGGGAGGAAAGATATTAAGTGCATTGAGCAACACCACTTTATACCACCTGAAGGTTTGGCTCAGTCTTGTCCCATAGTACTACCAAATTTTCTCAGTGAATACCGTATTAACATTTTCCAAAGACCAGATTCTGTTATCATCAGACTCGGTTGTACTTTACTAAATGAAATTAATCTATGTGTATAAAGTATTACTCAATTGAGAAAAGGTGGTAGAATTTGACCCTAAATGAATAAGAGATCTTTGAAGTCAGCACCCCAATGGTCTAAACTTTCTTTCAGTTTGGAATAAG
Source organism: Malaclemys terrapin pileata (assembly GCF_027887155.1). Taxonomy (NCBI): domain Eukaryota; kingdom Metazoa; phylum Chordata; order Testudines; family Emydidae; genus Malaclemys; species Malaclemys terrapin. Next base: position 130,872,172 of record NC_071507.1, read on the forward strand.
AGACTGAACTTCTTTTGTTATCTTTTGGTGTTTTTAGATCTGAGCTGAGTCCAGAACTGTCCAAAAATATACACATTGTCAATTGCTTCATTGAGATCAATATTGAAAACAAACAATGCCAGTCTCCTTCTCTTCAGATGATTAAGGCAATCTCATGTCACAGAAACTGAAGCCAAGCTGTTGTTGTTTGAAAAAAAAAAAGTATGTCTAATGAAATCAAACTCAATCATTTTTGAATATTAAAGCACACACCGAGATGAAGTGGGGAGAAAGGAAAAAAGTATACTCAAAGTAAACAGAAATGAGTATTGCGCAATTGGTTCCATGTCAAAACTTTTTGAAAAGAATACATTTTCTTCAGGAGAGAATTGTCCACTTAATATTTTAAAGACTCAGTACAGTGATGGGTCACTGCTTTTACCAGGCATTCTGCCAATTTCTTGATGCATGCATTCAGTCAGTCTTGCTAATCAACTCTTCAGCCCCCTCAGTGGTTCATCACTAACTTAGCCATCTGTTACTGCGGACTGAAAAATCCCAGAGTGGCTAATCTTCCACTCTAATCACTATTTAGAAAAAAAAATGTTTTATTCCTAGCTCAATTTTAGCTGTATCTCAACTTTTGCCAGTGCTCTGTGGGCTTTGGACTGCATTCTGTTGTTTAAAAAAAAAAAAAAAAAGTTAATCAAATCAGCACTGATTGAATATTACAAGACCTAATATTTTGACCTGCATAGTAAAGTCACAAGGTGTATAGTCCATGCCTTTTATTAGAGGTGTTCTTTCCTCAGTAGTTGTATATGTACTGATTCCAGCAAACTCAGCATTCTGAAATTTTTTTTCTGAAAAAAGAATAGCATCCATCTAAAACATTTATGAATAAATATAACCTATCGGAACTAATTATGCCTTCAATTAGATTTGAATAATTTATGCAACACTTGCTCCTGCTGCTGCTTTTAAGAGAATTTTCCATGTTTGTAAAAGGTAATAGGGTGAGATTTGCAAAAAGGATTTTTAAATGGAAGTTTGGTGCCTCATTCCCTTAGGCACTTTATTAAATCCCAGCCCAGATTTTTTTACTTGAAGACTAAAGTTGTTTATGCAGAGAAGAAATACAAGATGCCCAATGTCAAACAAGCTTCCCCATGCAACCGTATCTTGCAAACATGTCCTGGAGGAGCCTGAAAGGATAATTCTGTCTCCAAGTCTGTTCAGTCCTGGCCTCTTTGGTGAGACTACAAATAAGGGTGCCAATTAGTGTCAATTTTGTGTTGTAGTCAGCACTCCAGGAGGAAATGGACTGAGATCATCAATTCAATTCATACAGTCTACAGAATAGCCATCAGACACATGTGGATAACTTTTGGTTACATAACTTATTGCCAGCCTGGGATGGATTTCCGCTGGCAATTTAGAAGTGGAATGCTCAGAATACTGGGGCCCAGAGCCATAAAGGGACTTAGGCAATGCAATGCAATGCTGAGCTTTGCAATGCCTAACATTTAGGCACCTAGAAAATCATGGGAACAACAGTGGAATCCACAAAGCCTCAATTAGGCACCTAAGTTTCCTATCCAAGGAATAGACGACTGAGAATGTGATCCGCAAAGCCAACACACTAGCTAGGGAGCCACCCAATCAATGGGAGATGCTGACTAGCGGGGTGTGTACTCCTCTCCCCTCCAAGCTGCAGGGAGGTGCCTATCTCAGCGTAGTGAAGGAAGACAGGAGTTCGGTCACATTCGGGCCCTGATCTGGAAGGCATGCTCTAAGATGACCTAATTTCAAAAAACAGGCTGGTATTTAGGGCACTCACCAGACAGATGGCAGATCCCTGTTCAGCTTGAACCAGAAATCTCCCCACATCCTGGGGAAATACTCGACCCACTAAGCTAAGGTTATAGTGGAGAGCCATCTTCTCCCCCCATCCCTCCACCCACCCACTCACTCTCTCTTTTATGTGAACTCACCTTAAGGGCAGAATCCACTAGGCAGCTCTGAGCATGCCCAGAAGATCACAGTTTAGGTGACCAGATGCCTATCTTTCCCAGTTTGTGAATCACTGGGGTTCAGGCAGGATACAGGTGCCTAGAGTAAGGCTACTGTGCACATGCCCAGTGGCAAAAACTTAGTTGTCTACAGAGTTAAAAGACAACTAATCAGGAATTTTGTGGATTGCAGTGGCATCTAAAAATCGGACCTAGGTGCCTAAAAACAGGACTTATGTACCTAAGTACCTTTGTGGCTTGTATCCTACCTTAGTACTGCAAAAACAATGCTCCACACATTCATTCATGTTCTAAATAGCTGATTGGTTTGACCATGTTCATACCTCTTATTTATTAATTATGAAAATGTATTTCAGAATGTTTTTATTTCCATGATTTTCCGTTCTTCAGAAAAAACCTATATTTGTTTGTCAACATCAGTCGTCCTGCATAAACAGGAGTAGTTGTTATTAATCATTTATTTCTTAATTATCTTGCTTGAAAAGTTTCAGTTGCTCAGTCAGGGGACAGAAACAATACCCACACAAGAACCTCTATGCCTTCACATGTTTGTGGGTTAGGGATGTGGTTTTGTGAGAACCACTACAAAAATGTTGATACCTGGAAACTTTGGAGGTAGATGCTGATAACTCAATTACTTTTTGCACTTAACTTACCGTGACAAGTATAGGCCTGATGGTGGGTCACACTTTATGCTCACATGTGGGGCATATGTTGGGTGGAAAGTAATGCAAGGAGATGGGAAAAAGTTTCTTCAGAACCACTGCTCCCTCTCCAAAGCAAGTCAGTAGGTAGAAATGGGAAAGTGGTAGAGCCTAGGATCTAAACCCCAGGGCAATGCAGCTGTGAGATATATGTTATTCCAGGTATAGAGCTAGTGCAGGGTATGTTCTAACCCATGTCACCCAGAGCAGCAAGAAATTGGGAGGCAGATTGTGAGTCACTGAGTTGTCGCTGAGGTGGTCTAACAATACACTCCCCCATACCCGGGGCTTGTGTTAAAGTCACACTTTAGCCCATAATTGTCAGAATAATTACTACATCAGTCCTATCATGGTAGAAGAACATATGTATTTCTTGAGGTAATTGACTGGATGCTGAGTTACTGGGATTTCTGGTGCTAGTTAAATCCTACACTCTTCTACTTAAAAAACGTAGATGATGGGGGGAAAGAAAGACAGACCTTAAATAAATTGATGTGTGCTGTCACTTGGGCCTACTAAAAGATTTGAGCACATTTAGCTAATGTCAGTTTTAGATGTGATCTTTCTGCTCAATGTACAGCACTGAAAAGTCCCCATAATGCTCTAACACTGAAAGGAGGACTTGTGATAAGGGAGATTTTCCTTTAATTATTTGCACTTATTATGAAATTATTCATGTATCTGTGTTAGAAAGCTCATTTAAATTAAGCCAGAAAGAGAAATGTCTAAAGATAACAGCAAGAATGCAGACCCGATATTCCTTGCCTGCACGGCTTCCTGCCGCCCCCATTGGCCCGGGACGGCGAACCGCGGCCAGTGGGGGGCTGCGATCGGCCGAACCTGCCACGTCAGCAGGTAAATAAACTGGCCCGGCCCGTCAGGGTGCTTATCCTGGCAAGCCGCGTGCCAAACATTGCCGACCCCTGCAATATATAAACACTGTGAAAGCTGTGACTCCCACTATGTTGAAAATGAGTGTCATTGTTCTTCTTTAAGTTTCTAGAAACTGAAAAAAGTGAGATCAAGATGCATGTGCCCATACATTTTCATGGGATTATAGGAGCTGCGTATCAGATTCCCAGGAAGAATAGAATCCTTTGTCTTGTAAGGGGCTTGTGTTTAGAGTGACCAGATGTCCTAATTTTATAGGGACAGTTCCGATTTTTGGGTCTTTTTCTTATACAGGCTCCTATTACCCCCACCCCAGTCCCAATTTTTCACACTTGCTGTCTGGTCACCCTACTTGTGTTGCACATGCATCTCCAATTTTAATGTGCAAATCAGCTTAAATGGGTTAATATAAATAGTGTGAGTGAACTTCTGGACTAATTGAAATCAATGGTAAAACTCCCATTGGTTCCGCTGAGGCAGAATTTTGACCTATTAATGAAGTTCTTGATCAAAACATTTTAGTTCATTGTGAAACAATTTTTATTTTGATTGTACTTTAATGGACATGGTTCACTAACAGAGAGCAATGTTAGTACAGTAATAGCATTATAGACAAGGTAAAGCAGTGAGCTTATCACTCGTTATAGTGTCTGCCACTTAACAGCACTGGGTGATCTCAGCCCCAGTTCTCAGAGTGAAAATGTTTCTCAACAAAAAGGAAAAAATCAGTTTGGGGAGAAAGTTTTCAGGTTTTAGTTAGAACCAGTTGGAACATGGGGAGGAGGGACAGCTCAGTGGTTTGAGCATTGGCCTGCTAAAGCCAGTGTTGTCAGTTCAATCCCTGACAGGGCCACTTAGCAATCTGGGGCAAAATCAGTACTTGGTCCTGCCAGTGAAGGCAGGGGGCTGGATTTGATGACTTTTCAGGGTCCCTTGCAGCTCTATGAGATAGGTATGTCTCCATATATAGATGAAATTTCCTCAAAATATTCATTTTCATCAATGCTACAATTTTTTGTGGAGATGTTTCATTGCCAATGTAGACATTTTTGTAAAAGGCTTTTTGGATCCAGTCCAGGTTTAGGGCTCAGAGACAGAGGCTCTCTTGCTACACACAGACTTGTAGACTTTAAACACCTCTTCCTGGAAGAAAAGAAAAAAAAAACACCAAAAAAAAAAAATGTTTTTTGCTCTTTCAATTAAAACTAGAGCTGGCTAAAGGCGGACAATTCCATTTTGTGACAATTCCAATTTTGGTATCTTTCAAGGTTTCAGAATTCTGAATTCCCTATTTTACAGATGGGAAGACTAAGGCCTGGTCTACACTATACCTGCCAGTTGATTTAAGCTACTCAATTTGAATTACATTTGTAGCATAACTCAATTTGGTGTAGCTTAGATATACTTACCGCGGGGTCCACACTATGCTATGTTGATGGGAGACTCTCTCCCACTGACATTGCTTCCGCCTCTCGTTGAAGTGGAGTACAGAAATCGATGGGAGAATTCTCTCCCATCGATTGAGTGTGTCATCACTAAACCCACTAAATCAATGCTGCTGCATCAAATATAGCAATGCCAATTTAGCTCCATAGTAAAGACAAGCCCTAAAATGCAGAATGGTTAACTTGTCCAAAGCCATAAAGCAAAGATATGTCAGGGAAGGGATTCAAACCCTTATCACCTGATTTCTAGCATTACGGATGTTTCTTCTACAAAGCATTAGAGTCAAGTGGGTGAATGCCTTGGTTCATCAGTGCTTGTATTCTACACATTATTTGGAGAAACCTTAAGTGTGCAATATTAAAGCCAAAGAATTAATTATGGGAAAACACTGGACAGAAAGGGAGGTACTTCAATAACTATTGAAGAAACATACTTTTAATTTAATTTTAATTTAAAATGGTAGCATATTTGATTTTTTTCTGGTTTATATAGTGTGCCTTCCAAAAAGCTTAAGTACAGGTAATGAAAGCACTTTATACAAAGTGAACCTAAGCTAACATAATGTCTTGTAAACCACTCCCCAACACCTAAAACCCTACCATTTCACCCCTACTGCTTCTTAAAAGCTCAGTAAATAGGCTCTACAGCGTGAACTGAAGGTCAACAAATTTGAGTTCTTTTAAGACTGAATTGCCTTTGTTGGCTTCCCACTGAGAAAAGCCTGCCACTAGGCCAAACCTGCAAATCTGGGGCCTTTCAGATCAAATGCCTTACCTGATGCTGAATGCCATGGTATAGCACAAAACAAAAGGAAGCCTTTCAGACACACAGCACAAAAATGCAGCCTAATAACATTACCTTTACTAAAATGTAATATATAATATAACGACTTCTAAAAGCAAGTGTAGCAAAGAGATGATACGTGTGCCTTTGTGTGGTGAGAAAAATATTTTCTTCTATTGATTTATGAGACTTGGTTTATGAGACTGGTGTAATACAAACTATTCACACAACATTATCACACTGATAGCTTTTAGCAGAAATTCTCCAGGATTTTATTAATTAAAAGTTCTTTATAATACAAGAATATTTCATTTGCAATTCTTCAAAATACTAAGATTCTTCAGGACACTTCTATAGGCAAACATCACATAAGCACTATTACCTTCAGATCTGGGATAGTGACAGAAGTCACAATCCTGCAAAGCATGATCACAAAATGGTTTCAATTAGGGCTGTCAAGTGATTAAAAAAATTAATTGTGATTATTTGCATGACTAAAAATTAATCGTGATTAATCGCACTGTTAAACTATAATAGAAAACTATTTATTTAGATATTTTGGATCTTTTCTACATTTTCAAATATATTTATTTCTATTATAACAGAATACAAAGTGAACAGTGCTCACTTTATATTTATTTTTGATTACAAATATTTGCACTATAAAAACCAAAAATTCTATTTTTCATTCACCTAATACAAGTACTGTAGTGCAATCTCTCTATCATGAAAGTTGAACTTGCAAATGTAGAATTACATACATAAAAAACTGCATTCAAAAATAAAACAATGTAAAACTTTAGAGCCTACAAGTCCACTCAGTCCTATTTCTTGTTCTGCCAATCACTCAGACAAACAAATTCGTTTACATTTGCAGGAGATAGTGCTGCCCGTTTCTTCTTACAATGTCACCTGAAAGTGAGAACAGGCATTCACATAGCACTGTTGTAGCCAGCGTCATAAGATATTTACATGCCAGATGCGTTAAAGATTCATATGTCCCTTCATGCTTCAACCACCATTACAGAGGACATGCATCCATGCTGATAAGGGGTTCTGCTCGATAACAATCCAAAGCAGTGCGGTCTGACGCTTGAACATTTTCATCATCTGAGTCAGATGCCACCAGCAGAAGGTTGATTTTGTTTTTTTGGTGGGTCAGTTCTGTAGTTTCCACATCAGAGGGTTGCTCTTTTAAGACTTCTGAAAGTTTCCCTCTCAGATTTTGGAAGGCACTTCAGATTCTTTAACCTCGGGTCGAGTGCTGTAGCTATCTTTAGAAATCTCACATTGGTACCTTCTTTGCGTTTTGTCAATTCTACAGCGAAAGTGTTCTTAAAATGAACATGTGCTGAGTCATCATCCGAAACTATTATAACATGAAATATATGGCAGAATGTGGGAAAAACAGGACAGGAGACATACAATTCTCCCCCGAAGGACTTCGGTCAAAAATGTAATTGGTGCATTATTGTTTTTAATGAGCATCATCATCATGGAAGCATGTTCTCTGGAATGGTGGTCAAAGCATGAAGGGGCATACGAATGTGTAGCATATCTGGCACGTAAATACCTTGTAATGCCAACTACAAAAGTCCCATGCGAATGCCTGTTTCTCACTTTCTGATGACATTATAAATAAGAAGTGGACAGCATTATCTCTCGTAAATATAAACAAACTCGTTTGTCTTAGCAATTGGCTGAATGAGAAGTAGGACTGAGTGGACTTGTAGGCTCTGACGTTTTGCATTGTTTTGTTTTTGAGTGCAGTTATACAACAAAAAAAATCTACATTTGTAAGTGTCACTTTCATGATAAAGAGATTACAGTACTTGTATGAGGTGAATTGAAAAATACTCTTTTGTTTATAATTTTACAGTGTAAATATTTGTAATCAAATATAATAATATAACGCAATCAGTGTAAACTTTGTATTTGTGTTGTAATTGAAATAAATATATTTTAAAATGTAGAAAAAAAATCCAAAAATATTTGTTAAATAATAGAATACCAATTGAAATTTATTAATGTGATTAAAACTGCCATTAATCATTATTAATTTTTTGAGTTAATGTGCAAGTCAACTGCAATTAATCGACATCCCTGGTTCGAATGTTTCTTGGTATTGAAAACTGGTATGATCCCAGTGATGTCACTGTGATGGAGCTGAACTGAAATAATTGTTGTCCATAGGTATTGGGAGGGGTGGGGGAAATTTATCCAAAAAGGTTATTTGACTATCATTGTAATTTATCTGAAGAACTGAAAATTGTCAATCTCATAGCTTTAAGCGAAGCCTGAAGAATAACAGTAACTGTACTGAGCCTTAGATTCATTCTTGCTCGACTCCCACCATTGCATAATGATTTTTCATACATTATGCCATCTTAAAATGCAGCATTTAAACAGTTTTCAATAGCCTCATCATCTTTTCAATGTCTCTATTTGCATTGCGACCACTTTGCATCCATTTAATTTAAAATGTTTCTTACTGATGCATCCTCCCAACGTGAAAGCATTGGTAGATAATACATAGAGCTATTAGTATATCAAGGTTACTTATATAGAACTTCACATTTGTCACTTTAATTGTGCCAAAGTAGTCAATTTGTTTCTCTTTCTTAAAGGGTTTTTTTCCTGCTTAGCTAAAACATATTTTTTCCAAACCAAATGCAAGAATTCACTGGAAAACTCACTATAATCCTAAAACATTTTCTAGTGCAAAATTCTCACTCATAAGTAGAGATTTTTTTTTTTCTTTTGGGCAAAGGCAGAAATCAACCTATACTTTGTGTGTCAGCATTTAAAGTTCTCTTGTTAACATGATAATTTAAAAGTAACTAAATATTGTAAAATAAATGAGAAACTACACAGCTTTGATAAATAATAATACATTCCATACAGATATGGTGAACTCATGATTGTTGAAGTCAGAGTGATGGTCTGCCATTTAATCAAGGCCTTAGGAAGCAGAATAAAACCAAATTATTCTGCAGAGCTCTACAGTAAGGCCCTGATCCAGCAAACACACCTGCATGTGCTTAACTTTAAGGACATACACAGTTGCATAAGTGTTTGCAGGAAAAAAGACCTTTATACACCAAAGCTGCATGAAATTCTGCTGTAAACTGGGAAACTAATGTTAATTAGTTATAAAATAATTCTATAACCTTCAATTTTATTGAAACAATTACAAAAGGCACCTACACATCAAAATTATAGCTAATTGGTAGAGATGGTTGAAATTTTTTTGTCAAAGTGTTTTCAGTGAAAAATAGCTTTTCGAGTTTTGTTGTAATTTCTTCATTCATTTTGTCAAAATGAAACAAAACAAACATTTTGTGTTTTCATTCCAATTATAAGGATTTGGAGGATGGGGAGAAAGCTTTGTCTCCCTTTTTTTCCCCATTAGGAAAATAAGGTAAGAAGTCCATTGAACAAACATTTTTCATTTCAAATGGAATCAAAGTGATATTTTTCATTTTGATGAAAAATCAAATGTTTTCATATAATTTTTTGGGAGGAAAAGAGAAGGGTTTGTTTCATTCAAAAATTTTCCTGGAAATTGAAAAATGGTAAGCAATTAGCCCTACTAATGTGTATTATTCCCATTTAAGAGGTAAAATGCATGGAATTTTTTGATATTTCCATAGTGGGGAAAACTGTCCCATCCCCCATCCTTCACCTCCTCAACCAGCCCAAACACAACTTTTCTTCATAGCATTGGCTGTGACTTCAACCAAAGCTTTGCTTCACATGCTAACGTCTGGTTGAGACAACTGGAGCATACCTTGAAAAGTTCACAAGCTAGTGGGATGAGGAGAGCAGTGAATTCAAGTTTGCACCTACTAGCTTCTGAAATATTTTTCAGTCATGTAAAGTTGGAGATGTGTTCTAGCCAGGGAAAAGCAGCTCCAGATGGGTTTAAAAGCTCCACCCGATGACTGCTACCTCCTGCAAGTCTCCTCCTAGTCCCCCAAATATTGCTTCCCCTCTTGCTTTGCTAACTCTGTTCCCTCTTTTTCTTGCTCATCTTGTAGGGTACTAAGGAGCGTGGAAGCCCATGCATGGTCCTGTCATCTTGGCTCATATAATAAAGCACAATGTATGATGCCATCTCACTTCTGATTGAATATCCTGATGGACTGGCGATGGTTATTGACACCAATGTTATCCTCCATGTGGAAGCATTTCTCTCTTGCTGTCTTTGATTCGGTCTAGTGTTAGAGGGCTTTCCCTTCACCCTCCCACTCCCCTGGTTCTTGTCATGCAGACAGCAAGCGGCAAAAGACCAGAAGTCCAAAATGTAGACAATGCAATGTTTATTGGGGTTAGTTTCAAGAAAACATGTCCATAGCTCTACATGCCGGCAGAAGCTGTTTCCCAGTGTTCCATTCCCAGCTCTGACACCTCAGAGCATTTACCCCATATCCCCCTTCCCAGCTCTGACACCACAGAGCCTTGCCTATATCTCCATTCAACATTCTCATTTCCCATTCCCCCTATTCCCACCTCCTCCTTCTTAGCAGGCCCAAATATACCTGAAATACATGCCCACAGTCCCACCCCTTACAACTTAGCATCATGTTCCAGTTTGGGGTCTTCATCCCACCTCTTTTTACCCCATGGGAGGGGTAAGGAGTGAGGTTGTGCTCTGGTCAGCATTTCTTTGGTCTTTTAGTGTTTTATACCTCCCCCCAAACCCCTTTGCCCCTCCCAACTGGTTGTTTGATTTTGCCTTGAGATAGGGGTTGAGGCAATCCTTAAAGTGTGCTCTCCAGTAACACTCTAACAAATCCAGCTGACTAGGCAGAAGCAACATTACAGTGTCTTGTCCCTTGTTTACACATATTAGTATAAGAGTATCAAAAAGTCAAACCCAAAGTTCTATCCCAGACTAACAGACAGACTTGTATAGCAGGGGTGAAAGTAGTCAGGACACTTACTGGTATGGGGGGACACTCCGGCCCCCAGAAGGGGAATCATAGAATCATAGAATATCAGAGTTGGAAGGGACCTCAAGAGGTCATCTAGTCCAACCCCCTGCTCAAAGCAGGACCAATTCCCAGCTAAATCATCCCAGCCAGGGCTTTGTCAAGCCGGGCCTTAAAAACCTCCAAGGAAGGAGACTCCACCACCTCCCTAGGTAACGCATTCCAGTGTTTCACCACCCTCCTAGTGAAATAGTTTTTCCTGATATCCAACCTGGACCTCCCCCACTGCAACTTGAGACCATTGCTCCTTGTTCTGTCATCTGCCACCACTGAGAACAGCCGAGCTCCATCCTCTTTGGAACCCCCCTTCAGGTAGTTGAAGGCTGCTATCAAATCCCCCCTCATTCTTCTCTTCTGGAGACTAAACAATCCCAGTTCTCTCAGCCTCTCCTCATAAGTCATGTGCTCCAGACCCCTAATCATTTTTGTTGCCCTCCGCTGGACTCTTTCCAATTTTTCCACATCCTTCTTGTAGTGTGGGGACCAAAACTGGACACAGTATTCCAGATGAGGCCTCACCAATGTCGAATAAAGGGGAACGATCACGTTCCTCGATCTGCTGGCAATGCCCCTACTTATACAGCCCAAAATGCCGTTAGCCTTCTTGGCAACAAGAGCACACTGTTGACTCATATCCAGCTTCTTATCCACTGTGACCCCTAGGTCCTTTTCAGCAGAACTGCTACCTAGCCATTCGGTCCCTAGTCTGTAGCAGTGCATGGGATTCTTCCGTCCCAAGTGCAGGACTCTGCACTTGTCCTTGTTGAACCTCATCAGGTTTTTTTCTGCCCAATCCTCTAATTTGTCTAGGTCCCTCTGTATCCGATCCCTACCCTCTAGTGTATCTACCACGCCTCCTAGTTTAGTGTCATCTGCAAACTTGCTGAGAGTGCAGTCCACACCATCCTCCAGATCATTAATAAAGATATTAAACAAAACCGGCCCCAGGACCGACCCTTGGGGCACTCCACTTGAAACCGGCTGCCAACTAGACATGGAGCCATTGATCACTACCCGTTGAGCCCGACGATCTAGCCAGCTTTCTATCCACCTTACAGTCCATTCATCCAGCCCATACTTCTTTAACTTGGTGGCAAGAATACTGTGGGAGACAGTATCAAAAGCTTTGCTAAAGTCAAGAAATAACACATCCACTGCTTTCCCCTCATCCACAGAGCCAGTTATCTCATCATAGAAGGCAACTAGGTTAGTCAGGCACGACTTCCCCTTCGTGAATCCATGCTGACTGTTCCTGATCACTTTCCTCTCCTCTAAATGTTTCATAATTGATTCCTTGAGGACCTGCTCCATGATTTTTCCAGGGACTGAGGTGAGGCTGACTGGCCTGTAGTTCCCCGGATCCTCCTTCTTCCCTTTTTTAAAGATGGGCACTACATTAGCCTTTTTCCAGTCATCTGGGACCTCCCCCGATCGCCATGAGTTTTCAAAAATAATGGCTAATGGCTCTGCAATCTCACCCGCCAACTCCTTTAGCACCCTCGGATGCAGCGCATCCGGCCCCATGGACTTGTGCACGTCCAGTTTTTCTAAATAGTCCCGAACCACTTCTTTCTCCACAGAGGGTTGGTCACCTTCTCCCCATGCTGTACTGCCCAGTGCAGCAATCTGGGAGCTGACCTTGTGCGTGAAGACAGAGGCAAAAAAATCATTGAGTACATTAGCTTTTTCCACATCCTGGGTCACTAGGTTGCCTCCCTCATTCAGTAAGGGGCCCACACTTTCCTTGATTTTCTTCTTGTTGCTAACATACCTGAAGAAACCCTTCTTGTTACTCTTAACATCTCTTGCTAACTGCAACTCCAAGTGTGATTTGGCCTTCCTGATTTCACTCCTGCACGCCTGAGCAATATTTTTATACTCCTCCCTGGTCATTTGTCCAATCTTCCACTCCTTATAAGCCTCTTTTTTGCGTTTAAGATCAGCAAGGATTTCACTGTTTAGCCAAGCTGGTCGCCTGCCATATTTACTATTCTTTCTACACATCGGGATGGTTTGTTCCTGCAACCTCAATAAGGATTCTTTAAAATACAGCCAGCTCTCCTGGACCCCTTTGCCCTTCATGTTATTCTCCCAGGGGATCCTGCCCATCTGTTCCCTGAGGGAGTCAAAGTCTGCTTTTCTGAAGTCCAGGGTCCGTATTCTGCTGCTCTCCTTTCTTCCTTGTGTCAGGATCCTGAACTCGACCATCTCATGGTCACTGCCTCCCAGGTTCCCATCCACTTTTGCTTCCCCTACTAGTTCTTCCCTGTTTGTGAGCAGCAGGTCAAGAAAAGCTTTGCCCCTAGTTGGTTCCTCCAGCACTTGCACCAGGAAATTGTCCCCTACACTTTCCAAAAATTTCCTGGATTGCCTGTGCACCGCTGTATTGCTCTCCCAGCAGATATCAGGGTGATTAAAGTCTCCCATGAGAACCAGGGCCTGTGATCTAGCAACTTCTGCTAGTTGCCAGAAGAAAGCCTCGTCCACCTCATCCCCCTGGTCTGGTGGTCTATAGCAGACTCCAACCACGACATCACCCTTGTTGCTCACACTTCTCAACTTTATCCAGAGACTCTCAGGTTTTTCTGCAGTATCATACCGGAGCTCTGAGCAGTCATACTCCTCTCTTACATACAACGCAACTCCCCCACCTTTTCTGCCCTGCCTGTCCTTCCTGAACAGTTTATATCCATCCATGACCGTACTCCAGTCATGTGAGTTATCCCACCAAGTCTCTGTTATTCCAATCACATCATAGTTCCCTGACTGTGCCAGGACTTCCAGTTCTCCCTGCTTGTTTCCCAGGCTTCTTGCATTTGTGTATAGGCACTTAAGATAACTCAACGATCATCCCTCTTTCTCAGCATGAGACAGGAGTCCTCCCCTCTTGCGCTCTCCTGCTTGTGCTTCCTCCCAGGATCCCATTTCCCCACTTACCTCAGGGCTTTGGTCTCCTTCCCCCGGTGAACCTAGTTTAAAGCCCTCCTCACTAGGTTAGCCAGCCTGCTGGCGAAGATGCTCTTCCCTCTCTTCGTTAGGTGGAGCCCGTCTCTGCCTAGCACTCCTTCTTCTTGGAACACCATCCCATGGTCGAAGAATCCAAAGCCTTCTCTCCGACACCACCTGCGTAGCCATTCGTTGACTTCCACGATTCGACGGTCTCTACCCCGGCCTTTTCCTTGCACAGGGAGGATGGACGAGAACACCACTTGCGCCTCAAACTCCTTTATCCTTCTTCCCAGAGCCACGTAGTCTGCAGTGATCTGCTCAAGGTCATTCTTGGCAGTATCATTGGTGCCCACGTGGAGAAGCAGGAAGGGGTAGCGATCCGAGGGCTTGATGAGTCTCGGCAGTCTCTCCGTCACATCGTGTATCCTAGCTCCTGGCAAGCAGCAGGGAGGGACCTTGGGTGGAAGGGGTGGGATTGGGGGGGTCAGCATCCCCCAACCAGCCCTTCCAGGGCGCCTGGCCCACACCGCCCAGGGCTCCCGTGCTGATTTAAAGGGCCTAGGGCTCCAGACGCCGCTGCTGTGCTAGCGGAAGCAGCGTCCAGAGCCATGGGTCCTTTTAAATCGCCGGCCCCAGGACAACTGCTCCCTTTGCCCCCCCTCACCCGTCGGTGGCTGCGGGGTGGGGGGGCAAAAAGGGCAGGGACATTAAAGCGCTGCAGGGTCCTTTGCCATGGCAGTGCTTTAATGTTCTGGGGGGGGGTATGTTAAAACGCTACTGCGGCAAAGGACCGTCTTTAAAGCGCTGCAGCAGCAGTGCTTTAATGTGGGCTGGGTATGGGCCAGTGAGGGTTCTTACCGGCACACCGTACTGGCCCATACTGGCTCACTTTCACCCCTGATATATACTAATATCTAGGTGAGTAGCAAAGGACCTGCAACCCAGTAATCCCTTTGTTCCCCTGGAAATAAGATCGCTACTGTGGACATTGATGAGGGAGAATACTTGAAAAGATTTTGCATTGTAAATTCAAAACAGGATACAGATCATAATGGTGACATGACCTTCATACAATGCAAACATATCTTGGTTCATGGCCTACAAGTTTATTCTCCGTGTGGAGCAGCGGTTGTGTACATCATGCAGCTGGGAATAGATATAGAGGTTACAAGAAACAAAGCTCTAATTTACCCACTCAGTTACCATGATTGCTCACATAAATCAGCTGATGCTGTGTACAAATGGCCAGTTATGTATTTTCGTGAATATTTCTGCATACAAATTATCCATTTAGTTGTGGAATCATATGGAAATATAAATTAGGAATACAATTGCACATGCAAAATGGGCACATAATTTTATATAATTATTTTGTTAATAATCAAGACCCTAAAAGTCCAAATATCTGACATTAGTAGTTCCAGAGTTAGAATTCAGAGTATCCTCAAGGGAGCAATGCATTCATTTTCAACTACTTTGATGAACATCCTGTCTTCACCACCTTGAACTCCCATATTTTCCAAGGAGAGAGAGAATGAATTCTTCCATCAGTTATGCTGACTCTAGATGTGCTCCTAAAATGCTCTCCCGGTGGTGTAAAATTTTTAACATATAACAACAAACATGTTCTCAGTATAAATAGAGGACATCAGTGCATATCTGTCGCTTTTTGTGAATGCTAAATATACTCCACACTCCCAAAATTCTAGACTGATCAGTTACCCCTCCCAAACAATATGTTGTCTTTACTTGTTTAGGCCATTATTGAATTTTGTTTTAAAGAAATGAGGAAAAAGACAAATGACTTGGGTTAAACCCCCCTCCACACACACACACACTCCAGTTTCCATAGCAGCCAATCTAAACTAATAGAAGCCTACAGAACATCATGTTCAGGATACAGTACAGTAATATAAAAGGTTCAATTTGTAGTTCAAAATGAAAGGCAAATTGCAGTGTGTTAAGCTTAGTCTTACACGTTCTGGTTTAAAATGCAAAAGTTTAGGTTGAGAACTTTAATGTTTTATAGATTACACATGCAGAAATACATCCTATAGAGATGTCCTATACAATTGAATATAAAATGTTGATCTTTCTATAGAACGAAAGAAGTTTCTATAAACTTCCTTATAGTATTCGGAACAGAACATTATTCTGTATTAAATTAGTGACATTTGGAAATATTTTCTGTTCCCCTAGTGGTTTCATTGGTTACAATATGTAAGATTTTTCTTTAAGGATTTACAAGGGAAAATTTGGATTATCTCTGGACACAGAGCACTCTGATGGTCTAATGAAAAGTTTTTTTTGTTTTGTTTTTAATTAAAAATAAATCTTCATTTGAAACTGATATTTCTCATGTAAAAAGTATAGGGAAGGTTTCCCACACTTCTGAAGGACCTTCAAGTGGTATTATGGTACAGATCTGTAACTGGTTAAAGTCAAAAGAATTACCCTCATCTATGCCAGCTGAAGATCTGGCAGAACATGTAAGCTTTTGCTGAAAGTAAATTTAGATAAATGGAAGAGCCTTAAATGTCATTGGGATAATTTGGTACAGTTAAATCAAGGAGCCAATTCTTTCAGTAATGGAAGTAATAGAAGTTATTAGAATCAGAATGCAGGCATGATAAATAAAATAATCTATGAAATCAGTTGAAAAATATGCCCAAGTATTGACAGTATTATTACATTGTTTTACAAAGCCAATAAGGCCCAGATTTGCAAAGGGATTTAGGCACCACAATCCCAATTTTGGGTATCACAAATCCACAAAACCCCCTCTCAGCTTCTGCCTTACTCTGTAGGAGCCTAGACACACTTGTAACCTAAATGTCTGCTGTAAAAATTCCCTAGGTACCTAAATTTCTGCCTCTGAGCATGCAAACTGCTGGCTCACTCTAGGTATCTGGACACTTAAGCCCCAGCATTATCCATGGGAACGTGGGGTGGAGGAGGGGAGGAGAATACCTGTTACCTGCAGTTCCCAATCCAGTAAGTGGCTCTGAGGACACCCATAGAATCAGGCTCCCTTCAGAATCCAGCTGGAAGAGGTGCAAATATTAGCTCTCTTGTAGCCATCAGTCTAGTGGTTAGAATACTCACCTGGGATAAGAAGACCAAGCTTCAATTATTTTCTCTGCCAGCTGGGGAGAAAGACATTGAACGGGGTCTCACCCCTCTTATGTAGATGCCCTAAACTATGGGATGTTGCCTTCTTAATCTCTCCTGTTGAAGCTGTTTCATTTTGGATAATCAGTCATTGGAGCAAAAGGACGTGACCCAGGCAGACATGCCAAACCTGTGGAAAAATCACAGAAATTGGGCTTGCTTTTGGCTTAATCGGCTTGTGAGTTGCTTGTTGGCTAGTTTTTGGCTTGTAGCTTGTTATTTCTTTTTTTTTTTTTTTGATCAGCCCCCAGCAAGCAGGGGCAAGGGGCAAGCAGGGGTGGTGGGGGAGAGAGTCAGGGGTTCACCGCATGCTTACCACAGTCCCAGTCTGCATGCTGGGGGGGGGGAGTTTCTAGTCACATAGAGTGTTGGGGTTCTTAGGGATTGGCTTGTTTTGGCCTTGTTTTGAAATGGGATTAGCTTGATTTTTGGCTTATTGTGAAAGTCAGGGCTTATTAACTGCGTGAAAGTTGGAAACTGTGGACCCTGGTCTCCCGCCTCCCAGGTGGGTGCCCTAACCAGTAGGCTATAGAATCAACCATTCTCTCTCTCTGTGCCTCTCCTAAATTCCTTCTCCTAACTCACCTCTTTATATAGTTTATAACTTCATTGGATATTTTATAATGTGGTACATTACATTGATTTTTCCAGGAGCTTTCTGAAGACTAGAATGAATTTACAAAGGGAAGATTTGAAGAGATTGGTACTGGTATAGCTTTGCTAATTAATAGCACACCATTGACTGGAACTAGTGCACTAGAGAGATTTATGGAAGCATGACACAGGCCATGGATCTGAAGTGACCAAAACACACATTACTAGTTAAGTAATAGCAATCAAGAAGTAGGACATTTTCTTGCAATTTATGACCTTCTAAAAGGAGTTAGCCTGATGTGCAGCCAAGGGCTATTAACCCCATTCGATCATTGATCCCCAGGAAATAGCCTGATCTGTGCTCCGATGGAAATGCACACATGTACTATGGTTGTTTCAGTGGTTATGTATAGAACATTTCTTAAGAATTAATGACAGAGAATATTAGCATGATTGTCTGACTCATCTTTTGACATTCCAGTCCGTTTCACATGCTAAACAACGCAGTATAGCTAATCTGTAGTAGCAAACGTAATGGAGGAAGAGAAAGAAAGGAGATGATTCCTGTCCTTTAGTTAGGTCCATATTTGTTTGACTTGTTTTTTTGGGATATCTACCATGATTAAAGATAATGATTATCATTTTCAGCCAGGCAAGAAACACAAATCTGGGCTTTTCCTGTGATTTTCACACCTTAATAATTATACTGTTCCTAAGAAGTCTTCTACCCCAGTGACACTATTTTAGCCTTCATTAGTAAACACTTTTAATCCATCCTCCGTACAGGTAAAATCCTACACCAGATCTGTTTGCTTAGTTTAAACAGACTTTGATAACTCCCTTGAGGAAAAGAAGAAGACCCCATCAGATGAAGTCTGCACATATCCTACACATCTATTATATTGTGCTAAGAGGCTCTCTAGCTAATGTACTTATAACCATCTACAGTAGTTAGTTCTTTTAATGAGTATTTATGGAGCCGTAGTACCAATCCTAGTTCTGACTGCTGATAGCTGCACAGTGGCTAAAATGTTTCATTTTTATTCACTAACTCAGAGGAGAATTTTTTTCTCACAATGAATCCATGCTTTGACAGGTCTTATTTTCCGGTACCAATTGCAAATCTAGTATTAAAAATAAACTACAGCATAACATATGCACAACTAATTGGGCTGACAAATAAATAAATGAGTACAGCGGTGATGCAACTCTTTATATTATCCACAAATGAGAGCATGGAAATATGAGTGAAACTTGAAAGTATGCTTCATGTTTGCTTGCCATTGTTGTCTTGGGAAGCTACAAAGGAAATATTGGTATCCCCAGAGACAGTGGAACTAGGGGTGGGACTAGTACCCCCTCAGTGGAATATTGGGGGTGGGATGGGTCAGATCGATGTTTCACATGCAGGGAAGGAGACTAATCTGGCACCCGGAGGAGGGCCACCATCTCACATGAGATATGGTTGGCTGCTGGGGAGCAGGTAGGACCACCACAGGTCATAATAGAGACACCAGTTCCAGAAGAAGGATAGGAGCATGAGCACCAGCTGCCTGGGGGCAGCACTGAGCACAAGGTATCCAGGAACTGCCATAGGAATGACCGTAGGAACTACCAGGACACCTCTTCCCAGCCAGGAGCTGGCTGGCCCATCCCCACAAGTCCCAGTAGCTCCCCTCCCCCTCCCATTCAGAGGGAGGGTCCCTACCCCCTCAAGGTAACCCACTCAGGAAATCTTTATAATACACTAATACAGTGAACTTGGGAGGATATTTTTAAAGAAATGACATACGAGGGATTAACGGGTCTAGAGAGTATGAGAAATGTAGAGGAAGTTTGTTTTTTTTTTGCGACTAACTACATTCTGCTGCTCTAGGTAGGCTTCTGTGCCTATGAACAGCTCCATTAGTTTTAAGAGGGTTCTGCACCAGCATACAGGTCAGTGTACATGTAGAAGCATGCAGGACAGGACATATACAGGTACACAGTAAGCATGGACATAGATCAGCATCAAATGGAAGGTTATCTAAACCCATAATTATACCACTAATCAATGTTGCATAAACTTCCCATGCAACTCCACACACATTATTCTCAAATATCAATTATTCAATACAGATATTTTCTCCTCTGCAATCTATCATTTGATCAATTCATTAACTGATGGTATTTTAAAATAAATAGAGCCTTTTAGAAGAAAATATTTAGTAAAATCAAAATTAAACTAAAAATATCCACAGTAACCCATGAGAGAGAGATAAGGTTGCTATACTGTAGAGAGATAAGGTTGCTATACTGTAAAGAAATGTGAACTTTGTTCAGAATCTTATTTCTCCCCAGGCCCAAATGTGGGATTCGGAGTGTAACAAGGCCCAAAATGAGAGATACAAACAATTATTCATGCAGGACAATTAAAATGATAACCTCAATTTCATGGCTTTTTATTAAAATAATTTTCAACATGAAAAATAAGGGGACATCATATTTGTGTGGAAGGTACATAACCTTAGGACAACAATGAGTAGCATTCTTGAAAATTAAGTTCAATTGGGTCTAAATTTTCAAATTTGCATGCCTTGAAGTTCAGTTCTTAACTCTATATTTTGAAGCCCAATAAAAGTGGTCTGATTTTTCAGAGGTGTTAAGCACCCACGCTACCCATTTTGCCTGATCACAGAGCGCTACACCTGTGACTTCCTGAAACTTGCCACAGTTGAGCTGGTTGCAGCCTAATAGCAACCAATTATTTGAAAGTTGATGAATTCAGGTTCATTCTTTTTTTTTTTTTTTTTTTTTTTTTTTTTTTTTCTGGGTCAAACTCCAATAAATGAGCAGCTGTTGATACTTCCTTTTCAGGTAAGAATCTTTGTAGCAGTTTTTTCTTCCAGCTCTATTTTAGAAATAACTCCACTAATGAAGGAAGTCCTTAATAAGGGAAATAAAAAGAAAGTTTATTTCCTCTCTGCTCTGGAGAAGAGTTGAAAAGATAGCATTCATTTATACCCACATACCACAAGGAAAAGAAATTTCAGGTGAGGGAAGGAACTAAACAATAAGATCTTAGAGAGGAGAGGGAATAATGGTTGGTTTGTTTTTTTTTCCCTTTCTCCCACCTCTTTAAAGCAGCTCTGTTCTCAAGGACTCCTTAACATAAAACAAAAGGGTATGGGTAAGAAATCTTAATAGACATTAATAGACCCATCCTTAATGAATTTATCTAATACTTTTTTTGAAGCTAGTTATACTTTTGGCCTTCGCAACATGTCCCACCAACAAGTTAGACAGGTTACTGTGAAGAAGTCCTTCCTTATGTTTGTTTTAAACCTGCTGCCTATTAATTTCAAGAGTGAGCCCCCTGTATCTTGTGTTATGTGAAGGGGTAAATAACGCTTTCCTATTCACTTTGTCCACACCATTAATGACTCTATAGATTTCTATAATGTCCACTCCCTTAGTTGTCTCTTTTCTAATCTCTTTATCCACTCTTTTTAATCTTTCCTTGTATGGAAGCTGTTCTATGCCTCTAATAATCTTTTAGCATAATGGTTTTCAACCTGGGAAGTTGTGACCACATCCCAGTTATGACCTCCCTCTTTCTTTTTTGTGTAGATGGAAAGATATCCTGAACTGTTTGTTTTGTTTTGTGTTTTGTTTTGGTAACATGGGGGTTGTAGTATGGAAAAGTTTGAGGACCACTGTGTTAGCATATGTTGTCTTGCTTTCATTTATTTAGGGAGGCAGTGTTGCCTAGCAAATAGTGCTGGATTGGGATTCAGGGGACATAGGCTCTCTTCCTGATTGTGCCACTGGCTTGCTTGGTGACCTTGGGGAAACCACCTTACCTCCCTCTTTCTCAGCCTCATCATTTCTAATATGGGGATAATGATAGTGATCTCTTTTGTTAAGCACTTTGATTCAGATCTTCAAAGGTATTTGGGCACCTAACTCCCTTTGATCTGAGCCTTTGAGATCTACTAATGAAATATGCTATGAAAGAGCCAGGTATTACTTATTATTTCCTGTTGGGAAATTAGAATCTTTTGCTATATTCCAAGCTTCCTACTCCCTCATGAATCTGGTTAAAAATCAGTGAATGCAATATCTAATTATAAAGAATACCTTACAATCAGGGGTTACATTCACATTGAATTCTCGTACAAAATAAAGAAGGGATGCTGAGGAGTGAAATTTTAGCTTTATCTAGGTCATATTATTTAGGTCGAATCTTGCAAACACTTAAGCACATGCTTAACTTCACTCACTGTGAGTAGTCCCATTAACATCAAAGGGCTACTCACAGTTTGTACTGTTTTTGCAGGATGGTGGCCTTCAAGAGCAAGATGTTTCTGCATATGTATGTGTTTTTATTCACCTCCAGATAGAATTGCATATTTCTCAAAATTCAAAATAAGCTGTTTGTACTGTACATTTATTTATGTATATAGTGTATTTCGTTTCTGTTGTCTGCACTTATTATGACCGAAGCAAGAGAAATAGCTCTCTGTTCCTTAAGGGTTCATCTGCTCATGCTCCTTATTCTTCACCTGAAATCATGATTCCCTGTTGTGGCCTGATTATCATTTCTATAGCAACCAATTGTGATATCAAAAATGGAGCATTTTGACTTCAAGTAAGGAATAAGCAGCAGGATGTGATTAATTCTTAAAGTGTATCGCTATCTGAAAATTGACTATAAAATGGTGTTGTGTTCAGTGGTTATTTTTTCTCAATAATTTCCCAATCACAAGTAGTTTACAAATAGAGATGGCTTTTCTATCTGCCAGACCTGAAAACTCAGGCTGGGATCTGGAAGTTCAGCTGTCTTCTATCAGACTCATGTATTACCAGTAATAAAGATTCTGCAGGTCAAGTATTGCCTTCAGATACAGTTCTGCAACTCTATTACTTTCAGTGGGGTTGCATAAGTGTAACTGAGAGCAAAACAGAGAAAATAATGGGACTGTAAAGTAGCTTTGCAATTGAGGATATGTCTACACTGCCTCCCCCTCTTTCCCCCCCCCCCCCAAAAAAAAAAAAAAAACCTGCAGCCAGGTCGATTTGGCTACATAGCAAAAAATCTGAGGTAGAGAATGGGGCTTAGGCATATGTCCAAGTTCTGAGACCCACTCCCCTCGGATTTCAGAACCCGTGCTTCAGCCTGAGGCCAAATGTCTACACTTCTGTGGTTTTTTTTTTTTTTGTTTTTTGTTTTTTTAAGCCCCGGAGTGTGAGCCTGAATCAGTTGACCTGTGCTCTGACACTCACTGCTGCAGGTCTTTTTTTTTGCAGTGTAGACATACCTTGAAACTCTTAGTTATGCAACTGTACTGATGCTGTACAAGACACAAAAGTATCCAGTTCACTCTGTCAGAGCTGTATTTGTTCTACCTGACTGACATTCTTTTCGATTTATTACCCCTTATTTTTGACAGATATGAGTCCAACTAGACTCAGGCAACAGGCCTGAGTAAGAAGGTGCTATCTTTTACATAGCCTATTTTCAAAGTAAAACTGCACTTTAAAAACAAGCCACATTTGTGAGGTATGTTTAGTATTTTAAAAAGGAGCCTTTTTGCTCTTCTCTCTTTATTGTCTCTTCTTATTCAAGAATATTTTCAGGTAAATGATTCTCATTTGTCATCTCTGTTTTCTCTGTGCTGCAAGAATGTTTTGTATGGAGTAGGTGGAAGCTTATGTTCTTGTCTTATGAACCCGGATGCTACTCTGATCCCTTGGCACTGTACCATTCTGTGAAATGCACTGCAGTGTCTTTTTTTCACACATTTGACGTGTTTGCTTTTTAGCTAAACAATGTTATTTTTATGACTGGTGCAATTGCATAGCAGTAATCGTATGCTATTGACTTTATTTGGCTTGCCTGCAGCATCCACTGAATTTGTAAACATTTTTCTGATAATAAGGGAATGCTAAAAGTGCAAGGCAGGAGGATAGGATTAATCCCTGGTATGAATGGTGGACTATCCTGAGCAGCTACATAGAGGAGGGTATTGGCCTGGGTAGAGTCAGGCTTCAGAATCCAGTCTTCATACTTCATTCATGCCTGCAAGAAATCATGATTGTCAGGTTGGGGATTTTTGCCTCTGTTTTGCCAAAATTAAAAAAAATGTAATAGATATGTGAGTTAGTCCTTGTTCTCTGATGGGATGTTTGAGTGGCTATGTAATTGTTTGTTTATATTTAAATACATCAAAAATTAAGCCGATTCAAGGAGATTGATAAATTGGAGAGGGGTTAGAGATAAACCATGAGAATGATTAAAACATGCCTTTTAGTGATAGACTTCAGGAGCTCAATGTATTCAGTTTAACAAAGAGAAGGTTAAGTGGTGACTTCATGAGTCAATAAGTACGTACATGGGGAGTACAACACTTTTTTGTGATGGGCTCTTCAGTTTAGCAGACAAAAAGTGAAGATAACTAATCATTGGATCAGCTTACCAAGGGTTGTGGGGGGTGGTTTTTTTGTTTGTTTGTTCCACCCCGCCCTTTTTCTAAAAGATATACTCTAGTTCAGTCAGGAATAAATTAATGGAATTTCTTGTTTTATACAGGACTACAGACTAGATAATCACAGCGGTCCCTTCTGGCCTTGAAATCTATGACTAGATAGTGTAGGATCCACTTTTTAAAATATTTTATATTTCTGGACACAATTTTCTTAAATGTTCATGTTCTAAATAATACATATACACATACACAATAATTTAAAGTAATATTTGCCACGAGAAAGGATGGTGTTGTGGTTAAGGCACTGAACTGGGACTTAGATCAGTGTTCAATGTTTTTTCTGACACAAACTACTTGTGTGAACATGGGCAAGTCATTTAACTTCTCAGTTCACCAGCTGTAAAATGGGGAAACTAAATATTTATAGTTAAATTATATACTTTTTGTCTTACTATGTATTTCTTCAGTGCATAACACAATGAGGCCCCAGTTTTTGTTGAGACCTGTAGGTGCTACTTCAATACAAATAGTAAATAAGTGTGGTAAAATGATTTTTAATTTTTCTTTTGGTACTATACATACAATTCACCTAAACAACAGTGAGGTTTTAGCTTAAATCTAATAAAGCAAGGAAAGCTACAGTTAATAGCGTCTCAGTTTTCAGTAGTTTATATCATGCCTCTCGATGATAGGATAGATAAGCCACTCTTCTCAAACTCATGAATTAGGCATTTCCAAATACATAAATTTGTTTTTAATTTTCTTTGAAATGTGTGTTGCAAAAGATGCTAGTTGGAAAAAATTAATCTGTTTTCTAGTGATCTCAATGGCAGCATATGAGACAGTTCTCTGTACTTAACCTATAAATCATTGGCATCATATGATGGAATATGATTCCTCTTACTGAGCTATTATGGTCTGTCTCGTCAGTGTGTCCTCCTGGAGACCCTTAATCCATGTATTACTGACACAATACCCTGTATCAGCTCTCTAATAGCCAGTTCTTTCTATAACGTCACTAATTTCTCATGGAGTCATAAATATATGCATCAGTGACATGACAGACTCTAATAGCGCCTTTCCAGCAATTAATTAGTCTATAGTCAAAACTAGAGAATTCTCATGCTACTAGCACTGTTAGAGGCATGTAAAGTTGTCCAGTGACTTTGTTCTAGTACCCTAAAGGGCAAAAGATGCTTGTTTTTTTTTTTTTTTTTTTTTTTTTTTTTAACATGGTTAAATTTGTTATGACATTCTGTCTGAGTTTCAATATTGAACTTTACAAGCACAAACGTGTTATTCCCTGAATAATTTGATCATGTGAATGTTAAAATAAAACTGTCCGAAACTGTGATGGGGATGGTCATGCCTAATAGTGGGAGCTGGTTGATTGGTTAATCTCCTTACAAAAAGGGGTTGCAGAGGAGAGGAAGAAAAAGTTGATTACAAAATTGCAGAATTGTTCAGATGATATAGTACCAGCATTGTGTGTGAAGGCTGATGCTCATATTGATTCGTGTATTAATTCATACAATTAGTTCAAATTTGGAGATATGTATTTGAATTGTAATAGTTATAACTATCAGTTCTACAAACAGAACACACTGTAAATGGTATATCTGCTTGCTCACTTCAATATTCTTCTCTCCCTCCTTCCCAGATGTGCAGATATCCTTCAACAACTGCACCCATGAAATGTTACTGAACAGTTCACTAGAGCTAGGCAAACTTTTTCAGACAAATAATGTATTCTCTTTATAAAAAAAAGAAAAAAATATGCAGTATTGGACAACCCTAAAACTGCCTGCAAATTCAACATGAATGGCCTAATAGTTACACACTCAAAACATTTTTCAGGACTTAGATGCCATTCATAAACAAGTGGAGATGCTATGACCAGCCTCCTTTTAACTTTAGGCCCAGTGTTTAGGGTACTCAGATGGGAGATCCAGGTCCAATTCCTCCCCCCACACCTTCCCCCAGATATAGAGCAGAGATTTGAACTTGGGTCTCATATGTTGTGAGCAGCCTTGCAACTGGGCTATGGGATAATATACAATGGGGCTCTCTCAGCCTCTGGTGTTGAAGCTGTTCCAGGTTGTATAAATAATTAATAGGGCTGTTGCTTAATCGCAGTTAACTCAAGTGATTAACTAAAAAAAAAAAGAATCACGATTAATCACGGTTTTAATCACATTGTTAAACAATATAATACCAATTGAAAATGTAGAAAAATATCCAAAATATTTGTTGTATTGTATTCTATTATTGGTTAACAGTGCAATTAATCATGATTAATTTTTTTAATCACTTGACAGCCCGAATAATTAATCACTGGAACAAGGAGTCTAACTGGGGTCTCCACATCCAAGGTAAGTGCCTTAACTACCCTGCCATAGAGCCATTCTCACACTGTTGACTATTCATTGTCATTTGTAGTGGAAATTTGTAGTCTGTCATAATGACAATGAACAGTCATTGTGCCAGGGAAAAAGAGTGAGAGTGCTTAATTGATTGATAAATGCTCAGAAACCAGGAAGAGGCAGGTAAGAGTTGTTTATCTCCGTTCACTAGTTGGAGAAACTGGAAAAGAGGATGGGGGGTATATCTTACCGTCATGCACAGAGCTTGAGTAACTGGGCTGAAGGCACTGGAGATCCAATGGGACCTGGAAAGAAAAGAAACCTCTTGTACCTCAGGCCATAGAGAAGCAGTACAGTTCTCTGGCTTCTACTGCGGCAATTGCTGTGGGTGTTGAACTTCCCCTCCCACTTTGCAGGGAAAAATGGCCAGTGGATCTGCATTGTCAAGGATCCATTAACTCTCCCCATGTTCCCTTCCAAGCTTGACCTCCTAGTCTGTGACTGTATTTAGAAACTCCCTCTGAGTTGGGTTCCACAGTATGTAGGTGGTGCATTCTACTTTCTTATGCTCCCAGGATCCTCTGTGCCTCAGCAGAACAATTGAATGATACTTTGGTTGTAATCAGGGCTCTGTGACCCTGGAGGACTGGGGTGGTAGTATTTGTACTCATGTGACTTGCTTAAGGCCCCATATTGGGTCAAGGCCAGGCTTGGGAAGTAGCTGGTGGTCATGGTACATGTAGGTACCAATGACATAGGGGAAGGATAGGAGAGAGGTACTGGAGGCCAAATTTAGGCTGCTAGGTAAGAGATTGAAGTACAGTCCATGGTAGCATTCTCTGAGATGCTCAGTTCCACACGCAGGGCCAGTTAGACAGGCAGAACTGCAGGGTCTCAATGTGTGGATGAGACCATGGTGTAGGGAGGAGGGGTTTAGATTTATTAGGAACTGGGGAAACTTTTGGGAAAGGAGGAGCCTATACAGGTAGGATGGGCTCCACCTAAACCAAAATGGAACCGGAGTGCTGGTGCTTAAAATTAAAAATGTCATAAACAGTATTTAAATTAATGGTTGGGGGAAAGCCGACAGGTATGGAGGAGCACATGGTTTGGACATCCCTTAGGGAATCTCCATTTATAAATTCTCCCCCATGTCCTAATAAGGAAGAGAGGATGGAAGATGATAAAATACAGGTAGGATCTGATGAGAAACAGTCAAAAGAGAAAAAGACCCATTCAATTACATCATGTAATGGCAGACAGCTAAAAAGTGACAAGTTTTTAAAGTGCTTATATACCAATTGTTGAAGTCTAAATAATAATATGGGTGAACTAGAGTCTCGTTTTAAATGAGGATATTGATATAACAGGCATCACAGAAACTTGGTGGAATGCAGATAATCAATGGGACACAGTAATACCAGGGTACAAAATATATTGGAAGGACAGAGCAGGTCATGCTGGTGAGGGAGTGCAGGGCCAGCTCCAGGCACCAGCTTCTCAAGCAGGTGCTTGGGGCGGCTGCTCCGGAGAGGGGTGGCAGGTCCAGGTATTCGGCGGCAATTCGGCGGACAGTCCCTCACTCCGCCTGGGAGTGAAGGACCTCCCGCCGAATTGCCGCCGCAGATCGCGATCACGGCTTTTTTTAGATCGTGATCCTGGCTTTTTTTTTTTGGTTTGTTTGTTTTGGCTGCTTGGGGCGGCCAAAACCCTGGAGCCGACCCTGGAAGGACCTCCCGCCAAATTGCCGCTGCAGATCGCGGCTTTTTGTTTTGTTTTATTTGTTTGTTTTGTTTTGGCTGCTTGGGGCGGCCAAAACCCTGGAGCTGGCCCTGAGGGAGTGGCACTATATGTAAAAGAAAGCGTAGAATCAAATGAAGTAAAAATCATAAATGAACCAAATTGTACCATAGAATCTCTACAGGATAGTAATTCCATGCTTGAATAACAAGAATATAGAAGTAGGGATATATTACTGACCACCTGACCAGGATGATAATAGTGACTGTGAAATGCTCAGGAAGATTAGAGAGGCCATTAAAATAAAAAAAAAAATCAGTAATAATGGGAGATTTCAGGTATCCCCATATTGACTGGGTACATATCACCTCAAGAAGGGATGCAGGGATAAAGTTTCTTGGCAACTTAAATGACTGATTCTTGGAGCAGCTAGTCCTGGAACCCCCAAAAGAAGAGGCAATTCCTGATTGAATCCTAAGTGGAGCACAAGATCAGGTCCAAGAGTTGAATATAGCTGGACTGTTTGGTAATAGTGACCATAATATAATTAAAGTTAACATACCTGTGGTGAGGAAAACACCACAGTGACCCAACAGTGTAGCATTTAATTTCAGAAAGGGGAACTACACAAAAATGAGGTTAAACAGAAATTAAAAGGTACAGCACAAAAAGAAAAATCCCTTCAAGATGCATGGAAACTTTTTAAAGACACCATAATAGAGGCTCAAATTAAACGTATACCCAAATTAAAAAGCTTATAAGAGAACCAAAAAAATGCCACCATGGCTAAACAACAAAGTAAAAGAAGCAGTGAGAGGCAAGAAGGCATCCTTTAAAAAGTGGAAGTTAAATCCTAATGAGGAAAATAGAAAGGAGCATAAACTCTGTCAAATGAAGTGTAAAAATATAATTAGGAAGGCCAAAAAAGAATTTGAAGAACAGCTAGCCAAAGACTCAAAAAGTAATGTATTAAAAAAAAAAAAATCTATCAGAAGCAGGAAGCCTGCTAAACAACCAGTGGGGCCACTGGGCAATCGAGATGCTAAAGGAGCACTCAAGGACGATGCAGAACACAGCACTCAAGAATGATAAGGACATGCCTAAATCTTCTGTTTTAGGCCATTCTAAGGTCTTGCCAAGTTGCGTCAGCCTAAATTGCTAATGACACATACAGCTATCATAGGGCTGGCTCTCTTTGACTTCAGTGGGAGCAGCTTCTGCATGACCCGGGATGGATTTGGCCTCATGGATGTTTATGCATCTCTATTACAAACCTTTTAAAAAATGTTGGTTTATTTATAATTATTAAAATTTTCTGAAGGGAAGTACCTCTCAACCAATCTCTTACCTTTCTCATGGTCCTGCTGTGCCATAACTGCATAACATTTCCATAATGTCCTTCTCTAGGACAATGTCCCAAAGTAGCATTCCTCTGTCCTTTTAATATTTAGCTTTCAGCTCTTTCTAGATCTTTGGTAAACAAGGTAAAATAGGCCAGCTTTATCACCATCCTGAAAAGCTGCCTATTGCTACCACAGCAGGCTGTGACTTCTCACTGTAAGATTTTCATTGCAATGCAGGGCACTTCAGTGGCAAGGTAAAAGACAGAAGCAGGAGGATGGCTAATTGAAAGACAAGGGGCAACATTTTGGAAAACATGGTTGCCTATAATTTGGCCTGATTTTCAAAAGTGATGAATCTTTAGACTTCAGTGAGAGATGCTGGATGCTCATGCGTTTGAAAATCAGGTCCCCTGTTTAAGGGTCTAAATGTGGATTTAGGAGGTTATCTTTAGGCTCTACTATTTGGGAAAGCAATCTAGATGGGAAGAAAGGAAATATATCTTGCAGAAGAAAATAATGTTTTGGGCTTGACAACATGGCTATGGGATAGAAAATATTAGAGAAATTGGCCACTGAAAACTTCTTTTATGAAGGGGATTGGTTGAGTGTACATGCAGAGCTGATGGGGAAAGTAACCTTAATTTAGATACTAAAGAAGGGGAAGGATAGAAAATTAATACAGGTTTGGATATAATTCTATTGTATACTTGTCTTAACCTTCAAATCTTTTAGACTTTACCAGTGACAAATAATTATCTGCTAATGAATGTGTGCAGTAATTATATCCTCATCAATTGCTATGCAATTATGTAATGTCTTTGTTACAGGAGTATTTATCTTGCAAAATAGTAATCCCACATTTGTCTTTGCCTCACTTGAGGTATCTCTATCTAATATAATTTCAAAAAGTTATTTTTTTCATCAGTTTATCTAACGTATGAACTTGATAAATCAATCTGTTCAAGGTTTCTGACAATGTGTGTGTGTGTGTGTTATATATATATATATATATATATATATATAATACACACACACACACACACACACACACACACACACACACACACACAGTTACTGAAGTGGCATAATGTTATGAAGGGTTCTCAGTTATTTTGATCACTCTGTAGGAAATTTTAAATCGTGTCTGAAATCCTTTCCTTTATCCTTACTGAGTATCTCTAAGGGGATAACTCATTGCTATAAAAAAAAAAAAGATTGCATTCAGTGCTACACATTTCCTTAGCATAACATAACAGCAGAACTGGTAGCTTCACAGACAATTTAACGATGTTGTTTGACTAATAGATAAAATAATTTAGGAACTGTATTTAAATTTGTTTTAATATTTGTTTACATTATTCATGGCCTCTTGAAAATGAGGTTCATCACCTATAAAGAAACAATAGAAGTTTACCTACCTTCTATACATAGTATAATGTTAGTCAGGAAGCCTTGTCTGGATCCAAACTGGAGTGTCACCGCACTTAGAAAATCAGTGGAATCCACCGATTCTGAGTTAAGTACCTAGGGGAGACTGAGACAGAGGTGCTTGATGGTGAGTTCCACAACAGCCACATGCTAAAGAAGCAGCAAAGAGTCCTGTGGCACCTTATAGACTAACAGACGTATTGGAGCATGAGCTTTTGTGGGTGAATACCCACTTAGTCGGATGCATGCTAGAGAAGGAGCTGGCTAAGCTAGCAAATGGGACATACCAATGAGAAGCATGTGTCCTATGCCCACTTATGTCTTGAAGATAGGTGCATTAGTTGAATCTGCAGGGAGGTGATCTACAGCTGGAAACCCCAAATCTAGTGTTCTCCCTTGAACCATTGTTCTTTCCCTACAAAAAACACTACCCATGCTGAAGTAAGGGTTCTGATGCCTGTATCCAACATCTGCGTCAGTTCCATGGGACTTCATCTTCTCCTGACTGATCATGCTGGGGGCACTGCCTGTCTCCAGTACTCCGGACTCTCAGCTACCACCATCACCTGGAACCCCTGCTCCATTCAAGTTTCATGGAGTGGTAAGAACCCAGCTCGCGCGCGCGCTCTCTCTCTCTCTCAGTATAACCGTCTGACATGTCCTTTTCCCTACTTGTTTTCTAAACCTGACTTTTATAATCAACTTTAAGTTAGATTTAATATTAAAACTGTTTTGTTTGTTTGGCTCCCCTTGTACGGTTACCACCTGGCAATAAATAACTTTCATGGTTAAGCTGGTTGCTTCTCTCTCTCTCTCTCTCTCTCTTCCCCTCTGCCCCCGTGGTGGGTTTTTTTTTTTTTTTTTTTTTTTTTGTTGGCTTTCCCATTCCTCGTACTTAAGCTAAAGATCCCTGTAGCACCCAAAAATCCTGTGAGGTTTGCTCATCGACCCAGTCTGCTGAATCCAAGGGCCTATAAGGGTGAGAGCTTGGACATGCTGCTCGACCCAGCCTACTGAGTCCAGGGACATATAAGGGGTCAGCTTGGGAATGCTGATTAACCCGGTCCTCAGATGCACTCTGTTAATGTGTGTGTGTGTGTATGTATGTGTGTGTGTTCGTCTGATTCTGGGGCTGGAAGACTCCAGCCCTGGGGAACCTAGGTCCTGCAGGATAGCTCCATTGGGAGGGAACTTGCAGAAGGGAGAAGTAGAGCTCCGTATGAGAACACAAGTGACACAAGCAGTACTTTGATAGAATTACGGAACCCCCACCACCACCTCCAGAAGAGTAACCCTAATAAATGAGCATACCCCAGAGTAACAGGCAAATCTGGTAACATTGCTTCAATAGGATAGATTAAAAAGACCTCCCCACACTATCCCATGGTCTAGAGCAGTGTTTCCCAAACTCGGGACGCCGCTTGTATAGGGAAAGCCCCTGGCAGGCCGGGCCGATTTGTTTACCTGTCCTGTCCACAGGTTCAGCCAATCGCAGCTCCCACTGGGTGCGATTCACTGCTTCAGGCCAATGGGAGCTTCTGGAAGCGGCACAGGCTGAGGGACATACTGGCCGCTGCTTCCAGCAGCTCCCATTGGCCTGGAGCAGCGAACTGCAGCTACTGGGAGCCGTGATCGGCCGAACCTGTGGCTGGGGCAAGTAAACAAACTGGCCCGCCCCACTAGGGGCTTTCCCTACACAAGCGGCATCCCAAGTTTGGGAAACAATGGTCTAGAGGCTAGAGCTCTCTCCTGAGAAGTGGGAGACCCCTTTCTCCTCATCAGTAACAGAGAGAAATTGAACCCTAGTTTCCCACATCCCATGTCAGTACACTAACCCCTGGGGATAAAGGTTCTAAGGTAGACTGGAGGTTGCTATTTTGTGTGGAGTTAGGTGTGCTTGGAGCATGCCTACTGGGTCAGGCCCAGCAGAGGAGAACCTCACTTCTATAGTTCATGGATGGCACTGGGGTGTAGGCATGAGATAGGTGTCCAGATGCCTAGAGTGAGGCAGCAGTGTGCATGCCCAAAGGCAGAAACTTGGGTATCTACAAAGATTTAGCTGCTGAGTGAGTTTAGGCCCTACAGGTTTGGGAGACAGCTGAGCAGCGGAGTTGTGGATCACAGTGGAGCCTAGAATTTGGGTTAAGCTATCTAAATCCCTTTGTGGAGCTAGGCCAAAATGCCCACACTGACCCTAAGAGTCCCTTGGTTCCCACTTGCAAAGGGTTCATAGGAATTCTTGTTACATGACTATCAGACCTGATATACTCACTACAACTAATCCATTGCTGTCTTAGCATTCGTCTATAAAGAATGTTGTGTAACGCACCAAATGAAAGCTTATATCATAATTAATAATTGAGTGGTGTACATATGGATAACAATTAAGAAGGTGTATATGTATATTTAAAATATGTTCAAACCATGAAACCAGGGGCAGGGGTGGTAAACTAGTTTGTCCCAGACAAAGGAATGTTGAGTGGCCTATCTGCCTGGATCTCGAATGTAAATGAAACAGGGTGAGCCAAAGTCAATGAGAATTTTATTTACATTTTGAGTCAATGGGAAAAGCAAATAAATACAGGAATGACAACATGGCAAATGCACCCTGAAGAACAGTTAACCAGAGGGAGAGAGGAAATTTGTCTTGGGCTACACTTCAAAAAATACTTTTCAAAGGTTTACTGGACAATAAAACAAGGAGGGGAGGGGAAGACATTTTTGGTATTCATCACTGAGGCTATGTCTACACTACAAATTACTTCAGTGTAACTTGAGCCAATCAAGGGTGTGAATAATCCACTCCTGAGCAACGTTAATTATACTGACCTAAGCAGTGGTCGTCTGGACAGCGCTGTGTCGGTGAGAGAACTTCTCTTGCTGACAGAGCTACTGCCTCTCGCAGAAGCAGGAGTTGTTAAGCTGATGGGAGAGCTTTTTCCCCATCAGTTTAGAGCGTCTTCCACCAGAAGCACCACAGTGGTGCAACTGCGCTGCTATAACTATTGTAATGTAGACATAGCCTGAGGGAAGCAAAAGATCAGCAATCTTTGCATCCATGAAAGCTGGATCCTGACTTGGGTGGTGGGGAAGGGCTTGTGACACTGAAAGGAATTTTTAGGTGAGAAAACTTCCTTAGGAAAGGATTGTAGCCTGTTAAGTTTTAGTTACTAGAAAGCATACTATACCTTTGTTTGTAATCATGTTCTCTTTCTATTATCTTTGCTTAAAAGAATAGAGATTTAACTGATATTAATACTTATTCATGTTTTACTGTAAGTTCATGCCAGCGCAGTGTATTGAAATGGGATGTACAGCCTCAGCTGAACCATGTAGCCTTATATTTTATTTAAAGTGAATGTAGGTAATTTTATTATTTTAAGTAATTGCATATTATAGCACTGTGGGTCCAGCTCTGGTGGCTACAGTTTCAAACTCCACATGAAAGTTATCTCTGTCCTTTGTCTCAGATCTAGAGTCTCTAGGAACACATGAAGACCAAGGATAGGAACACAGACATTAATAAAATTGATAAGGCAGACTAGACCTTATGAAAGTTTCTGATAAGGTTATGATTATCCAAGCATATGTAAATCCTAAAAATACCTATGCACAAATTATAGCTAAAGTCATACTCAAATCCTCCTAGATAGTCTTAGGGTCTGATGGGTTCCTCACAAATTGATCATCAATAGAATGATGGTTCCTGCTGGAGTTTTCCCAATGGTAATTCATTTTCCCAATCCAAGAATCACACCCTCTTTTTTAATGTGATTATAACTATACCTAATACCCTGCACACATGAGTGAAAGGGTCAACCTGCTTTTCCTTGTCCTATTGAATCCCCAAGAATATTGGGGTACCTTTTTTTCATGATTGCTTATCATTCCTTTTATTCTCATTACTATTTACACCGATCGTGTACCCTGTGGTTTGGTCATGTGTTAGAAAAATGTGAATACCGGGTATCTTATAATCAAAAATTAATCTTGGCACATCTTTTCCCATAATCTTGTGTCATCAGGTTATTCTTTGGTCACTTACAAATGTCAAGTATTTCTTAAGACTAAGGCCTACTATGGCTAACCTAAAAATCTTAGTCCTCAGCCTGTAGGCCATGCATTTCAACTCTACTTACTTAGATACCTAATACATATTTATCCCTTCTGATCAATCTTATACTTCCATAATCTACAACTTAAATCTGTTCAACATAGAATGATTATATATGACATGACATGTTAATCATAACATCACCCAATAAATGAATGATAAAATGAAGTAATTGTCTACAGCCAACAGGCTTGTGTGTAGACTGACTCTTTGGAGACAGTGGACTGGGAAATTTCTGTAATGGTCCAGTGTAAGGGTTGGAGACTGTAGGCTGACACTCTTCAAGGGAGTTTGGGAACTGGAGTGCACCAAGTGTTACATGCAAGGTGAAGTAAGGGCTGGCAGGGTCTGGAGGAGTTTATTGGGGTATCTAATAGACTGGAGTGTCAAGGAGTTGATGTGCAGTTTAGCAGCAGAAAACCTCTCTCGCTGAGGCAGAATAGTAACAAGGTGACTTACACTTTTGGATGCCTCTGAAGGGTCACAACATCATCCTTACATTAATGGCCTTAAGCAAAAGGGGGATAAGTATATAATCAAATTATGTGTAACTTGTGATAAACAGTGAGCTTTGTGATTCACAGATCCAGGGCCGGCACCAGCCTAGCAAGCAGGTGCTTGGGGCGGCCAACGGTGAGGGGCAGCACGTCCGGGTCTTCAGCAGCAATTCGGCGGCTGGTCCTTTGCTCCAAGATTGCCGCCGAAGACTGAAGCAGCGGCGGTAGAAGTACCGCAGATCGCAATCGCGGCTTTTTTTTTTTTTTTTTCCCTTTTGCTGCTTGGGGCAGCAAAAACCCTGGAGCCGGCCTTGTACAGATCTCATCCGTTCTTCAGGGTGTATTTGCCATGTTGTCATTCCTGTATTTATCTGCTTTTCTCATCTGACTTGTTAATATCCAACAATGGTGCATAGCAGTTTGTTTATGTGGAGTGTAAGCATCAACCAAGTATTTTATTTCTGGCACTATTTTCTTTCCCGTCTAGTAATTTTCAGCAATTGTAGGAAAGTAATTGGCTGTGGCTCTGATCCAACAAATTACTCCGTGGGGGTAAATCCATGTGGAGTCCTTTTGAAGTCAATGGGGCTTTACCTAAACACAGATAACTATCCCTATGGAACAATTGGAAAGACTGAGACCTGAAAGAGCTATGGCTCTGTTTCAAAATTACATTGCCCCATTCTAAGACTAGTTTTCTTAGGATAGATACTCATAGTATCTACCACTCACTGTACATAGTACTTTGCTAACACAATAATTATGCAGTCTGAATTGCATGCCAGTGGTGAATCTGGAAATCCTACTCATAAGTATTAATATGTTTCATTGTGAAGTCCTGAATCCCAATGCAAAAGTAATTAACAGCATCAGCTGCTTTTGTAGAATAATGCTTTTCACACTTATTTCTTCACAAAAATTCCTAGAGGTCCACAGATTCAGTAGTTTTTCTCTATTTTTTTTGTCTTTCACAATTCACAGCAAATGCATTTACTAATAGTGCATCTGATACAGAGCATTGATCTGCTTATAGTGTTTTTATCTAATATTTGTTTAGTGCTAAATAAAGGGTTGTGAATTCAATCCTTATAGATTCTAGGACTGGAAGGGACCTCGAGAGGTCATCGAGTCCAGTCCCCTGCCTGCATGGCAGGACCAAATACTGTCTAGACCATCCCTGATACACATTTATCTAAACTACTCTTAAATATCTCCAGAGATGGAGATTCCACAACCTCCCTAGGCAATTTATTCCAGTGTTTAACCACCCTGACAGTTAGGAACTTTTTCCTAATGTCCAACCTAGACCTCCCTTGCTGCAGTTTAAACCCATTGCTTCTGGTTCTATCCTTAGAGGCTAAGGTGAACAAGTTTTCTCCCTCCACCTTATGACACCCTTTTAAATACCTGAAAACTGCTATCATGTCCCCTCTCAGTCTTCTCTTTTCCAAACTAAACAAACCCAATTCTTTCAGCCTTCCTTCATAGGTCATGTTCTCAAGACCTTTAATCATTCTTGTTGCTCTTCTCTGGACCCTTTCCAGTTTCTCCACATCTTTTTTAAAATGCGGTGCCCAGAACTGGACACAATACTCCAGCTGAGGCCTAACCAGAGCAGAGTAGAGCGGAAGAATGACTTCTCGTGTCTTGCTCACAACACACCTGTTAATACATCCCAGAATCATGTTTGCTTTTTTTGCAACAGCATCACACTGTTGACTCATATTTAGCTTGTGGTCCAATATAACCCCTAGATCCCTTTCTGCCGTACTCCTTCCTAGACAGTCTCTTCCCATTCTGTATGTGTGAAAGTGATTTTTCCTTCCTAAGTGGAGCACTTTGCATTTGTCTTTGTTAAACTTCATCCTGTTTAACTCAGACCATTTCTCCAATTTGTCCAGATCATTTTGAATTATGACCCGGTCCTCCAAAGCAGTTGCAATCCCTCCCAGTTTGGTATCATCCGCAAACTTAATAAGCGTACTTTCTATGCCAATATCTAAGTCGTTGATGAAGATATTGAACAGCGCCGGTCCCAAAACAGACCCCTGCAGTACCCCACTCATTACGCCTTTCCAGCAGGATTGGGAACCATTAATAACAACTCTCTGAGTACGGTTATCCAGCCAGTTATGCACCCACCTTATAGTAGCCCCATCTAAATAGTATTTGCCTAGTTTATCGATAAGAATATCATGTGAGACCGTATCAAATGCCTTACTAAAGTCTAGGTATACCACATCCACAGCTTCACCCTTATCCACAAGGCTCGTTATCCTATCAGAGAAAGCTATCAGATTGGTTTGACATGATTTGTTCTTCACAAATCCATGCTGGCTGTTCCCTATCACCTTACCACCTTCCAAGTGTTTGCAGATGATTTCCTTAATTACTTGCTCCATTATCTTCCCTGGCACAGAAGTTAAACTAACTGGTCTGTAGTTTCCTGGGTTGAGGGGGGCCATTTGGGGATTTAGTTGAGGATTGGTCCTGCTTTGAGGAGGGGGTTGGACTAGATCTCCTGAGGTCCCTTCCAACCCTGATATTCTATGACAGGGTTTGGCAACGTTCGGCTTGCCAGGGTAAGCACCCTGGCGGGCCAGGACCCTTTTATTTACCTGCTGACGCAGCAGGTTCAGCCAATCGCGGCCCCCACTGGCCGCGGTTCACCGTCCCGGGCCAATGGGGGCGGCAGGAAGCAACTCAGGCGAGGGATGTGCTAGCCGCGGCTTCTTGCCGCCCCCATTGGCCTGGTACAGCGAACCGTGGCCAGTGGGGGCCACGATTGGCCGAACCTGCCACGTCAGCAGGTAAATAAAACTGGCCCGGCCCACCAGGGTGCTTACCCTGGCGAGCCGCATGCCGAACATTGCTGACCCCTGTTCTATGATTATACAGAAAGAAAATAAACATCCATTACCTTGATGATACGGGGGGGAATCACTGAATCTGTATGAAAACTACAGGACATGCACTTCTGTACCCCCAATGACATGAGTTTAAGTGATTAAACACCTAATATTTCCTTAAATAGAACATTTACCAAATAAATAACTCAAAATCCATGGAGTTTCAAGAAATAATGAAGAACTATAACCGTTGAATATATATAATATATATATATATATAATAAAATCAGGTTATTAAATACAAAGCTTGTTCACTTTTTTATCAAAATTAATCAGATAGCACTCACAAAAGAAAAAATAACTGAGGAGTGTTAATGAAAGTAAATATTAATATGTTCTAGTATTTACTTGTGTCACATTCTGTCAGTGTATGACAGCTACAAATATAATTCCCGAAAATTTGCTGGTCTTCTGAATTAAAAATAAAATAAACAAAACTTTTTTTTTTTTTTTTTAAATCAGTAAGTCTCAGAACTTCTTATGGTTTTACTTGACCAATGTAGTCATTTGCAAAAAGACTAGTGGTACAAGATAAAACATGTAAGGATAATAATAGAAAGCATCTAGAAGAACTTTTAATACCTACCTATATTTAGTTATCATGGTTCATTATCATTCATTCACACTATATTTATCTATATTTTCCATATCTTTGCAAAAAGTAGGAAAGGACCCAACCTGAACTTTGAAATGGGATTCATATCTAAATCCAAATTTTCTCAAAGTTTTGTGCAGGGAGGCTAGATCCAAACACTTTTTTTCCATTAGTTTGTTATGCGACACCAAGCATCCTATTCGTTACAATGGTAGCTTTATCTCAATAATGCACCGCAAACAGCAAATCAGTGAGACTCAGAGGGAACATATTGCACTTCCCTCATGTATAGATATGAATTCAGCATTTTATGCATTCCTGTTTTATTTTTAAGAGGCATTATATCAAATATCCTAGTTCCATCATGGGAAATAGATGTGGTAATGTGTTGGACTGTTCCCTTTTTCAGCATATAGAGGCTGGAGGAGGAGCTTAAAAGGGGATCAGAGCAGCTCATTTGTTGGCAGACCAGGGAAAGCAGCTGAGGAAAGGGGTGACTGAAGGTAGGAGCTTCCCAAACAACTGTGCTCAATGGTCCCTCTCTGGGAGAAAGGAGTGCCAGATTCTGACGCACTTTGAGAGGGTCATTCCCCTCTGAACTC
This sequence comes from Malaclemys terrapin pileata, assembly GCF_027887155.1. Classification (NCBI taxonomy): domain Eukaryota; kingdom Metazoa; phylum Chordata; order Testudines; family Emydidae; genus Malaclemys; species Malaclemys terrapin. The sequence goes on from NC_071507.1 coordinate 130,911,774, forward strand.
AGTTTATTTTCATTAATTCCCCTTGCTTTTTATGCATGAAATACCCTGGAAGGGAAGAGACTTTAAAGTGACCTGGGGTGGGGGGGGGCAAGTCACAGGAAAAGGCAGGCCACCACAGAGGCAGAGTCATCATCAGCGGCAGGTACCTGATGGGAAGACAGCTACTATGACATGTCTGGCATCAAGGAGTTGCTAGCAGTGGGTCATCCTTTTCCTAAGTCTCCTTAATGGATTTCAAGGCCAAAAGAGACTGCTATCATTATTCAGTCTGTTCTTCAGTGTAACACAGGTCATAGATCTCACTCAAGTTATTCTTGCAGTTTTCATCCCCTAAGAATGAACTGGAGTGTTATGAAGTTAGGGGAGATTCAAAGGACAGAGAGAAACACTGACACAAGTTGCATATATCATGGATATTGGCACTGGGACGAAACAAAGGCAGACAGCACTTGGTTGTCTCTAAAATAACCATATTTAGGGATTCTCAAACATTTTCATCTTGTGGATGACATTTTAACAGTATTGTTTTGTGGGCTACTGCTATCCCATCCATTCTTTTGAGGACCTTCTCCTCTCTGACACATGATTATTTAACTTGCATTTCGTAGTTTTCATTTAAATGTTATTTCAGGAAAGAATTCTAGGATTTTTTCCCCCCAGTCAATCTTTAATGAAATAGCAGCAACTAGAAATCAGGAGAGTCAACCAGCCAGCTCATCACAAACCACCAGAAAATCCTTGATGGACCATATGTTGTGTGTACTCACTAGGGCTAGTCAAAAAAAAAATGAACACTTGAAAACTGATTTTCTTTCTTCTTTTTTTTTTTTTTCCAGACGAAAACTAAAACTGTCACTTTGGAAATGTTGACACTAGGGCTGTTAATTAATCACCATTAACACAAGTAATTTAACAAAAACCAAATTAATTAGAATAAAAAAGTCACACTTAATCACAGTTTTAATCACACTGTTAAGCAATAATAGAATAGCAATTTATATTTATTATAAATATTTTTGGATGTTTTCCTGCATTTTCAAATACATTGCTATCAATTACATCACAGAATACAAAGTGTACAGTGCTCACTTTATATTATATTTGATTATAAATATTTGCACTGTAAAAGAGATAATTAAAAGTATCATTATTTAGTTCACCTCATACAAGTACTATAGTGCAATCTCTATCATAAAAGTGCAACTTAGAAATGTAGATTTGTTTTGTTTTGTTTACATAACTGCTTTAGTTTTGAGTCGAATGTAAAATTCAGTCCTACTTCTTGTTCAGCCAATTGCTAACACAAACAAGTTTGTTTACATTTACGGGAGATAATGCTGCCCACTTCTTATTTACAGTGTCACTTGAAAGGGAGAACAGGTGTTCACATGGCACTGTTGTATTTATTTACCAGTTAAACTAAACATTTGTATATCCCTTTATGCTTCTGACCCATAGTAGTACCCACCATCATCTCACTAATTATGGGCTCTGAAAGGGACAGTAAGCGTCTGAAAATATAGCCCAATACAGTTTTACAGAGTACAGTATATGTACCAAAAAGATTATTTTCATACTAGTCCTGTGCTCAGTTTCATTAAAAAGTCTCTTTCTTCTCTTTCTCATAGATCATATATTATACAATAAGGATTCAATCTTGCCAGTGTGTGCCAGTCCAATAGCTATTTTTATCAGTGTGTCAATGTTTTTTGAGTATTGAAGAGTCTTTAATCTTCCATAGGGGGAAAATGAATAACTGAGAAGTTTCTGAGGTTGAAAATGACTAAGGATAAGAAAGTTATAGTCCGGTAGTTCATTCTAAATTCACATCTCTTCTGCTCATGGGGGCAATTATTCAAAAAGCTTGGGGTATTTATTTACTCTGTTAGGACTGAGGTTTGGGATTCATCTCAAACAAAGGCCCTCTACAAAACACTAACATTCAGATTACAATAGAAATTTAAAGGAAAAATCTCACTTTAAGTATTGAAACTACAAATTTATGGGAATCAGCCTAAATTCTTGGGCTTTTATTTTACTATTGCCCAATTCATTAATCAAAACTACATAACCCTAAATAATTTTCTACTTAAATATCTCATTCAGGTCCCAATTTAGGAAATCATTTACCATGCTAATGAAAATGTTTTCCTGAAAGGGGTCTGGGTGCCATTGTCTTATCTGAATGTTCAACATGACTATCGTTCTAGAAGTTGAAAGCTGCATGTCTGTATGGTTAGACATCATAGGTGGGATTTTCAAAAAAGCATAGGTGTTGAAAATCAGTATTTTAGGCACATTAATTTCTTCCTTGCTTTTGAAAATCCCAACATACCCCTCTACCCCAATATAAAGCTGTCCGTGGGAGCCAAAAAATCTTACCACATTATATTGAACTTGCTTTGATCTGCTGGAGAGTGCAGCCCTGCCCCCAAAGCGCTGCTTTACTGTGCTATATCTGAATTTGTGTTATATCAGGGAAGAGGTGTATTTAAAAAAAAAAATATATATATATATATATATATATATAGAGAGAGAGAGAGAGAGAGAGAGAGAGATACCTATCTCATAGAACTGGAAGGGATCTTGAAAGCTCATTGAGTCCAGCCCCCTGCCTTCACTTGCAGGACCAAGTACTGATTTTTGCCCTAATCCCTCAGTGGCCCCCTCAAGGATTGAGCTCACAACCCTGTGTTTAGCTTGCCAATGCTCAAACCACTGAGCTATCCCTCCTCCCCAATTTGTGTTTCAGAGATTATTCACCCAGTACAATTGGAGCAGAATGAAAATGTGTGGCCCCTAAATGCATACTTAATGCAATATGCTGAAGTTTCAAATTCCATGAGAATGGAAAACTCCATCTGGCCAGCAAGTTTTTAATAAAGCTCTCCCATGGTTCTCAGTCTAGGGAGCGCTTAATTAATGTCAATGGAGAAATCTCTACGAAAAAAATAAACACTTAAATGTTCAAATCTCTAGTGACGGCTCACTCTAGCTTCACATTAGAGATCCTTAATGAGTGTTAGTGAAGAATATTGGCCTGAGACTAGTTTGAATCTTAAACTCATTTGTTATTTCAACCTATAATTTCTCCTACTGATGTTACATTATAAATTAATGGTTTCCCCCCAACAAATTACCACAAAGGAAACAATGTGAGCCATCTTTCTGTGGTTTTGCTATTAAAATACTGTGCTCTTAAGACATAATAATTCATTGTGTTGACTAATATGACTTACAGGCATGTCAAATGTCTTGATACATAACCAGTTGTGTTATAATACTAAAAATAATATCTTTTGAGCAAGAGTCTGTCACCATTACTAATTTTTTAGTACAATCTTACTCTGAAAAACACTGTTGAAAGAAGTGTGAGATAATGAATGTGAATAAGGGTGGCAAAATCTGTCCCTTTAAAATGTATTAAATATCTATATATTTGTTAATATTTGAAAAAAATTACCTGATTATTCTCTACACTGGAATTTACTAACATTGTCATAACCAGCATAACTACATTTTGGGGGGAAAATTTAGTATGTTTTATATTTAAATCTAGAGATGGATGCAAGCTGCACAATTGAGTTCCAGACCTGAATTTCAAACACCCCAAACCTCAGGATGTTTGAGGTATCGGATTGGGATTTAGATCCGTGTTCAGTTTCCATCTCTGCCACAGGTTTCTTGTGTGAATTTAGTTGAGCCACATAACTTTTTTATTCCTTGATTTACTAGCTGGAAAATGGAGACAACAATACTTCTGTACCTCATAGTTTATTGTAAAGATGAATTAATTAAGTGTAATCTCTCCAAGACAATTGCGTTTTACAGTACCTACCAAACTGAGGCCTCAATCCTGTTTCTGTGGCCATTCAACATGAATATAATATGCATGGATAATAGTTTGCTGAGGTACTGCTCTGATGAGAGCCATAAAAGTAGATGGGAAGGTTTGGACCAATCACTTAATGTATTTTTTTAAAATGTTTTTAAAATAATTTTTTAAAAATTACATTCTTTTCAGGCCAAATTTTCAGCCTGATGCAACGGGGACATAACACAAATGATATCTATTCTCTGTAATAATTAGGAGAATTGTTTTTGTAGCTGCTCTCACTCTGAACTGAACATGGGTCCCCTTTTGTATTTCTAGAATGAAATGCTGATGAGATGAATTGTTAATGGGTATGTAGACCACAAAGAAAATATCTGTTCAATGAAAAATAAGCTTTTGAAAAATGAAACTCCTCAGAAATGCAGTGCATTGGAATGGGTGAAATTTAAGGGTGGTTTATATCCTAGTATTATAAGGGGAAAATATAAATCTTAAATAACGTACTATGCGAGAAGTTGTTATTGTGAGATCTCTAAATTCACTTTGAGCAGTAACTATCTCTGTTTGTTCAAAGTCTAGTATTGTAGGCCCCCAGTCTGGCTGGAGCCCCTAAATTCAACCATATTATAAATATATCTTTTTGACTAGCCAAAACTAAATAGTACTAGAAAGCACATTCAAGAGCTTTAACTTTTGATTTCCAGTTCACATATGTTTCAAAACTACATTCTAACAGCCCATATGACCAGAATTTCCAGTAGCCTAAGGTTTCCTGTTATTTGCCTTTTACTAGATTTTGGACTGAAGCCATATTCGATGAACAAAATACTGTATTCTGTCATTCATGGTGCATTTTTAAAGTATTGTATTATAGATACCTTTTTCACTGGCAGAAATCCTAGAACTTTCTTTGCCTTCCTTCTCCATCTTCTTTCATTAATTCCAAAGGTTTTTCTTTTCATTCCTGGCTTATTCTCAGCTCCTCCCCCTTTTTTTCTTACTGTTTTTTTCTTCCCTTATTTGAAAACATTGTGCAAATAAAAATGTAATGATGTGTTTTTAAAAAACACACAAATTAAAAAGAAAAAAATAAGTATTTACAGAGTGGCCTTTACAGGATAAGCTTCATAATAATTGTCTTCAGAAAAGAAAGATAGAAATAGGTCAATTGCATCAAGATATGGCTTTTGCCTATCTGACTTATATATCAAAAATGCTCAATATACAAATTTTTTAAAAAAGGTATTTTTATAATGTGCAGGGTGGCAAATTAAGGCCCTGATTCTGCCACATATTTCTGTTTAGTAATAAATAAGAATCAGCAATTATAACATAGTTAGCACTTAAGACTTCTGTTGATGATGTAGGAGATACAATAGCATCCCTCTCATGAACTCTTAGGTGTAATGGCTCTTCTGGGCTAATGGGAGTAAATTAAGAAATATATAAAGTAGATCTAACTTTGGATTCACATAAGTAGTAGAACTGTTAAGTAAAAATGATACAATTTTTACAGTCACTTTTCTGACTAAATACGTTAATTTCTTGGCTGACATGAAGGCAGTAGCAGATCTGATTTTTGCAATGTGAGGGCTTGGGGAAAGTATGCAAATCAGTAACATTTTTCAAAAGAGAGTTGGGCAAATTAAATGCATCTTTATGAAAGTGTAGATTGCATGATATCTAATGCATTACATAAACCATTTTTTGAGATCCTGGGTATTTTACAGAGGATACAGTTATATTCCTGTCTGTAGAGTATGTCCACACTGCAATTACGAGTGTGACTGCTGCAGCTCATGTAGATGTACTCAAGCTAAGTTTGATCTAACCAGCTGAAACAACAGTAGCAGTGAAGCTGTGTCAGCTTGGGCTGGCCACTTGAGTATAAACCCAACTCCCAGGCAAGCTGATGCAGCCTATGCTACTGTGGCTTCGTCTGACTTTTTTTTATTTTTGGAAGGGGAGGTAACTAGTTTAATGCTCACTTGGGTATGTTTCACGTGCTGCCATCACATCTCCTAATTGTTGTGTGTATATATGCCCTTAGTGTCCTGGGTCACCCTCCATGAATAGACATCAAAGTTAGCGCAATAAGGCAATGGGACTAATCATATCTGATTTGTTGTAAGTCAGAAAAGAGATTGGCTGGGGTAAGCACTAATTCCAGAGGCATTTAAATAAAGTCTTTCTAGAACTTTCCTGCCACTATAACTGCATCTACACTAGGGCTTTTTGCTGGCATAAAAACTGTTATTGTAAATAATTCTCCCCCTTCCCAGTGATTTTATTATACTGGCAAAGGTTTTTAGTGTAAACCTGGCCTGAAATTCTGAAATTTCCATGGGTTTCCCCCTTCCCAGGTCACCTGGGATTTGAAGAAAGAGGCTCAAGTCCTTCCCCCAGCCTTCATCCCAATGCATCCTGCCTGTAAAATACATTTTAAAATGTTGAAGTTCAACTTCTCCTGCAAAAACAGTTTTCTGCGTTAATACCCTGTTGAGATGAATCAGAAGAGTTCACATGGCATCCTTTGCACTCAATTCATATTGAAAAGGTCTTTTCCATAATCATGTGTTAGATACTTTTTGTTCTAAACGAATAATATTTTTAAAAGCTTCGATTCTGCAGATGTTGCTGAACCTTATGAAAATGGAACCACCCCAGATTTGCCACTTCAGGTACTGTTTATAAATGTAAATTATTGTTCAGCAGTAAAACAATTTATCTCCTTAGTTCTTTACCCCCACATTTGTAACAGAGAACAATGTTGGATCCCTCTATATTTAAGAATGTTGGTTTAGGCTTTTGCAGTCAATCTTTGTATTTAGGCTTTTGTCTGAGTATTGTGGTGCAGCTGGGATTGGGGAATTCTATCAGTAGACAAGGTGACTGTAGGTAGGGTTGCTTAATTTCTTTGCCCATTACCATGTATGTGCCTGCTTTGTTTATTGATGTGCATTGTGCTCAAATGCTACAACGATTACTGCCAAAATTAACTATTTATTTTTTTCATACATTTATAATACCTACTGTAAGCGTTACCCAATGATTAAAATTTCCAAACTGTAAAAACTGAAATATGGGTATAGGGATAAAACTTGCAAGTGTCTCAGGAACTTAGGAGTCTGTCTCACTGAAAGTCAATGGGTTTTAGGAGCCTAAGTCACTGGACTATAAGGTGGATAGAAAGCTTGCTAGATCGTCAGGCTCAATGGGTAGTCATCAACGGCTCCATGTCTAGTTGGCAGCCAGTATCAAGCGGAGTGCCCCAAGAGTCGGTCCTGGGGCCGGTTTTGTTCAATATCTTCATTAATGATCTGGAGGATGGCATGGACTGCACTCTCAGCAAGTTTGCAGATGACACTAAACTGGGAGGAGTGGTAGATACACTGGAGGGTAGGGATAGGATACAGAGGGACCTAGATAAATTAGAGGATTGGGCCAAAAGAAACCTGATGAGGTTCAACAAGGACAAGTGCAGAGTCCTGCACTTAGGACGGAAGAATCCCATTCACTGTTACAGACTAGGGACCGAGTGGCTAGGCAGCAGTTCTGCAGAAAAGGACCTAGGGGTTACAGTAGACGAGAAGCTGGATATGAGTCAACAGTGTGCTCTTGTTGCCAAGAACGCTAACGGCATTTTGAGCTGTATAAGTAGGGGCACTGCCAGCAGATCGAGGGCTGTGATTATTCCCCTCTATTAGACATTGGTGAGGCCTCATCTGGAGTACTGTGTCCAGTTTTGGGCCCCACACTACAAGAAGGATGTGGAAAAATAGGAAAGAGTCCAGCGGAGGGCAACAAAAATGATTAGGGGGCTGGAGCACATGACTTATGAGGAGATGCTGAGGGAACTGGGATTGTTTGAGCGATTTGATAGCTGCTTTCAACTACCTGAAAGGGGGGTTCCAAAGAGGATGGATCTAGACTATCCTCAGTGGTAGCAGATGACTGAACAAGGAGTAATGGTCTCAAGTTGCAGTGGGGGAGGTTTAGATTGGATATTAGGAAAAACTTTTTCACTAGGAGGGTGGTGAAGCACTGGAATGGGTTACTTAGGGAGGTGGTGGAATCTCCTTCCTTGGAGGTTTTTAAGGTCAGGCTTGACAAAGCCCTGGCTGGGATGATTTAGTTGGGATTAGGTCCTGCTTTGAGCAGGGGGTTGGACTAGATGACCTCCTGAGGTCCCTTCCAACCTGATATTCTATGATTCTAAAAGACCAGATCCAGTCAGACTGAGGTGCCTAAGTCCCAATTTTAGGCACAACTGCAATCCACAAACCCCAGGCTTGGCTGTCACCTAACCCTGTAAGCACTAACCTAATTGAGAGCTAAATTTTTGCTATCAAAGTTCCCTAGGTGCCTAAAGTTCTGCCTCTGGGCATGCACACTGCAGCCTCACTCTGTCTCTGAATGCCTGTCTCACGCCTAAGCCCCAGCAAAATCCGAAATCTGTGGAATGATAGGCAGAGAAATGCGTATCTTGGATGTAGGTGTGTTCAGAGCACACTTACCTCACACAATATCTGGAGGCTTGGTGAAGGGGAGGAGAAGGTGGTGGCCTCCCTTATCACTTTTAGCCCAGTGTTCAGGATAGATTAGATGTGTCAGACCCTGGTTCAATTTCCCCCTTGCCTGATGAGAAGAATTTTAAACAATGATTCCACACCTCTCTGAGGGCTCTAACCACGGGACTACAGAGTGATTCTTATTAATGCAACAGAGAAAGTATTTAATTATTCAATTATTTAATCAAAAGTGGAACAACTTAGAGATCAAGGGAGACCCACATCTATCCCATAGTCCAGTGGCTAGGGCATTCAACTCAGAGGTGTGGAACTCTATTCAAATCCCTTCTCCTCCTCAGGTAAATTAGGGAAGTGAATTGGGGTTTGTTACATCCCAAATGAATACCCAAACCACTGGGCTAAAGGTTATAAGGTTCCACCCTCTCCCCCAGCCTTTTTGGGTGGAGTTAGGCCACTGCTCCTGTTTCCAGCTGGATTGCAAACAGAGCTAGGCACCGAACTCTGTGAGAAGATTGTAGCTTAGGACATACCACTCTGGTAAGCAACCTCCATTGGCTGGTTTAGGTGGCTCCCCATGTAGCATGCTGGCTTGTATAGATTACAGTCTTAGGCATCTTTCTCTTCCCATTCATTGTACAGGGAACCTAGGTGTATAACTCAGGCTTTGTGGATCCCATTGTTGTTCCAGTGATTTTTCTAGCAACATAAAGGTTAGGCATTGCAATGCTTACGTTCTTTTGTTTATCTAGGGGTAAGGTGTGTTTAAAAATAGTATCCATATGATACTCCAATGAAAATCAAAATTGGATTTTGAAGGATATTTTTTTTAAATAGTTCCTGTTAGGTATATTTCTGTGCATATCTAACAGAACTGGTTGATCAGAAAAATATTCTAATTAGTCAAATGTGACCTTGAGCTAAGCATAGAGATGTAGAATAGTCCATATCATGCAGTCCAGTGCCTTTTAGATTTAGTGCACAGTGAACTAATCCATCTGTTTGTAGATTTTTTTTTTTTTTTGGTCCCAGGATAACACTTGGTTAAAAGACACACGGTTTGTCCTTCAAGATAAATTATCCTTTCACTTCTTAATGCTGTAAGTGATAAAAATTCAAGAGCAAATCAGGCCATGCATTAAAATTTAGGATCTCTGCTTTGGTTTTATTTAACAATTACATGGGTATCCAGAGGTTAAAAAATACAGAATAAAGGGCCTGATGTGGCAGTCCTTACACAGGCAAAATTCCCATTAACCTCAGTCATATTTCTTAGTATGCAAAGAGCATGCCATTTGCGCCTTTTGGTGCATCTTCTGTAAACACATTTATGTAACAGATGGAATAGAATCAAATCCTGGGTCCAAATAGCTCTAGATTTTGATAGTCCTGTATCTTTCACTTGTATATACAATGACGTCCTTTGCAAGGAATTAATACTACTTTAGATTTCATTGTAATAAATAAATATGGGAATTGTGGACCTGATCCAAAGCCCATTGTTATCGATGCCAAGACTCACATTTACTTCACTGGGCATTGGAACAGGCTAGGAGCAGTAACACTACCAAGTTTATTCATTCAGATTTATTTTTGTTTGTGCCTATCAGTTCTTGACACAGTACTACAGTTAAAATCATGACATTTACAAACGGTGACCACTGTAAGACTTCAGTTAGAATTAAATCAGCTCTCTAATGCCTCCACTAGCTCCCTTTTTACAAAATTCCAGACATTTTGCCCTGACTTTCAAGGCCATTCAGAGCTCTACTGCTCTCTTCTTATTCCCAACATTCTTCACTCTGCCAATGACAATAGACTTGTACATTTCTTTCACTGCCTGCTTTGTGCCTTTTCTACGCAGCCCCCTAAGTTTGGGCTGCCTTCACTAGAGTGATCTCTTCCTTCAAATCCATCCTCTAAACCATTTTTTCCCATTATGCCTAAAAGTAATTTAAAGCTATGTTCATGGTCAGAATTTATCTTCTGCAGAAAATGTTGACCTTTTTAATTGAAAACTGAAATAAGTGTGGAGGTTTGAATTTCCAGTTTTTCGGGGGGAGGGAATTAAAATTTTTCTAGGAAAGCAAACTTTCCACAAATGTTTTCATTTAGTTGAAAACCCAATTTTCCGTCAAAATAAGTTTAGATAGAAATTTTTCTACTGGGCCTAGCTGAGGCTCAGTTGGGCATAACAGTACTGAAGTAGATTGTAGCCCTCTCCCCTATCCTTCTAGTATTAATTGCCTTCTTTAGCTGTTAGTTCATTGGACAAGGGACCATGTCTTATTTGTTTGCATGGGTCATAACAAAATGGAACTTCTGGGCCCTACATTAGAATAAATAATTTGTTGATCAAATCACTGACCAGAAATAAACCAGTAACACAGGTTGGTTTTCTAATTGTGAATATGATATGCTTGAGTGAATACTAGCAGCTGACACTTTGTGCGCAATTCATAAGCTGAGATTTGTTTGCACAAAACCTAAAACAATTCTGAAAGTAAACAAACCTGTAATCTATTCAGACATTTTCTGAAAAGGGCTAATTTTAGCAAATAGATTGCGGATAGTTAACTGTTCACCCAGCTCTAATATAAACATTATGCAAGAACTAATTGCTAGACATATAAATATAAACCACAATCATGCAAGTGCTTACAGTGGAATGTTCAAAAACACTTAGCACTGGACTAATTGATCCCAACTGATGTCAATGGGAACAGAATTAAGTCAACACAGTACTTTTGAATTTTCGCCCTTTCACCCCGCATAGTGTGGTTTTTTTTTCTTGTTTTTTTTTCCCCAGTGAGAATATTCCATTGTCTACTCTTGACAGTCAAGGCAATAATCTACCTAAGTGTGTACAATATTGACCCATAAGTGGCTAATCATGCAATAATGGAAGATTTAATAAATTGCAGTTATTAAACGTATGTCAGTACTTTTGTCTGTAAGTTATCAATGAATTTTAATAAACATGAAAATGAAGTTGATCCAATTCAGACATGGTCTTTGATGATGTCTCTAAAAATGTTGTGTTCTGTGTTGTTTATTTTATAGACCTCTATTTAAGGGAATAACTTGAGGCAAATGCACATTTGTTTGATAGTAATCAAATACCATCAGGTTATGACATCTTATTAACCTCGTAAAAGTTATTTTATCAGTCTAATTAATTAAACACATTTGCAAACAAAGCCTTCAGATTATCAACAATAGTTAATGGTTTGTAGCATTGTTAACACATTCACTATATAGCCACATAAATATTAATAAGTTAATAAACAGTTGTCACAAACATATTAATGAGCTGACTTCCTTGTGAATATTTCAGTACTAAAGAACCGAACATGCAGAATGTGATACCACCACCAATATACAGTAGTTTTTCCCTTACCCCCATTCATCTGTACTAACACTGTAGATTGCAGCTCCTGCCCTCTCCACCCACATGAGAGATACCAGTGGAAGCAGCTGTCATCACACTCAAATCTCAAAGCCAGGTCTGCAGGGTTCATGGCAGTGGCCAGGCCTGCTAAACTACTGAGAACTGCTTACCAAGGACCCATTAAGCCCAGCCCCATGGAAGGCAGGTATAATAGGACAGGAGAGGATCTGCCTAGGGGCAGAGCCAGGGCTAACCTCCCTAAAGGAGGCTCCCCAAAGCCTCCTCGGGTTCTGTATTGGAGGAGTCCCAGAGCAGCTGATTGGCCTGCTGGCCCTACTTAAGCCAGCAGCAGGAAGAGGAAGCTGTCTGAACAATTTATCTCTACCCTGCTCTTGACTGTATGCCCCACAACTTGATTTCCAGGCATCCTCCCCTGGCTTGACTACTGGCATCTGATGTGAGGTTCCTGACCCCCAGTTGTTTCCTGCTTCTAACTCTTTTGGTGTCCTGAGCCAGTTTGGTTGTGGTACCTGACTCATGGAACTAGAACTCATGGTTCTGATCTTAAGTTTGTCTCCTGCTTCTGATCGCCTGACCCAATTGCTTCTTGACTTCGATTGTGTGACTGTGGATTCTAGTTCTGACCTCCAAGTCTGACTGTCCACAACCCAGCCATGACCACTTGTTCAGACAGCTTCCTGTTTCTGCTGCTGGATTAAGGAGGGCCAGCAGGCCAATCAGCTGCTCTGTGACTCTGCCAATAGGGCCTCGGGTGGATCTTCAAACTGGGGCTGGACTTTATGGGTCCTTAGTAAGCAGTTGACAGTAAGCTTAGCAGGCATAGGGTGGGAGTGTGGCCACTCCCATGAACCTTGTGGACCATGGGTTTGAGACAGCAGTTTTCCGGGTGGCTTATACATGGACTTTACCCCCCAAAGCACCATACACACATGTTGCAACAGAAGCTAGAACTGATGGTAGCCAAAATGAATATACAACCTGCCAGCCACTTCTCTACTCTTCACACCACATGAGACCACACCTGATTTGGGATACTTAGGATTTCCAAATCCTCCGTTTAATTCCCCAAACACAAATCCACCCCAGGAGAAACATTGGTCTAGATCAATATTTCAAGTATTTTAAGCTCTAAGACATGAAAAAAATCTGGTATTTGCTCTGCAAAGTGCCTAGTGTAGTGTGGGAATTCAATAATTGTTAAATAATCACCAGTGTGGCCCTATAACATTTTCTGCTGCCTTGCTATTTATGAGTATAATTAATCCACTACAGGTGAGCTACACCTCACCTTTGACTGGATAGTTTTTCTTTTCATTTCTAGTTCACTGCCCTGGACCATAAATTCTCCAAACATATTGCTACTACATTTTCCTCCCTCTCTCTGCATCATGGACTGATTATGAAATGATACACTGCTTTCCTTGCATAATACGGCTCATTAATCTGATACATGGGTAGCAAGTCACAAGAGAGATTTTTAAAGTGTCATTGCTTTCAAAGGAGGGGCAGCTCCTTTGAAACAACAAAACAACAACAAAAACAGACTATTAAGTAAATACATTGATGTGGCAATGTAAATTTCCAAGGATGTTCCAGCAATGACAAATATTTATGGAGAAATATATACATAGGCTGACAAGGATTTCAAGCTAATGCAATTGGGAAGTTGGGACCTGATCCAAACTCTATTGAAGTCAATGGAAAGAGTCCCATTGACTTAAATGATCTTTGGATCAGGCACTGTCTCAGCCAACTTGTAAAGGAAATTTATTTTTGGAGAGACAAGGGAATTGAAATACCCATGCAATTGAATTGCTTCAAACAGCATGACAATACCAATTTCTCCCAGTAAACTCAAGCCTTTAATTATTCTATCTGAAAACTGTCACATTTCCCTTGCTCCCTTCAGCTAGGAATTTGATTCACCCCGTGTGTGTGTGTGTGTGTGTGTGTGTGTGTGTGTGTAGATGTGTGAAAAGAAATGCCACAAATTTTCATACTTTGCCCAAACGCTCACAAGGTATACACTGATTAAGTCTTTTTGCTATTTCTCCTTGCTTCCATCTGTTAAGATAGTAGTGCATCACAGGCTGGTTGGATATCTGTGTTAGATGGTAGACTATGTGCAGCGAATGACTGGTGATCTTGTAAGTCAGTGAGAGCACAATCTTTTGGGTGGGGAAATCTGAAAGAAGAGAATAAACTTTATCACACATGCTGAAAGATACAGTGTTGTTTGAGGAGAAACCCTTGAGCAGCAGAGGCAATGGAATACATGGGAGGTAACTTTTCAGAACCATATTCATTGGATTAGATGTTCATGGTTCATTCTATTAACATGAACTGTGTGCTGTGCATAATGCTTGCAGTTTACCTACTTGATTTTATAGTCAATTTTGAACTATTGGTAAGAATGTTGAATTGTAAAGGGAATCTGGGGAGCCTCATGAAAACTGTCTGAGGTTGTAAAAATGCATTTAACAGGGAAATACTAGTCAAAATAAGTGCATATGAAGACAGTCCGATGGCTCTGTCAGTCACAGAGTCACAGGGAAGGATAGTTATAGATGATGTGGAGGAATTTGTTTGGAACCATGTCTGGGGTCTTCCCAATGGAGGGATGGGAACAATGAATTCGGGAGGAATAAGGAGGAGATGAGGGAGTCTGTCAGGAGAAGGAATGGCTAACATGATATCAGAGAGAGTGTATGTCTCTAGATAGAAGAATTTATTCTGCTGGGAGCAGCACATATAGGATTCTAAGACACTTCCTTTGTACCTTTATCCTATTTTCTGCTGAACTTTCTAAGATAATCAACAAACAGAAGCAAATTTGTCTCCAGATTACACTGCTCTACAGCCAAAATGCTTCTGAAATAAATGTAGTCAAACTTTACTAATTCTGGGTCACTGACAACGAAAATGATGCTTAAAATTGTTGATTGGCTCTAGTTTTCAAGATATGCTTTGGGTCAGTATATACAACCCTTGACTTGGGAATGGTGGAGGATAAGTGAGTTATAAAGGGAAGGGATCTCAAGTTAAACCAGAAATGACTAAAATGCATCTTTGACTGGATCTATGAATAAATCTATGACTGGGTTTGGACAGTACTTGCTTTTTAGGCAAAACAATGAATGATGCAATCTGAAGCTGGTATTGCATCATACATGATATGAATTGCATCATGTTATTCCTAGAAGTCATGGATGATGCAATCATAACGAAGCTTACATCACTCTGCTGAACAAATTGCCCTATATCAGCTCTAGAAATCATACAGTGTCGTGCTCTCTTATTTGTCAGTGTTTGATTTTGCAAAGGGACACATTTCTGTTTAGCCAAAGTGAGCAGAGATGCCTCGTACTTGTGTGAACAGTGCAGATAACTTCTGCTATGTTTGTGGTGAAGTGACTTTTGCATCACAAAAGCGCATTATAACCACTATGGTTAAGAAAGCCTATCACCTTTATTTTGGCTGCAAAATTGGAGATACGGACAAGAGGTGGGCCCCACACATGTGCTGCAACACTTGTGCAACAAATCTTCACCAGTGGTTGAACAGGAAAAGGAAATCTATGCCTTTTGCAGTGCTAATGATTTGGAGAGAGCCAACAGATCATACCAGCAATTGTTACTTCTGCATGGTGCCTCCAGTTGGGAAAGGTGTGTCAAAGAAGAAAAAGTGGACTGCGCATTATCCAAACATTCCATCAGCTATACGCCCAATACCCCACGGAGAAGGACTGCCGGTTCCTCATGCACCAGAATCATTCTCACTTGAGTCAGACGAGGAAGAGGATGAAACTTCTGGTCCTGAACCATCAATGTCACAGGACCCACATTTTCTCCCATCCTCCTCCTCTGAACCACACCTTATAACACAAGGTGAACTGAATGACCTTGTCAGGGATTTGGAACTACCCAAGAGTAAGGCAGAGCTGTTGGGCTCCAGACTACAGCAGGGGAATCTCCTGGCAGGTGATGTTAGGGTTTCCACGTTCCGTGACCGTCAAAAGGATCTTGACCCATTCTTCTTCATGGAAGGTGATCTTGTAGCCTGCAACAACATCGACGGTCTGATGGCAGCCCTCAACATCGTTCACGATCCAGATGAGTGGAGACTGTTCATTGATTCATCGAAGATGAGTCTTAAAGCTGTTTTACTGCATAATGGCAATGTTTTGCCATCAATTCCAGTTGGTCATGCAGTCCATATGAAGGAAACCTATGACAACATGAAACAACTTTTGAGGTGCATAAACTGACCAACATCAGTGGCAGCTTTGTGGCGATTTGAAGGTTGTTGCTCTCTTGCTTGGTCTGCAGACTGGATACACAAAGTACTGCTGTTTTCTCTGTGAATGGGATAGTCGTGCAAGAGATTCCCACTACATCAAGAAAGATTGGCCACTCCAACAGTCATTGGAGCCTGGGAGGAAAAGTGTTCAGCATCCACCACTTGTTGAATCAAGGAAGATTTTGTTACCACCCTTACACATCAAGCTGGGTCTGATGAAGAACTTTGTCAAGGCCATTGACAAAACACAAGCAGCTTTCAAGTACCTCCGTGGAAAATTTCCAAGGTTAAGTGAAGCTAAGATAAAGGACGGTGTCTTTGTTGGTCCTCAGATTCGTGAACTTCTTCAAGATGATGCATATGACCATGCACTGCGTGGCAAGGAAAAGACGGCATGGAAAGCCTTCCAGTTAGTGGCAATACATTTTCTCGGAAACAACAAGGCAGACAACTACAGGTTGTTGGTGGAAAACCTCCTCAAGGCATACAAAAGCCTTGGTTGCAACATGTCACTAAAGATGCATTTTTTGCACTCTCGTCTAGATTTTTTTCCACCCAACTGCGGAGCAGTGAGCAACGAGCACGGCGAGCAATTTCACCAGGACATTGCAACAATGGAGAAACGCTATCAGGGCAAATGGAGTCCATCAATGCTTGCAGACTATTGCTGGACAGTGACAAGAGATGCTCCATTTAATGAATACAAGAGACAAGCCAAGAAGCGCTGAGTAGACATTGAATAGGACTAAACTATGTACATAATAGATTTTTTCCCTTTTTGTTTCATAATAAATTTTATTTATATAACCCTTTTGCTGATTTTTAAAGTGTTACATAAACAGGACAGGTGAAATATTCTCATGTAAAGCAACCATAAACACATGAAAAGACCTAGGTTTACAATTTATGATTAAAACTCTATCTACACAATATACATAGACATAAAATTCAAAAACTTAAATATCTTAGAAACAGTAGCCAATCAGTTGTTTTAAATGTCATATTTGAATTCAGCACATCAAAATACATAATAAATAGCACATTTTATCTCTGAAGCAGACGACTTCTCAAAAATTGTAGATCAGTGTTATCACTAATGTGGTTTCCCTCATTTAAAAAATGCCAAAAAAATATATTTTTAAAGAAATTGAAACTTTTTCCAACAATTTTTCAAGACATACAATTTGTAGAAACAAGCCCTTTTCGGTAAAAAGCTTCATTTTTGACAAATCAGCATTTTGCTGAAGAAATCCCAACCAACTTCAGTGAGTACAAATAACCATGAAAATGTGTAGAATGATAGCAAGTAAAATCTTGGGTTGCGTCTACAAATGCTAGATTTTGCATGCACAAATGAGCATGCCTGCAATGGTAGCAGAGACACTTATTAGAGGTCCACCCAAAAACAGGTGCTGAAAATCCTTTAGTTTGTTCCCCAGGATTAATGGAAGGACATGAGACTCACTGTAATATGTATTTTTAGTTTCCTTCTTGAAACCAATGTTCTTATCTGAAATCTGTTTTAAAAATGAGAAAAATTGTACAGCCAATGGAAGAACTTTATAGCAAATCTAAAAAAATATATACACCTTTCTGGGAAAACATGGCAGTTATTCTCTTGGTTTTAGAGATGGAAAGTATTTTTTCTTGGCACCTTAAAAAAAAAAAGTTTTCAATGTATTCCAAAAGAAAAACAAATGTGCATTAAAGAGGCAATCTAACAGGATAAACATAATTCACTCTATCCATTGGGCTTTTTTATACAGCAAGAATAACCTTTTGATTTTAATCCAAATGTAATGTGGAGAGTGTCTATGAGGTTGACTACATATATGTGAGACTATCCGAAATGCCATGATTTAATGTAACTTGAACTCCTGCAATGCATAAATCATGTCAGAGGTAGTACAACACTGCCATTTTTCCAAAGGTAAAAAGTCCTGACTCTGGAATACACACCCTTCCAGAAGAGTATGAGATATTTTAGTCTCTGGTCTTATTCATTTTGATTTATAAAAACTAAGCTTATTACTAATGTGATAACTTTTCATTAAAACTGAAACTGGCTCAAATTCAAGTATAGAAGCCAACAAGTAACATGAATTACACTCTTCCAAGTTAAAGCCATTCATTATTTGCTTTAGAACAGAATAATTACTGGTAATATCAATTCATTTCAGGGTTATTTTTACTGCTGGCCATCAGCATAGTATCTGAATGGCTTCCATGTAAAATAGATAAGCAACAGTGAAGTCCCTAGTTGACTTCATGAGTCTTGTCCCTTTTCAAGTGATAAAGGGGTTGGGCATCTTCTGCTGGGAGGAAGGAGGCGGGGAGCTGATTTTGCAAATGTCATTCTGGTTAGCATGGCAAAGGCTTAGCAAATAAGGAAGGCTTTGGAGGATTTCCTAAAAGAGGTCAAACTTTACATTAATCTGATCTCTTCCAAAACATCCTTCCAGACATCATAGTCAAAACTTCTCAGCTGCGGCTGTGTGGTCCCTGGCTGTCACACACTTTGTAATGGCCTGGACACATTATGCAGAGCTGCAAATCCCCTTCGCAGAGGATTTAGTTATTTTGAAATTTTGAGTTTGTTCAGACTTTGAACAACTCCCCCTCCCAACATATCAAAATTCTCTGCAAATAAAAATGGAGCCCTAGCTCCAGATTAGTCTGCCTGGTAGGCTGTCCCAGAGCTGGAAACCCTGGATCCTGACTCTGGAATAGTCTGCCGACCTGTCTCCCAAAGAACTGCAGGCCTGGGAACCAGGGATGATGAGGACCCATAAGCCAAAGGGCTTCCAGTCTCTTGGCTCCCCATCAGCCCACCAGATGGACTGTTGAGGAGCTGGAAGACTATAAGCCCATGCTTCTGAAGATCCAAGCAGGCAGGCAAACTAGCAGGAACCAAGGCGGGTTTGGAGTTCTATAGAAACTTCACTAAAACCTAAGCATCTCCACAAAACATTGCTGATTTGTCAAAATCTAAAACTTTGAATGGGGTTGAGAGCTTTGTCAGAGTTTCTCTGTGCATCTAATATTATGAATGATATTCTAAATTGGATTCACAGTTATGTATGCTGAAGGTGTACTCTCAAGTAGACCTGGGTGGATGATTGAAATACAAAAGCAAGCCACCTAGAGCAGTTTCATTTCGGTCAAACCCAGGCATACATGCACCTATAGCAACCTGTGCTGTGATCTGATAATCAAAGAAGTGTATGACAGGGTGTGACACGGACATACCCCAGTAAGTTCATTATCCCTGTGTCCCACCATCTTCTCAATATCTCACCAAAGGTGGTCATGTGTGGTTTCTGTCAAAAGCTAAGTGCTAGCTGATTGTCACAGTTATTGTGAGATGTTTATACTGGAAATAGATTAAGAGATATGTAGAATATTAGGTTGCAATATTGTTGAAGTGAGACTGGTCACCCGAGGCAAAGTGGGGTCTCAGGGCTATCTCATTCAACATTGAGAACAATGGGCATCGGTGGAGACAATCTGTTTTCTCTCTGGACCAGGTCCAGGCTTGAGGATTTACAAGGAAAGTCTCTGGATAAGGGAAGCCTTGGGGTAAGAGATAATAGTCTGCAACTGTAAAAGAGAACAGGAAAGGCCACATGATTTTTATCTATTACAGAGGAGAAACTCTTTTGGTATGGGTGGCTTACGGAGCCCAGAGTGAAGCACTTGTGTCGCCCACGCACAGTAAGACAGTTTGGGTTAATTTTATGCAGGTGTGAAAAAAGTGAGTTCCTTAGACTGGGCCTGTTCATATTCATAATGATGTGATAACTGTGGAGAGACATCACTTGCAGTAGGAGATCGCGGCAAAATGTTAGTTTGCAGTTTTTTCCTAAAATACTAAGTATGGTTCTGCCATTCAAGATAATCTTTGTCTATGAATCTGAGTCCTACATAATTTACAACACAACACCTGCAACATGGGCAGCACATAAAGCAATTCCTGAAGGTAAACATTGGACATGTACTCTGATCTCAGCAGATACCTCTACCTCACTATGAGGCAACGTCAAACTGTATAATTCCTCAATACTATGAAAAGCTTCTTTATAGCCAGCGGTGGCGACCATTGTTGTGGTATCCCTCTATTGAAGGATCAAAGAATTTTCTATTAAAATAGTTACCTTTGTAATCAGATACTGAGAAGTACTGTACAAACATCTTCAGCTCTTTGCAATTATATTTTTGTTTCTCCAACCTCTTCTCCAAATTCTTAAATTGTTTCTTTTGCCTTAGTTATGCATTAGTGGATACTAATGAAGGACATTCACTGAAACATCAACAATATATTTTTTCTTTATAAATGTTTAATATAATTGAGATTTTAAAGTAAAAGTTATCACTAAAATAAGATACTTTGGAACTGCTTATTTCTTCCAGTTTAGGCCGTTGAAGCCCAATTCCTTTATGAGGACTTTGTGCACTCATCTTTATCAAATATCCTTAATACACTCAAAGTTTAGTCATTTCAGCTGTGCTTTCTTGGGGTTAAAAAAAGAATGCATGTATAATACTTTATTGCTATATTGACCTGCCATGACTTCATTCAGCCATGGAAAAAGAGTAACATGGATCTGCTCTTACCTATCTGCTGCCACAGGCAACATGCATAGGAAGTTGCTTCAGAGACAGTTTTGGTGATGTTCTTAAAGGTAGCAGAGGTAAAACTGAATTGGCCATGTCCTCACTGGTTCTCCACTTGTGAGGTACTCCCTTCTCTTCATGTGTCACTATATAATAACTGCATCTGTAATTTTCACTCCATGCATCTGAAGAAGTGAGGTCTTTTTACCCACAAAAGCTTATGCCCAAAATAATCTTAGTCTTTAAAGTGCCACTGGACTCCTTGTTGTTTTTGTGGATACAGATTAACACGGCTACCCCCAATACTTAATAGAATAGGAAAAGTTCATAAGGACTTTGTACTGATTTACTGTGGTCATTGTTTCTTCATGCTGAGGCATTGATATTAGAAACTGATCTTTTGGTTAAACAGTACCTTTTGTTCATAATTTTCAAATTTGTTAAATTTAATGTGGTTATTATGACATGTAGTTACTTCTAGTTACCTTGGGTGTTAGCCAGATGTTGCTTAATGCAACTGTTTTTAAAGAATAATTTGGGGTGTACATTTCTGGAATAGAGAAGCAATTATTTGGTTGATAGAGCATGTTAGTCTTCTCAATATTGAACGAGAGTCCTAGGCTTCGGTAAGCTTGTGCAAGAAAATCCAGTATGGACTGAAGGTCATTCTCAGTGTGCATGAGGATGACACAGTCATCAGCATACTGAAGCTCAGTAATGGAGAAGTACTGTAAGTGTGGATGTGGAGCATATAAGTCCACACTTTTCTGTTACTAGTTAGTTAGGTTCTCTCACTGTTATTTTTATGGTACTCACTTTGAACAAATCTTAATTTTGAATACCTTTTTGTCTTGATATTTTGTGCAAATGTACAGAAAAATACAATTTACTCTCCATGGGACTCTTACAATTCTTGAACATCTAACTGAATTCGTCTTAAGGAAACTGCCATGCCAGGGTTAAGTTGAGGGACCTAAAGGATCCCAGTGCACCTGTGGAAAATTTCCCTAGGATAAAGGCATTTATATACATGAGTGGCTGCGTGCATGCACACATACTCAGAGTGAGTTCTTATCTCTAGTGATTTCAGGATCCTGATAGGAATGGAGCTGAACAACTTTTGGGAATATTTCTGAATAAGTTTTCCTCTTAAATGTAAAATTTATTGAGAAAATAGCAGACAGCTCTGAACGGTTTTGCCAGATATTACTATTCTATTCTTGAGTTGCTTCTTATTGATTGTGTATTCTGGCTGCATATTTAGAGCTATATTTGACAGTGTTGGTAATGAAAGACCCCTTCTTAAAGATGCTGAGCATGTCACTTTCCTGAAAATTAATTTACAAAACTTCCTGAGATCTCCTTGTGCACCTTCCCCTCCTCCCCGAAGTTGAAGTAAAGGATGTAATACTAATGAGAAACTCAAATACCACTCTGACTTATAGATTAGCAATTGTCAGGAAGTTCAGATAATGGTATTCCTAATAACAGTTAAGTGCTCAGGACCGGATAAGAAAATTCTAGATTTGTGTTTCTCTGTGTGTATGTCTCCCTTATGGACAGTTAATAATAAATATTTTATTCAAAACATATATCCATTACTTTGTCTTTCTCTTCAACTTATTCCTGTGGCCCTGTCCTGGAAAACTGACAGATGGCAAGCCATCGCGGGATTTGCTAAGTCTCAAACCCCTTCATTTGCTGTTTTCTAGTTATATTATTGTCTCCCATCTGATTTTCAGTGGTTGTGCAGACCCATTAATTAGTAGTTAATAGCAAAATAATTTGACCATCCAATAACCGAATAGTTTTAAGTTATGAAGTGAGTTGGTTATCTGAAATAAATAGGTACTTTTTACTATCTGTAGAGAATTCATTCTGGCAGCTGTTATTAGCATAGCCTGACTTATCTAGTAGAGATGGGCAGAATCAATCAGACAATCACTTCACTTCATACAGCTCCCGTAATGCAATCACTCCAAAGCACTTCATAACAATAAAACTAAAACAGACATGAAATGAATAGCAGATGCCAGACATGGCTGGGTTTCTAAGGACAACCATAATCCCCAAATATTACTCAACACTCCAAATTGTCTGGGCTGTTATGTTAGCTCATCATCACTGTGCTGGGCAGTCAGCTCCATCTGATATGTTGGTACCATTCTTGGTAGTACATCACATACATTTAAACAAGTGAAATTACAGATTACAATTTACCTCCTCTGTCAATGATCTATTGTCTATGTCTCTAGGAGGAAGTGTAATTATTTGGAGGAGCCTTTTAAAGGTGTCTTGGTACATGATAGGGAAATATAATTTTAGGTGAAGTATGAATGTTGAAATGAGATTTTCTGTTATTGATCTCTTCATGCAAGTTAAATCCTGGCTATAATTTGTCATCTGGAAAGAAATAGTGTATGTGCAAGATTAGTCAGGCCTTGAAGTCTGTAGAGATTTCATAGTAGGGTATCTGTAAGCATAGAAAATTATGGGCAAATCCATGGCTTTATATAATCTTGTCCACAGTGGAGCCAGTATAGTTCCACTGAACAGAGGCAGGATGCCAGGAGCATGCATAGATCAGGGTCAGGGTTTGTTGAGGGTTGCTATGTTTTCCCTTAGTGCCCTCCTTGCTCTTTATGAAGGGGCCTCAGGAACCACGGAGACTACAGTAACCTCTGTATCATGGCCAGTGGAACTGGAGTCAAAGGACCCATGTCCCCTAAGCAATAGTCCCTTCAGGGAACATCAATGGAATTGGGAGCAATGAAGTCACGTGGGCAGAGCATTCCACAGTGTTTTAATGAAGTTCCACTTATTCAGCTGACCTGGCGGTCAGCCTCACTCTTTTGCATTGTAACGTAGTGGCAGTGTCTGAGCTATGAGTTCTCTGAAATGCAGCAGCTGGCAGCGTGAACCATGGAACTCAGTCTGAAGCTGCCACAGTCTGGATTTTGCAGATGCAAACTTAGCCCAGTGATGGCCCTGGTATAAACTGTACATAGACCTGGCTGTGCAAGAAGAGGACAACAGCAGGAAAGTAAAAAGGGGACCTCCCTTGTAACCTTTAGCCCAGCAGTTAATGTACTTGCCTGGGATATGGGAAACCACTGATTCAAATCCCCCCGCCAACTTATGAGAGCGAGGGATTTGAACTGGGATCTGCTACCTTTCCAATGCATGCTCTACCCATTGGGATATGGAGGGGGGGTTCCCTCAGTCTCTCCTGTTGAAGTTGTTCCACTGTGGATAAACAAGGAATCATTGCACGCACAAGAGAGTGTGCATAAGTGACTTGTAGCCTGATGGATAGAGCACTCGTGGAGAGTCCCAGGATCCTGTCCCTCTGCTCTAATGATTTTTTTAAGTTATTTATCCACAGTGGAACATCTTCAACAGGAGACACTGAGGAAGCTCCATATCAGAATATCCAATAGCCTGGTAATTCTTCCTCACAGATGGAAGAGGGACTTGAACTAGGAGTCTTTAGGGTTGCCAGCTTTCTAATTGTTGAAAAGTGAACATCCTTGCCCCGCCCCCTGCCCTGCCTCTTCCCCAAAGGCCCTACCCCCCTGCACACTTCTCCCCCCTCCCTCCATTGCTCGCTCTACACCCATGCCCATCCCCGCTCATTCCCCACTCTCCCGGGACTCACCTGCTGCCTTCCAAGACAGGCTGCGAGGATCTGACATGGAGCCTACCCGCCAGCCCAATTGGGGCACAGCAGGGCTGGGGAGGGGGGGAGGGGCACAGTAGGACATGGTGGGGTTGGTCCCTGGAGCCAGGGGGCAAGGAAGGGTTGGTTCCCTGTAGCGAGGCGCCGGGGCAATTTGGGCACAAGGGGTGGGTGGACAGGATTCCTCCTCTCCCTCTCCCAGTGGTGGCACCTATCTCTTGAAACCCAATCCAGAAACCAGCCATTGCTCTCTGTCAGGCTTCAACAGCTGAGCGCAGAGCAGCTCCTCCATGTGGCTCCAGCCGCAGCTGCTGCTCTTCCCACTCCACAGTGGCAGAGGCTTGTTACTGTGGCCAGCCAGACTTTTAGTGTCTGGTCAGCTGTGCTGACTGGACACTGACAGGTTCCCATTTTGACTGAATGTTCCGGTCAAAAACTGGACACCTGGCAACCCTAGGTTTTACACATCGTACGTGAGTACCACTGGGCTAAAAAAATATGAAGGATGGCCACCTTCCTTCCTACCACCATTGTTTTGTACAAACTCACCTATCTGGACCTGTGACAGAGTGCTGAGAGTCAGTAGGTGACCAAACACCGTAATCACATAAGTATTAATTTGCCCCACCAGGAAACGCCAGATGGAGAAGGAGAGTACTTAATTCCTGAAGCAGAATCGGGGTTGATGAGCTAAGGAGCTAATTATCCCACTGGCTGGGGAGGAAGGAAGGGAGGAAAGACTAGCACAGCCTAGAAGAAGAAAGGTCTCAGCGTGGCAAGGGTTCTTCCTTGAGAAAGGGCTAATGATTAGGAAAAGCTATAGTCTTGATGCAGGGGATTGTGATGGTAGTTTGGTGAAGATAAGAAATAAAACTCAGATGATAGCCAATCAAAAAGCATCCAAGGCTGTTTGTGAGGTCTCTCAGAACAGGAGAGGGGCCTGCTCTGTTATAGGTGAGGTGTGCGCACACTTACCAGATCAGGCCCAAGAGGCAGCTTAGGTGGATGAATGCCTATTTTTTTTCCAGTTTGTGCATCACAATGGGGCTTAGGTATCTGGATGCCTGGAGGAACTAATTATCCCACTGGCTGAGGAGTGGGTTGGGACTGCAATGCATGTGGTTAGAGGCAGAAATACAGGTGCCTAGGGAACCTGTACTGCAAAAATTTAGGCACCAAGCAAGTTTAGGTGCTTACTGGTTCAGCAGCAGTATGAGGCCTGATTCTAGGATTTAGGTGCCTAAAGTGACAATTAAGCACTGAAGTCTTTTGTGAATCTAGCCCCAAATGTTCACAGGGGCTGGGATTTACACACAAATGAACTGGTTGGTTCCACTCAGAGAATTCATATGGAACTGGGATTATACAGAACAAATATAATGGAGTAATTTCACTTCATATAGTCACTGGCTTAATTAGCATAAATGTTGCTACTATTTTGATGTGGAATTGAGACAACAAAAAAAGTTGAAGGATATTTTTTATCACTTAGCTACAGGTTGGGCTAGAAAAAATACTCTCTGGTACGAAATAAGATGCAGTATTTGATCATATCCTATAAGCTTTTCCTGTTTTGCTACTGTGGAGCTTGGGCCCAGAAGGTGCTGAGCACCTGATACTTTCAGTAACTTCTGTAGGGAACTAGACTGCTCATCTTTTTTACAGGATCAAACCCTTAAAATGTATTTCTGTTGTTTATATGCATATAATCTTTGATACACTCTAAACACAAATACCTTTAATGATTCACATACAAATTCTGTAGATTTTTGGAGGGTGTTGAATCAGCAGTGTTTGTGTGAGCAGGTTGGGTTATATTCATGTGGTCATTTGAAGGCAATGAATACTGTTGTCATAGCGACTGGAGAACGTGGTCAGAACAACTAATGGCAAAGGGCCTTATACTTAGTTCAGAAAGTCTTCAGTGCTTTTCTGATTTCTTACACACAACTTGCATATTGTACCTTTTCAAAATTCAGCTCATTTGTCTGACAGACCTAGCCTCGTCTTCTGTTACTCAGCTAATTATAGGGATTGGTTTTGGAGTAGAGTATCGCTGCTAGCTAGAAGTAGCTGGCAGCTGTATACTTTCCAGAGCTATCCCAGAATGATTGTTATCAATCAGTAGAATAATGGATTGATAGAGCCAAATTCTCCTTTCAGTTACACCAGTGTAAATATGAAGCTATTTCTGGCACAGATTCTGAAGAGCAGTTTAGCCACTCAGGACAGGAGGTACAAAGGTGGCTTAGGTTATATTTGCATTTTCCTGAACTGGTGGTCAGTGAAAACTAGAGCTGAGTTCTATTTGATGCTGGTAACAGAGGCGCCATTCTGGCAGCCAAATATTGCAAGGGCATAGGGAAAATGCTCATCATGTCCTTTTTGCCACTCCATATACACCACAGGCCTGAGAAGGATGTTATATAGGAGCTGGGACAGCATCCCTGTGATAACAGGTTAGTCCTCCACTAGCTGCTAAATGTCTTGGGACTAGCATAATAGACAATAGGCTCTAGTCTTTGTATCTGCATTTCCACTAATTCCTGACTAAGAGTCATGATAAAATCCTGAACAGAAGGGCAACCTCAATTTAAATTTCCTTTGAAAAATAAAAAGAACTCCAAGATGGAACATTGACTACCTATTGCAAATTTTAAGTGTTATTGACGTGTTCTCAACTTGAAAAGCCATTTTATTTTTTATCTTTTTAAAAAATTTCTCTGTTTAGGAGCTGTTTTTTTCCAGTTGAAATAGTGTGGTGAGCCTGCACAGATGAAAAGTTTTCTAATGACTGAATTCCCTCCTGCTGTTTTCACAGAAAGAATGAAAAAAAGGGAAGTTTGAATCATATGAAAAGATATCTTATCTCCAGCACATCAGTCTTTGTGATGATCTAGTTTAACAGGCTATTAGTACATTAAGCTATGTAAATTTTGAAATATAACAATGTTCTGAAGCACAGCTAAAATGTTGTTTTCATTTTTCCTATGCACACACACACTAATTTGTATTTGTATTTTTTTTTTTTTTTTTTTTGCAAATAAAGTCAAGATAGGTTCAAGTTTTAAGTTTAAGCTCCAGCAATATTGAAAGGATAATCACTGAATTAATTAGCATCAACTTAAATCTTGAAGTAAAATAACACCCTGCAGCTATTTATTATTTTTATATTTATTTCCACACATAATTATTTTTCTCTCTTCAAACATAACAAAATCAAAATTAGATCAAGACGTACCAAGAGTGTGGTGTTTTTTTTGTTTTGTTTTTTGAACTTTCATATAACTAGGTTACAGCATCTTTTGCTATTGCATTTGAACAGTTGGAGACCTTTTTAAACTTTATCTATAACTCTAAAGCCCACTATAAATGGGACTGGATTGAAGCAAGAACCTGATTAGAGTCATTTTGTGATGGCATTAAGTGCAACACTGGTAGAACTTAGTGATGCAGGCACTGCATTATAGTCACTATAGAAGCAAGTGCTACATTCAGCATCTCAAATTGTTTTAATAAAATGTTTCCTGATTACTGAGAGTGCAATAGCAATGAGGTACTGTCAATGCAACAAAACCACTATCTGAAATAATTATAGAAAACTACACCCAACATAAATCAAGACGCAACCTAATAACTAAGTTTGAAGAAAATTGAGAAAGTCAGTGCTGTATTTGTGTTCATTTGCTTGTCCTAAAGATCACCGTTTTCACTCAAGTTTCCCACACTGAAATTAGTACAGTCTTCCCCAAGATATAGTGATCAACCAAAGTGTTTTAATTTCATTTGTCAATGATGCACAGATTAAAATTACCACGAAGAGTCCTTTTTGCTTCCCCTGATATGTCTGCTTGTCTGGGTAATTTCAAAGTCATGATGGATGTCTAAAAATTTCCTATATTATAATGTGAGCCAGACATCACTCACCTCTTCTGCTAGTCTTTTGGGGTCTCCTTGTACAGTAGAACTGAGCAAATAATTATAAAATATACTTTATTCAACAACTTGAGCCTTTTGTTTTTTTCACTTGAAGAATTTTAGCAACCACTCAGTTATTATTGTGATGGATACTAATACAAGAACCCAGATAGGAGCTACAAGCAGCTCATGATTATCTCAAATGTATTTGTTTGTTTGCAAATAGTGATCTCTTTGGCTTGCTATTGAGTACTGAATCCTTGAAATGTTAGGTGCACTGCTTAGCTGCAAGTAGCCACACAAGTCAGAAAGTACAGTTTTTTGGTCCTTGGATTGTGTAAGTGTAACACTTTTTTGCAATGAAGTTTGGGGTGTGAATGCTCATGAAAGGACAATTTTTAATTCACTTTCTCTGAGTATTTGAGTATTTAAGTATAGAAGCTTAATATTAGTATTGTATGGCCAAAGCAAACTTGAATTTAAATTGGGATAAATATTCATAAACAGTTGTCTGCATGATTTGCTCAGCTGTTTTATGACCATTTCTCCCATGGTTAGGTGTTTGGGTGTTCAGATGCTGTTTCTATCATTTGAATCATTTGCCAGTGTAATCATAGAAGATTAGGGTTGGAAGAGACCTCAGAAGGACATCTAGTCCAACCCTCTTCTCAAAGCAGGACCAACCCCAACTAAATCATCCCAGCCAGGGTTTTGTCAAGCCAGGCCTTAACCTCTAAGGATGGAGATTCCACCACCTCTCTAGGTAACCCATTTCAGTGCTTCACCACCCTCCTAGTGAAATAGTGTTTCCTAATATCCAACCTAGACCTCCCCCACTGCAACATGAGACCATTGCTGTTCTGTCATCTGCCACCACTGAGAACAGCCGAGCTCCATCCTCTTTAGAACCCCCCTTCAGGTAGTTGAAGGCTGCTATCAAATCCCCCCCTCACTTTTATTTACTGCAGACTAAATAAGCCCAGTTCCCTCAGCCTCTCCTCGTAAGTCATGTGCCCAAAGTCATTTTTGTTGCCCTCCGTTGGACTTTCTCCATTTTGTCCACATCCCTTCTGTAGTGGGGGGCCCAAAACTGAAATGGACTATGCCTTCAAACTCTTCAAAAATGTTGCTAATGTAAGTCCCCACCTTTCTTTTACAAGGTCTCTGTTCATGCTTTTTTAAATCTCAGATAAACCATATTACAGTCATTAATGCTAAAATGTCAGTTCTTGCCAACAGTCACCTCTCCACTTGTTAATATGTGAGATGGCACATCACTTTTCCTATACCTAAAATAGGAAATAATTGTAGGAATGGTGCAGAGTCTGTTGGCAAGTGTTTGAATTGACAACATTAACTTTTAGCAGTGATCACTCTAGCTAATAATGCCATTCTGAGATGGTGTCTATGCATGCACAGTTAATAGACTTTCTTTGGTACATAATGGTGTTGCTAGTTACTTGATGTGGAATCTGATGTTAGCAGGGGGATGCTGAGTCTAAGAGAAAAGACAGCTAAAATGGTGTGTGTGTGTGTATGTGTGTGTGTGTAAACATGTGTGCACAGGAGTAGAATAAATACAGGAAAAGTAAGCTTCTGACTCAACACACTACATACCAGTCAAAATCCAGTCTGGTAATAGGGCCCATTATGAGTAAAGAAGTGTGTTATCTACGAAGTTCAGATCTAGATTTTAAACTTCCCCAAAGCTAAGTGCTGTTCAAGATCTAGTATCTTATTTTGATCCTGTTTCTAAGAAAGTGGATTTATGAGTGTTTAAACAATCATCTGCCTTTCATCCTTTTGGCACTGAGGTATTTAGGGATACCTTCTTGTGAGACTATTTTTACTAGGATATTATAACAACCCATAATGAAGAAAATAAGTAAATTCTTCTAGAATTTGGGAATAATAGAAAATTCCACACCAACTAAACCATTTTCTCTGGGTGACTGTTACTTTATATAACAAACAATATCTGATAATATATTAAGTTTATCTCTTAACATATATTATTGTGCTGATTTTCAAACTTGCTCTAGCCAAGTCTCCCCCATCCCAGCAGCAAACCCTGCCTGGGCCTCAGTTGACCTACTTGCATGTCAGCTGGCAGGGCACTCACTGGTCAGTACATCAGAGAAACTCCCAGTAGTGTCACTATTTAATTTTATTTTCCCTGGGATTGACTAGTTGTTCAAACAGTTCACCATCAGTCAAAACAGGTAAGACAGGTCCTGCTGCCTGGCTCCTCTTAAGGCCTCTATCTCAGAGGGCGTCTGCTACTCCCTGGGCAGCAGGTATCCCCAGTCAGCTCTCATCTAGCTAGTTTGGTGGGTGTCCTTCCTGGTCCTTGCCCTGATCCAGAGTCTCCTACAAAAGCCTCCATACTTCTGCAGCTCCCACTGAATGGAACGATTTGCTGGCTTTCATGAGGACCCAGTGATCTTTGAGCTAATGCCTGGTCAGCTGCCTCCCACCTAATTCTGTGAGGCCTTTGATTATTCACTGGTGGGGCTGGGCCCAGCTCCCCTTAAAAGGGCCAATCATCCTATGACACTTGCAATCTATTTGTGTAGATATAAATAAACCTATAGTTTTGCACTTGCAATTAATGATAGAACTTAAATATGTAACTATCCTAATTATGCTGGATACAATTAGGAGAAAAAAGTGCACCCACAAATATGGAACCCAAGTGGATGGTCATTTATAAGAGTGTCTTTGTGTTTGTATTGTATGTACTGGAATATGTCATATTTGGGGGAAATGATTTTAAATACTCTTGAAACAAGTAACATAGTGTTGCTGATGTATATGGGTTTTGGAAATATATTCTATTTAAACAGCAGATTATTCTAAGGGTACTGTGTGTTGATGGTGATTTGTCATTTAACTTTTAAATATTTCATGAGATTTAAAACCAAAATCTTTTAGACATCTGGCTAAATCAAATGTCTGAAAGCATGTATGATGGACATGTAACTTGTTTATCTTATCAGAGCTAGTACAGCTCCTAAGTTTATAGCTTAGTTTTGACTAAGATAAACAGAAATAAAGAATACACTTTTCATATGGTAATAAAATTGGCGTGTGTAAATTTTCAGGATAATTATGCTATGTTTTAGGATTATATTGTTGGCAGAAAAGCCGTAAATCTAGAGCCAAAAGCTGTCAAGGTTTGTAATTGCTTCTCTATCATATAACTTGAGTTAATATTCAAAGTTATTGTTCCTGTCAGTGGTTTGAACCAAAGGCAGCAATGAATAGTATCAGTAGAAGGCCTTTGAAAATTGGCCAGGCATTCTCACGGTTCCTCATGGAACAAAGTTAAGACTAAAATCTGTCTGACTTTGAACTCTTCTAAATTAAAATTACAGCTACAACTGGCTCCTGTGAAAATAAGATGCAGAAAAGATTCAGATTTTGTGCTTTCATATTTCAATACTATTTAGAGGAAATAATGTTCTAGTCCAATCCATCTTCAGATTGTGACCTAACTTTAGACTGGCATTAAACCTTTTCTTTTGTTGAATGTATTCTTCTGTTGCCAAAGCCAGGTAAAAACGGGCAGCAAGATATTAGGTGTTATATTTTTTCTTTCATATCATAGTTTATGGTTGTTGCCAGCACCTTAGCATACAAGTATTGTAGAAAAATCATATGTATTCTCTTTTCTCTATTCCACAAGCCTGATAGTTCTTTCAAACTACACCCTACTTCTGAGCAAAATTTTAAACCCAAATATCTCACATGACTCAATCAGCATAATAACTGAGCACCACCCAAACATAGCCAATTTTTTTCCTTCCCTTTCCCTGTTCTTTGGAGAGTTCTCTGGATTAGTCCGTAGAATTATTGTTTTTTGTGAGTGTAGGGAAAAAAAATGAAGGGAAGTTGAACTGAATAAATTATTTTTGCATTTAGTTCTGGAAGTGGTGGTGATGGGAATGATCTTCTCTTGCTGGAGTGATTTTGATAATCTAGGTCCAAATCTGGTCTAGAGCTTGTTGTAATTCAGAATTTCCATCCCACAGGCAATTCTGATATTTCAATTTTGTTTTCATTTCAAATTGGGATAAAAAGTTTGTTCTGCAAAAAGTTTTGAAATTAATTCTGAAAAAAAATAAATTTAGACATGTCAAAGTATTTTGTTTTGATATTTTCAATTTAAATGCATCTTTTTGTTTGGTTGGTTTATTGAACTGCATTTTTCTCTAGTGACAGAGTGCTTCATGGAAATTTTAGTTTCGATGCTTGATGTCTCTGTAGGCCAGCCTCCCTGGCTGGATTACATTTCCCATAATGCACCCAGAGTCATGTGACCCTTATTTTACACAACTGCCAGAATAGACTTGGTCAGAGTTAAATCCTCATTGTATTATGGTAGATGTAATCCTCTAGAGAGCTTGGCCCATAGGAGAGAATAGGGACCTGAAGTATAACTTCCATTAGGCAGGGTTTATAAGGAAATGCAGTTTAATGTTTTGTTAAACTGAATCAAAATGTTTCATGGAGAGCTCTGTTCAGATGGAGAGCTCTGTTGTTCATGACTTGGTCCTTCAGGCAAGTGGCTTCTTTCTTAAATAATTAAAAAGTAAATAATCATTAAAAACAGAATAATAAAACACCTGGAAGATCATGATAGTATAGTCTAACCAGCATGATTTCTGCAAAGGGAAATAATATCTTGCTAATCTATTGGAGTTCTGTGAACACATTAACAAACCCCGACAAGAACAAGTGGACACTCAGTAAAAATGAGAGGTGGAAACTTCAAAACAGATAATATTTTCATACAATGCACAATTAGACTGGGGAAGTTGTTAGGGCCAAGACTCAGCAAAATTTTTAAAAGGAGTGGAAATGTTTATATATATATATAAGAATATCCAAAGTTGTTATTGCTAACACATTTTTTGAAAGAGTTATTAAACCTCAAGTGTTTGGTTTAAACCGATCTCTAACTGTTGGAAATTAAGAGGACGACGTGTGTGTGTGTGTGTGTGTGTGTGTGTGGTGGGTGGATGAAGAGTGCAGACTAACACACTCCAGCTGCAGGATTCATACAACTTCCTTTGAAGCATCTGGTGCTGACCATTGTCAGAGATGCAATATTGGATTAGATGGACCTTGGGTTTGATCCAGTATGATGGTATTTCATGGTGTTGTAATTGTAGGGGTCCTGACCCAATAAGAAGTTGTGGGGGGGTCGCAAAGTTATTGTGTGTGTGGTGGTGGGGGTTGCGGTACTGCTGCCCTTACTTCTGCACTACTGCTGGTGGGGTGCTGCCTTCAGAGCTGAACACCCAGTCAACAGCTGCTGCTCTCCAGCCACCAGTTCTGAAGACAGAGCAGAAGTAAGGGTGGCAATATTGCAACCCCCCCTAAAATAATCTTGTGATCCCCTCCTGCAACTCCCTTTTGTGTCAGTACCCCCAATTTGAGAAACACTGATCTCGCCTGTGAAATCTGTATAGTATAGGGTAAAAGCACACAAAAGACCAGATTCCCTGGTCTGTGATGTGCTTTTCATGGCTGTAAATTTTGTAGGGTCCTAATTATGAGGCTAAGTGCAAGCGAGTCTGGATTTTGAAACACTTGGCATTATGGAAAAGTTCTGTGGGATGTGAATTTGCTGCCTCAGTGGCGGAGGAACAATAGTTTTTTTGCCTCCTTCATGAACAATATCTAGCACAATTGGGCCCTGGTTCTGGTTGAGTGAATTTCCTGAGGCCCACAAAACAAATAACAGTGAAAGGGGTAATTTTTTTTCAAGTATATTGGGCTTTGTATTGGTCTTCTAGATGCTTCTCCTGGAGCTGATTTGGGTTGAGATGGAGGCTTGTGATTTTTCTTCCCCACCCCCAAGATCTTCAAATCACTAGACTCAGTGTCTCTGATATTTTTCTAATTTGTTTTATCCAGTAACCTTGAAATAGACTCATCAATAATACACCAGTCTGCTTTAAAGAATGACTTGTCAACACTGGTATGACTACTTTCTTGGCCCAAAGTTCATTTGTTTCAAGCCACAGACTCCTCAGTGATTAGGTTTTGATCCATGCACTCAGTCATATATGTTTGTTGCCTCATTTCATACTTGATGATTGTCTGGAAAGCTTTTGTTCTTAAGGGATCATTTATTAGTAGTGTCTTTGATTTTATTTTTTATCTTGCTGACATTTGGTTGTCACTTGATGATACTTCTATGGGAAAGGCAATTAATCCTGTGGGTGACCTTATCAGTGTCTCGTATCTATTTAGGCAGCTCTAGAACAGCTGTCATCACAATGCACAGTGCAAAACTTTTTGAGTGGAATTCCATACTAACACTTTATTATATGTACTGTATATTGTATACTCAACAAGAACAACTAACATGAGCTTTAAGAAGTTGATACATCACCTCTCCTTCAACATAACTGTATCAATGTTTAACAAGCAGAAGCTAAGCATGCCAGGAATATTCCCTTTGAACCTATGAGCCATGAATCCTACTCTGTCAAATCCCTCCAAAAGGATCACTTGTTTTGCCTCTGTCTCCATTCCCAAACCTAACGCTAACCTTCATAATGTGTGTGTATAATGTTAAACACTCTGTGACCCTCATTCTTCTATCTATCCTCTCTAGGCAGGGACCTGGCATTTATTTGACTGAAAGCTTATCTTCATGGTGCATTGTCCACACTAGAGGGGTGTAAATTCCAAGGTGCACTAGTGTTGCACACTAACTGGTCTGTAGTGAGCACAGCAGGGCCCATAAATGTTCCTTAGTGCTCACTAATGTAGTCACAATTCAAACTGTACTACACTAACATGTACTAGGGAACTTTTAGTGAGTGCCCACAGGCCCATACACACCAGTTATTGTGCAACACACTAGTGTGCACTGGAATTTACACCCCTCTGCTGCAGACAAATGCACCATGTAGATAAGCCCTGATCCTCCATCCATGTCTGTGAAGTACTGTATTGGAAACATTATTTATAGTTTCTTATCATTAGTTTAACATACACTTATTATTTTTCTTAAATCTTTCAGATTTTTTTTAAATTTAGATTTTGGAATCTAGTCTCTTCTTGTAGGTCCAGTACCATCAAGTACTTCCTTTCCTCCCCATCCATTGAATTTTACCAATATTATACATTAGCTCATCTTTTAGATTAATCTTACCACATTGTAGCTGTCAATTTTATTTTATCCACATTCTCTATGGTTTCATTTTTTTTTATATATAGGAAAAATGTGAATGTGGTATTACAGAGGAAAGGAGGAATAGTCAAGGCTATAGATGAATTACCAAATGTTATGCAACCAATTATCTCACACACAAAAACTACGTAAATATGGGAATTTTATTCTTCACGTAATTGGTATTGAGAAATTAACTCAAACATAAAATACTTAAGTTTAGATTTCAAAAGCGATGCCAAATGAATCTGTTGATAGCTCTAGGAGACCAGCCAAAAAAGGCACAGTGGCTCACAGCCAAGAAAGCAAGAATAAAATAATTCCAATGAGTGAGAAAAGGGCATGGAAAGTTTTGTATATACGATCACCAGGATTTTAAAGTTGATGCTAGAACTCACTTAAAACCAACGGAGAAATTCAGCAATTGGACTGAAACGATTTATTATTTTGATTTGGCTTACATCAGAGAAAAAAAATCAGACCAGTCTTTAACTTAATTTCTCTAGAAGACCAACAAAAAGAATATTGTCAAATGATGCTAATGGTCACCAGACATAAATGTCTATATTCCGAAGTTTAACTGTGCTGCCGCAATGATGGAATACATATTCAATAACACTGTGGGGCATACTGTAGAGTGTGTCCTTATATCTGATCATTAAAAGATGCATTGGGGTCAAAAAGGACCTTGAGTTTCTTGATAGATAGTGCATGCAATTTATTGGCATTCTAACTAGGAATGCTATATATATTTCTCTATATGAAAATGATTTTTTTAAGTTATTGAAGACTGTCCTCCAAATAAAATAATGTAAAAATGAGTGATGGAAACATTTTAGTAGATGAGCAGAGTTAAGGATTTATTGGCCCATTCCAGGATTTTCAGAATTAAGGTAGTGTTGTGGAGTGTAAGAACACACAGTATTAAGAATTTGGGGGAAACCACAGTGGCATAGCTGGAGTCCAATTAACTGTGCTTATTAACTATGTACAAATATACAAGACCTAGTTACCTATGTACACTTCTTCTCTGGCAGGGTTCTAAATAGAGCTGATAGAAAAATTTTCAATGAAATATTTTATCACTAGAAAATACTGATTTATAGAAACTTTTCACAGGAATGTACCGTTTCACCTAACATTCTTCAGGAAATTGTTTCTCAGGTCCAGCATGGAATTTCAGCTCAAAAGAAGAGGCATGCTCTAGAATAGTCAATAGCCTGATGATTAGGGGGACACATCTGGGATGTGGGAGACCCAAGTGTTCCAGATCCTGGTCTGAAGCAGGCTGAACAGGGACTTGAAACTGGCTTTCCCACATTCCAGATGAGTACCCTAAACACCATACTAGTTGATAGTCTGGTTTGGGTCGCTTATTTTTTTTTATGAAAAAGTATGAATGGCCTTGGTTTCCTCCAGAAATGGAAAAATTCCTGAAATCTCAACAAATTTAATGGGATGGGAAAACTGTTTCCTCCCTGTTCTAATTTTGGATGGCTTCAAAGCTACTAGAGGGTTCTCAAACTAATTAAAGGGATGTTACCTATTTCCTATACACTACAGGAAGCCCGAGACAAGAGATATTCTAGAGAGGAAGAAACTATCTGAACAAAGAAACATTGGAGAAACTATCTGAACAAATGAATCAAAAAGACTCATTAGGAAGACTGAGGTGGTCTTGTGTAAAAGAGACGTTAAAACCCAAGACTTGGGAATTTAGAGAGGCCTGTCTGGTGATGGGAGAATTTCAAAAAGCTTGGGGAGAAAAAAAAAACTCATGAGGGGAGTGGAGAGATCTCTACACAATGGCAGTTTATAGTTGTGGTTTATCCCTGGAATGCTGGTTAGTCTGAAATCATTAAGAACAGCAGACCCTGTGGTCAGCATCCTAGGGATGATGGGATCATGTTATTTGGCTCGGAAATAAACTAGGTAGAGGGGAGTAGAGCTTGGTGAGTGCCCCTAAAGCGTATGGATTGTTTGGAAAAAACCTTTAACACTGAAAATTCTTATCCAAATTGAATGAAATCTCTTAAGGCCTAATTCTTCCACCATTATTCATGTTGAGTAGTATCTTTGAAATCTTTACTTGAGACCCTAAAGGTCTTAGAGCCCTACTATGTCCAGAGGCACTGTACAAACTACTTTTGTCCTCCAGGATTTAGAACATGCTCAATAACTGAACAGACAAATAAGGAGGAAGGGGCAGAAGGACATCATAACAATATAGTTCACATTGGGCCTGATTGTATAGTAATGTACTATTCAGCATGAAAAGGGTCAAGAAAGCTAACCAATAACTATTTAAGATCTTCCCACTAGTGCTTATAGGGCTCTAACAGATAATTATATTCAATCAGCTGCAAAATGTGGTGGTTGGATGTTTTTTGTGTGTGTGTATAAAAACGAATTTCTTTATTGCGTGTGAATTTTAATTAGAGTTGATAAATTGCATTTGTGTATGGAATTTTGGAGTCTTTTGTTTTCAGTTAATGCTTAATTTAAGCACATCAATAAAATGGAGACTCATGTTTAGGAATTTGCTCATTAATGCTTAAAGGAATAATATGTGATCAGCATATTTATACTATACAAGAGGATGCAAAATAATTTTTCATGTGCTCTAGCATTTGTCAGAAGAAAATTACTTTATCCTTTAATACTATATGCATTAGAGAATAGAATAGCTGACATGATAAATAGTACAGTATGCAAAGCTTTAGTGCATACGAGAAGCATATGTTGTAAATAGTCTATAAATCCTTTTTATTAAATGCAGATGTCCCTGAAAACCAGAGTTGGTTCACCATAGATGTACCTGCCACATGGAGCTCTTGGCTATTTCTAAATGACAGCTGGGTATGTTAAACAGCTCCATCATTGTACATCACGGATAGAAAGTAGGAACATGTACTAACATGAGAACATGCAAATTACTACAGGGAAGCAGCTCTGTAGTCTATCTAGACTGGCAGAGAGCCTGTGCAGCTTTCTAATGACCACCTCCAACTACTTCAGTCTTAGGGTCTCTACATCATGGCACAATCTTGTCATGCTTTGTGATGCGCAATTCTCCTTGTTCCTCTGCTACATCCCTGCCCTTTCCTTCAGCATCTCTTTTGGAAGGTCTTTCTTTTCTCTCCCATTTTACACAGGCATATCACAGGGTTCTGTTCTTGGTTTCCTCTACTTCTTCTTGTATACCCTTTCTTCGGGTGTTTTCATAAGCGTGAAATACTATCTCTGTGCTGCTGGTTTACAGATCTATTACCCCACTCCCAGGAGGTGAGCCTCTGGTGCACCATAAGAGATGTAGTCTGTCCAGGGAGCCTGGCACATAGAGGTGGATGAGAACATGAGGGATCTGAACTACACTCCCAGGATGCACCCCGGTAACACAGGAAGATATAGTTTAATGTGGAACTGACCCAAAAACT
Source organism: Malaclemys terrapin pileata (assembly GCF_027887155.1). Lineage (NCBI taxonomy): Eukaryota > Metazoa > Chordata > Testudines > Emydidae > Malaclemys > Malaclemys terrapin. Next base: position 130,950,690 of record NC_071507.1, read on the forward strand.
GAAATATTTTGTTTCTATTTGCTCAAAGGAAACTTTTGCTTTTGGACTGCAAGTATTCAGCTATTCAACTTGAAAAGTCAATGGCAGGGAGAAAAAAGACTAACTTTCCAACCAGCTCTACTACCAAGTTATCTGTCAGTTATCCACAGGACCACTTAGCTTCTACCTTTTATTCCTTCTTGTCACCCTGTCCACACTTCTTTAGCTGATATAATGTACTTAAATTTTCAGAAAACCTTTTACAAGGTCCCTCAGCAAAGGCTCTTAAGCAAAGTTAGCAGTCATGGGATAAGAAGAAAGGTCCTCTCATGAATCAGTAACTGGTTCAAATATAGGAAACAAAGATTAAGTTTTCACAGTGGAGAGGGTTAAACAGTGGGATCCACCTAGGATCTGTAGTGGGACCAGTACTTTTCAACATATTCATAAATGATCTAGAAAAAGGAGAAAACAGTAAGGTGGCAAGTTTGCCAACGATCTAAAATTACTTAAGACAGTTAAGACCAGAGCTGGCTGTGAAGAGTTACAAAGGGATCTCACAAAACTGCGTGACTGGGCAACACAATGGTAGATGAAATTCTGTGTTGATAAATGAAAATTAATGCACATTGGAAAACATAATCCCAACTATACATACAAAATCGTGGGGTATAAATTAGCTGTTACCACACAAGAAAGAGATTTTGGTGTCAGCAGGCTAGTTTTCTAAAAATATCTGGTCAATGTACTTCATCAGTAAAAGAAAGCTAACAGTGTTAGGAGCCATTAGGAAAGGGACAGAAAATATTATTGCTGACCCCCTCAAAAAGGAGATACACAAAAATTATTAGGGCTATGGAACAGTTTCCATCTGAGGAGAGATTCAAAAGACTTGGACTGTTCCCCTTAGAAAAGAAAGGGGGTTATGGGTCTATAAAATCTTGAATAGTGTGGAGAAAGTGAATAGGGAAGCGTTCTTTATCCCCTCACAGAACAAGAACCCAGGGTCACACAATGAAATTAATAGACAGCAGGTTTAAAAGCAACATATGGAAGGAATTATTCACATAACACGCAGTCAACCTGTGAAATTCATTGCCGGGGAATGGTGTGAAGGCCAAAAGTATAACTGGGGTAAAAAAAGAATTAGATAAGTTCATAGAGGATAGCTCCATCAATGCTATCAGCCAAGGTGGTTAGGAATGGAACCCCATGCTTTGGATGCTCCTAAACCTCTGACTGCCAGAAACCAGAAGTTGATGACCAGGCTGGATCACTCAAGAATTGCCCTGTTCATTCCCTCTAAGCATCTGGCATTGGCTGCTATTGGACAACAGTATACTGGACTAGACAGACCATTGGTCTGACCCAGTATGGCCATTCATTAGAAATTATGTTCTTATCTAGTCACAAACATAGATCCTTGTCCTTTGTGACTTGCAGATAGTAATTCTCCAACATCACCTGAGAACATACGTTATGTATAATATTAACATTTTTTTTAATATAGGGGGAGGAATAGCTCAATGGTTTGAGTATTGGCCTGCTAAACCCAGGATTGTGAGTTCAGTCCTTGAGGGGGCAGTTTAGGGATCTGGATACCAAACAAAAAAACCCCAAAACAACACTGTCAGGGGCAGTACTTGATCCTGCTAGTGAAGGCAGAGGACTGGACTCAACTCAATGACCTTTCAAGGTCCCTTCCAGTTCTATGAGATAGGTCGGTCTCTCTCTCGCTATATATATAGAATCAGGAAAAGCAATTAACTGAATCCATAGCAAAGTCACTAACAAGAAACTATTTCTCTGGAAACATCATGTCTTTTTTCCTATTCCAAAATAGAATCCTATGAATCCATTTGAGTAAATGACTGCCATTAAGCAGTTGGACTACCCTTCTGCCACAAGAAAAATACATATCATTCAAATAAATATGGTCTACCATATAATCATTTATATCCAGTTAACTATTAGAAAAATCAAGCAGGTTGTTTCTAATATTGGTTATAGTGTTCTTCAGAGACATGGTAGGCTGCTGGATATGGTGGTTATTCAAAGCTATTCTTTGTCTTACCTCTGCGGTGTGACATACTGGATTTTTGACAGAGTAGACACAGAGGAGATATGTACATTGCCATGTTTTATTTCTGTCAGAAACCTATCGAAACAGCTCCAGCTGCCTGGTACTGTCAGCTACCCTGAAGTCTGCTGCCAGCTTACTGAAAAGTGACATGTAGAGATATTTTGTGTCCCCAGGTCACATTCTTATGCTGTCATTGGTGTGCCACGTATAAAGTTTGAGACATTTCTTACCAAAAAAAAAAAAAAATCCATGGTGACTGGCTTCTCCATTTCAGGTATCACCATCTCAGATGCTATTATCATATTAGTTTTCATATTTTAACCCAAAAATGCAGCTGTTGCATCCTTGAAATTAAAACTTACTTTTGAATGAGTCACGTCTCTGCATACAGGGGGTGTCCCACCTTTACAAATCTGTTACCTAGCATAACCCCTGGATAAGACAACACAGTTTGTCCCTGCTCTCCCGCTCCTTGGGTCTCCTAGAATCCTTGGATCAGGATCCTAAAACTATTTGTTAGAAAATAGGACTCAGAGGTAACATGAGGTAGGATTGTGGGAAAAATTACAATCTTAATATTGATAATATGCTGGCATTTATAGATGAAGATTAAAAAATCAAAAGATGTTACTGGATTGCTCAATATATATTTTCCCCTCCACCACCTATGAGGTGATTTATACAAGTGGTAACTAAATATTTTCTGACTTAAAACCACAATTTTGTAGGAGACTTAGTGCTACACTTGAATAATATGGTGCGGAGTGCAGCTGCTGCTGTTTTTCAAACCGCTAGATAAGGCCCACAAAGACTACAAAATCCAGCATAGAATACTCTATCTTGACCAGTCAGCCTTTCACGCAATTGGTTTTCCAGTTAGTTGGTCTTCTGAATTGCATATTAGAAAGCTGCCTATGTCTTGACTCTCTTTCTCCCACCCAACCCCACCCCAGGTAACAAGCTGTTCAGAGCCTTTGCTCATACCAAAGCCCTGGTGGGTTTTTCCAAACTAGGCCTTCCGCTGCCTACCTCCCCTGAGAGGCCCAACCTTGTTGGAGTTCTCAGATCACACTTACTGGCTCAGGCCTCATACAAAAGGCAGCTGGGGCAAGCATGTCTGGAAGCTTTTGGACTTGGGGTGTGCATATCAAATAGCCCAGTCATTAGCCCTGCTTGGGATATGGGAAAAACAGGTTCAAATCACCCCTCTGCCTGATTTGGGGTAGAGACTTGCACCCAGGTATCCCCTATTTCAGGGGAGTGTCTAACCAGCCAGGTATTTTAGGGTGGGAGTGTCTCATTCTTTCTCTGAGCTTTGCCATTTTGTATAAATAATTAAATATTCATTAGGCCAGAAAAAGAGAGAGAGAGAGTCCATTGCCCAGGGGCTAGGGAACTGATGGTGTTCAAGTCCTTATTCCAAATTTATGGATTTGAATCTGGGTCTCCCACATCCCACGTGAGTGCCCTAATCAATGGGCTATTGGCTATAATAAAGGGAGGGGATCTCTACCTCTGGCTTACCTGGCTTAGGTACTGAACTCCAAGAGGGTTCATGGCTGAGAATTCCAAGAAGCCAGAGGAGCCCCTCTCCAGCCCGTCAGTCAACCTGCTAAGGTCCAAATCAACTGGAGCTAGGCACCTAAGTACCTTTATTTTGTATTATTTTCTGGTTAGCTTAGATGGCTCCCTGCTCAGCTTGCTGGCTTCTTAGAATCCCTTTTTAAGCACCTAGTTCTCCCCATATATTATATGGGGTACCTGGATGCCTAAATTGCGGCTGAGGATTCCACAAGGTGGCAGGGTGCCTACCAGTTAGGCATTGCAATGCCCTAGTCCCTTTGTGGAGCTAACCCAAAGACTCTTCTTAAAAGTGGGGTGCTGCTCTGAGTGGGGAGCGAGAAGCATTTGCAGGAGGATGAAGGCATGAGGCATTCTGCATAGGCTGAAACACTGCCAAACTCAAATATTCATGTAATGGGAAAACCGTATCCTGCCCAGCTCTACTCTCCAGTGCTTTAAGAGCAAAGTTTCTGTGGTTAAGAAATTCCTTAACTAAGCCCATGTTCCTTGTTTGCCTGCCACATGTCCCAAAGGGACATTCAACTAGAAGGCCAGAATGCCCATAGATTAGGTAGAGCTCTTGGGGGACTCCGGAGGCCTCAGACTCTGATTTCCATGTTTAGGGCAACTGAATGCAGCACCTCACCACCCAAAGAAGGGGGTCAGACAGGAGATTTGAGCCTGGGATTGTACCCTGTAATTCCAGAGCTGGAAACAGTGACTAGTCTTTCCCTAAACCAATTTCACTTGAAAGCTTCTGGGACACAACATGCGGGTCCACTTGCAACTGCCTAATGACCAAACCGAATGGTACTTAGCCAGGCTGTAACACTAAGCATCTTTCAATTCCCTTTGACTTCAATGGTAATTGTGGGTGCTCAGCACTTCTGAAAACTTGGCCCCAGGTTTCTCAGAATTGTAGTGCACTTTTTTTTTTTACCATTGCTACTGTCTTTAGAGCAAACTATACTGACAAGCCTATATTATCATTCACATTGATAAAACATGGCTCAGAAACTCATTTGTGGCGTACCTACCTGAGATTACCTGGCTCTTAAGCATATCATACACAAGGTTATGATGTTAGCTCACTTTTTAAGCTATAAAACAGGTTCATAAAGTTCAGTTTAAAAAAATGACAAGAAAATATTTTGAATGAGAGCCTGCAGTTTGTTATAGCTGCTAATAATTTGGCTATGTTGCCTGGGTCACGTTCTTATTTGACTTTGCACATTTTCATTTGAACACCAACTGTTACAAAGCGTATGGACTGCCATAGTAATCCCATATGCCAGATGATAGCTGGCAGTTATCTGTGCAGGATTCAGACAATGATGAGATTACAGAATGATTTGACTGTGAAGTACACATTTTTAAATTGTACATCTGGTTTAATGAGCATCTCAGATGCGGTTGCTTTCTTAATCTCCATTGCTTCCTTTCCTTCTTAGGTTTCTTAACTTTAGGGCTGAACACATACAAATTCCTGCCTCAAAAGAGCTCTCTGAATGATATGTGCAAATGCATCTCATCAAGTGTAAATTACTGCAATGTTCATCTGCGTTTTTCTGAATAAATACTAATGTCACTTTTTATTATAAATCTCACATTTTATATTGCAATCCAGATGTTTTAGGGCAGGCTACAAATTAACTTAAGCATCTTAACTCTTGCAAATTACAGGGCCTTGCAATAAATTAATGGAAAACTGTCCTATCTAACAAGTTTTATAAATGTACTGTGCACTCTGCACAAGGCTGTTTTCCATGCTTTGCCAAGGAAATGTGCTTGAAAGGAGCCTAATTAGTGATAGGAAACTGATGTAGAAAATTAACACCTGGCTTCTGCCTTCCAATGCTTTTCCAGTCCCTTGAAATGAATTAAAAAGAAATGTTCTTAAGTTTTGAGAGTGTTCAATAATTGATCCTCTAATCAAACTTTTCTCTAATTTTTGTTTTCTACATTTAGCATTGGTATGGGCAGTTAGTGCACTGTGGTATTGTGAATCCAAGAAAGTTTGAAAACCTTCTTCCATTTTTCAAAAGGACCGGTGGGAATGACGGAGATATCTCAAAATGGCAAGGCATGCTGGGATTTAAACCCAAAAGTATTTTTTTGCAATTTAGATAAAAATATCAGCAGAAAGCTACTGAAGGGGGACAGCACAGACGTCTCCTAAAACTCAGACAGGAATGAGATGCCAGAAGAGTGCTGATCCATGAAATTCCCCTGAAGAACAAATGTGAGGCATGTAAAATTATGATGGGAAACTGGTCAGCTTTTAGGCTAATCAGCACATATCCACCACGCCAAGCCTTCACAGGTTCTGGAAACTATGTTGCTGATCAAAAGAAACAGTCAATAGTTAAGTCAAAAAACAAAACAGCATTAAACTGTTAAAAAACAAACAGTGTTCCAGTTAAGGCACTAGTTATGGGTGGATTATAGGAGCAGTTCTATGGACCACCACTAGGTGGGTGTAGCTCTGTACCTCAAAGTAGCACCTGGAACTCCCATATTCACCACTGTCATATAATTATGATATGTTTTGTACTAGGTATGCCTTATGAGGTATTATTTTAAAAGTCTTGATCTGTTGAACATTAATATCCTATTGGATTGTATGTGCTATCATTATATGTGAAGTTATGAAGTATTGCTATATTTGTTATTGAAATATGCTATGGGGTTGGGAACACCCACAACCAGCCTTTCAGTTACAACAAAGGAGTAGCCATCAATAGCCAAATGGCATTAATGGCTCATGACACACAATCCACTATCCCAGAGATTTCTTAGAGAAGGCACATACAGAGTGGAGACCGCTTGACCGATGGGGACTGCCTGACCCCCATATCACAGGAAGGAGCTTTCTAGCAGCTAGAAGAAGGTATAAAAAGAGTGACATCATCACTTGGCCTCTCTCCCACCTCCCCCTAGCTCATCACCTGGAAGTATATAGGGAGGACAAAGACTTTGAACTAGGGAAGTTTTGTATTGAGGAACTGTTGTACCATTGGTCAGGGTGAGAAAAGCTGTTTGATTCAACTCTTGCTTACACTAAATGTTTAGGATTTAGTATGAGTGTTTATTTTTTATTTTCTTAAGATAACTATCTCTGAACTTCATTCCTACCACTTATAATCATTTAAAAACAACTTTCTGTAGTTAATAACCTTATTTTAATGTGTTATACTTACCAGTGCTTGGGAAATCTGCTCAGGTTACAAAGGCAGGTGCATGTCCCCTTTCCTATGAAGAAAAGGCAAACTAGGTAATGCACTTACACTGACCAGACTTCTGACCAGTGCAAGATAATACAGTTCTGAGGTATAAGACCCGGGAGCTGGGGGCATTGGCTGGAGCCCCTGTATTGGTGGTTCATGAGTGACTGGGAGATCATTCATGTAACTCATTTGGGTGTGTCTCTACCTATTGATGGCTGTGTCTGTGCAGTGCCTGTCAGAGGCTTGGAGGTTGACGTCAGCATCACAGTGTGAGAAGCAGCCCAGGTTGGTGTGTTTGGAGGGCTCAGCAGTCCCACAGTCCAGGTTGCACCCCAGGGACCCTGTCACAGTGAGTCACAGGGTTACATTATCTCTTACTTACTCCAGGGATTCCTCAGCATCTGAGCCCTGATGTCCATAAAGGAAATGTCCACAAGCTTTCATTTTATGTTTTATTAACTAAACTAAATAACAAAGCATAAAATATATAAATAAATAATTTTAAAGTGGGTTATATCAAATTAATCTAATCCACCAGAAAATTAAAACATGTGAACTAAACCAATAATTCCTTATAAACTCTAGGTAATAATCTGGTAAAGCCAAGTCTTGTTAAACTATCAGTCCCCAAAATCATAGGGCATTATCAGTGTCAATGCCAATCAATAGGTTTCAGACAAATAGCCGATGCAGGGAGGGTCAGATCACTCTGAGGTTGAAGCTAATGGTAAGACTACAGCTCTGATGCCAGTTAAGGCAGTTTGTCCAAATTACTGGTGATTAGGTAATGGCCATTTCTTTTCTCCCCATCCCCTAACATACTATTACAATGAAACCTAGAACTCAAGGTGACACAACTTGTCCTATTTTAATATTTACATGGCAATGTTAGATGAAAAATGACATGATTTCTCAGGATTAAACATACAATCCCAAAATACAAAGGAGGCATCAGAGCAATATCCTCCACTACTGCTCACACAATTATCTGTCTTAACCACCTAAATGTAAAATTATAGTTATTGTTCTACATCTACAACAACCAGATGAAGAAGATTCTTAACCCATTAAATATATATATGTAAGATATTTTAGACAGCAAAGAAACCAAGTGCAAGAATGCTGATATATAGGCATACCTCTACTAAAACAAAAGAAAACAAAAAAACACCAACAAGATTGGTACTTATGCAGGATGTTTCTTTCAGCTCTTGAGGTTTCATTCAGCTGGTGTGTGATTGAAAAGATTAGGCAATGGTCTTATTGGTGTCAATGTTTAACATCGATGGACTTGGTGGCTGGTGGAGGTTACTTGCTTATTAGATGTCTTAGGTGTTGTGTGTTGCTAGACACCTATCTTTCAGTGGCCACTTGGGAGAATGGAGGAAGCATAGACCTCTTTGTCAGGCAGGCCACATTGCAAAGCCATAGGCCAGCAACCAAATGTCTACAGCAGCAGTCATGACAGGCAAAAACGTCAGAAACATGCAAGCCAGTCACCAGCCATAAAGCTTCTTCCTTTCATTCTGTTTTTGAAGATGGTGGCCTGACTAGTTCTTCTCCCTTGGAATTCTCAGGAGCTTCTTGGTGAATCAGTATTGGACACTCCTCTTCAGGCATCACCAAATTGGGTCTGATTAGGCCATCTTTATGCAAATGTAGAACTTCCCCTATTGCATTAATGTGGGCCCAGAAAGTGCATATATCCAAAAACCCGGTCAGTCAGCAGATCTATAGGTATCTGGAGACATTTTAAGTCCTGGGTTATTCTACAGGCATTATCGCAGCCACTCTAAAAAGTCTTGACTCAAAAGATACCAGAAAAAAGATTGGAACTAAACTCATAGGAACACACTGATCATACATTCACTAAGCCATGCCCAGAGAGGGACAGTTTTGTTTTTCAGACAGATGCTTATTGCTTCCCCTTTATGTTTTGGTATTCAGCAGCCCAACTCTGAACAGGCTTTTTTAAACTCCCAAAATCTGGGTGAGAGGTTAGAGGTTTAACTCAGCTGGGATAAAAGTATTTTCTTCCTAAAAATAACTTAGGCCTGCATACAAACATTAAACCCGAACTTCACAAAGCAACTTACAGGTCAGTCATAGCAAGTCATCAGGCCTCTGTCAAAAAGTATAACATAAGTAAAATAGCCTCATGCTCTCTTCTAATCAGGAGGTTCCAGGACCCTGGTTTGAACTACAACATTCTAAATAATTTGAGCTGGATGCCTAAGTAAGATGAACCTATGAAATATTTTAATTTCATGGATCATTGTTGTCTATATATAAGGAAAACCATGAAATGATGACCTTACTATTATTTCTTGTCTTCTTAAAGGGTAATCTCATCAGGACAAGGCCTGTGTAATATGTATGCACTGACCTCACACATTGGAACCTCAACCCTGAGTGAGACCTCTGACTCTGCAATGTAAATATTTGATGTATAATAGGGTAAGTGTCATTTTCTTGACTGGTAAAACATGCTCCAAGCTGCTCTTTCTTTAGATACCACAGTGATAGGCAATTTAAAAATGCAATAAATACCTCCCTCTGAGTTTGATTTGTTTTCCGGTGAATATTTCCATGAGCTTTGAGTTCCTTGGTGCTCAGCACCTGTGATTCTGACCATTTTGGTTGCTAAAACAAATGGTGTGACTTTGGTGCCATTACTGGCAAACATTATTGATGTGTCACTTTTTGGTAAAAGGATATTGGCAATTCATAATCAAGCAGAATCCTGCCCCCTCCTCAATAAATCTTTTCTTGGACACTGGAGTTCCTGCTAATTGCCACTCAGTCTCTAATTTCTGGGTTTTTTTTTTTTGGAGAAGGTAATTGAAAAGGTGGTGGCTACTTAGATCCAGGTTCATGTAAATACTAGCCATACCTTAGGTTGGTGCCAGTCTGTATTCCATATTTTAAGGATTATGAATGAGCTCTTGCTAGTTTAGGGTTAGATGGACATGACATATGCCTGCTGGATGTGTTAGCAGCTTTTAAGTTGCACCTTGAGTTATTGCTTTATAGATAATGGATAATGTTGTGTTTTCCCGAAATGTATCGAATCATTGAGGAGCCTGGGTGGGAGTTTCAGGGACTGATTATATATTTTCAACTAAACTAAACTGAGTCTTCCCTGAAGAGTTGTTAGCCCTTGGAGTGTAAATTTCTCTCAATTTTGAACTAATCCTCCACACTTCTGTTCTGTTGGTATTGGGTAGCTTCTTGCATATAACTCTAAAATCAGTCTTTGGGGGCCAAACTAGGAATTGTTTAAAAGTATAAATTAAATATATATTTTATCTTTTTTTAAAAAAATAGGGGATTTAAGATATAAGGACCAGACAGTCAGTATATCTGAGAATATTGAATAAGGCAGAGAAAATTTGAGTGGACTTTTAAAGGCATTTATGCATGCTCATCTAATTCAAGAGACATTCAGAAAGACTGGAAGGTGGCCAGCATAATACCATTATTTAAGAAAAAGCCTAAGGACAGGCTAAGAAATTATAGTCTGGTTAGTTAAACTTCAGTGACTGATGAAGTAATAGAAATTTCAAGACATCAAATGAGTGAACATTTAGAAAACCACATCTTGATAAAACACAGCTAACATGGTTTCAGAAATTAAAGGTCACATCTCACTAATCTGTTGGAATTACTTGAGGATACTACTGCCAACATGGAAAAAGGATATAACACACCTCATAAACTTGGATCCTAACAAAACATTTGGCAAAGTACTGCATCCAAAGCTTTAATCTCTAAGGTACATGATTCTTGATATACTTTAGGTGGGGAACATTTTATATTGCTTTGAAAATTGCTGATGTTGGAAACAATGGGTAACTAAAAGTAACTGTAAATGGAATTGCTCCAGGCTTGGAGGCACTAGTGTCATAGAATTTTATTGGTTTTCTTAAAGTAATTGCCATATTAAATATTAAAGTGGTAATAAGTTTCTAGAGATGCATCAGGTATCTATAACCAATCCCAGCTTTATTTGTAATTTTTGTAGTACAGTAGAACCTCAGAGTTACGAGCATGAGCGTTACGAACTGATCAGTCAACCACACACCTCATTTGGAATTGGAAACATTCACTGTAAACTTTTGAAAGAACAGCCATAACATTTTGTTCAGAGTTACAAACATTTCAGAGTTATGAACAACCTCCAGTCCCAAGGTGTTCATAACTCTGAGGTTATACTGTGGATTATGTTCTTGTGATCACGGTTTAGGTACAGACACAACTAATGATGATTTAAATACCCAGACTAAGTTATTTATCTAACAAACAGAAATTGTGATCCAGTATCTAGAAATAAATAGTTCCTTTGAGAGGAAATAATGAAATCAGGGTAACCTGCTGCAGCAGACTTAGTAGGTAGCCTGCATGGGAGCTATTTATAATTGACGGCTAGAAGGTTTCCAGTTTTATGAAGTAATACTGATATCCTGAACCAAATAAATGTTGAGGCCAAAGAGGTTTTTTTTAGCTATTACCATATTAAGAGGAAGGACCCTTAAGTTTTTTTTAAACCCATGGATAAAAATTGCTGTTGCTATGATTACTTGAAGAAAAACTAGAAAGTTGAGTTGATTGTCATGCTGTCTGGTATGGAACACAGCTAAGAGAGCCAATCTCAGGTCAGACTGCCAGAATACAGGGCATACCCCAGACTGGTGTGAGGGAGGCAAGGAGGGAGGAAGGAAGGAGAAAGGCTGAGGGAAAGGGGGGGCAGCTCTGCATGGGAAGGAGGGAGGGGGAAAGGAAGGAGAAGGGCTGGGGAGCGCAGCTCTGCGCGGGAGGGAGGGAGGGAGGGAGGGGAAAAGGAAGAATTGGGGCTGGGAGCAGCTCCGCACAGGTGGGAGAGAGGATGGAAGTAGAAGGGCTGGGGGGGGGCCCAGTTCTGCCCGGGAGGGATGCGGGAAGGACGGAAACTGGGGGGCAGCTCTGCGTGGGAGGGAGGAAGGAAAGGGAAGAAGGGGGGAGCCAGCTCTGTCCATAAGGGAGGGGGAGGGAAGCAGAGCGACTGGGGGGGGGGCAGCTCTGCATGGGAAGGAGGAGGAAAGGAAGGAGAGGGGCTGGGGGAAGCTCTGTGTGGGAGGGAAGAAGGAAGGAGAGGGACTGGGGAAGGGGGGCAGCTCCACATGGGAGGGAGGGGGGGAAGGAGAAGGACTTGGGGGCAGCTCCACACATGAGGAATATGTTTAGTGTTCACCCTACCACAGCTCCTGCGTCTGTCTGGCCCGGCCAGGAGATGGGGCCTCAAGGGAGAAGAGGAGGAACAAAGATGGGAAGGTTATTCAGTCCAGCAACAAACCCCCTCCACAGTGTTCTGCAGCATCCTGTGTGCTAGCCCAACAGGGCTCCTCTTCTTTCTCCTCCTCGGCGGCAGCAGCAGTAGCTGGCTCCTACGCAGCAGGAGCAAGCAGCAGCCAGCCAGGCAGCTAGGAGAAACCCCCTGATGGTAGCAGCAGCAGATGTTCTCACTTCCCTCTGGAGGGCAGGCCAGCAGGGCCCCCACACAGAAGCAGTAGCAGCCCAGGAGACCTCCAGCCAGCAGGACAGCCAGAGAGAACTGGTCAGCTGCTGTAGTGAGGCCAACGGGCCTCCCTCAGAATTGGAGTGTGAGGGACCACTACACAGCATCACAGTGCTTACATTTCTGTGGGGATAGGTGTTACTACTTGTTTATTATTTATACCATGCAAATCAGTCATAAACTCTGAAGATACTAGTAATTCAGAATTCCAAAACTTGTATGTGAACTGCTTTTGAAAAGTATTTAACATTTGTGATTAATTGTACATCCCTGTTCTTCAGCTATATAACAATTCCTAGCTCTTATGAGTAGATCTCAAGCACTTTACAAAGGAGGTAAACATTGATATCCCCATTTTACAGATGGGGAAACCGTGGCACAGGGCAGGTCAGTGACCCTGCATGCCAATCTAGGTCGCTATGCCATAGGCTATACTGCCTCCCTCCCTTAGTGATACTTTTGTTTCTTCAGGGAAGAAATCAAACTTTATGTTAGGATACAATTTTACAGGCTTATAAGTATAATAAGCAAAAATAACCAAATCGGCATAAAAAATACTGGCATTGTCACCTTTGACTCTAATGTATATTACTAAATATTCTTGAAAGTAGAGTGTGAAATACACATTTTGAGATAATTCATTGGGAAAAAATATGGTATAAAAAGGTGAAAAGGCCAAACTGCACCCTCAAATGTATGTTTTTGACTTCCAATAAATACAATAACTGTAATTGTGTCTTCCATCTAAGGATCTCAAAGCACTTGATAAAATGAATTAATTGAGTCTGTTGCAGGATAGAATTGTGTGGGGGAATTAGAGTAGGGGTTTGGTGGCCTGAGTGGCCTAATCTCCCACTTTGCCATAGCAGCCCTGGCTCCCAGGGCAGCACGGCATAATGGCCATAGTCAAGGGAACTAGCCTTTGATGCGGTTCAGTGCAGCCTAGTGGCAAAAATAAATATGGCTACCCTCCTATGTGGGGCTTAGTGGCCAGAGAAGAGTGGGATGCTACCCAGGGGTGGGTGGCAGCTGGGATAGGGGTACCCAGGTGCTCCATACTCCACCAGGTCCCAGACCAAGGCCCTGTCTGTGGAGGTTGTATCCACCACGGGGGTTAGTAGGGGTACTTATGAAACACTGGATCAATGTCTAGTTTCCCTGGAATATTTCCTACCCTTCCGAGTCTGGTAGTCTCAAGGTTTCTGCTGTCTTTCCTCCGTCAGTGATGGTGGGTGGCTGGGAGTCGGTTGGCGTCTCAGCCTGGCTGGTTCATAAGTGCTGGAATTAGGGTTGCTGGGAGTACTGCTGCATGTTGTAGCTTTAAGTGGTTTCCATAATACATAAGGTTTACAGTTTGGTTCGATGGCTCTCAGCATCCCCACTATAAAATTATTCCAGCACCTCTGGGCTGGTTTCTGTGTCTTGAAGTTCCATCAGTCTTTTTGCAGGAGCCTGCAACACACATAGAATCATAGAAGATTAGGGTTGGAAGAGACCTCAAAGCAGGACCAACACCAACTAAATCATCCCAGACAGAGTTTTCTCAAGCCAGGCCTTAAAAACCTCTAAGGAAGGAGATCCCACTACTTCCCTAGGTAACCTATTCCAGTGCTTCACTACCCTCCTAGTGACTGATGAAGTGGGCATTCACCCACGAAAGCTTATGCTCCAATACATCTGTTAGTCTTAAAGGTGCCACAGGATTCTCTGTTGCTTTTTACAGATCCAGACTAACACGGCTACCCCTCTGATACTACCCTCCTAGTGAAATTGTTTTTCCTAATATCCAACCTAGACATCCCCCACTGCAACTTGAGACCATTGCTCCTTCTATTGTCATCTGCCACCACTGAGAACAGCCTAGCTCCATCCTCTTTGGAACCCCCCTTCAGGTATCAATTCCTCCCTCACTCTTCTCTTCTGCAAACTAAATAAGCCCAGTTCCCTCAGCCTCATCTCATAAGTCATGTGACCTAGCCCCTAATCATTTCCGTTGCCCTCCGCTGGACTCTCTCCAATTTGTCCACATCCTTTCTGTAATGGGGGGCCCAAAACTGGATGCAATACTCCACATATGGCCTCACCAGTGCCGAATAGAGGGGAATAATCACTTCCCTCGATCTGCTGGCAGTGCTCCTACTAATGCAGCCCAATATGTCATTAGCCTTCTTGGCAACAAGGTCACACTGTTGACTCATATCCAGCTTCTCATCCACTGTAATCCCCAGGTCCTTTTCTGCAGAACTGCTGCTTAGCCAATTGGTTCCCAGCCTATAGCAGTGCATGGGATTCTTCCGTCCTAAGTGCAGGACTCTGCACTTGTTCTTGTTGAACCTCATCAGATTTCTTTTGGCCCAATCCTTCAATTTTTCTAGGTCACTCTGGACCCTATCCCTACCCTCCAGCATATCTACCTCTCCCCCAGCTTAGTGTCATCCGTGAACTTGCTGAGGGTGCAATCCGTCCCATCCATCCAGTTCATTAATGGAAATGTTGAACAAAACTGGCCCCAGGACAGGCCCCTGGGGCACTCCACTTGATATCACTGCCAACTAGACATTGAGCCATTGATCACTATCCATTGAGCCTGACAGTCTGGCAAGCTTTTTATCCACCTTATAGTCCATTCATCCAATCCATTCTTTTTTAACTTGCTGGCAAGAATACTGTGGGAGACCATATCAAAAGCTTTACTAGAGTCAAGATATATCTCATCCACCACTTTCCCCATATCCACAGAGCCAGTTTTCTCATCATAGAAGGCAATCAGGTTGGTCAGGCATAACTTGCCCTTGATGAATCCATGTTGACTGTTCCTGATCACCTTCCTCTCCTCCAAGTGCTTCAAAATTGATTCCTTGAGAACCTGCTCCATGATTTTTCCAGGGACTGAGGTGAGATGGACCAATCTGTAGTTCCCCAGATTCTCCTTCTTCACTTTTTTAAAGATGAGTACTATATTTGCCTTTTTCCAATCATCCAGGAACTCCCCCGATCACCATGAGTTTTCAAAGATAATGGTCAATGGCTCTTCAATCATATTAGCCAACTCCCTCAGCACCCTGGGATGCATTAGATCTGGCCCCATGGACTTGTGCATGTAGAGCTTTTCTAAATAGTCCTTAATGTGTTCTTTCACCACTGAGGGCTGCTCAACTCCTCCCCATACTGTGCTGCCCAGTGCAGTAGTCTGGGAGCTGACCTTGTCTCTGAAGACCAAGGCAAAAGTAGCATTGAGTACTTAACCTTTTCCACATCATCTGTCACTAGGTTGCTTCCCCCAAACAGTAAGGGTCCCACACTTTCCCTGACCTTCTTGTTGCTAACATATCCGTAGAAACCCTTCTTGTTACCCTTCACATCCCTTGCTAGCTGCAACTCCAATTGTGCTTTAGCCTTTTTGATTATGCACCTGCATGCTCTAGCAATATTTTTATACTCCTCCCTAGTAATCAGTCCAAGTTTTCACTTCTTGTAAGTGTTTTAAGCTCACTGAAGATTTCTCTGTTAAGCCAAGCTGGTCGCCTGCCATATTTGCTATTCTTTCTGCACATCAAGATAGTTTGTTCCTGCATCCTCAATAAGGCTTCTTTAAAATACAACTAGCTCTCTGGGACTCCTTTCCCCCTCATATTAGCGTCCTAGGGGACCCTGCCCATCAGTTCCCTGAGGGAGTCAGTCTGCTTTTCTGAAGTCCGAGGTCCGTATTCTGCTGCTCTCCTTTCTTCTTTTTGTCAGGATCCTGAACCCAACCATCTCATGGTCACTGCTGCCCAGGTTTGTCACTCACTTCTATTCCGTTTGGCAGCCAGCCCAGCCTGATCTGAGCTACTCTCTTTTTATACCCTAGTTCCAGCTTGAACATGCCCTGCATGGGCGAGGGGGCATGGCCTCCTGTGCCTACAGAGTGTGATTAACCCCTGCTAAACCAGTGCAGGGTAGGTACATTCCATGACAGAGTCCTACAGTATCTTTGTGAAGTAGGTAAGTTATAAACTGTGGCACAAAGAGGATAATATGTGGGCAGGGGAATTGAGGAAATCTGTGGCATAGGTAGGAATGGAAATCAGATCTCCTGACTTGGAAAAATAAATTGGATTGGATTGGGAAATGAAAGAAAGTTCTGTAGGTATAACCTTACATTCAGAAGGGTAGTGTATCTGAGATATATTGTATTCAGCATTGTCATAGCTGTGTCAGTACCAAGATATTAGAGAGACATGGTGGTTGAGGTAATATCTTCTATTGTATCAATTTCATTTGGTGTGAGAGAGAAACTTTTGAGCTACACAGAGCTTTTCTTCAGGTCTGGGAAAGGTACTCAGAGTGTCATGGCTACATACAAGATCAAAAAAATAATTTAGCATAAGTAGTTAGCCCATGTTCCAAGGGACCATTCAAGGTGAAGAGGCCTGTTAATACCCGTACAGTCATAGGCCGGGCCAGTGCAACCATTTAGGCGACCTAGGCGGTCGCCTAGGGTGCTAGGATTTGGGGGGCGCCATTTTCTTTGGCAGCAACTGCGGCAGCCGGATCTTCGGCTGCCCAGGTCGCCTCTGGCATTTAGGTGGAGGGAGCTGGGGCAGTGGAGTGCGGGGAGGGCTGCCTGCAGTGGGGGGGGCAGCATGCAGGGGAACTCCCCGCCCCCTCCCCGAGCACCCTCCCCATGGCAGCTCCCCCTCTCCGCCCTGAGGCACCCCCCCGCCCCAGCTCACCACTGCCCCGCCCCCCTCCCCGAGCACGCCGTCTCTGCTTCACTTCTCCCGCCTCCTAGGCTTGCGGCACCTAAGCTGATTGGCACCGCAAGCCTGGGAGGCGGGAGAAGTGAAGAAGCCACGGCGTGCTCGGGGAGGAGGCGGGGCAGGGGTGAGCTGCTTCACTTCTCCTGCCTCCCAGGCTTGCGATGCCAATCAGCTTAGGCACCGCAAGCCTGGGAGGCGGGAGAAGTGAAACAGAGACGGCGTGCTTGGGGAGGAGGCGGGGCAGGGGTGAGCTGGGGCGGGAGGGGGGCCGCACGGTGGGGGGTGGGGAGCTGCCTCGGGAGGGTGGGGAGCTGCTGCAGGGGGGGTGCCTCAGGGCAGAGTGGGGGAGCTGCCGTGGGGGGGTGGTGTGCCTCAGGGTGGGGGTTCGGGGACGGGGGGGCGCAAGGTGGAAGTTTCGCCTAGGGCGCGAAACATCCTTCCACTGGCCCTGATCATAGGATAAAAAGGGAGGGATAGCGGGTTACAGATTGTTGCAATAAGCCATAAATCCAGTTTCTTTACTACAACCCTGAATTTTAGTGTCAAGAAAAGTTATGAATTTAAACTCCCAGGCTTGTCTCTTGAAAGTGTTTTGCAGGTTACCTTTGAGGATGAGGACAGATAGGTAACCAGGTAATAGAGTAATCACATTTTGAAAAGTGTTCACCCACAGGTGATAGGGTGTTTTTTTCTTTTATAATTTTCCTGTGTAAGTTCATTTGAGAGAGTAGGGATTTTCTGGTTTCATCCACATATTTTTTATTGGGGCACATAGTGCACTGGATGATGTGCACTACATGTTGTGATAGGCATGTGTAGGACCCCTGGATCTTGAAATGTGTGTTGTGGGGGGTGTTGATCATTGTAGCAGTGGAGATATGTTGGCAGATTTTGCATCTGTTGTTCTGGTAGGGTCTGGTGCTGCTTTGAGTTGGTGCGTCCTGGTCTGTGGGGAGCTTGTTTCTGATGATGAGCTTAGAGAGCTTGGAAGGTTGTTTGAAGGGCAGAAGAGGGGAGGTTCAGGAAAGATTTCTTTCAGAATGGAGTCCCCATTGAGTATGAATTGTATTTGTTTGATTATATCTCTCTAGGACCCTGCAAGGTGGGAGGATCCCAGAGCTCAGGCTGCAGACTGAGCCCAGATATCTACACTGCAATTAAACAACCCTTTTGTTGAGGTGATTTAGCCTGAGCCATGCAAGCCTGAGTCAGCTGGCAAAGGCTAGCCATGGGTATATAATTGGAGTGTAGACATACCCTCAGTTTCTGAAAAGTGTCCAAAATCCAACAAAGTCTAAAACGTATGGGAGTCCATTTTGGTGACTCCTGCACTATCCTCTATTTCAGGGATGTGTGAGATGAGCCAGCCAGAGAGATTCCCACTGGTAGGAGCAGAAACAGCCAAAGCAGGGACCTTCAGATATCAGAGAACTTTCTACAGCCTGGACGTTCTCTGTCATGGGCTGATTGGCTGTTTGCCCCAACCCTTCTGCTGCCTCTTCACCTCATCTTCACTTCACACCTGACCCTCTTGCCATCTTCTCCCCTGCCCTGACCCCCTCAACCACTTCCCTTTCCTTTCCATTTAGCTGATCCCCGCCTAAGTAACCCCACCCCAAAATAATATAATAATAATGTCACTAACAGCATTTGCCACCATCACATTATTCACTCTGCTTGTGCCTTATAGTCCTTTCTCCTCCCTGTGTCTTTCGAGTGTAAGCTCTTTGGGGTAGGGACCATCTTCTACTCTGTGTCTGTGCAGTGCTTAGCACAATGGAGTCCCATTCTTGGATGACCCTTAGGCACTACTATAATAAACATGAGTATAATAATATTAATAAAGTAATAAAGCTATTACTTCCATCCTTGGGGATTGGAGCTTTCACAATATCTCAGTACATATTGGCAGCTCCAACTGCTTCTAGACCTCCAGAGATATCTAGAACCTCAAGAAGAGATTCTGATGATCCCCCACTTGCTCTGTTTCTTCCTTTCTCTGCTGTTTAACTCTGAGTTTCAGCTTCATGTAATTTGATGTCACTGGGTAACAGGTAAGATAGTAAAAGTCAATGGGGCTTAGATTCCTAAGTGCCTAAATTACTTTTGAAATTGAGACTTAGGCACTTTTGAAAATGTTCCCCATAGGTAAAATGTGTGTGATGTGTATTTTGGGTTTATTTTTGTTTGTTTGATAGAATACTGATTAATATATTCAAACTTAAAAGGTGAAGTTGAATTTGTAGAGGGGGAATACTTTTTAATCTGCATTTCACTCTATTTTTGGATTAAAGATTAAAAGCATTTGGCAGACAAAGAAAAATCTCTGAGTTGTCTGTTAGTCTTGAAGTACCCATCTCTCAGCAGAAACAGAACTACTAACAGACAGTAAGTGGAGTGGAAAATCAATCAATGAAACAAAGAATAATAACCATTTGAGCAGGAACAGTAAGTTCTAATGAAGCTCTTCTTTTCTATGAAACTCTGTAGGGGTTGATTTCAGGGAGGGGAACAGCAGGACTATAGGTACATAATATAAAATGCATTCTGAGCCATTATTCATGTGAATAGCATATACTGAGAAAATAAATATTGAAAGGAGTAAAAGCAAACATACTGGAAAGAATGCACAGCTTGTAGTCTGACTCCTGTTGCCTACTTGCATTGGTAATGGTTTCAAGGTCATACCCTAAACCTGCACGTGGAAGGGATATAGGAAAGTTTAAGTTTTTCTTTTCCCCAGTTCAAATATCAAGGGGATAATATGAAATCTAATGAGATAGTTGCAAAGTTGGGTTCAGGGAATGGGATTTCAAAAGCACAGGGCTGACTCTTTTTCTGTTGATGCTGATGGTAAAACTCCCAGAGCTGAGACCAGCAATGAGCACTTTACGATAAATCTAACCAGTATTGAAGGAAAGCAAGAAAGGGTTCCTACTGAAGAACAAAACAAACACTATCTCTACCAAATGCCAATGCCACTATTTAAAAGTTTTCTAAAATACTTGTAATTCCAGAGTTTTCCTTTTTTAATTATTTATATAAATAGTACAGGTATTATATTCCTGCATAGGATTTCTCTTTACTTAAAAAAATAAAATATTCTCACTGCTATTATCCCGTGAAGATTTACTCTGCTGTAGAAGGCACTTTGATATCTAAAGATGAAATGAGTATAAGAGGTATGAGCATATTGTGAAAACCAAATGTAAGTAGACCTTTTATTTAAAAAAAACCAAAACCTTGTTTTTAAATGAGAAAGCTTTCCAGAATTATGACTTATGCAGAAGTTTAATGATAATCAAAGAAGAAATCTCCTAGACAAATGAGGAATAAGCTCTTATAGTCCATTTTATTTCTTAACTTAAAGAGATTATTTTCCCCTCTACCCCAACTGGTCTTATACTTAGAGAAAAACACCCGATTCAAACAAAATATATTGGCAGCTTTTACGCCAGTTTTTTATCCCAAGTCTCAGCAGTTAATAGTAATGAGTTTGTTACTTTTTTCCAAAGAGCCTGGAGGGCTCTGTAGCAGAATTCAACTCCCCTTTGAACAGCTTGTTGCAGCTCTAATGAGTATTTCTATGCTCGATGCTGTAATTACCTGATTTCCATGGTGAGGACTTTTTACGGATTGTAACTCTTCTGGCTGGAAAAAAAGAATCACAAAACTTTCCATTTTAATTTGATTTTTTAAGATACATTTATTGAATTAAATAAAATAAAATGATTGCATCACAGCTGACTGTGATAATACCTTCCATACAGGAGTCTGTGAATTAAATGTAAAGCCCAAGTGCTTTTCAAAGAATTGTCTGTTTGTGATTGTGCTGCTATTAAGTATGGACCGATTATTGTTCCATTGTCATAAATTTTTCAGACAGTGAAAGCTACAATGCAGTTTTCAAATAACTACATGTTTGTTCTGCCATATTTATTACATTTAACTGTATTTAAATACAAACATATGTATTGAGTATCTCTGTGAATTACAGTAGTGCCAGATAAGTATCAGGACCCCACTGGGCTGGGCTCTTCAGTCTTTACAAACCCATAGTTAAAGTCCAAGCCCATAAGAACTCGCTGTCAAAGGCCTGGGGGTTGTAATGACATCTTCATGGATAGACTCTTGCTCCTGTACAGAGCCGTTTTGTCTTCAGGGGGTTGCGGCACAGACTTAGGTATCACAAAGAGGCTGAGGCAGAGAGGAAGAATGAGGGTAATAGCCATAGAATTGTGTGGAGGGTAATAGCCATAGGATTGTGTGGCCATACACAGGATATATCAATCATACTGATAATCTTTACTATAACCTCATCTGCATAGCCCTCTGTAGCTATATAACATCCCCAACCTCTGCCCACCACACACACAGTCACAGAGTGAAATCCTGACCCCCTTGAAATCAATGGGAATTATTTTACCATTGATTGCAATGGAATCAGAATTTCACAGCCCTCACCCTCCACCTGCCTGACTGTTAATAACATTTTGGGTAAAGCCCAAGACTGTAAGGAAGGAGACTTGTGTTTTGCTCCTTGCTCTTCCACAGATTTCATGTGTAACCATTGATAAGTCACCTTAATCTCATTGTGCCTCAATTTCCTCATTTAAAAAAAATGGCATATCATTCCAGGGTGATGTGATACTAAACTTATATTTGTAAGTGTGACGAACTGGGCCTGTTCTTACTGTGGTCTGTGAATGCTGACAGGGGAGTGTGGCTGGGATAGTCTGCATTGGAGGATGGGAGTCTGCCCGAGGGCGAATACCTGAGTGTGTAACATGAGAACCCAGGAAGGGGTTGGAGGCCAGGTGACACCTTGGCCCGGGAGACTGAACAAAGGCGGTGGGAGGGGTCGCTGAAGGCAGAGTGCTGGAAGCGGGCTGGAGAGATGGCTGGGAGGCAGAGATGGCTCTGACCCCCCCAAAGGGGGGTGGGCTGGGATGCCCTGGGACCCCAAGCTGGACCTAACTGAGGGGGGCCCTGTTGTCTGTGCCTGCAAGACCTGTCTTGGACTGTATTCCTGTCATCCAAATAAACCTTCTGCTTTGCTGGCTGGCTGAGAGTCATGGTGAATCGCAGGAAGCCGGGGGTGCAGGGCCCTGAGTCCCCCAATACTCCGTGACAACTGGTGGCAGCGGCGGGATCTACTGCACCCCGTGGACGGCGCTTCCTGCAGTAAGTGACTGGGGAGCAGTAAAACAAAGGGGGATTGACGGGGACCAGGCGTGCTGAAGAGTGAGAGAGAGACGGTTATTACCCCTGGGAGTGTGTGACCAGCGAGAAGGACTTTTGCAGTAACAGGGTCCCCCGGGGGGATCGCAGCGAGTGGTCCCAGGGGCGGAGGAGTCTGCAGCTCGACCCTGGCAGAGAGGTGGTGACCTCGAGAAGGGCTGGCACACTAGGGGTCACCCTGGGAACTGTGGGGAGCTGTGAGCACACAGGCCGGTGAGTGGCCAGCAGGAAGAAGTATGCCAAGCGGCTTAAGAGCGACCTGGTGGAGCTGTGCAAGCAGAGGGGGCTGCACAGTGGGAGGCTCACCAAAGAACAGCTCATTGCCCGGCTGGAGGCAGAAGATCGCGAGAATGAACTGATCCCTGTGTCTCAGGGAAGCAGCCTGGCAAATGCAGCGCAGGCACCAGTGTCTGTCCCAGCTGGGAGTGGTCAGCCGGCTGCTGAGGGCTTCCCGAGACCCCTCCTTCCTATGCCTAGGGGAAGGGCGGGGAGGAGCCCAGCAAATACCGAGGGCGCCGTGACCCCCCCGGCCAGCAGGGGATCCTCCCGGCGAAGCTCGCCGGCCAGCAGAGGATCCTCCTGGCGACGTGCGGCATCCGTGGAGCGGAATTGGCTGGAATGGGAGAAAGAGCTAAAACTGAGAGAGCTGGAGGATCATGAACAACAGAGACAGCATGAACGGGAGGAGAAAGAGAAACGGAGACAGCATGAAGAGAGACAGAGGCAGCATGAATGGGAGGAGAAAGAGAGACAGAGACAGCATGAAGAGAGACAGCGTCAGCATGAACTGGAACTGGCAATATTGAAGGGCAGCGAACCCCCAGCTGCGGTGAGTGAGGGAGGACCCAGGACTGCACAGAGCTTTGATAAGTGCATCCTGGCCCCACACAAGGAGGGGGAGGACATGGATGACTTCCTGGAGGCCTTTGAGACGGCCTGCGAGCTGCACCGGGTTGATCCCGCAGACAGACTCCGGGTCCTTACCCCCTTACTGGACCCCAAAGCCGTGGCATTGTACCGCCAACTGGAAGAGGCAGAGAAAGGGGACTACAAACTATTCAAAAAGGCCCTGCTACGAGAGTTTGGGCTGACTCCTGAGATGTACCGGGAAAGGTTCCGGAGTCAGGATAAAACCCCTGAGATCTCATATCTGCAACTAGCCGTCTGCATGGAAAGATACGCCAGCAAGTGGGCTGATGGGGCCCAGACGAAGGAGGACCTGATTAAACTGCTGGTACTGGAGCAACTGTATGAGCGGTGCCCATCCGACCTGAGGCTGTGGTTGGTGGACAGAAAGCCAGAGAACCCGCGACACGCAGGGCGGCTGGCCGATGAGTTTGTAAAGAGCCGGTCAGGGGGTGGCAGGGAGGAGCCCCAAAGGAACAGGCCCGCCGCGATGCAGAGAGAGAGTCACCCTGGGACCTCCCAAAGGGGGAATATGGGAAATCCCCTCCCACAGGGAATGCCCAGCGTCAGGGACAACCGACCGGCTCGAGGGGACCCACGGGACATGAGCTGCTATAACTGCGGCCGAAGAGGCTACGTTCGGGCCCAGTGCCCCAAGCTCGAGGACAGACTGAGCAGACCGAACCCGCACCGGGTTAACTTGGTAGAGGCCCAGACGGACGAGGGGCAGGCTTCTCACGCAAGAGGGGCTGGCAGCTTATCAACTGCTCAAGAGAGAGAAGGGCCCCAGGCCAGCTCCTCTAGGGGGCTGGATGCTCCAGACTCAGGGTTTTTGGTTTATACGGTGGGCGCGGGGCTGTCCCTCCGGAGAGAGTACCTTGTTCCCCTGGAGGTGGATGGGAGGAAGGTCAATGGATACGGGCGCAGAGGTGACGCTGGCCCGGCCCGAGGTGGTGGCCCCAGATCAGGTGGTGCCCAACACCTACCTGACCCTGACGGGGGTGGGCGGAACACCAGTCAAAGTGCCCGTGGCAAGGGTACACCTGAAGTGGGGGGCCAAGGAGGGCCCCAAGGATGTGGGGGTACACCCGTATTTGCCCACTGAGGTATTGATGGGGGGGGACCTGGAGAACTGGCCAAGCAACCCCCAAAGGGCACTGGTTGTGACCCGCAGTCAGAGCTGGCGAGGGGCGCTGCGCCCTGGCCTTGGGGGGGGTGCCTTGCCTGAGGCGCAGGACCCTAACCTGGTGGGGAGGGAACGCCCAGGGACACGGCTCAGGAGGCTGCAGCTTCAGACCCAGCGGGCGAGAAAGAGCAGGTGGCCATCCCTGTCCCAGCTGCTGAGATCCAGGCCGAGTTACAGAGAGATCCCTCCTTGCGGAAGATAAGGGACCTGGCCGACCTCAGTGCGGTACAGACCATGGGATGAGGTGGCCGGAAAAGGTTCCTGTGGGAGAAGGGGTTCCTGTACCGAGAATGGGCTCCCCCAGGGAAAATGGAGTCAGGGGGGATCAGGAGGCAGCTGGTGGTACCCCAGAAGTATCGCCGCCAGCTGCTGTGCCGGGCCCATGACATTCCTCTCTCAGGGCACCAGGGAACCTGGCGTACCCAGCAGAGGCTGCTACGGAGCTTTTACTGGCCTGGGGTCTTTGTTACTGTCCAACAGTACTGCGGATCCTGTGACCCCTGTCAGAGGGGGAGGAAGGCCCGGGACAAGGGGAAAACAGCTTTAGGACCCTTGCCCAGCATAAAGGATCCTTTCCGGAGGGTGGCCAAGGTTAAAAGGGCGGCTCTAAACCAAGAGAGCCCAAAGCACAGACCTCCAAACTGGAGCGCTGGGAGAAGACCACAGCCCAGTTGGAACCCCAGAGGTATGGGGGTGGGAAAAGGGCACAGGCCGCATAAACCTTCCCACATGCGAACTGCGAGGGCCATCAAGCACCCCCGACCGAAGGGGGGGCGTGAAACTGGAGGGGCTTGGTGTAATTCTCACCGAGGGATGCGGGGGCGTCCATGGGAACGGGGGTAGGTTCGAACTTCCCCGGGTCACTGGCTAAAGTGACCCTGCTCAGTTCGGTCTCGAAGGGGGGAGATGTGACGAACTGGGCCTGTTCTTACTGTGGTCTGTGAATGCTGACAGGGGAGTGTGGCTGGGATAGTCTGCATTGGAGGATGGGAGTCTGCCCGAGGGCGAATACCTGAGTGTGTAACATGAGAACCCAGGAAGGGGTTGGAGGCCAGGTGACACCTTGGCCCGGGAGACTGAACAAAGGCGGTGGGAGGGGTCGCTGAAGGCAGAGTGCTGGAAGCGGGCTGGAGAGATGGCTGGGAGGCAGAGATGGCTCTGACCCCCCCAAAGGGGGGTGGGCTGGGATGCCCTGGGACCCCAAGCTGGACCTAACTGAGGGGGGCCCTGTTGTCTGTGCCTGCAAGACCTGTCTTGGACTGTATTCCTGTCATCCAAATAAACCTTCTGCTTTACTGGCTGGCTGAGAGTCATGGTGAATCGCAGGAAGCTGGGGGTGCAGGGCCCTGAGTCCCCCAATACTCCGTGACAGTAAGTATACTGAGATCTGATTGGAAGCACTATTCTGTAGAGATGCAACATACTATTATGAATTGAGTATTGTGGTGTAACTTTCTTTTTGTCTTATTGGTTTATACCTGAGCCCATCTCCATAGCATGTAAGAGTTTGTGATGTAGAAAAGTGAGTTTAAATGATTAAATGGAAAAGGAAAATATATACTATTATATTGTATGGGGATTAATCCTGCTAAATCATTTGTGTAGAGAACGCTGACTGAATTCAATAGGAATCCTGTGGGTAGAATACAGGCTTAGAATAGGAATATTGTCTTTTCTATTTCAGCAGCAATCTCTCTGTATGTGTATCTGTTTCTATAATCTACATAGATGTTTGTTTATTTATATATATATATATATATATATATATCCTTTTCCTACCAAATTTCTGCTTAGTACATTGGTATCTAGATATCCTGAGCATGTGAAAAAGCAGCATCTGAAGCTAGAGTGAAAATAATTCAAATGAATACAGATTTTCAAAATTATTTACAGAAACATTCTAGTGAGAAATTATTTCATGTTCTTATTGATTCTCTCTGACTGTCACTGACACTAATGATGCCTGTTAGAAACTGAAAAAAAACCATGACTTGACTGTTGGCATGAGAGGAAATGAGTGGCAGAGGGCATAGACAGGGACACAATTTTGCTTCAACCTGAAAACTGAAACATTTCTGTGAGATAAGGATTTATATCTATTTAAAAAACAAAACAACAACCCACACTGTGGTTTTTATTCAGTTCTGACTGACATCAATGGTACTCCACTATCTTCAGTAGAGCTTACATTGGTGTAAGTTCAAAGAGAACCAGGTCTTTTTTTTTTATTTAAAGATTTGCATTTTTTGGCAACTTGCTTCCTCTTTTTCCTGCCTCCACCCACTCTTCCTCTCAGGGTGTGTCTACATTGCAATGTAAGCCCAGGGTTAGTGGGACTCAAGTCAGCTGATCCAGGTTAGGGGACCCTGGACTTCAACAGATACACTGTATTTTAACTCTACGTTAAGACTTTTCTAGCCTGTGTTCAAAGCTAAGTGTGACAGGGTATGACTTACCACTGTGGTGCCCCCTGCTGGATGTCCCAGGGATCAGATCTGCTAGCCAATGTGCCCTCTTCTGGTGGTGTCTTACCACCATCATTTCCGGTTCAAGGACCCATCTCAGTCCCAGGACCGTGGCATCCTCTTCATGACACAGCCCTCCGCTGTGCCGCACTCTGTGCTCCCGCCTTCCAGGGGACCTGCAGTCCACTGTCCAGCCACTTCCTCAGTGGTGAATGGGGAAGGGGGGGACCCAGGCCCGCCCACTACTCCAGATCCCAGCCCAGGGATCCAGTAGATGGCCACTACTTGCGGCACCCCCTCGGACTCCTATAATAACACCGGTCTACAATTTTTGAGGAGTCGTCTGCTTCAGAGATAAAATGTGCTTAAAATATTATGTATTTTGATGTGCTGAATTCAAATATGACAATTAAAACAACTGATTGGCTACTGTTTCTAAGATATTTAAGTTTTTACATTTTATGTCTATGTATATTGTGTAGATAGTAGAGTTTTAATCATAAATTGTAAACCTAGGTCTTTTCATGTGTTTATGGTTGCTTTACATGATAATATTTCACCTGTCCTGTTCATGTTTAAAAATCTGCAAAAGGGTTATATAAATAAAATTTATTATGAAACAAAAAACTATTATGTACATAGTTTAGTCCTATTCAGTGTCTACTCAACGCTTCTTGGCTTGTCTCTTGTATTCATTAAATGGAGCATCTCTTGTCACTGTCCAGCAATAGTCTGCAAGCATTGATGGGCTCCATTTGCCCCAATAGCGTTTCTCCATTGTTGCAATGTCCTGGTGAAATAAAGATACCCGAGTGATGAAGTCTGAAGTCAAACTGAGTTCTTGGGGAGCAGAGTGGAAAGAGGTCTCAGAAGGCATCCCGACATACTTTAGGTACCTTTTTTCAGTCAAATATCTTATTTCAGTAGAGACATCTCTTTCGCTGGAATATTCTAAAAAGTCAATGTTAACAAGTCTATTGATATGGAGAGAACCATCTTGGTTCTTTTTCAGTAAATATAATGTGCCTTCTTACAGCAGTACCATTGACAGCAGAGTGACTGTGGTAAAGTGAGAAAAAGTATCATCAAATTGATGTATTACATTATGTACCATAAATAATAATTGTTGCAGCAGAGTACAAAAAATGAAAGTTTCAATAATAGAGATAACATAATTTCATAAAACACAGGTATGATTTATTGTACAATGGATTTGCAGTGGGAAAGCTTATTCCATTTATTTTTAGCTGCAGATATGTGAAGCAACTGCAACAAGAAAGAAACAATTATATTCTATCAACTGAAAGTTTCAATGTGAGAGAATAGAAACTAAGCAAAGTTTACTAACTTTAATTTTATTTCACGTTCAGCCTTATTAAGATGCAAAGAAACGGTCTATGATCATCTCAAAGAACTATTTGACAGCTGGTGGCCAGACATGAGAATGGACTTATTTAATTAGCAGTCTTCCCTATCCAGTGACTATATTCACAGAGCAAGTATTGCTCTGTTTATAATCAAGCTAACTCTGTTGACTTAAAATACAGCAGTGGAGTTATTTTTTTAGTAGACTTAATGTGGATTTACAGTGGTGTAACTGAGATCAGAATTTGCACTGCTTTCTGTGTGTATTCTTTTTATTGATTGAATAAAGACTCAAATCAGGACCGGCATACCTAGGGTGATCAGTTTTTCACATTTAACAACTGGGATACTCTTCCTGGTTGATGGATAAAGGAAGAAGGATGCTGGACAGGGTCAAGAATTAGTTTCAGCTGGCGAGAAATGTTAGAGACAACAAAAAGGGTGTGTTCAAATATGTCAGACAAAAAAGAAAGATCAAGGATAGTGTGGGTCCACTACTCAATGGGGAAGGTGACCTGGTAATGGGAGATGATAGGAAGGCACAGCTGCTCAATACCTACTTTGCTTCAGTCTTCTCACAAAATATAACATGTGACCGAATGACTAGTGAAGTTACCATAGACAATAAAGGTGAAGGGATGCAGATTGGGATAGGTAAAGAATATGTCCGAGAACTTCTGTCCAACGTGAATGAATTCAAATCAGCGGGGCTGGATACTATTCACCTAAGGGTACTGAAGGAATTAGCTGAAGAAATCTCAGAGCCACTGGCAATAATATTTACAAACTCATGGATGGCAGGAGAAGAAGAATGGAGAAGGGCTAACATAGTGCCCGTCTTTAAAAGGGGGGGAAAGGAGGAGCCAGGGAACTATAGACAAGTCAGCCTGACTTTGATACCTGGGAAGCTATTAGATCAATGTATAAAACATTAAATTTGTGAATAGTTGGAGGATGAAGGGGGAATCATTAGAGACAGCATGGATTTACCAAGAACAAATCCTGCCAAACCAGCTTGATTTCATTCTTTGAATAGGGGGAATGCGATGGACAGAATATACATGGACTTCATCAAGGCTTTTGACACAATCCCTCATGACATTCTGATAAGTAAGATGGAGAAATGCAAGCTTGTCAGAACTACCATTAAATGGATACAGAATTGGTTAATCAACCACAAAGAATAACTGTTAATAGAATGATGTCAGATTGGAGAGAGGTCTCAAGTGGGGTTCCACTTCCAGGGGTCTGTTCTGGGTCCAGTGTTGTTTAACATTTTTATTAATGACCTAAAGGTAGGTATAGAGAGCATACTGCTCATGTTTGCAGATGACATAAAGGTTGGGGGTGCTAATACTAGGGAGGATTGAGCTAAAATTCAGAGGGATCTTAATAAATTGGAGAACTGGGTTATAGACAACAAAATGAAATTCAACAAAGAGAAATGTAACATGCTACACTTAGGGAAGAAAAAACAAATGCCAAAATACAGAATGGGAAAAAACTGGCTTGGCAGGAGCATTGCTGAGAAGGATCTGGGGATTGTGGTGGATTACAGCCTCAACATCAGTCAGCAATGTGATGCCGTTGCAAACAATACAAATGCAATTTTAGGTGGCATTAACAGAGGCATAGCATGCAAGTCACTGGAGATGATAGTACCGCTCTACTCAGTGCTGGTTAGGCCTCAGCTGGAGTACTGCGTCCAGTTTTGGTCACCAATGTATAGAAAGGATATAGAGACTCTTGAAAGAATCCAGACATGCACAACAAAGACGATCAAAGGGATGGAATGTAATCCATTTGAGCAAAGACTGCAGGAACTGGTTATGTTAGTTTGCAAAAGAGGAGATTAAGGAGGATATGATAGCAGACTTCAGATATTTGAAAGGCTGCCACAAAAAAAAAAAGATGGAGACAAGTTGCTCTCTTTTGCCACAGAGGGCAGGACAAGAGGCAATGGGTTCAAACTACAGCAGAGCAGATTTAGGTTAAATTTCAGGAAAAACTTCCTAACTGTAAGAACAGTAGAACAATGGAACAGACTGCCTCAGGAGGTTGTAGAAGCTTCTTTACTGTAGGTTTTCAAAGAAGGCTGGATCGCCATCTGTCTTGGATGGTTTAAACAAACATATCCTGTATCTTGGCAGGGGGTGGACTAAATGAACCTTGCAGTCCCTTCTAAACCTATGATTCTGTGAGTCAAAGCAGGTATACACTGGGCTGTTTTACCACACTATTTCCCTCATACTCTCCTACTTTTTCCCTCTCTATTCTGTCCCCTATACTTCGGCTAGTCCTCCTTTCCTACTCATCTTTAAGTGCATTCTTCTACATTTCTTTGTTTTATCTCTCTATTGTATTCCTTCTCTCTCCTTTGTCTCCCCACTTACTCCCTTTTCCTCCTTGCCCACCACATGTCTTGTGAGAATCAGGTTTTTATTCTGATCCGGGATGGGAGCTGAAGCACAGGTTGCATCCCAGTAATCTGTATAAGGTAGTGATGGGAACGAATTGCCTGCATGCTCATCACCAATGGTACTAACCAGAGACTGACTGTACTTGTGTGTGAACTCACTTAAAGGCTGGTCTTCTGTGGATGCTTTATGAGGGATATGGTGACTAGTCCTTGAGTCTTATATATGCTCATCCAAACTGCAGTAAGTCTCATCAGCTGAGCTGGCTTCCAACAAGATGAAATTGTCCCAACACAATGGAGAAATGTAATGCCACCAACACTTGGTTGGATTTCCTGCAGTGAGCTCCCAAATAAAACCTGCTATTTCTCTGCTGGAAGCCATATGAGTGCAAGATAAGCCAAGGAAATTGCAATATAGCAAAAGCAAATATAATACTTTTGCAATAAGCTCTATAAATAAATTTCACACCGAGATAAGTTTTGTTATTTAAGAATTTGCTTGAGACACTGGGGGATACTTTCCCATGAAAATTCTCTTTACTTTACCTTGTATTGCAGCAAACCTGTTGTGAATATCACTCATTTGGTGACACCTGGAAGAACAATAGGTGATTTTATTTGGAAATGCACTGGATTAATATTCTTTCTAATGTAGGATACCATCATTATTTCACAGGTAAACGTGTCCAGTGAATGGCTCATTGAATCCTAGGAACTGCCATTCTGCATCAGACCACTTGTCCATCTAACCAATATCCTGTCTGAGACAGTGGTCAGTACCAGCTTATTCAGCAGAAAGGGAGTTTAAAACACAACCAGCAATGATGTGTTCACAATGATGTGCTAATCCTATTAATTAAAAGGTTGTTTTATGCCCGAAGATTGAGGATTGATATCCATTCCAAACCCCTTTGTTTTTTTTCCTAATTATTACTAGTCTAACTCTTAGATCAAAACTTCATACAATATCTTTTTCCCTTCTCCCTGTTACAAATGACTATGATGTCCCAGGGGAGAGTATGTTTTAGAAACCTTTGTTTTTTCTTGATTTCCTTTATAATCACAGATGCATCTGCATACTTGTTCGCTAGATCTGAGCAAAGTGGTGGGTTTGGGGTGTAGGTTTTTGTGATTATTTTTAATTTCTTTATCATAAAGGAACAGAAAATGAAAGTACAAAAAGCCAAATGACTTGCTGTTCATATAGGTTTCCAGATACCGCATGCTTCACAAGATCTCCAGTAGAATTGCACAATAATGAAAAAAAATCTTCCCCACCAAATTAGACTCCCTTTGGTTTATTGGAACACTCCAAAAAGAGAGAAAATTTATGATATTTGAAAATATTTTTGATTATTCTTTTGTTTTGCCTCTAAGCATGACTGTGACCATGTTGTGATGGGAACTGCTAGAAATCTTTTAAACAAAAAGCTTTTCCGTTAAAGAATAGCCTTTTTTGTGGGGGGAAAAAAACAACTGATAACTTTGAAAATAATAATTAAAAAAAAAAATGTCTGAGGTTGACAAATTTTTGCATCACTTCCCATATTTCAAGCTGAGTAGGTTGGTTGTATTTGATCATATAAGTTACACTGCATTGGCTTTGCCCCCCACAACTACCTGAGTTTACCTTATGCACTCTGGAAAGATAGTTGAAGACATTTTTATTCATTCATTCATTCATTCATTCATTCATTCATTCAGAGCAGGTGGCTCTCTGGGCTATCTGAGCCAGTCAGAAAAAAAGTTGCTAATGACAGGAGGGAGCTGCTCTGTTCTTTTCCTTGCTACATTGTATGAGGAGAAGGGCTGTTTTTCATCTTTCCCAAAAGTTATTCACAAATTGGGGGAGGGGGTAATGGCATTGCCTATTGGCCAGGAGACACTGGGGGTGGGGGGTACTAATGGTCCATGCCAGAGGGACATAGTTGTCCTTCAGTCTTTCCTACAAAATTGTTTGGGGAGGCTGTGGGTTGTGAGGCTGCATGAAGTCCCCACAATGCCAGGTATTTTGGATAAGCATCTAAATTTGGAACCAGCTGAGGTTTCCCACAACTCAAGATTAATGCAGTTTTACCCTGAGGCTACTTTGTAGCATGTATTTTGCCTATTTTGGTAATAGTTTAGTGCTAGGGTTTGTATGGTATTTGTTATTTTAGTGGACAGATAGTAGGTAATGTTTTAGGTGCACTGTGGGATTGTGGTGGGAAACAAGCTGTCTCAGACTTTTTCTTTCTACCCAAAGCCATGTCTCTTTGATGGAATCTCTTCTCATGAGTTCTCTGAATTCCCTTAAACTCTGAAGGGAGAGGGCCGAGAAGGTGACTAGTAGGGTCTAAGGAGAAGCCAAGAATACCAGGGGTGCACCAGAAGAGGTACATTTCTTGACTGCTTCCAACCTTGTGGTTATTCCAGCCATTTTTCCAATGGGATCTTCTTGCCTCTTCTAATGAGTGACCAGAATTCCTGGTCATCCATTTCCCATTTGATCATAGAGGGGGGCAGTCCAAAGTTACAGGAGATGTTTGGAGCACAACTAGCTCCTATTCCTTCCAGGGCCTCGGTTTGGGTTCATACCTTGTCAGGATAAGATGGAGGCATTCTTAATACGTACACCTCCCCGGGATCCTTCTGGACGTGGAACTGTAGTGCATGCATGTATCCTGGCTACTTCTCCTCATAAATGACCTGTTGTGTGAATACGTGACATGCATATGACTGTCTGTGCTTTGTTCTGTCTCCTGGTCTTTTCTTCAGAATCCAGTATTGACAAAGACGGATGCCATGATACTTTGGGGATAAGCTTCAAATGAGTATAGTTTAAAAAAAATTGAAATATATAGCTAGACTTGCATTGCATAAACCAATCTCTAAGCAATTCAGCCAACCCCCCACCAATATGGTATAAAAATGGTCATCAGTTTTGCCCCGTCCAATCCTTTGTTTGACCAGTCTGCAAGACCTTTCAAAAGCTAAGCAGTGAGTGTCAGAAATTTTTCAAATAAAACCCAAGCAATGTGTGCTAATTCACACAATTTCATGCCTACATTTGTGTGCAATTTGCATGATTGGACACTCAATTCAATTGTATTCCAGCCAAACTCGTTAATTGAACAAATACGGGTAGCCTTGGAATCACAACACTTTGCACAAACAAATGTGCCTCTTTTAAGTAAATAAATATTGCGGGCAGGGGAAGGGATGTGGAAGAAATCTGCAAACTGCTTCCCTCTTTGGTTGAAAAATTGCATTTCACAAAAAACAGTTATCCTCTTCCACTTGTTGTGTTAACAACAGAGCCTTTATTAGATTTGTTGGGATCAAAGAGGAGGAATTGCCATGAACATCACATCTTCAGAACATGTGTCCGGTCCCACTAGCGCAAACATATGTCAGATTTCCCCAAAGAATCCCAGCGTCAGGCACCAGTGCTTCGTGTGCCAGCTGAATGACAGGATGTTTCAGATTTTTTGAGTAGTGTGTGCTGTATCTTATGGCCATTGGCAGGAATGATAAGGGTATTAAAGCAGTCACTGCACCCCAGGGAAACCACCTAACGGGCTTTTTAGGAAGGTACATCTCTCTAGTCCACTAGCTGTCAGGATATACCTTTCCCCCTAACTCAATGTCATCTTTTCAAGACTAGAAATCATGGCTGTTCTTAATCCTAACCTTGATCCCTATTTTAAGCTCTCTCTATTAAACAGAAATACACCCCTTCTAGTTTTGTTTTCTTTAGAAACAAATATATGGCATGTCTGACAAATGCATATTTCAGCATTTTTAGGAAGTGCACACTGTAGGAGGAAAAAGGCACAGGCAGCTCTTCTCTCTTGTGCTCTTCGTACGGGGACCAACCGCAGCCTGCTCTGTCTGCTCCCTTAGCAACAGGAGAGGTGAGGTTAGTGCCTGCAGCAGCCTTATGTATCTCAAAGGGATCAGGGCAGAGGAAAGGGCATGGCCCTTCTTGCACACTATGTAGAAGATGGGATGCAGGATGCAGCATGTTGGAGGATTTAACAGTGGTCAGTGCTCTGTATTTACCTCCCAGCACACCCCGAGGCAGTCTGCCTGTCCTCTGGAAGCAGAATGCCTCCAGGAACTGCTGCTTGTGTGGTGTCCTTCATCCACTAGAATTGAAGCAGTTTTAATATCCACAATCGGGCTCTTATTGACAGGAAGGATGATTCAGTGGTTAGGACACTAATCTGGGATTTAGGAGACCTGACTTCAGGTCCCTGCTCTGCAACACTTTCTGTGTTACCTTAGCCAAATCACATGGTCTTTCTGTGCCCTTCCTCACAGGAGATCTAGATACTATGGCAATGAGGGGCCAAATAAGTATCTAGAATAGATATAAAACA
Organism: Malaclemys terrapin pileata; assembly: GCF_027887155.1. Classification (NCBI taxonomy): domain Eukaryota; kingdom Metazoa; phylum Chordata; order Testudines; family Emydidae; genus Malaclemys; species Malaclemys terrapin. The sequence continues at coordinate 130,985,784 of NC_071507.1, forward strand.
AAGGTAATACAACAGATAGCACATCTTAATGGAAATGTACACATCACACATATTACAGTTAATGAGAGAAAGTGATTTTGTGAATGCCCAATAGTGGATCTATTTACACTTTAGTATTCCTAACTAGCAAATGTAATTCTCACTTAATTTGATGTGTGTTGATTGTTGCTCTTTTTAAGAGTCAGACACCTGCCTCAATATCTCTGATGCTGCCTAAAGCTATTTTAAAACCCCTTTTAACATATCTGTTTAATATGTCATGTGGCAGGACATTGTGACTCTCACAGATCTGTAGCATTTGATATTCTTGTGAGAAAAAAAAATCCATGTTGTCATCTACAAAATTACGGTAGCAAAGAATTTTTGTCTATTGTTTCTCCTGTTGTCCTAAACAAGTTATGCCTTTGCATGTTGTTATAATATATGTACAATAATACTTCAAACATTTGGGTTTACTTTCCATAGTGATACCGCTGTGTACCACATACTCAATAGTTCATTTCAGTCTCTGTGCTTTAAGGAAGCTATGGCCATTCAGTGGGTTATTTCTCTTTTGAGAGAATAATGAATAAACACAGGATTAATAAATTATTCCACATTATTTTACTTATAAATAATATTAATTATCAACCACTGTGCATGTGCCTGGTGTAGTACAGAACAAGGGGCCTTATACACAAGCCCTCAAGCAGCTCACAATATAAAGGTCAAATGGAGAGGGTGGTGTATATTCTTGTGTAAAGTACACTGCCAAATCATCTTGTGTTTAAATTGGTGTTAGGTTTTGCTTTATACTATTCCTCCTTACTCCCACTTTGGCTGCTTTTTCTACTATCACTTTGCCTCCCATTGTGTAAATTTACATCAACTCTGAATTAGTCCTTAAGTATTTATAGTTCCTGATGAATATTAATTTAAACAGAGATGTTAAATGGCATAAAAACATGGATGAGGCCTGCCTACTCACAAACTGTGTTGATCAAACCCCTACACACCCACACTCTCCTCAGATCAGCCCTACTTGACCCCAGCCTGCTTGCAACTGCTGGTGTTCTTCAGATTTTCAGCTGTAAAAGTTTTGTTACCCAAAACTTACACATCTAACAATGGCATGGCTTTTTTTTTTTTTTTTTTTGGTTCTGCTGGCCATATTGCTTCTAATCCCATGTCTATCACTATGTTGCAATTCCAAAGGAAACAATTCTAATTCAGACACTGACCTACCTTTTAAAGATGATGCTGTGTTGAATATCTCAAGAGCTCATTAGTCATACCAGCTTGATTTCCAGTTGGACCTGTCTATAAAGGAGTTCACTTATTGCTGAGAGATTCCTGTTGTATCTTGTGTAAAGTAAATTTTATTAAACATCTAAAAGCTATATTCTGTTCTAAAATATGAAGCAGTTTTAGTTCTATTACCAACAGTCTTATGGCACTTTCACAATGAGAGAAGGGAACAAGTAAAGTCTGTAGGCATTTTTATAAGGCTTTCTAAAAGAAAGCTTGCAAAGTAAGTCAAAGTCCTCGTGTTAAGTAGTCTCTGCAAAGACTTCAGTGCAAATGTAAATGATGTTGTGCTTTCAATGATTTATGCCAGGAATTTGCAGCAGTTCTGAAATGAGCTATATGGCTAAAAGGATGTGCAGTTTAATGAAGGACTGTATACTTCACATAAGATCATCAGGAATGAAGGACTGGAAGAGAGTTTCTTGATAACTGTATTTTCATCTGTCAAAGTAACAGGGAAAGGTTAATGTCTTCTACCTGGCTAATGAATTTTCCTTTTTAAGTCTATAACGGAATTCAGGAGCGCCGCCAGCTTTTCTGCCGCCCTAGGCGGCGGAAGGTCCCACTCCGAAATACCGCCGCAGTCGCTGCCCCCCAAATCGCCTAATGGGTTGCGCCAGCCCTGACAGAAGTTAGAATCAAAGGGGGATCTTCACACACTTCTTCTTCTGGGCCTTTCTTTCATTCTTGTCATGTTAGGTTCAGCTTGGTTTTTTTATCCCTTGACACCTAGAATTTGGTCTTCCCTTAAATTAAAAAATGATATCCTGATGTGTCATAATTTTACTGTCATAATTCAGAAGAAAATATCCATATCCTTGTGGGCTAGCCAAGCCTCAAAAGGGTGTGGACTTGTACTGATCCAATATAGCCAGGGCAAAGGTCAATTGCAGTGCAATGGTATAAAGTACACAGCTTTATTTATTTAATCAAGTCAGTGGCAGATAGATGGCATGGTTTCCTGTCTCCTCAGGAGTTCATCAAGGCTGCGTTCTGTCACCATCATTGTTCAATATCGGCATTGCTTGTTTGGTTGATGGATAAGCTTGAGGCGGCAGCTGTTGATGGCATTAAGCTAATCACCATTCTGCTTTCTGCTTTAAGATCTTGACTATGCCAATTTGGTGAATTGCTGCAGCAATTGGTTGGGCAAGAAACAGCACACATTGGGTCTGATTATTAATCTGGATAAAACTAAATCCCTGGACATTACTGTCAAACAGCATCCAACTCTATATTATTACCAGCTCAATATTAACTTGTCAGAATGGGACATCTAGCAGGTGGTAATCAAAAGTAAAATATTTGGACAGCATCATAGGGTACCTCTACACTGGGGGTGGGAGGGAAACACAGCATCAAGTCTCAGGGCCCAGGTCAACTGACTTGGGTTTGCAGAGCTTGCACTATGGGGCTAAAAATATCAGTATAGATGTTCCTGCTTGGGCTGGAACCTGGGCTCTGAAACCCTGCGAGGAGGGAGGATCTGAGACTAGACTCCAGCCCAAGCAGGAATGTCTCCACAGCTATTTTTACAGCTATTTTTAGCCCCATAACTAAAGACTGATGTCAGTTGGCCCATGTTCTGAGACTCACAGCCATGTTTTTTTGTTTTGCAATGTAGATGTTCCCATGGACAGGGCTAGTGGGCATTCAAAAGGTGTGGCCACACCTATAGCAGCAACTGCCCATGCTTTGGCCCCTTCAGCAGCTGGATGTCATGATGTAAGCCGGCTATGAAGCTGTAGATCTATAGAACGAAAGTCATGCTAACTCTGTTAGATGGAAGTGAAATGTTGGTACTAAGGAAGGCTGAAGAACACCAACATGACTGTTTTGATTCTCATGGTCTTCGTCAGGTGCTCCACATCAATTGGCAAGAAAAGATCAGAAATAAGGATATCCAAAGCCAAACCCAGCAACCTCATCCATCAACACTTTGGCAGCTTTCTTGGTATGGGCATATTATTGGAATAGAAGACCAATAAATTCCAAAGTGTGTGTACCATGCTGCTACATGGCTAGCAGTCACATGGGTGCCAAAAGCTTCCTTGGTGCAACAAGATTGCCAGTGATGGACATAAACTAATATAAAATCAGACCACCTAAGTACCTCACCAGAGATCCATCTGGGTGGCACTTGATTTGCCAGGAGGCCACATCACTATGCTATTTGCCATGATGATGATGATTTATTTATTTATTAAATGGACAGCTGTAGCACAGCCAGAGGATGATAGCAGAAGTGCAATCGGGGAGGGGATATCTGAATGAGCTTCCTGCTTTATTTTTTATTCCAAAATTTTAGATCACTATTTCACTACATGGGGGCAACATAATCTTTAGGATTTATGGCACCACTACGGCAACCAAAGCAAGAGCTGGGAAACATGTAGACAAAATATTTAAAGTCATCATCTGACTAGTTCCTGTCTCCTGCTTCTCAGTTCCTCTTATGGGGTAGTAAAGAATAATTTCTTTTTCCGACACTTGGTTTTACAAGTGATGGTTGTGATTGCCTTCTATGATGAGATAACTGGCTCTGCGGATGAGGGGAAAGCAATGGACATGTTATTCCTTGACTTTAGCAAAGCTTTTGATACGGTCTCCCACAGTATTCTTGCTGGCAAGTTAAAGAAGTATGGGCTTAATGAATGGACTATAAGCTTTATATTAAGTTGTACTCTGTGTTCAGTCCCATTTTCTTCATTGGAATTGCACCTGAAATAGGACAATACTCAACGTGAGTAAAGGTGGCATAATCTGACCCTGAAATAGTCTTCTTATTACTTATCAGGTAAGTGTCCTCATACTCCCTCCTTCAAACCTAACCTCTTTTAGCATCCCTCCCTTACTTTTCATCATTAATATTCTCTCCCCCTCCTTCTCCTGAACTGCTGGCCTGTATTCTCTCTTCTATTTGTCTTGTCTTACTTCAACTCTTCAGGAATGGGAATGTGTCTCTATTTATGTATGTATAACACCATTTAAAAATGATGGTGCTGTATAAAAGGAAGGATTTACAAAGGTTTAAACTCGCTTCAGTGGGAATTGGATACCTACATACCTTTTAAAATCTCAATAATTAACAGTGTAAAAATTATGAATATCAATCATATTACTCACCATTATTCTGTGGTAGTGTAATAAATATGACATATAGATTGAATTCTATTGCAAAACACAGAACCCTGTCTGAATTTTCAACATGAATGTTTCCAGTTCTCAGAAAGCATATTTACAAAATGGTTTTAATTCCTTCCAACCCCACCCCTTTATTTTATTTTTGGCGAACAAACAACAATAGAAATTAAAATGTGTTTTTCCAGCTGACAAGACAAACATGTTTAAATTGCCATGAGTTTTTACAAAACATACAGGTACATATCTGCATTGCTATTAATTCTGTCTGAACCCAAACTATCTATGCACTATCCTGACAACTCATTGGAAAACGTTTAATTGCTTGAAACACCACTTGTTGAACCTTTTAAAAATTTCATTGTTGTAAAGTAAAGGAAAATTGATCATTTGATGTGTCAAAGTTAATGTTCTTTGCAGTTCTGAATTCCCATGAGATATAATGCTGAATGGTTAAACAAAAACAACATTTTGCAGATCTGATTGGCACCTGTCAGCTATCTCTCAAGGGAAATTGCTAGACTAATTTGCCACCAGAATAGATCATTTCAGGCTGATATTTACTGTTTTGAAAGCTGAAAGAATTGAATCAGCTAACATCTCATTTCTCCTGGAGAGTTGATTAGTGTCCTTATTCAAAAAGTCAAGCATTGAGCTGATTTAAAAGGAGACACCACTAAAGACTAAAATAGGTTTGATGAAGCCAGTCAATGTAATCTGACATAAACATCAGGTACTTATTAATTAAATATAAAAACATAGTCAATTTACTGATGCTTACCAGAACCTAAAACTCATATATGAATATTGCAGTTTAAAAATAATGTTGAAAAATTAAGATTGTCCTTTTTCGGGTAATTACCAGTTCTGAAAAATGTGTTTCCCTCTGTTTGCTTAATAGTATTATATACTTTATTTTTATTCCATAACTAATCATTTTAATTAGATGTGTGGCGTGAGCTCAACAGATAGTACCCTCTGCATAGTGGACAGCTGCACTTGTAAGGGTGGTTTTCTTGCTATTGATCCTAGCAATTTTCAGTGGTGTCTCCAGGTAGCTGCATGTGCCCCACGGTGGCACATCCCAGGACCTTACCTCAGCTGGCATGCTAAACCTAAAGAGAGTAGCCAGTGGTGGCAAGCAGTGCACACCAAAGAGTCATTGTTGAACATTTGGTGTATATTAGACCGTAAAAAAAACAAATAAAGAATGGAAAATTACTTCATTTGGCTCCATTGCCATTGGTATGTGTGTGTATGGAGTTTATAATGTCACTAGAGACAGAATTAGGCATCCCTGATAATTCTAGTTAGGAATTCAGGTTAAGACTTGATTTTTAGTCTCTGAGAATGCAGAATTTTGATTACAGATTTTTGGAAAATGGAGCTAATAAGCAAATAGTCTGAAATGAACTCTGAATTCATACTGATGAACACATAGTGCAGGATGCATACCAGCTACTTTGAATGTTCACTTTCTTACAAGTTTCAAAAAGGGACTGTGCACTCCAGTTGCATAACATTCTAATGTTCATGATGAATATAAATCAGTTTCCCCAATATTCTTTGCTGGTGATACCACAGGACAACTCAATGGGGCATCTTGCAGAGTCAGGTACTTCTGAGTGTGAGTATGGGTGGCAGGATTTAGCCTATAGCAACAAAATCATACATAATCTTGATTTCTAAACAAACATCCGAGGAAAACTCTCTGGAATGAAGGCAAATAAGTCAAGGACTCTTGACTCCAATCTTGTTTTTGTGCTGTCTGCAATAAACTGGAAAAATTTAAGACCTAACTCTATAGCACTTTTGGTAAGTGCACTGAATGTAAATTTCATGAATGAAATCACTTAAAGAAGAAGAGTTGTAACAATAAAATAAAAAGATATGCGCTAGATTTTCTCTCTCCTTTTTTCAGAACCTTTTACAGCAGCTAGTTCTGCTTCTGTATCATGAATTTTTGCTCCAGAGATATTTAAAAAACATTAAAAACTTTGTTTAGAAGTTCTGATTAATGTTAGTCATAGGAAATCATTTTGCACATCTTTACTATGATGTCCATGGAAGAGCAGATCAACTGAGGATTAGCATCACACTTAGCATTCAGAGGGAATAGAACAAGTAAACCCCAAACATAGAAGCTTCATACTGCTCTTCTTCCTCCCCATCAGCCATGTCTCATATTGAGATGTCTGCAGCCTATTGTCTATTGCTAGTCTTCAAACTATCTTTCTTCTTAATTTAAGGTGAGTCAGAGAGATGCACCTTTGTCTAATACATTTGAGTTGGAGAATCTAAAAGGAGCTCCTGGACTGATGTGAATATGTGAAAAATTTCAGGTTTTAACATTTAAAAAGTAAGTTTCTGCCTCTTGTGCTTTCAGAGAAAAGCTTGAAAATATGACCCAAGTGTAACCTAATGAGTCAAATCCCAGAAGGTAAATAAAAAGGATCTAAAATGTATTTAACCTGATTATTTTGGAGGGGGAAGATTCTCCTGAAATCTGAACACTTGGGGTTGGCAAAACTGAAGACTCCAATGAAGATCAAGGCCCATTGGGCTAAACACTATTCAAACACACTGTTCTTCGCCTGTAGAGCTTACAGTCTAACAAATAAAAAAACCCTTACTTATTGTTCTACCTATATCACAGACTGCTGTTAAGATTCACTATGTAGTACGGCTCATGTGGCACCTCATGGTCTCAGACACCATCCGATGGTCCAGGGACATCTACATCGAACACATCACCGGCCACCGACAGTACCAGGAAGCGTGAACCAGAGTGACATCACTCTTTGACTACGAGAAAGGGACCAAGAGACTTTGTCCATTGGACCATATGAACTGGAATCATAAACTCACTGAACATTAAATCTCACCAAATGATGATCAACCCATCCTCATCTTCGTATCCACTCATTCTACTCCACACCCGAACATAGCCATTATATGAACAACATACCCTCATATCTCAATGTCTGTACTTTGACCCGTCAGCCTTTTACCCCCAATAGGGGATATTGCAGATTATGTATTCCTTATGCCTCCCGATCTTAAACCGAATTTTGCACCACTTGATAATCTATACATTATTCCCTGAAACGTCTATGCTTAAACTCTGTACCATTCACTTTTTTTTTAAACATCATCTTAATAAAATGTTTAGAACTGGTTGGAAATTTTCTATCTGAATGATTTTTGATGCAAAATGCCCTTTTTTCAAAATCAAAATTTCCACTCCTAACTTGTAGCATTAAAAGGAGTATGAGTAGAACCTAGGTAATTTGCAAATCCATGTGTTATATAATATTTTGGCATTTGCATATTTATGCTGTGGAAATAGTTTCTGTTTTAACAGATTTCTTCATTGTCTACTGCTCACACAATAGGTCCAGAAATAGAGTCATGTTCCTAAGACATTTGGGAATAGAGGCATATCATAGTCTATGACTTTCTTTTGATGATGTGTCCTTGGAACACAGTGAATGCTGGTATAGTTTGCAGCACAATATCTATGGATTGTATGAGGCATGCAAGACACTGATAATTGAATTATTTGAGCTACTGTATATGCACTGTAACCTTTTGAGGAGACCTCATAACTAAAACATAGGCACAAAGTACTTTCTGAAGTTCAGGACTCACTCTACTTTTCAGTAGCCTATGGAGTTGATCACAGAAGTCAAAGATAGATCTCGTATTCGAACAAAAGTGTAGGATGTTGTCAGTCTGTTTGCTATAAGGAAAGCATACTGGATCTATGGGTTGTCTTCCTAACTATTCTATCCCATTGGTCCTCCAAACTGTTTAAGTAGCCAAGGAACAAAAACATCAAGGAAAGTTTTCTCTGCAAACTTACAGATATATCTATTGTATATATTCTTACTAATATTATTTTTTATTATTCAGATAGCACCATAAATGTGTGATGGTTTATAAATTATTTTGATAAATAGCCCAAGGACTTTATAATTTAGCAGTCCATTCTTCCAAAGATCATGTACAACAGGGACCTACTTTTACATAATAAAGAATATACAGAATAAAACACAGCATAGGTTATAACAGGTTATTTATTACAATGAGAGAACAGACAAAAAGAGGAACAAACAGAGGAATTAAAACAAAAACAAAAACCAGAAAGACATAAAATGATGAATGGTAGAGCACTCCATTACTGTTCATTTTGTAAGGTTTTCATTCTTTACAGGTGAATCTTGGGCTCTCTGAAATCCTGGATGCCCCATCATCTCAGGCATTGGCACCCTAACAGCAGGATTGTCTGGCTATGTGGACTCTCTCCTAAGGCCCTACCCTACCAGCACTCCCAGCTATCTTCGAGACACCACTGACTTCCTGAGGAAACTACAATCCATCGGTGATCTTCCAGAAAACACCATTATGTTCGTAGAAGCCCTCTACACCAACATTCCACACAAAGATGGACTAGAAGCTATCAGGAACAGTATCCCCAATAATGTCACGGCAAACCTCGTGGCTTAACTTTGTGACTTTGTTCTCACCGACACCTATTTCACATTTGGGGACAATATATACCTTCAAGTCAGTGGCACTGCTATGAGTACCCGCATGGCCCCACAGTATGCTAACATTTTTATGGCTGACTTAGAACAACGCTTCCTTAGCTCTCATCCCCTAATGTCCCTATTCTACTTGCGCTACATTGATGACACCTTCATCATCTGGACACATGGGAAGGAGGCCCTTGAGGAATTCCACCATGATTTCAACAATTTCCATGCCACCATCAATCTCAGCCTGAACCAATCCACACAAGTGGTCCATTTCCTGGACACTACTGTGCTAATAAGCAATGGTCACATAAACACTACCCTATACCGGAAACCTACTGACCACTATACTTACCTACATGCCTCCAGCTTCCATCCAGGACACACCACACAATCCATTGTCTACAGCCAAGCTCTGAGATACAACTGCATTTGCTCCAATCCCTCAGACAGAGACAAACACCTACAAGATCTCTATCAAGCATTCTTAAAACTACAATACCCACCTGCTGAAGTAAAAAAAAAACCAGATTGACAGAGCCAGAAGAGTACCCAGAAGTAACCTACTACAGGACAGGCCCAACAAGCCACTAGCCATCACCTTCAGCCCCCAACTAAAACCTCTCCAGCGCATCACCAAAGATCTACAACCTATCCTGAAAGACGATCCCTCACTCTCACAGATCTTGGGAGACAGACCAGTCCTCGCTTACAGACAGCCCCCCAACCTGAAGCAAATACTCACCAGCAACCACACACCACACAACAAAATCACTAACCCAGGAGCCTATCCTTGCAACAAAGCCCAATGCCAACTCTCTCTACATATCTACTCAAGTGACACCATCATAGGACCTAATCACATCAGCCATGCCAACAGGGGCTCATTCACCTGCACATCTACCAATGTGATATATGCCATCATGTGCCAAGCAATGCCCCTCTGCCATATACATTGGCCAAACTGGACAGTCTCTACACAAAATAATAAATGGACACAAATCTGACATCAGGAATCATAACATTCAAAAACCAGTAGGAGAACACTTCAACCTCTCTGGTCATTCAGTAACAGACTTAAAGGTGGCAATTTTGCAACAGAAAAGCTTCAAAAACAGAAAACAACGAGCAACTGCTGAACTGGAATTAATTTGCAAACTAGATACCATTAACTTGGGTTTAAATGGAGAGTGGGAGTGGCTGGGTCATTACACAAATTGAATCTACTTCCCCATGTTAAGTATCTTCACACCTTCTTGTCAACTGTTTGAAATGTGCGATCTTGATTATCACTACAAAAGTTGTTTTTTTCTCCTGCCGATAATAGCTCATCCTAATTAATTAGCCTCTTTAGAGTTGGTATGGCAACTTCCATCTTTTCATGTTCTCTGTATGTGTATATATATCTTCTTACTATATGTTCCATTCTATGCATCTGATGAAGTGGACTGTAGCCCACAAAAGTTTATGCTCAAATAAATTTGTCAGTCTCTAAGATATCAAAAGTACTCCTGTTCTTTTTGTGAAATTTATGGATGATTTCTGTGACAAATATGGGGGAGCGCTTTAATAATTATTCATATTGATTTTGGATCTGCTATTGGCATGGTATGTCCGTACAATACATGTGCATGTGTATTTCACCCTAGGGCGTTGTTTGGGTAGTAGAGCCTACCCACCTAGAGAGGCGGAATCCCTTTCTAACGGCTGGTCTACACCGAAGAGTTGCATTGACATAGCTATATCTTTCAGGATTGTGGAAAATTCACACTCAGGAGAGACTTAGTTAAGCCAACCTAACCCCCATTGTAGACAATGCTAGATCTAAAAAAAAAAGTGGATTAATGATGGGAGAACCCCTCCAGCTCTGTAGGAAGTGTCTACACTAATATTCTATAGTGGCGCAGCAGCAGCTATCAACATATCCTACTAGTGGCCTAACAGCTTCCACCTAAGGGTCATTAAGAGACAGTGCCAGAGCCATTAACCCTAATGGCTTGAGCTTCCTCTCCTGGTCCCCCCACACACTGGTTTGACCAGGGTGTGGGGCGGGGTGGAGGGAGAAAAAGAGGGGTAGGACCAACATGAGAACATAGGACTGGAAGGTATCTCCTGGATCATTGAGTCCACTGCCCCGTTATCACAAACAGTCATAAGCAGTTAAAGTTTTTATAAACTTATCATGATAAATTTAGTACATAATCCAGGAGGACAAAAAGAGGGTCCAGTTGTTGATAAAAGGTTGCAGACTCCCTCTAGAAGTGTCAGAGAACCAGACTGTGTGAGACATACAGCCACAGGAACCGGCCAGGGTGTGTGAAGAAGTTTTGGCTGTCTATGTCATCACTACAGGAATGGTAGTATGTTTGGCAAGATAGGAATGCATACAGGTTGTTCAGGGTTTTAAACTCCATTTCCTCTAATGCTTTCTTCCAACTGCTAAATGAAAATACTTCAAAAAGGCTCTTGGTCAATGTCATAACTATAAAGGGAAGGGTAACAGCTGTCCTGTATTATAAAATCCCTCCTGGCCAGAGACTCCAAAATCCTTTTACCTGTAAAGGGTTAAGAAGCTCAGGTAACCTGGCTGACACCTGACCCAAAGGACCAATAAGGGGACAAGATACTTTCAAATCTTGAGGGGGGGGGAAGCCTTTTGTTTGTGCTCTTTGTTTGGGAAGTTGTTCGCTCTGGGGACTGAGAGGGACCAGACATCAATCCAGGTTCTCCAAATCTTTCTGAACAAGTCTCTCATATTTCAAACTTGTAAGTAAACAGCCAGGCAAGGTGTGTTAGTTTATCTTTGTTTTCTCAACTTGTAAATGTACCTTTTACTAGAGTGTTTATCTCTGTTTGCTGTACTTTGAACCTAAGGCTAGAGGGGGGTCCTCTGAGCTCTTTAAGTTTGATTACCCTGTAAAGTTATTTTCCATCCTGATTTTACAGAGATGATTTTTACCTTTTCCTTTAATTAAAAGCCTTCTTTTTAAGAACCTGATTGATTTTTCCTTGTTTTTAGATCCAAGGGGGTTGGATCTTGATCCACCAGGAGTTGGTGGGAGGAAGCAGGGGGATGGTTAATTTCTCCTTGTTTTAAGATCCAAGGGGTTTGGATCTGTATTCACCAGGGAATTGGTGAAGGTCTCTCAAGGCTACCCTGGGAAGGGAACTAGCTTTGGGATGGTGGCAGCGGACCAGATCTAAGCTGGTAGTTAAGCTTAGAAGTTTTCATGCAGGCCCCCACATTTGTACCCTAAAGTTCAAAGTGGGGAAGCAGCCTTGACAGTTAACATCACTGGTCACAGGTTCCCAAAGGGAGTATCAAGCAGTGTTTGAAACCCAGTTAGCTTGGCAGTATGATAAAATGTTGATGAATACTGGTGGGGGAGCATTCCTAGATCCCTATCTAGGAGTGGAAGAATCATGAGATTCCATCCCTAGACAGGCAAGAGCAGTAGGCCTAACACCTGTGAGGATGCAATCAGAACAAACAGAAAGGGGACAAAGGTACAGCTAATTCTGTAACTATGAGGAGCAGAGGTACGGCCCCAGAAGAGTGCAAGTGGAGCATACATTGTCTTCAGCAGATGGTGGAGATTTTATAGCTTCTAAGTCATATTTCATAAATGGACGTTGCTTAATAGATAAATTAGAAGGGAAATGTATGGAAAGCAAGAGCTTTGGAATCAAAGAAATCCAAATACAATAGAACCTCAGAGTTATGAATACCAGAGGTATAAATTGACCAGTCAACCACACACCTCATTTGGAACTGGAAGTACACAATCAGACAGTAGCAGAGACAAAAAAACCCACAAACAAATACAGTACAGTACTGTGTTAAATGTAAACATAAGGGGAAAGTAACATTTTTCTTCTTCTAGTAAAGTTTCAAAGCTGTATTAAATCAATGTTCAGTGCAGGGCCAGTGCAACCACTAGGCGAACTAGGCGGCCGCCTAGGGCGCCTAGTAGTTGAGGGCGCCTAAAAGCCCGCTCAGGCGAGGAGGTGGAGTGGAGGTGAGCTGGTGCGGGGAGGGCCGCCCGCAGTAATGGGGGAGGGGCGGCGCACAGGGGAACTGCTCCCCGCCCCAGATCACCTCCACTCTGCCTCCTCCACTGAGCACACAGCCCCCGCTCTAATTCTCCTCCAATCAGTGCTGCAAGCCTGGGAGGGGAGGAGAATTAGAGCATGCTCAGTGGAGGAGGTGGAGCGGAGGTGAGCTGGGGTGGGCTTCCCGGGCGGGGTTAGCTGCCGTGGAGGGGGGGCTCCCCGTGCGGGGTTAGCTGCAGAGGGGGGGTAGCTGCTGCAGGGGAGGCTCCCCGGGTGGGGGGGTTGGCGGGTGGGGTTAGCTGCTGCGGGGGGGCAGGGGCAGGGTTAGCTGGGTGGGGGGTGGTGCAAGGTGGAAGTTTCGCCTAGGGCACGAAACTTCCTTGCACCGGCCCTTGTTCAGTGGTAAACTTTTGAAAGAACAACCATAATGTTTTGTTCAGAGTTACAAACATTTCAGAGTTACAAAAAACCTCCATTTCCGAAGTATTCGTAACTCTGAAGTTCTACTGCACACTTTTTTTTTTTAAGCTAGTTGTTTCTGGTAAATAGTTTTTCAGGCAATGACAACTAATTTGTTGATTTAACATTTAATCTGAGACCTTAAATATTGTCTAATTTAAAAAAAAATTGTAAAAGTAGACATGTCACAGTCATTTCTGATTTTTGGTAGAGAAGAAACTATCACATTTGAACATCCTAGTATAGTGGGTCGATCCAGTAGAAAGCTGCCAGTGGTTTCACAGTTCTTTCTAAACTGCTTGTTCTAGAGTGGGCCTTGCTGAGTCATAGTAGCTCTCAGTCACTGCATGTCCCCTCTTCCCCACTTCAAGGTTCTGCCATGACAGGAATAGCCAGGGTAGAGGGATCTAAGCCCTTTCATTCCACGCAGCCCTGACCCAGGGTCCAAAGGGTTGTGGCAGAGTCTGAATTACTCATTGGTTCACCCAAGTTACACTCCCCCCAAGTCACTTCCTATTACGCTGTGGCTCCTCCACTTGGGGCATGGTCACAATTTTAGTAGCATAGGCTTTGACTGTCACGAGACAGTGTGCTGTTCATTGGGGCCTCGTGTGGGTTCCCAGCTCCAAAAGCGGAGGCAGTACAGATCAACACTCCTGGAGTAACCATACCAAAGCTGCATCCACACTGCCCACAGCTCCAGGTCAGCATCACTTCCTGGTACAGCCTGTAACTCATTTTCCCCATTGTCACTGCCCTTTTAAACAGTCCATCCACCTGGAGCATGCCCTGCCACTGTTGAGAGGTGAGTAGGGTTGCCAATTTTCTACTTGCACAAAAAAAACAACACCCTTGCCCCACCCCTTCCTTATCCCTCCTCCAAGGCCCTGTCCTTTCCTGCCCCTTCTCTGAGGCTCCACCCCCAACTCACTGCATGCTCCCCTCCCTCTGTTCTTCACTCTCCCCACTCTTACTCACTCGCTTATTTTCACCGGGCTGAGGGTTGGGGTGTGTGTAGGGGGGTGAGGGCTCTGGCTGGGAATGTGTGCTCTGGCGTGGGGCCAGGGATGAGGGAATTGGGGTGAAGGAGGGGGCTGCAGGCTGGTGCTGGGGGGGGGGGGGTTGGAGTATGGGAGGGTGCTCTGGACTTAGGCAGAGGGCTGGAGTGCCAGGGGGTGTGAGGGCTCTGGCTAGGGGTGCAGACTCTGGGGTGGGGCTGGGGATTAGAGGTTTGGGGTGTATGCAGGTGCTCTCGGCTGGGAACGAGGGGTGCAGAGGGTGGGATGGGGATCAGGGCTGGGGCAGGGGATTGAGGTGCAAGGGGGTGAGGGCTCCAGCTGGGGGTGTGGGCTCTGGGGTGGGGCTGGGGAAGAGGGGTTTGGTTGTGCGGGAGGGTGCTCCAGGCTGGGACTGAGGGGTTTGGAGTGCAGGAAGGGGATTTGGGCTGGGGCAGGGCATTGGGGCATGGGATGGGATCAGAGGTTCAGGATCCGGGGGGCACTTACCTCAAGCAGCTCCTGGAAGCAGCGGAATGTCCCCCCCCCCGGCTCTGGAGGTGCGGAGGCATGGCCAGGTCGCTCTGCACGCTACCCCGTCTGCAGGTGCTGCCCCCACAGTTCCCACTGGTCACAGTTCCCAGCCAATGGGAGCTTCAGAGCCGGCAATTGGGGCTGAAAGTGAAGAGGGGTGTCATGGTTATAGTGCCACATGAAAAATCATCTCAGAGAACTTGTAATTGTAGGTTGACTTTTTGTCCTTTTGAGACTTGTCCATATGCATCCTTTCTCTTGGGAGAATACAAAAAATAAAGGTTTTTCATGAGGTGATTCTGAGGAGTATTAATTACAAGTGACTGCAAGATTTCTCCTCCTTTGTAATGATCAAGTTATATCTTGGCAGTTGGTGTAATAATACATCATTGTGGTTTTATTTGTCAGTATTTGTACAGGTTTGGAATTGATGAGAGGGAGAAAGCCTTGCAAGGCAGACAGATATCTCTCATTTTCAGCACAGAGAAAGTGAGGCATCATTTCCTGCAGAGTCCATAAACTGTCAGTACTGTGGTGATCTAGATAAGCATTTCTGCCCACTCTGAAACTTATTTCTGAAAAAGTTCAGGCTGGTGAGAAAGGAACTACCTGACAGACATGTTTCTCCTTTATTCCCTCAACAATGAGTCTTGAATGCCCTGAGGCATTGTAACCCAAGCTTCCCTGCTGTCAAGATGCAGTTAGTTTGCTTTCTGACATAGACAGCCCTGCAGAGGCCTCAAGCATAGTTTGGCTAATGATGTCACATAGATGCATGAAGCCATGGGGATCTAACATCTGTAAGAAGAATCACACATGTCTCTGAGGCTGGGGTCTAATGATCTGGATGAATCTTTTTGTCCAAAACATTTTTCCAGTGAAAAATGCAGATTTGGGTTGGGCGAAACATTTTATGAATGTGCTGAGTTCAGTGAATTGTGTCAGTTGAAACTAAAGAAAGCAAACAATGGACATACTGAAATGAAGAGTTTCAATTTTTCAGGCTAGACTTCCAAGAGGACTTAGGCATCATCCACAAAAGTGCTGGAGGAGGCAGCATCTCCATTCTCTTTTTTATTATCCAATAGCCCACCTGGAGCAGGAAATTAAACCCAGATCTCTCAGGTGAGGACCCTAGCCACCAGGCTCCACCTTATTCTGGGGATGGTCTCACTATACCTCTCTCGCAGAGGCTGTTTCGCTTTGTCTGAATAATTACATATCAATTGGGAGCAGGGACTGGACCCTCAGTGTCCCTCTGAGATGGGGTGTACAAACCCCACACTAGGCAACAAGGGGTTGAGGGATTATTTTGGGCTCAGCCAGCCCCACCCTGCCAAACCTGCAGCAAATGCTCCATCTGCTGTAGCAATTAAAAGGCAGGGAATTAGTTCATTTGGGTAGCAGAGCTGGAGGTGAGAAGACCCACAGCCCCAGAAGAGCAGAGGGAAGCCTAGACTGATACAGCTGTCCAAAGAGGCCCTCCATCAGGGAAGGGGGGAAACCCACCCTGGAGACAACCAGAGAGGGAAGTACCCTGTGGATCTTGGACATCAGTAACCCCCTCTTACCTTCTGGTTTGGATTTTTCCAACCGGGGGAAAACCTTGGACTCAGCTGATTCTCTGGGCTGGGGGGGAGGGGGAAGAGGCCCAGGGAGGACAGCCTTAAGCAGCCTTGGTTGCCAGAATACTGGTAGCCTAAAGGGCCCTGGGTCAGAGGCCAGTGGAGTGGGAGGCCTGGGCTCCCCTTCAGACAACCCCTTTGGCCATGCTCCCCAGTTGGGAACCATTACACCCTTTAGCAGAGATGTGCCCTAACTACCAGGCTATTGGGTCATTCTCACACTCTCTCTCTGGCCAACGAATACTTAAGTATATAAAGTAGAACAGCTTCAACAGGAGATATTCCCATCTCAGACTATCCTTTTATAGCCTAGTGGAGAGGGGAGACCCAGGTTCAAATCCCTGCTCCAAATCAGATAGAATAGAGGCTTGAACCTGGGTCTTCCACCTCCTAGATGAGTGCTACCACTGGGTTACAGGGAATAAAAGAGATGGGGGTAGGTACCATCACAATCACATCATTTTTTGTGTGTTTGACATGCTCAGAGCATGCCAATATGATCAGATCCCACAGGTGAGATGGGCAAGGAAGGAGAACACCCAGTATGAGGATCCTGCAAGAGCTGGGTATGAGCCAGGTGCTGAGCAGTTCAGTAGCACCAGGACTTTAGGTTGCTTTGCTTATACTCACCAGCAGAAATGTAGGTGGCTAGGGGATTTTACCATTGGAAAGGCACCTAATAAAATTAGGCAGCAGTTGAACAGGGATTTTGAGGATTTAAATTTTGGGCTTAGGCACCAAAAGTGGCAGTTAGGCACCTAAATATATTTGTGGATCTAGCACTTTACCCTGCATGAAGCATATTCAATGAGCCAGATAAGTCAAAATATGAAAGTTGGCATCTTACAAGACTATCCCATCAAATGTGCCCCCTTGTTGTTAAATGTGACAACTGCTATACTCTGAGGCAGAAGAAGAAGGTAACTCATCTGTTTGAGGTTAGGAAGCACATTGCCTGTGAAAATGGAGATGAGTTGATGTTCTTTTTTTCTGCTTCTCTGGGAGCTAACCTAAACAAGATAATAGCTTGTTCCCTGTGAGGAAGTCATGTTATCTAGACTATTTGATAGTTGGCAATCTTTATCTGCAGTATAGATGAGGAAAAGCTAAGAATAGTAAAAACAATCAACAGTGACTTCAATGCATATGGTTGGTCAAACATGAAAAATGTCCTGATAATGGCTACAAGAATCCATACAGGGAAAATGCATTCCTTCTTAATCCTAGTGATTTTACATCCGAAAAGTAACACAGAATATTATATCCAAGTTGCTGAAGATACTATCCAAGGACATGGAAGACATATGAAAAGGAGGTCTTTGCCATTTTCTCAGACAACAAATAAAATGAAAAAGCCAAGAGGACATCCCAGGTGTAATCATCCTAAATTTACAGACATTTGGAAAACTCTTTAAACTAAATTGAGAAAGCAGAATTACTGGAACTCTCCGGAAGATCATGGATAAGATCCTAGCCCTATCTATAGCCCTTCTTAACCACTCCAGATGCACTAAGGGGCTTTAAGCTTTGCTTTCCCAGTCAGCTGAAGATTCCAGGGGATTCCTTGGGTAACATACAGCCAGCTTTTATGGCTGTATATCTCACAACCCCCAGCAAAAGGGACATGGTGAAAGGAAGAAGGTCTAGCAAATCCAGGATGACATAGTAGAACACTGAGGGCTGTCATCAACTGGAACTAGTAAGATCATCCCAGAGGCTACTTTAACTTGTACTATGAGATGAAGTTGGCCCTCAGATTAAGGGGATTGTAAAGAGAGCATACACCCAACTTTGTCCATGTCTGACCTCAAATTCTGCATTCAATTCATCTTGGCTAGATGACAGGATTGAGCCCTCTGCCTGTACATTTCCATCCAACTAACATTAGTATGTTTAATGCTGTGCTGGATACAGCACGGACTTTGATATAAACATGGCAAGTAATTTACACAACAAGGGATTCTGAAGGTGGTTTCAGAGGGACATGACACATTATGGGAAATGACACTATTACTTCAGTCTCAAGGGAAATCTTGCTTGAGCTAAGCAACAACAAAGAACTGGAACAGCACAAGAAAAACTTTACTCATAAAAGTGTAAGCCCAGTGGCCTGAAGCCCTAGAGACTACAAGGCTTTATGGTCCCATCTGTTGAACAAAGGGGAAGAATGACCACAGATCTTCATCCATCTTCTTAATCTCTGAGGATAGGACAAAAAGTAATTGGCTTAAATTGCAGCAAGAGATGTTTAGGTTAGACATTAGGAAAAACTTCCTAACTGTCAGGGTGGTTAAGCACTGGAATAAATTGCCTATGGAGGTTGTGGAATCTCCATCACTGGAGATTTTAAAGAGCAGGTTAGACAAACACCTGTCAGGAATCGTCTAGATAATATAGTCCTGCAATTAGTGCATGGGACTGGACTAGATGACCTCTCAAAGTCCCTTTCAGTCCTATGATTCATCTGCATAAGCTATTTAGCTAGAAATTCTAGAGGTAGTTCTACTTCCTCTTGTTAACCAATGGATGGGATAGAGCTAAAAGGGAGGGGGATCGTTTGTATAAGTTTTCTACCCAGAATTTCTCCAGTGGCACTTTGGGAGTCGCCATAACTGTACACAAACTCAGAATTGATTGAATAGTGGAATCGGGGGGGGGGGGGGAGAGGCTCCTATCTTGTAGCAAGGACTCTGCTCAAGGGACCTATATGTTTTTAGATTCTACACCATTGAGGGACTCTTTGATGACACAGAGGCTACTTTTTCCTGAAGCCATAGAGGACAACAGCAGAGCTGAGTGAACTCTGGTGAGACCCTTCCTACTCTGCTACTAAATAAAGCTGAAATCACTACAGTTGAGTTAGATGGCGAAGCCTTGGGACTATGCAGCACTTCCCAAGGGACATGCCCAAGTGCATTTCAGGACTCTGGGATTATACTACCAACTGACATCAAACTCTGAGTTGGGTTTAGCAGATGGAGGAGAGGGAAGTAACATGCTATAGGGGAAATTTACCTATTGGATATACCCCCAAATGGGTGGGGAACCAATTTAACAGACTCCTGGCAAAGTTACTATGTAGTGCAGGTACCTTATTTATCATCCACATAGATTGTTACTGTTTTTTCCCAAGTTGTTGTTAAGTTCCCTTTCCCCCTAATAAAGTTTTCCTTGTTACATACATGAACCCAGTGCTTGCAACTGAGAAAGTATTGCCTGTTACAGATGTCCAGAGGAGGGATTTCATGAACCCAGAAATTCTTAGTGGGGTCTTGAGCTGCTGGTGTTTGCTACTTTTAAGAGGGATCTTAGATATATTGAAGCTGATCTTTTTTCTTGCCATTAACCACGTGGCAGAGGGATTACAGAAGCAAGGGAACTTTTCCATTACTCAGCCAACATGACTGACATCAAATGCAAGGGTCATAGGTTGTGCTCAGAACAGAAAGAAAAGGCTGAAATGTTGCTAATGGGAGATAATCCCAAATTACTTCCTTCTTTTTCAGCATTCAAAATCCAAATACCTACCTTTAATTAAAAAAAAAGGCTGTTCTGTTCTACTTCATTGTATCAGAAACTGTAGGAAATGGAAGATGGGATGGCTGTATGTAGAATATTGCTAATTTTTAAAAGACTTCAACTCCTGTCGAGCCAGCTCAGAATCAATTATGTTTACTTTTAGTACATTCAGATTGATTTGAACACAACTTCATAACAGAGTAGGTGTCGGAAAAGCAAATACACTGGTAAGAGATTATGGTTATTGAAAAATAGCTTTTAAAATACAAAGAGGCCAAAATTAGTTAATGGATTGGGGACTCTATTGTGATTTAATTTTAATTTTCATTTTGGATAAAGTGTGTGCCTTTTTTCAGTTGAAGAGTAAATGTGATTACAAAGTAAATAATTTTGTATGTGTTATGTTTCATTTTGTAAAACCTTATAGGTATATTTTAGTGTTCTTTTTTTTTCTTGGAAAACAAAAAATTGATTTTTTTTTTTAATGCAGGAGAAAAATCTCAAAACCTTTATAAACAATATGGTTTGTTCCTCTTACATCTCCTCAGGGAATGTTGCTTGGAGTTATAGCTAGCTGGAATGGGAATTTCTGGGGAATTCCAATGTTCTGATTTTTTTTTAATCATCCAGAATCAGGGTGAAAAGTGTAAATGTATAATTATTTTGCTTAACAGAAAGCTTTGAAAAATTTTAGTTCAGAAGGAAATATAACAATATTTAGTTTTGGATTGTTGAACCACATCAAAATGTATTGATTTGGTTTGGCATTGTTCGGCTTTCATTTTTGGTTACCATTTAATTGTGTCTCCTAAACTCCTGAAGTGCCTCATGGGAAATGTAGTTTGGAAGCTCAGGTCCTTAAGTCTCCTCTATGAGGTGGGTTGCCTATATAAATTCCCACAGACAATTTCAACTTTTAGAAACTGTGTTTTCTATTTGGGGGAAAGGGGGGAGGAATAAAAACATTTTGACAGGAAATTTCCAACCAATTCTATTTGCATTACACCACCTATTACACTTTTGACTGATGCTTTCCTTCTGTGAAAGTCTCACTAATTTGGGGAAAGAGTTTTCAATAGTGTAATTGGTTGGTGGATCTGGTGTCCTGATCTGTGACTGATGGAGACGTACCATTGATAGCTGAGGTGGTTGCCCAACAAAATAAGGGAAGAGAAGACTGCATTAAAGAAGATTCCTGGTGAATAATCTTCCCTTCTTGTAAGATCTCAGCTTATGATAAAAGAAACGGTTGGCAATCAATCCTTACCAAAACCAATCATAAGATTTTCATGCTATCTAATCAAATCCTGACTCCTAGTCTAGAGGGCCATTTCTAATTATTATTAACATATGTACATATAATTACTCTGTGCATTAACAGAAGAAAACATGATTTCTTTATTAATTTGTGGGATGAAGATGATGTGATGTAATTTTTTGGACTTTCACTTCATTTATCTAGACTTGCCTGACCTGAAAGGCTCATGCACACACACATTTCCTTTTGAAGATTTGACTCTTCTGTTCCTATTTGGCTCTCCAATGCCCAAATCCTGTAAGGCATCCTGGTCTTTAACAGTAAGAGGACACACATAAGTATGTGATGATGTGATATGCACTGCACAGCTAGAGTAGATCCTTACATGGGAAACTGAAAATGGTCTTATACACTTAATTGATGGGGCACATGAGGGAGATTTAAAAGGCATAAATACTACATAGGTGCTTAATCCCCATCTGTACTTTTGAAAATCTCCCTAACAATGCGCAAGAGACATACAGGACTTTGAAGAGCTAGTCAATGAAATCTACAAACTGCATGGGTTCTCCTGTCACTAAATATTTTGTTTTATTTTAAGACCTAGAAAGAGAAAAATCAAACTAAATGATTTCTTTTAACCAATTGTTCTAACCAATGATGCTGATTCCAATCATGTTAAACTAAGCAACACGTAAGTATGATTTAGCTCCATCTAGCAAAATCCCAATGCAACTTAACTTCATCATGCAACCTTTTACAAATCAGGGTTTCTTTAGTTAACGTCCAGTAATATCTGGCCAATATTTATTATTACCACTTCCACTAGCAAGGAACTTTACAGCAAAAATGCAAAGACATGATCCTCTCTCCAAAGAGTTTGCAATCTAATTTGAGAAGTGTCAGAACGCCATTTACCATCAACCAATAGGAAGGGTGGAAAGGCAAAGCTTACACAGTAAAAAGACCACATTGTTACTAAGTTCTACTATTAAGTATATGTCCTTCTCAAGGGACAGTGAAATGTTGTTCTTGTCAGCACTAGCAATGCAGACTGCCACTGATGTTCTCTCAAGTATCCCCAATCAGAGTTGCATCTGAACTTTCCGTTAATACAAAATTTACTTGCTGTTTCACTTTCATTGATAAAGCTCTAGTTTTCAGGATATTTCAGGAAAAGTCCCTGGAACTGGAAATCATTGTAAAAGCAAAGCTGAAAATATGTTATATCTGTAATTCCTTTCCTATTGCTTCAACTTTCTGACCTACAGGAAAAAATAAATTAAAAATGTGTCTTATTATGGCCTCACAACTAAAAACACTTTTTAAAAATTTTCTCTAGTCCTTTTAGTGGGAGGTTCACTAACCATATTGGTCTGATGACCAATAGTTTTTAAGCCCAATTCTCCTTGTTTGACTAGTGAACTCTGCTATAGTAGCTCTCCAAGGAGTGGTACAGCCAGGACAGCTGTGTTGTGCAATTGTTACCCTCTTCTCTTAGGCTTGGCAAACGTTTCTGACACAGAATATAAAGAGGTGCCTGTCACATATTGGTTTAACTGACCCTGCTTCATAGAGACTTTGTAACAGTTTCCCCACCCCAAAATTAGCAACTCTGTATATGTGCTGATGCTGCATTTTTTTATTCTTTCTAATCTTGTTTTCATTTAGAACACCCTCTACCGTCAAGCACTGTGAAACCTGAGTAAATTAGTACCAGCTTCATTTCATTTACATAGTATCAGGGGCATAATACAATTTTTATGTGGAAATTACATACAAATTGAGTATTAAAAGGCCCAAATTACTTATGGCTAAAGCCCTTAAAGTTTCAATATGATGCAAATTTTCAAATCATAAAGCCCTGTGTTGGACAAAAGTGATGACTGTGGCAGAATGAATTTTATTAGCTAGCAGTAACAATTAGGTTTAATATTTACAATTGAGTTAATGCAAGATTTGTAATTTTCCAGTAATGTATTTGTTATCAAGTTAGTAAGGGAATGCTGTGAACATCTCATTTTCTGCTGGGTTAAATGAATAAAAAACATTAAATGGTAGTGGAAAATAAATGGAAGATGTGATATCAACATAACCAGATTTTTTTTTTAATATACTATGATTATGTGAACAAAGGACAATTCAGAAAAACTAACAGACCCGGTAGTTAATTTATATTCCAAAATTGAATCAGGTTTCTTCTTTCTACTGAACTATGGACACACCTGACTTTTGAAGGATGCTTGTTCTTTACAGCATTTTATTTACCTTGTGTATACTATTAGACCTATTTGACTGCCCCTAGAAAATATAGAACTTCAGAATTAAAGGATTTTGTAGCACTCGTGTTTTTTGTGAGAATCTGAATATTAGCTGGTAATGGTAAGAATTCTTGATGAAATGTGGTTCACATTCAATCTTCATATGCTATGGCAGCTAAATCAACTCAGTTACACAATGTATTTATTAGCCCTAAAAAGGGATTTTTGTCTTTTTTTTTTATTTTTCTATTTCAGTTAATCTTTGAATCCCACCTTTGTACAACCACTGACAAATATAAACTGGGAGCTGGATTAACACTGCCAATCATTTCTAGAAATCAGGAGATGGGGCCTATTGGGGAATTTTAGGTGATAGAATTCACTCTGAACTCACCAAGTAGATTTCATCTCTAAGCTTTTGGCCTGCTAGTACATGCATACAAAGTATCTATAACACTCCAGCTGCTTGGAATTGGCCACCCTAATGGGGGGAGAGAGAGCGAGAGAGAGGGAGAAACAAACAAAAAAGACACTTCAATGTATTTTCATCCCCGTTTTTCCCATTACAGGGATCATTTACTCCCATTGGGAGCAATGCATTTCATAATTCAATTCATTAAGATGCATTAACTAATTGTTTTCATTCTCCTGCAGTTAATTAAACCAAATTAAGTCAATTATACTTTTCTATCTCTGACTTTTCTTTTGCCTAATCTAAATTGGAAAAAGTGAGCCTTAGATGGAAAAGGAGAAAAAAAAGAAAACATTCCCTGCAGCAAAAGTAGAATCCGTAATATTGCAGTGTGAAGATAGTTAAAAGTCAAAGTGACACAAAATGACTTTTAGCCTAATTTACTTATTACAAAGATTGATTAGCTGGTGACTTTTTTTTTTTCCGAGCACAATGACATTGCTCTAAGAAATGGACATTGATGTATGCAACATTTATGAATTTCAACTGAAGATAGCCTTGGTATATAGCTGTCATGATATAGCTCTGATTTCAGTGGCTAAAAAATTATTTCTGAACTCAAAGTAATCACTGGATTTGTGTTCAAATAAAAAAAAAGCTGTGCTGAAAGATAAAGTTCAAAGATCAGCTGTTATTAAAGAACAGTACATATATGATTCTAATTTTAATTAAGCACAAGGAAATGAAATGGCGGTCTCACTTTCTCTCTCAAGTTCATGTGTTGTTTCTTTTGGGGATGGGGGGTTGTATTCATTGCTTAATTATCTCTTCATTGATGGAATCTTTATTATCCTGCCTGTGCCTTAATCTCAAAAACATTTTTTTTTTCAGAAAGGAGTACCGTAAGTGGCAATTAAATGGACCATTTTCCAATGGTATATAAAACATGAAAAATCAAAAGCTTTAATATGTGGATGAAACAATGTCTGACCTGCAGAAAAGGTGAGGACCATAATAGAAAGTATAAAACCTTTAAGAGTTCTGTTAAAAGCTAATGTAGACTGGCTTTAAAGCCAGTCTGCTTCAGAGGGTGTCTACACTGCAAATAGACACCCGCAGCTGACCCATCCCAGCTGACTCGGGCTCATGGGGCTTAGGCTGCAGGACTGTTTCATTGCAATGTAGACATCTGGGCTCAGGCTGGAGCTCTGGGACCCTTCCACTTTGCAGGTTGCTAGAGCCATGGCTCTAGCCCTAGCCTGGAAGTCTACAATTAAACAGCTTGGCAGCCCAAGCCCTGTGAGTCCGAGTCAGCTGACCTAGGCCAGCCACGTCTTTTTAATTGCAGTGTAGACATACCCACAGAGCCCATAGGTGTCCAGTGCACATTAAAACTGAGCAGCACACACATTACTTCATAAGCAGGGCAGGATCAACCTAATGGGTTGGCCCTTAGTTTTCTTTGTGCTCATATTCCCAGTGCAGGTCAAGATTACAGGACAAATCCTGAACGATGCAGAACACTTCACGTGAGTCACTTTATTCAGTACAGCATCCTCAACTTTTCCAGAAACAATTTGCAGTATCATGCCTTAATCTGGTCATGCGGCCACTTGGTGCACTGAGAACAGCTCACAGGTCAAAAGTTTGTTGTTTTATCATCACTCTACCACCCTTTTGCTCCCCTGCAGTCTAGACAGCTCTTTCTCAGCTAGTTCTGTGTACCCTTTTGCCTTATTCCCCTTCTCCCTCCCCCTCTACCCCGTCCCCACCAGCCAGCAGGCAACTCCTCTGCTATGTACAACTATACACTTCACTGTTGACAGCACACACCTACTGCTTTTAAATATATACTGGCCAGCCATAATTCTTCAAGGCCCTCCTACTTAGCATCCTTCACTGTTGCTCCCATACTTGCATCTTTTCCTCACCGCATCTCCAAAATTGTGGTCCCCAACTCACTGCTCCTTAGGCACCAGCCTCAAAGGCCTTTTTATTAATATAGTGCTTCCATTATGGACATACTGTACGGTCTCCTTTCCCTGTCCATCCAGATTAGCTAAATTAACCCCTGGGTAAGCATTATGTGTTGAGATGTTTAGAGTTTAATTAATAAGTCTGGCATAAATTATACCCTTGTTTCCACAAAACCAAATTACTGTCAGCTGCATTACATATACATTCTCATCTTCAACCTACCAGGGATGTGTTTTCTCTCACTCTCATCAGATTTGCATTATTACATAGTAAGCCCTTGTACTCAGATTTCCATTTTCTCCAGACCAGTAGGATCTTCCTTATTTCTGACAGGTTTCACAGTAGCAGCCGTGTCAGTCTGTATCCGCAAAAAGAACAGGAGTACTTGTGGCACCTTAGAGACTAACAAATTTATTTGAGCATAAGCTTTCGTGGGCTAAAACCTACTTCATCAGATGCACAGAATGGAACATATGGTAAGAAGATATATATACACATACAGAGAACATGAAAAAGTGGAAGTAGCCATACCAACTGTAAGAGGCTAATTAATTAAAATGAGCTATTATCAGCAGGATTAAAAAACAACTTTTGTAGTGATAATCAAGATGGCCCATTTAGACAGTTGACAAGAAGGTGTGAGGATACTTAACATGGGGAAATAGATTCAATATGTGTAATGACCCAGCCACTCCCAGTCTCTATTCAAACCCAAGTTAATGGTATCTAGTTTGCATATTAATTCAAGCTCGGCAGTTTCTCGTTGGAGTCTGTTTTTGAAACTTTTCTGTTGCAAAATTGCCACCTTTAAGTCTGTTACTGAGTGACCAGAGAGGTTGAAGTGTTCTCCTACTGGTTTTTGATTGTTATGATTCCTGATGTCAGATTTCTGTCCATTTGTCCTTTTGCGTAGAGACTGTCTGGTTTGGCCAATGTACATGGCAGAGGGGCATTGCTGACACATGATGGCATATAACACATTGGTAGATGTACAGGTGAATGAGCCCCTGATGGTATGGCTAATATGATTAGGTCCTATGATGGTGTCATTTGAATAAATATGTGGACAGAGTTGGCATTGGGCTTTGTTGCAAAGGATAGGTACCTGGGCTAGTGTTTTTGTTGTGTGGTGTGTGGTTCCTGGTGAGTGTTTGCTTCAGGCTGGGGGGCTGTCTATAAGCGAGGACTGCTCTGTCTCCCAAGATTATTTCTGAGGGCGTTTCTCTTGAATTAGAGCTGATCTGAGTATGAGTGTGGGGAGGACTCTGCTCTGGTCTCAGCCTCCATTTTCTGCTTACTTTAAACAATCCTCTATTTCCCTATGTAGAAAATACATTAGGAAACAGAATTTGGATGCAGGTAAGCACCCACAAAGTTCAAATTATTTTCTGAATATTACCTACTCTGTCAGAACCCCTTTGCTTTGCAATCAAGAATTAGATCTCATCAGGGCCGTAGCAACATAGAACGTGGCCCCCTCCAAACGGTGGCCCCCTCCGAACATATGTCCGGGCGGGGCCCCTTACAATGCAGAAACTGGAATGCGGTATTTATTTTGCCACTTTTAGGGTCCCCCTTCCTTGCGGGGCCCCCTCCGGTCGGAGGGTACGGAGGGCGCTTGCTACGCCTCTGGATCTCATTGCTGCAGATGTTCTTGCAAGTATTTTTTGATTTTGTTCAGGCCAGAAATGTCAGCCTGGTTGGAGAAATATATACATTTCACGTCTCCCTCTGTAAGGAATTATTTTAAAATAAAAAGCTGGCTTATATGAAACAGCATGATTATTACGAGCTATATGGAGTCCCACAGTACTCAAATGCTGGCTGCTGGGTCAAGATGAAGACCTCAAACACTGAAAGGATAGTCACTCTGATTTCAAGGTACTGGGCCACAAGTGCAGAGACATTGCTCATTCAGTGGCATTGTACTGTGGGGACCTGTCCAGAAACCATGAAAAATGTGTAGGGAAGGGATAGCTCCAGGACTTGATGCAAACTAGAACTAGATAAGTTCATGGAGGATATGTCCATCAATGGCTATTAGCCAGGATGGGCAGGGATGGTGTCCCTAGCCTCTGTTTGCCAGAAGCTGGGAATGGGCAACAGGGAGTGGATCACCTGATGATTACCTGTTCTGTTCATTCCCTTTGGGGCACCTGGCACTGGCCTCTGTTGGAAGACAGGATACTGGGCTAGATGAACCTTTGGTCTGATGGAGAATGGCCGTTCTTATGACTGTCCTTGTCTCTGCAGCCAGGGCACTGGGGTTGTCACATCACTTTCTGACTCTAACTGTAATTTCTCTTCACAACAGATTACTGGGACACATCTAGTATGAAAGCAGGAGCTCACTCCATGTGTAGAGAATTCTGAGTGAATCGTGACCTTTAAGCAAAATACATTTTCTCTTAATAAACAGCATGCAGGTTTACTATAGATGCTTTTATAAACCAGATTTTTGTAGGCAGCAAATATCCAGTTCATAGTCCCACAAGGCATCCAATCCCTTCCAGGACTTTCTTTTTGTTTCTCCTCAGAGAAATGAAGTTGCAATTCATCAGTCCTTTCTGAACGGTGCAAAAGTGTTCTCAACAGCTGTCGGCTATTTAATTTGCACTAAAATGGTTTTCTGTTCTTTGCAGTGCAAAGAGATATAGAAAGGGGAAAAATGTATGTCTGAAAATAGAGCAACAGTCACTTGCTGTCTTAGGCTTCTCTAAACCATTACCTCAGAGTGATACTAGTGTTTCTAGAAGACAGAACTTCACCATGCATTAGAACATGCATAATTGAATATGTGACAGGAGACACTGGTTCACATTGCTGCAGTCTTAATTTGGTGAATTATTGCAGTTTCCCAAAAAGTTGGGAACAATTGGCTTAAGGGACACATGTACTGTACACATGCAACTCTTATTGAAATCAAAGGAAGTTTTACATGAAATTGCTGGCTGAACTACTGCAACTTCCCAGTATTTAATTGTATCTATTATCTACAACTTATTCTGTATGCAAAGCAAACACTCTCCTCTGGGAAAGAGGTGAACAGGGGGTAAGGGACTACATAGTGTATATCTTTGCTGTGCAGAATGCAAGCCCATAGTGTTTTGAGGCTGAGTTCAAAATCATGAACCTACTAGGTAAAAATGGCCTGAAACTGAGCAAAGTGAATTTACCAATGCCTGATATAGAGCCATGTATTTTTTCTTTTCCCTGATGCTTTTTTGTGACTTGCAGGATCCATGCCAAGAGCAAAAAGCACAGAAAGGAAGCTATTGAAATAAGGGAATAGATGACTCATTCTGATTGATGGTTCAGTAATAAGAGGGCCAGATAGGATAACATCCTGTTTTCTTCTCATGGGTGCCATCACAATGAATGTCCTCATCAGCATGTCTAGGATCCTTAAGAATACTTGGGAATTCTAATTGCCTATAGAACATATGGGAGCAAATTACATCATTGGAGAAAGATGCATTTTATTCAAGTGTAAATTTGGGGATCTAGAGAACATAAAGCTCCTTCTGGCAATGGATGCAGCAATGTTGTAGCAAAAAGAGGTTTGGATTCATGGCAGGAGGGAATTGTTTGAATTATCCTCTGCTTAAGTAGATAGCACACCAACCTTCTGCGTCCAGACCATCAGAGCCTGTTAGTTTTACGCCAGTCTATCCAGGAAGTAAGAATATGGAGAGTTATCCTATTAAAATAATATGGCAAAATAAAATAGAGCAAAGAATTCTTCTGAAAGAAAAGAGGAGAAAAAAATAAGAGTATGTATGGACCAAAATATCTGTACACAAATTAAAAGGGTATTCAAAACAAACCAGAAGAGAGGAAGGTGGTACTGAAAGATGAAGGTTATAATGAAATGAGCGTAACAGATATCTGGTGGGAAGCATAAGCTACCTTAATGCAAGCCTTTCCTAACTTTTCAATGCAACCTTAACCTTCTTTTAATGTAGGCTGGGTTTTTTTCAGATGCAATTATTGTATAGAATAGACAAAAAAAGGAAGAAGTGAGGAACTGGCATTATGTGCCAACAATATTTTCAGTATCAAAGGAAATTCTGAAAGGCAGAGTGTGGTGGTGAAATATTTTTTTTGGGGGGGGGCGGGGGATTGGTTGAATTATTCTTTAAAACATGACAGGCGCACTTTATAAGTTTCTCTTTGTTGGAGAGGTATCACCAGTGTTGCTAGTATTCACACATTACTGTTTCTGCTCCTGTGGTGGAGTGTGCAAACCTCACACTGGAGAAAGGGTTAGGGAGCTGCTTTGGCCCTGCCCTGCCGCCCCAGCAGAGCCTGCACAAGCTGAAGGCGGGGCTTAAAAGAGGAAGCAAAGCAGCTCAGAGGAGGCAGATAGTGGAAGGGAGAAGACCTGTGTTCTGGGAAAGAAATACTGCAGGAGATCTTGTTGCTGGAGGCCTGGTGACGCTGACCTGACCAAACCAGCAAAGGAGGGACTGGTGATTGTTTTTGAAGGTCAGAACCTTTATTTTGTGTTCAGTTCTTTAGTTTACCTTGTGGGGCATAAGGAGTGGAAGTGATCCAGGGAGGCAGCTACTCAGCACCCCAAGGTGCAGGATTTAGCTGCCCAGCATTGGGCCCTGAAGTGGAGCAAAGTAGAGAGGGTAGACCCAGGGTCTTTTACCACCCCCTAAAAAAGGAACAATGTTAGGTGCCTGCCACTTAGTAGGAAAGCTAAATGGGGTAGGCCCTGAATACACAAGGGTCAAGACCCCCAATTCCCCAATCTAAAGAGAAAGCGCTGAGGCATATGAAGTCAGCCTCATTACTGGTCTTTTTGGTGCATGTGTACCTAGAAAGGGGTGTACTGGAATGTGTGACCTGGGTGGAGGGCTGAGTCACAAAACAGAGAGAGATCACCACAGAGAGGCTCTACAGTGAACTAAGGGGACATCCAGGAGGTAGGCAGCTGAATCCTCACCTGACCACTAGGTAGCAATAGCAGTGAGTGTTCCCTATCACAGCTTCCTGATTGGACAGCTAAAACTTTGATACAGGAGAATAATGAACAGTGGAAAACACCTCATAAGAATAAATTTTCAAACAAATAAAATTCATGCTACAAATTGTGATTAAAGGGGAAGAGATGGAGCTCTTCAACAGATGTGACAGAAATGATGATCTAGGCATGGAGCACCCAGGAGCTTCATAGTAGTTAACGAGAACTGTTATCAACTTCCTTAGAGAGAGAGAGAGAACAAAGGGTAGAGAAATATAATCAATAACCAGCATAGGTTTATAAAGAATAAAACTTGCCAGGTGAGCAATTTTTATTTTATTTATTTATTTATTTTGAAGGGACAGTATTATCAAATTAGGTCCTGAGACTGAACTGTGTCAGGAGAATCTTGTGCCCATGGTATCTTTCTATTGAGGTCAATATGGCTTCATGCACATCCATGGGTTTGCCAGCGTGGATCCAATTGCTATTTTGGTGGATGAATGCAGTAGAAATAATATATTTGTTTTTTAGTAAAACATTTGATAGAGCTCATGAGAGGTTTTTTTTTTCTCTAAATTTAATTCAGATTGGCTTGGATATAAGCATGGTGACATGAACTGAAAATTGTCTGATGGGTTCTAAACCAAGACTAATAAAAACAGGGATTTGTGCTAGTTTTGGCTTTCTCAAATATCTTTATAAGTAATCTGGAAAAGGGTAACAAAATTAATAGATACCAGTGAGGACAGAGAAATAATACTGAAGAACCTAAAGAAGTTAAAAATATGGTCAGAAAGCATCACAATAAGGGCTTGTATAGAAGAACAGTTAGTACACAGCAAGCTGGGGTGTAAATCTACCGCTCACTAGCATGCCGTGCAGTAACTATCCATGTGGGCCTTCCTAGTGTGCACTAAAAGTTCCTCAATGTTCTCTGATCTACTCCCATTTCAAAGCAGAGTAGATTAAAGTGCACTAGGGAACTTTTAGTATGCTGTAGCAGGATCCACACGAATAGTTAGTGCACGGTAATGTAGTGTGCTGTAGATTTACAACCCAGTTTGCCACACATTGTTTGTCTAGACAAACACTAAGATTTAAATTAAAAAATGGAAGTTTGAGGAAAATGGAAATGGGTTATAATGAGTTTAATCTCACTTGTCCGAGTGTTAAATGCAATGTTATTTTGGAATTACCTTTTTGTTAATAAAAACCTTGGTGCTTGGAAACCTTGAGTTTAGACACCTTTGATATTCAGTTATTGAAAGTTAGAAAAGTGATGATACAGTAAGGGTCCTTATGACCTATGTGTTTTATAGAAGTTAGTTATAAAAGATTAGCTAATAGAATATACTCGTAGCAGTCCTCTGAAGCCATCTTGAAAGACGTTTTTCCTGACACTCTTTCTCCCTGGTGGATGAGCAACTGGCCACTACAAACCTGCTCTTAATTACTCAATACCATTCCAGATGTTAGGTAAATATCTGGGATGTTCTAAACCTATTGTTTACGTTTGTGTGTGCTTAAATCTAATAAGCTGCAGTGTTAGATAGAGCACACTTACTTGCATGAATCTTATCAGATGGAAGTGCTGTCTTCCGGTTGATTTATTCCTTACATTGCCTTGAGTGGAATAGTTAAATTGCTCCTTATGAGGGTTCTGACAACCCCGGGTAACAAGCTTGTCATGCTGTTTCTGAATGTCCCAGATTTTTACATATCAAAATCAGATGAACCAGTTTATCCTTTACCTAATTAATATGTCTCTCAAACTATGTTTACTATAATAAATTATTGGATGACAAAAATGACAAAAAAATCTGTAAAATTAGTGCTGTTCATCACCATTAATTTAGCAGATTAGTGACATGGAAATAGCCCCAAATCAGAAATAAAGAGCATTAACAAGACACTGCTAAATTAGTCTTTTGGTAACTGTTCCAAAATCAAAAATGAAATTAAGTGTGTTCATGCAGAACATAAAGAAACAGACAGTAGTAAATAGTAATGAAGAGATGTAGAATAATCAATAGCAAAACATACTTCTTAATCATCTTTGTTGCCAAAGAGATCTGCAAAGAAAGAGACTACATGCTGCTACAAAGGTTGTAACTGAATACATTTCTAATATTAATATAATTTGCTGTCTCTCAACTATGTTTGGACATGCTGGGACACAGTGGATGCAATCACAGAATTTTGACCATTATCCCGGGTAAGGTGGTTTTCACTGTGGTTTAGCAATTTGCTCATAACTTTAATACTTGTAGTTTACAGCAGTATTCTCCCTAATGAATACTGTGGCCATGTGAAATGCTGAGGACCTGAACACTTTTGGTCATTAGAGATTCCATGGCTTTTTTCAAAGTCTCTGGGCTGTGGTCTCACAAGAATGTAAGCAACTTTGCCAATTTCTAAATTAGGTAATCACATTCCCCTGTAATTTCAGTTAACTTACTGTCCAGTGATATAGGGCAGAATTTCAGTGTTGCATATAAACCTTAATGGTGGATGGATGCATTTCAGTAGTGAGGAAAGTATTCCCTCTGTGTTTATCTTTCCAAATTGTCCATGGCAGATGAGCACTTCCCAGAGAAAGTAGTTGAATCCTCATAATCTGGTACATATACATTTATTTTGGGAAATATTCTGTAAGGAACGGTTCAGCTGGGGGAATGGACTCTAGTTCACCTCATAGAGTCAAATTCATAGCATTTTTTTAAGAACAGAGGAGACCATTAGATCATCTAATCTGACCTCCTATATATCACAGGTCATGGAATTTTATCTTGTTAGCCCTGCATTGAGTCCAGTTACTTTTGTTTGACTAAAGCAGATCTTCCAGAAAGGCATCTAGTCTTGATCTGAAGACATCAAGAGATGAAGAATCCACTACTTCCCTTGATAGTTTGTTCCAATGATTAATCATGCCCACTGTTAAATATTTGTTACTTGTTTTCTAATTTTAATTTGTCCAGCTTTAGCTTCCGGTCATTGGTTCTTGCTATGCCTTTCTCCATTTGGTTAAAGAACCCTTTGGTACCTAGTATTTTCTGCCAATGAAAGTACTAATACACTCTAATCAAGTCACTTTTCAAACTGCTTTTTAATGAGGTAAACATTCTTTAACTTTCTCACTGTAAGGAATTTTCTTCAGCTCTCTAACTATTTTGTGGCTTTTTTGCTGCACCTTCTTCCATTTTTCAATATCCTTAAAAAAATTATAAAAAAAAAAATCTGCTAAACCACTGCACAGATACAGAAACAGCAACCATAGGTTGCCCTGTTTAAGACCGTAACCTACAAAGGTTAATCCTGATCCAGATATGCAGCCAAATTTTGAAAAGTAGCTGCTAGTGGTCCTTCAGCCTGCATTTTTGAGTACTTGCAGCTTCCATTGACTTCAGTTGAACTTGTGGGTGCTCCCAGTTTAAAATTCAGGTCTCAAGGTATTACCAGCTGGGCAGCCAAAATCAGTGGCCACTTTTGAAACTTTTGTCCTTGACATTTTTGAGGTTGTCCCATCTCTAAAAAAAAATGTATATTAATCTTCAAGCTAACAAACATGCAAACTTTTTGGCTGGCTTCATACTAGATAACCATTTCAATACCATAATCTAAGTTAGTTATTTGTGCAGAACACACAGAGAAGAGAAATAAATCCAAACACACAGAGGTTGTAGTTCATCAAAGCATGTTGTTCCAAGTTTTAACATTGAAGGTGGTTTGCTATTTCCATTCATTCAAACTTTTTTATTAGTCATTTGTTCATATTTATAAAAGCAGTGAAGTGGATCAATTTTGGGAATTTCCAAGGCAAAATGGTTCTGAGTTTCTCAAGCAAATGCAAAGCATCTGAATAGTTTTGTAAAAAGGTGAGGGCTCCTTCATGTTTTAAGTGGTTGACTAATTTAAAAATGAATAAATGGAAGTTTATTAAATTTCCAGAATATAAATTTACCGTCAGACTAGGAACAATTTCAGCTCAAAGGGTAATTTTTTCACAAAGTTATGTGTCTGAAAACAGGGGTTTATAATAGAAGTACCTCCTCAACCATAACTATAGTGTTACTACTGTGATGCTATAATAAATTGAAATTACTGAACCATATTTGAAATGTGATGGAGATATGGTGATGTATAACATTTGAATTACAGCTGGGAAAACTTAAGGAAACCTACTTGGAAAAGATGGTATCCTTTCAATTAAAAAAAAAGTTGCATGGTCTGTGATGGTGGCAAATCCTTAAAATATCACTGGAACATGAACATTGAAATGGGAAGTCAGCAGAAAAAAAATTAAGTGACATAACTACATATCTCAAAAAAAAAAAAAAAAAAAAAAAAATTTTCATTCTTTTTTTCCTGCCCCTTGTTTTACTCTTCCTCCACCTTGGCCTTATAGAATGAATGCCTGTATCCAATTAAAAAGTGAATGACATTAAAATGCAAGTGTGCTCATCTCTGACATGCAGCTAGCAAATTGATGGACTCCTCTGTGTTCTGGTACACTAAGCTGCTGTACATTATAATAGTGATCTTCCTTTCCTCTCACTCTTCAGTTGCAGAATTCTACACCACCCCTTCCCAAGCCACAGTAGTAGTAATAATAATTTTATTTATTATTCAATTATATTGCAGTAGTGCCAAGAAGCCAGGGACCCATTGTGCTAGGGCAGGGGTCGGCACCCTCGCAGGCTGGGCCAGTTTGTTTACCTGCTGAGTTCGCAGGTTCGGCTGAGGGATGTGCTGTCCGTGGCTTCCTGCCACCCCCATTGGCCTGGAAGGGTGAACTGTGGCCAGTGGGAGCCACGATCGGCCGGACCTGCAGACGCAACAGGTAAACAAACCGGCCCGGCCCACCAGGGTGCTTACCCTGGCGAGCTGTGTGCCAGAGGTTGCCGATCTCTGTGCTAGGGAATTGTCACAATTCAGGGCAACTACACTTGTATGCACCATCTGTGGTCCAACAATGGCACCTACTCTAGTGCTCTTGATCCCAGCTCCTCAGCCATCACCTCTCTTGGGTGGTGACCTGTATCTCTCTCTCCCTCATGACTGGGATTTTTCCAGACTGCACTGTTCCCTGCCTTCATTGTGAGGTTTCCAGAAGCCATGCTGCCTAAACAGGCCTGCATCTGCCCTTTGCTTTCTTCTCAGGAGCTATGAACAGTTGTAATTGCCAGCAGTTATAAGCTACCAAACAGCCCTTTCTAAGCAAGCACATTTATTCTTAAGGTTAAAGCATTACAGGGAAAAATATTAAAACAATAAATGAACATATACACATGCTAATAAGCTTACCAGAGATCACTCACACTCTCCTCCAGAGATCACTCACACTCTCCTCCCTGTTCTACCCCTCCCTCCCAACTCCATCAGGGTCTCTGGTATGAGTCAGTCCTTCAAACCCCACCAATGAGTTTCTAGCGTTACAATTTCATAATAGCCTAAGATCAAAACAAGCACAAAGACTATGCAGATCAGCCTGTTTCCTTATAGAGGGAAAAATAATTTTCCAATAAGCACTAGTATATTATAATTTTAAACAAGAGCATTAGGGTTACAAGTCTCATTTCCTGTATCAGTCATACTTGGCAAAGTCCCTTGCCACAACAAATACATTTTAGAAGTACCACCTCCTTAAGACACTATTTACAACAGTTCCATCTCCTCAGAGAAGTGGGGGTGTGATGGCCAATTCATACCCTAAGGTATTAAATAAATATGGGGTAAAATCCTGGCTCCACTGAAGTCAATGGCAAAACTCCTATTGATTTCAATGGACCAGGATATAATCCATGGTATACACTACTCCTTGCACTTACTGTAAATCATAATTGACAAGAAATAAACTAGATTTCAAATGATCAGTTTAAGATGTGGGTAATCTGAAGCAACCTTCAAATAATTTGAAATCACACACACACAAAGATGCACAGAACACATAAATGTACTGTTTCATGATTTTTGCAATAAGTTCAATGGATCATTTATCTAATTTGCATGTTGTTGTAATTGAATTTGATGTTTTTGAAGCTAGAATTTGCAAAGTGTCATGTTTAAGAGTTTCCCTTTAAATATTATTCCAGCTTCCTGAAAATCAACATTTGTATGAAGAAATGATCCAATATGTGCTTGTTTGTTTCAAATCTAATATTCCCATAACTATCTCTAATTTTACTCCTTATTTTTAAATTTGATCAATGAATTGCCCCTTTAAAAATATTATCCAACTAAGACCCTTATCCTACAATGCATTCTGTTTAAATGGACCTTTGTGCCCATGTGCAGCCCCATTGAAGTCAATGGGATTCCTCATGGACACAGACCCTAAGCAAGGTAATAGAATAAACAGATTCATTTATACCTCTATTACAAATATTTGATTTTTTGTTTATAGAAGGTGTCATGCTGTCTGCAGTTGCTCATGACTGTGAGTGCCTACCTCAGGGCAGACTATCAGAAAACAGGGCAGACACCCCAATCTGGTGATGTGTTCTATAATTAGATTTCACCAAACCAGTAACAAATGTAAACTCCTAGATCACTATACCACCCTTACCATGGAGTCACAGACTCTAAGACTCTATCTTCCTGCCCAGACAAACTGGACTTAGTGATAATGGTCACTTATACCAAAGATCACATCACATTTAGGTTGCTTCCAGTCCCAAGAGTCACTTACCCAAAATCAACTGGTATCCTAGATCTTACACGAAAGACAAACTGGTAGCCAATTCCAGAGTATTCTAACTGAAAGTTTATTAGCTAAGAAAAGGAAATTAGAGTTATTGAGAAGTTAAAGCAGGTAAAATATTTGTACAGGTGAGTCACAGTTTGTAATTCCCAATGGTGGCAGTGATGTAATAAACTGCCAGTTTCCCAAAAGTGTTTTCAGGGTACCCAGATTGTCTCTGGGGATCTCCACTTTGCATCTGGTACACTTCCCTGTAAGAGTCCAAACAATTCAGAGATGAAGGATCTTTCCCTGAATCGACACTTATAGCTTCTTCTCATCATCACACACAATGACCACTTGCTTTGAAATTAGCACTTTTCTATTAAAGTTCTTCATTTGCATACCACAAGACTTCTTTCTCACTTGATGGGTTCTTTAGTTACAGGGGTATACACAATGTAAATGTTTGCTATTACATTATAATGTGGTACAGATAAGAGAAAACAATGCAAGTAATAACCCATTTGTGTTCTTGAAGTTTAAACACCAAATACACTCTTATGCATTTAACAAACACTTTGATTTATAATAATACATGAGTGAACTGGCCTGGGGCTTTGGCATGAGCTGGCCCCTGGTCTGCCAGCATCATCAAAGTAAGTGACCAAATATCTAAGTTTAGGGTGATGATTAATTGCAGTTAACTCACACAATTAACTCAAAAATTAATCATGATTGATTAATCACCGTTTTAATTGCACTGTTAAACAATAGAATACCAATGGAAATGTATTGAATATTTTGGATTTTTTTTTACATTTTCATATATATTGATTTCAATTACAACACAGAATACAAAGTGCACAGTGCTCAGTTTATATTTTTATTACAATATTTGTGCTCTAAAAATGATAAAAGAAGTAGTATTTTTCAATTCATCTCATACAAGTACTGTAGTGCAATCTCTTTATCGTGAAAGTGCAATTTACAATTGTAGATTTTTTTTTGTTACATAACTGCACTCAAAACCAAAATATTGTAAAGCTTTAGAGTCTATAAATCCACTCAGTCTTACTTCTTGTTCAGCCAATCGCTAAGACAAACAAGTTTGTTTACATTTACAGGAGATAATGTTGCCCACTTCTTATTTACGATATCACAATAAAGTGAGAACAGGCGTTCACATGGGATTTTTGTAACTGGCATAGCAAGGTATTTACATGCCAGATATGCTAAATATTTGTGTGTCCCTTCATGCTTCAGCCACCATTCCAGAATACATGCTTCCATGCTGATGACACTTGTTAAAAAAATAATGTGTTGTTTAAATTTGTGACTGAACTCCTTGGAGGAGAATTGTATGTCTCTGGCTCTGTTTTACCCACATTCTGCGATATGTTTCATGTTATAGCAGTCTCAGATGATGACTCAGCAATGTTGTTCATTTTAAGAACACTTTAGCTGCATATTTGACAAAACACAAAGAAGGTACCGATGTGAGATTTCTAAAGATAGCTACAGAACTCGACCCAAGATTTAAGAATCTTCAGTGCCTTCCAAAATCTGAGATGGACCAGGTGTGGAGCATGCTTTCAGAAGTGAGGAGGGAGAAACAGTAACAGGAAACTTGGAAATGGCAGAGATGCTTAATGACTTCTTTGTTTCAGTCTTCACCGAGAAGTCTGAACGAATGCCTAACATAGTGAATGCTAATGGGAAGGGGGTGGGTTTAGAAGATAAAATAAAAAAAGAACAAGTTAAAAATCTCTTAGAAAAGTTAGATGCCTGCAAGTCACCAGGGCCTGATGAAATGCATCCTAGAATATTCAAGGAGCTAATAGAGAAGGTATCTGAGCCTCTAGCTATTATCTTTGGGAAAGCATGGGAGAGAGGAGAGATTCCAGAAGACTGGAAAAGGGCAAACATACTGCCCATCTACAAAAAGGGAAATAAAAACAACCCAGGAAACTACAGACCAGTTAGTTTAACTTCTGTGCCAAGGAAAATAATGGAGCAAGTAATTAAGGAAATCATCTGCAAACACTTGGAAGGTGGTAAGGTGACAGGGAATAGTCAGCATGGATTTGTAAAGAACAAATCATGTCAAACCAATCTGATAGCTTTCTTTGATAGGATGAGGAGTCTTGTGGATAAGGGAGAAGCGGTGGATGTGGTATACCTAGACTTTAGTAAGGCATTTGATACGGTCTCACATGATATTCTTATCGATAAACTAGGCAAATATAACTTAGTTGGGGCTACTATAAAGTGGGTGTACAACTGGCTGGATAACCGTACTCAGAGAGTAGTTATTAATGGTTCCCAATCCTGCTGGAAAGGTATAACAAGTGGGGTTCCACAGGGGTCTGTTTTGAGACTGGCTCTATTCAATATCTTCATCAACGACTTAGATATTGGCATAGAAAGTACGCTTATTAAGTTTGCAGATGATACCAAACTGGGAGGGATTGCAACTGCTTTGGAGGATAGGGTCAAAATTCAAAATGATCTGGACAAATTGGAGAAATGGTCTGAGGTAAATAGGATGAAGTTTAATAAAGACAAATGCAAAGTACTTCACTTAGGAAGGAACAATCAGTTTCATACATACAGAATGGGAAAAGACTGTCTAGGAAGGAGTATGGCAGAAAGGGATCTAGGGGTTATAGTGGACCACAAGCTAAATATGAGTCAACAGTGTGATGCTGTTGCAAAGATGATTCTGGGATGCATTAACAGGTGTGTTGTGAGCAAGATACGAGAAGTCATTCTTCCGCTCTACTCTGCACTGGTTAGGCCTCAGCTGGAGTATTGTGTCCAGTTCTGGGCACTGCATTTCAAGAAAGATGTGGAGAAATTGGAAAGGGTCCAGAGAAGAGCAACAAGAATGAATAAAGGTCTAGAGAACATGACCTATGAAGAAAGGCTGAAAGAATTCGGTTTGTTTAGTTTGGAAAAGAGAAGACTGAGAGGGGACATGATAGCAGTCTTCAGGTATCTAAAAGGGTGTCATAAGGAGGTGGGAGAAAACTTGTTCATCTTAGCCTCTAAGGATAGAACAAGAAGTAATGGGCTTAAACTGCAGCAAGGGTGGTTTAGGTTGGACATTAGGAAAATTGGGTAGTTAAACACTGGAATAAATTGCGTAGGGAGGTTGTGGAATCTCCATCTCTGGAGATATTTAAGAGTAGGTTAGATAAATGTCTATCAGGGATGGTATAGACAGTATTTGGTCCTGCCATGAGGGCAGGGGAATGGACTCGATCACCTCTCGAGGTCCCTTCTAGTCCTAGAGTCTATGAATCTATAAGTCTTAAAAGAGCAACACTCCAATGTGGAAATTACAGAATCCGAACCATCAAAAACGAATATCAACCTTCTGCTGGTGGCATCTGAGTCAGATGATGAAAATGTACATGAGTCGCTCTGCACTGCTTTGGACTGTTATCGAGCAGAACCCGTCATCAGCATGGATGCATGTCTCTGGAATGGTGGTTGAAGATGAAGGGACATACGAATCTTTAGCGTATATGTCATGTAAATATCTTGCGATGCTGGCTACAACATGCGAACACCTGTTCTCAGTTTCAGGTGACATTGTGAACAAGAAATGGGAAGCATTATCTCCCGAAAATGTAAACAAACTTGTTTGTTTGAGTGATTGGCTGAACGAGAAACAGGACTGAGTGGACTTGTAGGCTCTAAAGTTTTACATTGTTTTATTTTTGAATGCAGTTTTTTTTTTGTACATAATGCTACATTTGTAAGTTCAACTTTTATGATAAAGAAATTGCACTACAGTACTTATATTAGGTGAATTGAAAAATATTTATTTTGTTTTTTACAGATATTTGTAATGTATGCAAATATTTGTAATAAAAATAAAGTGAGCACTGTACACTTTGTATTCTGTATTGTAATTGAAATCAGCATATTAGAAAATGTAGAAAACATTCAAAAATATTTAAATAAATGGTCTTCTATTATTGCTTAACAGTGTGGTGACAGTGACAGCCCTAATCTAAGTATAGCCACATCATTTACTTTATGATCTATCCAAAACATTCAAATCTTCAAATCTACTTGTAGAGCCAGATTCATCCCTGATATTACTCCACTGATTCTCAAGTCAAAGGAGTTACTCTAGGACAGTGGTCTCCAAGCTTTTTACACCCAAGATCACTTTTTGAATTTAAGGGCAGCCCAGGATCTACCCCGACCCTTCCTCGAGGCCCCTCCCCTTCCCCAAAGCCCTGCCCCAAGCACTCCATCCCCCCCTCAGTCACTCACTATCCCCCACCCTCACCCACTTTCATCTAGCTGGGGCAGGGGGTTGGGGTTCGGAATGGGATGTGGGCTGTAGGCTGTAGCCGAGGGACTTGCAGTGTGGGAGGGGGCTCTCAGTTGACCCTGGGGCTGGGGCTTGGGGTGCAGGAGGGGGTTCAGGGTGCAGGAGGCAGTAAGGGGTGCTGGTTCTGGGAGGGGGCTCAGGGCTGTTTTGGGATGCTGGCTCTCGAAAGGGCTCAGGCCTTGGGTTTGGGGTGCAGGAGGCAGTTCGGGGTGTTGGCTCTGGGAGGGGGTTCAGGGCTGGGGGTTGGGGTGCGGGCTCCCACTGGGCAGCACTTGCCTCTGGCAGCTCCCGGTTGGAAGTGTAGCGTGGCTACCGCTAAGGCAGGCTCCCTGCCTAACCCATTCCCACACCACTCCCGAAAGGGGCCAACGCGTCCCTGCGGCTCCTGGGAGGGAGTGGGGGGGGGGGCAGCACGTGGCTCTGTGCGCTGCCTCTCTCAGCAAGCACCGCTCCCGCAGCTCCCATTGGCCACAGCTCCCTCTTCCTGGCCAATGGGACCTGCGGGGGCGATGCTTGCAGGCAGGAGCAGCGTGCGGAGGGAGACCCCTGCCCCCCCCCCCCCCAAAAGGCCCCACTGGCCGCTTCTGGGAGTGGCATGGGGCCGGGGCAGGCTGGGGGAGTCTGTCTTAATGGCAGCCCTGCTGCACCGCCGGAGATCGTGATCAAGTGGGACATCCTCTAGGATCAACCAGTTGATCACGATCGATCAGTTGGTGACCACTGCTCTTCGATAAAATTGGCTCATTGTTTTCTTGTGTTCACAAATAGTACGAATCACTGGACACAGATGCTGTGTCCTGTTCTTGTGTCCACACTTTAATAAGGATGTTGACAAGTTGCAAAGGGTTCAGAAAGAGCTATGAGAATGATTCAAGATCTGGAGACACCTGCTTGAAGTGAGTGACGAAAGAACTTCTGTCTATTTAATTTATCAAAGAGAAGGTGATCATGGTCTATAAGTACCTATGTGAAGGTTCCTGATAGTAGACAGTTCTTTAAACTAGAAAATACAAGACTATATATAATATCTGGAAGCTGAATTTAGACAAATTCTGATTGGCGATAACATTTGTATTAATGAGTTCAGATCATAAAAGATATTAAATCCACTTAATTAGTGTGTTTTTTGTTTAATGTTCAATTTTAACAAAGTGAGGAAAGCAACCAAGTGACTTGGTCTAGGCAAAATAACATTTAACGGGGAAACACTTCCAATATGGTCCCTTAGGCAGGTGCCAGCAGCTTGCACTCTCACTGTTCCCTTCACAGATGGTATCGGCTGCTCACATTCTCTCC
This sequence comes from Malaclemys terrapin pileata, assembly GCF_027887155.1. NCBI lineage: Eukaryota > Metazoa > Chordata > Testudines > Emydidae > Malaclemys > Malaclemys terrapin. The sequence goes on from NC_071507.1 coordinate 131,029,147, forward strand.
TCCTTTACAGATGGTGCCAGCTGCTCCCTCATTTACAGATGGTGCTAGCCACTCTCTACACCCCACAGATGGTGCCAGATGCTCATCCTAACCCCATCCCCCACAAACACATAGACATGCGTTATAGTATGAATCTGTATAAAATAAAGTAACGACAGCATATTTTCTTCCCTTAGTTCTGCCCTGCAGAATTCTATCTTTGGGACTTGCATTTGGAAGTCTATTAAATATTTAGTGTTCAGGATTTGCACCCATCCTTTTTACTTCCCAAACAAGCTGTGCATGTATTTAGTTATAACTTAACATTTCAGACTTACATGGAACTATTTGCTGCATTACTTTGTTTGGTGGTTTAACTTATATACACAGTAATTATTTTATTATAAATCATTGTTAAGGAAAGGATTAGGGATGTAGGACTAGAAGAGATATCCTGGACATGTCCAGTCCCCTGGTATCTCAAACAACCCCATCACATAATCCCTCTGATAAATTTATCAAACGCCATCTTAAAATGACGTAGGGTTTTTTGCCTGCCTCCACTGCTTCTATTAGATGGCTGTTCCGGGACCTCACTTCTGGGATGATTAGAAACTACATGACATTTAGTCATTTGTTTCTGAATCTGTTAACTGTTTGACTAAAATGGGAAAACCATTAAGCCCAACATTTTTTTTAATGAACAAATTTTGTACATAATGCATTTCCTGGGAAAACTGTAATGGCATCATACAGCTGTTGGGAATATTTACACGTCAAATGGGGTGAACAATCAAATTTGCATCTGACCTTTTGTACCTGTTGTTGCAAGTAACATCTATAAACTGAAGGGGATTAGAGAGAGAAGATTTTTCTCTTGTCAGTTTGTTTACTTTGACCATGTGACAGAACTTTGAGCATGAGCATGGCCAGCTGCACTTCCTGTGTTTCTGGACTTAATTCTTCCCACATGAGGAGAGGCTATGCACACTCTTTCCTGGATTCTATAAGAGAGTGAATAGCAGGAGCAAAATTGAAACTGAAGAGCAAAAAGGAAATGCCTGCTTTCCCAGAAAGAAAGGTGAAGATGGGATGAAGCAAGTTTATTCCCTGATCCTGCACTGGAGTGCATTATTTCTTAATGTTCTTTTTGGGACTGCCTCCAAAGATCCTTCCAATTATCACCAGGGGAGTGGAAAAACCCTTATTTTTTAAAAGGTTTAAAAATAATAATAATAAAAAATCAAGCCATACAATTAAAGTGTGCCCTGTCAGAACACTGAAGGAGTCAGCCTCAAACCAGTTTACGTTGTATCCCTTTCACTATTACCAGAGGATTGAAAAATACAGCAAATATGGCATTGATCTTCAAAAAAAATATGAAGAGATCTCCTGACTCTTGCTGGCAGGTAAGCCTGACTGCATCCTCTAGTCCAGGCGTGGCAAATTTGAACCCAAGTAGGGGTCAGAATTTACCAATGTACATTGCCAAAGAGCCACAGTAATATGCCAACAGCCCCCTATCATAGAATCATAGAATATCAGGGTTGGAAGGGACCTCAGGAGGTCATCTAGTCCAACCCCCTGCTCAAAGCAGGACCAATTCCGAACTAAATCATCCCAGCCAGGGCTTTGTCAAGCCTGACCTTAAAAACCTCTAAGGAAGGAGATTCCACCACCTCCCTAGGTAACCCATTCCAGTGTTTCACCACCCTCCTGGTGAATACGTTTTTCCTAATATCCAACCTAAACCTCCCCAACTGCAACTTGAGACCATTACTCCTTGTTCTGTCATCTGCTACCACTGAGAACAGTCTAAATCCATCCTCTTTGGAACCCCCTTTCAGGTAGTTGAAAGCAGCTATAAAATCCCCCCTCATTCTTCTCTTCTGCAGACTAAACAATCCCAGTTCCCTCAGCCTCTCCTCATAAGTCATGTGCTCCAGCCCCCTGATCATTTTTGTTGCCCTCCGCTGGACTCTTTCCAATTTTTCCACATCCTCCTTGTAGTGTGGGGCCCAAAACTGGACACAGTACTCCAGATGAGGCCTCACCGATGTCGAATAGAGGGGAACGATCACGTCCCTCGATCTGCTGGCAATGCCCCTACTTATACAGCCCAGAATGCCATTAGCCTTCTTGTCAACAAGGGCACACTGTTGACTCATATCCAGCTTCTCGTCCGCTGTAACCCCTATGTCATTTTCTGCAGAACTGCTGCCTAGCCATTCGGTCCCTAGTCTGTAACAGTGCATGGGATTCTTCCGTCCTAAGTGCAGGACTCTGCACTTGTCCTTGTTGAACCTCATCAGGTTTCTTTTGGCCCAATCCTCTAATTTGTCTAGGTCCTTCTGTATCCTGTCCCTACCCTCCAGCGTATCTACCACTCCTCCCAGTTTAGTGTCATCTGCAAACTTGCTGAGAGTGCAGTCCACGCCATCCTCCAGATCATTAATGAAGATATTGAACAAAACCGGCCCCAGGACCAACCCCTGGGGCACTCTACTTGAAACCAGCTGCCAACTAGACATGGAGCCGTTGATCACTACCCGTTGAGCCCGACGATCTAGCCAGCTTTCTATCCACCTTATAGTCCATTCATCCAGCCCATACTTCTTTAACTTGCTGGCAAGAATACTGTGGGAGACCATATCAAAAGCTTTGCTAAAGTCAAGGAATAACACATCCACTGCTTTCCCCCCATCCACAGACCTAGTTATCGCCTCATAAAAGGCAATTGGGTTAGTCAGGCATGACTTGCCCTTGGTGAATCCATGCTGACTGTTCCTGATCACTTTCCTCTCCTCTAAGTGCTTCAGAATTGATTCCTTGAGGACCTGCTCCATGATTTTTCCAGGGTCTGAGGTGAGGCTGACTGGCCTGTAGTTCCCCAAATCCTCCTTCTTCCCTTTTTTAAAGATGGGCACTACATTAGCCTTTTTCCAGTCATCCGGGACCTCCCCCAATCGCCATGAGTTTTCAAAGATAATGGCCAATGGCTCTGCAATCACATCCGCCAACTCCTTTAGCACCCTCGGATGCAGCGCATCCAGCCTCATGGACTTGTGCTCGTCCAGTTTTTCTAAATAGTCCTGAACCACTTCTTTCTCCACAGAGGGCTGGTCACATTTTCCCCATACTGTGCTGCCCAGTGCAGCAGTCTGGGAGCTGACCTTGTTCATGAAGACAGAGGCAAAAAAATCATTGAGTACATTCGTTTTTTCCACATCCTCGGTCACTAGGTTGCCTCCCTCATTCAGTAAGGGGCCCACACTTTCCTTGACTTTCTTCTTGTTGCTAACATACCTGAAGAAACCCTTCTTGTTACTCTTAACATCTCTTGCTAGCTGCAACTCCAAGTGTGATTTGGCCTTCCTGATTTCACTCCTGCATGCCTGAGCAATATTTTTATACTCCTCCCTGGTCATTTGCCCAATCTTCCACTTCTTGTAAGCTTCTTTTTTGCGTTTAAGGTCAGCAAGGATTTCACTGTTAAGCCAAGCTGGTCGCCTGCCATATTTACTGTTCTTTCCTCACATCTGGATGTTTTTTTCCTGCAACCTCAATAAGGATTCTTTAAAATACAGCCAGCTCTCCTAGACTCTTTCCCCCCTCATGTTATTCTCCCAGGGGATCCTGCCCATCAGTTCCCTGAGGGAGTCAAAGTCTGCTTTTCTGAAGTTCAGGGTCCGTATTCTGCTGCTCTCCTTTCTTCCTTGTGTCAGGATCCTGAACTTGACTCATAGACTCATAGACTCATAGACTTTAAGGTCAGAAGGGACCATTATGATCATCTGGTCTGACCCCCTGCATGCTGCAGGCCATAAAACCGTCCCTACCCCTTCCCTGGACTCTGCTGTTGAAGTCCCCAATCCTGTTTTTAGTGACTTCAATCGGCAGAGACCCTCCTGCTAGAGATCCCTGCCCCATGCTGCGGAGGAAGGCGAAAAACCTCCAGAGGCTCAGCCAATCTGCCCTGGAGGAAAATTCCTTCCCGACCCCAAATGTGGCGATCAGTAAGACCCCGAGCATATAGGCAAGAGTCTCCAGCCTGACCCCGTTAGCCATTATACTATTTACCCACCATTGCTTGGCTTTCCTTGACTACTATGTTTTACCATTAAACCATTCCCTCCATAAACTTATCTAACTTTATCTTAAAACCAGACAGGTCCGTCGCCCCCACCGTTTCCCTCGGTAGGCCGTTCCAATATTTCACCCCTCTGACGGTCAGAAACCTTCGTCTAATTTCAAGTCTGAACTTCCCCACGGCCAGTTTGTATCCATTCATTCTGGTATTCACGTTAGTACTAAACTGGAATAATTCTTCTCCCTCCCTTGTATTAATCCCTCTAATATATTTAAAGATAGCAATCATATCCCCTCTCAGCCTTCGCTTTGTCAGACTAAACAACCCAAGCTCCTCTAGTCTCCTTTCGTACGACAGCTTTTCCATTCCTCTGATCATCCTAGTGGCCCTTCTCTGCACCCGTTCCAGTTTGAGTTCATCTTTTTTAAACATGGGAGACCAGAACTGCACACAGTACTCCAAATGAGATCTCACCAGCACCTTGTACAACGGAAGCAGGACCTCCTTATCCCTACTAGATATACCTCGCCTAATGCATCCCAAGACCGCATTGGCTTTTTTCACCGCCACGTCACATTGTCGACTCATAGTCATCCTCCGGTCCAGAAGAACCCCTAGGTCCTTCTCCTCTTCCGTAACTTCTAACCAATGCGTCCCCATCTTGTAACTAAAATTGTTATTAGTCATCCCCAAATGCATCACCTTACACTTTTCACTATTAAATTTCATCTTATTTCTGATACTCCAATTCACAAGCTCATTCAAGTCTCCCTGCAGGATATCCCTGTCCTCCTCCGAATTTACAACGCCTCCCACCTTCGTATCATCCGCAAATTTTATCAGCCCACTCCTGCAATCGGTTCCAAGGTCAGTTATAAATAGATTAAATAAAATGGGTCCCAAAACCGAACCTTGAGGCACTCCACTAGTAACCTCCCTCCAACCAGACAGTTCACCCTTTAATACAACCCGCTGCATTCTCCCCAGTAACCAATTCCTTATCCACTTCTGGATTTTCATATCGATCCCCATGTTTTTCAGTTTAACCAATAATTCCTCATGGGGTACAGTATCAAACGCTTTACTGAAATCCAGGTATATTAGGTCCACCGCATTTCCCTTATCTAATAAATCCGTTACTTTCTCAAAGAAGGAGATCAGATTCGTTTGGCACGATCTGCCCTTCGTAAAACCATGTTGTAATTTATCGCAATTGCCACTACCCTCCAGGTCCTCCACTAGTTTCTCTTTCAGAATTTTCTCTAACACCTTGCACACTACAGATGTTAGACTAACAGGCCTGTAGTTACCCGGATCACTTTTTTTCCCTTTCTTGAAAATAGGAACCACATTAGCTATTCTCCAGTCTAACGGGACCACCCCCGAGTTTACAGATTCATTAAATATTATCGCTAACGGGCCTGCTATTTCCCGCGCCAATTCCTTCAATATTCTCGGATGTAGATCATCCGGTCCTCCCGACTTAGCCCCATTAAGGCGTTCAAGTTTTGTTTCTACCTCGGATATGGTAATCCCCCATCCCGAGTGCCCCTCTATAGTGGTGCTAGTATCCCTAATACCTTCATTGGCCTCATTAAACACCGATGCAAAATATTCATTAAGATATTGCGCCATGCCTAGATTGTCTTTAATCTCCTCTCCGGCAATAGACTTCAGCGGTCCCACTTCTTCTTTCTTTGCTTTCTTCCTATTTATGTGGCTGTAAAACCTCTTACTATTGCTTTTAATTCCCCTCGCTAGGTCCAACTCTACACGGCCTTTGGCCTTTCTCACTCTATCTCTACATTCTCTGACTTCACTTAGGTACATTTCCTTACTGATCCCTCCCCTCTTCCACTCTTTAAATGCTTTCTGTTTTTTCCTAATCGCCCCTTTGAGTCGGTCGCTCATCCAGCTTGGTCTAAATCTCTTGCTTAGTAATCTTTTTCCCTTTTTTGGAATACAGGCCTCCGACAGCTCATGCATCTTTAACTTAAAGTAATCCCAGGCTTCTTCTGCTTTTAAATCCATTAATACGCTTGCCCAATCCACTTCCCTTACCAGTCCCCTTAGTTTGTTAAAATTGGCCTTTTTAAAATTATAAACCCTAGTCTTTGATTTAATTCTGTTACTCCTTCCATGTATTTTAAACCGAATTAGCTCATGATCACTGGAGCCCAAATTGTCCCCTACTACCACTTCCTCAACAAGGTCCTCACTACTTGCTAGAATCAAATCTAAAATGGCCTCCCCCCTCGTCGGTTCAGCTACCACTTGATGGAGGAATTGATCAGCAAGCACTTCTAGGAACATCTGAGCCCTGTTATTGCTACTAGCGTTTGTTCCCCAATCTATATCCGGGAAGTTAAAGTCCCCCATAATTACACAGTTTCTGTTAGTAATTACTTCTCTAAACACATTAAATAGTTCCTTATCCATATCCTGGGTCGATCCCGGCGGTCTATAGCACACTCCAAGCACTATCCCCGGAGAGGCTCTAGTAGTCCTATTACCCAGTGTGAGTATTGCCCAGACAGACTCTGTGTTATCTAATCCATCCACTATTATTTCTTTACAGTTTATTTCACGATTGACATATAAGGCCTCCCCCCCACCTTTACCCTTGTTCCGGTCTTTCCTAAACAGCGCATACCCCTCCATACCTGTGTTCCAGTCGTGACTGCCATTCCACCACGTTTCCGTTATTCCTATGATATCTGGTTTCAGTTCCTGGACCAAGAGCTCCAATTCCTCCATTTTGTTACCTAGGCTTCTGGCATTGGTGTATAAACACCCTAATGTATGTCGTTTAGCCCGTCTCCCATTAGCAGCACTATATGTTGCGGGCCTCCTTGTGTCCGTCCCCCCTGTCCTTCCTATGTCCAATCTCATCTCCCCGGCTATGTCTCCTCTCCTTTTACTCACCTTTTCCATACTGGAATCTGGCGTGGAGATTAACTGTGCATCTCCCAACCGTCTCCCCAAACTTCCTAGTTTAAAGCTCTTTTGATTAGATGAGCCAGCCTCCCTCCCAGAAGTCTATTTCCTTCCCTACTCAGGTGAAGCCCATCCCGCGAGAACAGGTGTCTGTCCCCGAAAGCCTCCCAGTGGCCATACATCCCAAAGCCCTCCTTATAGCACCACTCCCTTAGCCAACTATTTATTCTCACAATCCTATCAGCCCTTTGCTGCCCTTCCCTCGGAACGGGCAGAATCCCACTAAAGATAATCTGAGCCTCTATCTCCTTGAGCGTCTTCCCCAGCCTGGCATAATCTCCCCTGATCCTCTCTAACGAGAACCTAGCCGTGTCATTCGTTCCCACATGAAGGATTATCAAGGGGTTCTTACCTGCTCCTTTTAGGATCCTTTTCAACCGCAGGTCCACATCGCGTATCTTTGCGCCCGGGAGACAGCACACCCTTCTGTTCTCTGGGTCCGCCCTGGTCACAGGCCTGTCCAATCTCCTCAGTAAAGAGTCTCCAATCACAGACACCTGCCGCCGCCTGGCAACAGTGCGATCTAGTAATCTAGTCTCCGATCCCTCTAGTCCTGACCTGTGCCTGTTCCTATCTTCCCTTATGCTCCCCCTTATGCCTTCCTGAATCCTCCCGGGGCCCAGAATTGGTGCTGTCTCCATCAACTCCTCCCCTCTCTCTCTTGGACTAGCTGCTCTTCTCTTCTTTCTCACCCTTCCACCTTCAGTCGCCACCTGCTGCCCCTCCACCTCACTATCCAAACACTCGAACCTATTCCTGAGTTCTATTCCCCCCTCACTGGCCCTTCCTTTCCTTGGCCTACTTCTCACAGTCACATGCTTCCACCTCCCATGTTCTCCCCCCTCCATTCCCCTCTCACCGTCCTCTGCCTCTACCTCCGCCATCTCATAGTCACTGCCTCCCAGGATCGCATCCACTTTTGCTTCCCCTACTAATTCTTCCCGGTTTGTGAGCAGCAGGTCTAGAAGAACTCTGCCCCTAGTTGGTTCCTCCAGCACTTGCACCAGGAAATTGTCCCCTACACTTTCCAAAAACTTCCTGGATTGTCTGTGCACCGCTGTATTGCTCTCCCAGCAGATATCAGGGTAATTAAAGTCTCCCATAAGAACCAGGGCCTGCGATCTAGTAACTTCTGCTAGTTGCTGGAAGAAAACCTCATCCACCTCATCCCCCTAGTCTGGTGGTCTATAGCAGACTCCCACCACAACATCACCCTTGTTGCTCATACTTCTAAACTTAATCCAGAGACTCTCAGGTTTTTCTGCAGTTTCATACCGGAGCTCTGAGCACTCATACTCCTCTCTTACATACAATGCAACTCCCCCACCTTTTCTGCCCTGCCTGTCCTTCCTGAACAGTTTATATCCATCCATGACAGTACTCCAGTCATGTGAGTTATCCCACCAAGTCTCTGTTATTCCAATGACATCATAGTTCCTTGACTGTGCCTTGACTGTGCCAGGACTGTGCCATAGTTCTCCCTGCTTGTTTCCCCGGCTTCTTGCATTTGTGTATAGGGACTTTAGATAACTCGCTGATTGTCCCGCTTTCTCAGTCTGAGACAGGAGTCCTCCCCTCTTGCACTCTCCTGCTCGTGCTTCCTCCCGGTATCCCATTTCTCCACTTACCTCAGAGCTTTGATCTCCTTCCCCTGGTGAACCTAGTTTAAAGCCCTCCTCACTAGGTTAGCCAGCCTGCTTGCGAAGATGTTGTTCTCTCTCTTAGTTAGGTGGAGCCCGTCTCTGCCTAGCACTCCTCCTTCTTGGAACACCATCCCATGCTCGAAGAATCCAAAGCCTTCTCTCCGACACCACCTGCGTAGCTGTTCGTTGACTTCCACAATTCGACGGTCTCTACCCAGGCCTTTTCCCTGCACAGGGAGGATGGATGAGAACACCACTTGCGCCTCAAACTCCTTTATCCTTCTTCCCAGAGCCATGTAGTCTGCAGTGATCCGCTCAAGGTCATTCTTGGCAGTATCATTGGTGCCCACGTGGAGAAGCAGGAAAGGGTAGCGATCCGAGGGCTTGATGAGTCTCGGCAGTCTCTCTGTCACATCGTGAATCCTAGCTCCTGACAAGCAGCAGACCTCTCGGTTTTCTCAGTCGGGGCAGCAGATAGATGACTCAGTCCCCCTGAGGAGGGAGTCCCCGACCACCACCCCCCTCCTCCTTCTCTTGGGAGCGGTGGTCGTGGAACCCCCATCCCTAGGACAGTGCATCTTATGCCTTCCAATCAATGGAGTTTCCTTCTGCTCCCTTCCCTCAGATCTATCATCTACTCCACTCTCCGTATTAGTACCTGTGGAGAGAACATGAAAACGGTTGCTCACCTGTATCTCCATTGCTGGTACATGGACGCTCCTCTTTCTTCTTCTGGAGGTCACATGCTGCCAATTTTCTACACCGTCCCTACATCAGCTTCCCTGCTCCCAGTTCCTCCTGCTCACTGGCAGTCCCACCGATCAGCACCTTCCCCTCCCTCCCCGCACCTTCCGATCAGTTGTTTTGTGGAATGCAGGAGGCTCGGATGGGGAGGAGCAAGGGCATAGCATTCTCAGGGGAGGGGGCTGGAAGGGGTGGAGTGGAGGCAGGGCCTGTGGCAGAGCCAGGGGTTGAGCGGCGATCACCCCCCAACACATTGGAAAGTTGACGCCTGTAGCTCCAGCCCTGGAGTCGGTGCCTATACAAGGAGCTGCATATTAACTTCTGAAGAGCCACATGTGGCTCCGGAGCCACAAGTTGGCCACCCCTGCTCTAGTCATAATAATAACTTAAAAATAGAATGGATATTAAGATAGGAGTTGAAGTCAGGAGGAGTGGGGGATGCAGCTCTTCCTCTCCTGGCACCCTTCTGGTTCTCTGTATTCCAGGGATGGTGTATTGAGAGCGCGTCCTCCTGTTTCAGTCCACTGTAGCGACTGTACAGAGTAAAACTATCTGTAAAAAATTAGGGCTTGAATACGCATTCCTTGCCCAAGACATGCAATTTCCAGCCCCAAGAGAATAACAGAAGCATTAAGAATTAAATAACATGGATTTATAAAGTGGGGAGGGAATGGTGCCAGACAAACCTGGTGAATATTAATCAGAAACAGAGGGCTAAATTCAGCGGTGATATAAGCAGTGGAACATATTGAGACTGAGTTTGTCACACAATAAGTGTAAGTGGTAAAGTAGTGTAACTTACTGTAACACACTTAAAGTGTGACATTTAGTAACTGGCAGAACTAATGCAAATTTAACTATAAGGGGATAGACTGGGGCTTTAGGAGGAAGAACAATAAACTGGCTTCCTCCATTTTGTCTGACACCTTTTTCTGCTGCTTTCCTAATTCTACCCTTTCTTGAACTTCAGTCACAAATGTGGAGTCACGCAGCTAGATCTGTGACTCTAATGAGCACATTAGGCATTCCATGGTTGCAGTGGTCCACCCAGGCAGATCTGATTGGCAGGTTTGGCCCTGATCCTACTGCAATCTCCACCTGAGCATTGGGGTGTGTCTACCTGGAACTCATTGCAGGACTGGGCCTTAGAACTTAAACTACTTCCATGTGAAATAATCTTCCTAGGAAATGGATGCTGCATTGCTTGAACTGCTTAAAGTTATACTAGAAAAATACTTTGGAATGTTGTATAATGTGTCAATCAATTCTTTATTATCAGGATGATGGGTGAGAAAATTGGATAGGTTTTCTCTATCTCCCATTTCCATTTTTCTGTGATTTTAGGTTTCCCTTTAGTTTATAAAAATATTTAGCATCTTATGTGTCTCTCTTTAAAACTGTATGTTTTGTCCATCAAATGTCACATTACAGGAAACATATTTACTTGTACAGCATTGAACATCATCTGAACTTTGTACTACCAGAAGATTAGCTAATGTCCTTCTGAAATGCCAGAGTCCTAGCAGCTAACCACCATTATTCAGCAGAGAAATGTGAACAAGTTGTGCATGGGTTTGGTCTGCTTAAAAAACAAGTGGATGGGTGGGATTTTTTGTTAGTTTGTTTTTAAACTTCTTCAAGACTCTTCGTCAAGTAAGGCTCTTTTTGAATTAACTGCTAGAACACTAGAATTTTAGCAGAACATTATAACATTCTTCTACTAATGCTATTCATTCTTAAGGTATGTTTACACTGCAGTTGGAAGTGTAATTGCAGCACATACCAGAGCTAGCTTTAATCTAGCTAGCTTGGGTATCAATATTAGTGAAGTCACTAAAAGGTCAGCCAGGACTCTTGAGCACTTATGCCATTACAGCTTCACTGTTATTAGTACTTGCACTACCTATATTACAGCTAGCTTGGTCATGTCTACACTGCACTCACCCCTCCAATTGCAGTGTTGACATACCCTTAGTAAGCTGATCTGGGTTATTCCAGGTTTTTGAAAAAACTTCCTAGGAAGTCCCCTCTATATTTGAAAACACAATTGAAGTAGTAGAAACAAAATCACACCTATAAAGAATCCTACTCATGCCAAACTATGGGTGTAAAAACTAGGGAAGGTCCAAACTAGAACCTCGTCTTCTAGTCCCCTTTGAATTTCAAGGATTCAGGCTGAAATTCTAAGAGATGAACTCACTCCCACCCCATCCATTCCAGGTCAAATTCAAAACTATTTTATATTCTGGTCTCTCTGGATGCAGTCAAATCCTATGAAAATGGCTACTCACCTGATGCCTTGGACATGGCTATGTGGGTATCTAATAGCATTAAGGAGTCCAGAATGATCCCAAGGCTGTGCATCAACTTAACACTGTAAAGACTGGGGCTCTTGATAGTTTGGAAGCTTATAGACGAGGCAAAAAGTTTGAAGTGCTTCCCTTTTCCTTTGTTTTAATACACTTATCTTTACAGAAAGCACGCCTCAGTCTCAAACGTGAGGGACATCTATGTCTGGATATTGCTAATAAGCCTTTGACCCCTAAGTCACCAATGTGAATCCAGCCCACTTCAATAAGGATTAAAAGTTGTTCTCATATAATGAGGTATATAATATATATCTATTAGAGTGGGAAAAGGTACAGAGAAGGGCAACGAAAAAGATTGGGAGTAGGGAACTGCCACATGAGGAGAAATTAAAAAGACTGGGACAGTTCATATTAGAAAATAGATGACTAAGGAGGGATATGATCGAGATCTGTAATGTCATGAAAATGGTATGGAAAGTGAATAAGGAACTGTTATTTACCCCTTCACATAACCCATGATCCAGAGGTCATCCAATTAAATTAATAGGCAGCAGGTTTAAAACAAACATAAGGATGTAGCTCTTCACACAACACACAGTAAACCTGTGGAACCTGTTGTGAAGGTCAAAAGTATAATTTGGTTCAAAATAGAATTAGATAGGTTCATGGAGGATAGGTCCATAAAAGGCTATTAGCCAAGATGGTCAGGGACACAACCCGATGCTCTGAGTGTCCATAATCCTCTGACTACCAGAAGCTGGGACTGGATGTCAGGGCATAGATCACATGATGAATTGCTTTGTTAAATTCATTTGTGCTGAAGCATTTGGCACAGGCCACTGTCTTAAGAAAGGATACTGGGTGAGATGGACCATTGGTCTGACTCAGTATGGTCATTTGTATGTTCTTTTGTTATGTTCTTACGTAAGGCTTTTTTGTAATAAGATCCCTTATTCGCTTTCCCTTTAGCTGAATATTCCCTTTAGCTGAATATTCCCTTTAGAAGGAACAGTGGTGGATTAGGCATTTGTGCTGAAGCATTTGGCACAGGCCACTGTCTTAAGAAAGGATACTGGGTGAGATGGACCATTGGTCTGACTCAGTATGGTCATTTGTATGTTCTTTTGTTATGTTCTTACATAAGGCTTTTTTGTAATAAGATCCCTTATTCGCTTTCCCTTTAGCTGAATATTCCCTTTAGCTGAATATTCCCTTTAGAAGGAACAGTGGTGGATTAGGCAATGGGCCCACAGGGTGGGGCAAACCCCAGCGCTCGGACCCCAGCTGTGTCCCTGGACCGGGGGAACTCTGGCTCCCTGCTGCAGCCTCAGGGATTGGGGACCTCTCACTCCCTGCTGTGGCCCCAAGGATCTGGCCGGTGGGAGGGGACAAAGTTTCTCCAGTCTTGGGGCCACAGTGGAGGGGGAAGAAAGGAGCAAATGGGGACCACAGTGTGGTGTGGGCAGAATGGGTCAGGACCATGGGTGGAACAAGGGTGGGTCCGCAGGTGGTGATGGCAGAATGGTGTGAGGCCATGGGCGGGGCCACAGGCAGAATGGGTGGAACGGGGTGGGACCCCAGGTGGAACAGGTAGGGAGGGCACCTCCCCCACTTCATCTGGCCCAGGGCCCCACAAAACTTTAATCCGTGTTTGAGAAGGAACAATTCTGTGTTTGATATTCTGTTGGACAGTACTAACTGTCCTTCTTGAGGAAAAGAGAAAAAGTTAGTTGAGATGGGCAGGAACTGCTGTTAACTTCCCATCCCATTTTCTAGAAGACAAAGTAAGAGCTACTCACACACACACGCACGCACAGACACACACACACACACATGGGGAAAAAAGAACATCAAAGATGGAAAAGGCAGCGTCTCTCTCTGGAGTTGATGCTCACTTGCAGTCCTGCTGCTGGAAAAATATAGGCACAGCACATTGTCTTATTGGCCAATCTGATGACCTGGCAACTTGTACCAACATTGGGCTGTTTAGGGCAATGCATTTAGCTGCCGCTCTCTGGTGAAAGGCTTACAGCAGTGTTGCGAAATATATAGTTATGGCTGGCTAAGCCATACTTTTATTAAACAGAAGGTTAAAGAGAGGGCTAGGAAAGAGAAGAAATCAGGTGGTGGTTGGGATTTAACGGGAACAGATGGAGGTAGTGGTATCATCTCTCTGGATCAGGACAACAAAGGTTCAAGGATGTCACAGTGGATTGTGGGGGTCCCAGGAGATGATGGAGTTGACAGGAAGGGAAGACGTGAGCTTCACCACTATGGCTGTCATCTTTCAGTCAACCATTGTTCACCTCTGCTTTGGTTGTTCATCTGTCCCCCCAAAGTCTCTTTTTGAGGACCTCAAAAAGGGAGTGATGGGTGGAATAGCCCAACACCTCATTATTTTGTTTACCAATTAGGCCTCATTTTCAGCACACCAAGTTTAGTGCATTGATTTCCAGTCCCACACTTCTTTTGTTCACCTATGTGATCTTAACACAGTCATTGAGTTATATCAGAGGGCCTTCTTCTTTGGACTAATTCTGTTCTTCTGTGTCCTTTTCACACCTTTTCCCATCAACATTTATTATTATAGATTATTGTGACATTTAGTTGAGCTTCCAATTAAGGTAATTTTGCACACTCGATTATTACAATAAAGGATACCCATAGATATTGAAACCCTAGCAAATATGACAATGCAGATCTTAAAGTAGTCCGTTATCTAACTTACACTGTTCTTCTCGCATACACATGTAAAGTGGATTCAAAATTCCCATTTACAGGGTGGAAAACAGAGATTGGCCCGTGACTTGTGTCAAAAGGTAAAATACAATCCTCTATGCTACTTTTTCAAGCTTGTTTTCTTAGGACCGGATGCTTCAGTCCTGATGGAATGCCAAGTCTACACAGTCTGGCCCTTAATGAGCAAAACTTCAAGTGTACCTTAAGGCACTATGCATCTTTGAGGCATTTTCTTACTTGAAATTGTCTTGGCATTCTCTGATGGTTAAAGACTTGTAGTTGTAGAACTGAGATATTATTGATTTTTGTTGTTGTTGCCAAAAAAGAGTGCTGCCTCTACGAAAGGTTCAAACATTAGATTAGTGCTTCTTTTGCTTTCAATTTCCCCTTTTTTTGTTTTAATAATGTGTGTTCTGTACAAAGACTGAAGAGAGAGAGGCAATGCTTCTGCTTTCACTTTTGCTATTACAAATCAGGAGTAAGGCTATTGAAGTCAATGGGTTTACATCAGGTTTTACACTGACGTAAGTCAGAGCACAATCAGGCTCATAATCCACTTTTAAATTTTAATTTAAAAAGAAGTAGAAAAATTCAAAATCAGCTGCCTTGTATTTTATCTTGAGCTTGAGAGTTTCTTAGGGTAGCAACTGGGAGAAAAACTGAAAAGGCTCTTTTAATAAAAGAAGTGTAGCCTAATTTTTATTTCCTTAAAATCTCAGGTCTGTAACCTGTGGCTCCAGCACTCTATGCAGCTCTTTAGAAGTTTCTCTTCTGTTCTTCCAATTTGACACTTTAAAAAAACAAAACAAAATAGGGCTAACAGTACACAGTGACATTCCTCTTATTTTGTTCTCAAGACATTTAGGGGTATAAAGGATTTAAAAACCATTTTCCACAGCACTTCCCTCTCTCCCTCTTACCCCCAAGTTCACTTTTTCTTAAGGGAATAATTATTTTTGGTATTTCCAATGATTATCTAACACTACAGATGTATGCCCAATGACTGGAGTTCAATCCTTTTGTATGATAGAAGTTGGCTGATAATTCCAAGAATTAGAAGAGACTTGCATTCAGTGGAAATCCATCAAGTTTTGCACCATGCATTACTGACATGTGCCTGTTGCACATGTAATTCAGTGATGAGGTGAAGGATAGACTCTAAAGGTTCCTGGTAATATGTATTGTAAGTAGAGCTAGTTGGAAATTTTCCACCCCCCACCCCACACACAGTTTCATTAGAAAATGCCAATTCGGTGAACCAACATTTCTTGTGAAAGGCTTGACAAACTTTTGCTGAATTACAAGCAGGCTCCATCAGAAAACTGCCTGGTTGCCTGATAATCCACCTTGAATGGCCCTTGAGATGGGGAACCTAGGGCTTCCAGACTCCTAGGCCACTCAGGAGTCAGACCCCCCCCCCCCAGAAGCCAGCTGGCCTAGAAGTCTGGAACCCCTGGGTTCCCCAACCAGGGGCAGACTGCATGGAATGGCTGCTCCAAAGCTGAATACCTTGGGAGCGCCAACAGCCACTGAGTAAAATGACAGTCTTGTCATGCAAGAGCCGCAATGTATCTAACTGGAAACACCATGTGTCAGTGTTTCTGAAACAATTTGGGGTTGAGAGTGTATGAGATGTTTGCTTGCTAATATTCCTGAACTTGCCAAGCTTTACACACGTGATTCAGTTTAGATACTAGTAGTCTAATTTGTTTCACTGTGTAAGGTTACGTTTAACAGGATTGAGCTCTAATCTATCATGCACATTCATTTGATTCTTATATAAAAAAACAATATAATGTCATTATATTAAAGTAAAAGCCACTGTGAACTAGTGCAGGTAGTTTTGCAGTAAATTCATTTCTAGGTCAAAAATGATCTGAAGAGACTTCCATGCGAAGACCTATAGCATCTTTTATACACAGTGTCACAAAAGGCTTTAACACATCAGGGTATTGCTTCCAGGAATGTCAGTTAAGTGTCACACATTATTTTCTTTTTCTTTTAATACTATCCATTTTAAATGTATTGTCTGGGCTTTCACATTGCTGAAGTCAATACCAAATGTAACCTGTGCTTTTAATTGGAGATCTTTCTGATTTCCAGGTTTGGTAGTCAGAGCTACTGCACTGTGGGTTGAAATGTTTTCTAAGTGAGCTGGATGTCTTTGTAAGTACAGCAGTTGTTATTGACAGACTATTGCTACATTTAGTGCTGAACGTCAGGCACTGGCATATTATAGTACCTTTGTGTTTTGTTCTTTTCAAGAGCTTCTTTAAATACACAGCGTAATATTTTGGTATATTCCCTGTAGAGGGGGAAGAAAAAGAGTCATAACATTTGTAAACTGCTGCACTTTCCCCTCAAAGCCCCATTAAGAGATTGTCCAACAAATTGCAGCCTTTCAAAGCCACAGTGAGAGCAAGACCTAGCATGAAAGAATCCATATTTTTGGGTGGGATGGGCATCGTGCATCCCGCCCCCACCCCCTAAACTGGGGAAGCATCCAGAAATATTATTAAAACATTAATTCAAAGGACTTCTGTTCTATATAGGTTCTTCTACCATGCTCATCACTGTAGTGTCTGTCATTACAGATACTGATCTATATAGGGATGATCTAGGTATACTTTAATCCTGCTTCAGCAGGGAGGTGGAGGGAGTGGACTAGATAACCTCTCAAGGTACCTTCTAACCCTACATTTCTATTATTCTAAATGACAGTAGCACTCAAAAGGCCCAATCAGGTTTATCTTTAATGGCACAAGACCATGTTTTGGCTCTGTGCATTCTGCTAGTTCCATTGTCTTCCTATGTATCTGTGCATCTCTATCAGAACAACAAGCCTTGCAATCCTTGAGCAAGAACTACACAGCTAGTAATGGAAGGTTCCCCACACAATTAAAAAGCAAATATAGTGACACATAATTTACGTAACCCCTTTGGAGGGGATGCTCCTGAAGTACCACACTGAGACTCTAGGAGACTCTCTCCTGGACTACACCATTAATGGTGGCAGAGGCTCAGGTCAGTGTTTCCTTTGTAGCCTTGAGTCCCATGCAGAGCTGGAACAAGCTAGAAGCTGCTGCAAGAACCAATCATAAAACCAGAATTCAGAGAGAAAGGGTTTGGTTTTACTTTTGGTATTGCCTGTTGTAGTGGAGTGGATCCTAGTCATCCACCAACTGGAAAGTCAGGGAGCTGGGAAGCCTGGGGGCTAGTCCAAATATCCTTCTGTTCTGTCAGAAATTTTTTAACCAATTCTGGGGAATTCTTCAATACCCCTAATATACACCTGCATTTTCATGATGCTAGATGCTTTTCACTAAAATAAATCTTATCAATAACCAAGGTGCCAGCGGCCTAACGGCACCTAAAGGGGCCTCTCATTGGATCCCAGCCCCAAGTATCAAATTCTGTCCACCTCACATTCAGAGTGACTTTGAAGCACTAGTACAGGGATCGGCAACCTTTGGCACGCGGCCCACCAGGGTAAGCATTCTGGCGGGCTGGGCCAGTTTGTTTACTTGCCACGTCCACAGGTTCAGCCGATTGCGGCTCCCACTGGCCGTAGTTCGCCATCCCAGGACAATGGGGGTTGCGGGAAGCGGCAGCCAGCACATCCTTTGGCCCGCGCTGCTTCCCCCCCCCCATTGGCCCGGGACAGCAAACCACGGCCAGTAGGAGCCACGATCAGCCAAACCTGTGGACCCAGCAGGTAAACAAACCAGCCCGGCCTGCCAGGGTGCTTACCCTGGCGGGCCGCATGCCAAAAGTTGCTGATCCCTGCACTAGTAGTTACAAACATAGACCATGGCCTGTTTCTTATTTCAGGATCACTTCTCTCGCTCCTGACCTTGTTCCCACAGGTTGTCATTGGGCTGGGAAAGAACTCTGATAGGATTATGCTTTTTACTATCCCCTCCCAGTTCCAGTTGCCCTGGTGGAAACCTCAGCCCCAATGACCCCATGATGCATCCAAATAAACATTTAGGTCCAACTATGGCATCCAAACTCCCTACAAAAGAAACTCTATTTTACTGATTCAGGAACCATCCATCATTCATTAAATCCTCCACTTCTTGTTTTGACCTTAATAATAAATTGGGTTTCGCTATGACTGAGGAAGTAGCAGATTGCCAAGTGCAAAATACCCAACATATGGAAACCCCAACACATGGGGTGTGAAACTGAAACTGGCCAAGCCTGTAGTTCGTGCAAAGTAATCTTATTGGATGTCCTAGCCTTCCTCGCCAATTCCTATAATTTTGCTACTTTATTAGCAGTGAGTAGAGATACATAGATCCAACTCAATCTTCAGAAAAGCCTGCATCTTTGGAGAGTGGGCAGTGGGAGAGTCTGTTTTTGTCTTTTGCTGGTTGTCCTCCTAAATTAAGAGAATTGCTTAAAATAATAATAAAACAGGAACCAGGAAGCAGAGGACAGGACTAGATCTTATAACTCATAGGTGCCTTTGCCTGAACAGAGCCAGTTGTAGAATCTGGTTCTAAATTAGGTCATTTGACAAAAGTTACTTCTTGCTTTTGAGGACGGTTTATAGTTAATGTATGTCATGATATCACTTTCAGCTACAGTATGTCATGTATCTGTGCCACACCAAGAGTCCTAGACCACTGTGATATCAGAGGTAACTCAACCAATCATCACACTTACTCTGCAGTTAATTTGCATGCAACAGTTTCATTGGTTGTATGAGGAAGACTGCACAGATGGTGGATTACTTGGCCCAACTGCCACAGTTCTTCAGAACCACCTACACAACAACACAACCAGCATGCAGAATAATCCCAAACACACAGCCTTTCATGGAAGCACATACCCATCCTTCACTACCAGCACAAATCCACACAAATCTCCCATGTTTGTCATTCTGTGTGTCACTTTGAAGCCTAGAATGTATTCTGAGTCAGTATAAAGTGATGGAAATAGCAACATGCATGGCTGAGCACTCTTTTTTGTTCAGAATATCATCAATTCAATTCTCGCTGTGCCCAGTGAGAACCGGAAGAAGTATTAGAATCCAAAGGTTCTATAGCAATTGAAAGGTGACAGTAGATTAGAGAAGGTGGGGATAACGGCTATGTGGGGTAATAAAGAAGTGGTTGCACCTCCAGCCAGGGGGCAGCTCTGTGCACAAACTTCGGGGAATGTGTCCAAATGGCAACATTGCTCACTGTAACCCAGCACATGGAAACAAGAGCCTGTTTTCAGCTCATCTACACACATAACTTTATGAATTACACCCTGGTGACAATATGGAATTTCAGCTTCTCATTCTCAGAGTAAAATATCAGGGAAAATAAAACCATAAAAATAAAAATATGCTATTGCTTAGACAGACTATCCAATGTAGATTGTAGATGCACTATTTATTTCTACCTGTTATTGATGACCTTTAATAATTCACTGTGGTTCCTAGTTGCTCTGATATTCATGAGTTGTAGGTCATTATCAATACCTCCTGGAAATATTTAACATATCCATATTCACCCCTCCCCCCTTGTGTAGCATTTATACTTTACCGCTGGGATTTTCAAAGGAGCCTAAGAGAGTTAGGTACCCAAATACCATTCAAGAGGAATTGGCATCTAATTCCCATAGGTTCATTTGAAAAGTCCAGACTCCATAGGTGTGCAAGTATATATCCATTCTGAATAGCAAATGATATCACACATTTATCCACTCTAAGGCTGTATAGATTTCTACTGTATTTTATCTTCTGTTATATTTCAGGAGTAAACGGCTTAGTGAAAAGAGAATATGAGACTAGTAATGAAAAAGAAAGAGACTCAATCTTTAAAAATTCTATAAATAAGGCCACATTCATAATGTGTATCTTAAACATGAAAAGGGGAAAACATAATATTCTCCACAGATCAACAATTTGTCATTGCATAAAGCTTCTGTGCATGACATTGTCCAGGGATATGTATTGAGAGACAGATAAATAGGATAAAACAAAGAGTTTTATAAGCCTGAATACAATGTTTGGTTGGTGTAATAAAAGCAGTTGACAGACATCTAAAAATGCAGAGGTCTAAGAATTACTGTGTAACTACTGCATATTTATGTTTTCTTTGTTTCTTAAAATCACTAACAACTTGAAGGTGAAAAGCCCATTGATTGCAGGGTTCTTGATGGGTTTTGTTTAATCAGTTGCTTTGGGAATAAGAACTAGTTTTAAATATAACCTAAGCATTAGGTTAATATTACTATGGAGTTCTCCATCGTATTTCAGAACAGTTGGTATTCCAACTAATTATGAGCTATTGCAAGCATGATATCAATTACTATAGGAATTAGTACATTTGGGTCACTCCCGAGAAACTTGTAATTTTTCATTACTTTCTATGTGTATGAGCAAGTCGAAGGTTGGGTCTGATTTTAACTTCTTCATTAATGAACTGGAAAAGAATGAAAGATGATCATTAATTAAACTCACAGCCAATGTTAAACCAGGACATATTGCAAGCACTTAGGAAAATACTGATTAAATAAATATTGATCTACACACATTAGAAAATTGAGAGAAATTGTTTTTTAAAAATGTCATTTCTAGCTGAATAAAAACCCATTTTGAGAACACTTATCCAAAACACAAACTTACTATCTAAGGCTAGGTCTCGTCGGGACGCGACAATCGATCCTCGAATCGATGCTCTTACTCCACCAGCGGAGGTGGGAGTAAGCGCTGTCGAAGGGGAGCTGCGGAGGTCGATTTTGCCGCTGTTCTCACAGCAGGGTAAGTCGGCTCCGATACGTCGAATTCAGCTACGCGAGCTGAATTTGCGTATCTTAAATCGACCCCTCCCCCCCCCGTAGTGAAGACCTGCCCTAAGGCAAGGGTAGCACATGGAAAGCAAATAATGCCCAGAAAGATTGGGGTTGGTAGTGGACAGCAAAGTAGATATACCAGGACTGATAGTAGCCTCTGTATTGAGGTTGCCTAAACATTTTTCATTACATCAAAAAATTCTATTTTGATCTTTTCCCCTGAGCACCATTCCTCCTGTGAACTGAATACAAATAATAATAATAATTAATATAATAGTGTCCAATTATATAATCAAAGACTACATCATACTGCATTCATACAAGGGAGTAGAATTAAGGTTGCACAGACAAATGAACACTTTCCTAATAATAAAGTCAGTTAATCTATGGAGTGGTCTCCCAGTCTCCCAAGGAATATACTGTAATGGTGGTTCCATCACTGAAGTTATTCAAAAGCATATCTAAATAGAACAATCCTGCATTTGGAGATGATGGATTCATTAGGGCTCATAGGGCTTTCTGTCTCAGAAGTCTGATGCATATGTTAATCAGAGTTCTGCGTGAATAAGGACTTCAGGATTGTCCCCACAGTTATCATATTTCCATTGACCAAAGCATCAGAACTACTTCACTTTCTGAAATTGCCATTTCCCATAGAAAATGAAACAACAGGGGAAAGGATGGAGTTACTTTCATCAACATCTTCCTTCTTTCCTTTTAGAGTTTTGGGCTTGGGTTATTCCAGTGTCATTTGAATTCTTTCTGTGTTTGTAAGGGAACTATCCCAAACAATTTGTTTATAAAGTGAAATCATTGTATTGCATTAAATTGTCTTTCCGCATTATGCTGCTGTCAAAGAATGATGATAAATATAAACCATCAAACATGGCAAATTTGTTTTCATTAGGAAGCTTTTCAATTGTGTCTGTACGTTGTTTCCTAAGCTTCTTATATGTAACCTCTAGGAATTGCAGGGAGATGAGAGGCACACAGATTGCCTGCCTGCTTTTTATTTCCTCTCCTGAGATTTCACTACTGCTTCTAGCAAGCTTAAAATAATCTTTACACAAACAAATCTATTCTTTTGTCTTACTTAGCCTTATCTATCAAGCCCATTTCAAGAGTGTGGATATGAGCAAAATAATTATATGCATTTCAAGATGTTGTAAGCTATATGCAGGACCAGAATACTAATGTGTTTTAGGGCATTGGAATTGGAAGCAGATAGCAGGGCAGTGCCATATTGATATTTCTTATACAGTTACAAGGTCTTTTATTGATTTCACTAAAATGTATGTATATATTCTCTTGAAGCCTAAACCATCCCAGGAATCATGCTATATTAGAAATGTTTATTTTTAGATAATCTGAAACATTATTTGAAAAAAGAAAAATAAAGTCAGTGTTAATAGGACTATCATCAACAGCGGATGCATGAATGTTAGCATGTTTTCAGTGTTATTGCTCTACAGCTACATTAATGGATGTTCTGTCGTTTCACAAATCCCTCCATATACATAACAGTAAGAGGGGTCCCATTTCTCTTACTGGACTAGAAAGTTCAAACTACAAATGAAATAATAATTCTCTCATGATAAAATTGTAATAATAGTAATCACAATAATAAAAAGAAACAGTTTAATAAACATAATAAGTTTATATTTTGTATATGTCCCTCCTTCACAAACTAATAGAAACACAACTGTTATGGTAGAGTTCATGATTCTACGGAATGGTAGGAGGGAGAACAGCACAATAAAGACAATGGATTTCAAGAAGGCAGACTTTAGCAAACTCAAGGAGTTGGTAGATAAAATCTCATGGGAAGCAAGTCTAAGGGGAAAAACAATTGAAGACAGTTGGCAGTTTTTCAAAGAGATATTATTAAGGGCACAAGAGCAAACTATCCCACTGTGTAGGCAAGATAGGAAGTATGGCAAGAGACCACCCTGGTTTAACCAGGAGATCTTCAATGATCTAAAACTCAAAAAAAGAGTTCTACAAAAAATGGAAACTCGTCAAATTACAAAGGATGAATATAAACAAATAACACAAGTATATAGGGACAAAATTAGAAAGGCCAAGGCACAAAACAAGATCAAACTACCTAGGGACATAAAGGGCAACAAGAAAACATTCTAAAAATACATTAGAAGCAAGAGGAAGACCAAGGAAAGAATAGGCCCATTACTCAATGGGAGGGTGAGGGTGGGGGGAAAGACAATAACAGAAAATGTGAAAATGGCAGAGGGGCTTAATGACTTCTTTGTTTTGGTTTTCACCAAAAAGATTGGCGGCGACTGGACATCTAACATAGTGAATACCAGTGAAAATGAGTTAGCATCAGAGCCTAAAATAGGGAAAGAATAAGTCAAAAATTACTTAGACAAGTTAGATGTCTTCAAATCAGCAGGGTCTGATGAAATGCATCCTAAAATACTCAAGGAGCTGAGTGAGGAGATATCTGAGCTATTAGCAATTATCTTTGAAAAGTCATGGAAGATGGGAGACATTCCCGAAGACTGGAAAAGGGCAAATATAGTGCCCATCTATAAAAAGGGAAATAAGAACAACCCGGGGAATTACAGACCAGTCAGCTTAACTTCTGTACCCGAAAAAATAATGGAGCCAATAATTAAAAAAATCAATTTGTGAACACCTAGAAGATAATGAGGTGATAAGTAACAGTAAGCATGATTTGTCAAGAACAAATCATGTAAACCAACCTGATAGCTTTCTTTGACAGGGTAACAAGCCTTGTGGATGGGGAGAAGTAGTAGATGTGGTATATCTTGACTTTAGTAAGGCTTTTGTTACTGCCTTCATGATCTTCTAATAAACAAACTAGGGAAATACAACCTACATGGATCTACTATAAGGTGGGTGCATAACTGGTTGAAAAACTGTTCCCAGAGAGTAGTTATCAGCAGTTCACAGTCATGCTGGAAAGCCATAACGAGTGGGGTCCCGCAGGGATCGGTTCTGGGTCAGGTTCTGTTCAATATCTTCATCAATGATTTAGATAATGGCATAAAGTGTACACTTACAAAGTTTGTGGATGATACCAAGCTGGGAGGGGTGGCAAGTGCTTTGGAGAATAGAATTATAATTCAAAATGATCTGGACAAACTGGAGAAATGGTCTGAAGTAAGTAGGATGGAATTCAATAAGGACAAATGCAAAGTACTCCACTTAGGAAGGAACAATCAGTTGCACACATACAAAATAGGAAATGACTGCCTAGGAAGGAGTAAATGCGGAAAGGGTTCTCGGGGTTATAGTGGATCACAAGCTAAATATGAGTCAACAGTGTAACACTGTTGCAAAAAAAGCAAACATCATTCTGGAATGTATTAGCAGGAGTATTGTAAGCAAGATACAAGAAGTAATTCTTCCGCTGTACTCCGCACTGATTAGGCCTCAACTGGAGTACTGTGTCCAGTTCTGTGTGCCACATTTCAGGAAAGATGTGGACAAATTGGAGAAAGTCCAGGTAAGAGCAACAAAAAGGATTAAAGATCTAGAAAACCTGATCCATGAGGGAAGATTGGGTTTGTTTAGGGTGGAGAAGAGAAGACTGAGAGGGGACATGATAACAGTTTTCAAGTACATAAACAAGGAGAAGGGAGAAAAATAGTTCTTCTTAACCTCTGAGGATAGGACAAAAAGCAATGGGCTTAAATTGCAGCAAGGGAGGTTTAGGTTGGACATTAGGAAAAACTTCCTAACTATCAGGGTGGTTAAGCACTGGAATAAATTGCCTAGGAAGGTTGTGGAATCTCCATCATTGGGGATTTTTAAAAACAGGTTGGACAAACACCTGTCAGGGATGGTCTAGATAATATTTAGTCCTGCCAAGAGTGTAGGGGACTGGACTAGATGATCTCTCAGGGTCCCTTCCAGTTCTATTATTCTATGTTTATGTCCAGACCTGAAATTCCATTGTACTTGCTATGGCTCTCTACTGAGTGTATAGTAAACTTGAAAATGCCCTGTCCTGAGATGTACTTACTCCATACAAGGAATTATTTCATGCTGGGGAGCATCAATAAAAGATCAAAGATTTTCAGAATGAACGCACTATATTTCAAGGGACTTAGAAAATGGTTTATGTTTGTATTTAAGTTGCTTTTTTCCAAAGGGACCTTGCATATATTCTAGCTCCCATTTACACAGCTCTTGACAGCGCACTAGATTTAAGGTAGGTTGCAAAAAAGCACATGTATATTCATAAAAAAATAAACTGTATTCAGGCACTGGGAAAACACTTTTTATTGCATTTATTTTTCTTTGTGAGTTTGGTGGATTTTAGTGTTCATGGAAATGGGAGATTTATACCATTGGCTGGTGCGAGGCACAGTGCTGATAGGAACTGTGCATTAACATCTCATACATCTCTGCAAAGGCACTTCAGTCCTGACTTACAGCATTGGCTAACTATGCAGCCCCTGAGCGGAGGTTGTCATGCTTGTGTTGACTTGTATGGTGGTTTTGTGAGCTAGACATTGTTGCATGGGGGACTGTAATGAAACCACCAAACTAAATTCACCTTTTCCCACATCCACAAGGTAAAACTAATATTTCAAAGGTATGAAGCAAGCACATTAGTCCACTAGACTCTCAAGGTAGCTTACTAGCTTCAGCATCAATGGCTCTATGCCCCCTTCACCTGCAGAGCAAAGCCTATGTCCACCGAATGGGGGCCTTCCACAGCTGCAGCACGCTCCCTCCATTCTACCATCATGGAAGCCCCCTTTGAGTGGAGTAGCTGTTCTTGTTGTGTAAGGATGCAGGATGTTTCTCAAACCAAAGATCAGCCTCCACTTTGGAAGCTGGGTCTCTAGGCTATAGGGGCAGAACAGACTGGTAGGATGAGGCTTACAGTGGGATATCATTGCTCTGTTATGTAATGGTTAAATCAAAATAATGTAGTTGCTTAAATGCAAGCCTGAATAGTAAGACCACCTTCCATGTGGGCTCCTTATGGTTCAATCTGCACCAAGTTGGGGGAGGGGGATAGGTCTGGGGCACCGTAAAGGGATAAAGACTAGTATTCTTCTGGGGTCAGAGACCTGCAGCTGGCTAATTAGCCCCACTTGCTGCACCTGAGAAAACCCAAGCAACCTAATTGACTGATCCTTATAAAGGGAGGAGCAGGAACTAAAAAGGGGGCTGCAATTCCTGCCAGAGACTGGAGTAACTGCTGGGAGAAGGAGTAGGTCTAAGAAACTGATGGACAGCAGGGAGGCTGGGGAAATCCCTGTTATCACAAAAAAGGCTCTGAGGTAAGAACCAGGAACTTTAGGGTTCATGAGAACATGGGGTGAGGGACAGACTTAAGGGATAGGAACTTAAACCTATACAGACTTTGGTGGGAGAGACTGTGAAGCTGTGATCCAGGCCTTCTTTAAGAAGGCTTGAAATAAAACCCACACTAATTAATCTGACTGGAAACTATCCTGCCTGGATTTTGTGATAGGGCCCCAGGCAGGATTTTCTGAGGGAGGGAGCTGGATCTGCAGACACAAGCCTGGGAGCAGCCACAAGAGGGTGCTATAAGGTAGTCCTTTACAAGCAGCAAGAAAGGCTCTTTCAAATTCTTCTCCGCATACACCCATACACACATTGAAAAATGATGGAAAGTGGCTCACACTAATAGAGCCTGAAACAGTAGACATTGGATACTGACCTCTGCCTTGAAACAGAGAGTGAAGCCATCAAGTACAGTTTCGTCCTGGGTGAATAGAAAAAATATACTAGGCACAGCATGCAGACTTGCCTAAGGACATACAGCACAGTGGTGGCAATTTTTCTCCAAAAGTTTAACCCTTTCCTTGTATTGAAAGACCGAATGTACCTGTGTATCATACCTTTATGTGACAATGGACTTTGGAACAGCCCAGAAGCTGAGTTTCAGGCTTCCGGAACAGAAGCATTTTTGAATTTCTGAACCATCCACCCTTAGCATTGGAAATTGACTCTATAAAAGAACACTCTGAATCCTTGCTGCCTCCCTAAATTGACTGACTTGGAAACTGTGCTGCACATGCATGGAAAGGTTAGTCATTTGGAAGATACATGAGCAGTACTTCCAGAGCTAAGCCCTCCACATTCTCACAAGAGAAACAAACATAGAGGCTGTACTATAAGCTAAAAATAACAGCTTCCCCCTACCCTGTAATCTACAGCTGGGCAGGCTGCAACTTTATTTAATTAGCTGACAATATTTAATAGACAATTGCTTTCCTAATTTATTTTATGTCATCAAAGAATTCTTATAGTTTATGGTTTCCTTTAATATTTTGGCACAGCGGAGTACCTTTCCAGATTCATCTTATTTTGAAAGTATTAAATATAGCCATTGGCAGCACTCCTGCTCAATCTTTTCATTCCATCCCTTGGAGTTACTCAACATTGTTTAACTCTACCAACTCCTGAGAAGCTTACTCTGAACTTGCAATTTCATTCAGCTTCATTCTCCCCAACTCAGCTGGTCAAATCACCCATTTATTTTCATTTTCACTTTCACTTGGTGCATCAGATGGTGAATCAGTGTTCTTCATTTCTTTCTATCTCATTAGTCTCTCATTCTGGGGAAACTCCCTATCGGTGGGAGGGGACCCAGCAGATTTACCATATAAGTTTTCTGCAATTTGTAAAAAGTATTGAGCATATACATAAATAAGGTACAGTGTTAAATACCTGAAATATTACGAGAAAACCTGCAACTGGCCAGCCTGTTAAACTCAGAATATCAGTCAGGTTAGCTCCTTTTTATTTTTGGCTGTCAGTCTCGATCTCAGATCCAAGGGAAAGGGGTTGTGAGGCCCATTATGTTTGTTTCACTATGTTTAAACAAAAGCCCTGTGACTACAAGGTTTTTTTTCCCCTCCGTCTATTTTCCCTTGCCTGTTTGAACTTAACGTGATTCACTTGATATCTATATCTATATTTACTATCTTTCCATCAAGCTGCAGTTTATCAGGAAGCCTACTTTCACAGAAAATGACATAATGGCATCAGTATGCAGGGACTTGCACAGTATTCTGTTATATTTATTCAGTGTGTTTGTCTGTGTATAATAATTTACTATTATTGTCTGGATTCCTACTGGTGTGTAAATCATGCAGGGTTTATGTTTCATTCCCAGTGGTTTCTGGTCCTCTGATATTTGCCATCATTCTAAAGCTTTGGAACAGGTAAGAGATTAAAATCTGATGATCTCAAACATTCTCCTATTATAACTACCTGTGCAGACCCTTCCCTGCCACTGCTTTTGAGACTCAACATGCTGCAGTACTTCTAACTGCTCCCTGGAATCTTTCTTGTCAGTGTCCAAAGCACTTGCAAGTAGGGATCAGTTCCCATGCAATTTAATAGAATGTCAGAATCCTTTATTTCTGGTAGGGAAGCATCAATATTGCAAGAATGATCCCCCTCCCTCAGCACCTGCTGGCATCCCCTGTGGAGTTTAGAGTTACTAATGGGGGAAGGTCATTACCCATAAGTTCAGAACCTTTAGCAAGGAAAAAGAGCT
Organism: Malaclemys terrapin pileata; assembly: GCF_027887155.1. Lineage (NCBI taxonomy): Eukaryota > Metazoa > Chordata > Testudines > Emydidae > Malaclemys > Malaclemys terrapin. The sequence goes on from NC_071507.1 coordinate 131,057,977, forward strand.
AAACATGAACCTGTCATCTTCTCTTATTTCATTTATTTTCACCTGTCTAATATTAAATGGAACAAATCCTAATGTAAAGGTACATAAATTAGAGGTGTAGTATGTCCTTTTCAATCCTGACTCTTGGAGATATTATATAACTATATAATAAAGTGAAGTATTTAACAATTACTTGATAAACAGGTTGAAAAATCCCATTGTAGTAGCACATCTGTATGTGAAAACAGAACAAAATGCTTTTAAATATCAGGTGAATTTGAAAAATACCAAATATGGCCTCCTGCTCAGAGGTGGATTAAGGTTCCCTTAGCCAGAGCAAGTGTGGGGGGGGCCTCCCCACAACTTCCACCTGCGGTCTCACCCACAACCCCACCCTTTTCTGCCCCTTCCCAGCCCGCCCCTGTTCCAGCCAGGGTCCCCCCTAGATTACTCCCCCACCGCAGCCCCCGCAACCCATTTGCTCCTTTCTGCCCCCTCCCACTGCAGGGGTTGGGGTGCGGGAAGATGTGCAAGGTATAGCCTCTGGCCAGGAGGCACTTACCACAGGCAACTCCTGGTTGGCGGCACAGCAGGGCTCAGGCAGGCTGTTTGCATGCATGTCATGGCCCCAGGCCACTCCCGGAAGCGGCTGTGGCTGGCTGCTACAGGCACAACTCTATGTGCCCCTTGTGGGGAAAGGGGGCAGCAGGTCTCCGTGCACTGCCCACACCCACAAGCAATGCCCCCGCAGCTCCCCTGGGCTGGTTTCCGAGATGCGCAGAGACATGCCAGCAGCAGCCAGCCACTTCTGGGAGTGGCGTGGGGCCATGGCAGGCAGGCAGCCTGACTGAGTGCACCGCTGCGCGGCAGGACTTTTAGCAGCCCGGACTCGGAGATCGGGCAGAAATGTTAGATGGGCCAGAACCAACCCGTGAGTCATATTTTGCCCACCCCTCCTGTAGAATCTGGTGGACTCCCACCAGTGCAGCTGAGGCCTGATTTATACTACAAAGTTAGGTCAGTATAAGCTGCTTTGCATCAACCTAGTTGTGCATGCATCTACACTTTAAATTTGTCATCTAATGATATAAACTTTCCTTCCATTATGCCAACATAGAACATCACCTCCCTGAGTGGCTTTGAGAAATGGTCAATATATCGAGGTCTCTGCAGCACAAATGTAGACACTGCATTACCTATCTCAACCCTACTAGCCGCTGTCACAATGCCCAACACTGAACACTCTGGTCACACTTGTGAACTCCACTTCCCCAGGGTCACAGAGACCAGAAACTCCATACCCTTTAAAACCCTGTGAATGTTTGAAATATCATTTCCTGATTGTCCATCTTGGCAAGCACACCTAGCAGTTCTCCATTGTTGCATGCAACTCCCTGGATGACCATGCCAGCTACATGCTGCTGGTATGCTCTGGCCTGGAGTAGACAGGAGATATTAGATCTCCTGGGCCCATGAGGAAAGGAGGTTGTAGAAGCACAACTATGGAGTAGCTGTAGAAATGTAGAGATTGTATGGGGGATGCTGGTGAAGGGGTACGACAAGGATCAATAGTAGTGCCATATGAAAGCAAAGGAGCTGTGGCAAGCATATCAGAAGACTAGGGAGGCCAACAGTGATCTGATGCTGAGCCACAGACCTGCTGCTTTTACAAAGAGCTGCCTGCTATACTTAGCAGAGACCCCACCTTTGAGAAGCCAGAAGTATAGGCCCTGGTGTGAACACAGTAGGACGACATGCAACTGTGGGGGAGGGGGACATGAGTCCACCTATGCCAGGAGCCAGGACCTTTTGAGACTCCACCACAGTCCAGTCACTCCTGAAAGTGGAGATGCAAGATGCCAGATGATGAGAGTTGCACCCTTGGCTACCTGCCCATGGTGAACCACACTAGGCATCAAAACAAGCTCTCCTGGTGAGTATGTGCAGCACCAATGCAAGGAGCCAAGAATGCATGTGCACAAACAATATAGCAACTATAGCAGCTTGTGTTGGAAAGAGTTTCTAGTAAAGACATTCTTAGTCTTCGACAAACTCACTTTGAATCATCAAATCATTCAAGTAGCTAATCAATAATAATTAGGGCAGGTCAAATTTTTTCATTTTAAACGTTTTAAAATGAAAAGGCATTTTTTTCCAAAGCTGGAAACCTTGGTGAAAGGTATCTATTCTTCAGCCTCAACTTTCTAGCTTCTCATCAAATTTCAATAGTTTGATATTTCTATAATGTATTTTGCTTTCTCCTCCTTCCTCCTCTTCCCCCTTCCAATCCCTATCCATTTTGCTACTGAATGAAATTGAATGAGCAATGTCCAAGTTTTGTTTTTCCCTGACTGCATAATTTTTCTCTCCTTCTTTCATTTTTCCCTTTTTCCACTTCATATCGTTTCAAAGGATGAAGAGGTTTTGAAAAGCTGCAAAAACATGACAGACAGACACTCAACCAAATCCTGACATCATTCTACTGCATTCAGAGGCAAATGGAAAAATGATAAAAAGGGAAGGGACAAAATGTTGAAGAACAGAGAGGACTAAAAAAAATGAAATACTGGAAAAAAAATTGTTCAGAAAATGTTTCACAAAATATTATTTTTAAAGGTATTTTATTTCAGAAAAAAAGTAATTTTAATGTATTTCTTTCTTTAAACCATTTCTAGTAATAGAGATAATGTTCTGCATATAAGACAGGAAAACCTTTGCAGTATATTTGGGTCCTGATCCTGCAAGCACTTACACATGTTAACTTTACTACTTTCAGTAGACCCACTGAATTCAATGGAACCACTAATAATAGTGAAATTAAACATATTTACAAGTGTCTGCAGGATGAGGGCCTGAGGAAGCAAACAACATTATCTACCTGAGACAGTGCATTCATTAGACTTTTTTTTGTGATTGCAGCATGAAAAAAATTCATGATCCACCTCTTTAAATATTTACATCCACATTAAAGGATATAACTTCAGCTTGCGTCCCTGAAATTTCACCTATCTTGTTTATTCAGACCCTGCCCAAATATTTTTGTACAATTTAATTAAGATTATCAGTTATGGACAAATTTAATTAGGAATATTATCAGTCATGGAGTAGTTTAGTTTATAATTTAATTCTGTTTAGAGAACCAAAACATAACCTTTACATCAGTGAAGGGTGCATGCATTTTTGATTTCCTGATTCTACAACATGCCTACAAAATCTCAAAGTACATCTAAAATTACCCAATGTGGTACAATTTGTCCAGAGACTTGTTTCCTTTTCAGCAATCAGGGAACAATCATTAGACCCTTTTTATAAGATAATGCATATACATTTTAGATACTACCTCTAATACACTAATTGGACAGTAAATGTCAAGCTCTAATTTATTTCCTTTTTAAAAAGCGAAAAAACAAGGCAGCCTTCCACACGCAGAAACAAGTGAGGTTACCTTTTATGTAAGTAAAAAAGATGGGCTAATATTTTCCCACTTTTCATATAAATCTAAAACTGGACACATCTGTGGATACAAGGAATGATTAAGGCCCTGATTTAATAGTAGGCCTTAAGCATGTGCCTATCTTTAAGTACTTGAATAGTCCAAATGACTTCAAGATAATTAATGTTAGGCATGTGCAAAAGTATCTTGCTGAAATAGGGCTTAGAACAACAATTCTTTCATGACAAATGGCATCTAACACTCCAGTGATTCAGCGATAAAGAAATCTGTGTATAGGCTACTAAAATAAGAAAACATGAGAAATAAGTAATTAATCTTGAGGAAAGTACATGTGCCTCATTATATTCTTGTCACTATTTACACATATTACATAGGATGGAGCATGCGCTTTAGAATTGTCACCACAGCACAATGGGACCAAAAACTGTGGCAAACACCCCTACATTCTGCAATATTCATTCTGTCGTAAACGTGCTGAATTCTGGTATTGTGTGAAAATGCCATAGTCATGGTATGTAATCACAACATCCATGGGACCACAAGTGAGATACTATGGCAGTTCACACCATTCAGAGCCACTGTTTCAGGCTCTTTGCAAGCTTAGTTGGGTACAACTTTACACTCAGTTCACATTTTCTAAGGTCTTGTCTGTACAGAGTATCTGGCAAGCTGCAGTGTAAACCTACAGTGAACTAGCTTGCTATGCACTAATTGTCTGTGTTTAGCAGTAGATCAAAGCACTCTGTGGAAATTCCAGTGCATGGTAGCAGAATCCACATGGACGGTTAGCGCTGAGCAGGCTGGTGATCTGTAGATTTTCACCTAAGCTTACCGCTAATTAACTCTCTATATAGACAAATCCTGAATTATCTCTCTACACATAAAGACTAGACAATTATTTTTAAATGAAAAGCTGAGATTCTAAAACACAATTCTGTGGCAAAGGACAAGCTGTGTGACTAATTCCACAATCATGGATTATATGGAACCTGTTAATAATACTAGCAATGTAAGGATCTTGCCAGATCTTTGGATGAAAACTGAAATATTTTGATTAAGATATGCCATCACAATGCCCCATGGATGTAGTTTGGTTGCCTCATGTTCCCCATTAAACTCTGTGGCCCAGGGTCCCAAACGAGGCTTGATCTCTCATTATGCACCATGATGATGGGGTTCCAATGGTGATTATTCTCACCACCAAGCAAGACTGTGGTGCACCATGAGAGATGTCATCTGAGCAGAGATCCCAGCTGACGGAAGAAAATGGGAACATGAGGTATCCAAACAACACCTACCATGAAGTACCATGAAAAGCATTTTCAAATAAAAATCTTACAGATTCAGCTAAAATATTTTGGGTTTCATTTTTTTAAAAAGAAAAAAAAACAAGTTTTCTGTGGAAAATGTCAGTGAAAATGATTTTTTTTTAATTGTCAACGTTTTATGAAGAAAAAAATTTCTCACCAGCTCTGGTTCAGGCATTCAGAGCAAGAGGCTCAATTAATGTAAAATGGTGTAGCACTACTGAAGTCAATGAAACTACGCCTATTGACATTAAGGCCAGCTACTCAACTGGTGTAAAGCATACTGTCATAACTATAAAGGGAAGGGTAATAGCTGTCCTGTGTACAGTACTATAAAACCCCTCCTGGCCAGAGACTCCAAAATCCTTTTCCCTGTAAAGGGTTAAGAAGCTCAGGTAACCTGGCTGGCATCTGACCTAAAGGACCAATAAGGGGACAAAATACTTTCAAATCTTCGGGGGGGAAGGCTGTTGTTTGTGTTCTTTGTTTGGGAGTGTGTTCGTTCTCGGGACTGAGAGGGACCAGACATCAATCCAGGTTCTCCACATCTTTCTAAACAAGTCTCTCCTATTTCAAACTTGTGAGTAAATAGCCAGGCAAGGCGTGTTAGTTTTCCTTTGTTTTTCTCAACTTGTAAATGTACCTTTTACCAGAGTGTTTATCTTTGTTTGCTGTACTTTGAACCTGAGACTAGAGGGGAGTCCTCTGAGCTCTTTAAGTTTGATTACCCTGTAAGGTTAATTTCCATACTGATTTTACAGAGATGATTTTTACCTTTTTCTTTAATTAAAAACCTTCTTTTTAAGAACCTGATTGATTTTTCCTTGTTCAAGATCCAAGGGGTTTGGATCTTGATTCACCAGGAGTTGGTGGGAGGAAGGAGGGGGATGGTTAATTTCTCCCTGTTGTAGATCCCAAGGGGTTTGGATCTTGATTCACCAGGAGTTGGTGGGAGGAAGGAGGGGAATGGTTAATTTCCCCTTGTTTTAAGATCCAAGGGGTTTGGATCTGTTTTCACCAGGGATTTGGTGAAGGTTTTTTTCAAGGTTTCCCAGGAATGAAATCCATTGAAATGGTGGCAGCAGAACCAGAGCTAAGCTGGTAGTTAAGCTTAGAAGTTTTAATGCAGGCCCCTACATTTGTACCCTAAAGTTCAAAGTGGGGATCCAGCCTTGACATGGTGGCAGCGGTGGGATCATTTTAAACCCAAAAGCCAGTGAGATTTTTTTTTCCTTCTAGCTGCTTGGAAAGCCGAGCTGGAAGTAGATAGATGCATATCTTATCTCTCCTTGCCTGAAGGCAGAGGTGTTAAGTTTTTTTTAACAGGTCCTTTGTTAAGAGAAGTGTTCAAGTAATGAGCAAACTTGACTGGTAAAAGAACTTTACAAGCTGAATTGTTTTTTTTTCTTTTTACATCCTCGGGAGTAGCTAGTTAGAAAGTCTCTGTTAACTCAGCAGCAGCCAGAGCTGAGAGCTTCCCAGTTTCAGCCAACTGCAGAGGGGGTGACCCAGCACAAGAAAACAGGAAAATGACTACCAAAGAAGTAGCTAAAAAAATAGAACTGGCCAAACTAGAAGCAGAAGAAAATGAAAGAAAACATCAGAGACTGCTTCAATTAACAAAACTCGAGACAGAGCAGAGAGAAAGAGAAGAAAAGGCCAAAAAGGAGGCCCATGAAAGAGAGATGGAGCTGGAAAAAACCAAAGAGAAGGCCCACAAGAGAGAGATGGAGCTGAAAAAAAAAAGATGGAGGAGAGAGAAAAAGAAAGGAAACATGAACTGGAACTAGCAAAGGCTAAGCAAGCTTTCACCCCCATCCCTGTTCCTAAGCCGTCCACCAGGGCCCCGTCTGGGTTACCAGAGACCCAGACAAAGGTGGTGGAACCGGATCCCCTGCCAACGACTGCAACAGCCGTAGTGGATCCAATCACAGAGACCCAGCCAAAGCCAAAGCCAGTCCCAGAACCGGAACTGGCAATGCAACCAGCACCAGAACCATTGCCAGCCCTGAGTCCAGCGCTTGCAAACCCATCTACAACTCCAACGCCAGAGGGCACCAGCGAGCCTGAACTGGCGGAAGCAGCAAATAACCCTACCCAAGAGGCTCAGCCAGAGCCTGAGATACCACATAGTGCACCAGTGGACAGTGGATCACAGTCAATGGAAACAGCCCCAGCACCTGCATCGCTTCCAGAGGGACCAAGCCCCAGTCCACAGTCCAAGGAGGAACTGATGTCTCCAGCATCAAGGGAACAGTTCCAGGCCGAGCAGGAAGCAGATGACAACCTTCAGAAGGCTTGGGCGGCAGCGCGGAGCGCCCCACCGCTTCTCAGCTCTTCTAACCGATCCCGGTTTGTTGTAAAACAAGGACTTTTATACAAGGAGACTCTTTCTGGTGGGCACCAGGAAGACTGGCATCCTCAAAGACAGTTGGTAGTTCCCACTAAGTATCGGGTAAAGCTCTTGAGCTTAGCCCATGATCATCCCAGTGGCCATTCTGGGGTGAACAGAACCAAGGACCGGTTGGGGAAGTCCTTCCACTGGGAGGGAATGGGCAAGGACATTGCTAATTATGTCCGGTCTTGTGAGGTGTGCCAACGAGTGGGAAAGCCCCAAGACCAGGTTAAAGCCCCTCTCCAGCCACTACCCATAATTGAGGTCCCATTTCAGCACGTAGCTGTGGATATTCTGGGTCCTTTCCCAAAGAAGACACCCAGAGGAAAGCAGTACATACTGATTTTCATGAATTTTGCTACCCGATGGCCGGAAGCAGTACCCTTAAGCAACACCAGGGCTAAAAGTGTGTGCCAGGCATTAACAGACATTTTTGCCAGGGTAGGTTGGCCCTCCGACATCCTTACAGATTCAGGAACTAACTTCCTGGCAGGGACCATGGAAAACCTGTGGGAAGCTCATGGGGTGAATCACTTGGTTGCCACCCCTTACCACCACGAAACCAATGGCCTGGTGGAGAGGTTTAATGGAACTTTGGGGGCCATGATACGTAAATTTGTAAATGAACACTCCAATGATTGGGACCTAGTGTTGCAGCAGTTGCTTTTTGCCTACAGGGCTGTACCACATCCCAGTTTAGGGTTTTCACCATTTGAACTTGTGTATGGCCGCGAGGTTAAGGGGCCATTACAGTTGGTGAAGCAGCAATGGGAGGGGTTTACGCCTTCTCCAGGAACTAACATTCTAGACTTTGTAAGCAACCTACAAAGCACCCTCCGACACTCTTTAACCCTTGCTAAAGAAAACCTAAAAAATGCTCAGGAAAAAAAAAAAAGGCCTGGTATGATAAACATTCCAGAGAACGGTCCTTCAAAGTAGGAGACCAAGTCATGGTCTTAAAGGCGCTCCAGGCCCATAAAATGAAAGCATCGTGGGAAGGACCATTCACGGTCCAGGAGCGCCTAGGAGCTGTTAACTATCTCATAGCCTCCCCCACCTCCAACATAAAGCCTAAGGTATACCATGTTAATTCTCTTAAGCCCTTTTATTCCAAAAAATTAAACGTTTGCCAGTTTACAGCCCAGGAAACAGATGACGCAAAGTGGCCTCAGTGCCTCAGTTTCTCATCTGTAAACTGGGGACAATACTTCCTTTCTTCCACCTTTTGTTTGTCTTGTCTATCTAGAGTATTAGCTCTGTGGAGCAGTGATTATCTTTCACAGTCTTTTTGTACAGTGCTTAACAGAATGGGGCTGCAAGGTCTTTTTGGGGCTTCTACATGCTACTGTAATTCAAATAATAATTAATAGCTAGATAGAAGGAAATGGAAATTGTGCAGCTTTCAAAGAGAACTTGCTTGAATACCATGGTAGGGGGGGAGGGATAGCTCAGTGGTTTGAGCATTGGCCTGCTAAACCCAGGGTTGTGAGTTCAATCCTTGAGGGGGCCACTTAGGGAATCTAGGGCAAAATCAGTACTTGGTCCTGCTAGTGACAGCAGGGGGCTGGACTCGATGACCTTTCAAGGTCCCTTCCAGTTCTAGGAGATAGGATAGGATAGGCCTGAAGGTGTCTACTACAAAGAAAAAAAGGATGGTGGCGTGGAAGAGGTGAACCTCTCCACGACCCTTGGACGTCTGCAGCGACAGCAGATCAAGGAGCTGTGCACAGGCTTTGCACCAGTTTTCTCAGCCTCTCCAGGATGGACCGAACGGGCATACCACTCCATTGACACAGGTAATGCTCACCCTATTAGAACCCCACCCTACCGGGAGTCACCTCATGCCAAAACTGCTATACAAAGGGAGATCCAGGACATGCTACAAATGGGTATAATCCGCCCCTCTAAGAGTGCATGGGCATCTCCAGTGGGTCTAGTTCCCAAACCAGATGGGGAAATACGCTTTTGCGTGGACTACCGTAAGCTAAATGCTGTAACTCGTCCTGACAACTATCCAATGCCACGCACAGATGAGCTATTGGAGAAATTGGGACATGCCCAATTCATCTCTACTTTGGACTTAACCAAGGGGTACTGGCAAGTACCACTAGATGAACCCGCTAAGGAAAGGTCAGCCTTCGTCACCCAGGCAGGGGTGTATGAATTCAGTGTACTCCCTTTCGGGTTGCGAAATGCACCCGCCACCTTCCAAAAACTTGTAGATGGTCTCCTAGCAGGATTGAAAAAATCTGCAGTTGCCTACCTCGATGATGTGGCCATTTTTTCTGATTCATGGGCAGAGCACATGGAGCACCTGGAAAAAGTTTTCGAGCGCATCCAGCAGGCAGGACTAACTGTTAAGGCTAAAAAGTGTCAAATAGGCCAAAACAAAGTGACCTACCTGGGGCACCAGGTGGGTCAAGGAACTATAAATCCCCTACAGGCCAAAGTGGATGCTATCCAAAAGTGGCCTGTTCCAAAGTCTAAAAAACAGGTCCAATCCTTCTTAGGCTTGGCTGGATATTATAGGCGATTTGTACCCCACTACAGCCAAATCGCCGCCCCGCTGACAGACCTAACCAAAAAAAAACAGCCAAATGCAGTTCAGTGAACTGATAAGTGTCAAAAGGCCTTTAACCAGCTTAAGGCAACACTCATGTCTGACCCCGTGCTAAGGGCCCCAGACTTTGACAAACCATTCCAAGTAACCACAAATGCGTCCGAGCGAGGTGTGGGAGCAGTTTTAATGCAGGAAGGACTGGATCAAGAATTCCATCCTGTCGTATTTCTCAGTAAGAAACTGTCTGAGAGGGAAAGCCATTGGTCAATCAGCGAAAAGGAATGCTATGCCATTGTGTACGCGCTGGAAAAGCTACGCCCATATGTTTGGGGACGGCGTTTCCAACTACAAACAGACCATGCTGCGCTACAGTGGCTTCATACCACCAAGGAAAATAACAAAAAACTTCTTCGGTGAAGGTTAGCTCTCCAAAATTTTAATTTTGAAATACAACACATTTCGGGAGCTTCTAACAAAGTGGCTGATGCACTCTTCCGGAAAAGTTTCCCAGAGTTAACTGATTAACAATTGTTCTTGAAATAAAACATATTGTTAGTTTTTATATAATCAGTAGTATGTCTAAAGGTACATGTGTCTTATTAACTCTGTTTTCTCCTAGAACTCCAGGAAGAAATCACAGCCAGTGTGGAACCGAACATCCAACACTATCTGTGATTTGGGGGGCGTGTCATAACTATAAAGGGAAGGGTAATAGCTGTCCTGTGTACAGTACTATAAAACCCCTCCTGGCCAGAGACTCCAAAATCCTTTTCCCTGTAAAGGGTTAAGAAGCTCAGGTAACCTGGCTGGCATCTGACCTAAAGGACCAATAAGGGGACAAAATACTTTCAAATCTTGGGGGGGGTAGGCTGTTGTTTGTGTTCTTTGTTTGGGAGTGTGTTCGTTCTCGGGACTGAGAGGGACCAGACATCAATCTAGGTTCTCCACATCTTTCTAAACGAGTCTCTCCTATTTCAAACTTGTAAGTAAATAGCCAGGCAAGGCGTGTTAGTTTTCCTTTGTTTTTCTCAACTTGTAAATGTACCTTTTACCAGAGTGTTTATCTTTGTTTGCTGTACTTTGAACCTGAGACTAGAGGGGAGTCCTCTGAGCTCTTTAAGTTTAATTACCCTGTAAGGTTAATTTCCATACTGATTTTACAGAAATAATTTTTACCTTTTTCTTTAATTAAAAACCTTCTTTTTAAGAACCTGATTGATTTTTCCTTGTTCAAGATCCAAGGGGTTTGGATCTTGATTCACCAGGAGTTGGTGGGAGGAAGGAGGGGGATGGTTAATTTCTCCCTGTTGTAGATCCCAAGGGGTTTGGATCTGTTTTCACCAGGGATTTGGTGAAGGTTTTTTTCAAGGTTTCCCAGGAATGAAATCCATTAAAATGGTGGCAGCAAAACCAAAGCTAAGCTGGTAGTTAAGCTTAGAAGTTTTCATGCAGGCCCCTACATTTGTACCCTAAAGTTCAAAGTGGGGATCCAGCCTTGACACATACATTCCAAATAGATGAGCCTTGCATTTCATTTACATTGCAAAGGAAGACTTAAGGATACACTAACTGGGAGGATCTAAAGGACTAGCCATTTTAGATTATAGGGACTCTACCCACTTAACCATCCTGTCCTTTAAAAGTGAGCATGAAATCTCCTATTTCATTTTTTTGTAGTGCTTAATTACAGCCTGGGGTGTTTATATTTGTCACCACCTCTTAATTACATGGCTCTAACCCCACCTGATTCACCACCTTTAGACCCAGGCAATCTCTGTCTAAGTTTGAGTATGTTGGAAATTAAATATATTTTCACTCTTATGGCCCTCTCTTGATGGTCAAAAAGGATGTGTTTTTCAAACGTGTTCCTCCCATAGGCCAAAACAGACAGCTAACCCATATTCAAATGTGTTAACCTGTGGCTTAACACAGTGAAGGCCTTTTCAGTCTAAGTTGGTTGAGCTAACATGATTGAAATACACACCCTTTTAGCTCATCAAGGTAGAGCACACAATGAATAAAAAACACTAAATTCCTTGCCTTTCTCAGTATTTTTTTCCCACAGGGATAGGCTCAATACCTCTGATAGTGATTGCAGATGATGTGCCTCTAATCAACTGTGAATAAATAAATATTTATATTTTAAGCCAGTAGCCGAAAACTGATTACCTTCTACCTGCATGCTGTAGTAGAAGTCACAGGGTGTTCACAGAATCATAGAAATGGAATTCTGGAAGGGATGTCAAAAAGTCATCTAGTTTATTCCCAAGCATTGAGGCAGGATCAAGTACACCTAGACCATCCCCAAAAGGTGTTTGTCTAACCTCCAATAACAGAGATTCCATAACCTCCCTTGGAAGCCTATTCCAGTGTTGAACTATCCTTATAGTTAGAAAGTTTTTCCTTCAGTGAACATGGAGACCAGAGATCACCACCCTCTTTATAACAGCCCTTAATATATTTAATGGCTGCTACCAGTTAGCCCCTCAGTCTTTCCTCAAAACTAAACATACACTTTAAAAAAAAAAAAAAAAAAAAAACTTTCCTCATAGATCAGGTTTTCTAAGCTTTTTATCATTTTTGTTGTTGTCCTCAGGACTCTCTCCCAGTTGTTCATATCATTCTTAAATAGCGGCACCCAGAACTGGCCATAGTATTCCAGCTGAGGCCTCATCAGTGCTAAGTGGAGTGAGACAATTACCTCCCATGTCTTAGATACAACACTTATGTTAATACAGCCTTTTTTGCAACTATCACATTGTTGGCTCATGTTCAATTTGCTAAGAACTGAAACATTTTGTTCTTTTGATTTCTGGGCTCAGGGTTGACCATCCTTGTCAACAATTTTGAGATTTATCCAATTATTTAACTGCCCCAAGGTAACCTTGTCCAAGGATATCAGTGATATGGGACAGACAGGGGGTATGTGGCTAAGATACATTGCAGTGGAAGAGGCAGGAGAGAGATTGTGATGCACTGTGGTAAGGTAGAAGGAGACAGAGAAAGGGAATCTGGGAAAAGAGAATGGAAGAGTTGGAGGAAGAAAAAGGGGAAAAAGACAAAGGGAAAAGATCTAATTATCTAAAAGTTAAAGTAAAAATGGAAACAAAACAAGGAAACAGGAAGGTAAGAGAGAAAAAACAAATTAAGACAATATATGGATAAAATCTGTTATTTATTGAATACTTTCATCTCAGTGTATTGCTCTGGCAGAAAATGTGGTGAAGAAAACAGTATATTCTAACTTTTAGAGAGAAAAGGTGGGTGAGGTTCTCAGTTATCAGACCAACTTCTGTTGGTGAAAGAGAAACTTTCAAGATTACACAGTCTTCCTGAGACTTATTAAAGATACCGCCTCACCCACCTTGTCTCTCCAATAGCCTGAGACCAAAACAGTTACAACAACATTGCAAACAACATTCTATCTTATGATCTTTACACAACAAAAGTTATATGAATGGACCCTACTGTGCCTGTGTACTTCAAAGAACCACATTTACTAACTCTACACAATATAAGAGATCTAGCTACATATATACACTGCTGCTGTGGTAGGGTTCTAAAACATAGCAGACAATAAGGGCCACTAGAGGGCTCACACAATTTTTAAAGTGATACTACCTTTATACCCTACAAAGCAGGAGTCAATCTGGAGCGTTGGCTAGGTGAGGGTTCAATATTGGTTTTGTGTAAGGAGAGCATTGTGCATCTGACTGTACGACCTGGGGGTAGAGGCAGGCAAAAATAGGTCTTTAACTTATTTCTGATCATGGCCCAAGGATGTCCTTCCCCCCCCCCCCCCCCCCAATTCAAGCACTTGCACTGACCTATCATTTCCGTCCCTAGCATGCCTGAGTACGTCACTGATCTATTTTGTCATTGCATTTTGATACCAGTTATTTCAGGAGTAAAGATATCAGATAGGAAACCATAGATACAGATTTTTTTTTGGCACACAGTGTGTTACAGTTTTAGTCTTGTCATGCACTAGCTACAAAAAGGTTGTGGGATCAGCATTGTAAGTTTTCTTATTGGCCAGATCTGTCTAAGTCCACCATTAAGATGCTACTGATGTTCTCAAAACCACTGTTCAGCTGCCACTCAACCCCATAGGTGTTTAAGTCCCGTAGGCACCTAAGTTTCCATCTGTATGCATTTGCAAAGCTACCTAAGTGCTGCCATTGCCCCACAGCTAATAAGCTGCTCAGAGCCCTAGTTCAAGCCAAACACTGGATGCCCTGAAGTGAGATTCTCACACTAGGCTGGGGAATGCCTACCTCACCAGTGGGGCCCAGCCACATAAATGTCCTCAGAGCATGTCTCAGACCTATCAAAAAAAGGTATCTGGGTGTGAGCAGGTCAGTAATTTGTGTACAGATGTGTGGATGGTTAGGGCACTCCCCTAGAATGTGGGAGGCACAAGTTCAAATACCTGATTTGGAACAGAGAGTTGAATCCAGGTCTCCTGTGTGCCAGGGGAGTGCCCTAACCACTGGGCTATTGGCTATTCTTTGTCTCAGCTCCACAGCTCAGGATCCCAAATGGCTGGAGGTGCCTATCAATGGGACTTAGGTGCCTAAATACCTGTGAAGAGATGGGCCTAAGCCCCACTCCTTTGCTCTGCCTTTCACTCCTGGATAGCTTATGTAGATTCCTATATAGTTTCTGAGGATCATAAGAACATAAAAACGATCATACTGGGTCAGATCAATGGTCCATCTAGCCCAGTATCCTGTCCTCTGACAGTGGCCAAATCCAGGTGCCTCAGAAGGAATGAACAGAACAGGTAATCATCAAGTGACACCTTTCTTAAACAACTAACTCTCCGTAGGGTGACCAGATAGCAAGTGTGAAAAATCGGGACAGGGTGAGGGGCAATAGTGCCTATAGAAGAAAATGCCCCAAATATCAGGACTGTCCCTATAAGATAGGGACATCTAGTCACCCTAACTCTCGCCCATGTAATGCATAGGAACCTGGGCACTTAACTCAGGGATGAGGATTCCATCAGCAGGAACAATCCAGAATTTTCCTAATAAGTAGGCCCAGGGAAAGGACCTTTCTCTGTCCCTCAGTGGACGAGATAGTGGGGCACAGGGTGCCATGTGGACATGAGTTGGCTCATGGCTTGCAGAGGGCAGAGCCAGTTGCAGGCAGGTTTGCAGGGCTGGTTTCAGGAAAGGAAGTGCTGGGATATGCTAAGCCTGGGCCGGACTCAGCCCAGAGAGTGCAGGGGGTGGGGTACTGTGCAGCCCCCATGGGCTCCCAGCATCCCAATTCCCCATGGAAAGCTTCCGCATCCAGACTGCAGTCCCCCTTCCTGCTGCTGCTCTGACCAGGGAAGGAGGCTCAGGGAAGTGCCAGGCTTCCTTTCTCAGCCCACAGTGCCAGGATCTGGCAGGGGCTCCCCTGTTGGGAGCGAATGCAGGGCCCAGCATGTTTCTTCCTGTCTGGGTGGCAGGTTCTAGCACAAGGCTGCCCTGTGCTGCTGTCTCAGGCATGGTTGGGAGGGGAGGCAGCAGCTGTTGGAGCTCCACTTCTTCCCCGCCCCCCATTACACCCCTTGTTGGCAGAGTGCCTATGGGCTAGGCAATGCAATGCCCAAGTAACTTTGTGGATCTGGCCCCAAATGCTTCCTGTCTCTATGCTTACCGGAACTACAATCAATGCAGATAATACACAGTCAGTCTTTAAATGCCATGGGTTCTCCAAGAAGATGAGTGGAGATTATATCTTGATGTGTTGAATTAGATTTATTCTGTTAAGTGATTCATATATTATGACAAAATCTGCCAGTGCTGTAGCATGAGTCACAGGAAGCATTTACAACAGAAATTAAATTATTTTAAGTGGCAAAACTCATTTTATCCAGAGATCAAAGTCCACACAAATTGTAAACTAGCCCTTTAGTCAGATTCCAAGACACTTTTGCAAACCTAACAAGATCATACTGGTAGAAACACTGCACCTGTACTAAAAGAAACAACCAACTGGTCTTTTGTTTTGGCTGGGGAATATACATGAAAGGAAAATAATCTCCTCATTCTGTCTTTAAAGACAAAGGGTAAGATCCTTACACTCTCCTCCCCCCCCCACTCCACTCCCTTACCTCAAGTAAGAGGGCAGGAATGTTGAAAAGGGTCCCTCAAAGTCCCATATCTGGTTTCCTACCTTATGCACTGCAGTAGACAGTCCTAAGACTCCCTCCAAGGATTCCTGCACAAGCACTGGTACAGAGGGTGTACCTGGGGGAGGGAGGTGTATTGTGTGATTGAGGTCACCACATACAACACAGCAGAGGTTCCATGCTTTGCTGTAGGCCGTAGGGCAGCCTGGGGCAGACTCCTATAACAGTATAAAGGCCCCACAGGGCTAAATTATTCTGAGGGTCTCTCCAGCAGCTCAGGGTCAGGAAGGTAGAGGAGTGGTTGAAAGCCACATAGTCCCCCCACCACTTCCAATGTGCTTCAATCACCTCACAGAACGTCATCCCAAATCAGCATAACATACACTTTCAATCAAACAAATATATATATCTATATCTGAGAGCAGACAATTTCAGCTTAATAAATCAATGGGAGAATTCTTGTATATAAACTATATTCTTATTTTTTTATCTATTTTCACCAGGGCTGCAAATTATCTAGTTAGTGTTTACTAAGTGAAACAGTTTTGAAAGATTATATAGTGATCCTTTCAAACTAATTGACTAGCTTGTCTCAATAATAAAACTTTTCTACTCTAGCAGGGGTCTGTCCTTTCAAGAAGTGATAACAAAAAGTACTGTCTGTAGCACACCAGGTAGCCCCGCTCTTTCAATCTACCTCTTTCTGAGTTATTATAACACTTGAACCCAGCACGAGCTCCATCTCCCTGTAATTGGAGAATTTGCAAACTTCTCAATTCCCTTTTTGTATAGAACAAGCTAGCATAGGTTCCTCAAGCAGTGGAGAATTCATTTGTTGCAGAAACAGCACAAGCTGAGTTGCTTCTGACCAGGTAGCAATTTTAAAGAAAAGCATAAAATGCTTTGTTGAAGTTATGTGATTTCTATATTAATAACAGGAAAAGTTTCAAAAGACAAATTTCTATTGAATGTTAATAGACTTATTTCTTATCTATTAGATACCTTCAAATAACCTGTGGCATTGACATGGTAGAACATAGTAATTTAATATCTAATTTTCAACCCTCATCCACCTTTTTCAAGATATATAATCTGTGTGTTTTATAGAAAAAATATTTTTTAAAGTCCTGTCTGAACTGAGGATCAAACTTTCAATTGAGGAAAAACATAATGGAGCATTTACTTAACATAATGCTACTGAATGTTGTATATGCAAATTGGCTGGAGCACATTATACTCTACAAAGCTTTTCATAGTTTAGATGGCATCAAGAGTTTTTACAATCAATGAAATCTGTTTTCTGCTGCTTAATTGACTAAACTGAATGCCTCTCAACTGCAATGGCTGCACCTCACATTAAGTGGTGAGGACCAGTGTCTGGCTTGCAGGAAAAGGTTTGCGACCCTTAAATGACTAGATAGAGAGTGACTTGCCATGGCAGCTTCAGACCAGGTCAGCAGCTGACCCATCTCCCTGCCCCCAGGTGACTGGAATAGGGGGGACACTATTTAGATTGACCAGGGTGCAGGAAAAGCCTTTTTATCTGGACTGGAAGAAGAGCACTCCACTTTCCACCTTCAGTGACAGAAGCAGGCCTTTTATAGCAGAAGAGGAGGAAATTTCAAACTCATTAGTGCAGGGCCATGGCAGACCAGTGAGAACAGAAGAGGTACATCCCAAAACCTCCAGCCAGTCACAGGAGGTGTGTTAGAGCAGATGGGGGGAGGGTGCTCCCCGCCCAGCTCAGGGCAGACAGAGTAGGGTTCGAGGGGGCATGGGAGACTGGGAAGTGGTATCCTCCCCACATGGGCAAGAGGTTGGAAGGTGGGTGAATCCCAAGGTGGTCTGTCTACCAAATGGATTGCCCTCTACTGGAAATAAGAGGGATTCTGGTGAAGCAAACACTCCCAGTGGTGAACTAATTGCATTTGGGGATGGGGGAGCCAAGTAGTCTCGGCAGTAGCTTTTGAAATTGTTTCCACAGCATTACAAGGCTTGCAAGTACTGGGCTGCCCATAGCCAGAACAATTTGAACAAACGGATTTCAGGAGAGAAGAGCAACCAACACCAGATGGAGGTTGTAGGGGCAGAGTGTGAAAGTGAGTGCCTTCTATTCAATGCTGCAATAGATGTCCATAGTGGGGACAATGGTAGGTTTCAGGGAACTTTCCCACTTTTCCTCTCAGGGGACCTAAGTGGGGGAAGGGGACAGTGGTCACTAACCCTCCCCTCACCCAGCCTCCCCTTTCCCTCCCCTGCCTTCTCCACCTCAAGAAGGCAGGACACACTGAACATAGCAGGGTAGCAGAATTAGCAAATAGGCTACGGGGATGGGGAGGAATCTGGTGTCCGAGGAGTTACGTTGGGGATGTCTGAGGTACACACACCTTCTACAAAAGGTGGTGGCCTTACACAGGTATTGCAAGCTAACCTTCAGTTGTTGCAGCAGCTGGGAACTTCCAAAAGTGGGGGAGGGGGGGTTGGAGGGGTAATAATGGAAACCCAGCATGGGCTTAAGTTTGGAAGACCAGGCAATAGTCAGACAGGACAGACCCCTCACCAGGGGCCCGGAGCTCTTTATGGGGTGGAGGTGATTTATGAGTACCCTACCAAATGTGAATTTATGGCATAGAATTGCTGCCGCAAGGGCAGCTTAATTCACCACCTGTCATACTTATGGGGTAGGTCAGTTAATGACAGAATACACCAGGCCTTGTGTTCCGTGTGTTATGCCTCCATTGATGAGGCTGTGTGCATGGTTAGGTTTTATGGCCAAGGGGCATTGATGGCCAAGTGTGATATCGAGTCTGCTTTTTGACTGATGCTGTAGCATCCTTCTGACTTTAACCTTTCAAGTTTCTCTTTTGAAGGAAAGTTTTATTTTGATAAGCTATGCCCATGGGATAGGCAGTATCCTGTTCGCATTTGAGAAGTTTAGTACAATGCTATATTGGTCAGTGATGCGGGAAGCTGATTTACAGCAATACTTAGATGTCTTTTTGTTCATGGGCAGGGCATATTCAGTGTGTTAGCCTGATGGACACCTTTCAGGCCCTGACTAAATAAATGGGGGTACCCCTAGTGGAGGAAAAATTGAGAGGCCTTCCACTATGTTGACTTATCTGGGCATTGAGCTGGACACACTGGTGGGTACATTGCAACTTCCTCAGGATAAGCCTCAGGAGCTACCTGGTTTGATTAGGAGGCCAGGAAAGTTACACTCCATGAGATGCAATCTATTATTGGGCATCTTAACTTTACCTGCTGGGTTGTGGCCTCAGGATGGGCATTCTGTGCCCGGCTTGCAGTGGCCACTGCAGGCATAGCCAGACTTTATTTTATGAGAGTTACTAGAGAGATGAAGGAGGATTTTGGGGTGTAACAGTTTGAGCCATGCTAAAGGAGCATAATTGTGGAGGGAGGAATGGTTACTTGAGGCTGATTTAAAGATCCATTCAGATGCTTCACAAGGTATGTGTTTTGGAGTATTTTACCAAGGCACATGGTGTGCTCAGAAAAGGCCCTCCACCTGGATACAAAAGGAGATAGTGAAGGATATAACATTTCTGGATTTTTTCCCCGCCAATTGTAGTTGCAGAGGTCATTTGGAGAAACAGGTGTTTCTGGTGTGACATGGCAGCAGTGCATGTTATCAACCGCCAGCCCTCCAGATCACACAGGTCATAAGTTTTGTGAGGGCATTTGTACTACAATGTTTAAGCTTCAATAACTGTTTCTCTTCCAAACATGTGCCTGGGGTCAATAATGACATAGCAGATGCATGGTCTCATTTTCAGATGGACAGAATTCAGGAGCTGGCAATAGGAGCCAGCAAGGAACCCAAACAGATGCCACTAGCACTATGGAGCCTTGGTATATGCCGGCTGTCAGTGTGGCACAGAGATCAGTGGCTCCGCGAACATTGCTGCACTATGAGAGAAGTTTTAATGATTTTGTGCAATTTCAGGAGTGGGAGTGTCTGTCACTGATATGGCCCATAACAACCCAGCAACTGGTGTCCTCAACCATCTCCACTTGCCTACTGATTTGTCAGTAGACTGAATGGTTACCCAGATCCTTGTAGTGGGCTTTTAGATTGGAAGTTTCTAGTGGGGTGGCCTCCAAGCACCAACCCTGGGAAGGATACAGGCCATCCCCATCACTGTTAATATGCTTAGGGATCTGGTGCAGATCCTAGAGCCCATATGTCATTGTGGACTACAGGTGGCCTTATTCAAGGCAACCTTTCTGGTAGAGGGTTTTTTGGAGCTTTTAGAATCAGTGAACTAGAACCTGGCTCATCTAGGGACTCTTCTGAAAGGGCTTTGGAACTGAGGAATATGCACTGGGAAGGGCAAATCAGTGATATTAATCTTGAGGAGATCAAAGATGAAGGAGGTTGGGATGAATCCATTATTCTATAGAGGGTGGCAAGCCCAGCGTCTGCCCTGGGGAGGGTGTGAGGGCATACATGGCAATAAGACCAGGGAGAGATGGGGTCTCCTCTTAATTTATGGTGATGGGAGTCCCCTCACAGCATACCAGTTTTTCACACTTTTCAGACATGGACTGATGAGATTGGGGCTTCCAGCACGAGAATTTGATTTCCTCTCATTCAAGATCAGGATGGGCACAGCAGCAGTCCAGCTATTCAGACAGTGCCATTCAGACAGTTGGCATTCTGATGCCAACAGAATGCACAAGAGATCCCAGGTAGGGAATCAGTGTTAGTTTTCCTTTGTGTTTTCATTCCAACTGATGGCAGATCAACCAGGCAGATCGTGGTGTGGCTCTCTGGACACAGCATTGTTTACTGGGCACACAGGTGGGCTTCTAGGCTGTCTGGAGGTACACAGCTGGGCCTCAGTGGAAGCAGTCCTGAGTTGGCATGGGAGGAGGGGTATGTTATGGGGCCAGCTTTTGCCCTTCCATGGTAGCACGTAAGCAGGCACCCAACATGACAGTGGTTCACCTTGTGGAAAATGATTTAGGAACATGTAAGAGGACTTGGGGCAGATCCTGACATTTCTCCGAGGAGTAAAAATTATTTGGTTAGAAATGGTGCAATGCAGGGTGTGGCGGGGAGCTGTGAAGCCTCTCAGGTCAACGAGGCTAGGAGGTATGGGAATAGGGAGGTGGCCAAACTCATAAGTGGCATGGGCACTTGGTGTTGAAAATTTCTCTTCCAGATATAGCATATAGCACACCAGAATTATCCAGAATTATCCCCCCCCCCAACTATATGTCAAAGATTAGGGAATTACTAGCACTGTAAATTTTTATCTGCTGGGTACTCCCTGAAATTTAGGAATAATGTTGTAGCCTAATTAAATCACAGCCAGTGTCTCTTGTCCTTCCAACATAGCCAGACAATGTTATCTGAGTCACTGGAGTCAGGACTGGTCTTCCATTTTCTTATCAGCAGAAGCAGTGACAGATTAGCCACTGGGACAACAGGGTCCATACCAGAGGCCCTGTCCAACTGGGGGACCCTGAAAAATTTGCCCCTGAGCGGCGGAATCCCAGAGCCCTGGCTGCTGTGCTGACCGCATCCCTGGCAGAAGCAGGAGGGGAAGCCCCCACATCCAATCTCACTCTCCAGCAGAAGCACCAGGCTGGCGGGGCAGGAGAAGTCCCAGTGTCCTGATCCTGGTCCCCTACAGAAGCATGGGGGAAGCCCCAGCACCCAGACCCCATTGCAGCCCTGGGACTGGAGGAGTCTCCAACCCCTCCCCCAGCCCCCAGCCCGGAGCCCCCTCCTAACGACTTATCAAAATTGATGGAGTGGCCCCTCTTCGAAAATCATTGCCCACCCGTGGTCTACAGCCAACTTGAGAGGCATAAGCCCTCTGCATGGATGGAGTTAGTCTCCAACACATTTCTGGGGAATCCATCAGATTTGTCAACATCTCCTGTGTCTTATTGTACAGGGGGAATCTCCCCTCATGGATTGACAGGAGAGGAAGTCTGTGAGGGGAACCACCTCAAATCAGGTTTTCCATTGGATGAGATAATCTGGTCCCAAGTGTTTAGATTTAGCTTTTAATTCAATAAGCAAAGCATTTCCTATTATAGCAGCTATATTCAGTCCCTTTAAGTGTCTATGGTTGTGAACACATTATGAATTAGAATTCTCAGTGTTTGGCACTTCAGAGGTATAATTTTAAATGCTTAAGTAAAACAATTGTACTAGAATTGGAGAACACTGATTTTTATGGATTCAGAGATATAGTTCTCACAAAATAAACAGCTGTTCCACAAATAGGGAACGGAACAGCATCAGTGAAAACAATAACAAAATTAAGTGTAGGAAAAGTTCTTTTATACATGGTTACTAAGATGAATAGCTGGAAGTTACCCATGTGATTTAGCACATTTATATATTAACTAAAAAAAGTTCAGATTATGTCCTACTGCCTGTGCAGGACAGATGTAAAATATTTTTTTGCTGAAGCCAGAATAGAAATCTGAAAGGATTACTGGCATAAGGAGGTCACTAGGCTCTTAGTTGTCAGTATAGTGACAATATGTTGCCTTACATCAAGATAAAAATAACATCAAAATGAAAAAGAGACTAATTTCAAGGTACTGGTCTGTAGCCTCTTACTTCTGTTCAATGACATCTGAAGGCAGCTTTTAGGATGAAGTTAAATGACAGCATATGGCAAGACAAGCAGCTAAATATTCTCACGCTTCTGGTCCCCTACTAGTCATCAGCCATTGGAGATATTGATTATAAGGGAGAATGATGCATGCTGCTAACAAAACTGACAGCAGCATTCTCACGCATCATTCAGTATTGAATAGCATAGAACTACTTGTCAAAGCAGCAAATGTCTTGTCTAGGCTTCTGTCCACAAGGTCTTGCTGACTATTATCTGTTTCATGAATTTTAATACTTTAAAGAAAAGTGAATATCTGTAAGCTCTGTCAGAAGAACCATTGTGGAAAACAAATCAAGTTTGAGGACAGATTGAAGTAAAAGAAAAGTGTTTTGCACATACTGTATGAAATTGCTCCTATATTTCATTTCTTCAGTCTTTACTTCACTTGGTGTATGTAAAAAGATATCCTATCATTCAAAAATGTGTCAAACATCTTCTGTACATAACAGCTTTCAGAATACATTGGGGTTGATTTGAAGAAACTTCCCCACTTTGGGAGCTGTACATTGTGACCATCTGTCTTTTGTAGCTAATCATAAAAAGAAGTGTTGTGCCTTAGAAACAGCCTGACTGTGTAGTGTCCAATGGATTCTTAATCCCATTAATGGGGGTCCATGGCATTTTCATAATGAAATAAAAATGGTGCTTTCCTGCACAACGAATAGCATGTTCTTTCTACATAATTTTTAATACAGGTTTTTAATTGCTATTTACTCTCCCTGCTGTTCTGTTTACAGGATATTTGAATAGATTGGGCTCTTTTCAACTTTATTTCAGCATCAAGAAAAAGAGAAATAAATATTCAAGATGCAGAATGCTGCACTTGCTGTAAGCTGCAAGCACACCTGATCCTGTCTATTGGCTAAAAATTTTTGCAGACATCATTAAATCAGGGTGAGGACAGAAGGTTAACAATGAATCTGCCATTGTTTGAATCTTCAGTGAACTGAAAGATACAGTTATCTCTAACAGCTAATAGACCTCTTTTTTCCCATTAGTGAAATATTTGAAATCCATGATCACTTTAACCATGACACATATTAAACCATCAAGAAAACAAAACCATCCTTAGCATCTGTGCAGATTTCCCAAAGCTTTCTGTTTTTAAGTAAAGTTCTTCTGCCTCTTCTTTAATTACATGGGTCCCTATATGACTCCTCTGAAAAATGAACCCCACAGTTCTGCATCAAACACATACTAGCATGAAGAGCTATGAGCAAGTACATTTTCAATTTTTAGTGTTTTTTTTACAGACTGGACAGGAATACGGGAGGAGAGAGAGAGTTATTTTATTATCAAGACTTCTTTCTCAATTTTCTATGCCTGTTCCTTTTGGAAGAAGTCTCCTATTTTTTTAAGAGGCCATTATATCAGAAATGAATCATCCTCATGCACTTCATTACAACACATTGTCCAGAAATCCTATTAATAATGCTAAAGGGTGAGGGGAGGAGGAAGAGTTTCAGGAATCCCACAAGACTCTCGGTAATGAAAACCGAGTATACAGTAATGTAGTAATTTTTTCTTAGCTACTTTCCATCATTAGCTTATGTTCATTAGAGCACAATGGATAACAACAACTTCACAAAGTAGCATGCAGTCAGCAAGCTCTTAATTAATCAAATCAACATTGCCAAAATTACAGTTGGAAGGAACTTTCCTCCACTAGGACTATGCTATGTGCATTTTGATTTGAGCTGCAGCAACATGTTATGAAAATTGCGAAGGCTGGGGTACCAGTGCCTTTACAGGTCACATGTCAGCTGCAATTCACCTGATAGCTATGTTCCTTCATGGAATCTAAATATGCATAGCATGCTTGTGACAAAGAGCAAACATAAAAATCTAACTGACTAGACAGACAAATAACAAAGTTTGATTGTCACTTTCCAAGCTCCTTAAAATGCAAACTAGAGGTAACGGGAAAGTCTGGGGATTCCCCTATGTCATCAGGGAAAGAGCTACACTGCAGATGCAGAGTTGAGTAAGGATACAAACATTGTCTGGTTAGGTATAACACTCGAAGGGGATAGACTTCCTGCCTGCTCTGGAAGAATTGCCTGTACATTCATAGAGACAGATGTAGAAATTCAGAAAAGAGACAGAGTGACCAGACTCTAAGACATAGACATCCCCAAACAGACTTCCACTACATTAACTATTTCATTTTTTTGATGTTCGTTTAAAAAGAGTAAAAAACATAAAGTGAAATAGTGTGCATGAAAACAGAGGTGAACCAGACATAATAGAAGAGCAATAATGGGCCAGACCCTCAGTTGAAATAAACTGGCATAAACTTCACTGGAGCAAGACCAATTTACTTAAAGGATCTAATTCAAAGAGAGAACAAATAGTGGTATTGAGGTCTAGACCATTTGTATCTCAAAGTAGAGAGTACCTCATGACATCAAAGACAAAAATTAAAACCCTTGTAATGTTTGAGATGTGCTATTTTTCCCAACACTCACAAGACTATTTGTTTCATTTAAAGAAAAACAACAAACACTTCAGTTTGCATCTCTGGGTTTGATACATAGCAAGCAACATGCAATTGAGGCTTTAAGAATAAATGTGGTTTACCTCACAAGGAAATTAATTTAGTTTTGTTATATATTATAATGGAGTCAATATTGCAAGAGTAGAGTTGGTCAAGTCCCATGTGTGCTATGTCTGGGTCTTCTGATGCACGATTGTACAAGGTGGTGGTTATGATATATCTTTATCTGGTTTTCTAGTTACTAGAGACCACACATGGTTTGTTGGTTGACTCCTACAGATTGGTCTTTTAATCTGTTTTTTGAAAAGCACTTTGCAAACCATCAAAGAAGATTCTGCAAGTCTAGAGCCCATTCCAGTTTCAGATGGACTGATATATTTTGTACTGAATTTGGCAGTGGCATGTATCTCTTTATTCTTTATTCATGACAGCATGGTCATTGTTTATCAGAAGATGGATTTAACATACTAGAATGCCAGATTAAATTGTGTTTAAATAATTGAAGTAATTGCAAAGTTCTGAGGCACAATCTTTTGGGGCTGTGGCTTGAAAGCCACAATCTAGCCCCAAGTATTAATGCTGTTGAGTATATATCTTTCTAGGGAGAATTTTGAAAGCATTTTCAGTTATGCTTATCATTTTGCTAGTTATAGGAAAAGGCCATTCTGTATGGAGACTATAAAATGATCACATATAGCTGATATAGAATGCTAATATAGACTGGTGCTGGCAATGTGGAAAGCATCATGGAACATTAGGGGAAAGTAATGCTTTGAATATGAATGTTACAGTTTTATATATCAGCAGCACTTAAGAGCACTAAATTATATCTTGACTAAAAAGAATTAACTAAAGGTCACCTTATTGCTGAATTGTTTTGGAAAAAATCCAAGATTTACGAAGGTCCTGATTCTGCCACCAGGATAGAGTAGTCTCATTGACAGCAGTGGGGTGACTCATGGAGTAAGGTACTAATCCAAAATGACTAAAGATGGCAGAATTGGGCCCTAAATACTTTATCATTGTTAGATTATGCACATTGTTTAGTAGCGAGTAAGTCTAGTTACATGTGGAAACTCATGAAAGAAGGGAATGCTATTTGATTTTACTGACAGAAATGGCAAAAGTAAATGACCAAGCATTTGCTACGTTTCTGCTATGTTCCAGGGAGATCAGAAATGTCTGGAATAACTTAAAGTATAGAGAGCTAGTTCACCAGGAATATTGTTGATGCTCACTCAGTTTGAAATGTTGATATTTTTCTAGTTTTACCATCCTCTAATTTCATTGCCTAGATCCTGACATGCCTTTACAAAGGGCAGCCTGTGGTGGGGCAAGGGAGTAAGATGTCTCCACATCTTGAATGGAAACCATGTAAGGGTTAGCCAGAATGTTGCCCTGGTGTGAGGGGAGCTCAGGCCTGATATTAACATGCTTCCTGCAGGGCATACAATAGCCCAGTGTTCCATGGACTCCTGTGGGTCGGCAGACTATATCTAAGGGGTCCACAAAAGATGAGTATGAAAATAAGTTTCAGATCCCAGAAAAGGCATTGTTTTTCTGATCAATTAAATGTATGTGAATACCCCCACCTAGAGGTCAAAACCTGGAAGTGTTGTTGTAACCATAGAAGCCCATAGTTTAGAACCGTTTCTCACGCTGCGTCAAATGCGATGCCGAGGACGTGCAGCACCTCTAGTTAAATTCTGTTCAGTCAGTTTTTGGTCTAAGACTCCTGCGGTAGGGGTTCGCGAATCACAAGTTGAATTTCCAAAGGGGTCCGCACCTCCATTTTAAATTTCGGGGTCTGCAAATGAAAAATGGTTGAAAACCACTGCAAGAGTCCAAAGGGAACGAGTAGGCACAGACATAGCTCTGCTTCATGAGAGCCCTCCACCTATTCAGAGGGCAAGTATCCACAGGGACTGTCCAGAAGATAATCTTTTCAGAGTAACAGCCGTGTTAGTATGCATCCGAAGAAGTGGGCGTCCACGAAAGCTTATGCTCTAATAAATTTGTTAGTCTCTAAGGTGCCACAAGTACTCCTGTTCTTCTTTTAGAAGATATTCTGTTTCTCTGAGGCAGAATGTTTCCTTGTAATCCTCTCCCCGAGTGCAGGCCTGTGCCTAAATGGCACAATCCAGCCCAATATGATTGCAAAGATATCTTTATTAACTTCTCTTGTGTTGGAGGTAATTAATTAAGCTCTGTGTTTTCCTTTTCTTTTATCTTTCAGTGCTTCCTCTATGGAGCAATAGAGGACTGTCATTGCATTTCCATAACTATATTTTTATTACACACTAGGCATCATGTGTTTTTTCGCTCTCATTTAATTACTGTACATGCAATCATTTCAAAGACTTTGATTTGTTAACAAAGGCACAAATAGGGTCATGACTAAAGCTGTGCAAAATATTTGACAAGAAATTAAAGACACTTGAAATGTTCCCATTTTCAGGTTCACTGAACTGTTGTGAACACTGCGTGTTTCATGCAAAATATTTTCACGTCACCAGAAAATGAAGGTCAATATTGGGTATAAAAAGGTTAGTAATTGCATGCTTGGGAAAACATAAAAGTAGGTTTTTTTACGGAGCAGTCTCATTTTCAGGCTAGAATGGGACGTATTGCAGGACCTGGAAGAAGGAAGCTACATAGTATTTATTCTGGATCTTAATTAACTAAGTCTATTCCATGTACTCAAGTGGGTAAGCAGGTGACATTTTAATCTCCTTTATCACAGAGAAGAGAGATTGTTATATGTGCTCTCTGTGAACCAATGAGTAATAAGCTAGTTGTCTCTGTTACTGTCCAGAGGCCTAAGCTCAAAGGTTTTCCAGACACCCCTGCTGTCCCCACTCCCCCTAAAAAAAAACAAAACAAAACAAAACAAAACAAAACAAAAAAACCCCACACAACTTTGATATGGTACATCTTTGCCCAGATTTCTGGGAGACAAGAGAAGCAGCTTTTTGGAGTGACATTGTTGGGTGAAAGGCAGTAGAAGGTGTCATTGTCCCATTCATCACAGAATAATCAACAGTGGCAGGGACTGGTCATTGATACTTTAATGACTCCAAAAAACGTGACATGAATGTTTACTAATTTCTCCCTCATGGCCCCTCCATGCACCCCCCAAAAATGCTGTTGTCTGGTTATTCTTTTGTGTATGCACGTTATGATCTGCTAAGAACATTGAATTTGCCATACTAGATCTGAGCATTGGTACATGAATTCTACTCTTATTAGATATGGAGTATGTTAATATATATATTGCAGAGTCTGCACAAAATGTGTATATATGTATATATAATGTATACATTGGAGTTAGGCTATTCTGTGAGGAATATTTTCACAACTTCACTATATTCCTTCAGTTTCTCAGTTGTTTGCAATATGGTAAAGCCCTTGGGGAATTAATTGATGTCTGCATCTGCCCAAGGCAGTGCTCTTACTTTCATAGGTTTATCTTTTCAGTGGAATTTTTCAAACTACAAAAGGACAAAATTACGAAGTCATTAATTCCTTGGATTTCAGATTTTTTTTTTTTCCAGAACCTGTCTACTAAAGGTGAGGTTACCTGGCAAAGTGCCACACTTATGAGCCTCTCTGATTTCTGTGTTTGTCTGCAGGAATTCGGATGTAATGGCGTGACACCCACATCTTTTGTGAGCGCCCCTTCTGGTCGGGTGTGACTGCGGTCTTTAAACAATCCCAGTCCTGATATCGGACCATACCCAAAAGGCTTCTTCTCTGGAGGCAATGGTTTCACCCTCTCTGGGCTGTTCTTCTATGCATACTACCCTACTTCCTATAGGTTTTGTTCCCAGCCACTCATATTAGTGCTCACAGTGCACACACACACAATCAAAACAACTTGGGTTTTTTTTCACTTTCCCATAACTCAACCCCTCCTCCCCCCAATAGCCATGTTCTTCAAATGTAAAAGAACAAATCACTTTACCCTGAGACCAAGAATAGAGGATTTCATAAAGGTGACTTTTTCAAATTACAAGCAAGTAAAATCAGGGACTTCTAGTGGAACCTTGTACCCATTGTTTTTGCCACTGTAAACTCAATGATGAAGAGTAGATTGTGTCCCTTTACTTTCTTATTAAATTAGGTCTTTGATACAAGAATCTCAAGATTTGAAACTCAAGAATGATATATTTTGATTCCCATTCCCATACATCATTTGGAACCAGGTTACACATGTTAATCTGACACAACATGTATTGTATAAGTGCACGGAACATATAGGTGTGAAAAAAACAAAAATTGTAATATGTTCGGGCCTGAAAATACATTCCTATGCTTGTGAAGCTTAGCTAGCATGGCACAGAGCCCTCTGGGTTCTGCAGCCTTGCTCCACAGTCCCTAATGAGTGAAAGTGTGATCTCTCTGAAAAAAACTAGAGCAGTACGAATTTTGAACTATCAGAGTTGGTGTCTGAGCTTATTTAAGCTCCGAGACTGCTGAGAGAACAACCAGCAAAGCCTGCAGATACCATGGCTACCATTGGATAGATTGCAGTTATAATTGGCTATTGGGAAATACAGAAGCTTGGGTGTTAGCTCGCGTCAGTAAATTACAGAATAAGCTCTGAGACACAAGGTATGTTGATTTCTACGTTTTTAAAGAATACACAAAACAAAGAAAATGCAACAGCTGGTAAAGAACAAAGAATATAAAAATCATTGAATAAACATTGTCAACCTTTGGGCCACCTTCCATATAAATAATACTATAAACAAGAAAAGGCATTATTTAATAGGAAGACCTCAAACCAGTCCACTGGCAAAATCTGAAATATATACCAGCTACCCTTTCAACCCTATTTTAAAAGAAAATAAAAAAAATCGTACAAAGCCTATACCATGCCATATCTTATTTCAATTTTTATACACATTTTTTGGCCTCAGCTACTAACTTATTACCTATTACTTTTTTTTCCTGATGCCAAATCACTTGCGTCTATTTCAGCTGAAAGTTAAATATTTTAAAACTGCTTTAGGGAATCTTCCTACAGCCAGACTGATACCTGTTTAGATTTCTAATGGGATGGCAGCACTGTTCATGACTACAGATAAAATGGATTTTCATGACCCCTGGGAATTGGAAATTTTCAGAGCCTTGCAGGGTTCAGTCCAGAGAGGGAGAAGGACTCAGTAGATGTAGCTTATGTATTTCTTCGTAAGATTTCCATGTGCCTGTCACTTTTTCTTAGCTCAATACAAACTTTTGTAGTTGTGTATGTATATAATACACAAACACACACATGGCTTCCAGTCAGGTCAGAAACATTCCACCGATCAGGTCATCTCAGCCAGAACCAGGATGTGCAGAGGGACATAAGAAAATTTAAAATCATCTGCAAAATGTTGTTTGAACTTTAATGAACCCCAGTTTGTTTGGGGTGATGGTTCAACTTGGTTCATATAGTGTATTAACTTGTCCATTCATATCTACTGGGAAGAGAAAAGAGATTCTGAGGAGCTATCAGTCAAGATAAACAGCTGAGCAAAAAAGGAGATGGTGCAACTACTTTTTGACATGTAGAATTAAAGAGGAAACATCCAAAAATATGTGAGAATCCCTGTTGTCTTAGCCTGAGGACTCGGTCCTTCTCATTCATGGAAATCTGGTAGACATTCTTTAATGAATTGTAGAGCGTTTTTCCTTGTGGGCTCGAACATTACAGCAATATCCACAGATCCTTCCAGGTCCAGTGCCTTTATGAGAACAACACTCAGCTTGCTTTTTCTTAAGTCAAAGATCCTCAGCACAAAAATCAAAACAATCTCTAATGGCATCTTCAAAAGTTTACAAAAATTACAAGTAGAGCAAAGCTTTTGTAGACTAGTTGGAAGTTTAGAGATTTCCTTCATCCATTAGGTTTCTCAGATGAAGCATAGCTTTCACCTACAAAATTTGTTTTTCATACTTAATAGAGGTGTGCTTAAAAAGCATTATGTTGTTATACTTTGACCTAGTCTACACTACAGAGTTAGAATGACGTAAGCTGTCTTGCGTCAACCTACCTATGGAAGTGCCTAGACTTAAATTTTGCTCCTGCCTACCGAACTGCCCTGTTATGCCATCTTAATATCTTCACCTCCATGAGCAGCATAAAGTGAAGGTTGATGTAGTTAGGTCAACGCAATGTTAATGTAGACACTGCATTGCTCATATGACTATTAGTGGTCTCCAGGATGTGCCCCACAATTCCCCACCCTGACCACTCTGGTCAGCATTGTGAACTCCTCTGCCCTGAGGACAACTGGCTAGGGAACCACCTATCCCCTTTAAAGCCCTACACATTTTTGAAATGCCAATTCCTTGTTGCTCTGTTTGGAGACCACACCTAGTAACTGCCCAGGCTACACACTGCAGACATGCTCCTGCCTGTAATACACAGGATGTGCTGGATCTCCTGCAGCTGAGGGGAGAAGAGGTTGTGCAGGCACAGCTCTGATCCAGCCATAAAAACGTTGACATCTATGAGCAGATTGTTCATGCCATGCAGGAGAAGGGCTACAAGAGGGACCAGCGACTGTGTGAAAGCCAAGGAGCTGTGGCAGGCATACCAGAAGGCAAAGGAGGCTAACTATCAGTCAGCTGTGGAGCTGCAGACCTGCTGCTTTTACAAAGAGCTGCATGCCATTCTCACCAGAAACCCCTCCCCCTCCCAGAGCCCCTTGGATACTTCAGAGGATCCTGAGTCAGAGGTCCCTGCCTTCAACAGTGAGGAGGAAATGTTGGACGAGGAGGAGGAGTATGGGGGACAGGTGATTGGGAGAGCCAGCTACACAGCAATCCAGGACATGTTTTATTTACTCCATCCAATCCCTACAGTCCAGCACAGGTGAGCCTGAGGCATGGGAAGGGATCTCTGGTATGTATGTTGTTTGCTTTGAAATTACAGGGAGGGAACCCCCAAAGTCGCAGGACACATCTAGTGATTTAGTCTTTTTTATTTATGCTAGAAGAGGTAGTGAAACAACCATTAAAGGTAGAGAAGTATTGGAGCATAAGCTTTCGTGGGTGAATGCCCATTTCATCAGACTTACGTCTGATGAAGTGGGCATTCATCCACGAAAGCTTATGCTCCAATACTTCTGTTAGTCTTCAAGGTGCCACAGGACCCTCTGTTGCTTTTTACAGATTCAGACTAACACAGGTACCCCTCTGATATTAGAGGTAGAGTTGCTCTCTGCTTCTCATCCCCCTCTAGAGCTAGGCAGAAGGGGCACTGCAGAACACTCGATTTATGTGCACCAGACTCCTCCACAGGGATCTCGATGAAACTTTCCTGCAGATAGTCTGCAATACTCTGCTGAAGATTTCTGGGGAGGGCTGCCTTATTTCTTCTGCCACAGTAGGACACTGTCCCATGCCACTCAGCAATAACTTCAGTAGAAACCATTGCAGAACACAGGCTATCAGTATATGGTCCTGGGTGGCAGCTGAACACCTGCAGGAGATGTTCCCTTTCAGCGTCCATTCCCCTCAGGAATCAGAGAGCAGCTAAAATCACCACGGCCTGTGGAAAACAGTCTCGGTATTCAGTTCACTTTCCCAGCCCTACATACATATACTCATGCCTGTGAGCTATCCTCCCTCATTTCCCCAATTCACCCCTCTCCAGGGACATACTCACCATGGTTGGTGCTGAGACTGCTGCCAGGCTGTATATATCCCAAGGAGAAGTGAGGATGTAGTGCTTACAACATGTGTGGATCAAGGGGAGTGAGTTCAGTATCCTAAATTTTGATTTATCTTGTGACTACCCTGACAATGGTAGTTCTGTGTATTGTATCTTCAGCTGCTGCAAATGTGGCCTTGATGGTCTCTCCATCCACACCAGCCAAATGGCTGAGCCAGATAAGAAGGAAGAGGACTCAGAATGACTTGTTCCAAGAGAGCCTGCAAGCCTCTGCTGCTTAAGATACTGAGCACAGGGCTTGGAGGATCATCCTTGTGGATGGCTAGGGATAGAGCGGAGAGGAGAAAGGCACAGAAAAGGAAGGGGATGTGCAGCAGGAGATGCTTGCACTTGTCAGGGAGCAAACAGACATGCTGCAAACTCTGGACCTGCAGATTCAACAATCCAGTGCTTGCCTCCCTTCGCAGCCCATACTGATGTTGGTAAAGTGTCCCTGGTGATCCAGCAGTGCTTGCATTAGCATAGAAAAATAGCTGGTTTTGTTGATCTCCTTTACTGCAAAACCATCCAATATGTCCTGCACATTGCCCAGAGTCACAGTCCTTCATAGCAGGAGATGCTTAATGGCATTGCACTCTTGCATTTCAACAGCCCCTATGGTGGATTTCCCAATTCCAAATTGATTCCTTTCAGAAATTTTGCACACAGAAAGCACAACTCATGCCAAAACCCTCAAACTTTGTACACCTGGAAACATTGCTCACATAATTAACCCCATTGACAAGCATGAACCAGTTTTCTCCAGCATGGAAGTATTATTCATTTCAGGTTAACATGAAGCATGATAAATATCAGGTCAAAAGGAATGAGCTGTAGCATGTGCTCCCAAGACGAGATGCTCACACTTGCTACAATGTCTGTGTCCGAGTATTCACATTTCATGAAAGACTATAGTTAAATCTCATTAATGATGTTACTTAACCCCATAGATAAATGAATAATAAAAAATGGGGATAAAAATATTGACTGTCTCTCCAAATTACTGAGGTATCAACTTAGATTTTTGTACTTAGTCCTTAACATATTGCCTTGTATATCCCAGATATTTATCAATTGAATTAATGTAGCTGGAAGTTGAATCTTCTTTGTTCACAATAATATTAAAAGTCCCAGTCATGTACATCCAAAAATAAATCAGTGGCCTATTTATATAATCTATCACTTGGATCCATGATGGATTGCTGAATAAACATGTCAGGACCTAATCTATTCATAACAACATATAACTTTGCTAAGTGGAAGAGCTAAGTGAAATTCAGAACTTCTACCCTATGAGAAATGTGGGTATTTTTGACAGTTTTCAGTGCAAGTCTGGACAAAAACACTACAATATCAACATTTTTGGCAGAATAAATAGTTTAATAAACTATTATGTAAATATTTTGTCTTAGGTTGCTGAACTGAATTGAAACAGTTCACTTCAGCTTGGTTTGACATTAAATTGCATCATCTGTCTGGCCAAATTACATCTCCCCTTATGCACTGCAGCTGCCCTTCCAGCAAAACTGCCACTATGTACCATAGGATTCCTATGACTACAAAGCATCACTGGGGATGTAGATTTGCTGGGGAGCTCAGCCTATAGAGGGAAAATGGGGGCATTAGGCACACAATATACAAGTCTCATGAGGCAATGTGGCAACTTAGGAAAGAGAATGGGGGCATGAGGCACCTGAACTACAGCTCACAGGAAACACTGAGGCATCTCTGGCAAACACAGACTAATGTCAACCTGACCCTAAACAAAATATCCTGTTTCTGTTTTCCTGACAAAAATCAACATTTTTATGGCAAAATCAATGTTTTACCAGGAACAATTCTGAGTTTTGCGGAAACTGCATTTTCTCTCAAAATAAATCATTTTAGATGGCAAATTCCTGACCAGTTCTATTGAATGACAATGACAGTTACATAGAAGTATGGAGAGGAGACAAGACATATTAACACAGATCTTCCTCTACTACAGAAAAAGCCTGCAGGAAAGGTCTCCGGGGAATGACTGTGTGATGGTTCCCATGTGTTGTTTCTCTCCTATTGTTCTATTTTGGATGGAGCTTTGCCCTCTTCTGCTGAAGGTTAGATCTCCAGAGTTTTGCCTGAATAGGAACTGAGTAAAATCTGACTAAACACTTCAGGATTTAGCCCTATAGAATGTGTCACACTAAGCAAATTTAAGTGGATATATATGGTGTTAAGATGGTTTTAAAAAATGGAGTAAGACAGCATGGTTTTCAGATTTCCTTCAGGATCACTGAAGTTTATCATATCAAATCCTGCTTAGGGACTTTGAAGTTCATGGGTGATTTACCCTGGACTGCAGGAATATGCCATGGTCTATTAAGTAAACACTGGAAATGCACATTCAGGCTTGAATTTCAAGTGTTTAAATATCCTTCTGATTATATTCCATTTTTAAAAAATCATTTAGGGCTAGCTTGTGGCTCAGTCACAGGCCTGAGTAGTATTTGGTGCATAGGTGTACTGTCCCAAGGCTACACATGGATGGTGGTGTGGGCTTTTTGTGGGTTTTTTGTTTGTTTGTTTTGTTATTGAGATATTTCTCTAATGCACAATTCCTTCAGTGACTGCTGTCAGGTTTGGAGAGGAAGATATTAAAGTAATTAGCTACAGACCTTTAAAGGGTACAGTATAGTCCTCACCATGCACCCAACCAGCCCTACAGGCTAGCACATCAGGAGGGGAAGAGGTCTAGCTCTGCTTACTCTCCATCTTCCTTGGCCCCTTCTCCCCAAGGCCCTGCAATCTCTAAAGGACCAGGAGTTGTGCTCTGGGAAACCCTGACACGGCTGCACAAGGAGGTGTGGGGGCTGGGGGAGGAGAAGCGTTTG
Source organism: Malaclemys terrapin pileata (assembly GCF_027887155.1). Taxonomy (NCBI): domain Eukaryota; kingdom Metazoa; phylum Chordata; order Testudines; family Emydidae; genus Malaclemys; species Malaclemys terrapin. Next base: position 131,093,536 of record NC_071507.1, read on the forward strand.
TATGGAAGAAATCCTTAGTCTCTTTTACTTGGCCATGTTTAGGCTAGTCACAATCTAGCCTTGTTAAAAAGAGTGATTTAAACATTTGTCTTAGTGGAAATAATAACAAATGTAAACTGTAGACTAATTCCTTGAAAACTAACAACCAAAACAGCTGATTTGGGCAACAGTATCATTTTTAAAAAGTACTGTATTAAAAACTGTTTTTTTCTCCCCCCCCCCTATGTTTTCCCCCTAATTAGCATAACTGTCCAATATTCCTTAACTAAAATCTTGTATGCCCAGTTCAACTCTGTGAAATTATACTGTTTATATTGTAAATTCCTACGAATAAATCTTAATACTGAGGCCACAGTCTTTTAATGTAAGTGTTTTGGATGGTACCACTCTAATTCTAATGGTAACAAATAAAGCTCTAATGCAAATTTACAGTTGCAAAAATAAATAGCATTAATCAGTGATTACTTATTAATCATTGTAGTATTAATCAGGCTAGAAAACCTGTCTGAACTGAGTCAACAGGTTCAAAGTGTTACTGGGCACGGTAAGATCACCTATTCTTCACTGCATTGCACATGGGTGGATCCACTTTTCTAGATCCCCATTGTCTCCAGTGGGACTCCATACAGGTCCGCCCACACCAGGGCTCATGGCAGGATCAGAGCTTAAGTTGGAACCATTACTAAAACATTAAGAGAACATTAAAAAGTTGTTATATGTCTTGTTTAAATCATAGCTCTTGAACATGAACAAATATTTAGTAATTCCTTGAGTGAAGATAGTGTCCTATTTTTTATTTCAGTTGGTTGAAATGTTTGACTCACTTTAAAACATTTTGCTGAATACATTTGACAAGTTAATTTTTGATATAGTTTATTATTCCCAGTTCCTTTTAATTTGTCAGATCATAGTATGTATTCATTTCTTTTCTAAAAGAACACTAAAAACTCAGATACATTTTCATTGTCTGGCATCTATTATTTCCCTCTCCCCAATAACTGAAATTGGCTTTGTACAGAGATGGATACACTCAAAAACTGTGCTTTCCTCCTCAAACAATATTTGACAGTTATGAACCAAACAAGACACTTCCCTTATGCATTTTTCATTATATAATATGCTGCAAATTAGATTTTGGACAAACTAGCTCTGCACACTTGGGGTTATTCCAAATTTTAGACTGAGTTTGGGGGGGGGGGGAAGAGTTCTGAAGTAGATTGAATATTTGAGTACAACCATACAAAAAATTATAATTTGTTGATCCAGTACTTTATATCATATTGTGAGGGCAGATGCAACAAATCTCACAAAACAAATAAGGCTATTCCTCTCGATGACAGCTTTTTGAAAGATTTATTTATAATCCATTTACAATATATGCCTCTTAGACTATTCACCACCTTGTCAGGCCCTGTCTATGCTAGTAATTTTGAGACCTGCAATTCCCAGTGTTTGTAGTTCCACTGTTGGTAGCAGTAGTGTAAACAGCTTTAAATGGACTCACCTATTTTTACCACTGTGGGTATGTCCACACAGCAGCTGCAAGCATGCTTATCAGTATGGGTAGGTAAATGTGCTAGTTCGGCTCAAGCTAGCATGCTAAAAATAACAGTGTGGCAGTGGCAGCACTGGTGGTAGGTTGGTCTAGCTGCCAAGTACATACCCAGGGTTGGGCGGGTCTGTACTTGGATTATTATTATCCACACAGCATGCTCCCAGCTGCTGTGTAGGTATACCCTTGTGCCTCAGCCACCACTAATGGTACTCTTAATGGAATTATGACTTGTAATTACAGGTCTAAAAAACTCTAGTAAAGGTATAGCCATGAGGCTCAATTCAGAAGTATCTAAATGTCACTGTAAGATACATGCCAGAAAGTCAAATTAGTGAGTGAATGTTGTCATAGCTGAAATAGAGAGGGGATAGTAGGTGAGGTTGTGGTATATTGCAACCTACTGGTTTCTCTTCCTCCTCTAACTCCACCCCTCTGCCATCTCATCACAAAAATGACACCAGTTTATCAGCATGTAACTTATACTTCAACTTAACTATACTCCTGGCTAGATTCATACCAAATAATATGGGCAGATAGCCTGAGTCAGCTAGGTCCATCCAGGGTAATTCAGTCCTGAGAAGGCTGGCTGTGTTCATATGGCCATTCTCCTGGAGCTTCTGTTAGAGGATAAAAGTGCTTTAAACTGCACTGATGGCTGCTAGTGGAGGCTGCAGTACATCCCATGCAGTTCTGGACATATGCTCTTTTACATGTAGATACATATGAGTAAATGCTTAAAGTGGAGGAAACTGCTATAACAATTCAGCTTGGGTCCACATTGGGTACGGAGAAGAATATTCCAAAGCAAAGTACAGAAGTCACCACTACTGGATAGATCCTCCTCAATTTTTGAATTCTGTTCTTCTCTTCCCCCCCCCCCCCCTCAGACTTGGTTTGCTATGATCTTTATTTCATCCTTTCAGTCTGATTTTTATTATTATTATTATTACTATTATTATTTACTATTGGAATAATTTACATTAATATTCCCAGAGATTTCTTTAACAACCCTTCTAGGTGTGTTTAAAATCTTAAAATAGACGATACAAAGGGCTGAGTCTCTTTGGTAATAACAGTATTTTATTTTATTTTTCTTATAATTATGGATTCTTTAAACGGTGAGCATATCTAGCCTGCTTTTAAAGTAGCCTAGTTATAATGTAGTTGCCGATAACAACAGCCCTTCTGACCTCTGCATTAGAGTCATGGGGATTAAATAAAATCACTAAAGAGCTTAGCCTTGTAAAATCCACTTTAAATGCTCCGGAGTGTAACCATTTTATTGACTAAACCCCTGACTGTATTATTATTGTATGAAGGGTTTTGCACACATTTAGTATACAAATAGAAGTCCACTATCATGAGGCATTTACAATCTTAATTAAACAGAAAATGTGGATTTTTTGCCATTAATTTCAATGGGGGTAGGATTTCACCCATCAAACCTAAATTTAGATTACTAAGAAAAAGACTTTGTTTAAAATATCTGGTACTCTTAACTGCTCTATGATAGTTTTTTTCTGAAATGTTCCCAACTCCATGTACAGGACCAACTAGATGAGGGAACATCAGAGTTTCAATATGTAGATAGGGAGATGGTAAAATATTAACCAAAATGGAACCAATATGCTAGCACAAAAAAAAGTAATAAAGTTTTGTGGAATACTTAAATTTAGGAGTCAGAGGAAGCGGATAGGGGCTAAGTGTAGTGTATCAAAAACTGTTAACATTACAAACTATCACTTTTACTTATTAGGGATTTTCTGTGCTTGCTTGCAGGCTAGGGGACTCTTCAGGGAAGCATGTGGTAGCAGCCAGTCTGCAAAAAGCCAGCCTAAAGTAAGGTGGGGTTAGTTGTGCTTCTATGTTAGGGAGCAGTCTGCTCTTTCTCTTTCTCTTTCTCTCTCTCTCTAGTTTTGGTGTGTTCTAGATTCTGTGAAAAGTGCTGACCTATGTTGTCATCATCTTCTTCACCCCCAGCCAAGGGCCTTCTTCCTAGGCATGGCATGATGGTGCCAAAATATTTTCAAATTTTAGTATGTTTGTGTGTGTGGATTCAAACATAGCAGTTTCCACAGGGGTAGTTCCTTCTTATGCACAACATTCAACAGCTCTTAGGTCTGTGTATTTTACTCCAAAACTAAATTGATCTCTGAGATCCTCTTTTTGAAAATTACCAAAACAACCAGAAGCAGACAGTTTTTGCATGCTTGCCAAAAATTCAGAGGTATTTTCTCTTTCTGTAATGTTCTTAGATAAAAGTAAATTGTTCTGTTTAAAAAAAAATCTTTGGAAGGTATATAATATTTCTTCAGTATCTCCATTATGTCCTTATACTACAGCTCAGGAGGTTCTTATAGAGAACATAAATCTTTAAGCACTGCAAATATTGTTTTTTGCCACCAAAGGAAAACAGTCCTTTATTTATCAGTGTCTTCTTTAACATTTGCACAAAAATACTGCTCAAGTCTCTTAGTATATGTTGCAAAATCTTTCTCTTTTTCGTTCATTTAGAAAATATCCATTTTGCCATATGTAGCAATTTTATCTCTCTCTCTCTCTCTCTCTTTTATAACTCCTCCTTCAGCACCAGTTTTCTTGGTTATGAACATGACATACACACACAAGTTGGATAAAAACAAAATCCTTTTTCTGGAAAGTTGCAACATAACACTACTTTATTTCTGAAAATCCTCAGCCCTGACACACGAGCTAAAAATACACACACAGAGAAAGCAGGCTGTTTTATAAGACAGAGAAGCATAACTCAATCCACCTTGCTCTAAACTGGCTCTTTGCAGACAGACTACAGAAGATTTATGGTACGTCTACACTGCAATATAAGACCAGGGTTCAAACCCAGTCTAAAACCTAACCCCTTCCCTTGAATCTACACATAAATTATACTAACCCAGGGCTTAAACCCAGAGTTCCAGGACCCCACAGGCATGGAGAGACTGAGTCAAGCCTGGGCCAAGGGTTCAAGCCCTATTGCTTTGGCGTGTACAGCTCCCCACTGGACCTATGATCTAGGAATCCACCACAAGTATTCCACAATCCCAAGGGTAGACTTTCTTTGATCTCTGGGCAGTCAAGTTTGGTGAAGAGTCAAGTTTTCCCACATTTCACCATTTAAGAAGGACTAGAGCAGCCACATTTTGGGAGGGCTCTAGGAAGTCTGAGATATGGGGGGCTGGATTCCAGTCTGCATAATGCAGCGTAGACCATGGAACCCCATATTGGGATTCATGGATTAACAATTCCTAACCTGCGGTTACAAATGAGTGTAGATCAGTGATGGGCTACCTGCAGCCCACGGGCCACACGCAGCCCATCAGGGTAATTCACTCACAGGCCGCGAGACAGTTTGTTTATATTTGCATGGCCACCCGCAGCTCCCAGTGGCCGTGGTTCACCATTCCCGGCCAATGGGAGCTGCAGGAAGTGGCAGCCAGCACGTCCCTGTGACTTCCCGCAGCTCCCATTGGCTGGGAACGGTGAACCACGGCCACTGGGAGCTGCAGGCGGCCATGCCAATGTAAACAAACTGTCTCGCGGCCTGCGAGTGCATTACCCTGACGGGCCATGTGCGGCCCACGGGCCGCATGTTGCCCACCACTGGTGTAGATGCTCAAGCCCTAGAGTAACAAACCCAGGGCCTGCTAACTCAAGTTCTCCTTATCCTGAGCTTACACTGCAGTGTAGACATATCACTTGCTTCCCTCACAGCCCCCTAGCCTGCAAACAGGACCAGGAAACCCCTTAAAAGTTAAAGTGATTGCTTGTTCCTTTGACACAGTTTTCAATACACCACACTGAGGTCACTCTACTCAAAAGAATGTCAGCAATACAAAGGTATCTATCTCCGTATGCAGTTAAGAATTGAACTAGAATTGCCAATTAACTGAAGGAAGGACAGGTTTCATTCTCTTTATAAACAAATCTCACCTTTTTAAGAACATGATGAGAATATCATTGCCACAAAGGATAATTGCACTCTAACTCGGCCTGCCTTACGCGCTGCAACAGAAGCAGGTTTGATTTTAACAGTTTTAAATTAATATATTTGCTAGTTAATTATTCTTAGGACTTCCTTTATTAATTAGCTCTTTTCCTCCTCTTCAAATTTTGCCCTTGTCATAAACAGATAGTTAAGGGTTAATGCCTCTTTTACCTGTAAAGGGTTAAGAAGTTCACCTAGCCTAGCTGACACCTGACCAGAGGAACCAATGGGAGGACAAAGTGGTTCGAAAGGAAGGAGGGAAGTTCCCTTTGTCTGGGTCAGTTTCACTTTTGACCGGAGGGAAAAGCTCCAGAATTCAGCCTCTTATCAAGTAGTGAGTATTAGTGAAGGAAATAAATAGGTTTATGTTTATTTCTTTGTAACCTGTCTTGTGCAATTAGAGGAATAATCAAATTGGGTATTTGGGTATTTTTTGTGTAACTAAGTTTTTGCCCAGGGGAACATCCTCTGTGTTTGGAACCTGTTGTCTGTGAGAGTAACTGGTATGCTAATCTCTCCCAGAGGGTTTTCTTTTACCTTTCGTTTCTTTAATTAAAAGCTTTTTTTTATACCTGATTGATTTTTCCTTGTTTTTTTAGATCCAAGGGGGTTGGATCTGGATCCACCAGGAGTTGGTAGGAGAAAGGAGGGGGGCTGGTTAATTTCTCCTTGTTTTAAGATCCAAGGGGTTTGGATCTGTGTTCACCAGGAAATTGGTGAAGTCTCTCAAGGCTACCCAGGGAAGGGAATTAGTGCTTGGGAGTGGTGGCAGCCAGACCAGATCTAAGCTGTTAATTGAGCTTAGAGCTTCTCATGCAAGTTCCCCACATCTGTACCCTAAAGTTCAGAGTGGGGAAGGAACCTTGACAGCCCTTAATAATCCATGTACTTAGCCAGATATATGTGACTGAGAGAGCCTCCCTGAGATGAGGGTCTTGAGCCTTGGTCCCCTATAACCCACTTTATTGGCCTATCACTGGGTGATTGGCTATTCTAGGGTGGGATGCTCTCTGGTTTTGCTGAGAAATTCAATTTGAGACCTGATAAACCTTCCCAATGAAAGTTTCATTGAAACAGATATACTACTGTGAAAAGTTTTGGATCCAGTTAAATGGATTTTCCAATGAAAAACCCTCATGTTAAAACAATTCCTGACTAGCTCTACTGGTCACAATGAAAATCTAATTATAATTGATTTTTAATGCCCCAATTCATCATAGCATTTCATCAGATGTTCAAGTCAGATTGATTTCAAGTTAAACATGTGCTTCAATGGGTCAGAATCATATTATACTTAAAATAAAACCAACAGCTCCAATATTATTCAAATGAAACAGTAAAATATTTGTCTCTTTAAATTCAAGAAAAATGCTCGTATTCATCTCCTGCTGGAGAAAGTACTGGCAGTCAAGCTTCTTTTAGCTCCCTACTCACTTTGAGTATGAGACTTGCCTAAATATCTCTATAATCACTATTTAAAATACCTAAATATGTACTAATCAAATCAGAGTGCCCTGGATGACTCCTTTATGTATGTGCAGTGCAACTCCTTTCAAACCATCACATAATCACATGCTTGCCTATTCCCTATTGAAAAGGACTTTGGTTGATGCAGGAAGCTTCCAGGTTCAAAGATTGTCTGTATCTTTGTTTTTATATGCCAGTTTCTTAGATTACTTTTTTACCCTGGGTCTGGAAAGTTTTGGGTAACATTTTCAGAAGTGCCTGCATGACTTAGGAACCTAAGTCTCATTGAAAGTCAGTGGGACCACTCACAGCTGCAACTGGAGTAAATGGAACCTGTGCTTTGAATATAGAAAACACTATGCAATGCTAAGTACACTGAAAAATCGGACCCTAGTGTCTCATATTGCCCACCTAAAACTAGGAGACACATTGGACCTTAATTTCTCTGTAAAATGGGGTTGTTAATGTATCACATTAGTAAAGCACTCGGATACTGTAGTGATTTGCACCATAGAGAAGCTCATCATGAAATTAATAATTCTTGCAGTAAATAAGTCATGGGACCACATGTTGAACAATGAGAAGAAAAAGGACTGACTAACTTCTCATTCAATGAACACACTGAATGAGGCAGTGATCCTGCAGGGGAAAAAATGTATGGGATAATGTAAATAAAAATAAAAACTATTATATTGTCTACACAACTGGGGGACAAATTAAGGTTGGACAGAATTCTGGCATTTTCTAACTTCTGAATGCTTGATTTTATTATTTATTGGTATTATAGCACTGAGAAGCCCTAATCATGGAACAGGGCCCCATTGCAACCTGAATGTTATTTTAACATAGGTTTAACATATTCTCTATAATGTCTAGAAATGCCTTTGTTTTGGGTGTGTAGTGGTAGACTTCAGGTAATATTAGGAATTCAGGATTTTATCGTATTAATGCAACAAAACCATACATAAGTATCCCAACTACCTGAAACACCAGGGTATCACTTTCTAAGGGAATAATGTACATCCAACTCCCCCTGTCTTAGGGTTAAGAATTTAACTGCTTTCAGTGAGCTACTATTCTAGCTACCTGGCCACCAATGAATTCTTTCTTAGCATGCTCCTTATTGGTAACTAACCCTCTATCATTAAATACAACAATCAACTGCAACTCTAAGATGTTTGTAAATTAAAACAGGTTGAACTTTCCTTCCTTTCAGTTGGTACGTATTTTGGTTCCTCTTATATTTTTCTCCTGATTTTCCTTTTAATGTATTCCTGAGATGGCTATAGATCCTTCCAGATGCTGAGAGAATGAAAGTGATGATTGTTGAGGGAACCCAATAAATGTATGTTAAAAATGAAAACTTTTATTATATGGTCAAAAATTATGATATTACTCTTTAATATAAAATGTGCATTCATTTTTAGTTGTAAACATGCAAACATTCTGCCCCACATTTTCTCCATTCTCTTTCCCCTTATTCCTTACACCCTAGACTCGTGGTTCAGCAACTGCTAGGTCAGGGCAGATGATTTTCCACCACTCTCCTTTATGGGATTAAAGCAGGGAAGAGCATCTTTAAAAGCAACACTAGAGCTCCATAATAACCCCATCAGCAGCTGCTGCCAAGTGGATTCACAGAATTTTGGCCACATCTCTGCATAGCACTGTGCTCTTTTCAGGATGTGCCAGCTTCCATAGGCTCCCTGGCAGAGGGGAAGTTGAAGCACCTCCTTACTGAGGGAATCTACTGCCAAGGACTGTTTGCCTTGATGTGCATTAGAAAGCAGCTTGCGGAAACCAGAGTGAATCTGGCCAGAAAATGAGAGATATAAAAACTTATGATATTTGAACCTGAGAGATTTCACGCATCAATTCAAGTGTAAAAATTAAGGAATGAAGTGAATAACATTTCTCACTGTGAAGATGAAATACTTCTTTAAAAAAATTAATTAACCAGCCCATGTTCTGCTATTCACCTTTATTTAAAGTTTAGCATTATTATTAAGAATCAGTGGAAATGAAGAAATACCCTTGCTAGAATAATTTTGTTTCTCAGATAAGTAACTTTTCTTCATTGTTTGCTGCACTAGCTAATATCTGTAGGGTATCTTCATTAAGTGAATAGAATAATTAAGATTTTCAGAGCCAGGGGTTAATTCAACTGTTCTATTATTAGGCATCAAAGAAAGCATCAAAGAAATGCAATTTTAGACAAATATATTATCTCTGAAGTTACTATTCAAGGCTCAGGCTTTTTCCCCCAGCACTACAACTTTCACTCTATGTAACAAACTCTGGTCTAATGTACTGGAGCATCTGGCAGAGCAAACCCCAAACCTTTGTCCATGGACAACTTCCTGTTGGCTTGCAGAGAGCTGGCTGGTGTCATGGTGCCCTTCTAGCTGAGAGAAAAGATGTGAGGGGAAATTAAAGGAAGAGTAAACAGGGTGATTAACTCGTTTTTAAAACAGACAAAATATTTATTGTACTAAAGATGAGTAAATATATGTAAATATTTTCCTAATACTTCTATCTCATGTGCAACCAATTGCTGCCCAGCTGGATTAAATTGTAAAGGAGCCTTGCTGGCCAAAAATCAGACAGAACATAAACCAGGGACAGCTACTCACTAAGGGTAGAGGAAGGACAGGGGAATTCAGGTGGCACTGTTCTTTAGGTACCTGCAGAGGGGGAGGATATCCAGAAACCTGTGCTATCATTCTTTCTTTGGTCAGGAGGGGCCAGATGAACTGCGACCACTAGTAATGCCATACTTGGGATACCCAGGAGCTCCTAACACTCTGCCACTGCTCTTCAGGAAGTCAGGAATAAAGGGACCTCCTGTCATCTGCTGACACTACTGTTTAGGCAGCCATGGATTGGGAGAGGTTGAACCCTAGTATTGCAGCTGGAAGGCCAGGGAAGGAGAAGAGACCACCTACTATTCCTTTGCTACTCTCTGTGCACTTGGAGATGACAGGGTCCTGATTGCTGTCACTGCCATTCCTGTTTCTCTTCAAGTGAGTAACAGACCATATTCCTCCTCCCCAACTGTTGCCAGCCCTCATCTTCAGATGGCAAGGGAGGAGGAAGCTCCTGGCTTCCACAACTATTGCTATGCCTACTACAACTTGTGATGCCATGTCTGGGGAAACTCCTGTAGGGAACCAGGGTGGAAGGTACCTCCTACACACTACTAAAGAATCCTAAAGAAAAGGGTCTGCAGAGGAGACAGCCACCCTCTGTACACAAGGCCCTGTGTACGGAGTGGAGAACTGCCACTGTTTTATTTTCGAGTGGAGCAAAGAACCCTGTGTGCAGGTACCTCTCTGCCATCCCCACCCAGAAAAAGGTATTACACATGTGGGGATCCCTCCCCCCATCACCACTCTGCCATCCCAGCAGCGGACCTTGTGTAGAGAATCTCTCCTGCCTCCCTCCCCCACCAGAAGACTGTGTTTGTGAGATAGTTCCATCTGTTGTGGTAGCAGTGGTGTCCCTTCTGTCCCCCATAAACACAGTGCCCCTACTGTTGGGAAGGCAAAAGAGACCCCCACATAGGACCTTATGCTGTGATAGCAGCTGGGAAGCAGGAAAGCCTCTTGTAAAAAGCATGTTTGTTGTCAAGAGGAGACTTCCCCACAGTGCCTTCTGCTGGGGTGGCAGGAGAGATTCTACATGCAACTGAGTCTTGGTGTAGCCAGTTCTCGTGATTTTTATCATGAGTCTCACAATACTTATGTTTTTCAGAAAATCCCAAATGCTGGAATCAACAAATGGCACAAGAATCTCAGGTATCATTAAAAGATTAAGTTTCTCGCACTCATGGTTATATATAAAAGCATAGAAACTAGAAGGGAGTGCATCCTAAAGGCTCAGAAACCATAAAGCAAATAAAAATAACCCAAACTGTATTAATAGGCTTAAAAATAATGAGTTTTAAAACATATCTCATGATTTTTTTGGAAGGGCCTGACTCACAATTTTGAGTGTTGGCAATATGATCCAGGGCTTCCTTTTTCCAGAATGTAGCCCACTAAAAGACAAGGAATAGGGAGACCTCCAGACATCCAAAATGTGATAGTTCATGTCCCCTGCCCCTGCACTCTATGGATTTTTTGGCCCCAGTCACCACCACTACAAAAATTGGACAGAGAAATAGTGGGAGTAGGGCTACATGTGGGGTTGTTTAGCCCCATTTCCCACCCTCCCCACACACATCCTTAATGCAGTCCTGCTTCCTATACTGCTTTTTTTCCCACCAGTTTTCAAATTCCCTTCATTTTTCTCTATCACCCCTCCACTTAATGAGTCTCTCTCTCTCTACTCTGAGGAAAAGTGTACATGAGGGTTTCCACTCCAATAGTATATCTGTAAAGCAGATCTGGCAAAGGGTATCATAAAAGAGAGAACCTAGAATACACACAACTCTACATACTGGGCCCACTGTCTTGTTACCTCTTCAGTCTTCCTCTCTGTTGGGGTGATGTTAGGATGGTGAGTCCCACCCTTTAACATAGAGCAAATGGGAAAGCAGCCTACTGCTAACTAACAGGCCATAAAGAGAAACCAAGAGCACAGAAGGGCTCTCTATACATTGTAGTTTGCTTTCCTTTTCCATATTATGTAGTAGTGTGTATATATATGACCTGAGATGAAGTTAGTTGTAGGACTGTGAGGTTGTTTTGTAGTGAACAGCCATATTTCCAGGAATGGGGAAATATAAACCTTTACAAATAACTAAATGACTTAAAGGAACAATTCTGATTTTCTTATAAAAAAGAACAATCTATGCCATTATGTTTCCACAATTATCAAACATAGCAACCAAATTAAAAGGTCCATAAAAACCGTATGCAACTATTGTTTTGATTTCATGTTAAAATACTAAAATAAACAAGAATAATATAATTTGACCAGATCATCTAGCATGAGTTTATTGTACAAATAGACCATTTATATCTGACATCTTCAGGTTTAGATTTAGGTCAAGCATGAAAGGTCAGTATCCATTGCAGGCCATCACCTTTGTACTTTGAAATGCATGTTGTATTTCTTTTTAACTTCTCCTCAAAGGCTTTCACAATCTTTTCTCCAGAGGCAGTTGTAAACTTCCCAATCCTTTCAGAGTTTTAGTTCTTTCCCAACACTATCTCAGGAAACCTGTGGACCAAAGATCACTGTGAGCTAAGTAGGGTTAGAATGTAGAAACATCTCCTCTGGGGTAATACCCAAGTCAAGGTCACATCATCTAACTATAATAATGTGCTGTGATTCAAAATTTCAAAAAAGAGATTATTGCTTCTTTATAGCAATAGTAACAAGTGTGTGTGTTTGAGTCTGCGGGGTGGGGAGGTGAAACAGCTAGTCCAAAAGGTCTACAGTTCTACATACATTCTGTGCATTATGAGACAGTGAACAGGGACCAAAGTTCAAATGCCTTCAGCCACCCATTAAGCACTTGTATTCCTGTCTCACCTTGCCTATCGAAGGGTGTTACAGCTTTTTTATGAATGAGATAAAACAATTAAAATATGTATAGCATCTTTATCATTATAACATTTACTGTGAGGGATCTGGACTAATGTGAACTCTCAGTACAAAAGTGCAGTTATGCTTTAGGTTAGTGGAAATTTACATTTTGGGAACAGTTTAAGATCATTGGGCAGTGCTTGCTGAAATATTCACAGTAATATGTCACAGGGATTTTAGCTCTTTTTTGGTTTGAAAACTCTCTGATATTAGGACTCTGAGACTTTTTTTTTTTTACGAATCTAGATATAATTCAGAACTGTTCACTGAATGCAAGTGTTTCCCTAAAAGTGGTCCATGGAGAATGGATTTGTACTGACTAAACTCCTTGTTTCCAGCTGCTTCTACAGGTGTCTAGATCTTTTATTGCAAAGAGCCTGGAGGCTAGTAAAAAAGCATCTGAAAACAAGAAAGAAAAAGCAGGCTGGCTACCACTGCCAGGATCCATTGCAACATACATGGAGAAAGAGAGGAAACAGGTTTCACCCACAGGCCAGACTCACCCATGGGAGAGGAAGGCCCAGGGAAGAAACAAATAGGGTAGATGGGCAGCTGAGAAGGAGAGAGAGAGAGAAGAGGACCAGATGATTGGCAAGAATGTCCAGGGAAATAAGACATCAAGCGAAAGGGAAGCATATGCAGAAGAGGGGGATCAGACAACTGGGAAACACCTATAGGGGAAGGGAAGGAAAAGGGTCTAGGTGGTAGAGAAGCAAGTATAGGGAAAGAGTGGGAGGGATTGAAAGGAACGAATGAGAAGGGAGAGGAAGAAGAGATATAGACAGTGCAATTAATTTTTTTTTAAAGGAAGAATGCAACACATTGGTTTAGATAGCTAAATACGCAGACATGCCAAATGACATCGCAGTGGTGGAACTGAACCCCAAACAGCCTCCCTGACTCCCACGTCAGCCTCCCATCCACAGTGCGTGTGAATGGTGAAATAACAGAAGCCTTGGAGTGTTTGTGATGTTCTGTACCTCTGGGGAACACCCTACATCCTCATATTCATCCTTATAATAGGATTGTGTGGTATCTAATGCAAAGTTTGTCATGTCGGGTGTCTTTGGAAGGCTCATGATGTACTGAGCATCGTTGTTATGGTAATGTTATAGATTGTAATTGTACGTACATAGTTATGAGGCTGAAGATGTGTCCTCATGGCTTAAAACAAGCCCAGGAAAAAACTCTCCAGAAGCAGAAGGGTAGTTCACACCTCATCAGGGCATGTATAGGACAAACCCAGCCCAGCCTCACAGGAACAAAGGACAGTGGCCTAAGCAACAACAAAGGATCTGTTGGACTCTCCAGTGCGTCACCCCCCTTCCTTTCGTCAGTTTGGGACTTTGATGAGGTAATGCTCACCTGACCCTGAAGGGGGGGAGGGCAAAGCCAAGAGGGAAGAAAGGACATGATAAAAGGGAAAGACATTTGCCATGCATTTCCTCTCTCTTCCATCTCTATCTCCAGACATCACCACCAAGCAACAGAAGCGCTGATCAAAGGGGAGAGCCTGGTTGAAGGGCAACCAGCCAGCCTGTGGTGAGAAGTCTCTAAGTTGGTAAGGGCACTGGAAGTGTTAAGATCAGTTTAGAATGTGTTCTGCTTTTATTTCATTTGACCAAATCTGACTTGTTATGCTTTGACATATAATCACTTAAAATTTAGCTTTGTAGTTAATAAATCTGTTTGTTTATTATACCTAAAGCAGTGTGTTTGGTTTAAAGCGTGTCAGAAACCCCCCTTGGGATAGCAAGCCTGGTACATATCAATTTCTTTGTTAAATTGATGAACTCATATAAGCTTGCAGCATCCAGCAAGACGGAGGTTCCTAGGGTTGTGTCTAGGACCGGAGATATTGGCTAATGTCATTCGGTTGCACAATCCAAGAGGCAGCTTACATGACAGAGGCTGTGTGTGAACAGCCCAGGGGTGGGGGTTCTCACAGCAGAGCAGGGTAAGGCTGGCTCCCAGAGTCAAGGATTGGAGTGACCCAGCAGATCACCGGTCCAGATAACACCAGAGGGGAATGTCAGAGTGTGGTACAATACAGACTGAAGGGCACAGGAGTGAATCACCCAGTGCTACTCTAAAGGCCTCTCACAGAGAAAAGAATGGAGATGCTTAAGCACAGCTCAGACTATCCCTGACACAGGCATGATAATAGTTTGTAGTCACTGGGGTATCAGTCATGAATATTGATAGAAAGCAAATAAAAAGGGCCATGAGTATCATCACAAATGTTTATCTGAAAGCACATTGGCAAATACTTTTTGGTCACTATTTGCATTTGAGTGTATGCACATTAACCATGCAGGTTCATGTTATGAACCATTGCAGCAATACCTCATGTCCTCAGTAGAACTGTCCTACACACCATTGTATTCCCCTGTGGATACCTATCCTACAGTTCCCAGCACAGCTCCTAGAAGCCAATTTTGAAGGTTTGGGAGGACTATTTGAACCATTGGTGCTAGGGACATCTGTCCACACCGCTACTAAAATGGAGCAGGCTGAAATAGAACTGACTGTCTAAGCCTAATGGTGGCTGTCATGAATGTACAACATTTTGGAGCACCTTTGTGTGTCAATTGTTAGAGCAGTAAATTTCTCTTGTGTAGACAATAGATTTCTGTGGTTGTGACTGTCAGATCTTCTATAATAATTGAGGAAAATCTTAAAATATAGGAATTTTTAAACAGTAGGGACAGTTGAATTTTTATATGGCTTCAGGGATCTTAGTTTGTCCAGTCCTAAAACTCAAGGTCTGTCTAAACAGCACATTCCTTATGGCACTGTGTAGAGTAGTGGGTACACACACTAGCTCAAGTAGACATAGCAGTCTGGATGGTGAGGCCTGGCTTAGAGAGCAGAGTAAATAAAGGCTTGAAATCTGTGCATATATACCCATGTACATACCCACACAGTTCTTTATTTGCCCAAACAGTGCCTTCCCTATCTATACTGCTATTTTTAGCTGGGTTGTGTCCAGCTGCCTTTCCCCACCTCAGGAAAAGTCTCTGGCAGTGGGGGAAGGCTCTGGTAGGTGAGGCAGCAGGAAAAGGCTCTGGCAGTGAACAGGGGAGATGCTGAAGTCTTTCCCTGCTGCTTCCCCCCGACAAAGCCTTTCACTGAAACACATAGCTACACACTGCAATGTGGAAACAGCTTGTTTTCCACTGTGGTGTGCAGATACACACATCCTACATGCCAATGCCACTGGTGCACAGTGCAGACATAGTCTCAGAGACACAGGAGTTGCAAATTGCATATATCTTGTAACATAAGGAGTGTATTATAGCTATATAGATCAAAGTAAAAGGATTATAATATTTTTATCTGAAGTGCAAATTATTCATCTTAATGCTAACTATTTTAAAACTATTAAAGTTCAAATTCAGAGTGTTACATGGTTTTTGTGGCTATTTGATTGCAATTTTAAAAGTATGTATTGTTTGCTACCAGAATTTGTATAGAACATAGATATCACCATGATGAATCAGAACCAATGATTCATCTTGTCTAGTATCCTATCTCGGATAGTGGTCTGCTCCAGTTGCTTCAGAGAAAGTAACCCTGCAGTAGGAAGTTATGGGAAAACCTGCCCTTGGGAAAAGTTTCCTTCTAACTCCCAAAAGTTAGATGTTAGTTTATGTACTGAAGTTTGAGAATTTATATCCTTTCCAAAATTCTTTTGTGGTTTTTAAAAAATATATTTATTATTGTAATTCTAGATATTCTTGATATCTCATTATTGAATCCTGCTGAAGTCTGGGCCTCAAGAACATCTTGTGGCAATGAGTTCCACAGGGTATCAGTCCTTTATGTGGAAAAATATTTTCTGGTATTAGATTTGAAATTGCTACCTTTCAGTATCATTGAATGCCATTTTGTTCTTGTGTTATGAAAGGGTGGATAGAAGTTTCTTGTCTCTTTTTTTTTCTCTACATGCCATTCTTTATTTTGTATATTTTTATCATGTTCCCTCTTCTCTAAAATAAACAGTCCCAATTTTTCATATGACCGTTTTTCTATCTCTAATAATTCTCACTGCCTGTAATTTAACCCCCAGAATTAAATAGAAATAAACTGCACCAATAGAGTCCATTTTTTTCCAAACAATGTAGGGTAATGTTCAAAATCCAAACCATTGTACAAATACAGTAAATACTGCCATTTATCCAACCTCTTAAAACTATACATGTACAACGCCTCAGTTATATTTTGGTAAAGTCTCTATTAAACAACTCATCTTCAGGGTTTGGTTTTGTTTGTTTGTTTTTGTTGTGTTTTTAAGGTATTTTAAGGAAAAAAGAATTTCTAGCACCTGTAAAGAGCACTCATTATTATTTCTGCTTTAGGAAGGGGTCTGAATAAATAGAGCAGGGGTTGGCAACGTTCGGCATGTGGCTCACCAAGGTAAGCACCCTAGCGGGCCGGGCCAGTTTATTTACCTGCTGACGCGGCAGGGTCGGCCGATCGCGGCCCCCACTGGCCGTGGTTTGGCATCCCGGGCCAATGGGGGTGGCGGGAAGCTGCGGCCAGCATATCCCTCGCCCGCGCCACTTCCTGCCGCCCCCATTGGACCGGGACGGTGAACCGCGGCGAGTGGGGGCTGCGATCGGCCGAACCTGCCACGTCAGCAGGTAAATAAACTGGCCCGGCCTGCTAGGGTGCTTACCCTGGCGAGCCACGTGCCAAATGTTGCCGACCCCTGAAATAGAGCAAGACATTATCATTTTAGTGTTAAGAAAAAACTCTACAGTTATAAAATAATGTGTGCGTAGGCACTTCAGTTCTGATCCCTTTTGTAATGTCCATGTCTGATGTGTATTGATGTACAAAAAATTCAGTAGTCCCTTCCTTTGGGAGTATTTACTCTGTACTAACCCTCATATAGGAACTTTTCCCCCAGCATGTTCTTTGAGGGCTGGCCCTTTAAACTTGACAAAGGCAAGAGCTGCAGCCCTAAAATGGCTGTTTTGGCCCCAGCTACTGGTTGCTGCATCTAACTCCCTTCTGGCTGGTAAGAATTATTAACTTCTGTCATGGGGAACAGGCACACTCTCACACTGTGTGGTAGACAGAAGGCTGGAATATATTGACAATTAATAATACAAATAAGCAGCAATAATAACAGTTCTCTGTCTCCAGGGATGAGCTGAACAGATTCATGTAGACTTTAGCTAGCACCAAAGAATGGCTTGCTGGTAGTGTGGTTCCAGCTCAGGCTTGTCCTTCTGTCATTGTTTATCTAAATGGCTACCAAATGGGGGAAAAGGAGGAATGCACATGAAAAATGAACTGTGACTAATGAACTATTTGGTTATTAATGCTCAGCTCAAGGTATATTCCTGACTACTCTTCTGCTTTGCATTCAGTGGCTTCCTGTTCCCTCTAAATTTACAAGGAGTTATCTATTTCCTAGGAAATTCAGGGAACAGTCTAATTTCTGTGGGTTTCGTGAGATCACTACTCGTGGCTGTGCTGTGGGGGAGGGCAGGGAGGGTCTGTGGCTTATGACCTACCTACCCCCACTTCCTCCTTTCCAGGAATGACCACTTCTTTGCCAGCTGGCCCACTAGGTTGAGATACACCTCTCTGGTGCAAAGCAGTTGGGGCAAAACATCATGTGCCTGTATGTGCCATAAGGCTTTGTTTCTATCCTAAAGAATAGACAGCTGCCACAAACAGGTGGGCTGTGAGAAATTAGTCCCAGTGCACACTCAGGTCCAAAGGGCTCTTCAGTGGTTGTACTCGGGGGGAGGGATAGCTCAGTGGTTTGAGCATTGGCCTGCTAAACCCACAGTTGTGAGTTTAATCCTCAAGGGGGCCACTAGGGATCTGGGGCAAAATCAGTACTTGGTCCTGCTAGTGAAGGCAGGGGGCTGGACTCGATGACCTTTCAAGATCCCTTCCAGTTCTAGGCGATGGGATATCTTCATTACTCAGAGCTAGGAGAAAGCTGGAGGGTTGGCAGAAGAATGTGAAGAAGGGAACTGTGATGAGATGGGGCATGGACCACTTGTTTGGAGGAATAAAGTAGCCTTAGGTATCCAGAACTCAAATATTTGCCCTAGTATATTTTACTGAGGATAATTGTACTCATCTTAAGTTCTTCAAGGGTTAATGCTGATTTTCAAGATATTCATTACACTTGGACTTTAAAATGTGAATGGATTCTGACTTTGCTGCTGTTGGTTGGTACAATAATACAACACAACACAACACAGCTTGACAGTGGCTTGATCAAATTCATAATGCCTTCATCAGAAGTAAGGCTGACTCTTAAGTTTTGACAGATATTGAGCCACTCTGCAGGCTCCAGGAGCTGTGGGTCGATCC
This sequence comes from Malaclemys terrapin pileata, assembly GCF_027887155.1. Classification (NCBI taxonomy): domain Eukaryota; kingdom Metazoa; phylum Chordata; order Testudines; family Emydidae; genus Malaclemys; species Malaclemys terrapin. Next base: position 131,112,441 of record NC_071507.1, read on the forward strand.
ATGCTGCTTTGGACATCACAAGCACTAACAATCTTGTAAATAGATTGTCTGCAGTCTTCAAGCCACACAAACGCAATTCATGTCCTGGACATATTTGTGCTTTAAAATATCCAGTGAAAAATAATGGAAGGCCCTGATTCTGATTTCAATAGGACATGATCCAACTTTCAGTGAAAAGGCTCATAGATAGGGGCACAGGGCTGGGACTCGAGTGTCTTCATCTCAGCTTCACTCCTCATCTGCCCTTGTCACTCTTTTCTTCCCTACCCTGTTTCCCTCACTCCCCTTACATTTTTATCCACTTAGCATATCCCCTCCCTAGCAAATCCCCTCCCCTCAAAAACTGTGTAACTAACATGACACTTGCTGCCATCATATAATTCACTCTGCTTGTGTGTTATACCCCTTTTCCCATCCTGTATCTGTCTTGTCTACTTAGATTGTGAGCTCTTCAGGGCAGGGACTATCTACTAGTCTGTGCCTAGCACAATGGGGGCCTTATTCTTGGTTGACCATTAGTCACTACTGTAATAAACATATTAATAATAGGTTTAATTATCAACTACAAATGGGAATTGGACCATATCTTAAAAGTGATATAAATCAATAGTAGTGCCACTGGAATCAATGGAATTATACTAGTATTCAAGTCTTTGTGTTTTGTTTTGTTTTGTTTTTTTAAGTTTGAAGTATGTACTTTTTAAAACAAGATGCAGCACTAATTGAATTGCACAAAGAAATTAGATAAATATGAGAAATAAAAATATAATAGATAAAAGAAATGAAATAGAAATAAAAATGAGAAATAACCTTGAATTGCTCTAATCTAGCATGCAATGAAATATCTTTCAGCAACAATGATTCTGAAAGAAATTTTCTCCCTTTCTATGTTGAAAGATATTAGAGCAAGAAGCACATATAGGAAATAACAGAAAACTGGGTTCTGCCATTCACATGCCAATTCAGTTTCCAGCAGGCTGATGACTACATCCCCAAGCAGTCAGAAGTGGCATTAATTGGCACCTTGTTGGAAATCTCAACAGAGAAGCCAAGAATCAAATGGTCATGGAGACACACCTTTTTTTTTTTTTTTAAATTTTACTTAATCGTTGAGGTACATTGGTGGGACAGCATGGAATGTGAACTGCTGCTTCATATTGCTAAGATATAGGCTAGCTACTTTTACCATAACACAAACTGAGGAAAATAATAAAAACATACAGCATTGAGAAAATATTAGTGTAGGCTCCGAAATAATGTTCTTTGCTGAAGATCTTCTGATATAAAAAGCTTTGTTATACAGGGCTATTTGACAAGGGGTTAGTTCCACGACCTTCCTGAGAACAAGAAGGAAGAGCATTTCCTACCAGAGGTACAGCCAGAAAATACTGCTATCCTTTAAATTCTAACAGTTCCATACCTTTATAACTATGAAAACACATTGGTATATTGGAAATTAGATGTTCAGAAAGATAGCTAGGACCAAGTCTATTTACAGTTGTTCTAGTACTGTTTTGTGGATAAATAAAATATTTTACTTTTTTTTAGTGCCTGATCAGGTACCCTTCTTGATTAGTAGATTCGCTTAACGATTTTTGGATGGGAGAAAAATGTTAAGTCAGATGGAACTCACCAAAGCAAGTGTCAAAGGTTCTGCTGAGACTGCTTCTTTTCTGCTTACCAAAGGAGCATTTGGAATGCCAAGAAGAGAGAGCTAATATTCAGGAACTTATTCTCATACCAATATGTGGTGAATCTTATGCATAAATCTTCACTCAGTGATCTTATCTATGTTATACAATTTTCTCATGTTTGAACACTATTGTGAATAATCAAGTTAGATGACAATGTTGACCACAATTCAGTGGTCAGTGTACACTATGCTCTATAGTGCCCAATCATTTTCAAACTTGGAAAATAATGAGTGTAGATAAGGCCATTACCATGAGACTATATGGTCTTAAATAAATAAGATTATTAGTGATTACTTGTTGTTACAGTTGTTATATGCCTGCAAAAACAGCCTGGGGCCACGTGATATTCCAGGTACATGCTTGCAACTCCTGTGAAAATCCATTGGCACAATTTAGGATCTTATCTTGCACTACTGAAGTCAATAGAGATTTTACAATAGACATCTATGGAAGAAAGATTGAGTCTTAAGTAATTAAACTGGAATGTACAATGTGTCATAGACTATGTAACAAAGGGTTTCATTACAATTACCAGACATGTAATATTGAAGACTGGTTTAATAATACTTTTCCCATTTGACATTTAAGAATTTTAATTAAGGTGACAACAAACATAATTTCTATTGAGGCCCAGTAATGTTTTTTCATACAGGAGGAAACAAGTGATGCTTTCCTTTGCTCTAGTTTCCAAAACAAAGCAAACCAACCAACAAGAAAACCAATCCTCAGAAGCTAATAAGCTAAAAATGTTGGCTTTAATGAGCCAGTGTAATTATAGCTTTTTCTACTGATGATTAAATCAAACTGCTTAGAAGAAAGATCCCTGTGTGTGGCTTTTCTCAATAGCCACATTATAAAAACTAACCTTTTATATTTAGATGTAAATGCCAGAAATGTGTCAATACTATGGAGTATATTTTTCCTCTAAATACTGGCACAGCATTCCAATCAGTGTTAATAGGAATTACACATGTTCATCAAAAGACTATTCCCCCCCATGCCTCTTCATATATTTATGTCTTACCAGACAGACCAAAGCATCAATATGCCATGTTATTGCTTCCAGATTTTGCTAACAATATCCAATATATGGTTCAACTTATTCACTCCACTTTATGCTAAGACTGTATACTACTGAAGCAACATGAAAGAGAAGGCAGACCAGGCACACCTTATAAACTGCATCAGCTGAGATGTTCTTGCCCAGACAGGGAGGTTATGCAGCCTATGTAGACCAAACCATTAAGTTTTAAGGAGCTTATAAGTTCTATCAGGACATCTGAAATACATGACTTCTATCTTTCTGTATATCTTAGTTTTCCACAGCTCTCATCAGCATAATAACTAAACATTCTTCTAATCTGCTGGACCATTCAGGTGCAAAAGTGGTTGAAAACTCTACCTGTAAACTAGTTAACTTAGGAACACAAAGATCATCATACCACATCTGATCAGTTGCCCATTTTGTCTGATACCCTGTCTCCAATATGTCCACCCTACATTTAGTAGAAGGTACAAGAAACCTCACTAATGGGCAATTTTTTTTAAACAAACTGACCACAGAGAAAGCTTCTTCCTAATGTCTATAATTTAGAATGAGAATTTATATTCCCTATATTTTGTATTCTTGTTTTTTTCATATAGATTTTTAAAAATCTAAATAAATAATGGCCAAGACTTTCAGAGATAGATAGGCAGGCAGGGTACAATTTGCAAACATATTCAACATTGGCCTAACTCTACTCCCATTTAAGTCAATGGGAGTTTTATGCCAATGCTGAGTGATTTGGAAAATCTCATTTGTAAACACAACAGTTATGTGAGTGATTGTCCACAAAGATTCCACTCTTGTTGCGGATGCCCCCCCACCCGCAACCTTACAAGATGGATTCTTTTGGTCAGCAGTATCCATTCACCCTGGATGGCTTTGCTTACCTTCCCCACAAGGACATGAAGGGTGGAGTGGGCCCAGCCATCCCTCAGTTTCTTCTTGCCACCCGTGACAGCAAGACAGAACCCCAACAGTGTCCACCTGCTTCTCTGCACACTGTGCTGGATAGTTTTGTTATCCATTGGCAAGACAAATGCAGAAATAGTTTAATCAGGTTCTGCTTTTTACCCTTGAAGCCCTCCCTCCCTCCTCAACACCCCATGCCCATGTGATGAGACTAACAATGTCAAAAGCAAAATCTACAGGGTTAAAAACCTGCCCTTCCTGTGAAGCTTCAATGCTACTCAGTGATGGGCACTGTAAGTTCCTATTTTGTTTAGCAGAGGGATATATTCCTCAGCAATCTATTACATGTTGCTCCTTCTCTAAGCAGACTCAAAAAGCTAGAGAAGACCACTTAGAATTGTTTCTTTTGGAGTGCTCTAGACAAGCACCCTCCGACACCAAAAGGAGGGATACAAGTATAGCTCTGGAGTCTGTATGGGTAGTGAGATGTTCTAACTACCCACCTCCAAGCAAATAGATAACTGTCTGTTAGTCACCAAGAGTGGAATCCATGTGGACAATCACTTGAAGAAGAAAGAATGGTTACATATACTACAGTAACTGTGGTTCTTCAAGATGTTTTGTCCATATGAATTCCATGACCACCTGTCTTCCCCACTACTAAAGACTCCTACTCCTCTAGGATTCTGTAAAGGGAAGAAACTGAGGGACAGTTGGGCTTACTCTTCATTTTATGCCCTCAGCATATCTACTGCCCAAACACATCTCCAACAGACACTGCTGCACAAAAAAACATGATTTCATGCACGGGGGTTCATGTGCACTAAGAATGGAATCCATATGGACAGCACGCCTTGAAGAACTATAGTTACTGTAAGGTAGCTAACCTTTTTAGGCACCTAGTTTTTATTTTTTTAAATGATGGTTGAGCCAAGCACAAAGCAGCTACGCACCTTGAGAGAAAGTTCACATTTTGGGAGCACTGGGAGCCTGGCCATGGGTTAGGTGTATGACACAGTTTTTCAAACTGGGTGAGAAGGAGCAAAACACCGGCTCTTGACAGTTAAACTCATTGATGGTCAATGGGATGTAGATTCCTAATTGCATGTCACTTTTGTAAAATAGGACTTTTGCTCTGAAGTCACTTAGAAACCTTTGGAAATTTTACCCAATGCATCTGAGAATTTGTCTAGATCTCAGTGGGATTACTGCATGGATTTTACTTGTGTAAGGCTTTGAGAATTTTATTGCTTCAAGAGCAGTGGTAACAAGCTTCAGGGATGTTGGTGAACATTGCAAGAGGTAGCCATAACCTTGCTCAAAAATACAAAAACAATGCATTGTTTGCTGGATGAAAATCAGTAAGTAAAATGGTTAAACAATGATTATGTTCAAGCTTTTAACAGTGTATTACAAACAATGACACTTTTAAAATGGAAATGTTCTAGAGAGATACTGAAAGAGGGGATGTTTAAAAAACCTCAGGGTGTATGAGTAATTTGAGATTATTTTAGCAGGTTGGTAAATGAGGACATTTTAAAAACTGCTCCATGTTCTAATAATTCATTTTGAATTTTAGCCAAAGTTTAAAAGGATACTTAGACTCATCTAAGTGGTATCAAGCGGAGTGCCCCAGAGGTTGGTCCTGGGGCCGGTTTTGTTCCAGATCTTTATTAATGATCTGGACGATGAGATTAATTGCACCCTCACCAAGTTCGCAGATGACACTAAGCTGGGGGAGAGGTAGATACACTGGAAGGCTAGGCTCCAGAGTGACCTAGACAAATTGGAGGATTGGTTCAAAAGAAATCTGATGAGGTTGAGCAAAGACAAATGCAGAGTCCTGCACTTAGGAAGGAAGAATCCCATGCACCGCTACATGCTGGGGACCAACTGCCTAAGCAGCAGTTCTGTAGAAAAGGACCTGGGGATTACAGTGGACGAGAAGCTGGATATGAGTTAGCAGTGTGCCCTTGTTGCCAAGGCCAAAGGCATATTGGACTGTATTCGTAGGAGCGTTGCCAGCAGATCGAGGGAAGTGATTATTCCCCTCTATTCGGCCCCGGTGAGGCCACACTTGCATCCACTTTTGGTCCCCCCACTACAGAAGGGATGTGGACAAATTGGAGAGAGTCCAGTGGAGGGCAACGGAAATGATTAGGGGGTAGGGCACATGACTTACGAGGAAAGGCTGAGGGAACTGAGCTTGTTTAATCTGCAGAAGAGAAGAGTAAGGGGGGAATTTATAGCAGCCTTCCACTACCTGAAGGGGGGTTCCAAAGAGGATGGAGCTTGGCTGTTCTCAGTGGTGGTAGATGACAGAACAAGGAGCAATAGTTTCAAGTTGCAGTGAGGGAGCTCTAGGTTGGATATTAGGAAACACTATTTCACTAGGAGGGTGGTGAAGCACTGGAATGGGTTACCTAGGGAGGTGGTGGAATCTCCATCCTTGGAGATTTTTAAGGCCCGGCTTGACAAAGCCCTGGCTGGGATGATTTAGTTGGTGTTGGTCCTGCTTTGAGCAGGGGATTGGGCTAGATGACCCCCTGAGGTCTCTTCCAACCCTAATATTCTATGATTCTATGATGTGAGGGTTCATTTTGTGAGCTTAACTCGGTTAATTATGCTAAACCTAAGAGTAATACACCATCTAGATTTACAGACATTTAGCAAAATATGTCCTAAAGTTAGCCAAAAATATCAGACAATGGGATGCAATTGATTTAGTTGCATACAGCAATTCTTCCCTGGCTCTTCATTTCTGACTTCATTAATGTTACTCAATTATTTTTTCTTCCAAACAAATACAGAGAGCAAAATCCTTTAAAAGTTATCAGGCTGAACTGTGCTGGAGCGTAGGGGAAGGAATTCTCCTCCTAACAATGGAATACCTGCACACTCCATGACCAAATGGTACAGCCCAAGGATTCTAATAGCAGCCACAAACCACTTTGCTCACCCAACCAGGAGTTTTACATAGTGGATCTATATAGTAAATGGACATATTGGCCTTTTTACCAACCTTCTGCTGGCTTATTCACAGCCCCTCTTCACTAGTTCCTTTAATATCTAAATACTGCACATAACTACAGAGCACAAAACTCTCTCCTTTCTTCCAGGCAGTGAAGTATGATTGAGATTATTACTTATCCTTTATTATTATTGTGAGATTATTCCTTATTTATTCTAAGAACACTGATTCTAAGTTTTTATTAAAAAGGCATGGTTTAAGCTTGATTTCAAGGCATGGGCTAAGTCTGATCTCTTCTAGCAAGGAGTTCTACAGCCACATGGGTCACATGCGGCAGGATTGTAGACTTGTTATCTTTTTCATGTGAATATCTTGAGTCAGTAAAAGGTCTCCATTATAAAAGAGGACCCAAAATATTCTTTATTACAATATAAATATATAATAAATATACATTGAAGTAAAGCACTGGCATTACCACAGGAACCTCACAAACGATCATATTTTACAGATTCTTCATGTGAGGGCCAGAATCTCTTACAGGTTTGTGTTGGCTTGGCCAGTGCAGGCTCTGATGGAGGAGCCTCTAGAGATGTGTGATTGTGGTGCCATGAGTTGCTTGCAATCTGCGTGCAGGTCATAGAGGAGCATGATTCATAGTATCTCCTGTGCTGCCACCACAGGGAGGGCTAAAGCTGCCTTCTGCAGTGAAAACTTTGGTTTATTACCCTGTGGATACATTGCTGCTCACCTCATTGTCATGGGCCTTACTGATACAGGAAGCTTGATTTGAAACTTCCTGAACCTTCAGAGATGAAATTGTCCCAGAAACTTTAATGTTGGTGTGTTCTGATGTAGTGTATTGTGGCTCTGCCTAGATAATACTTTGCTGTTCACTCTCTTCATCTAAAATTTGGTATGTGTTTTTATCTCACCCTTCCCCCTACCCAGTATTGTACAATGATTTTTGCACCCCTTATAGTGCATACTTTGAGTTTAGAAACTGTAAAAGAAGTCATAGTATTGACTCAAGCCAAGTTAGAAAAAAGTATGTATATACCATCTATGTACACAGTACCCATACAGATCGGAAATCTGCAAATTGTAGGTTGCTTCTCTCACATACACTGGTGCACATCAGAAGTAACTTTATGGAATAGAGAGGAAAATCAGACCCAAGGGATCAAAATCACATACATGGGAACATTACATTTGGGCTTGTGACCGAATGGGGGAAGATATTGTAAACCCTGTCCAGGTTTTAGCAGGAACACTGTTAAAAATGTCTTCCTTAGTAGTGGAAAGATAAAATCTTGTTTTAAGTACAGAGATTATTGGGAAAACTTTCCATGAGAGAAGTGTGGTTCAGCCCAGCTAAGCATGATTCTTTGGCACCCTATATGGGAGTATGGCCTCTAAAGTCTATGGCTTACACAATTCAGGGCAATGGCATCTGTATTCCCCCCTTGGTCCACCAAGAGCACTCACTCTAGGATCCCAGTTCTTGAGCAATCACCTCTCTTGGGCAGAGATCCTAAGGCTCTCTCCCCGCAGACCTGGGTGTTAAGGCCACCCAACTCTCTAATTTACACTGTGATATGCCCAGCAAGAGAGACTGCCTACAAGGTCAGCATCTGCACTTTACTTTCTCTCCAGAGATTATACCCACTGTATTGCCCCCGGTTATAAATTACCACACAACTCTTTATAAGCAAGCACCATTTCCTGAAGGAGAAAGCATTGCTGAGAAATCATATTAAAAATCTACACACATGTTAAAAAGCTTACCACATGTCATCCTATCTCCATCCTCTGGCTCTAGTAAGTGTCAGTCCTTCAGAACACACGGCTGGGTTTTCCCCATGGTTACAAGTTCATAACTGTCTCAGATTCAGAACCAGAACCCAGGCTGGGCAGTTCAGTTAATTCTTTATGCAGTTCAGGCCCTTCATCTTGTCTCTAAGAACAGGTAATCAGCAGACTCCTCAGGCTGTAGCTTCAAAAGGCTGGGTTTTTGCATAATCAGAGGTGGTAAATTTGCATCCTCTCCATAGGTATTCCCCCAGCAAATCCACTTCACATATATTGTCCCAAAAGTCCATTCTTGTCTGGCACATTTTCAGTGTAGTCCTTTGAATTCCAAGACCTAATATCTGTTATACCTCCCCTCTGAGAGGTTACATACAATCTCAGCTGAAAATAACACATCAACCATTCATCTAATACACTGGACTCCAAATATTCTTAGATTTAATTCAATAAAGTCTTCCAGGGATATACAGAAAATTACCATATCTGTCAAAATTTGTATCTTATTTTCCTTATCAGAAAAATAAAATAGCTGAAAAATTCTTCTATCTGATGGCCTCAGACTTCGGCTGCATACAGCCATCTTAATTTAGAAACAGCAGGGAGTCTTTTGAACTGTTAGTTTAAATTAGAGCTGGTTGGCTATTATTAGTAAAATACATTAGTTGAGGAAAAATTTGCTATTCTTTGTTGAATAAATTATTTAGGAAATTATTGCTTTCAGTATTTAATCAGCTCTAGTTGGAAAATAACTATAGGATTTTTTTAATGTGTTTGTTTTGTTTTAATATGGCTAACTGTAAATGTATACAACTGGGAACAAAGAATATGGGCCATACTTACAGGATGGGGGACTCTATCCTGGGAAACAGTGACTCTGAAAAAGATTTGGGGGTCTTGGCGGAGAGTCAGCTGAATGTAATCTCCCAGTGTGACACTGTGGCCAAAAGAGCTAATGAGAACCTCGGATGCATAAACAAGGGAATCTCAAGTAGGAGCAGAGAGATTATTTTACTTCTGTTTTAGTCACTGTTGCTACCATTGCTGGAACACTGTTTACAGTTCTGGTGCCCACAATTCAAGAAGGATGTTGATAAATTGGAGAGGGTGCAGAGAAGAGCCACAAGAATGATAAAAGAATTAGATAACATGCCTTATAGTGATAGACTCAAAGAGGTCAAGATTAACAAAGAGAAGGTTAAAGGGTGGCTTGACAACAGTCAAAGAACCTCCATGGGAAACAAATATTTAATAATGGACTCATCAATCTAGCAGAGAAAGGTATAACATGATCCAGTGGTTGGAAGTTAAAGCTAGGCAAATTCAGACTGAAATAAGAAGTAAATTTTTAATAGTGAAGGTAATTAACCACTGGAACAACTTGTCAAGGTCATGGTGGATTCTCCATCACTGACAATTTTAAAATCAAGATTGGATGTTTTTCTAAAACATATGCCTAGGAATTGTTTTGTGGAAATTCTATGGACTATGTTATATAGAAGATGTGACTAGATGATTACAACAGTCCCTTCTGGCCTTGGAATCTATGAATCTATGAATTTCACATTACTACTGTATCCTGTGATAAATAAAATAACTATTTCATAGTAATTAATGTCCCCATAATCTAGAAAACACTAGTTATCATAATAGTGCACACAGTTACAATTAAATTAGTTACTTCATATCAGTCTCACAGTACATAACTGTTTTCATACTGAAATTCATTCTCATTAAGATTCTAGCTTTCAGCCATAAATGTGACTAGCCTGTATTTGAGAAGGGTTTCTTACTTAATTTAATTTCCAGTCTTAAATTTTGCCAGGAATTCCTTAGAAAGTTCCTACATAATCTTAATTGTAACGTGTGGGTTTTTTTCTTTAGAAAGGTTTTCCAGGAAAAAAAGTGTAAATCAGCTCAAAAGACCCACTGTACGCTATAATATATACACAAAGATTTGTCTGTACAATATGATCTAACTTTTTTATTCATAACATAAGCTACTATAGCCTAAAAAAGTTAGATATCTCTTATGTCACACCCAGATACTACACTTATTTTGCCTTGGATTGACTACTAAGTTACATGTCTGAAGACTTCTAATTTTTAGATGGCCTGAAATAAAGTTTTATCATTTAAGTTTTATCACATACTAAAAGTAATCCGTGTACTTCCCCTGTCAGAGCCTTCTTGCACAGTCTAAGTGAAACCAGGTATTGATTTTAACATTTCATCTGAAATTGCACAACTGAAAATGGCCTTGCTCATATACTGTACATGTGAACTAGTGACCTCATTGATTCCTGCCTGACATTTGAGATCTCTGTGCACACTGCTCTGTTAATCTTCCAAAACCTCTCTTAAAATAAAAGCACCATCTTCTTGGGAATTATGCGCATCCCTTTCCCATCAATCCAGTTGCAAGAAAGGTAAGGTGATCCCAACACCACATGAAAATATGGCATTAAGACTTTACTGCAAATCCCCTTGCATTCATAACCTCATTCATCACAATCCATTGAAAATTCATAAACATCTCAGAACTTTCCTTTCCTGATGTATACCTATTTAGGGACACACGGGATTCTGCTTCACATACAATTTAGGGATTCTGCTTCACATACATATTTTCTAGGGTCTACTGAAGTTTCTGTGGATCTCTGTAATTCCTGCCATTTCTATGTTCATCAACTCCAGACAAGAAAAGATAGATCCCAAGAAAAACCTAGAGAATGAATCTTCCAAGAGCTTTTCTTTCTTTCTTTCTTTCTTTCTTTCTTTCTTTCTTTCTTTCTTTCTTTCTTTCTTTCTTTCTTTCTTTCTTTCTTTCTTTCTTTTTCTTCTATGAATGAAGTGCAAATAATGTTGTGTTTTAAAACTCCAGTCTCTCAGCTTGTATGTGATGTGGTTCCAAAAGACACCTCATGCTCATGCCCTTGCCTAACTAGGTCAAATATCCCAATATTCACTGTTAAGACATTTGACTGCATGGAACATCTGTCAAGCTTAGGGCTGGTGATCTTGAGGGTACTGGCTTCTCTATTTCTGTCTGAAGCTTTCAATAACCAAACTGTTGCAGGAATAGCTAGCTGAGAGGGGACATCCCCTGTGAAGCTGGGTGCTTCTGTTTGGCAAATCTCTCTCGACAAGAGGCAAAATGGAGTTCTCTCCCCTATTAAGCAATGAGTAACTAAGTTTCTTTCTGCTGCAGGAAGCAGACAGCCAGTAGCAAGCCCCCTTTCCCCAAACACTGTGCCTGTCCATGTTCAGTCACGTGTCTGGGTAGTCTCAGCCATGTGCAGACTGTTGGGGCCTGCAGTTAGTTGCCCAGGAATGACAGTCAGGGCTCTGTCCTGGTAACTCCTCCTCTATCCCAGCTGCCATGGTTGGTTGGAGTCTCTCATAGAGGCTAAAACAGGTGGTTTCAGTTTCTGCGGCCTATCTGAAGCTATCTGTGTGAGCTGCTTCTCTCATGCCCCCAACAGGGCAGGAGGACTACACCTATGCAAAGAATGTAATCCTCTATTGCAGGGATCGGCAACCTTTGGCATGTGGCCCACCAGGGTAAGCACCCTGGCGGGCCAGGCCACTTTGTTTACCTTCCACATCCTCAGGTTCAGCCGATCGCGGCTCCCACTGGCCGCAGTTCACCATCCCAGGCCAATGGGGGCTGCAGGAAGCGGCGCAGGCCGAGGGATGTGCTGGCCACCACTTCCCGATTCCTGTTCTATTGAATTTTATAGGTGTTTAGAGAAACTTTTGTAGAAATCTATTTAGTTTGCATAGAAACTTCACATTTTAATCCCTATATAGTTATAGATAACCTTCCCATCCAGAAGAATAGCAGAGAATGGGACACATTCACTTTAATTGACAGAATTTTTCTTAGGGAACCATTTTTAGAAATCTGGAGGTTTTCACTTCTATAGTATCATCTCCTTTGCTAGACCCACAATCTCCACAAAGCACCCACACCTAGTAGGGTTTTTTTCTTTGCCTTTTGAACAAATACAATTCTAGTATTTCCAATGTGATTGCTAAACTGCATGCCTCTGTATACATGGTCGAGCTATTTGTTTTACAACCTGCATTATAATTATCAAAGAAGGGAGTCTCAATTAACTTAGTTCTGCAAAATACAGCCAGGTAGTTCTTTTAATGTTAAGGTCCAATGATCTTGTTCATTTGGATTCATTTCTCAGAGCACCTACGTTTTGTGTGCCTGCTGTCATCCATTGTATTTCTAAAGTGAGATTTATCCGTACTTCACTGTGGAAAAAGTGCAGTTGCATACCAAAACAATATCAGGCATAGCAATTCTAGCCTTAGCTATATGAAAACAAATTGAAGTTGTTAAACAGAGTCTTATACAAGATCAGAGCTAAAGAAGAGTTGCAGGTTTTCCATCTTTATTGTATGTTATGTGTTACAGGCAATGCAGTAGTTTAAAAAAGGTCTCCAACTTTCTGTAATGACTTGCAAGTACTCATTGTAAGTCAATTGCCTCATCGCTGGGTTAAATTTAATGGAAATAACTGTTTCTGTACATGATTTTTTTTCTTTGTTGTTAAAGCAAACCTTTACAGTGCAGGATTGCATGGATAATGGTCTTGCCACATTGCGGTAGTCAGATAGTTGCAAGGATTGCAGTGAATCAGGGCCTCTGCACTAGAGAATATTGTGGAGGAAAATATGCTTGGTGTACTCAGGCAGCTCACACCATGTTAATGTTGCACTGTTTTTATATTATAGTAGAAATAGCAAATACATTTATGTATAAGATGAGGGACATTCAATGGTAAAACATGAGAGTTCATTATGAAACACAGAAATCATTTTTCCACACAAGTACATGAGATGGATAACTAGCAGGAGGATAGTAATAGAACCACTACGTATCATTGTTAAAAGCTGCTAGGGTCTCTCAAAATGGTGTTGTCCAACTGATGAACACAGACAAAAGAAAGATACCTGCATTAATTCTGAACCAAGGAGACATTTGCATCTTCTGTTATTTAAGATGCTAAATTATAGCATCACAGTTAAGGTTGATTCAGACAGTCATCAAACCATATGGCGTTCCTTACAACAATGACCCAGCAAGTGTTTGTGAGAAATACTTGAACAGTACAGCCTGTGCCGTGCCTATTGATGTGAATAAATGCCTGGCTTCATTTACCAGTGCTGTCATTCACACTACGTTAAATTCACTTATGATAAAATTTGTTTTCTACTACATTTGTCAAACTTGTTTAAGGACTCCTTACCTCTTTATTTTTAAATACTGTCAAAGCCTCCTTAGTTTAGGAAGTAATAATTTAGATTTTAACCTGTACATGTGAATTTTCCATGACAATTATGAGAAATTGGCAAACCAATTCAGATAAACCTAAAAAATATTATCAGAAACTTTTGTCATTTTTTCTTTGTTTAGGAAAAGTTTAGTCTCCATTTCCAAGACAGAGATGAAGCAGGTGTCACTAAAATTACTCATTTCCACCATCTCTGCCAATAAGGCCCCCCACAAGCCTATGCTCTCTGCACTTAACATTTGGAGAGATCACATTATGGGAAAAGTTTCTGCTGAGCCCTCGCTTGTGTTCAACTCAGTACTCTTGTGATCTGGGGTACAGAAACCACTCTGGTGTGAATAGATAGTGCACAATGCACTTGATCTGAATGAAGTATCTGCATAGTCTAATGGAGCCTTCTGGAGGTGTTATACTCTAGTACTGTCATTGCAACTGGGAAGATCCAAGAAAAGAAGCTCTCAGAAGAGAGAGAAGATTTCCTAGTGTCTTCCTCTCCCCACCTACCCCTCCAGATACTTGGAGGATGGGAGGAAACCTTTAGATCACTCAATGAAGTCAGAAAAGACCAATGAAGTCAGAGAAGACCAATCAGGGGAGGAAGCCACAGGCATCCCCCAACCAAATAGCCTATACTGATGGTTGGAGGTGTCTAGGGTGAGAGCAACAGACTTTGGGGAGAGAATCAAGTCTGTCTGGATAATTCTGGTAAATTTTAGGATGTGTATCTCAACCTTTTGAAATTTACCCATCACTATAAACCAGATGTTTTACAAATGCCACCCACTTGCCTCAATGGGTGGGGCTAGCAGCAAAAGAAGGAGACAGTCACTAAGGGACATTAGGTAGGTCCTGCCCTGGGGAGTCTCTGGCACACAATGGCCAGCTGTGCGTGGGGGGGAACACAAACTGATTGGCCAGCATTCCCCAGCTACCAGGATTTAACCTGGTGTGGGAGCCATGCAGAGCCTTTTTTGTCTCTATTCCAGCATCTGAACTCTACCCATACTGAACTAGGAATGGGAATGCTGCCTGACAGATGCTGCAGGTTAGCTGATCCTGGGGTGCTGGAACAATTTGTATAGTGGGGGTATTGAGAACCATTGAACCAAACTGTACACCCTATATATGATGGAAACCACTTTACTCCTGGGGGAATTCTGTGCCAAAAATAAAAAATTCTGCGCCAAAAAATAAAAATTCTGTGCCTAATATTTTAAAATTCTGCAAAATTCTGCATATTTTATTTGTCAAAATAACACAGTATAATCACTCTCGTTTCAATTATTTCTGTAATTTATTTAAACTACAATATAATGGAAGAAGAAAGGGAGTGGGGAGCACTGGAGGAAATCCCCTTGCCTAATAGTAATAGAGCTAGGTTTGACCCTTATTTATTGTTATTAGTCAACAAATATATGCAGCCATATGCTCACTGTTACATCAAAAGCAACTGAAGAGTGCAAGTGAGGGGTGGGGAATCTAACTCACAATTTATATTGGCTACTGAACAGCTCCAGAAAGGTCAGTAACAAACAGGTCATGGAGCACATTTTGATAGGAAATTTTTTCAGTCCAAAAATTTAATCACTAAAGCACCATAAGCATTAATAAGGCCATACTGTCCTTCACAGCACTCCTTCACAAGAACCTGTCCCATGCCTACCTCAATAGAAACACCCTGAAGCCCAGCTCCTCCATGCCGAGCATGCTGCAATAGCAAGTGAGAGGGACAGAGTGTCTCTCTGTCTCACACACCTGCACAACTGCCCTCCCCTCCCCCCCCCAGATGGTGATTTATGTTTTTACCCGCTGCTCTGGGCGCCCAAACCAACCTTCCTGTGCTGATGGGGAGGGACGTGTGACCACTCTTGTCCCTTCCCTTTGCTTTCCTGTCAGAAGTCATTTTTCTGCAGGCATGTAAAATAAATCTGCATGGGACATGAATTCTGCACACATGCAGTGATGCAGAATTCCACCAGAAGTACTACTGCAAGCCAGGGGTATGGCAGCATCCCCAGCACCCCTACTTCCAGTACCTATGAGCTGATCACCCATTTGAAGTTCAGGAAGGAATTTTTTTTCCAATGGGCCAATTGGCAGAGGACCAGAGAGTTTTTTGCCTTCCTCTCAGCACCTTCAAGCCACAGTCAGTTAGGTAGGAATGTGCTTAGTGCCTAACTGAGATACTTGGGGTGAGTCAGTTATTTATTGCAACTTGCATTCAGTTTCCAGTGTGGTTAAAATAAAATGAAAAGTTCCCAGAGGTAAAAAACCTGGGATTTTGGTGATGGGTCTTGAGCTCATATGATAGGGCCTTCACAGGCCAAGCCAGACCTCGTGGCCCTTGCAGGCAAAGGTCCCCACCCCTCTGCACCCTTTGTTCCCCTTGTGGGATGGGGAGGAGGGTGCTAGGACTCAGAAATAGCTAAGTCCGGGTGTGGGGGGTAGGCTGAGTAAAGCCTACCCTGAGTTCTGGGTTATATGTAACTCCCACACTGAAAACAATTAAATGTCTGGTATAGGAGGGTATGGGTGATGGGCAGGTAGCGCCCCTCACCTGTGTGAAAGTTTAATCAAGTTGAAGCCTGCGGCTCAAAATCCATCCATTTTTCTGTCCTCATTTTGCTGCTTTATCCGCATCAACTTCTTATTTGCTCTCTTTCTTTGCAGTAATATTTTTTTCATGATCCTATCTTATTTATTGTTTTATCATGATATTAATTTAGAAGTACATTTACGTTTGTTTTTCCTTTAAAAAAAACTGAAACAAACCTATCAATAGATTATTGGAAGGCAGTCTATGACAAATCACAGAATTGTATCAGTCTAAGAACAATTAGGAATGATCCTGTGAAGACCCTAGAACAGTTCTGGAGCAGGGCATTCTAATAAATAGCAGCCCAATAACTTTTAAGTAAGGCATGAAGACAAGACATCTCCAGGAGTGTACACTCCAGGAGTGTACCTTTTTCATAACAGTACTATTTTATGCTCCCCATATGCTGCAACAGATCAGATTGGAAGATAATCAGGAAGTTACACTAGATGATCATAATGGTCCCTTATGGCCTGAAAAACTATGACCTTATTTAAAATCTAATACCAATTTAAAAGGATATTTAATCAACTGAATTGTTGGAAAGTTCTTTATATGAAATATCCACCTTGCTGCTGTGTTCAGTTAAAGCGCTGAAGCTCTGTGAAATGTTGCAATGTTAAAATGATGATTCTCTACATAGGAGCCATCAGTGATAATGTACATATCGGCAGATCACAATAGAGAGTGATAAATATATGATATATCATCAAATATCTGATATACAATAAGAGTCATAATTGCATCAGTGTTATTCATATTATTATACTGTACTTAACACTAGATAGAACTTGATGGTGTGTGCAAAACATTGACTCATTAAAAAAGATTTTGGGGTTTAATGAAACTTTCAAGTATCATAAAATATATTTTGCCTTAAATTATTGTCTTCAAATGGAAATCTCATTTAAAAGCAAACAAAAAATCCTCATATTCATACTAAATGGAAGCTTTCAGCCAGTTTCTGCCATCCTTACTGATGTTGAATGTTGTCCTGCTTCTCAAGCAGCCCCATTGAAATTGGGGGGCAACTAGTGAAGTGTTACTCAGCATGAGTGAAGGAATCAGCATCTCGCCATTGGAAAGGAAACAATAAAGATTCTTATTTGAAAGTAATTTCTTACCTTGCATTTAGAATCACTCAGGGAATAATATTAAAAACATGAACGCACATTTTGCTAGAGCTAGAGAATTTTGTAGATTTGAGTTCTCCGCCAAATCTAGAACCCACCATTTTTAATTATATGTTAGATCTGGTAATATTAATACTCTCAACTCTAACTGTACTTTGTGTAGCTCATGAAACATACAACTGCTTTGACATCATTATGGTCTCTGCTTAGAGAAGTGATGCCTCGTGTCATGCAATTTTTCATCCTGATGGTGACATGCATAAGAAAAACAAAAAATATATAAATAGGAATAGCAACAACATTTGTAACAATGTGTTACTGCTGGGAAGACCTGAATTCAATGACAACCTTTGAAATTCACTTACTGTCATGATTTATGTTCTCCATCAGCATCAACCAACTTAGCACGAACATGATATACCCCAGATATGACACTACCTGCTGAGGAAGAATAAGACAAACAGCATTACCATTATCAGTCTTTGTTGTACATTACAATTAAGTTACAAAACTGCACAGGTGTCTGCTTCAATGAGAATTCCACTTGGACAGAGTGTTTATATCTATCATAGATCTTTGTACAGGGTGGACAGAAATATTTAGATGCAAACCTAGACGCCAGTTTGATTCAGAAAGGAGATCTTCCATCCCCATAATTTTTTTCTCAACATGGCTAGGAAGAAACCAAGTGTCACCCTCATGTAAAAGCACTGTCCTTTAAGAACACAGTGGAGGATCGTGAATAATCATGCAATGTGAGAATTTCACAGGATTTTCTGAGCTCTGCAATGTCAGATGCTTAACTCTATGGAAAAATAGCTAAATAACTAGCTGGATAGAAAACCCATATTTGTCTGTTATATACAATTGTTATATTGACAAGTACAAGTGCTTTGAACATCTTGCCCAGGATATGGTAATATCTTTGAATAAATGAGCTATCCCTTTTCTGATGTCTTTAAGAGTTGCCTGCCAGAGGCTGAGGACGCTCTATGGTGCTCCCCATATCATAGGAGCAAGTTGACATAAAGGGCTAGAGAAGCATAAAGGACACATGGTTGCTCTAACTTGTACCATCTAGAAAGGTCCATAGGATTTGTTGAGTGTGTAGCACTCCATCCCATGGAACATCCCCAGCTGGCTGAGACATGCCCTTTGAACCAGGAACCCCTTCAGCAGTGGGGGAAACTGCAGATACTCCCTGGAAGTCACATTTTTCACCTTTCTGGCAGTACAAAATGAATTTAGCAAGGTTCAGGATTTGGCCCATAAATCTCTAAATCACAAACCTAGGACCTAAACCTGTAGGGAGTGGGAGATGCTGGTAGCTAGTAGGAGCCACTCTGCACCTCAGAGTTTCAGGTCTTTGTAGCATAAAACGAATAACCCACCAATTCCATTATGCTTGTGTCAATGGGCCTGAAGAGTCAGACAGACCTCCTCATTAGAATAGGACTTCAGAAGCAAATAAATAGGATGAAAGTTCAAATTCCAAAAGTAAAAACTATCACTTAAAAGTGTTGTTTGATCTTCCTATTTCTGTCAGTAGTTGAACACAGATTTGTGTCATTATTTTTTATGTTTCAGCTGTCACACTACGATCTTACCTTAAGAAAGAAAAAGACAGTTTGATTTATTGACAGTTAATTAGCAGCCTAAGGAATGCAGAAGCTTAGGGAATATTTAAAATGTCAGTGTGAACTATCAAGGGAGAAAATCTTGTTAAAATGCATAGAATTCCTGCCCTGAAAGTTGAATATTCCTGCGGGATTTTTAAATTCTGTTGTTCTTTAAATGTCTATTATATTGTTATGCTGATGTTGCTATTATGTGAAGTGATGAGTTTTTTATATCTGCTCAAATAACACATGGAAATAATACAGAGAAGAGGAAATTCACTAAACAAGACGCTGTAACTGCTACCTCATTAATAAGTAAACAAAATGGGGCTTGCCAGCTTGAGTTATTTTCTGGGAATTCAATAAAATACATCTGTAATGTTATGTTTTTTCAGTGTTTTTCATTCTCATAAGGTCTTCAATCAAACAGTGTCTTTTTTCATCAAGTTCAGCCATTTGTGGAGGTCCTGAACAATGCCCCATACTACTTTTTCCCTAATGCAGGGCGTTGTAATATATAGGTAGGGGTTAAATGGAATGCTTAAGTCTTACGGAATATGCTGCTCCTCACACCATGACACATGTGCCTGGGGCCTAATCCATTGCCCACTGAAAGTTAATAGAAGAATGTCTGTTGCTTTCAGTGGGCATTGGATCAGGTCTAGGTTAAATTACAGTAGCATGGTGGAGGGGGAGCTTTAGTGTGGGCTGTGGAGGATCAGGGTATGCCTGCTGGGTTCTTCTGGCTCTACAAGCCTAAAAGCTGGAATAGAGATTGCAGTGACTGTATAAAAGCCTCATGGCATACCTGCACTTTGGGAGATGAATAGTCTTTCCTCACCCATGTTTATTCCCCTTCAACATGTCAAATTACTCAGGTTTTCTGCTGTGTGGGGTGAATTTCTCATAAAAAAATTCAGACACACGTGAAGTTTTAAATATAAGGAACTCCAAGACATTAAAAGCCATTTATTTATTTCTTTGTATCTATCATCCTCTCATCTCAAATTCCATAATCCTTAAAGCTGACTTCTAATTTCCTGTAACATTTCTCTTATGCCTGTTTAATCTGCACCTGCTGCTAATGCTCTCCCTTTGGCATGGACTAGATACAGGATGCCAGTCTTATGTCAATTGGCATGAAAGGCTCCCAATGCAGCTTAATTTGTCATCCAGAGAGATAATTAGATTTAACTGTGGGATGCTTACTATCTTTGTAACTGCACTACTGGCTGAGAGCTCGCGTGCTAAAGGTACGTAGAGGTTAATTTCACTGGAGAGGTGTCTCCACCATTGAAAAGGAATGTAGAAACAGGGAAGCTGCCTCCTACAAAGGGTAAAACTCATCTGTGCATCTCTTTTGGTTCTGTGTCTTGGTTTCTATAAAATGCAAAATGAAAAAGAGAAATTTATTAGTTCAGACCCTCAGCTAGTATGAATCAGAGTAACTCGGGATACCGCACTGGAGCTACACTGATTTACACCAACTGATGTTCTGATTCTTTATTTATAAACATATGTATTGGGGTGTTTGCTGAGTGCAGGGTCACCAGCTATTATAAACTTTCTGTAAGTTTAATTGATCTACTTAACAAGAAGATTCCTTGGATATTGAAGTAATCGTATCAAAGGGACTTTTTCGAGATGCACATCTTTTGTGTATCTGTATATCTCTGTTTTGCTTTTACTGATAAGAGTCTGCCTTTACTCAAAGTGAACTGAAAAGCAGCCAGCTTGAAACTGACAGGAAAATTGGCATGTTTACAATAATCTAAATACTTTTTGAAGTTTAGGTTGAACTAGATCTATCAAAGAAAGTCCTATCATTTGGCTACCTCCTCCCCCTCCCCGCTGTGGGTTTTGGATGCTTGGGTATTTCAGTGACTGTCAGGAGTGCCTGCCATATGCAAAATTTAGAATAGTTTCGTTTTGATTGAACTAGTGATATCAAAGAGAGTCCTTAAGAAGCTTTCTCACTGTGTGTCTGTGGTTTGCTTTCTGTGTAGAAAATAGAATTAATTAATTAATGCCAATTATAATACATGTTGCAATCAGATTTATATGAAATTAGTTCAACATGATTAACGTTAGGGCAATAACTACCCAGAGGAATTAAGGATGATTTTTAATTTCTCATGAAGTGTCACTGGCATAAAAAATACTAACATTATTAATAAAATGGCTTTCATGCTGTCCTTTTCCTGATTTTGCTGAAAATGCCAGTGAAGAGTTAAAAAAGGATAAGTGGTGATAAGGAGTCAGGCAGGGTGAGTGAAATGCTACAACTGTAGCTAAAGCCATAGTACCAATGCACATAAATGCATATTGTGGCAAACTTTTCATGAGGAACCACATCACTTTCCCTGGAATGCTGTCAGTCACACCCAGAGTAAGAGAAATTCTGCCATTACATGATGTGGGGTTTACTCTAACTAATGGTTTACTCTAACAATGTGTTCATAGTAATAGAGAAGATCTTATAACATAAGAATGGCCATACTGGGTCAGACCAAAGGTCCATCTAGCTCAGTATCCTATCTTCCAACAGTGGCCAATGCCAAGAGCCCCGGAGGGAATGAACAGAAAAGGTAATCATCAGTGATCCATACCATGTTCCCCATTCCCAGCCTCTGGCAAGCAGAGCTAGGGACACCATTCCCGCCCATCCTAGCTAATAGACATGGGTGGACCTATCCTCCATGAATTTATCTCGTTCTTTTTTTAACCTTGTTATAGACTTGGCCTTCACAACATCCTCTGGCAAATAGTTCCACAGATTGACTGTGCGTTGTGTGAAGAAATACTTCCTTTTGTTTGTTTCAAGCCTGCTGCCTATTCATTTCATTTGGTGGCCCCTAGTTCTTGTTTTATGATGAGTAAATAACACTTTCTTATTTACTTTCTCCACACCAGTCATGATTTTATAGACCTCTGTCATATCCCCCCTTATCATCTGCTTTCCAAGCTGAAAAGTCCCAATCTTATTAATCTCTCCTCATATGGAAGCTGTTCCATACCCCTAATAATTTTTGTTGCCCTTTTCTGAACCGTTTTTATATCTTTTTTGAGATGGGGCGACCACATCTGCATGCAGTATTCAAGATCCGGGCATACCATGGACTTATATAGAGGCAATATGATATTTTCTGTCTTATTACCTGTCCCTTTTTTAATTGTTCCCAACATTCTGTTCGCTTTTTTGACTGCTGCTGCACATTGAGTGGATGTTTCCAGAGAACTATCCACAATGACTCCAAGATCTGTCTCTTGAGTGGTAACAGCTAATTTACCTCCATTTTATATGTATAGTTGGGATTATGTTTCCCAATGTGCATTACTTTTCATTTATCAACATTGAATTTCATCTGCCATTTTGTTTCACAGTCATTTAGTTTTGTGAGATCCCTTTGTAGCTCTTCGCAGTCTGCTTTGGACTTAACTATCTAGAGTAGTTTTGTATCATCTGCCAATTTTGACACCTCACTGTTTACCCTTTTTTCCAGATCATTTATGAATATGTTGAATAATACTGGTCCCAGTACAGACCCCTGGGGGGACACACCACTATTTACCTCTCTCCATTCTGAAAACTGACCATTTATACCTACCCTTTGTTTCCTATCTTTTAACCACTTACCAATTCATGAGAGCACCTTCCCTCTTATCCCATGGCAGCTTACTTTGTGTAAGAGGCTTTGGTGAGGGACCTTGTCAAAGGCTTTCTGAAAATCTAAGTACACTATATCCACTGGATCCCCTGTGTTCACATGATTTTTGACCCCCTCAAAGAATTCTAGTAGATTAGTGAGGCATGATTTCCCTTTACAAAAACTACATTGACTCTTCCCGAACAAATCATGTCAGATAATTATGTTCTTTCAAACAGTTTGTCCGGTACTGAAGTCATGCTTACTGGCCTGTAATTGCCGGCATCACCTTTGGAGCCCTTTTTAAAAATTGGCGTCACATTAGCTATCCTCCAGTCATTTGGTACAGAAGCTGATTTAAATGATAGATTACAAACCACAGTTAGTAGTTCAGTAGTGCTTACTGTGGCCGCATTTCCAGTTACCAGATTGGTAACCAACCCATTCTTTTGCTCTTAAACTATACACGTATCTTGTTATAGACCATTGCACTGTGTTAGTAAAAATGCTATTACATTCTTTTTGTACTATTACATGTTACGATCTGTGCTGTACACTCACATCATCTTCCCTATTCCCTGTATGGTGAATTTGTGCTTTCTGCATTATTGTCCAGTCCATAGTTAGCCCATAGTCTAGAAAAAAATAGTTTTCTCTTATACTCCTTTTCAGATGTCGAACTATGCCTGGGCAGGGCGAAATCAGGAGAAACAGTGGTGGAGTTCCATAGCAAACCTGACATGCAAATCAGTCATCTGACCTGGATACAGGAGCTAAAAACTAATAAATCTAGAAGCTGGTTCCTTCTGTGGTTTCCTTCAGGATAGCTAGTACTTATCTGTATCCACAGTTTTATCTGGTAAAGCAAATGATTAGAGATCTTGGGGCCAAAACAATCTCACCCTATTCTCAAACTTTAACTGGGTAAGAAGCCCAGCTCACTGGTGTGGAGCCAGGAGTGGAGTGTTAGTGCCTAATGGACCACTTCTGGTAAGCAGAACTGCTGCTTCTAGATGAACTGAATGCTGGGTTAAATGGCGTGATGCTGATGTAAGCAAGATGGTAGCCATGAAAGTTGGAATCCACTAAGGCGTGTTTTAGAGTAGCAGCCATGTTAGTCTGTATCCGCAAAAAGAACAGGAATACTTGTGGCACCTTAGAGACTAACAAATTTATTAGAGCATAAGCTTTCGTGGGAAGTGGGCAGTAGCCCACTAAAGCTTATGCTCTAATAAATTTGTTAGTCTCTAAGGTGCCACAAGTACTCCTGTTCTTTTTACTAAAGAGTGTGTAACCACACATCTGCTGAATCAGCTAGCCTTGAAAATTGATATATTTTTTTAGTCAGTCTAGCTTATCGCAATGGCCCCTTCTGACCTTGGAATCTAAAAGTGTGAAAATAATATTAATAACGAGATATAGGAGATGGAGGACAGTTCCTTTTCCTTGACTGCCACTTTACAATACAATCGTTATTCTGAAACCTCCAGTCTGGTTAGCTAAGAAATAACTAAACATGAAACAACATCACAAAGTTTTTGTTAATTTGAATGAAAAAGCTGACAGTGTCTCAAACTTTGTTTTCCCTGTTTGCCTAGTTGCCTAATACTCAGTTACTGCCCTTCTAACTTGCCTTTTAACTCCCCTCACACATGCTCTACTGGATCTAGCCAGGCCACCAGTTACATAGAGTGTAATTTACATGTTCAGCAGTACCACGTAGAGTCTACATGCTTTTGTGAAGCATTTGTAATACTATTGTATAACAGAGGATATGCAAAAATAAGTTGCATTTTGTAAATAGTGAAGCAGAGAGAGCTTAGGAAAATTCACTTAGTAAATGCTGGATTTTTCTCCCTCCCTTCCTCCTTCCTGTTTTCTAAGCTCTGCATCTTGATTAATCCTTAAAGTCAGCAGATATTTCCAAGATTGGAAAAAATAAGCGTATCTATGTAACATTTGTTCTGGCTCATATAATGACAGTGCATTTTTTGCTTGGAATCATTTTACTTAACGTTATAAAGGAAAATCAATCTTCGTAAAAAGACACCTCGTGAGGTCAGATTTGCAGCTGGTGTAAATTAGCATAGTTCCATTTATTTCAAATGAGCTACAGCAGTTTATCCCAGTTGTTAAACTGGGGCATGTTAGGGTCAGTTCCGTCAACAGAAAGTTCATTATGTCAAAATAATTTTTCCTCATAAATTGTGTTGGAATACTGATTTTTTAATTACAGTGAGCATTTCGGAGTCTGCGGCTAGCTGTGTCCAATTTACAGGCAGCTGAACTAAACAAAATTTATATTTATTATTTATTTACTTATTTATTATTTATACTATTACAATGGTGCCAGGAGGCTCCAGTCACGATTGGGCTCCAACGTGCTGTACAGACATATTAAGAGAGCCCTTGTCCCAAATAGCTTACAACCTATTTTACAACTAGATGCAATGACTGGGTAGAATAAATATTTAGAAGAACTGGGTTAGGGAGGCAAGTATCAGGGGGTAGCCGTGTTAGTCTGTATCTACAAAAACAACAAGGAGTCTGGTGGCACCTTAAAGACTAACAGATTTATTTGGGCATAAGCTTTCGTGAGTAAAAACCTCACTTCTTCGGATGCAGAAGTGAGGTTTTTACTCACGAAAGCTTATGCCCAAATAAATCTGTTAGTCTTTAAGGTGCCACCAGACTCCTTGTTGTTTGGGTTAGGGAGGATGAGTAATTAGAATGTGTTCATACAGGCAAACTATGTTCACAGCAGTATAGCTGAGGATTTTCAAAACCGTCAAACTGGAATTCATTGGAAGTTGGGTGCCTAACACCCTTACGCTCAAACTATCAAAGCTCCCTATCTGTCTAAGTCCCTATTGGATGTTGTATATTTGTTATTGGAATCAAAATCATTTATATATGAATGGATAAGAAGAGGTACAATTTAAAATTATGCTTAATTTTCCCACTTTTTTACTGAAAGAATAATCTGCATGGACATGTTTTTCATTAAAAAAAAATGACTGAAGCAATACTAATTTTACATCAGCTGAGATTCTGGCCTAGATTGTCATCACAAGATTCTATAGCTTGAGGATAAAACATCTATTTGAAACTTGAAATATAACTTCTCAGAGAGAGAGAGAGAGAGAGAGAGAGAGAGAGAGAGAAGCAGCTGTAAAATTTCCACACAGAAAAACAGTTAGTTGTTCTTTGTCTGAAGAAGGCAAAATAACTAATATACCATTAAAAGTACATGATTTTAATTTATCCCTGGGGCAGGTGTAGAGATGTTCTGTTGTGGTGGGGGTGGGGAGGAAAGGGAGGGATTGTTTGTTTGTTTTTGGTTTTTGGTTTGGTTTGGTTTTATTTGAGAAGTAACTTTTCTTCTTTCTCTAGTTTTTTACATAAGATTTCTTTCTGATTTGGCTTTAGAATTCTCAGCTTTGCAGCTTTTTGTTTGTGACGTTATTATTTTTGTATCGTAAATGTCAGCAGGAAGATGTGACAGTTCCTAGTGGCTTGTTTTTTGCTCATGATCATACATAGCTGCAGAGCAGAGTCCGAGTATGCTCTTCTGTGTCTTTAGCTTACCTAAGTGATATTTCCACTTGATTGTTAGATTCTACCAGTAAGTAACATTACTATTCTTGGATGGAACTGAACTGAAAGAGAGATTTCTCAGTGAAGGCAGTAAAGCCTTCCATGACAAGCTTGGATATCAAAAGTTCCATAGAATCTCCTTTTTTTGATACTTGTAGCTTTAGAAAAGCCAGATGTGCCTAAAATGTTAAAACTGAAACCTCTAACTATATTCCAATAACAGTGCACTTTAAAGGGTCCTCAGGATTTCCTCCAAGGAGCTGTATTGAAATGTCATCTCCACAAAGCTGTATAAAAGACCTCATGAAAGAAAAATCCATACCGGCAGTGTTCTTTATGCCTAGTTATTCACAAGAGGGTTTGTTTATGAGGGCATACCAAAGTGAGTGAAGACTTAACCTGCTCTGTGATTAAGTATAAAACTTTATAAGGCTTACATTTAAAAATGGGCATTTCTTAAAGTGCCATAGCAAAATATCACAATAGAAAAATGTTACACACAAAACTCTGACTACGAAGTTAACCCAGAAAATCAAAATTTGTAATTGTGAAACAACTTCTCTCAGCTTTCCATTACAAAATGTTATCCTCTGCATTGACAATATTTGTGCTGCTTGTTTTCTATAGTTTGACATGGCACCATTGCTAAATATATAGCAATAAAATATGCACATGGAAGAACTGAACTCATTGTGTTTGAACGAGACATTCACAGTCACAGCTTATATGATGTCCTACTTAAATAGCAACATAACATGGTTTTTACTCACAAAAGATACACCTTAGTTTTATGAAGGTTTGACTATTTAAATTGTCCTTTAGTAATGCAGCTCTTGTACTTGAACCTTGTTGTCACCCTCTGTGTTGGGAGGGAATAAGAATCACTGTCAGTATTGATTTTCCTCTTTTGCTGTGGAACTTCCTGATATGCAGCAGCTGGCAAAATGGCCCCTAGCTAGGGTGACCAGACAGCAAGTGTGAAAAATCTGGATGGGGGGGAGGTAATAGGAGCCTACATAAGACAATGCCCCAAATATTGGGACTGTCCCTATAAAATCGAGACATCTGGTCACCCTACTCCTAGCATCCTGGGTCCTGCAAACTTTTCTGTCAAGGAGCTGGAACCTTAGACAAAGGGTCTCTATAAGGCTGATCCTGGCCTCTTATAGTTAAAAATCTGCTGGTTTTTGCATCTGAGAACTTGCTACAGGGAATGGACAAATTGTACATCCTTGATGGAAGAATTTGTTGGAAACTACAAATGGAGACTTTGATGGAGGAAGCTTTTTTTTAACTAAAATAAATAGGACTGAAACACATTGCCAGGTGAAAGCAGATGATTCTCCACAACTGCAATAGAGGTGTGTGAAATTGCCAGTTTTCAATGTTGAAAAATTCTCATGCAAAGGAGTTTTTCCTCTTGTGAAAACTACCTTTCATTTCCTCCTTTCCCCCTGCCCACCCAAAAAAAATCCAATGCAAGAATTCCCCGGGACAGATCCTTATTTACACCAAGGGTCATTTATACCGATACACCCTTATAAGGCCCCTGTATGCTACCCAAGACGACAAAATGGTCTTTACCATAAATGAGATTCAGGCCTGGTATGCTTTGCTTCTTGCAGATTCTAAAGCATTGATGGAGGTGAAAATCTTTACTCTGTTCCCCGGTGCATTACTAAACATGAGACAGGGACTTGCATCTTCTATTGGCTTGTTTTTCTGCAGCTGGACTGACCAACGTATGAGTACAAGGGCTAAGTGAGTTGTGTAAAAAAATATTAAAAGCCCACAATCCAAGTAGGAGAGGGTTGACATAGAAGATTATATAGTTTCTAGAGGCTTTCAGCTTTCTGTAGATATAGGCAAGTTCTGCATTTTAAATAGTGGCAGGATGTTCATTTAATGGAATGATGACACCCTTTTTCAAAAGTGATATGATGAATCAGAGGGCATTAGAGTAAGTAGTGCTGTTTTGTGGTTCCTGCTCACGATGTCTAATGTGTAACTAGCATACAGTCTGACTGCACCTGCTGTTTATTACACTCCAAATGATTGACCGCTATGTAGCCTACTTACTGTGATCCAAACAAACTGCTGACTTAGTATTATCTCCAAGTAAGTGAAGCAGTGATTCTGGAGACTGCTCAGTATGCTAGTCAGACTTTCATGAACTGCATTACCCCATGGCTACCAGGACTGGGCAAAAATGATTGGTGGTGACTGGGAATTAATTGGGCCAATGTAATTACACATTGTTGCTTTCACCACAGATTTCCTGATCATATTTCTTTTATACTAGAACAATGATGGGGTAAAAAGACAGATAGTGGTCCTCAAACTGAGTAGGGGAAACTTTTTTTTTTGGGCTGAGGAACATTAACAAATAACCTCTGACATTTTATTGCTTATTTAAGATAAATATTTAAATGACTAATGAGTAATTAATTTTAATAAGATCTAATTATTTCAAGTGTAAGAACATTTTCACTCCATGAAATTCATAAGAGATTCTAATAGAGAGGAATGAACCAGGGAGGGGGAAAAGATGAGGCAGCAGAAACCAACTATACTCACCTTTTTTGAAATTGGGTCAAGTATGTCCTTCCTTTCCTACTATTGTTGAAATCCTTAACAGGGGTTTTAACTGCTGGACCAGTTGCCATTTTCATATTATAAGCAACACACACATATAGTACATTGGATTGGGAATTTAGAATGAACTGCATTGCAATAAGGACAATTATGTTCAGAGAGATTTGCCAGATTATAGAGGGAATGTAAAAAGAAGGGGAAGATCTAGCAAGTGTAGTTTTATATTAGCAGAGCTGCTCCAATTTAAATTTAGTTATCAATAACTAAAACCCAGCTAAAGTCATCTATATCAAATAGATTTGCTAATGCCATACAGAATCTTAAAAGAATGTGACCCAAATTTCACTTTTGATACAATATAGGAAAGTTTGTGAATTATAAGTGAACATTTCCTAGCATTGTCCAATAGTCTTTTCATTTCCTCTCACTCCCTCTAATCCAGTAAATGCCAGGACACTTTGATAGTACCCATATTTTTTCCTGCTATGTTGAATCTATGAAGCTTTCCCCAGGATCTCTCATTACTCGCCATGCTTTTCCGTAGTCTATCCAGTCCAAAGACATACCCAATTATTCCCAACAAAAACAAAAGTACAAGTTTGTAGAAACTGTTTATACTCATTACTAAGGCTATTTCATGCTAATTACTAAAAAGTTTTCATTTGAGGAAGTGTTTGGTTAGTTATCCTGAATGAGTTTTCTTGTCCCTCTCAACCCCTCATACCAAATTCAACAGTTCTCTCATTTCACACCTCCACAAATATTGAATAAAATGTCCCAAATTTCTCTCATAGAATTCAGCTGCACTTGCTCCACTGTGACCTTAAAATAAAACATACTATTGACTGTCTCGCTGAATAATACTGGTCTCCATTTTGTTTCCTAAAGCCAATGTGATATATGCAACTAACAACAGAAATGGCATGCAATGGTTTTTATTTTCATTTTCTTCTTAGTTAGGCTAAGCAAATCAGGCAAGAAAGCAAAGAGACGCAATGAAAAAAACAAAAACAAGAATGAAAGGAGAGCAAATCCTAGTGGTGCTAAAGATAATATGAACAAAGAGGGAAGGGAAGAGCTTGAGCAAAAAGAAGGATGAAAAGGGAAGTGAAGAGACAACAAAGGAAGGGAAAGAGAAAATAGGCAGAGGTTAATGCAGCTAATAAGCAAATCGATGCAACATAGAGGGGGGAACTTGACTTCGCTATTGCTATTGATTTTTGGAAAGAGCTCAGATACTACAGTGATGGGTGGCAGTATAAAACTCTAAGAGAGATCCAGAATGGATAGTAGCATTAAAGAGGTGAGCAGGATAACTGGAAGAAAATGAGATCCAACCAGAGGAGCTGATAGTAACTAAGGAAGAGAGATCACTGGGGGACAAGAGAAATAAGAGACATGTCTAGGGGAAATGACTACAGTACTTGAAAAAGCTGTGATAAACAGAGTAGGTGAGGGAATAGGGAGGAGAAAGGAAGTCAAAGATGAAAAAATCAGGTGATTTCTTTCATTGACTCTTCCTTTTCCCAGAGGGGAAATGAATATAACCTAATAAACAAGTGAGCATAAATGTACATCAAGTGTAATTTGACAGAGCTATTTTTTGATGTACCAACCCTATTTTATTCTGTGAAGAAAATTATTGAAAAGTAAAGGCACAGTGCCGCATTCTAATATTTGGTCAATTGCATCACAGTTTGACCTCCATGCATGAGACAAAAGAGTTCATAAGTATTTGTGTACTAAAATGAAATACAGGATAATGGTAATTAATGTTGCTTGAAATTTTCATTATAAAAGTTTAAGTATCCAAAACTGAGATTGTCCTTAAAAATATTTTACAGTTGCTTGGGTGAAGGTACTTAAATTAACAATTTCTGTTTGTAAAATTAATAGCTTTATGCCATTTCATAAAGGCAGTGCTTGACAATTTAGTACAGCTGTTTTATCCAAGATGATATAAAGCTCAAGCCCCCTGCAGAAATCCCTCTGAGCTTTGAGCTAAATTTGAAGAGCTTTATCTTAGAAGCTTACAGTTCTGTTTGGGCTCTGGTACTTCAAGAATCTTCCAACAATCCTTAGTTTTATGCATTGCTACAACAGCAGACCATTTCAAATACTGCAGTTCCTTTATATACACCATATCAAAAGACAAACAACTGTGGAAAAACAACATTAAAATGAAGTTAAACTTGAGTTGTAAATCCACAAAAAGAGAGACTCTCAGTCAATGCACCCTTTCCTTGGTAATGGTGTATTCAGTTGTTGATATCTCTCATAAGTGTGTAGTAATGCAGGACAATGGTCAATGTTTGTTTTGGGGTTTTTTTTGCAAATAGACTATTGTAGTACAAACCTTGCACCAAATATTTATATTCACATTACTCAGTAAATTGCTAAAGGAAATAGGAGTTTTGTGGGATCCACTGATAGTGATGGATCACAGTCGCAAATACAGCAAGACATAAAATTATTTCTATAAAATCTTTTTTCGTGTCTTAGACAATCTAATTACAAATCAAATGAAATTGATTATTTTACATTGGGAACCATGATCAAATAGTAGAAACAAACATAATCTTAGATTTAAAGGTTTCCCGCCCCTAAATGTGCATGAATCCTTTTTTCTTTTTCACTCTTGGGTATTTCCCTCTCTTTGTTCCCAGGTTTCTTTTTCCATCTGTTACTTTGCTCCTTCATGATACCCACTTTTACTTTTCTCAAAGCTGTCAGACTCTTTCATTTTATTCTTAGGTGATACTAAATACGTGTTCATAGAAACATATATCTTCTACAGGACCTATATTTCCTTCTTGTCTTCCTCTCTGCACTAGGGCTAACTCTCACAACTCCAAGTCTTGGGGACTCTTTTGATACAAAACCCAGGGCTTCTCTGTGTATAATCCATGCTTCAACCCTTGATATATGTCCCCTGTGCCTTAGGCCTGGTCTACGCTACGAGTTTAGGTCAACTTTAGCAGCGTTAAATCGAATTAAGCCTGGACACGTCCACACGACGAAGCCCTTTCTTTCGACTTAAAGGGCCCTTTAAACCAGTTTCTTTACTCCACCTCCGACGAGGGGATTAGCGCTAAAATCGGCCTTTGTGGGTCGGATTTGGGATAGTGTGGACGGAATTCGACGTTATTGGCCTCCGGGACCTATCCCACAGTGCTTCATTGTGACCGCTCTGGACAGCATTCTCAGCTCAGATGCACTGACCAGGTAGACAGGAAAAGCCCCGTGTACTTTTGAATTTCATTTCCTGTTTGCCCAGCGTGGAGAACACAGGTGACCACGCAGAGCTCATCAGCACAGGTAACCATGATGGAGTCCCAGAATAGCAAAAGAGCTCCAGCGTGGACAGAACGGGAGGTATGGGATCTGCTTGCCATATGGGGAGACGAATCAGTGCTAGCTGAACTCCGTAGCAGTAAACGAAATGGCAAAATATTAGAAAAGGTCTCAAAGGCCATGAAGGACAGAGGCCATAACAGGGACACACAGCAGTGCCGCGTGAAAATTATGGAGCTAAGGCAAGCCTACCACAAAGCCAGAGAGGCAAACGGAAGGTCTGGGGCAGAGCCGCAAACATGCCGCTTCTACGCGGAGCAGCCACCACTACCCCAACCGTGTGCTTTGACTCCGTCAATGGAGAAACACGCAACAGGGAAGCGAGTTTGGGGTACGCGGAAGATGATAATGATGAAGACAACGAAGATAGCTCAGAGCAAGGAAGTGGAGAAACCGGTTTCCCCAACAGCCAGGATATGTTTATCATCCTCGACCTGGAACCAGTAACCCCCGAACTCACCCAAGGCATGCTCCCAGACCCTGAGGGCACACAAGGGATCTCTGGTGAGTGTATCTTTGTAAATATTACATAAGGTTTAAAAGCAAGCGTGTTTAATGATTAATTTGCACTGGCAATTGCGGCCAGTACCGCTACTGGAAAAGTCTGTTAACGTGTATAGGGATGGAGTGGAAATCCTCCAGGGACATCTCCAGAAAGCTCTCCTTCATGTACTCCCAAAGCCTTTGCAAAAGGTTTCTGGGGAGGGCTGCCTTATCCCGTCCACCATGGTAGGACACTTTACCATGCCAGGCCAGTAGCACGTAGTCTGGAATCATTGCATAACAAAGCACGGCAGCGTATGGTCCTGGTGTTTGCTGGCATGAAGACAACATCCATTCCTTATCTCTCTCTGTTATCCTCAGGAGAGTGATATCATTCATGGTCACCTGGTTGAAATGGGGTGATTTTATTAAGGGGACATTCAGAGGTGACTGTTCCTGCTCGGCTGAACAGAAATGTTCCCCGCTGTTAGCCATGAGGTAGGGGGGAGGGGTGAAGTGATCATTCCAGAGAATTGGGTGTGTGTGTTGGGGGGGTAGTTGGGTTTGTGCTGCATGTTAACCCAGCCCCTCCTTTTACATTGCAAAACCATTTTAAATGGCCAACCCAATGGGTCCTTGGTATGGGAAATGAGAGCGCTGCTGTTTGAAACCATTCCCACATGTTATGAAGGTTAAAAAAGCCAAAAGACTGTGGCTTACCATGGCTGCCTGCAAGCCGAATTCTGTTGCCTGGCACTGCGTGAGTGATCTCCCACACCAAACCTGCAGGTCCTCAATATAAGAGGAAAAATGCGACCTTGTAATGAAAGCACATGTGCTGTGTAATGTGAACAGCAAAATTTAACGTGAAAGAGTGTACCCATTGTTCTCTAAAATGTGTCTTTTTTAACCACTTCTCCCTTCTCCTCCACCAGCTGCAAATGTTTCTCCTTCGCAGAGGCTAGCGAAGTTTAGAAGGAGAAAACAGCAGACTCGGGATGATACGTTCTCAGAGCTCCAGATGTCCCCCCACGCTGAAAGAGCACAGCAGAATGTGTGGAGGCAGTCAATGTCAGAGTGCAAAAAAGCACAATTTGAACGAGAGGAGAGGTGGCGGGATGAATCGCAGGCTGAACAGAGCAAGTGGGCTGAAGATGATAGGTGGCATCAGCTTGCAGACAGAAGGCAAGAGTCGATGCTCCGGCTGCTGGAGCATCAAACTGATATGCTCCAGTGCATGGTTGAGCTGCAGGAAAGGCAGCAGGAGCAGAGACCGCCGCTACAGCCCCTGTGTAATCAACAGCCCTCCTCCCCAAGTTCCATAGCCTCCTCACCCAGACGACCAAGAACACGGTGGGCGGGCCTCCGGCCACCCAGTCACTCCACCCCAGATGATTGCCCGAGCATCGGATGGCTGGCCTTCAATAAGTGTTAAAGCTTTAAAGTTTTAAACTGCAGTGTGTCCTTGTCCTTCCCTCCCCCCCCCCCCCGGGCTACCTTGGCAATTATCCCCCTAGTTGTGTGATGAATTAATAAAGAATGCATGAATGAGAAGTAACAATGACTTTATTGCCTCTGCAAGCGATGCTCGAAGTGGGGAGGGGAGGGTGGGATGGTTGGTTTACAGGGAAGTAGAGTGAATGGAGGGGGGCAGAGGGTTCATCAAGGAGAAACAAACAGAAGTTTCACACCGTAGCCTGGCCAGTCACAAAACTGGTTTTCAAAGCTTCTCTGATGTGCACTGCACCCTGCTGTACTCTTCTAACCGCCCTGGTGTCTGGCTGCGCGTAATCAGCGGCCAGGTGATTTGCCTCAACCTCCCACCCTGCCATAAATGTCTCCCCCTTACTCTCACAGATATTGTGGAACGCACTGCAAGCAGCAATAACAATGGGGATATTGGTTTCGCTGAGGTCTATCCGAGTCAGTAAGCTGCGCCAGCGCGTTTTTAAACATCCAAATGCACATTCCACCACCATTCGGCACTTGCTCAGCCTATAGTTGAACAGGTCCTGACTACTGTCCAGGCTGCCTGTGTATGGCTTCATGAGCCATGGCATTAAGGGGTAGGCTGGGTCCCCAAGAATAATGATAGGCATTTCAACATCCCCAACGGTTATTTTCTGGTCCAGGAAGAAAGTCCCTTCCTCCAGCTTTCGAAACAGACCAGAGTGCCTGAAGACGCGAGCATCATGTACCTTTCCCGGCCATCCCACGTTGATGTTGGTGAAACGTCCCTTGTGATCCACCAGGGCTTGCAGCAGCATTGAAAAGTACCCCTTGCGGTTTACGTAGTCGGTGGCTTGGTGCTCCGGTGACAAGATAGGGATATGGGTTCCGTCTATCGCCCCACCACAGTTTGGGAATCGCATTGCAGGAAAGCCATCCACTATGACCTGCATGTTTCCCAGAGTCACTACCCTTGATATCACCAGGTCTTTGATTGCCCTGGCAACTTGGATCACAGCAGCCCGCACAGTAGATTTGCCCACTCCAAATTGATTCCCGACTGACCGGTAGCTGTCTGGCATTGCAAGATTCCACAGGGCTATTACCACTCGCTTCTCAACTGTGAGGGCTGCTCTCATCCTGGTATTTTGGTGCTTCAGGGCAGGGGAAAGCAAGTCACAAAGTTCCATGAAAGTTCCCTTACGCATGTGAAAGTTTCGCAGCCACTGGGAATCGTCCCACACCTGCAACACGATGCGGTCCCACCAGTCTGTGCTTGTTTCCCGGGCCCAGAATTGGCATTCCACGCCATGAATCTGCCCCAGTAGCACCATGATTTGCACATTGCTGGGGCCCATACTTTGTGAGAGGTCTATGTCCATGTCAATTTCCTCATCACTCTCGTTGCTGCGCTGCAATTGCCTCCTCGGCTGGTCCTGGTTTTGCTTTGGCATGTCCTGGCTCCGCATATACTCCAGGACAATGCGCGTGGTGTTCATAATGCTCATAATTGCCGCGGTGATCTGAGCAGGCTCCATGATCCCAGTGCTATGGCGTCTGGTCTGAAAAAAGCCGCGAAACTGACGGAGGGAGGGGCGACTGACAACATGGCGTATAGGTACAGGGAATTAAAATCAACAAAGGTGGCTGTGCATCAGGGAGAAACACAAACAACTGTCATACAGAATGCCCCCCCCCCCCAAAGATTGAACTCAAACCCTGGGTTTAGCAGGCGTTGATTTCACAGAGGGAGGGGGAAGCAAATTAATACAGAACAAATCTGTTCCATCTATTTTTTTACATCTTAAGCTGGCAGCAGATGGTGCAGCATGACTGATAGCCCTCGGCATCTTCTGGGTGCTTGGCAGAAGATACTATACTACTACTGCTAGCCATCATCGTCAAGACGGTTCAATAGGACTGCCGGCAGGACTGAGTCTCCAGGAGACAAAGCATGTCTGCCCAGGTGCCTCTGATTGAACTGGACTACAACGACGGATACCAGTCGTAATACACCATCTACTGCCAAAAGGCAAGGGGCTGCTGCTGTGTAGCAATGCAGTACCATGTCTGCCGGCACCCAGATGATATATGGTGATGGTGAGCTGAGCTGAGCTGAGCAGGCTCCATGCTTGCCATGGTATGTTGTCTACACGGGTAACCCAGGTAAAAAGGCGCGAATCGATTGTCTGCCGTTGCTCTGACGGAGGGGGAGGGGCCTGACAACATGTACCCAGAACCCCCCGCGACACTGTTTTGCATCATCAGGCATTGGGATCTCAACCCAGAATTCCAATGGGCGGCAGAGACTGCGGGAACTGTGGGATAGCTACCCACAGTGCAACACTCCAGAAGTCAACGCTAGCCTCGGTACTGTGGACGTGGTCCGCCGACTTCATGCACTTAGAGCATTTTATGTGGGGACACACACAATCGACTGCATAATGCCGATATCTATAAAACCGGCTTCTATAAATTCGATCTAATTTCGTAGTGTAGACATACCCGCAGTCCTTCCTGGCCTCTTTTTCTTCCTTTTCTGCTGCATCCTCTATCGGTTCCAAATAAGAGTGGTCTATTTAATGAGACCCGCACTTATGGAATAATTTAATGTATAAATACCATACTACCATTTCAAACTGCATCAACCCCAGCCAGTTATTGTGCATGCTGTAGTCAGCTATTCCTTTATGGAATAATGGCAAGGTGCAACTGGAAACACATAGCAAGTCTTTACTCCCAAGTTATGCACACATACACACGAGCCATTCTATCCTGTAAAGCTAGAATTATTTGAATCACTTGGTTCTTGAGTACTTTCCAGAATGAATATCTATGGCAAACTGTAAAGTGTTTTGACAAGCAGTACTATAATGTAAGGGAGAGCAGAACAATGCAAGAAGCAAAGAAAAAATGCAATATGTTGCTAACTTTTAAATTTAGCAACAAAGTTGGAGCATATAAGTCCTTCTTAAGAGTTGATTCTTTTGTGAGAACAATAATGTTATCAAAATACTTTGTTCTATTTTCCTGAAATGTTTCTGGTATTAAATTTGACCCATAGGGTGACAGATCAAGACAAATATCTGATGCAGTAATTTGTTTTTGTATTGACACTTCATGAGGGTTGAATGCTTCTGTTTAATTGTTTGTTTGGTTATAACAGTAAACCCAATAATAAAATACAAGTTCAAATTAACAAGAAAATGAAAGAATTTGGAGGACTCATTTTACTAACCCACAGGAACTAAATGCTTCTGGATTCCTTACCAGTGAAGAGTAAATGTCTATTACTGTGAGCAAACGAGGCATGAGACATCATCATTACCACAATGGTAAAATAAAACATTCAGGTTTTGATGATTGCAGTAGAAAGAAATTCTTTTTATAATGGTTGTGTTTGAATTAGAGATGTGCCAAAGATACGAAAAGTAGCTAGTCAGAGTTTGATTCTGCTATGAAGTATTAAAAAATTCCTCCCCCTCACTACAATTGAACCTAAGATAGTCTTTATATATCCAGAGCATCAATGGAAACTTCCAGTCTTCTAACGTTTGCAAGTACAATGACAGATCTTTAAAATGTGTGCAAGAGACCTGAACTGAACGACACAATAAAAAGTACAGACAGTGGAGGAAATATAAAGGGATTATTTTAATAGAACCCAAGTCTAATAACCTAATATATGTGATCACCATATATGTGCTGAGAAATCAATATTTTGAATATTTGCTGTACTTAATACCATATTCACTTTCAAAAAGTTTCTAATCTTTTTAAGTCATGAGTAATAATAAACCTAACATGTGGACCATTTCAAGGCAAACCAGGTCAATGCAAATTACTGGTGTTGCTAGTGAATTAGTAAAGGAGAGAAGCAGGAATTTCAAAAACCCATCCTATCACTGAGTATTCCCAAAATACCTGCAGGCCCACCGGCAAACAGCATTCTGAAGCGAATAATATAATTACAGTCTTTGAAAAGTGGTGCTTCTGTGAGTGATAGTGAGCTGTCAATGGGTCAGAACATATTCCCAATTTCAGAAGTATTCAAAGCGTCACATAGCTCCTTCCCATTGTAACTCCAGAACAAAGCATTGCAAACAGAATTTAGCCTGAAAGACAAAAATAAACTATAAACCCTTTAGTGTTATGAAGAATTCTCCACAAATAACCTTTGCAACAGCTTGTCTTTTTGATGAGGAAAGATTTTCTGTGTAACAATTGGTGGCTTATTCGTTGTGGATGTTTTAAAATTGAAGAACATCAGATGGAAATATATGTTGTTATCGTTTAGACAGGACAGTATTCTGACTTGTTGAAATCCACAAAAGTCATCTATTAGCCAGTGTTATGCTTGACCTGTTCATGTCAAGCTTCCAGCTGGCACCTAACAAAGGCATTGTGGGATGTAGTTGCAATAAGCAAAGACTTCTCTGTCAAGGTGCTTCCATCCAGCTTTTGGTTGCTCTTGTGTAAATGTAGATTTTTTTCTACATATGTTAATTTTCCTGTTTCCCAAAACTATCTGCATAAAATAGTAGGATTTCATCATACTGCAGGATTTGTCAATATTCCAAAGGCTGTAGATTGTACTCATATAGAAATAAAGGAACCTTCATCAGTATGCACTTGAGTTTTGTAATTAAAGTCAATACTCTTCTGTGTATGGCCAAATGATAAGTGCAATTATAAAGATTACATTAATTTTATGAACATCTGTGCAAAATATACAAAATAATGCTGATCCATACATGTTGGCAAATCCTTGCTTATGAAACCTATTAAAGGACTGAAATATTAAAGGCTTTCATCTTTTGGCAAATATCTTAATCTGTTGCAAATATACAGAGGGGGCGGGCACTGTGGCTCAGCTTGCTCATTTGCATATTGGGACAGATTGACAGCTGGTGTACATCGGTGTAGCTGTCTTGAAGTCAGTGAAGATATGAAACAATGTGGCTAGGAGGGTTGGGCGGCCTAGTGGTTGGAGTACTTTTTTCCAGCTTCTTACTTGGTCAAGGTGTGTCAGTCTTTAAGGTTGGAGGGAGGTAGGGGGACCTGGCCTTCCTACTCCACCAGGTCCCAGCCTAGGGCCCTATGTAAGTTAACTTCTGAATAGGGAGCCTTCCAGTGGGAAGTTTATGCCCACTGCATTGGGCTGCTTCCTGCCACAGTCCCTTCAGTTTGGAGCATGGGCTCTATAGTCCAATCTTCAGTGGTGGCTTCTCCCTAGTAGTGCCCCATCACAGACCCTGGTCTGCGTCCTTCTCTAGTCCCTGATTTCTCCAGACAGGTCAGCTGTATGTTTAGTGGGGTTGGACCTCACACGAGGTTTCCGAGCTTTGGTCACCTGGTCCTATCTTAGGCCAGGTACTCATAGGCCTCTTTCTTAGTCTCTTCTGGCAAGGGAGACCGTACTTTTTCCCTGGTGGCCGCCTTCACTGGCATGCTAGTGACCCATCCCCTCAGGTAGGGAGGCAGCTAGCACCTATCTTTAACCTCGTCCATGCTGGTGGGCAATTTCTCCGCTTCATCCCAATGTACATTGATTTACACCCGATGTGGACCTGATCCCATTGTTGTTGCTTTTTGTTGTTGTATGTACAAGTCATGTAAGGTAGGATTGATTAATTATATCTGCAATGTTCCACTGTTGGTTAAATCTTATTTATGCAAGGTAGACCCAATGAGCCGAATTCTGGCTCAAGTCATCCTGTTCTGTGGAAAACGACCTGGGGGGAGGCGGGGTGGAGGGGAGGACAAGGGAAAAGTGGAAAGTGTGTAAACTTCTCTTGCAGAGTTTTCCACAAATCTTGGTACTGGTGGGAGATGGGAGAGTTTGTGTCCAATAGAGCAGGCAACATGTTCAGCATCCAAACTGTGAGGGTGTCTAGGATCTTCAAGAATGAATGTGGAGGTTCTGTACTTCTCTAGGAACTTTGGGGCTCCTAGCCCCTACTCACAGCCCCTACCCACCCTCCAATGACCCCAGCTCATCATCATTAAAGGGGAAGTGTATTTCTTAGTGTGTAGGTCATGCAAAAGTTAGTCTCAAGTTGAGTTCTACCACCTTCTCCCCACACACATATCCTGGTGTATACACATCTGTGAAGGCAGTTGAACCTCTCTCACAGATAGGTTGGAGAGAAATCCATTATTGAGAAGATATTTTCTGGATGTAGATCTCCTTGAGAAATCTAGTTCTCTTAATCTTTCATTTACATAAGTTAAAATGATATTAATTCTACGGAAGTCAATAGAGTTATTCTAGTTTTACACTGATGTAAGTGAAGTCAGAATTTGGTCCATTGGCTTATTCTGAGCAAGGCAAGCAGAGCTTGGCCCCAAGTCTCTACAAAGCAAGTATACAATTGTTGATCCTGCAGCCTACTCATATGAATAGTCCTTTTGATGCCAATCAGATTATTCATGTGAATAATGTAGAACTGGATTACAGGAAGCTGGATATTATTAAGCACACTTTGGAGCCAAAAGTACAGCATCTGATCCAAAAATAGCTCCATTGCTAAAAGTGCTTCTTTCTTGACATCATGACACTTTTACTGATGGGGCTAAAGCAGATTAAAAAAGGACTGAAATTAATGTGTGCATGTTTTTCTCAGTCTACAAAACATACTATAAAATGAAGTTTGAGCCCCTCTTCTTAATCTCAAGGAGTGTGCCATAGTAAAGTAACTTTTCAAGCCTACTTACTAGCTGAAATGGGATGTATTCTATTTCAGTAATGATTATAAAATAGTGAATCTAAATTATTATTTTGCTTTGATTTCTTCATTTGAATGACATGGTAATTGGTTAGTGTACAATATTAAGCCAAATGCATTGTCATATTTTTAAACAAGTTTGTTGGATGTTAATATCTATTTTTCTATTTCATATCATTTGTTTAATTATTTTCACCCAGAAGGAATAACGCTGGAAAAATAGACCGTGTAACAACTCTGTCTATCATGTAACTTATTAGTACACAGATTATAGACTAGGAGACAGTAATGGAGCCTTTGAAGCTTTATGGTGTCAGAGAGATTGCCGCACATGCACACTAAATTCCTGTGTTGAAAGGCCTTATGAATTTTTGCTGAGTAATACCCCCATGTATATACAGTAGCTGCTTTTTCTAACAAAATGGCTTCCGTATTTTCTCACCGACGATTTATTTTTTGAAAAAGCCATTTTTGAGTTATAGGAATACAAAAGAACATTTGAAAGTGCAAATTTCTAATTTTGTTTCCATTTGTGCAACTCAACAGCCAAGCATATCTGATTTTAAAATTTTGTAAGAAAAACACTGGTCCTCAGCTATGAATTTTTATGGTAAAGGACAACCAAATTGGAGTGTGTTTTCACATCACAGTGGCCATAACACTTGTGTCCTGTGTAAATTAGTGACTTACCACCTTTGCAGCTGTACAATGGCAGGCTCTTGCTATAATACTTGCACTATTTTTTTTTCTAGAAAGATACATTCAGAAAGGTTTTCTTTCACCCACTACTGAAATACAGCCACACTGATGATGGAATACATCAAGCATTTAACTGTACATAGCAATACAAAAGGGTAAAATAAATGAATAATAATATCAATATCTTGCACACAGTTTACATATGGTGAAATTCTAGCTCCACTGAAGTCAATGACAAAGCTTCCATTCACTTCACAGGGGCAGGATTTCACTCATTGTGTCTTTTATCTGAGGATCTCAAATCACTTTACAAATGTGGGAACATATTCCCAGGGAAGATCATTCCTTACTATGTAGAAGAATACTATATCCACTTGAAACTGCAGGAGGGATTTTAAGCATACAGAATCTTTTTATTAAAACTCATAGCCTATAGCAATATAAAAGTTACATGGTTCCTCAAAAAAGGTAGACGAAGAATCGTATGACTCCTATAAGATTTTCCTCAAATTTTGCCAGGATACCCCGCTCTTACAAAAGGCATCATGGGATCTTTAGTAGCTCCAACTCCAAGTGGTCAAGGTTTTAGATTTTCATTTTGTGCAAAATGGTGAAACCTCCAAAAGCACACTACCTCTTACGGACATTTTATGATATTGATTAAATACAGATTCTGAAGCCAGGCTGCCATTTCCTGAACCATCAATATCACTTCCTGCAGCATCTGATTTTCCCTAAGAGCTCCACCCAAGGACCATCAGTAACAGTAACTCATGGATTTAATAGAGGCTAAGCCCAGTCAAACAGCTGTCAGGTATGGTCTAGATTTACTTGGTTTTGCCTCAGCGCAGGGGGCTGGACTCGATGACTTCTCGAGATCCCTTCCAACCCTTCATTTCTATGATTATATGATACAACCTTGAATACAGCTCCTATTTACACAGGTTTCCAGTGCTCCTGAAGGGCCGTTCCTGCGGCTTGGATTGCTGGGGTTTTGGCTACATCCCCTTTATTCTAGTTACATCTTTGCGATGGCAGCTAGTAAGGGGTTGGCGTAGGAGCCAATATGGCAATTGTATGTTATCTGAGAAATCCCATTGAGCCACAGAAATCTTTCAGTAGCTGACTAGGCTGCTGTAAGGGCTGCTTTGTTCTATCACAGCTCCACTGCAGAGTAGAATAGGGTCCAAGATCTTTGATTAAAAATGAGGCAAATGAAGCTGCTATAATCCTTCATTCCGGAGGGGAATATGACAGAGAACTTGGGGATAGTAGATATGTTTGGAAACAAGTGTTATTCAGAAATCAAAGAGTAAAATCCTTCACACTGACCAGGCCAGCACTGCTTAGCTTATGTAAATTAAAATCACAGCCTGAGGCGGTATGTACCTCCTGAGTTAGCAGAAGACAGAAATATTTTGCACAGCTCTCCAAAACACGTCATTCAGTCTTTTGGCACTGGCAGTACAGATTTTTTGATGTAATGAGCAAATGCAAAATGTATTGGGGTCAATGAGAAGAGCTCTAGCCATACAGCAATTTCTATCTGAGCCTCTTCATGTAAAATGACATACAAGTGTTGTGTTATTTCAGACTGGAAATAGGACATACATTTGTAACAGTCTGGGTAATTAACCATTGAAACAATTTACCAAGGGCTGTGGTCTCTATCAATGACAATTTTTAAATCCAGATCTTTTTCTAAAATATATGCTTTAGAAATTATTTTGAAGAAGTTCTATAGCCTGTGCTATACAAAAGGTCAGACTTGATGACCACTATGTTCCCTTCTGGCCTTAGAATCCATAGAATCTTCTGGCCTTAGAATGTTATACAAAAGACATAAAGCTGCACAGTTGTCACATACCTTTTCTGAGCTGTGCTAACTACACCTAAAATGTGGAGAGCAATGCCAAATAAGATTTCTGCATCCCAAAAATGCGCTTGATGATTGAATAGGGAATTTCATATACACAATTCTATCTTGGTCTGCTGTTTTCCCTGGCAGACATAAACAGAACTATTAGCCAAGACTGTAGAAGCATCCACAGTCTCTGAAAATCAAATATGGCAAAGTAAAAGCATACTCTGCCACAAACAGAAAACACAGCTAGGCGCCAGATGATCCAATATAGAGTTTAAAGACAAAAAAAAAAAATGAGACGGGGGGAGGGGGGGGAAGAGATACTCCAGAAAAGGAGTTACAAAATTATCCCATCATATTCACACAAATGTTGAATGTGAGCAGCAGCCTGACAGTGTCTTTTGAGTCAATGCAGATATTCCATATGAGAAAGAGACAATATTATTGTTATTACTTGTATTGCAGTAGCAACTAGAGACCCCAGTCATGGTCATTGTGGTAAGTGCTGTATAAACACATACTCAGAGAGAGATACTCTACTATGAAGATCTAATTTGAGATGAGACATGGAAAGTAAAAATGAAATACATAAAAGGGAGGAAATGGAAATAAGACTGGTTGGTTACATAGGTAGCTATTGGCACAACTTGAAGGCTTTTCTCTCTTCATTGAATCAGCTATACTTGATTGAGTCACAACCAACCCATCATAAATTGGCTGATTTTTGCGTGTCGCAGCAGAGACATGTCTTGAATTGATGCTAGTGGTCTTACAGATTCATTCAGGAGAGTGTCCATGCATAAAGGGCAGCATTGAGGACAGTGTAGTAACAATTTTGGAAGAAGCTGACAAGTGAGTGGAACAGGCTGGCATTGTTGGTGGACGTGATTCCATGAGAGATGGGCAGAATTTTAAATATTTACGCAAATGGTGTAAAAGCCCCTCGTTTGTAGCTCCAGGGGAGCCTAGACACAGCACATTGTCTGTAACCAGT
The DNA here is from genome assembly GCF_027887155.1 of Malaclemys terrapin pileata. Taxonomy (NCBI): domain Eukaryota; kingdom Metazoa; phylum Chordata; order Testudines; family Emydidae; genus Malaclemys; species Malaclemys terrapin. The sequence goes on from NC_071507.1 coordinate 131,156,939, forward strand.
CAGGTCAAATGTGAAAGATGTGTATTATGTAAGGTAGAAGCTGGTATCAGCACAGCAGAAACATGGATTCGGACTGTACAAGTGTAAATCACTGAGTAAATTATTATTTGTATTATGATAGCAAATAGAGGCCAGTTGTGTTCAGGACCCAATTATGCTAGGAACTGTACATACACAAAGTAAGAAGCAGTTCCTGACCCAAAGAGCTTACAAGATATATTTATATAGACAAAATATGTACTTCTGAATCCCAGAATGTTCAATAAATTATAACAAGAGAAATCACATCAGAGAGTACAAGAAGATATGGCCACTTGAGCTGAATACCCTTAAAATGTTTTCATTTAGCTTTTTACCATAAAGGAAGGTATTTCTTAAACTTAAAATGAGGGATACCTGCTCATGCCATTAATATATTACTGAATGGCAAAAAGCTTTTTCAAGAATTCCCACTATATTTACAATATATCCAAGTGCGATGTTCATATTTTTTCACATCCTACTGTTTGACCTGTACTGTTATAAGATACCCTATCTTGATGTTTATCAGAACCCATAATTACAGTTTACAAACCGAGAGCTTGACAAGCATTAATGAATTTATCCTCATAACACTGCTGTAAAGTAGGGAAGTTTTATTACCTCCAATTTATAGATGAAGATGCGAGGCACAGAGAGAATAATGGCGGGCTTATCAAAATCATTCTGCATTGGCCTTACTTTATTGCCACTGAAGTCACTGTGGATTTCAGTGGGAGCAGAATAAGGCCAGCACTGAATAATTTTGAAAATCCCATACATATTCTCTGTATGACATCAATGCAAAATGTATCTATGATGGAGTTGGCAGGGGACTGGACTTCATGACTCAGGAAAACCCTTTCATTTTTATGTTCTTTTATCATATCTGTGTTTTGTCACCAGTATATCTTGAAAGTACACATTCTCACAAAGGAGTATTAATCCTAACATTGATGCTACTACTATTAATAGCAATTAATCATTGCTGTGTTCTCATATGAAACAGGGGGAAAGTTCAAATTAACATTGCCCAAAGCACTTTTAAAATATTCATCTTCTTGCTCAGTTGTTTTTGCTTTTGTGATGCTCCTGCAGAAGAGCATACTGTGAAAGGGATTTTTGCTTGAATAGCGTCTCTCTTTTGGAACATCACGCCTATTTTTATATAAAAATCATATGAAAAGTGAACAAAGTCAGCGCAAAGCATTATATTCCAATTGGTCTAAAAAGATGAGAAGGTATTGGCTTCTTTGGTGTCATTTGCATTTCTATACTAGACTCAGCTGTAAGCTAAAGAGTGAATAAGTTACATTAGGCCTACAAAATGGCAAAAATTGCAGAGGATAAAACCAACTTAGAAAAATAGACATAGACTTACTTTTCACAAGATCAAAGCACTACCATTGCACCACTTTAACTTAGGGTCTGTTAGATTTTCCAGAATGAACTTCTTTTTGAGGGAGTTTATATTTCAGGTGTGAAAAGTTGCTGGACTTTCTTGTCAGCTGAAGCCACTTAAGTTAAAATGAAAAAAAAAAAGTTATAGTTCTTGAAAATATTATGGGGCCACAACATGTCACTGGTTTTTAAGAAGTTTTCAATGAGTTCATCTTAAAAGTCAACAGGCTAGTGTGGACAATGGAGGGATGCTATTGTCCCCATAGTCAAGTCCTTTTACCTAAACTAAACTATTTCACCCAAAACTTAATTAACTCACATAATCTTGTGGCAGGATCTTATGTTTTCTGTGGAATATTAGGCACATCAGAGAAGACAGTCAGAGGTGTGAAAGCTTAAAAATAAAATGAAGTAATATCTTAAACTTTACTGCAAACCTCAGGCTTCTTTTTCTCTGGAATAAACAGTTGTTAAAGTTGTTACTGTGAATCAATTATTTTTGGAGGGGGGAAGGCCATAAAGCATTGTGATTAACTTCAGTTTAATATGTTTTTGTCTTGGGAATAACAGTTTATCAGGTTTATTTGTTTGTTTTTTGTTCTATATAGAGAGACAGCATCATTGAGCAAAACAAAATTTATTTTCTTGTCCTTCAAAAACTTGTAAATGTGCATAACTTTATGCACATGGAAGGACCATTGACTTTGGTGGGTTATTCATGTGCATAAAACATATTCATATGCTTAAGTCTTTGCAATTACACTTAAGTTTAAATATTTTCAATATTTGACCCCTCTTCTCTCCCATGCTTCATACAAAATTCACTGAGTAATTTCATTTTTAGAAAGAGTTGATGCATTACAGCACTGTCATTTCATATAGAAGATTGAAAATATCATTCAAATTGCTTGCACAGATTCATTGCACATACAGAATCCCCATATTGACCCAATAGATCACAGGCTATGGAGCCATTAATAGCTTTTAATTACAAAACATTTGGTCAGTGATCCATAAATATAAATGATCAAAATAAGTTTTGATATTATGGAATATAAAGATTCCAAAGCTACTATTGTGGTCTAATTTATTCAGATTTTACCTTTTAAGAAATCCTTCATCTTGAAATGATAAATGATATATTTTAAGCAGTCTTAAGTATGCATTGAACTAGTAGCCCATAATGTTCTTCTACATGAAGTTAAGCCATGCACTTTAGTTCCACATTCTGGCTAGTAGAAGACACTAGTAAGACAGCAAGTGTTTATCAACTTTGGTATTTCCAAGAGTCAGACATGAAGACTCCATTAGAATAGAAAACCTTTATCCACCTCCACGCATTTTATAGCATCTATCTCTACGGCAGTGCAAGCTCTTGTATGTCAGCCCTTCCAGTAACTAGATTACCAATCCCTGAAATACAAGCATTTATGTAACCTTAAAATGAAGGGGAAAAAACACTGTTATCAAGCAAACCTAATGTTGGAATTAAGAGATTTGCAGAAAGTAATTTCCAGAAATATACATCCAAATTAAAAACCTAATGCTGACCATGTGTGCAAACCTTTCATGTTAGTTATTATGAATGTTGGAGTGGTTGAAATTTACTGTTCTAAATGCCTGCAGAAAGTGAAATTGAAGCTTGAATAATCAAATATTTACCTGAATTGAATTTCAAATTCTATATTTGATAATATTATTCGATAATACATTTGTACTTCCAAATTCAAGGGGGGAAATCCTGGCCCCACTTAATTCAATGGCAACACTTCCACTGAATGTAATGGAGCCAGGATTTCACCTATACTGTGTTGTTTTATTTGTAAATCTTCAATGAGGAAACAAAGACAGTATACAGCCTATGACTAGCATAGCATATATCTCAGAGTCTAGATTCTAATAATATTCCCAACAAATGGTACATGAACTATTCATGTAGGGAAATAAATTTCACCATAAAATGTCCAAATAATCTTTAATAACAAATCTGTTTATATTTCTGAAAAGAAAAGGAAATACGATATGATGAATACGTTATTCATTAAAGATTACTACTCAACCCAGACAGCAGTCCTTTTTTATTTAATAATTTTAATGTGTTTTCTGTATGATTTTATAAATGTGTTTTATTATGACATTATTGTAAAATGTATTAAGACACCTGGAAAGAAAAGAAAGAAAAGATGTATGCATAAATTTCATCTTATATTAGTATATGAATTATACAGCATACACTTAAAAGTTTATCCTGAATTTTAGAGATATTAATATTTCAGAGAGATTTCCAGTAGTTCAGATTGGAAATACTGCTCAAACCACAATGAACTTTCTAAGTACACCCACAGTAGGTCTGTTTTTAGGCCACAATGCATTCAAAGAGGACAATGTCTGCTCACGAGTTCTTGGACTTTTTGTCCACCATAGGTATAGATGAAATGATGGGTTTAGTTCGACAACCTCCACATTATTGCAGAAAATCCCTCTTCTATGAAAATACTGGCTGCATCAATATTTATACCTTGACATTTGCTAACATTTCTGTGCCGGAAACCTGCCTGAATATTATTACTGGGCCATTTTTTGTTTAGTTTTTTTTTTTTTTTTTTTTTTTAGCAAGGTAGAAAACTAGGGTACAGATTTATAAAAATACTGCTGCTCTTGGAAGAATGGATTCAGCATTATGAGACTTCCACATTAATTATAATGGAAGAGAAGGTAGAAGAGATTTAAAATAGAATAAGCTCCTCATTGTTCATTTCTTACATCCAGTATGGTTACATGCAAAGGAGGAAAAAAGTGTTTTCCAGTCCAGCTTTGTTGTGTTTCCTCACATCTCTCTCGTATGGTCTCCGCTGAACAGTGAAGATAAGAAAGGCAGAGAGGTCACACATACTTACAACTGCCAGTGAGACAGATTTATTACAGAAAGCTCCAGAGAGACCAATTAATATCACCAGATTGTCAAAATATGTGTACCATGAAGAATACAGGCAGCGCATCACAAGAAAGTAAGGTCACATAAAACAAGAACACTAGGGGGACAAACTCTGTCACCATGGAGTAAAGCCCAAAATACAAGTTGTACATTCATCAAGTGAATATAATGGAACAAACATTGACTAGTCTAGAACTGGGTTTTGAAGTCCTTTCATACAGGGAAAAAATGAAATGAATGTGCATTAGTTATGATTCAGAAACAGCATTGATTGTGTTTGGCAAGTTTGAGTCATAGTAAAGACCAAAGAGGATAAAAATTGTCCCTATCAAAACTTGCCCCCAGCTGAACATCAGAGGAAGGAAGGCACAGTAGTTAGAGTGCTAGTCTGTGGTTTTAGAGATGGAAGTTCAATTCATTGCTCTGCAAGATGCTTCCTCTGTGACACTGGGTAAGTTGCTTTGTGTCTCTGGGCATGCCTACACTTCCCAGCTCAGGTAGATAGACTCATGCTAACTCAGATAAAAATAGCAGTGTAGATATTGCAGCGGACATGGTGGCTTGGGCTAGTCACCTGAGCATGGACTCACCTTATCCCTTGGTTCTGAGCTTGGGTGGCTATTTCATACTGCAACATCCACACTGCTATTTTTAGTATGCTAGTTCAAGTCAAGCTGCCACAAGTCTGTCTACATAGGCTGAGAGGCTCACTCTCAGCTGCAGTGTAGACATGCCCTTAGTGCCTCTGTTCCCAATCTATAAAATGGGGCTAATACGTCCCTATCTCACAGGGATAAATATGTTAAAGATTGTGAGGCACTCAAATACTGTAGCAATGGAAGTCATATAAGGATCTAGTCTGGGATTGAGAGGGCTGTTTTATTACAGCAGGCTCATTTTATTTCAGTAGTAAAGCTCTTAAACTTACAAAATAAAAAAGTACTGGAACCTGGTGATACCATGGCATGCTGCAAAAGTCACTCTTGATTTGGTAAATACAGTATAGAAGAGCTTGTGGCAGGCATCACACTAATGTCCAGTGCAGAATCTCCATGGCTAAAAATAGTTAACAATACAAAAACTTTATGCAGTCTCCTACAATGAAACTTAACCTTATTAATATTTCAGAAAAAAAGAGCTTTAAAATTACACACACTTTTACTAACTATTCAGCCTGCAAATTTTTCAGATCGTGAATTACTGTGAGCCTTTAAAACAAAAAACCCTGAAATGTATTTCAAAGTAGGGTATGATGCAATGGTACCAATCTTTGAGTACCTGAAGCAGCTGCAGCCAAGGAAAACAAAAGGACACATGGCTCCAACATTTAAAGTTTCAAAATAACCTTCCACCAAACAACTCTGGAGCACGTAAAAGGCATAAAATCTCTCCCTTTATGATCTGATACTTTTTCTGACCATTCTAGTGTGGATTTTCCTTCTTATAACTTCCATGTTCCTCTGTTATCTGGCTTTTATAACATGGAAAAGACAGATGAAAGAGAGCTGCAGCCTACAGTGGCCATTTTGTTTTCAACTACTCCAAGCTATAACTCCTTCTTTCCTATTAAATTTCTCCACCTTATTATTTTAGCTATTTTTCCTTTTTTTCAGTCTGGATCTATTTAAGATCTTATATGGACCCCATCACTCTAGTATCTTAGCATCTCATGATCTTTAATGTATTTATCCTCACAACATCCCTGTGAGATAGCGAACTGAGGCATTTACAGACTAAATGACTTGCTGAAGGTCAGGGAATTAAACCTGGGTCCCAGGCGAATGCTCTAACCACTTGACCATCCTTCGTCCCTTAGAAGGTGTCGCACTGTTACAAAAGAAATACTTGTTTAACTTTTCTTTTTATGCAGATATATCTGTTGCAGTTTGAGCTATTGTTTTAAATATATATATTTTGACTCTCTTTCCTTATTTAATTGAGTTCTAGAAATGTGAAACTCTTAAAACTTTGATTTAAAAAAATGTATTTCAAGATTCCATGGTGAAGAAGTCACTTCATTTTAAGCATCTGTTTAAAAATAAAATCAATACAAATAAAGGGTGGGAGAAAAGGTAAAAAAAAGCCAACCGGCAATATTTAAGCTTAAAAGTTAGAAACATTTTTTGACAATAAATTCCTTAGAACTTTTATAAATATTGAGAATTTAACCCAGACCCAACAGCCATAGTCAAACAAAAGACAGTATGTCTCACTAAGGAGAAGAGTCAATTGTATGGATATAGCCATAGGATGTAAAATGCTGTTACTGAATCAATTAAAAAAGAGTTCCTAAAGATGAAGACTTTGCCACTTAGTAATATACAACATATGAAAAAGTGGGCTATATAATCCATTATAAATACCCAAAAGATGCCTAAATATTTCCATAGAAACATAATCTGTGCAACTTGCTAACAGGAAATAGTGGGACAAAGTAACATGCAGAATCTATAATGTTAGAAGAATTGTCAATATTATCCTTAAAGTCTGGCTCAGTGATAAAGTGTTCTGACATATTTCACCAAAAACGACTCATGGGAAAAATGTTTACACTGTAACAAGGAAAGGAAGTTAGTTTGATAGAATATAATGGATTGTGTAAAATATATATCACCCCAGATCTGAGCAAGAGCTCTGTGGAGTCTGAAAGCTTGTCTCTTTCACCAAATGCAGTTGGTCCAATAAAAAATATTACCTCAACCACCCTGTTTCTCTAATATATGTTATACATACATTTTCACTGGTTGGTGATCATTCCTGCCAGCATGTTTTCCACGTAATCAAGCTCAGGGGGAAAATATATATATAGCGTTATATCAGGGTGGAAGTGTTTATATATATACACTTCTACCCTGATATAACGCTGTCCTTGGGAGCCAAAAAATCTTACTGCATTATAAGTGAAAGTGTGTTATATCGAACTTGCTTTGATCCCCCGGAGTGCGCAGCCCCGCCCCCCTGGAGCACTGCTTGACTGCATCATATCCAAATTCGTGTTAAATCAGGTCGCATTATATCGTGATAAAGGTGTATTAGTTTTAAGGTACTGGTACTTATAATGAGTCATGTAGTACTTTCCCCTATATTTTTGTAAAGCTAATCTAATTATCTTTAGTCATTATTGATTGATGGATGTCAAGTAATACGTCCAGTGATGGCAATTAACATTAAAACGTGCCGAGGCACTTGTGGTGACAGAGTTATATTTTCAGTTGTAATCAATGACATGTAGAGTATAAAAAGTTGTTGTAACAAAATATTTCTATTTAGTGGATTGTATATAGTGATGTGATATAGGGTTAGAATTTAGTTTGTTTGAGGAAGCTCTAGCTTTCCTGACTTTATTTATTATTTAATATCTTCAATAGCTATATCATTATTATAGCAGGTTTCAGAGTAGCAGCCGTGTTAGTCTGTATCCGCAATAAGAAGAACAGGAGAAGTGGGCTGTAGTCCACGAAAGCTTATGCTCTAATAAATTTGTTAGTCTCTAAGGTGCAACAAGTACTCCTGTTCTTCTTATTATTATAGCACTGCTTTAAAATTACTGAACTTTAGTAACAAAGATTGAACTTTAGTAACAAATCTTAACGAAGATTTTGTCTGTGGTTAGTTATGGATTTGTAACATGTCTCTCCTCTGATACAGTTTCACTGCTCCATGCAGGGTTCTGGTTCAGCTTTGCAGCTGCCTTTTATTCCTGCTTCCTGTCATTGGGCTAACTTGCTGCTACAGTAATACAAGTTTCATCACTATTTAAGTCAAATTGCTTGATTGGTTTTATTGCTTTTGCATGAAGACTGAGATTAGGATAACCAATCTGCTTTCCATCCCCAACTGTAGTTAAAATGGGAAAAGCTGCCCTTAAAGCAATGCAATAAAATAGAAGCAAACACTTCAGTATTTCATTAAGGGATTTGTCTGGGATGCTTTATGAATTACATTTGTGTTTACCTGCCTACAATGAGTATGCATACTAATGGAGAAGCAAGATGAACCTGAGTAGGAGGCATTCTCAGTTATCATCGACAGAAGGTAGATTTGTTATTTTTACATTTATTACTCTGTCAAACTTTTTTTGTTGCTGATATTTTCTAATATACTGTAAGAATCTGAGAGTCTGATCAAAAGCACGTTGAAGACAATGGTAGTATTCAATTTTGGAATTTTACTATTGGCTTCAATGGAATTTCGATTAGGCCTTTTGTGTCACCTGAAAATGAGAACAGGTGTTCACATGGCACTTTTGTAGCCGGCGATGCAAGGTATTTATGTGCCAGATATGCTAAACATTCATATGTCCCTTTATGCTTTGGCCACCATTCCAGAGACATGCTTCCTTGCTGACGATGCTTGTTAAAAAAATAATGCTTTACTTAAATTTGTGACTGAACTCCTAGGGGGAAAATTTTATGTCTCCTGTTCTGTTTTACCCACATTCTTCAATATATTTCATGTTATAGCAGTTTCAGATGATGACTCAGCATATGTTTGTTTTAAGAACACTTTCACAGCAGATAGGGCAAAATGCAAAGAAAGTACCAATGTGAAATTTCTAAGGATAGATACAGCAGTCAGCCCAAGGTTTAAGAATCTGAAATGCCTTCCGAAATCTGAGAGTGATGAGGTGTGGAGAATGCTTCAGATGTCTTAAAGGAGCAACACTCCAATGCAGAAACTACAGAACCCGAACCACCAAAAAAGAAAATCAACCTTCTGCTGGTGGCATCTGACTCAGATGATGAAAATGAACATGCGGCGGTCGGCTTTGCTTTGGATCGTTATCAAGCAGAACCCGTCCATCATCAGACGGATGCACGTTTTCTGGAATGGTGGTTGAAGCATGAAGGGACATATGAATCTTTAGTGCATCTGGCACGTAAATATCTTGCAACGCCGGCTACAACAATGCCATGTGAATGCCTGTTCTCACTTTCAGGTGACATTGTAAACAAGACGCGGGCAGCATTATCTCCTGCAAATTGTAACCAAACTTGTTTGTCTGAGCGATTGGCTGAAGTAGGACTGAATGGACTTCTAGGTTCTAAAGTTTTACATTGTTTTATTTTTGAATGCAGTTATTTTTTGTACATAATCTACATTTGTAAGTTCAACTTTCATGATAAAAAGATTGCACTACAGTATTTGTATTAGGTGAATTGAAATATACTATTTCTTGTGTTTTTTACAGGGCAAATATTTGTAATAAAAATAAATATAAAGTGAGCACTGTACACTTTGAATTCTGTGTTGTAATTGAAATCAATATATTTGAAAATGTAGAAAACATCCAAAAATATTTAAATGGTATTCATTATTATTTAACAGCGTGATTAATTATGCGATTAATTTTTTAATCGCTTGACATCCCTAATATATATATATATATATATATATATATATATATAAATTGAATATTTGTTTTGAATTTATTTTTATTTTTTGCAATATTCCTGTAATAACATACAAAACTCTTAGGGAGAAAAAACACACCCAAAGCCAGAAAAGAGGACACATGCTAGAACTTCACAATGTATATGCCACTGAATATTTTAAACATATTTTCAGACTGTTTTCTTTTAATAATTGGTTGTCTGGCTCATAAAATCAAAATGTTTGAGGCAATAATTGCAAATACATATTGTTTCTGCTATATAGTGAATTCCTCAAATTACAAAATAGTGTAGAGGTTTATAAACTTGTAACTCCACGAATCCTAATCATTATAAAGTCTGTGAGTGAAATTCTAGCCCATCAAATCAATGTAAAAATTCCCATTGAGTCCGATGGGGCTAGAATTTCACCCTGTCACTCAAAAAAGAGGGGCATTCTTAGGTTACAAGTGAAATCTTCAAGGCAGGTGTCTTTATCTATGGTATCATTACCAACAGTGACTGAGATTATTGAAAATGGAAAAAAATAAATCTAATTTACTTCTCACTACTTAATCAGTTTACTTTTTGCATTTTTCTTAGTTTTGAAAATGAAATCAGATGAGCCAATTTCATTTTTGTTTTATAATCCATCCCTTGTCAATTTCACCTTCCAAGTTTTCATGCAGTCACACAGTCCCACAGCATTACAAACACTGCAGAGAAAAGTCATGGAACTTTTTTTATTGTGAATAGTTAGTTTTTATTAAAAGGAAGCTTTTACAAAATATTATAGTGCAAAATGTAATAGTGTCCTTACCAAGTTTCTTTCACTTTCTCTTCCATGGGACCTCTGGTGGCATCAAATATATTCAAAGCAATATGGAGACACAAAGATTATGGTTATTATATCTAATCATCTTTCTACATAATCTTGTAATAAGTCTTCTGTTTTTTTTTTAAATACTGCCATTCATATATTATACATAAAAAACACCAAGCCACTCAAAACCATTCATGAACATACTAAAATTAACAGCTATTGTGCTGGCTAGCTCAGTGCAGCGGTTTGAAAATATACACCAAACCAGCTGTCCAAAAGTAGCAGCTCTGTTACACATTGATATTTTGTTTGGTTTGGGAAAGAATGACCATTTCTCCATTTACAGTATATCTTACAAATTGTGGAGTTGCAGCATCATCTTAATACACCTACATGCTCTCTGCGGACATAAAAGAGGCCTAATGAAGATTGCCCCAATTGAAGACTCCCCAATTGAAGGAGGCTGGACTACATTGGTATGGACCTGTCCAGTGGAGACCTTAGAGTTATATTGGTAGGATGTCCCTTGCAATGATTGTGTACAGAAGACAACCAAGGGAGAGGCCAAAGACTCGGTACATAGACCAGATATCAACAGACCTTAGAAAGACCAATTTACATGATAGCCAGACATACAATCATGAGTTTTGGAAGAAGGCTATAAAAGTTGCCAGCGCTGAAGGGAATTGGTGAGGAGGAGGAAGAGGATTAATTTGATATTCAAAAGTTGTTGCACTGTCCATCAGTGTTTTGTCAAATGCACTATAGGAGGTGCTGAAAGAGACTTTGACAAACAGCCCAAGGGGGGAATGGATGGAATATGGGGTTAATTTTAAACTGAAATTGCTGTGGTTTTTTTCAGATTTGAACCATTTCCATAGTAGCCAAATCACATTTATTTTTATTGCTTATTAAAGACTATTGCTTCTGATTTAAACTCTATTTTTCATAAAATATGAAAGTTAGAAGTAGTCACAAATTGGTGCACCACAGGTCCCAGGCAGGTTATCAGTGTCAGCTTAAACTCCTTCAGACCACCTGGCTGTAAAAATGAAACACAAGCTTTTAGGGAAGCTTTCAACTTCTGTTTTCTAATTTTAAAAATACTTAAAAAAAATGAGCCTCTATTTTTATAAATTGTTTTTAGATTGCAGAATCCACATTCTAAAATACCATTATGTATATGTGATATAGGAATGAATAAACACAAGCTTCACTCTCCTGATTTATGATGTAACAAAAACCTATTAGTGGAAAAACAGCTAATTGCTGTGCATGGTTACTTAGCCAGAAATCTATTCAGTTTTCATTTCTAATTGTAATACAAGGCTGATCATTGCCAGTCTGCACCATTATTGTTAAAACGCTAATCATGAGGCTAAGTCAACAACTTGTACCATGGGGTCAGGAGCTCCTTTTGTTAGCTCTAATGTGAAGTGTGTTCTTGTGTCACATCCGGAAACCCTGACTGTTAGCATAAAGCGATAAACTTGCAATTAATTAATTAATTAGTTAATTCGACATGTAATGAATGTCACAGCTGTAGCTATCCATTGCTTCCAATAACACAGTAGGATATGCCTGGACCAATCCTCTATGACTCACCTAGGCAAAACATTTATTTACAGAAGGAGTCCCAGGGCATGATTGTGCCATATATCTTTAAACCCAGATTATACACCTGAATTGCGCCATACAGTAGCATAATTCACCAAAGGGGTGAACCAAAGTCAAAATATTATTATTTATTATTTGTATTACCGTAGTACACAGGAGCCCTAATTATGCACCAAGACCTCATAAACTGCACTTATTCTGTATATGCAGCATAATTGTAGCTGTGTCAGTCCCAGGATATTAGAGAGGCACAGTGGGGGAGGTAATATAATTTATTGGACCAACTTTTTTCTCACCACAGAAATATTACCTCACCCACCTTGTCTCTTATTCTGTATAGTAATTTGATCCAAAGGTCAGAATATAAGACCTCTATGTTGAGGAATATGTAGCAATTTGGTAGCCAGAAAAGCTACAAGAAAAAATCTTATCTCCATGCTATGTCCAACAATTACAACACACCTTGAGCTGAATTCATGTACATCCATTTTTATATTAAAATAATATATAGTATTATTTGCATGGACCGTTATTTTTAAAAAAGGGTGCTTAAAGTTGGGATCCTAAATCCATAGTTAGGCAACAAAATAGATCCCACTGAAGTCAAAAGCAAACTCCCATTGACTTCAATGGGGCGAGAATTTCACTTAATGTGTACTCATAACTACTGAAAATCAGGCCACTTAATTTGTATGTAAGGGCCAGATTTTTAAGGAATTTATTCATTTAATGCATTACTTACATTTGTTTATATCCCAAAAAGTTAATTCCTTTTATATGCTTTCATATCTGAAATTTTCTGCAGGATGCCTGTAATTGTAAATACATTTTATATAGATTAATCTAATGCAGATTTGCATTTATTTATTTAAATCCTCATCAAACTAACAAATAGAGAAAACGACATGCAATCAGAATATTCCTCACATTTAGCATGCTCACAAATTCAAGGCCATAAACTTTAGGCATGGAAATTGCTCTTACAGGGACACCATCAATTTAAAAATTACACTGCTTTCTGAACATGGTCTTACCTACTATTGTAACAATTGCCATAAGAGCATAGAGTATCATTATAGTGCAATTCAAAGAGGGTCTAGGTATACAAAGAGCTCAAACTGGTTTGGGAAATTTGGCGTGCTTCCAGCCATGGGAGTGCATGTCTTCTCTTAGAGGAAAATGTGTTTTTCTAAGTTATATTGATGGGATGAGTAGATTAGAACGACTTTCACAACCTAATACAAGCAGAAAATCTATTAAAAGTAATAAGGATAAAAGTAATAAGGCTATTACTCTGCTGTTTCATGAAATTCTACATTGTAACCTTGCAATCTGCCCTTAGTAGCTATGATGCCTCAGGATCAGACCAAAGAATGAATTATGACTGCCACAACTCCTTCCCTGACTCCCCTTGTACATTGTATCTAGTATATTTGAACAATAGCAGACTACTCCCACACCAGCTCAGGTGACAGAGACTAGCCTGCATCCACAGGCAGGTCCCTACGTTCTGCCTCCAGGCTCTGCAGAGACTCTTTTACAGTATAGGTAGTCCAGCATGGAGTGTAATGTTTCATGTCTTCCTCCACTATGTCCAAAGACTCCAATACGATTGGCAGCTCCTTCATCTGGTCCTAAGAGGTCTCCCCCAAGACCTCTCTGAGCTGCCAGTCTTTTACCAGCACATTGAGGATAAAATCAAGACTCCAGCCACTCCCCACATCTATCCATCCATCTGCACAGAAGAGGGATGTAGCAGTCCTGTAGTGCCTGCTTCCTCTGTCCAGTGACTGGCAAGCTATGAATATCTGCATGGTCTCAATCATCTTTACTGTCTTGTGTTGGCAGGGAACACATTTATCCTAAAAGCGGAGAATAAAAAACTCTTTACTTTAAAGTAGTTTTGAAGTTGTAAATCTCCCAAACTGCAGTCAAGTACACTTACCAAGCTGCCAGTAAACCCAACATGTACCCTGCATGCGCATGTGAAAATGCACTAGGTAAAGGATACAATGAGAGTTCTTACTCATTAAGAGTTCTGTATCATGATATTGGGTCTGCACATTGTGAGGTTCTGAGCATGCTGACCTCCCATGGGAGTATGGCTCTTATACAACTCATTTCTAGGTTTAAAATTCTTCTAGGGTGAAATTAACCCTTATGCAGAAGGCCTTGAATGGACCCCACTTACTCTCTATGTTAAGTGTTTAAGCTGAATTTAAACAGTAAATAGAGTCTTCCAGGAGCCGCTGTCAGGCAGATGAATTTAACCCACACTGAATACTGTGACTGAGTGCTGTTAGCAACTATAAATCAAGCACTTTGAAAGCCAGCCCCCAGGTCACTTAGAACATCTAGGGCACTGGGTGTAGTTAGAGTAGGAGGGACTTAGGTAGTTTGTGTAGTTTGCATCTATAGGGAGCCTGATGAGGCAGTGCTGAGAAGAAAGTAAGCTGTATAAAAGTCTGAGCCAGGAAGCAGAAAGGGAGCACCATATAACTGCTGCCATGTCATGATTATGTATGTGGACTATAAACAATAATACAGACAGCTGGTGGACTGGGTGTGCCGCTTAATTCAGAAAGAGGGCCTACCAGGCAGGGTTTTGAGGCACTGAAGGGGGAGACTGTTCACAACACCCACTCCAAATTTTTTTGTGTAGTAAGTGAATTCAGTTGCTTATGGATATTTTTCTCCATTTTGCTAACCTCTAATTAAGAGCAGGAACAAGATGCGATTCTGGATTGCTTAGTAACAGGGAGCTTCTGCATGATGTATTACTCATCAAGAGACAAAAAAAAAAAAAAATGCTGCACCCCTGACGTGATTTCTTTAATAACAAATTGGTGTAGCTAAACCTTCTTTGTCTTCTGTGCATCCTGTGTAATAGACTGTAATCTCAAATGCTTCCTGCTGGGTGAACTAATAAGTATTCCCTTGAGTTGCAACAGATATGTACACTTTTAACAGCAGGAATCAAACAGGATCAGAAGTTCTTCATCCAAAAGATGCAGGAGCAGTTTTATCAGAAATATTCAGATGCACATAATTTAGATAATGTTTCAAACTGACACCTGATTTTGTGATTGACACAGTATGAGTAACAACCCACCCCTTGCCCTGCTAAGCCTATAATTTTATTTATCTTTGGTTAAGAGGGGGACAATTTTGCAATTACTTTCATTAATTTTGAGTGTGCTGTACATGGCAGGCTGGGGTTCACTTTTGTTATCAGTAATGAAGAGTAAGGGGTTACAGAACAGAAAGCTAAATGAAAATTAAAACTCCAGTCCCCAGAAAGGAAGCTTTAAATAAAATGTCATTCTAATGCTTTTGGGAGGATTGATTCTGTTAAAATCTGAGAGCTGTGATACTTACAAAATACAGAATCTAAGTGTGTTTGCATGTGATAGATTTAGTATATTTCAAAAGTAGTAGAATCCTATTATTAGCCATTTCTTCTTTCTCCTTTTTATGTCTTTTTCTTACCTTCTTTATCTTCCTTTTATCTATTTTCATCCCTGTTACCTCCATTTTTAAAAAAAATACTGTTAATGTAGCCATCTTTCTCATCTGCCAGTTTGAATTAGCATTTATAGTAATGACGCTTACTTTGAAAAAAGGCACACTGCTCCTGAAAATCCTGATTGAGTGCAAGTGGGTGAAAGTATCTTTGATCTTTTTAGAATCTGTAACACTGAAGCACCGAATCAGATTTTTCATCAAACCCAAATGCACACCTTCCACCCGATATCCCCCAAAATCCAAACAGTTGTCAACTATCTTTCCTATACAAAATTTGAGGGGTTCATCTACCCTATCTACTCAACTACTTAAGATTGCTGGATAGTTTTTTCAGGTACTGTCAGAAAAGGCAAAATTTTAATTCTTGATATGCAAAGAAGATATTTTTATGATCACAAAAATCGCCTCCTGCCCCTACCAAAAAAAAAAAAAAATCACACTACGCTATCAGAATGCATATAGCATCCATTCATACTGGGGGGCTTTTGGGAAATATAAGTGGGGCAAGAAATCATGTATAACTTCATTGTTTCTGTGCCCGTGAACCCATGTTTAGGCTTGTTGCCTTAGTACCTCTTGCCAAAAGAAGATGAAAGACTTCTTCAGAAGGACTGTAGCATGTTTACTCCTGTACAATATTCTACCTTGTCCTACTGGGCCAGCAAAAAAAGAAAAAAAAATCCTTATATGGTGGCATTTTTTTCTAAACTCAAGCCAACATGTGAATTGGGGAAAGAATGTATGTGTTCAGAAGGCATACTCCCATTCACTTATTGGAAAAGCTCCTGGTTTATGGGTCTGGTACCAAATTCTGAAGAGTTTTTATGGTTAACAATGCTTGCAAGTGAAATGTGTTCTGCAGTTTAAAATTTGAATGAGATAGGAATTGAGTGGGCATTATATGAAACATAAGGCAGATGAGAGAATATTTGAGGGGAAAGTATCAGGGGGTAGCCGTGTTAGTCTGTATCTACAAAAACAACAAGGAGTCTGGTGGCACCTTAAAGACTAACAGATTTATTTGGGCATAAGCTTCGGATGCATCCGAAGAAGTGAGGTTTTTACTCACGAAAGCTTATGCCCAAATAAATCTGTTAGTCTTTAAGGTGCCACCAGACTCCTTGTTGTATTTGAGGGGAAGTGACAGGTGGAGCAAGAAAATATGCTGACCGCAGATAAATATTGGTTTGTAATTTTTCATATACCACCCCCGCTCCATAGAGAGAGAGAGAGAAAGAGAGAGAGGAACTCCTTTAAGCTAATCCAAAAGTCAATAAAAGAAAAATTCTAGAAGGGATTCAGAAAAAAAAAAAAACTTCTGTTGCAAGACAGGCAAGGTTTTAATGAATATAAAAAATATAATTCTAGACATCATATTTTCATCACAAATGTAACAATGCATAAATGTTGTCAATGTCATATAATACACATATGCTGTATCACATTCTCTCCTTTTCAATTTCCAATCTAGAGGAACCTCAGTGATTTCAATAGGTGAGAAAGCAGTACAGTAGAAAAGGTTTATCGGGGAAAAAAAAGTTTAGTGAACAGCTCCAAGAAAGCTCAGTCAGAGAGAATGTCTGCACAGCATAATGTGTTGTGTGCCTCACTGAATTGGCCTCTATTTTCAACTGCACAACATTACTGGAGTAAATATCTCCAACAAAAACAATTATCCAAAGGATTGTGATTGAAGGGTGGGAGACTTACCCTTTGTACCGGATTACAACTGCAGTTCAACGTATATTTTCAGACTTCAGTTTATATAAATTTTCCACATCTTTAATAAGTTGAGAATATAGTATTCTATAGTATTGTAACTTTTTTTTATAGAAGGGGCCCCCGAAATTGCTTTGCTCCAGACCCCCTGAATCCTCTGGGCAGCCCTGCTTCAGAGTGACAATCTTGGGATCTTATTTTATAGATGTCAGGATTAATTGAAAAATGCTTGTAAAGCCCTTTGAACATCCATGAACTCTGAACTCTGTATTCTTATTTACTACTGAATTTTAGCAAGCCTGATGGAGGGAAATGTGGTCTAGGGATTAGGGCACTGGACTAGAAGCAAAGTGACCTGTCTCTGTCACTGCCTCTCTGCATAATCTTGGGTCAATCACTTCAACTTTCTGTGCCTCCATTTCCCCACCTTATAAAATAGGGATTATGATAGGGGTGGTTGCTAATGAGGCTAAAATCTACAAATTAAATCCCCTCTTAAAAAAACAAAATAAAAAAAAACTTTCTGCTAAATATCTCTTCTCCCAGTGCAGCTTGGGTTGGGAGGTGGGGGGAATGAATAGGATGAGGAGTGGGGTGCATGGGGGTAGAGCGTGAGGGGGGGACAGGCTGGGTGATTGCAATCCAGAGTGGGAGGAGCTGGCAGTATTTAACGCTTTGAGTGCAGATGCAGCACCATAGTGAGTAGTCCAAGAAGGAAGGTGTGGTGACTTGCCTTCCTCTTCTGAAAGAATGGAGCAGGTCTGAGATCAGAGCAAACTCACAAGCTCCTTTCTCAGGCCTCTTCAGGTGTTAAAAAAAGATTTGCTTCAGAGTGTGTGAGCAGCCTCAGGGCAGAGTCCCCCTCATCCGGGAAGCTGGTCTGTGACTCTGTATAGGAGACAGTGAGGCAAAGAAGTTTATCAGCACGATCCTTTAGATTTGAAGAGCAGAAGCAGCAAATGGGCCTGTTAGAAGAAGAGGAGTCTGCAGTTTGGCAGGGGAAAATATCTGGGTGGCTGGCAGCCTCGTTTGCGGGGAAGGCTCAGAAAGGATTTGCTGCCAGGCTGAGGAGGGGGCAAAGGCTCTGCACAGATCTGCTGCCTTGGGAAGGAGTCTTTTGGCTGCTAGAGGAGATTGTGGCAGCTTTGCTACCCTGTTGCCCAGACCCAAACCCAGTACTTAGGTTATGTACCAGCCACCATTGATGATACTTAACTGCCTCTGTTAAAGGCTTTGTGTTCTACAGATTAAAAGTGCTAAATAAGAGACAGGGATCCTTATTGTTAAATGGAGAGTGAAGTGATGTGGCAGGGTACCTCCTTTTGATTTACCCTTTTGACAGGTGTTGGAACTCTGTGGAGAGATGTTGACAGTTAACTGCTGAGTTATTGTGACTGGTGGGGCTTGTTGATGGTCCCTGGGTGTGAGCAAGTTGTGAGTGATTCTTTAAGCAGAGGGAACTAGAGTCTAGGACAAAGAGATTGCTCCAGGGCAACCCTATGAGCAAGCAAGAAAGGGAGAAAATTTAGACTGAGGTTTACAGTGTGGTTGGTATTTGATTTACCAGCAAAGCTAATCCACCTGCACCCTGGAATGTCTAGACCATTATACACTTAGCTTGGCAGCTCTGGAAATTTCTCATCTACACTTTTGTTTTTACTGATGGGACATGTCCTATTTTCTGAACAAAAATTTACCCACAACCTAACAGTACAAAGAATGACATAAAGGGAGAGAGAACACACAGCCAATAGTCAAGAATCAGAGTGGTAGCCGTGTTACTCTGTATTAGCAAAAAGAATGAGGAGTACTTGTGGCACCTTAGAGACTAACACATTTATTTGGGCATAAACATAAGTATGCTAATAGTCAAGAAGTATCCCTTCACTTTGATTCACATGAAAAATAAGCTCAGTCATTGTTAGTGTTGATCTCATTTTGAGTTGTGTTAGCAGTTATGTCTTCCTGGCCTTGAATTTCACTTCAGCTCCATTCAGATTCTTGTGTTATCATGACATCAAATATCCTGGGTTGAGGTTTGAGGCAAGGTATTGCTTTATTCAAGTCTCAATATTGTGAATGGGATGAATCCCATAGGCTTTAATGGGAGATGGATGACTCCCGTAAGCTCTGATTTCTTTATGACAGCACACACCTAATTTCCTGGTTTAAAGACTACTAGTTTTTTTCTATAGGTGTTTTAACAGACTTGTAAAAATTTCTAACCTAGCTTGGTTTAATCTCTGTAACCATATCGAAGAGACCATAAAACAATCAGCCTGCCAATGGATTGTGGTGCTTCTTTTTACAGTTTGTTCAGGCCTTGGATTTCTTAGGCTGTGGATTTCCCATATCTCTGGGCATTTAGATACTGACTTTATATAAGTTACCTGTAAGTAAACACTGCAGGAGTCTGGAGTCCCTTGGAAATAGGTCAGCTGGCTTTATCTTTCCCAGTTGGATATGAAGGACAAACTTTGTTCTGCCGAACCCCGTTCATATCCATTAGTTTCAAAGGGACTCTGCAAGGGTAAGAGTCAGGACAGACTTTGATGCAGCAAGCAATATTTCATGCAGTTGTGGTGCAAACAAGTAGACTAATGAAAATTAAGTTAAAATACATGGACTGACTTAGGGTGCTTTTTCCATTATCATTATTGATTTTTTAAAGAACATTACTACATGTAAGGCATAACTTATTAATAAGGCAAATAAACCACATAAGATGCAAAAGTCAGTCAGGAGAAAACAATTAGTGCTTGTGGTTCCTTTTAAATTTTGCTCTTTCCAAATAGCAACATTTTTATAGGACTGAAATGGGACTAAAATAATACATTTTGGGGGTGGAGATGAGATGGTATGTGTCGGAAGGGGAGTTAGAGCTATTTTTAATGGCACTGCAACATGTCAAGCAACTGACATTTAGGGATATAAGAATTTACAGATGTGAACTAGGAAAAGATCTATGTCTTGTTTTCTGAGAGCGTAGTTTGCTGATGTTTGCCTTCAACAGTGGAGAAGAGTGGGTAAAAAGAAGAATATTTAATTGTCTGGACCATTTTTTCAGTAAAGGCTCTAGTGATATGGAGGAAACAAGCATGGAACCATATAATTCGCTTCTGCTTGTATTATTCTTACACCTGGCAGAAGTGGCCTTTTTCAAAAAGTCTGTCATGATTAGTTTATATGCAACTTAATCAACCCTTATTCAACTCTAACTTGTTGTTAGGGATTTAAAAAAAAATGTTTCCCTTCACGAGGCTTGATGTTGGTGTAGGTGTCTTCTCTCTAGCAGAGGGAAAGGGACCAGATTGGGGAGAGTTGATAGTGGATGCAATTTTTCCTTCTCTTTCCTTATTGATGGGACTAGAACACTGATAATTAAGTTTCTGAGTTGGCTGGAAGAAAATACTAATTCTGGAATGCACTTGGATACCAGAGTGATAGGAGTGGTATAAAAACTAAATAGAATAGATCATGACAAACTGGATTAACAGTGAATGACTTTCACAAATAATGACGCAGGCTATTCACAAGCAGAAAAAGTAATGAGTCTACAAATATGATATTTGTTATGACTCACTTAACCAGCTCTAGCTTTTAGGATATTCTTATCTGTTTTTAGCAGCTTCTAGTTAGGGTTCTAATGATAAAAGATGAAGCAAGGCAATGCCCAATCCCAGATTTCATGGAGGCACCTGGATTTATCATCAGAACAGGGTGTGGGGGGGAGGGAGGGAATCAGGCAAATTCACACAAGACATCAAAACATTGGATATTTTAAAAAATAGTTTCACCATCAGTACAAACACTTTTCTAGTTACAAAAGGTGCATGTTTCTCTGGTGCTTTGTGTATAATCATATAAGGTGATCAATTGGAATGACAAATACAAAATTACACAAACTATAATCCAACAGAATCTGTTAGACGTGAAATAAGGCAGTAATGATGGATTTTGCTCATTATCCTTTTAATGCACAACATTATTCCCTTTATGTACTTAATACCCATTGGTATCAATAGTGCAAATTCCCCATGCATCAATGGGAGAATAGTTACGTCTTTTTTACAGTTTTCAATTAATTCAGTGCTCATGAAAGGGTTTAAACAGCCCTGCAGGCTGAAGTCCTCTGTTTATCCACATAGGTACAAAAAAGGAAGAAGCAGTGTTGTGCTAAAACCCTGACCTGAAGAGATGAATGCTTAAGGATAAGAGGATAATTGTAATGATTTTTGTGATGGGCTAATCATTCCATGCAGGACACTCAATAGTCTGCAGATAGTCTCTGTCAACCTGACCTGATCTGATCTAGAGACAGAAATAAAAGACTATTTCTAAATCCCAGTCCCCAAACTACCCAGGCCTCAGCATTTGGGTAGAGCATTGATTGCATTTTAGCAATATGGAGTTATGGTAGATATAGTAGATAGGTAGAAACTGTGGTCACACACTGCTTTCATTTATACCAGTGTTGATCTAGAGTAACCCCACTTTCTTTGGGTTAAATGAGATGTAAATGAGAGCTGAGTTAGGCTAAAAAATTAGACAGGATTAGATTTGTTTTTATAAATGAATATACTAGTGAAAAGAAAGAACAAAATCAGTTTAGATGTGTGGCTTTTCATTCTTTGTTTTATCATATGCCACCCAAAGTTATGCTGGGCATTTCACACACATGTAGGATGGGTCCCAAAAAGCTTAAAATTAAAAACAGATTACTTATAGAAAAAGGAATGAGAAACGTGGAACAACACAATCCAAATTCCAGGGCCATAACCAGGGTAGTGCGAGTGGGGCAGCTGCTGAGGGATCAAAGCCTCTGGGGCAGAAAAAATGGGGCAGAAACTGAGGTGACGGGTAAAGCCCCAAGCGAAGGGGCTCAGGGAGGCTCCACCCCCTGACTCACCACAGTGGGCCACCCTGCCTGTCTATAGAACACCAACCTCTTAGCTTTTGTAGGGCAGGAACCACAGGATTCAGGATTATGGGGACCTGGTGGCTCCAACACATTGTTTCGTAGGCTCAGAAGAATGGTAGCCACTCTTCCTGTCCAGGAGCTGAAACAGCTGTTGCAGACAAGCTGCTCTGCATCATGATGATGGAGCTGCTCTGCACCATTGAAGGAGATTTCCTCATCTTCAGAGAGCCCCCAGAAGTTGGGCTCTCCATGAGTGAAGTACATTTCACTCACTGCTGATTATGTGATGAGTGAGTTTTTTGGTAGCAACAAGATATTTATATTATATACATTTCAAAGTAAAACATATTTAAGTTACGAGAATTTGTTTTTAAACATGATGCAAAGAGTCGCAAGCAGCAAAACAGCTTGTAAGGGTGCAGAAGAATACAGTAGCCAATATAACTGAGTGCCTAAAATTAGGCACGCTAATCTGTATTTAGATTCCTAAACAAAAGTGTCCTGATTTTTAGACAGAGGAGCATCTACGTTCTCACTGCATTCACTACAAGTTGCAGGTGCCTCTGAAAGTTAGAATATTTTTGTTTGAGCATCTAAATAGAGATTTACCGTAAGTTCCTAACATAAGCACTCACATTTGAAAATTCTACCCAGTACACACACATGAATGATAAATTTATCTGAATTTTAAAAAGTCAAATACAGAATGTGCTTTTGAAGTTGTTTTACTTGCTTTTGGTCCATTTGATTAATTATTCTGTCACAGGGATACTGGATCTCTAAGAGGCAATGAGCCTGTCCACCTATGACAAGCTTCACTTGCCTCCCCAGGTGGAAAAATGACTTGTCACATGACCTGAAAGGTATGTTACTGACTAAGGCCAGATACAGGGATATAAGGGAGAGGCCTGAGGGAGAGTGAGGAGTTACTGCAGCCAGGGTGAGCTATGGGACAGGGAGGCCAGAACAATGATATTGAGTAAACTAGATCCTGGGAGAAGGGGAATATTTTGGTAAAGACCTTGGCTATGACTGAACTACTCTGGAGGAACTCAGAGGGAAATTGAGACAGGACAGCTCAGAGCCACCCCTGGACACAAAGAGGGCATATGGGAGATGACTGAGCCTGTTATACATTCTTACTTTTTGGTTGATTTTACTGCTTTAGGGTATACTGCCCCAGGCACACAGCATGCTCTGGATAATATATGTACAATATGTTTACAGCTTTGAGAATATGATGGAGGAGTGGAGAAATTGCTCACTAATATTTGTACTTTAATCAAAAGTTTTACATGTCTAGGTAAAGAGTAAGTATATTTCTATCTGAAATGTATGTACTAAGTTTCAATACTTCTCTAGCAAGATTGATAAATGTTGGAGTATATGCATCCATGTTGTTACTTCATTGACCCGTCAGTGGAATGAATTTGACCCCTTCATATTTTAAATTAATATATTTAAATTCCAAGCACAGCTTTCTGAAAGAAAGACTAAAACTTTGAACAGCAAAATCTTCACTGAAAATTCTTCTAAGCTTAAAAATCCACTACATGTCACAATCTAAGCTTTAAAAAACTCTGGGATTTTCTTTGACTCACTATAAAAGTTTAAGTATAAGCTACTCTTCAAAACTTGTAGTACTTTAGTCTTCTTAAAAAGAAGAGTTCAACTATTTTTCAGCTTAATGACTGAAACATTTTATTTGTTAGTTTCCTGAAAATCCCACCTTATCCATGGTATAAAAACTAAAGAGTTCATGGGATTTTGAAGATTTCTAACACAGAAAAAAATCTTTCATGCTCTTGTGCAATTTATAAGCTCTAGCAAAAAAAATACATCATAAGATTCATTTATAATTCTAACCTTGTTACAAACTGCAGGAAAAATCTTCCTTCAAGGGTTTGATTAGATTCAGCACTCCACATAAGTCTGGCAAAACTCTTCACTTTCACAGGCTCATCATCTCATTTAGCTAGTAGAAAAAGAAAAGGATCAAATATCCCTTGCTATACTTCTGCTCTTGTTGTTTATCTTATTAATCAGAAGCTTATCATATGTAAATGGTCATTCAGCAATGCAAGGCTTGTTCTTCTATTTTAATTTTTATTATTGTGCAATTTCAGTGTAGTTCTCTTTCTGCATTTCTTTAACCCATCTGTCACTAAAAGAAAAAAAATCAGTTCTCAGATCCTCCAGGTGGATCTCCATTGTTTTACAGCTCTTCCTATGTGTCATTGTTTTGCACTGAGCCACACTGTCATGCTGTGCTGGGCCACACTGGAGGAGTAATTGTTCCCATTCATTTGTAGTATGGTAGAACTGGGAGGCCCTATTATGCTAGGCACTGTAGAAATACATAGTGAGAGACAGTCCCTGCCTTGAAGAGCTTGTATCCTAAATATATAACACAAAGAGGAAAGGGAAAGGAAGCATTATTATCCCCATTTTACTGATGAAAAAAACAAAAGGTTGTTGACTTACATAGGAAGTCGAGAGCAGATCCAGAAATTGAACTGGATTCTTTTCTTTTCTTTTCTTTTCTTTTTTTTTTTTTTTTTTTTTTTTTGAATCCCAGATCTATGTCTTTAGCCACAAGATCATCTTTCCTGCCTAGAGTATGGAAGTTTACAGTCATATGACCTTGGTTGTACTAATCCTGTGAATGAGCACACAGCTTTATTTACCCTCCAGGTTAGTGTGACCAGAGATGAAATGAAATGTAATGCATGTTGGAAGGTGTAGTTTGAACTGCTCGTACATATAGATAGATTCTAAATTAATTGTAATTATTAGAGAGAAATATACTGACTGTCATTCAGTGAAGACCTCTAGTCAATACAATGTATTAGCCAAGAAAGCAAACAAAATGTTAGACTGGGATAAAAACATTGACATTATTACAATGCTATTGCTTAAATCAGTAGTAAGCACACAGCTGGAATACAGTGTTCAGTTCTGGACATTGTATCTTAGAATATAGAATGGAAAATCAAGGATAGGTAACCAAAATGATTAGAGTCATGGAAAGAATTATGAATGAGGATAGACTGTACAAATTGGGACTGTTTACAGAAAAGCTGGGTAAATAGGGACATGATGAACGTGCAAAAGAACTAAGGGTTTAGAGGAGATGAACACCTGTTCCTGTCCATAGCTTATAATGAACAAAAAGATATTTGATTAAATTGAAAGGCAACGCACAGAAAACTGCTGAAAAAAAGCAAATACTTTTACACGGTGCATAATTTACCTTTGGAGCTCATTACCACAAAACATTAGTGAGTTCAAGAAGTCAGAAACTGTGAAGGGGATGGTCAGGCCTAGTGGTCGTAGCCAAGGCAGTCATGCCCAGTGGTCTAAGTCAGTGGTCAGAGCCAGAATCAGGAGTCCAGAGCAGGACTAGGAACAAGGCTGAAGCAGTCTAAGACTTGTGGAGTCTGTTACCACTGTCAGTCATGGGAGAGTTCCAAGCCACGGAGTGACATTGAGCAGACTCAGCTGCTGTTTCTCGTGCGGCATATAATACTGGCCCTGAGAGTCGCCAGACTGGCTTATGGAATGGCTGGATTCTACTACAGGAATGACTCATCAACTCATGTGGCTTAATCATGCTCTAGTTCAGGGATGACTCATTACATTACACAGGAGCTTAGCAAAATTTCAATAAAAGGATTAGACACGTAGATAATGAGATCACCCCCACGTTACATTAGCAAATATTAAATAAATGAACAAATATCATAAAGGATATAAATCTGTACGGTTCAGGGCATAGCCAACCACTAACTGATAGAAATTTAGGAGGAATGTTGCCCTATGTGGCCATTATTCAATAATCCCACTTTTTTGGGTTTCCTCTGGGTTGTATTGAATTGGCCAATATTGCAGACAGGAAGCTGGATTAGGCGGACCATGGAACTGATCCAGTATAACATATGTTCCTAATAGGACAGTACCTGGTGGGCATTCACATCACAAATGTTAAAATTAGATAATGAAGAAGAAAAATTACAACATTAGATAGTTTTCCCTAAATATTTTTTAGTCGGATTCTGCACCCCATTCACACCTTTCACCCTTTCCTCTCCAGCAAGTGTTCATGCCAAATATTAAATAGTTTCTGTCACCTATTGAGTGTATGTCCAGTGCAATCACAATGGAGCCCTGCCATGGGTGGGTTGCTATTGTTTAAATATAATACAAAATAAATGTTAATTTTTCATCAAGTTTTGATGAGAGAGAAGCAGAATCCTATTAATAAATGCCATTGATCCAAACATCCTCTGTACCAATTCATGTGATACAATCTTTTATCTGTCCTAAGAGTTTTATTTGTTTTCCAGGAATTAATAAAATTCTGTCACAGGCTGCTATAATTCCTTTGATCTACAAAATCATCCCGACAGTGGAACAGTAAGATGGAGTGCTGTTCTTACCACTAGCCTATGCCAGCTTTCTGATATAATATATAAAGCAGCAGTCGGCAACCTTTCAGAAGTGGTGTGCCGAGTCTTCATTAATTCACTCTAATTTAAGGTTTCGCATGCAGGTAATACATTTTAATGTTTTTTAGAAGGTCTCTATAAGTCTATATATTATATAAATAAACTAGTGTTGCATTGTAAAATAAACAAGGTTTTCAAAACGATTAAGAAGCTTCATTTAAAATTAAATTAAAATGTTGATCTTACGCCGCTGGCCTGATCAGCCTGCTGCCAGTCTGGGGTTCTGTTCACCTAGGCCGGCAGCGGGCTGAGCAGGGCCTGCGGCCGGGACCCCGGCTGGCAAGGGTCCGGCAGCCAGAACCCCAGACCGGCAGCAGGCTGTGCGGGGCCGGTGGCCAGGACCCCAGGGGTTCCATCTGCCAGCTCCAGGTGGGATGCCAGCTGCTGGATCTGCTCAGCCCGCTGCCAGTCTGGGGTCCCGGCCCTGCCCACATATAGTGGGTACCTACTTTCTCCCTGGTTCTGGCCCATTGTCTTCCCCTCTCTGCACTGAGCTGAAGATGGGAGTGCACTGAGCACAGGGCTGGGGGTGAAGGGTCTGGCCAGGAGCTAGAATAAGGGAGGGGGCTCAGGGTTGGGGCAGGAGGTTTGGGTGTGGGGCACTTACCTGGGCAGCTCCCATTTTATGCGAGGGGTGCAGGTGGGAATGTGAGGGGGGAGGGGTGCAGGAGCTCCCATTTGGTGCTCAGGGTGGGGGTGGGGATGTGGGGGGTGCATGGGGTGTGGGGGGGCTGGGGATGTGGGGATGTGCAAGAGTCAGGGCATAAGGCTGGAGGCATGTGAGGGAGTGCAGGTGTGAGGGTGGGGAGGGGGCTGGGTATGTGTGGGGGTGCCAGAGTCAGGGCTGAGTCATGGGGGGGGTGAGGGAGTCAAGCAGAGGGCTGGGCGTGTATGAGGGAGGTAAAGGGCTCAGGGCAGGGGCCTGGGGGGGGTGCGGGAGTGCGGGGCTCAGGGCAGAGGGCTGTGTGTGTGGGGGGGGAAGGTCAGGGCTCAGGGCAGAGGGCTGGATGACTGCCCCCATCAGAACCTCCGATCCCCCTGCTCCTTGTCCCCTGACTACCCCCTCCTGGGACCCCTGCCCCTAACTGCTCCCCAGAACCCCACCCCCTATCTAAGCCTCCCTGCTCCTTGTCCATGACTGCCCCCCTAGGACCCTACCCCCTAGCAGTCCCCTGACTGCCCCGACCCTTATACACACCCCTGCCCCCAGACAGACCTCCGGGACTCCCATGCCTATCCAACTGCTCCCTGCCCACTGACAGGACCCCCAGAACTCCCGAACCATACAACCCCCGCTCCTTGTCCCCTGACCACCCCCTCCAGAGACACCCCACCCTAATTGCCCCTCCAGGACCCTCCTTGCTCCCTGCCCTGAATGCCCTGAATCCTATCCATCCCCCGCCCCCTGACAGACCCCGGGACTCCCATTCCCCATCCAACCCCTGCCCCCGCCCCCTGACAGACCCCGGGACTCCCATTCCCCATCCAACCCCTGCCCCCGCTCCCTGACTGCCCCCTCCAAAGACCCCCGCCGCTCCTAGCCACCCCACCCGGGATCCCACCCCCTATCCAGCCCATCCTGTCCCCTGACTGCCCCCACCCCTTATCCAACCCCCCCAGCCCCGGCCCCCTTACCATGAGGCTCCAAGCAGAGCCAGATAGGCAGCCCTGAGGGAAAGCGCAGCCCCGCCACTCAGAGCACTGCGTGTATGGTGGCATGGCTCCGGTTGAGCGGGGAGCATGTCTGCCTCCCTGCAGAGCCAACACTGCCCCGCGGGAGTGTGCAGCCCCGACCCCCAGAGCACTGCGTAAGCGGCGGCAGGGCTCCAGGGGAGGGAAGAAGGTGGGGGAGGGGCTGGTAGCTTGCGGCGCTCAGCCAGGGGCTCCGGCCCAGAAGTGCGGACCCCGCGGCTTGCAGCACCGGGAAAGTAGGGCTATTTTCCCACCCCGTGCGCACGCCTATGCTTCTGCTCCCTGCCCCCGCAGGGGAGTGGAGGACAGAGGAAAGCGGGCTGGGCTGGGCAGGATTTTTAATGGCATGCTGGAGTCCCAGCGGGCAGCAGCGTGCCATTAAAAATCGACTAGCATGCTGTCTTTGGCACACGTGCCATAGGTTGCCGACCTCTGATATAAAGGATAGGGCAAAATAAGAGTGAGAGATGGGCATTTTTAGAATGAAAAGGAATAGGTCTTATACTTTGCTCTATTTTATCACCCTTCTCTGCACTTGTCTTTCAAAATCTACCTCTCCAGTCAGGGCCGGCTCCAGCGTTTTTGCTGCCCCAAGCGGCAAAAAAAAAAAAAAAAAAAAAAAAAAGCTGTGGCACTCGACCGCTGCCGCTTCATTCTTCAGCGGCAATTCGGTGGCAGGTCCTACCCTCCAGGAGGGACTGAGGGACCCGCTGCCAAATTGCCGCCAAAGAGCCGGATGTTCCGCCCTTGACTGTTGGCCGCCCCAGGCACCTGCTTGCTGCGCTGGTGCCTGGAGCCGGCCCTGTCTCCAGTCATTGATGTCATTGGTGGGATCTAACTCCTTTGCAATAAATATTGCACTTTGTCTTACTTAAAAAAAAAAAATCCTAGTGACCAATATATAGATTATCTTTTTGTTTATCATAATCAGCACAGATAAAATTAGGTCACATTTTTAATACATGGGTGCCCAAAGTTATGCTCTTAAATCTATGTTTAGGCTCCTAATCAAGTGCTGATTTTCAGAAGTGCTTAGCACTCAGTAGCTCCTATTCCATAGCATCAATGGGAGCTGATGAGTACTAAGCACTTCTGAAAATCAGGGCAACTTAAAAGAGCCTAACTTTAACTAATTTTTTGAAAATTTTGGCCCTCGTTAGTTTAGCTCTTTTTTCTGTTCAGGAATCATATTTGAACATCCTTTGCTTATTATGAATATATTTACTGTTTACAATCATTCAATTTGTGGCTAAATTTCAGCCTGTGGTTTGTTTGCAAAGTGTTTGCTTTTTGGGTTCTTCACTATTTGTTGCTCATTTTGGTGAGTTATGTCATAGTTATCCCTAGTGTTGTATCTCCATGGCATTGTTGCTTCCTGATCAGATGATTCGGCCACTGGTCCAGCAAATTTCTTAAACATGTGCTGAGTTAGCATTTGAGTAGTTCCATTTAAACTTATAGGGCTGCTCCTTAAAGTTTAGCAGCTTTTTGTGGCTTTAATTTTTACACACAATTTTGAAAAATAGCAAATGATAGTTACTTATAAACTAAAGTATGAGGAACAACAAATGCATTGGAGATACAGAATCAGGGAGAAAAAATACCATAATCAGTATTATCTGATTAATCAGATAAATCACAACTAATAAATCCTAAGCAAAGTGAACATGTTATGAAGAACCCATAGGCTGAAATAGTTCAAACTGTTGACCAGTTATGAACAGTGAATATAATGACTTAACCGTAGCTGCACCATTTATACCAGCATAGAATTTGTCCCTGTAAATTACATAAGGCTAGCAATATATTAAAATAATATGAATTTTGAATAAAAACCACCAATTTTCCAGGGACACACTTTCCTTTGAAATGTGGCCACTAAATGTGTGCAAATAAAAATGTTTACATAAATGTTTCCACATGCAGTTTTGGACAAGCTCTTACTTGCTCATACCAGGGTAGGTGAGCTCAAATTTCATTTGCATATGTAAATTAATTACACATTTAACCACCATCTCTGCATTTGCCAATCAGTGTTTTTCTTGACTTCCCCAAAGTTGAATACCGCAAAATTGATCTGGAAATTCTGAATGGACAAATGTAGGTTGAGGCTACTTTAGACATATGCCCTTAAACTTATTTTGCTCTTTCTTCTGCACTTTTTCTATGTTTAAAAAATAGTTACATTATGATTTAAGCGACTGTCTTCTACTCGCTAAAAGGTTTGAGTTATGATATTTGCAGATATATACCTTGTTTGTTCTTTCTATTTATCAGTAAAATAAGGTATTAACTATTCCAGCTCTCCCTCATTAGAGCATTCCCATATGCAAGCAGAATCCTTATTTGGCCTCTTAAGCTTACTTTACATCTCCAATGCACTACTGGAGTTCTTTTGGAATCACTTACTTTAATATTATTTGTTATGTAAATGGTTCAAATACAGCAGAGAAGCAGAATGGTCAGCACCACATTGCTGTGGCTCAGTTTCCAACTTTCTGAGTAGGTTTTACCTACTCACTTTTGCCCTTCATTCCTGTATCACGTGTCTTTCAGCAAAAGCAGCAATCCTAATTAATGATGGTATCCATAGTTAGACTGGCACGTGTTTGGGCGGAGTGGGGGAGAGTAAGTAGATGGAAAACCGTATGTCTTGAGAAAATTGCAGTACAATGAAAAATTGCCTTTTCTGTATTATATATGAGCTAGCTTGAGGGTTTGGTATGGCATGAACTGAAATGAAATTGCAAGTCCCAATAAAAACGTTATTTCAGATAAATCTGGATAGGTTAATCTTTAGCTAAATAACTAATTCTACTGCTTTTCATGTAAAGTACCTAATTCAAGTTAGTTCCCATTATTTAATTAAAGTATCATTTGATATCATTTAAGGGCCTACAAATCATGCTCATTTAACAATAGTCTGTGGTAAGATTTTTTTAATCAAGTCTTTATTTAACATGTCCATGTTAACCTAATGCATAAGCCATTTTACTTTAATAAATTTACTATTATACAAATTTCACCCTTAGGGTGATATTTTACTGCTTCTTGTGTGTTTCCCTTATTCATTTATTGTGTGCTTTTAAAGAAAACAAATCAAGTGATCTGATGTTTCAAATTGGTTGTAGATGTTAAAAAAAAAATACAGTCTGCACATGGCCGCTTGCAGATAGAACTATAAAATCACTAATGGGATTATAATAAATTCTTCCTGCAGTTATATGCAAACATTAACCAAAGGGACAGTATGTTTTCATTAGATTTATACATAGTTATAAGTATAGGGTTATATTTATTACAACTATTAGCACAAGGGACTAATGCTTGTCAACACACTTGTCAAGAACAGACCATATACCGTAATTTTTGCCTGCCAGATCAGATACCATGGCAACACTTGGGTAGGGGAAGTTGAAGAAATATTTGTAGTTTTGCGTTTGTTAGAGCCATTGGACTATAACAGATATGTATTAATTGGAAGCATATATGACAGCTCACAGCAGATTTTCTGTAAGGGAGGAAAACATCTGCATGCATCAAGACTAAGGGCTGCAGAAAGAGATGAATCAAATGCTATGAAGTGTGACTTCAAACATGGTGTCACTCTTGTGAACCCATCATTTACAAGATGTGTGGAAAAAAATGTGAGATTTTGTTAATATATAAATATTGTCAATGAGTACTTTGAAGAAATGGGGTGGGGGGGCACATTGCCTATCAAGTTAAAAGGGGGGGGGAGAATTATAAATTCTAAAGTGCCTGTAAAAACTTTGACAGTTCTAATCAAGAGCAATCATCTTGATTTTTCTGTTGAAAGATTCATAACATCATGAAAGGTGCCTTGGATACAGATGGCAAATCAGTTTCCTGAAAGAGGAAGTACACAAAACTAGAAGGTATTTTAGCTAAGCTAATATAGGAGTATGTTTGTCAAGTCTACACACACACACACACACACACACTGACTTTGTAACAAGTATTTAAATTTTTATAATACACTGCTTTGTTTGTATACAGAAAGCAAAGTATAATTTACTGGAAAAATGTAAGGATGCTTACAACAGGCTTTATTTCAGTAAATATGCAAAGTATCAGTGTTTTATTGCATTTTATTGCATATTGAAGTGCATTTTATTGCATTATTGAAATGACAGTATTCAGGACTTGGATATCATTTACAACA
The DNA here is from genome assembly GCF_027887155.1 of Malaclemys terrapin pileata. Taxonomy (NCBI): domain Eukaryota; kingdom Metazoa; phylum Chordata; order Testudines; family Emydidae; genus Malaclemys; species Malaclemys terrapin. Next base: position 131,189,656 of record NC_071507.1, read on the forward strand.
GGCTGACATTTTCAAATCCAAAAAATATTTATATTTACCTGGTTGCTTTCAGATTTTGTTGCAAACTGTTTAAGCTGTCCCTTCTTATGTGATGGATGGCAAGTCACTGAAAAGTTAGGTAGACATAACTACAGCATTTGGGTGTCAGTGCCATAGCTACACTGCCCAAACTTAGGGTAACCACACAGCAAGTGTGAAAAATGGGGGCGAGGATGGGGGATAAAGGAACCTATATAAGAAAAAGACCCCCAAATTGGGACTGTTCCTATAAAATCGGGACATCTGGTCACCTACCCAAACTCCTTGTGTAGATGCAGCTCGGTTGATTAAAGAATGCTTCTATCAGCCTACCTACTGCCCTAGAGGAAGTGGATTACGAACAATGATGGAAAAAACCCTTCTGTTGCAGTAGGAAGTGTTTATACTACAGGCGCTAGAGTGGCATAGCTATGAATTGTAGCTGTGCTACTGTAGTGCCTGTAGTGCAGATGTGGCTTTATTAACTCTGTGCCTCAGTTTTCCATATGTAAAATGAGGATAATGCTTCCCTAGCTCACAGGGGTCATCGGCTATCCCTCAATACAAGGATAATGTCTGTCGGAGGGAAAAGTCATTGATGAGACTTAAGATGGCTGAGGATTCCAATTAGTGCTTTACAGGTTATATACATGCTTTACAGGTTTACATATGTGACAGGTGGTTGCTCAGAGAGAGCACAACTGCTGGCCAGGAAGCTGTACCTTTCCTTCCTCCTCTACCATTTCTCAGCCTCTTGAGCAAGGCAATTCTCTTCAAAAGACCCCACAGGGGTATTGTGAGGCTAAATACAGTGGAGATTATGAGGTGCTCAGATATATAGCTCTCATCACCATAGAAAGTGCCACAGATAAGATACGGCAGATGAATTGCAATGCCCTCACCTGAGCCAGGATATGGGGTGGAGCACAGCCCTCTCACATTGCATCTCCAGCCCATTGGCTGAAGTAGCATCCACATATCCCCAGTGCCCTCCATGCACCTATGTGAGACATACATTTTCAAATGACAATAATAGACTTTATTTTCCTTTGTCTGAGATGTGTTACTTTTTGCTGTGTTTAGCTGTCTTTTCAGCTGCCTGTTGTAGTGAAATAACATTGAAACATGTTCCCTCCATGAAATGTGTGATTTCACAAAATACCTAGTGTGAAGGTGTTAATTCAACCTCGGTAGATATCTGTGTCTAGCTTGTGGATTAACCTGTTCAGAATGATCTCCATGTGAAGAAGAGACTTGGGACAGAGGTGGCTGCTCCTTTTCTTGTAAAGAAGGTCTAGAGTGAAATCCTGGAACTATTGAAGTCTTACCATTGACTTCAATGGAGCCAGGATTTCACCCCAAAGCTAGAGGAGACTACCTCCTTCCAGCCTACTCTTCCTTAAGAGGGCAGTCAAGGAGCTTTTTGTGGCAAGGGGGTCTTGGAACATTTTGTAAATCTGAGTTCTGGAAACTCTTTTTATTTATTGCATTTTAAAACCCAGGTATAGACTTCAACACAATGGAGTATAGATGGCATACTGAAGCATAGTTTGTCTGATCATCCATTCTCCTTTAAATTATGTGTTTCTAAACAGACATTTATCACTTTAATTTCAATATTCAAAGCTCCTTTAGCATGAAATACAGCTTAATGAAATTTGTTGTTTTCCCAATGTAAGGACATAGCATCATATCATAGAATAGGGTGATATAGTACCCACTCTAGGTTGAATTATTTAGTAAAGATCTGAGTAATTTAAATGGAAGTCACTTTATATAAAATTGGGAGCTGATAGAATTCTAACACTTGTCCTTGAATAGAAATAATTCATTAATCTCAGGGAAGGGTCTCTCATTTGTGTTTTACTTTTTCTTTTGAAAAGGCTTTACTTATTTACATAAATAATAGGGGAAACAAACATTCGGGATAATTTTGTTCTGGGGCACCTACAAAGAATTCATTGTTCTCTAACATCCTGATCCTGTTTGAAAAGAACACTTCAGAATCTTTGGATGGAGGGATAAGTATACTTTGTCACTAGCTGACATGAAGGGCTTAATTGCTCAAAGAGAGTGGAACTTCTTTATTTGGTTGTACAACTCAGATCTTTTGGAATGCAAAAACATTTGGTTTCCACTGTTATCAACTTAGCACCTGAACAAAATCCAATGGGGTGAAAACTGTTTCTAAGGTATATAATTAAAAAAAATAATAATAAAATGATTGTCTTAGGATTTATCATATCTCAGAACTGCATATATATATTGTAGGTAAAGAATATACAGTCATTAAAACAAACCACTGAAAATATCAAAATAAAGGACTTTTTATACAAACAATGACTCCCCACCACCACCACCACTACCTGCAGAGGCTTAAAATACTGGTGCTCTTTTGAAACTCTGTTATAATTCAATGAACAGTGATAATCTGTCATCCTGCACTTATCTGTCATCCTGTATCTCAGAGATCCAAGATTTCTCCTCCCTGTAGACATCAAAAACACTTGTAGAGGCCTTCACCATCTCTGTCCTTCATTACTACACCCTCCTTCGCTTTGGCCCCCGTGACTCCTGCACTGCCTCCCTCCAGTCTATTTGAAACATAGCTGCCAAGGTCATCTTTCTAGCTCTTTGTGCTCACTTTCAGTCCCATCACTACTCCTTCATCCTCCATTATGTGAATTTCAAACTTCTTGTGCCCACCTTTCAAGGCTTAGCATAACTCTGAAGTAGAACTGGAGGATAGCCAAGCCACAACAGACCTGCAACTAACTACTAATATGTTTTTGCAATATGATTAAAAACGTACTCCCTTTCAGATCCATTTCTCAACCCCACATAATCAATTAAATCCTAGACAAGGGAGAAAGAGATCCTTGTTCTTCTGGAAAAAATAATTGTTGTTGTTTTTGTAAATGAGATAACTGCAAGTGAAGTCTAGGAGGTCTTTATAGACCTATAAAACTACCAGTGCCATGGACCAGATGGCGTTCCAACACATTTCAATAAAAATGTATGTAAATGATTCTGGCAACCCCTGCTTAACATAAATTCTTTCTGCAATCTGGTTCCCTCCCATAATAAATTAATCTGGCCCAGATTTCACTAATACATACTTGAGATTAGTAACCCACCACAATGTTGCTTGTACAGATGCATAGTTTGTACTAAATGATGAATGAAATATATCAGCAAAAATCGATAACAATCCCTTTGGCTTGTAAGATATATCTCAAACAGTTTAAGGAATGGTCCATATACTTTTGGTACAATTGGTATAATTTTCCCTCATTAGATCTAATCCCCGAGCCTGTTTCTTGGCAACCTCTATGCTCAGTGGCAAAAAATGTATTGAGAAAAACAGAAATGTTTCAATTTAGTGGCTAGGAATTCATTTTACCTGAAACTCCTCCCATTCAAGAGTTCTCTTGGCCAAAACAGAGCTACATCATTTTATTTTACACATATTACATATATCAGCCAGTTCTAGAAAAGTCACTCCATTGACTGCATTGGAATTATATCTGCTTATTTTCCAGTTACAATTTTGTTTAAGGAGTAAGGTCTTCTGTTTGTGATAAAGACAGAATGATTATTTGAGCTCTCAACTAAAATGTAAATCCTTTATGAATCTACATATCATTTATAAAATAGTTCATTAATCAGTAAGAATGGTGCTTAAAAATAATTTCCATATATATATGGAAATAAATATACACCCTTCTAAGAAAAACAAAATAATCAGCAGAATTTACCCCTACTTGTTACTGCACTGAAGAAGTGAGAGGTTTTGCCAAGGACAAATTTGGATCATTCTGTCCAACAATTCTAATCTTCTAATTACTTAAGGAGCACTTTTGCTGTCTGAGTATGTGGGACTAATATCACTTACTCCCTCTGGATGTCAATGAATTTATATAAAATAATCCCTCTAAAGTGTTGCTAGGATCTCTGATGTAACATGAGCTATTCTTCCCATGCTGGAACACATCACAAAAGCTATTCATTAGAATATTTTAGTGTCAAAAATTACATGACAATACAAACCTGGTTTTCAGAAACCACTCTGTGTAAAATGATCAGAGTACACGCTGAAGGCAACCCTTCATGATTTTCAAGTGAATTAGCTCCTCTGTTGGCTTTGTTTAATTTTGTTGCAGATCCTACCAAGCAGTGTTGCATCTTTATGAACTACTGTACTGTGACTGGCAACATCCTTAACCTGGCCTGTCACTTAGATGGGAGTTAATCTTCCTTTTGTGAGATTCTGGTCCAGCAGAAACTAATTAAAGTTACATTAAGATAGGCCTTTTGGTAGCTGAGAAGTAGTGCTGAGTGCTGCAGCCTTGGTAACCAGCAGGGCCGGCTCCAGGGTTTTGGCCACCCCAAGCACCCAAAAAAAAAAAAAAAAAAAAGCCGCGATCGCGATCTGCGGCGGCAATTTGGCAGAAGGTCCTTCGCTCTGAACGGGAGTGAGGGACCGTCCGCCGAATTGCCGCCAAATAGCTGGACCTGCCGCCCCTCTCTGGAGTGGCTACCCCAAGCACCTGCTTGCCAAGCTGGTGCCTGGAGCCGGCCCTGGTAACCAGTATTTGGGAGTGACCTTTCAGTTTGGTCACTGTGCCGGGAGAACTATTTCTCTGTTCCAGTGAGGCCTTAGGAAAATGTTTGAAGCCTATATGGTTTTGAGCAGTATTTGCAGTTCACTTTCTGTCCAAGCACCTTGGTCATGCTGCAAACCCTGCCATAATCTCTTAAAATAACCTTGTTTAAAAAAGCTCTTTCCAGTAATTGTTAGTGCCCGAAGTCACCTTTCAGCTATCTTTTATGCCTCAGGTTTTCTGCTCGCGTGGTATGTTCCACAATCACAACAGAGTCCAGAACAGTTATACTGCAAGCTTTCTCATTTGCTATGTCAGACTCCAAAGGGGATGACAAGGTACAGATTCTACCTCAGGATATGTTATTGGTGCTCTTGCTTACAGTGAGTTGTCTGTGGTAATTTGATGACCATTAAATTGTGTGATTGTATTTAAAGGTTCAAGGGCTTCCCCAAACTGTTCATAGACTGAATTAAAGTGATTTATAGTCATGCTGACATGTGCTGGACAACTGAGTGCAAAGAAATGGAAGGAGCTAGTTGAATATAGAGTGTTTTTATACAGCCTTACTTCATCATATGGATACACACTGCTTATTGTCTGAACAAGTGAAAACTTCAGTCTAACCTCTGAACTCCTCAATGGTGTGCCAGGCTTCCTTAACTGTAGTACCGCAAAGTAAAATTTATGCAAATCCCTTTTTCCCACATAGAGCTACACAACTGGGACTACTTCTCTTGGTAAAAACTTATTCCATGTGAGTAATCCCATTAAAATCAACAGTATTATTCTTGTGAATGACTGGTCACCAAGATGAGTAAGGGCTTGTATCTGAGAGCCATAAACGCCCATGAAGACTATGCAGTGGTATTGCTATGGCACACACGGCACAAAAGGGCACAATTGACAGACAGCCTCCAGAACATGTTTACTTTATTCTGGGACACATCAAAGTAATATGATGATTACTTGATCTAAAATGAAGGCTTTAAAGGGAGTGTTGGGGTACAATATTGATATCAGGCAGGGATACTTTGAGAAGAATGAAGAAAGGTCCTGGAAAGAGTATGGGAGGCCTAGAGATCTCAAATTCTATCTACAGAATGGGGGACTCTAAAAAGGATTTAGAGGTCATAGCAGACCAATACTTGAACGTGAGCTCCTAGAGTATTCTTGTGATTCTTGGATGTATAAACAGAGGAGTAGTTAGTGGGAGTAGGGAGGTGATTTTTCTTCTGTATACATCCGTGGTGAGAACAGTACTGGAATATTGTTTTCAGTTCTGGTATCCACATTTTTTAAAAGGTTATGGAAAGAATGGAGATGGTTCAGAGAGGAACCATAAACATAATTTGAAGGCTGAAGACCTATAAAACCACCAATATTATGGACCAGATGGCATTCCAATACATTTAATAAAAATGTATATAAATATTTCTGGCAACACCTTCTTAACATAACGTTTTTCTGCAATCTGGTTCCCTCCCATAATAACTTAATCTGGCCCAGATTTTACTAATTTTACTAATACATACTATGAGATTAATAATCTACAAAAATGTTCCTTGTTGGGATGCATAGGTTTACTAAATAATAACTGCAATATATCCAGGTGATAATACTTAGTCCTGCCTTGAGTGCAAAGGGACTGAACTATAAGACTTCTCAAGGTCCCTTCCAGTCCTATGAGTCTATGATTCTAAGGTGAGAAATGTCAGGATGATGTGACAAATTGCATTTGCCACATGCACTATGCCCACTAATCTGTCTTCACTAGGACTACTCCTAATATTCCAAACCCCTGAACCATTTCATATAGCTACAATTTGTTAAAAAGGGATAAAATAACTTCTCTTTTCCCCTTAAATGTGACATTTTCTTCATAGTTACATTGTACTTAGGTGTAGCCTGGGCAATAATTACTAGTTAATATTTGTATGCTGATCTTGAGACTATGCCATGCACCATGATATATTTTCCCATTTCTCTCTAAATATACAAAGATTCTCTGTAGTAATGCAAGACACCCAGGTTTTTCTTGCGAGGGATTGTTTAGGTGCTGAGGTTGTCATTCACACATCACCCAGTTAGCCCTAACACTTTGTCATTGTACTTTCAAACCCCACTATAGAGACACTTACTATATAGCAGTGTGCATATCAGCCACCAAAATATAGTGTTGGGCAAGTGGCAGAAGGTTGAGATTGGACAAGCACAAGCCAAAAATATAGAATGAAGATATAGAAACACAAAATGTATTATAAAAATGGCTTTAATGATAAACTAATTAGAAAATGGTCATACAAGGAAAAATACAAGTATCCTCAGGACAATTATTAGGCCAAATACTCTCTTGTGTTACAGCCCCTTTAGGGCCTCTTATGCAGGGAAACTCCTGTCTGGCACAAGTGTGATGTTGCTGCATCCTTTGCCAGTGTCCTTTGCCCCACTCAGCATAGAAGGGCCTGGAGAAGGTATGTACATGTGTGTGTGTGTGTGGGGGGGGTAATAGCAAGGGGAAGGCTTAATACAATTCTGCTATGCCAATTATCTACTGGTGCAGCCAGTGGCATGTTTACTTTTAGAGCAGCCAAGGAGCTTCTGTAAATTGTGTTAGGGCAGGTTTCATAATTAGCCTCCTGAAATCCCCATCCTCCTTTCTCCTATGCTGAGTAATTCTTGATTCAGGAGAGAATCTAGCCCAAGCATTCTCTTTGAACTATCATGGCATGAGTAAGGACATGGGAAAAGACAGGAAATGAGCCAACATTAGTCCATCACATGGTTTGGCTTACATATATCCTGAGACCCTTCAGTCTGTCCTCTCATTCTCTGGGAGGCTCCATCCAAGCCAGGAGACCCTCTGTCAGGCTTTCCTGATATGTTTGTTAAAAAACACTTCATCTTGGGATCTCTTCCTCGGGACAGTGCCCAGTCCACACAAACTCGTTCTATTGGATCTGCCCTTTTCAGCAGGACTGCAAATTGAATTTTAGAAGAAGTACATAACAAAGTTTTGAGATAGTCTCAAGGATATGTTGTCGCACAGTTGCACTGGCTAATATGTGCTATGTGAAAAATTAAGATTTATCTGTGGCCCTTTGTGGGCTTGAATGAATAGTGTTGGGATGAGCCACCTATGATGAGTGAAGATAACAGTCTCAGGGGCAGATTTAATAATTATTAAAGATATTTAGGCACCTAAAGATGTAGATTGGCACCTGACTCCCATTGATTTCAATGGGAGTTAAGCTTTTGAAAATCCTACTTGGCACCTAAATACCTTCAAAAACTGGTCCTAAGAGGATTTAGAAAGGATTGGACATTTGAATATCTATATAACAAGAATATCCATAATTGTTATAAATATTTAAAAAATAGTTTTGGAAGGAATATGCACCCTTATGCTTCAGGGCACAAACCAATCTCTAACTATTGGAGAGTAGGAAGAACTCACCCTGAGGATGGGTGACTGCTGGTTTACTTGGTTCTTCTCCAACTTCCTCTGAAACAGCTGGTGCTGGCCTTTGACAGGATATAAAACTATTTGGATGACTGATCTGATCTATGATGCATGGCAATTCCTATGTTTTCTGATCCCTTACTCCCAATTCCAAAGTCACATTTTGCAAAATAATAAGATATCAAAATATCAAAATGACAGGAAAATCCCATATCCCCTCTCTCTGCCTTGCACTCTCTCCAGTGAAGATGAAGCGTTCACTTCGAACCTGCAAACAGCTGTGCTTTGAAGCCGCTCTAATACTTTAGTCTGATACAGCCAATCATTTTTATTTTCAGTCTAACTTTACATTGGATTCAGAAAGGGAGAAGCTCTATTTAGATTACTATAAAAGCTACCTATTAGTTTCTAAACATAGAGTGCCACATGCATAAGCGATTTCAGCAAGGCAGCTCCTAGTGATAAGTACTAAATTAAATTTAAGGATACGTGGAATGCCTTTCCCCAGGTGCATGGAGTTTTCCATTTACTGTATGATTATAGGAAAAGCTCAAGTGAGATATTAAGTTTATTCAGTCAGTGACTGCATAGGTCATAGATTATAAGGCCACTAGGGACCATTATGATCATTCAGTCTGCCCTCCTTATAATGCAACTCATAGGACTTCCTTTAATTAATTCCCATTTGAGCTAGTGTCATAGATCTTACCAGGTGTTGTCCATTAAACTAAAACTAAAGTTAACACAAAACTGTTGCTAGGAAATTGAGCAGACATGTTAACACCATTAAGATGTCACGTGAAGTGAAGAGTGATTTAATTGTAGCTGAATTGTCCTGCAAAATCCTAAAACCTATCCTGACCAATGGGATGTGTTCTCTCTGTGGGTATGTGTTTGTGTAATATCTGTGTGCCACTTAGAACTCCTGTGTATTTTCAAAAATGTCTTCACCTTTGGGCAACAAACTGTCTATATGAGTTTCAGACTTTCATCTTAAGAAAATATGGATGAGCACAAGATAGAACTCTCAAGGAGCAGGTTCATGCATTTTTCATTCCAAATGAAGCTCTAAGCTTCAGGCACTGAGAGAGCCTGCCTTTCACCAAAACAACAAGAGCTCAATTCATAAATACTATAAAATATTGGAATATGCTGAACTTGCCTATTGTCACCTTGAAATTTTGCCATATATAGTTCAGATGTTTTCTGTAAAGTTTCGTAGATTAGAATGCATATTCTTTTCAATGTATGTGAGGCTTTGCCTTTTATTTTCGTTTGTAAAGACGACTAAAACCTTAAGTAACAGAAAATTAGATTAGAGAGACAGTTTCTTCAGATAAGAGGAATGATTAAAGAACACCTGACACCCGGTGCAACAGAACCAATTTGGGGACTTCCTGTTCATTGATGCATCCAGTCAAATAGTTAGTGCAGGATAAGGATGGACACAAGATCAGGCCAGAGATTAGGTGGACTTTGGCCGGATTGATTTCATGAATCTGAGTAGAAAAGTGCCAGTCATATCAATTTGACTTTTTTTTTATTACCATTCTTGACTCAGAGACTCATTACTCTTCAGTGTAGCAGTCCGCCTAATTCTTCTTCTCAGAGATCAGTTGCTTTCCTAGGTAGACAGTTGAACTAATCACCCAGTGGATGAATTTGTGCAGCTGCTTTGTAGAGGTCTCCATATCTGGCTCGGGAACAGATGGAGCAATGTCAATGACAATAAAAATGGGAGAGCTGAAAAAGTGGAACAAGAAAGATTGAAGGAAATTATAGGGCTGGGCAGATTTGCCTTGAACTGTAAAACCGGAAAAGAATGAGGAAAGAAGATAAGTGGACAAACAAAAATAAAACACTTGAAACTACAGAGTAGTGGTGGGAAAATGGCATGAGGGCATGTTTAAAAGAAATTAGGAGGAAAAAAGCAAAACAAGATTTAGGGCTGAGTTTATATTAAAAGTGACTCTGGATAGGTGGGAGTGTGACAATGACATTTATCAGTGCAATCTATTTATAGCAGTCCCAGTGTATGCACAGTAATTGAATGGACAGCATACTTCCAAACATATGGCAGTACCCCTCTTTTAAAGAGTGTGATAGCAGGAATCACCAGTGGCACTCTTACACACAGAGTTGGCTGAAATTTTCATCCCAGTAGAGTTGGGTGAATTTTTTAAGATGAGTACTTTATTAAAAAATGCAGTTTGGGCCAACCCAAAACTATTTATGAATTTGACACAGCAGTTTTGTCTGGGGAAAAGTTTTTCACAGTCAACTCTGTGTGTGTGTGTCCGTCCACCTTTATAACCTTTAGCCCAACAGTTAGGGCACTAGTCTGGGATGTGGGAGACCAAGATCTGAATCCCCACTCTGGAGCAGGGACTTGGACTTTAGGGTAGGGCTACACAGCAAAGAAAAACCCAGGGCTGAGCTGTGCCAGCTGACTCTGGCTGTGGGACTGTTTCATTGCTGTGTAGACTTCTGGGCTCAGGCTGAAGCCCTCACTCTGGGACCCTGCCACCCTACAGGGTCCTAGAGCCTGGGCTCTAGCCCAGCCTGGCTGTATACAAAGCAATGAAATAGATCTGCAGCCCAAGTCAGCTGGCATGGGGCAACTGTGAGTTTTTTCTCTGTTGTGTAGATATACCTTAAGATTTCCCCCCTCCTAGGTAAGCATCCAAACCACCAGGCTATGGGATATTCAGTGAAGGATGGCTCTCGGTCTCTCCTGTTGAAGCTATGCCACTTTGTAGAAATATTTTAATATTCCTGAGCCAAAGAGTGAGAGTGAGAATGGCTCTATAACCTGTTGTTTAAGGCACTGACATGGGAAATATGGATTCAAATCTGCTCTGAATCCGAACAGGGATTTGAAACCACATCTCCTGCCACCCAGGTGAGTGCCTTAATCACCAGGTGGTAGGTCCTCCCCTTTGGCCCAGTGAATATTTATATAGTGCTACAAAGTTGAACAGCTTCAACAGAAGAGATTGAGAGCACCCTACCACAGAATATCCTATAGCCTGGTGATTAAGATGTTCACCAGTAATGGTGTCGATCTGAGTTCAAGTCCCAGCTTCAAATCTGGTCTCTAACATTCCAAGCTAGCCCCTGGGCTAAAGTGTATAAGGGAGCCAAGCTCCCACTCTCTTTGTTGACCCAGATGGACGTTTTCAAAAATCAACTATTCACCCAGCTCTAGTTACAAGCACTTTTTCTCAGTGTGTGAGCAGTGTATAGTCGCTGAAGAAATTCTGCATTGTTAGTTTTATGATGATGATTCTTTTGGGGGAGAACTGTGGCAAGCAGCAAGAGAGGAAAAAATATTAAGAAAGAAATTGACAGCAGTCTTGTAGAAGTTTTTGATAATCTTGAATTCTCTCTGATAACATATATACAGTTCTCATTTTCACTAACTAATTATATTTTCTGTTACTTACACTTATAATGGCAGTACCTTATTTAACTGATTATGGAGCATTCATTTTCCAAAAAATAATGGAAGCAATGGGAGGAGCAATTAACATATGTTCTCAAATAGGCCCCAGCTTAGCAAAGCACTTACGCATGTGCTTAACCACATTTCTATCTAGCAAAGCACCTGCTTAAATTTCATTAAGGCTTAAACTTGTGCTTAAAATTAAGCATATCTTTAAGTGCATTGTCAAATTGGAGCCACAGGGTCAAATTCATTCCAAATATAACTTCACTCAGTGGAATTATATCCCGGGATTGATTTCACCCACTATTAATTATTTTGAAGTTCCATAGTCCAGTGCCCCTATGATGTATATTATTATCCTTATTAGGCAAATGGGATAACTGAGACATACACCTATTACCTGATTAACTCAAGCTCACACAATGTATTTGGGAATAGAACCCAATAAAATCACATAACTCCAGCTCCACGTGGAGCTACCTTACCCTTATATTCTCATTTGGAAGTGTGAGGAGTTGCATATGTTTTCTGTGCATCCACATGAGACTGCTACCCTCCATGTAGAACAGTGTACTGTAAAATTCAGTGAGTTTATCCTGACATTTATCTATGATGAACACAGGAGTGCAGTGGATGTAGCTGCTTTCCTGCAGATGTTCAACGAAAAGTGGTCTTATCAATCATAGTGAAGGGAGAATTCAGGTTTGATGCAGTGTTTGCTTATAGCATATGGGTGAGATAACAATACCTCAGTTGTAACAGTCAGAGGCACAAAGACCCTTGCATTAATTTATATTAAGTTACTTATATACACACGCATATGACCTTTACATTAATAAACATACCTAACTCCACAAAATACAGAAAACTGTGTCGGGCTAGAGCCACACCTTGTTTAAATTGGCATAACTCTGTAGAAGTCATCTGGTATCTGGAATATAGAATTAATAATCTCATTACCTCTGCCATAAGGTATACCTACTTTCAGAAACAGCAATCCTTGCTACAAGAGGGAAATGATTATTTTAGAAATGCCAATTTAATAGGGACTAGGACAGGCAATCCAATGGGAAATGACTGCAAGGGTAAGACTTTAATGTATGTACAGAAGTGCACATGTGGATTTGCGCTCTCCCAATTATGTGCTAAACCTTGACTTGGCAGGCATTTCCTGTATGTCCATGCAAATCAGGATTTGCATGTATGGAAGCTAGGTGCATGTAAAAGTGCTCATGGACTTTTGAATAACTGGTCATTAGTCTTTTTCAGAAGCATGTCTGAGATGGGAGGAAGCGTAGGGTAAGTATTGATTCAGTATCACTCTGGGTCTGCTTTCAAAGTGTTCCATTGCCCCACTCACATCGGGTGAAATTCTGACATGCTTATCCACACTGAATGGCTCATTAGTCCACAAATAGTCTGATTATTGACTTCAGAGGGGTTGTTTATGGCATAAGGTGTTCCTCATCTTTGAGTAAGGTATCAGAATCAGAGTTGGTCTGAAATTTTCTCATGGAATTTTTTTCCCCATGGGAAAAGCTGCAATTTATTGAAAGCAGAATGTTTTGCAGAAACATGTCTATTTTGACAAAAGTTAATTTCAAAAGTAAAATTGGGTGAAAAGGAAGCATTTTGGGGGATCAAAACATTCCATTTTGGCCTTTACAGAATGGAATGTTTCACTCTTCCTTTTTGAAATTACTTTTAATGTCAATGTTTTAAATATTATATAATATAAAATAAAAAATTCAAAATCAGAACAAAATGTTTCCAATCAACCTGGAACTCCCCCACACCCAGATAAATATTATTTTGCAGTAAATTAGTTACTTTTGTCCCATTTGGGAATAGATTAAAAAATAAAAATCTTAAGACATTTCCTGTGAAACAAAAATTTGATTTCTACCCATGTCTAGTCAGAATCTGGCTATTTATTGGCAAAAAGTTTCTGGCCTGATTGGGAAAATAAATATTAGGCAAATACTACACAATGTCTGTATAGTCACGTTTTGGATGCATATACAGTGCATTCTTCTCTTGATGGCAGCTTACAAAAAATATATGTTCTTCTAACTGAAAAAAACCAGATGTTTTCATTATTTTATAGTTAACAAAAGAAACAACTAGATGACGTTTTTCTTCCAGGGATCCTAGAAATATCAAGTGTAATGTCTTCTCCATTTTAACAAAAGTGTATGCAGGGCATTCCTGCCTAATATTGACATAGTGAATCTAAGAACATCTGGCAGCAGTTTTGTTCTTAAAACATTTGCCTGAAGCCCTCCTCAGAAAGGACCCAATGTTTCTTGGTTCCTACAGTGTATAAATGTAAATATACAATGTGTATTTTTCAGCAATCATCTTTCTTAGAGAGAATATTCTTAAAAGTATAATCCACATGTTAATATATGTTGTAAATTTGTGTGCTGTGTATTATGGTTCAACAAACATTCTTAGGTGTTGTAGCAGAGTGGCCACCCGCTCCGGCCTTAAAGGGCCTAAAACAGTCCAGGAGAGGGCGGTGGCTGGGAGCAAGCAGTTCCCAGGCTGAGTGGGGAAGTAAGCTCAGCTGAGCCATGCCCCAGTCAGGGCTCAGCTGGCCCTTATAAGAGGGCAGTGGGCCAGGAGCACAGAGAGACTCTCTCTCTAGCCTGTTGAGAGGGAGGGACCTGGCTACTGGGATTGTACCAAGGTACCTGAGCTGGAGCAGGGCTGGGGGAAGGCCCGGGGAGCTCTGGCCTGGAAACCCCAGGCTGCTGCCTAGTGGAAGGCTGAATAGGTACTGAGGTTGCAGGGGGCAGCCCAAAGGGGTAGGCAGAGGCAGCAGGTCCAAACCCAACTTTGCCTGTGATGAGTGGCTTATACTGTAGTCTGCCCCAGTGAACAGGGGCTAGATGAAGACTGGACAGTAGCCAAAGACTGAGGTGAGGTGGGGATAGTGGGTGGGGAGACCCAGAGACTGTGGGGTTACTGCCAGGGGGCAGCACCCCAGTGGAAAGGGGCACCGGGGTCTGGGAGGGACATGGGTGCCCAGTGGCAGCGACACACTGGCTGATAGAGGGCGCGCCAGAGGCTGAGAGACCAGAAGGAGGCACCGCAGGGGTGAGTCTCGCCCCATTACAGGTCTGTAACACACCAGACCATGGCTCCACATATACAATAAAAAAAACAAGAGCCTGGATACTAAGCCAAAGAGCAAACAATAGTTTTCAGAAGACCTTGGTGTGGATCCCCAGCAATGGTGAGAAGACATGATAAATTGGAGGATGACAAAAGTCTCTTTATTTATATTTTGTATGCCTAGGTCTTCTCAGTTTATTTGGCTGCAGCAAGCCTTTATCAAACCAACCACATGAAATGTTCAGCTTGGCTTGGCAGAGTGGATAGGCTACTTTTTGTTTTCAACTTACAATCTTTTGAAACATGACCTTGACAACAAAATTTATTTCCCATCTAACTTTCTACTCTGTTGCACTCAATTCTGCTGCTTTTTTTCCCTCCTGTTTCTTCGTCTGTGCACCAAACATTTTGTTCATAACAGGAATATGCACATATTTGGGTAGCCAGATATGTTCCAGGAGATTACAATGTATTCTGTTTGCTGTTTCTCCATTTGGTGGGGACACAATTTGTTTTTACCATTGTAATTAACAAACACAAATGTAGATAAAATATGCATGCCTTCTCTTTCCATAGGATCACACCAAAATAGTGGTAATTATTTTTAAAAGCAAAACTTTTCAGTGGTTGATTTAAGAAGCAAAGAGAAGATTGTACAGTTCACATAAGGTTCTGTTTTGGATTATCAAAAATTTGTTAGAGGAGGCCAAATATCTAGTGAGTATTTTTAGTGCAAATCAACAGCAGCTTGCCTTCTTCTCTTTTCTTCTGCCATCACCAACTTAAAAAAAAAAAGTTAATTATCAAATACTTAACTGCCTACACAAGTTGCAGAATGGCCTGAACGTACCTGTAGCAGGAGTCAGTCCCTTGCCCTCCTTGTAGATCAGTCACTAGAGGGCAATGTCACTCAATCTCTAACACCCAGGCCCCTGATTTCGAACACTTTCACATATAAGTTAATAATGTATGTAATTACATGCAGGATCAGGCAGTGATGCTGGAATAATTTTTAGGGGGGGGAGGGTGCTGAAGGTAGAAACGATGTATTTTGGGATGTTATTACTACTTCAAGCCAGGGGGTGTTGTAGCACCCCTAATTCCAGCACTTATGGAAGCTAACACATACAACATCATAATGAACAATGAGACATACTTTTCAGCAAATTCATAGATTCATAGATTCATAGATTCTAGGACTGGAAGGGACCTCGAGAGGTCATCGAGTCCAGTCCCCTGCCCGCATGGCAGGACCAAATACTGCCTAGACCATCCCTAGTAGACATTTATCTAACCTACCCTTAAATATCTCCAGAGACGGAGATTCCACAACCTCCCTAGGCAATTTGTTCCAGTGTTTAACCACCCTGACAGTTAGGAACTTTTTCCTAATGTCCAATCTAGACCTCCCTTGCTGCAGTTTAAACCCATTGTTTCTGGTTCTATCCTTAGAGGCTAAGGTGAACAAGTTCTCTCCCTCCTCCTTATGACACCCTTTTATATACCTGAAAACTGCTATCATGTCCCCTCTCAGTCTTCTCTTTTCCAAACTAAACAAACCCAATTCTTTCAGCCTTCCTTCATAGGTCATGTTCTCAAGACCTTTAATCATTCTTGTTGCTCTTCTTTGGACCCTTTCCAGTTTCTCCACATCTTTTTTAAAATGCGGCGCCCAGAACTGGACACAATACTCCAGCTGAGGCCTAACCAGAGCAGAGTAGAGCGGAAGAATGACTTCTCGTGTCTTGCTCACAACACACCTGTTAATGCATCCCAGAATCATGTTTGCTTTTTTTGCAACAGCATCACACTGTTGACTCATATTTAGCTTGTGGTCCACTATAACCCCTAGATCCCTTTCTGCCGTACTCCTTCCTAGACAGTCTTTTCCCATTCTGTATGTGTGAAATTGATTTTTCCTTCCTAAGTGGAGCACTTTGCATTTGTCTTTGTTAAACTTCATCCTGTTTAACTCAGACCATTTCTCCAATTTGTCCAGATCATTTTGAATTATGACCCTGTCCTCCAAAGTAGTTGCAATCCCTCCCAGTTTGGTATCATCCGCAAACTTAATAAGCGTACTTTCTATGCCAATATCTAAGTCGTTGATGAAGATATTGAACAGAGCCGGTCCCAAAACAGACCCCTGCGGTACCCCACTCGTTACGCCTTTCCAGCAGGATTGGGAACCATTAATAACAACTCTCTGAGTACGATTATCCAGCCAGTTATGCACCCACCTTATAGTAGCCCCATCTAATTTGTATTTGCCTAGTTTATCGATAAGAATAAAAATATACCAGAGGAGATGAATAGGAGTGGCAACAGGGGAGTGGATCATGTGCTTAGAGGTAGAGAGACTTGGTTGGTTTGCTTTTCATGTAGTAGTGTGGCTAGGGTTTGGGTTCCAGCATGTGCCAGGTGAGACAGGTCCATTTGGGTTTTGGTGAGGGCCATGTGGCTGGGAATCTAGGTTTTGTGATCAGTCCTTGTCTTTGAAATCTCAGTGGTTAATCCCTCCCTTTTAGCCTGGAGGTGGAGCTGGCAGAGAGGCTTAATACAGAAGTCAGTTGCCAGATGAACTCATTAGCATATGAACAGGAGTGGCAAACAGGAAAGTTTTTGATAGAGTCTGAGAGGTGACTATCTATAATACTGGAGGTAGATAAAGGTGGGCAGGCTATGGCCATCAGAGAGAAGAGGACCATGCAGAATTCCACATAGCTAGAAGTATCTAATCGTTATCAGGGTCTTGGGAAGGAAAGTGCAGAAAATGTCTCTGAAAATTCAGCTGCTCAAATGGAATGGAGAGCTGAATGGGACATTAACTGATGCTGGGACATTAACACACAGCTGTTCAGATTTATAGACTAGACAAAAGAGGTGGGTGAAAAAGGGAAACTGATTAATATTAATTTAACACAAAATCAAGATGTCAAGTATAAAATTAATCAAGGCACCTAGCACATGTAGAGAAGAAATATTTTAATTGCCTATACATCAGTGCTATAAACCTGGGTAATAAACAAGAGGAATTGGAGTTACTCATTTATGAGCATAAATTCAACCTACTGATCTAGTAGATTTAAGGTATATCTATGTCAAATTGTGAAGTTAAATTTGGTCTGTAAATACCATTTTGTGATTGTTACTTTCAGTGTGACTTTCGTGTTGTGTTGTAACCTTCATTTTGTCTTGTTTCTTCCATTCTGTGTGCTGACACTTTGTGTTCTGTGTTTCAAAACCAGCCTGGCCCTGAGAAGGACAGTCTATTCCAGACATGGCCCTGCTCTGAAGGTGGTAGAACACCTCTCAGAAGACTTTTAATGTGAGAACTAAAGTATCCACTCCGTCTCAACTACCAGCCCACCCACAAGAACATTGAACTCTACACTGAAGCCTGGCTTGGGGAAGTCCCTTTGCCAAGGCATATGGCCAAAGGGGATCAGAGACTATATTTAAGGGGGAGTGCTCTTAGTTAAGGGGGCCAGCCCAGCCTCGTGTGCCTGAAGACCAGAATAAGGAAGGGTTGTCTAGCTTAAGAACTCTCTCTAAACCCAGTGCCCACAACAGGGGTGAGACTAAACTTGAGTTATTCTTTCACTTTTGTTTGTTTCCAGAAGATCTAGAACTCTTTAAGATGCTTTGTTAACAGTAACAACCACTGTGTGGATAAGAAATTCCTTTGCTAAGCCAGTGTTCTTTACTTTCTGCCACGTTGTCCCTGAAAGGGTTAATTGAGAAACCAGCACTCCTGCAACCAGATGGATGCTGAGGAAACATATCTAAGCAACTAGGGACTCAAAAGTACTGAGCCACTGGTCTTGGGGTTTAAGACACCTTGACTGTGGGGTCTCAGACACTGGATCTGTTCCTGAGAGACCCAGAGCTAGGAATAATGACCAGTCTTTACTCCGACCCAGGGGACATAGATGAACATGGTATTCAGCAGTTGGGTCCACTCACAATTGACTCTCAGCCAGAGAGAAGGCCGTATTTGTAGTAGTGCTGGGATTAGCAGGGATCAGGGTTAAGCTTTGAAAAGGCAAGCTTTGCAAGTAACTAAACTTCTATTAAACCACAAGCAGAGAGCGGAATATTGGACTGTTCAGGAAAGACAGGCACCAAGCCTGAATTATTAAATCCTGAAAGATCAGCTTGTGAGTTTATGCTTGCAAAGGAGTCTGCCAACTGCTGATCATAAGCAGACAGAGCTGCTGTTTTTGCTGTATGAAGGTAACTGGAAGCAGAATGGGGTACCAGTCCAAAACCAGGACCTAGAGGAGAGTCCTACTTCTCTTGTAAGGAATGCAGGTTTCCCAGGAGACTTAAGCTAGGATGGAGAATGCTGGAGAGACATGGAGGAAGACAGCAAGAGTGTAATCAATGACCAAGGGAATGGACCAAGTTGTGACAGTTGGTTTACTGAAACTCAATGGGAAATTCTGTATGACTGAACTGTTACAATTATTGATTTATAACCCGTTTAGGAATGATTGAGTGGGGAAAAAGGGAAAGGAATTGGCACTCTATCAAAAAGGGCATTACCTTTTCTTGGCTCATTGACAATTTGAAAGTAAATAATCTTGAATGCTTATGGATCATAGTTTTATCATATAAAACACAAGATGAGGTACTAGTTGGTGTCTGCTACAGAGCATCAAATCACACTAGGGAACAGGATGATCAGAATCTTAATCACCAGTATAAAATGTGGAGAGGAGGAAAAAGCTACATTATCATGGGGCACATCAACCTAAGTGACTCATGTAGGCAGCACAAGGCCGCCAGCTAAACCTTGGAATTTCTAAAATTTATAGATGACAATTTCCTAACACAGAAAGTTTTGGAATGAGGGAATTCTAAAGTGGAACTTATCATGACAGAAAAAGAGGAATTGATCATAAAAGTTAATGGTTGCCTAGGTACAAGTGATCATGACTTAATTACATAACAGAATGAAGCGTCAAAGTGCATGTGTGTGTGTGCACATGCGCAAATACAAACGCATGCCCAGATTCACAAACTCTGAGTCTCATAGTGCTTATCATTTAGGCCTGGTCTACACTAGGAGGTTATGTTGAATTTAGCAGCGTTAAATCGAATTAACCCTGCACCCGTCCACACAACGAAGCTATTTAGTTTGACATAGAGGTCTCTTAAATTTGATTTCTGTACTCCTCCCCAATGAGGGGAGTAGCACTAAATTCGACATGGCCATGTCGAATTAGGGTAGGTGTGGATGGAAATCGACGCTAATAGCTCCAGGAGCTATCCCACAGTGCACCACTCTGTTGACGCTCTGGACAGCAGTCCGAGCTCGGATGCTTTGACCAGCCACACAGGAAAAGCCCTGGGAAAATTTGAATTCCTTTTCCTGTCTGAGCAGTTTGAATCTCATTTCCTGTTTGGACATCGTGGCGAGCTCAGCAGCACTGGCAATGATGCAGAGTTCTCCAGCAGAGATGGCCGTGCAATCTCAGAATAGAAAGAGGGCCCCAGCATGGACTGATCGGGAAGTCTTGGATCTGATCGCTGTGTGGGGCGATGAGTCCGTGCTTTCGGAGCTGCGATCGAAAAGACGGAATGCAAAGATCTACGAGAAGATCTCAAAAGCCATGACAGAGAGAGGATACAGCCGGGATGCAACGCAGTGCCACGTGAAAATCAAGGAACTGACAGGTTTCAGAGTAGCAGCCGTGTTAGTCTGTATCCGCAAAAAGAACAGGAGTACTTGTGGCACCTTAGAGGCTAACAAATTTATTAGAGCATAAGCTTTCGTGGACTACAGCCCACTTCTTCGGATGCATCAGCGTGCCAGAAGACCAAAGAGTCAAACGGATGCTCCGGATCCCAGCCCCAGACATGCCATTTCGATGAGGCACTGCATTCCATTCTAGGTGCGGCCGCCACCACTACCCCACCACTGACCGTGGACTCTGAGGATGGGATATTGTCG
Source organism: Malaclemys terrapin pileata (assembly GCF_027887155.1). Classification (NCBI taxonomy): domain Eukaryota; kingdom Metazoa; phylum Chordata; order Testudines; family Emydidae; genus Malaclemys; species Malaclemys terrapin. Next base: position 131,210,268 of record NC_071507.1, read on the forward strand.
ACGGCCGCTTCCTCGGAGATGTTAGCGGACGGGGAAGATGAGGAAGCTGAGGAGGAGGACGAGGCAGTCGACAGCGCTTACAATGCTGATTTCCCAGACAGCCAGGATCTCTTCATCACCCTCACAGAGATTCCCCTACCAACCGTCCCCAGGCGTTAACCCAGACCCTGAATCAGGGGAAGGATCAGTCGGTAAGTGTTTTAAACATGTAAACATTTATTTTTGAACAGAACAGGAATATTAACAATGGGTTTTTTCATGATTTGTTTGCCCAAGGCGCTTAACGTTTTAGTCCTTGCCAGTGCAGCTACTGGAAAAGAAGGTCTATATGTCCGGGGATAGAGCTGAAATCCTCATGGGACATCTCCACGAAGCTCTCCTGGAGGTAATTGGAAAGCCTTTGCATGAGGTTCCTGGGGAGAGTGGCCTTATTGTGTCCTCCGTGGTAGGAAACTCTTCCTCGCCAAGCTATCATCAAGTACTCTGGGATCATTGCCTTGCAGAGCATGGCGGCATACAGCCCTGGTTTTTGCTGGCTTTCACGCAGCATGCATTCTTTCTCGGTCTCAGAAATTCTCAGCAGAGTGATGTCGCTCATGGTGACCTGCTTAGAATTAGGGGAATGTTACTATTGGGACTGTTTGATTGTTCCTTTACAGAATTGTCACCGGCGGTTTACCGACACGCGGTGGAGGCGGGAGAGGGGCAGCATACAGGGATCTTTCCCGGGGACAGCCGCGAGGGGGTGGGACAGGGGCAGAGTTCATGCTAGCTGGATTGCTGGCAGCAGGAATTGCCCAACAATAGGAGCATTGCTTTGAACGTGAAAGGAGGGCACTGCTCTAATTTAAGTTTTAAGCAGCCAAAAGTCTACAGCTTACCATGTCAGCCTTCTACCCGAATTCCGCTGTCCTGCCCTGCTTGTCTGATCTCCACTGCAAGACCCCAGGCACTGAATGTGAAGGCCGAAAATTCGACCTTGTCCTGAGTGCGCATGTGATAGGTGCTGTGCATGGTCTTGTTTACAGAGAAAGACTATGTTCATTGTTCACAAAAAATTATCTTTGTGAGGAATTCACTCCCTTTTTTCCATCCCACAGTTGCGACTGTTTCCCGACCTACCCTGGCATCCCCCTCACAGAGGCTGGCGCAGATTAGGCGGAGAAAGAAAAGGACACGGGACGACATGTTCTCAGAACTTATGGGCTGCTCCCGAGCTGATGCGGCCCAGCAGACCCAGTGGAGGGAGAACATTTCACAATACCAGCAAGCACACAGGGAACGGGAGGAGAGGTGGCAGCAGGAAGACCAGCAGGCGACTCAAACGCTGCTTGGACTAATGAGAGAGCAAACGGAAACGCTCCGGCGCTTTGTGGATGTTCTGCAGGACCGGAGGCAGGAGGACAGAGCCCCACTGCAGTCTATCTCTAACCGCCCTCCCCTGCCACAAACTCCCATACCCCCCTCACCCAAAGTCCCAAGAAGGAGGGGCAGCAGGGGCCGTGAAAACTGTCACTCCACCGCTGCAGACTGCACAAGTACCAGAAGGCTCTCATTCCCAAAAATTTGATAAGTCCTTTCCTTCCCGCCTCACCCAAGCCCCAGTCCCAGTTTCATCCCCTAACTGTGTAGTTGCTAATAAAAGATAGGTTTCTGTTAATTACTGTTTCCATCATGTTCTTTTAGGGGAGAGTGTGTTTGAAGTGGGGGAAGGGGGTTGGTAATTGGAGAGGTCAGTCACCTTTACCAGGGTACAGACACGGGGACAGGTTCAGCAGAAGGTCACACACACATTGCAGTCACTAGGCACCCTGGTCAGCCTGGGAGGTGGTTTTCATGTTCTGTTGGGGGTGGGGGGGCATGTGACTTTGTGGCGGGGGAGGGCGGATAGAGATCTTATGCTGCAGTCCTTATCCTAGATCACAGAACCACACAGCAGGGGATCTGTAACTGTCCTCCCCCGCCACAAAGTCACATAGCCCCCACACATAGAGTCCCGAAAAGGAGGGGTGGCAGGCTCCGTTGAAACAACCAGTCCACCACTGTGGACCTCTCTAGGAGCAGGAGCCTATGCGGGATATGCTGATGAGAGGGGTGTGACCTAAGCCCCACCCTGGTCCCAGAGATAAATCCAGGCAGCAGGGATCCATGAATGGGAACCCATCTGTGACGGGTTGGATCACAGAAACCCCCTTGGGAGCTGCCACCCGATGCGCAAAGACTACCCCTGCTTCTGTTTTCCCTGCCAGCTCAGGACTCCAGCACCCTGTCTTGCTGAGCCAGACACTCCCATCTGGCTCCAGACACAGACCCAGGGTCTGAATCACTTGTCCCAAAGCTGCAAGTTTACCTGAAAACAGCTCACAGTAGTGCGCTTGTCTTTAGCACTCAGATGCTCAACTCCCAATGGAGTCTAAACCCAGATAAATCCGTTTTACCCTGCATAAAGCTTATGCAGGGCAAACTCATAAACTGTTCGCCCTCTATAACACTGATAGAGAGATATGCACAGTTGTTTGCTCCCCCAGGTATTAATACATACTCTGAGTGAATTACTAAATAGAAAGTGATTTTATTAAATACAGACAGTAGGATTTAAGTGGTTCAAAGTAGTAACAGACAGAACAAAGTAAGTCACCAAGCAAAATAAAATAAAATGCGCAAATCTATGCCTAATCAAACTGAATACAGATAATCTCACCCTCAGAGATGCTTCAATAAGTTTTTTCTCAGACTGGACACCTTCCAGGCCTGGGCACAATTCTTTCCCCTGGTACAGCTCTTGTTGCAGCTCAGGTGGTAGCTAGGGGATTCTTCATGATGGCTCCTCTCCCTCTCTGTTCTCTTCCCCCCTTTATATATCTTTTGCATAAGGCGGGAACTCTTTGTCTCTCTGGGTTTCCACCTCCCCCTCACTGGAAAAGCACCAGGTTAAAGATGGATTCCAGTTCAGGTGACATGATCACATGTCACTGCAAGACTTCATTACTCACTTGCCAGCACACACATATACAGGAAGACTCACAGGTAAATACAGCCATCTGCAGACAATGGGAGTCATCAAGATTCCAAACCATCATTAATGGTCCACACTTTACACAATTACAATAGGCCCTCAGAGTTACATTTTATATTTCTAGTTTTAGATACAAGAGTGGTACATTTATACAAATCAGATGATCATACTCAGTAGATTATAAGCTTTGTAATGATACCTTACAAGAGACCTTTTGCATGAAGCATATCCCAGTTACGTTACATTCACTTATTACCGTATTTTCTCTAAAACTATCTCAGTTACATTATATTGACTTATTATCAAGTTTTTATAAAACCATATAGACTGCACAACGTCACCTCTCTAGGAGCAGGAGCCTATGGGGGATATGCTGATGAGAGGGGTGTGACCTAAGCCCCTCCCTGGTCCCAGAGATAAATCCAGGCAGCAGGGATCCATGAATGGGAACCCATCTCCTGGAGTCAGGCACCTAAGTAATTTCTTGCAGGAATGAGCTAAGTGCCTGCCTCGCTCCACATAAAACAGGTAGAGGAGGTGATGATGGTGCCCACCTTATAAGTATAACTAAGTATTTATCCACTGTGGAATAACCATTGGGCCAGAGAGAGAGGGAGTGTGACTCTGTATCCTGGGTAGTTAGGGCACCCACCTGGGAGGTGGATGACCCAGAGTCCAGTCCTGCTCCAATCGTTCTTTCATTATATCTTCACAGTGCAACAGGCTCAACAAGAGAGAATGAGGGAGTCCCCCACATCAGAATATCCCAGTGGTTAGAGCGCTCTTCTGAGAGGTAGAAGACATCTGTTCAAATCCTTTCTCCATATCAGGCAGAGGGGGGAATTGAATCTGTTTCCCCCAAATCCCAAGAGATGTCTCTAAATGCAAGGCTAAAAGTTATGAAGTGGACACCACTACCACTACTTCTCCTCCATCCAGACTTTGCTGGGACCTAATCTGGTAAGTAGCCTCTGAGCATGCCTACTAGACTGGGCCCTGCACATGACTTAGCCAGGCAAACAGCTATCTTCTCTGGTTCATAGCTTGTGCTAGGTCTTAGGTGGAAAATAGACACCTAAAGGAAGGCAGCAGTGTGCATGTCCAGAGGCAAGGTGGTAATGTTAACGTAATATGCTTAGATTTCTGTAAGACATTTGACTGGTACCGCACAATATTTAGATGAAGAAAGGAGAACAATACAAAATTAACATGGCACATATTAAGTGGATTAAAAACTAGAGGGAGGAAACTGTTTTTCCATCCCATGTAAATTTTCAGATTTCAAAAAGATTCTCCTTCCACGACAGGACAAAATCGAGCCTTTTGGAATTTTTCATGATGAGAGAGAAAGAAAGAGACTCTCTCACCCACCCTCAGACCCACCCGTATAGCCGGTGATTAGGACACTTGGGTTTGGTGTCAGAGGCCTCGGTTTGAGTACCTCTGGGTCAGGCACAGCAGTGACTCAAAGATTGGTCTCTCGCATCTGGGGTGACTGGCTATTCTGGTGTCTCACTCTGTTCCATCCTGGGCCCAAGAAACATTTCCTGATGAAAGTTTAATCAAAACTGATATATTCTTACTAAAAAAATTGGTTTCAACAAGAAAGATGTTTCACTTAGAAATTCCCAGCCAATCTATCAAAAATTGGCTCACTCACGGATATGTCATCCTGGGTTGAGTGTATTTCTAGTAGGATCCCATAGGGATTGGTTTTTGGAACTGTGCTATTTAATACCTTTAAAATAACTTGGGAGAAAACATAAAATTACTGATAAAGTTTGCAGATAACACTAGAGTGGGAGAGTTGTAAATAGTGAAGGGTACAGGACACTGATACAGAGCTATCTGGATCATTTGGTAATTTGGACGCAAGCAAACAATATGTGTTGTAATATGGTTAAATGTAAATGTATACATCTAGGACAAAGAATGTAGGCCATGCTTAAAGGATGGGGGTGTCTGTGTATCCCAGGAAGCAGAGACTTTGAAAATTAATTGGATGTATAATCAGGAGAATCTTGAGTAGGAATAGTGAGGTTAAGTTTGGCACAGGTGTGACAGCTCCTGAAATATTGTGTCTAGTTCTGCTGTTCACAATTCTAAAAGGATTTTGATAAAGTGGAGAGGATTCAAGGAAGAGCCACAAAAAATGGGTAAAGAATTAGAAAACATGTTGAATAGTTATGCTTAGAAGAATTAGATTTTTGTCACTAAATGTTGATTACACTATACATGCACAGACAACAAAATATTTCCATTAATAATAATAATAATTAATAATAACAATTTAATAATTAATTTACACATAGGCAAACTAAGAAAATTTCTATTTGAGAACTTATTAGAATCCCACCATACTGTATATCAGGGATCGGCAACCTTTGGCCTGTGACCCACCAGGGTAAGCACCCTGGCGGGCCGGGCCAATTTGTTTACCTGCCGCGGCCACAGGTTCGGCTGATCTCGGCTCCCACTGGCGGGCACATCCCTCGGCCCGCCAGTGGGAGCCGAGATCAGCCGAACCTGTGGACGCGGCAGGTAAACTTATCCTGGCGGGCCACGGGCCAAAGGTTGCTGATCCCTGCTGTATATAAAACATGTTGTAATGACTGTTGAACAAAGCACATATTTACAATTCTGCTAAAATAGCCAACTCTTAAGTTAGTGGAGCTGGAGCTACAGATAATTATGCAGAATTCATAAAGCTTAGGTTTTTGAACATCGACATCTACTAGTCTGAAATAATTATTGTCTGACCTCCCCATGATTTCCTAGAACTTTAAAAATTTAAATTGATAAATATTGAAAAATGTTTAAAATAAACAATATTATCCATCAAAATTATTAAAAAAAAAGAGAACTCTGTGAATCCTACTTATAGTGATAGACTCAAGGAGATTAATCTGTTTAACCTAAGAAAGGGAAGGTTAATGGGTGATTTGATCACAGCCTCTAAGGTATGTCTACACTGCAATAAAACACACGTGCCTGGCATGTGACAGCTGACTCAGGCTCACAGGACTTGAGCTGCGCGGTTGTACTCCTCCTGCAGTCTCATAGCCCATGCTCTAGCCCAAGCCTGAACGTCTACACTGCAAACCCAACTCAGCTGACATGGTCCAGCAGTGGGTATTTTATTGCTGTGTAGACATACCTTATGTACCTATACTGGGAACAAAATTTTGATAATAAAAGGCTAGGCTCTTCAATCTAACAGGCAAAAATATAACAAGATCCAATGACTGGAAACTGAAGCTATACAAACTCTGACTGGAACGGATAAAGTGAAGACTTTTAACAGTGAGGATAATTAATCACTGGAACAATTTACCAAGGGCTATGGTGGATTCTCCATTACTGGAACTTTTAAATTCAATATTGGATGTGTTTCTAAAAGATGTGCTCTAGTTCAAGTACAGCTATTGGATTTGAAGCAGGAACTAATTCAGGGAAGTCCTATGTTATGCAGACTAGATGATCTAGTTGTCAGACTAGATGATCACAAATGGTCCCTTTCAGCCTTGAAAACAATAAATCTACTTCCTTCTTTAGTCTCAGTTTTCTGGCTTATATGGCTTAACCTTAATGTTGCAATCATTTTTTCATGTCATTACGGTGGTATTTTTATAGACAAAATGATTTAGTAGGACTGCGTAATTTGTACTACAATATAATTTCTCTGATGTACAGTGTGCAGCAGCATAACTAAAAACTACAAAACATCTTCAATTACTGAGAGAGAAAATGACTAATTTAGTAACACTTTAGCAAAACCAGATATAATTATGATATATTATTATTTTTCATACTAGTGTGCTTTGTTGAACTGAAGTCAGTTAATCAAAACATGTCTTAAGTCAGATTAAGTGGAAATAAATTGCTTAATTCTACCAAGTTTGCACTTTCTTAATCAGTGCACTCCCCCAATCCTTTGTCTTCCTCTTAAACCACATTTTCTCACCTCTTCTGATAGCTATATGCCATACATTAACTCACATCAACACGAAAGAGAATAAAGCTTCATATACTGGAAAAATGATTATGGGCATGTGTTAAGATAATTTTACAAACACAGAACTAGACCCCGCCAATAATAATTTGATGTCTTGCATTAAAAGAGAATGATAAACTCTCCTCCTCCAAGCTTGGCATATTTGCCATTAATTCCACCTTGCAGAAGACATTTAATTGAACTGAGCAAGTGAACACAATAAACAGACCAACTCTCTAGTTTTCTGTAAGGGAGTATGTGTGTGGGAATTGAGTAATGTTTATGTTGCAATGTCCACTATTGTCAAGGTGCAGGCTCTGTTTTCAATCACAATAGGACAGGTTAAGTATTTGCAAGAGTTTTGTGTGAGGTTTGGTGGATTAACGTATGTTTGTATAAGTCAGTATCAGCCTGCAAACTCTATTTTGTTTTGTGAACAACATTTTGATTGTAAATTGAACTGTCTTCACTTTTGCCTTTTTAACTTCCATATTGGATTGGGATATGTAGAAGATGTAAGAGACGAGACGCTGTGTGGAGGAATCAAGAGTCATTAACCTGCATGGTCTTCCATTCAAATGGAAGTGTCCTAGAACAATGAGCAGGCTGCAGCCCATGGGAACAAGTTTTCCATAGGTTCGCTTGTAACAAAGCAACAAATCATCTGACCAGGGATTTGAAGTTGTTGAACCTGACAAAAGGGGCTGGAACTACATAAAAGGAGCAGGTTTGTCCTTTGCAGGGGCTCTTTCTCACCAAGTAGGACAAGATGGCAATATTGGGCAGGAGAAGGACTTTAAAGAACTGGATAATTCCCAAAGGACTCTGGGAGGTGTAAGGATATTGGAGGGAGGGTTTTGGGTGCAGATGTTTGTTATTTTCCCATAGATCTGTGTATAACTTGTGCTGTGTCCCTTTAACAATCACACAGTCTCTAAAGGGTGAAACAGTAATCCAGAAGGACCATGGCTTTGGTGGAACTCTTTATTGTACATAATTGCTTCTGGGATGGTTTGGATGGGCCACCACTAGTTTCAGAATCTAGGTAGTTAGACAGTGGAGTTCCATGTCTCAGGAAAAGCTGCTAGATAGAGTTGCACCCTGAGAATACCCTTTGAACTCCAGAGCTTGAGATGGTGACTGAACTCTGTCCAGACACAGCCACCCTACGAACATGTGGGATTGAAGGGTTGGGTCTTTCGGCAGCCTGGTGAACATTCTCATGGGGGAGCTCATTGAGAGTTATGACAGATGGATTCTTTGTCTCATCTCTCTCCTTCTCCTTTGTCTCACTTTGTTTTGTCAGGGCTTCCTTGGATTCTCCACCTCCCACAGTCAGACTCGCACAGCACATTACAATACTAAACAGTTACTCTACTATTATTTTTCATGTATTTATTGTGTACCAGGATGTTTGGAAAATAATTGTTCTTCACAGCAACTTTGCTTTACATTCTGAAGAATAACTTAATTGAATGTCTGATGGAGAACTTTTTTTTAACTTTCTTAAAAAATGCTGCATTTCTCCATGAAGCTTGTTTGAAATAACAAAGCCTTACTTTATATAGCACTGTGGCATCCTTTAGTTGCTTCTCTGTTGGCTTTATGATGTTCTGTGAATATGTTGGCTATTGGAATCTTTCCAGAAATTCTCTATAATTCTCTAAAATCAATCCTAGAATCTTCCCTGATGTCCTAAACACTTGATGCAGGAAACAGCAGCATACTGCTGCTGAAAAGTGCTATTTTGGTGCTACATTCATATTCTCTTGTCTTTCCTGCATAATTGTTCATATATTGACTAGTATACAGTTGTACAGGGCTATCACATATGTACATGCACGCACACACAAACTTAAATAAATAAATCATGATGACGCAATGATCTTTTTCTGAATATTCCTTCTCGTCCCAGCTGCTCTTTCTTGGTTCTTGTACTTGAAAAGGTTTGAATTTTCTGCTAATGTGATAATGGCATTTTCCCTTCCTTTCCTATTTTTTATTTCAGTTGCTTCTTTGTGAGCCTTATGTGCATATTCATACTTAAGTTGGAGAATAAGTGTACCAGGTGGAAGGGAAGCCAAAAGGGTCTTGAATGCCGTCAGAGTGAAAAGTTCTGTGTAGTTCAAATCAAGACATTGCACACATTAGTAAACTTGGTTTAGTGAAGGTAAAAATAATCTGGCCATATGGCTTTGAAATGAAGATATTTTACTATATGAAGAAGTAATATTGACTAAAGGTGACTAAAGTTAGTTAATTAATTTGTTTACTTAGATTCATACATCAGCATGTTTATATCATTAGCCATTGCACACTTTCAGCACCCAATGAAGATGAGCATATACAAATCTTTCTCCGTCCCCCACCACAATTTTCTGACCTGATAGTTTTTGGGAAAAGGTCACAGTGGCCAGAGCAGAATCTTTAACTAATTATAAAAGGACTTTGGGGACTCAAGAGACAGAAGGCCAGATCACCAGCTGGTGTGAATCATTGAAACAATGGATCTATGCTGAATTACATCAGCTGTGGGTTTGGACCAGAGTCAACATTAAAACAAGGGGACTGACCAAGGGCCAATTGAAACAAGTCCGCAATCATAAATGGCAGCCATTTAGAAATCTGTGCAGCTCAGTAGTTTGAGTATTAACCTGCTAAACTCAGGGTTGTGAGTTCAATCCTTGAGGGGGACACTTAGGGATCTGGGGCAAAATCAGTACTTGGTCCTGCTAGTGAAGGCAGGGGGCTGGACTTGATGACCTTTCAAGGTCCCTTCCAGTTCTAGGAGATAGGATATCGCCATTAAAAAAAAAAACTCTAAGAAAAATCAGTAATGGTAACCCATAGTTTTGCATGAAATACAGGGCCAGATGCTCAACAGCTGTAAACCAAAATAGTCAATGGGTCTCCCATTAACTTCAATGGTGTATCATCTGGCAGATAGGGGTTACTGTATATTCATATTGGAACAACAGTGAAGATATTCCTGTCATCATGAGTTTTGCACTTTCTCTCATTCCTTTTCAGCATCAGGCTATTGAGATGGCAGCATTAATTAATTTACAAAAAATACAATATCTATTTGTTATTTATGATCTTCTTATAATAGAAATAAATAGTATACATTTTATTCCAGCGTTCCATTTAAAGCTCTGATCAACATGGGATGAGGTGAAAAAAGTCTAAAAATAGAGCTAAATCAACTTGGCAGCCAGTTGATTAGCTCCAGTCCAAACTAAATGTTTTTTATCATATATCAGGACTTGCTGATGAATTTCTGGGGATGAGCCTTGGAATAATGCCAGGACTAGTTTATTTGGTGTGACACTGCACCCATCTTATCTTGTATTATTTATGGTATATCAATGTAATTGCAAAGTGATACTTACAGCATTGTACCATCTCCAGCCACTTTTGGGTTCATCAACATTCAGAATTGTAATTTTTATGCGGGCAATTCTGTGTATAGATCAAAAGATTGGCTTCTGAACATGTACTGTCTCATTCTTAAATGCAAACATTTCAGCTTTGATAGAATTGGTCCTCTTAACAGTAAATTGCACAAATTTAGATTGAAGAATGAAATACCTATATTAGTCCAATTTTTATGCTCCATTTCTTCAGTAAAACCGATATAAATATATGGTGCTACTGCAGTTGGTTAAAATGGTACAAGGAGAATTAGCCACCAACAGTAACTTTGTTTTCATAAAAGAAACTACAAATAGAAAGCACTTTTCAGTATGTATGTTAATGACTATTATTCTTTGGGTATATTACAGTAGTGTCTTGAGGCTCTATTGTGCTAAGCACTTTACATAAAAGCACTGCCCTCAAAAGCTTACAGTCGAAATATACGAGACTGACAAATGGTGGGAGAAAAAACATATTATCCCATTGACCCACTGGAAACTGACACCTAAACAATTCTGTGACTGCTACGTACTTCCTTTGTAATCTTGGGCTAGAATCTACCACTGGACCCAGATTTCCTGGGTCCCAGTTCAGTGGCTTGAATTGATCATCCTTCCAGTCACTCAAACACCTGTACCCTGAGCTGGCTTCATTTATTGGAACAGCAAGAATTGTGGTAACTGTGCGATAGCAGAATGAAAAATACTGCTATTTGAATAGCAACTGCTGCATTGTCTTCCTTTTTAGTTGCTGTATACATGGAGAAATCTACTATACCTCCAATAGATGCTGACTTTTGTTTTTTGCTGGTGGGTACTTTTAAAGAGGTGTGTGTGGTGGTTTTTTGTTTGTTTGTTTCTTTGTTTGTTTTGGGGTGGGCACTCTGCCAGTTTGGGGGGGAGGCTATTTTCAGCACATTTATATACTTCAATTATAGTCTAGTTATTGAATGTGTATATCATTGCTATCTTTATTTTAATAATGATGAAATTGTTATGAATTACATAATTAGATTACCATGAATTACAGTATATTTAAAACATTGCAATCATCTACAAGCTGTCTTCACTAATGTCCCAGTTAAAAGACATTATGTCTCGCTGTGACTTTCTGGATGAAACTGTCAGTAATCTTATTTACATCCAGTTCCCTAATATTGTCTTGATACATGATAAGGGCAGCTACATTATTCAGTTGCTTCTGTCCCACTGATGACTGGAGATACTTTTTAAGTCTTTTGAAGCTGTAGAATGAGTTCAGGATGATACAGGCACAGTGAGTAGGATTCTTATAAATTTGCAGTACTCTGGAAACATAGTTCTTCCAACTGTTACAAATGACTGCAAGATCTCTTTCTTGATGGGTAACAGCTAATTTAAGCATCATTATTTTGTATGTATAGTTGGGATTATATTTTGCCATGTGCATTACTTTGCATTGAACACTGAATTTCATCTGCCATTTTGTTGCTAAGTCATTCAATTTTTGTCCCTTTGTAACTCTTTGCAGTCTGCTTTGAACTTCATTCTCTTGAGTAACTTTTGTATCATCTGTCAGGGGAGGAGGAGGCGTGTTAGTCTGTATCCACAAAAACAACAAGGTGTCCGGTGGCACCTTAAAGACTAACAGATTTATTTGGGCGTAAGCTTTCGTGGGTAAAAAAACCTCACTTCTTCAGATGCAACTTTGTATCATCTGCAAATTTTGCCACCTCACTGTTACCCCTTTTTGCAGATCATTTATGAATATGTTGAACAGTACTGGTCCTGGGACCCCTAGGAGACACCACTATTTACCTCTCTCCATTCTCAAAATGGACCATTTATTCCTACCCTTTGTTTCCCATCTTTTAACTGGAGTGCCTGGCAGTGCTTTCTGGATCATCTAATGATCTTTAATTTAATTTAATTACAAGCCTTTTGTTATCTTAATAATCCTCCCTCTGTTTATAAACAAACTCCCTGCCCAAGGGCAGAAGTTATTAGCAGCAAAAAACTCAACACATTCCACAGTCAAGCTCTGGCTCCTGGGTGCTGAGCACCCACTATTTTTTTTCCGTGAGTCCTTTAGCCCTGGAGCACCCATGGAGTTGGCCCCTATGATACCTTCAACACTTTTGACATTTCCTGTTTATTCTCTCTTCAAAATATTTGCATAGAAAGTTTTTTTTTCCAGCCTTTTTCCTGGCAAACAGAAGCAATATTTTTGGTCCAATTCTATTAGGTGCTGAGAACCCTCCTTCCTTGCAAGAAGCCTCAGAACCACTTAGAAAAACACTGAACAACAATAACATAAATTAGAGCACTTTGCAACTATGGGACCAGATAGCTATAAGAGCGAGTTGAATTAGGTCATTTCTTTGTTCACATTGTGATTTCAACTTCACATTCTCCTTTTTTAATGTAAACTTCTTCCTCACAAGCCATCTGCCTCCAAACAGATTGTTGATATAGTTCATGCACAGAGCAAAAAGGATCCCAGTATTTCAGCTGATGTTATAGTATGTTCAACATGGAGATTGTCTCCAGCTAACCTATGGATGAAATAATCTTAATTTTATTATTACCGATGACCAAAAAATTACCTTTAGCTCTTCCTGTAAAATGAATGTCCATATTAGACAGTTTGAATGAGTAGGGCTCCTTGTATTATTTTCAAAAGAGCTGAAAAAGAGAGCCCACTTTGTTTGATAACTACTGCATACATATTCTGAGCTTTTTTTTAAAAATAAACTTGTTCATATTTTTATGTGAGTTAAGCTGGGATATGTCATATCAGATTCCATCAGTCAGGCTCTTTTATGTCACATCTTATTATAGGATGTGACTGACATATTCCAAAGTTCATCAGATCTTGGCATGCCTGCCAGGGAACTTGAGCAATTAAAGCAAAACGAAACATTTGGACATAAAGATATATTCTTATGACTAGTCCTGCTTAAAACTGTGGGTTTAGTGTTCTTTGCTCCAGTCTTCTTGGGTAATTAGGTCTTGATCTTGCACCATTGATGACGGAAAGAAAATTTCTATTGACATCCATGGTGCAGGATCAGACACTTATAGAGTAGTTTTACACTTGAATGCCTAGTATTTCCCATGCCTGGGAGGGAGGAAAAATAGGTTGTAACTGAAAAAAAAGCAGACTGTAGACACATTCTACACTCATGCAATTGAATATGCAGAGTAACTGTCTTGGCCTCAGTGGACTTACTTCACGTTTTCACTAGTATAAATCCATGACTTCTATGGAGTTACTCAGGAGGATTGAGACCAATGTGACTTAGAGGAGAATTTGGCCAGCCACCTCTTACCTGAAACTAATGAACTGGATATTCAATCTGACTTTTTTGTTGTTCCTTTAGCTCATTATTTCATTGTCACTGTATACTCTCTATCTTACATCAAGAAACTACTAGTGCTATAGGAAACTGCTAAGTAGGGTTGAGTTAAGAACTCAAATCCCTAAAAGCTTTGAAAATTTAGCTGCTTATTCTTCCACCTAAATGTGGAAATGATTAGTATTCACAGAGAGGATTATGATTTCAGGTGGGGAATAAGCAGCAGGAGCAGATGGGCTCTCCTGAAACAAGATTTCTCTTTTCATGCAAATTTCCTTTGTAATTAAACTGACGAAGAAGAGACTACAAATTAAGTTAATTGCAATTGTTAGTGTTTCAGGTAAGGGATTTGAATTGGGGGGCCACTTCCATATCCTGTTTCCAGGCTTGGCAGCTGTCCTCTCCTGCAAACCATGCATATAGTTGAAAGTTTTCTGTACATTTTCAGCCCTTTTTAACAGGGTTGATAAGAATATCCTGCTCTCATTTTCATGTTCATAGATGAATAGAGGTTAAGGGCAGAAGGGACTGTTAGATCATCTAGTCTGGGCCTCATTTTTATCACAAACAAAATTTTTCACCCAGATACCCCTGCAATGAGCTCATTATATTGTGTTTGGCTAAAGCATCTTCCAGAAAGGGACCCAGTCTTGATTTGAAGATTTCAGGAGATGGAGAATTGGAGAATCCGTCACTCCCCTGGAGAGTTTGTTCCAGTGGTTAATCCCCCTCACTATTAAAAAGTTGTACCTAATTTCTAATTTGAATTTCTCTGGTTTCAGACTGGTATGTACAATAGGTGTACTTATACATTTCTACCTTTTGAAAGATTCTATCATTTCTTTTTAGCACTATTGTCTGTGGCTGCGATGGCAAATTCAGCTGGAAGTAATAGAATCTTTGAAAACTAGAATTTTTTAAGTGTGCCCACCATATGAAAGGCTTTCCTGTTATATTAGAATGGAGACACCCCTAGTGGTTGGAAATTGCAACTGCAGGCAGTCTGTTAACTACCATCATATGACCCTTCAGTGGACATTTTTATACTGCCAAATGTGCTCTTTTATTTTAAATATTGAATGGAAGGAGTGTTAAAATTTCAGTTGTACTTGGCTAGAGACTTGAACAACATATAATAATATTTCATTCTGTCAGTCAAGAAAATTACTTCCTTCTGTCTGTTAATATGTTTACTCTGAAGGTAACCTACAATGGTTCATATCTTAACACCTCTATTTCAACAACCTACTTCAATGGAAGGCTACCACCATGATAGCAACTAGTTTGTAATTATTCTTTGATTTTTTTTTCAAGCTGTAAGAATACTAACTCTCAGGTTAACCTCATCCATACATCTAGATTCTTATATGGTGCCCATCAGTCTGGTATATGATCCTGGTCTGCTTCTCCTCTCCCTCAGAACTCCCTCATTCACCCACTTACCAGCTGGAAAGCCATTCTTTCCTTCCAGCTAGTACCAAACAGCCCAAATTCTCCCTGCACTCTCTAGAAGCTGCAGTGGCAACATCTGGCTTGCCTGTGTACCTTCCAGTAGCCACAACCCTCAAATGCTCAGCTCCCACCGGCCAGTCTGAGTCTCTGTTCCGGCTCTCCTGTATTTCTTCTGCTTCTTTTTGCTCCCCATCTTCCCATATATCACTTGCTGCCACATCTTCCACCCTTTCCTTTGCTCTATTACCCTAGATCCTAACTTCTGCCTCTGCACGCTACTTTCATGACCTTTCCAGTCTTCTTCTTTTTCATCTGCATTTGGTTTCCTGCTCGTCAATCTCCCTCCCCTTCAGCTCACCTTGGTTTTATGTCAAAAGTTTCATTGCACATGTTGTATAACTGTCAGCATTCTCCCTTAATGCTGGGAGATCATCTGTAGATCAGCACTGCATCACATATCCTGTTGCATTGTTCTAAATCAGAGCTGCAGAATCAAATATACTGCTCTAGAAGATGAATAATAAATAGGAATCTTTTAAAAGTTTATGTAATGTCTTTTACTGCATATTTATACACTACAAAAAACCCTTAATGGGAATTTTTCTGTTAAGAGCAGCAGGTACACAGGACTGACTATCAACTAGGTTGTATATCAAGGCAGTTTTATGTACATTTGGCAGCAGTACTCTGGTCCTGTGAGAGCCATTCTCCTGAGCCACAGTCCCTTCTACTGCTGACTGGCAGTAGCACAGAGTAAATATATACGGAATACGGATAATCATCCTAGCAATAGTGGGGCTGTGACTTGGATTTCAAATTAAATTGGTGCAGTCAAAGGGTAGAATCCTGATTCCATTTGCACAGGAATGTTGGATCCAATAGCATCAGGAATGCAGCACTAGCACTCTTTGTCAGCCAAGAGAATAAACCCACACAGAGAGGCTGCCCAGCTCCAGTTGCATCCTACTTCTATAGTGGGTAGGTAAACTAAAGGGGCTTGTCTATAAAAGAGGATATGGCCAGTGTGTTCCATGTGGCATGAAACCAACTGCTCTTTTCTTGAAAGGATCAGGGCCAAGTTTGTGACTCCTTCTAAAGTTGTCAGAGAGCTATATAAAGCTTATACAGGGAGTAATTAGCAGAATCATTTGGGAAAATAAAGCCCAGATTAAACTTTAAGATTTTACATGCCCATAAATTTAAACGAGAACCTGGATTCCCAAATTTAAGTATGTTTATTATGTTGCCTGCAGCTTGGTACAGTTGCGTAATCTCTTTAAATCAGATATGCATCCGAAGAAGTGGGCTGTAGTCCACGAAAGCTTATGCTCTAATAAATTTGTTAGTCTCTAAGGTGCCACAAGTACTCCTGTTCTTCTTTTTGCAGATACAGACTAACACGGCTGTTACTCTGAAACAACTAATTTGGTTATCCATAGCAAAATCTGAAAGTGAGAATGATTAATCTTGACCAGTTTAGTTACTTTGTTAGGAAAATTGAGCAACTCAATCATGAAATATAATAAAACAGTCTGAAGTAAAGCTCATTTGTTGAGTAAACAACCACCATGGCAGCAGTCATAGCATCACAGCAGTCATTTGTCTGGGGGTAATGGAGAAATCAGAATAGATGGGGAAACACTCTATAAGGGGGAATAGACTGAGGGTAGAAATTACAGTAAAAAGAGATCTATATTGTGATTTCCAGATACATTTATAGAATTGCAGCAGGAATTTAAAATGGAAGATGCACAGCAGCAGAAACATCATCATCTGAGAAATTGCATTATTAACGATATTCCTTGCTCTTAATAGAGTCTTCCATAGGCATTGGTATTCTATTTCTATAAGCACCACACTCTCAATTACAAAATACAATCTGCCTTAATGGAGTTAAGTTATCCATATCATTTACTGGAATCATAAAGGTCTAATAAGTTTGAGAATTAGGGGAACCGTACTCAAGTCTAAGAATAAAAATATTGAAAAGGTGTTTTGGACACTTAAAGGAACACCATCAACTTCAAGATCATGCTTCTGCCTGTAGACAACGTATTGACTATGTCAATCAGGAATGCCAGCTGCAACAGTGCCATGTGAACACCTGTTCTCATATTAAGGTGACATTGTAAATAAGAAGTGGGCAGCATTATCTCCCATAAATGTAAACAAACTTGTTTGTCTTAATGACTGGCTGAACAAGGCTGAGTTCACTTGTAGGCTCTAAAGTTTTACATGGTTTTGTTTTTGAGTGCAGATATGTAAATAAAATAAAAATTCTACATTTGTAAGTTGCACTTTCATAATAAAGAGATTGCACTACTTATATGAGGTGAATTGAAAAATACTATTTCTTTTATTTCTTTTTTACAGGAAAAATATGTCTAATAAAAATAATATAAAGTGAGCACTGTACACTTTGTATTCTTTGTTATAATTGAAATCCATATATTTGAAAATGCAGAAAAACATCCAAAAATATTTATAATAAATTTAAATAGGTAGTCTATTATGGTTAATAGTGCAATAAAAGTGCAATTAATCATGACTGTTTTTTAAATCTAGCTAATATGTTTTGTGTTAATCGCTTGCGTTAACTGTGATTAATTGACAGCCCTAGTAAAACCATAAATTTGCAGGGAGATTTGAGGAAGTTGTTGTTCCTAGAATTGCTTTAAACTTCTTTTTAATTTAAAAAAAAAAAAAAAAAGGACCAGATTTGAAGATGACACTTTAAAAACAAAAACAAAACAAAAAACATACAAGAGATAGACACAAGTTGCATATTTTCTGGTCACATCCTAGAAGTATAAAGTGACAGAGGCATGTGGCACCTTATAGACTAACAGACGTACTGGAGCATAAGCTTTCGTGGGTGAATACTCACTTCGTCAGATGTATGTAATGGAAATTTCCAGAGGCAGGTATAAATATACAGGCAAGAATCAGTCTGGAGATAACGAGGTTAGTTCAATCAGGGAGGGTAAGGCCCTCTTCTAGCAGTTGAGGTGTGAACACCAAGGGAGGAGAAACTGCTTTTGTAGTTGGCTAGCCATTCACAGTCTTTGTTTAATCCTGAACTGATGGTGTCAAATTTGCAAATGAACTGAAGCTCAGCAGTTTCTCTTTGAAGTCTGGTCCTGATGATTTTTTGCTGCAGGATGGCTACCTTTAAATCTGCTATTGTGTGTCCAGGAAGGTTGAAGTGTTCGCCTACAGGTTTTTGTATATTGCCATTCCTAATATCTGACTTGTGTCCATTTATCCTTTTACGTTGGGATTATCCAGTTTGGCTGATGTACATAGCAGAGGGACATTGCTGGCACATGATGGCCTATATTACATTGGTGGATGTGCAGGTGAATGAACCGGTGATGTTGTGGCTGATCTGGTTAGGTCTGTGATGGTGTCACTGGTGTAAATACGTGGGCAGAGTTGGCATCGAGATTTGTTGCATGGAGTGGTTCCTGAGTTAGAGTTACTATGGTGCGGTGTGTGGTTGCTGGTGAGAATATGCTTCAGGTTAGCGGGTTGTCTGTGGGCGAGGACTGGCCTGCCTCCCAAGGCCTGTGAAAGTGAAGGATCATTGCCTAGGATGAGTTGTAGATCACTGATGATGCGTTGGAGAGGTTTTAGCTGAGGACTGTAGGTGATGGCCAGTGGAGTTCTGTTGGTTTCTTTCTTGGGCTTGTCTTGCAGCAGGAGGCTTCTGGGTACACGTCTGGCTCTGTTGATTTGTACACGATTCATCATCTACAGCCAAGCGCTGAGGTATTTGCTGCATTTGCTGCAACCCCTCAGACAGAGACCAACACCTACAAGATCTTCACCAAGCATTCTCAAAACTATAATACCCACCCGAGGAAATAAAGAAACAAATCAGCACTTGTCATTGACAAAACCTTTTTGTCTTTCGATGTATGTGTGTGTGTGTTTTAACACCACTGAACAACAAAAGTTTTGTCTTTCACTTGCCCATATGGACAAGTGCAAGTACACTCTCATATACAGTTTATTGTAGGAGAGTAAAGATCTATATCAGCACATCTATTTGAAGTGTTGGGCCTTTGATTTGTAATGTAAGACCTCATCCTGCAAAGATTTAAGTATATATGTAACTTTACTCACATGAATAAAGTTTTCCATGTGCCTAACTGTTTGCAGGACTGGGGGCTTAAAGTGTAAAATCTTCATTGCAATTGTGATTTCAAAGGGACTACTTAAAAAATAAGGTACTTTGAGCACGAGTAATGTTGGCAGTATCCGGCCTCAAGTAATTAGCTGCTATCCTTAGGGGTTATTTTTAATCAGCTGGCTAAACTAGATGATCTGTAAAACACAGAACTCCTGGATAGATCTTAAGTTTCCATATTTGTGATGACATTATTGGTACTGGCATGTGTAATTTGCATATTCAAAGCATTCACTGCTTTGTACAAGCTACCCATTATGAGAAAAGGGCTCCTAAATAGCTGTAAGCATGTTTGGGAAAACAGCCAGATCGGGGAAATAAAAAAAAACAAACAAACTTCTCTTCCACATAGTGATGTTGCTGAATGGTAAGAAATTATATGTACAGAAGTAGAGAAGTATGGCTTTAAGAATCTTAGATTGTAGGCATGGGCTTTTGTATCTTTAGTTTGCTGTTACCATATAGTCACAGTTACAACAGTGGACCCAGAACTAAGCTTCAATTCATATATTCTTTCTCACACTATAAAACAGTACAAAAGTTTGAAGTTATTAGTTCTCTTTATGAATAAAAGAGTAAAATACTGGTTAGATTTTACTGTCTGGGTTGAAAATAAGACTCTAAGTACATTTGGCTGTTTGATAGATATTTGGACCTGATCCGAAAATTGCTTCTATATGGATGGATCCCTGTCTAGCTGGAGGATACACCTACCTCAAATCCCCTATTGTTTTTTAATGCTGCAATTGAAATCAATGGATTATCAGAAATGTTCTGACAGCCACTGAGCCCTTAGTTCTAAAAGTTGACCTAATCTACCAAACAGGTTAAACATTGCTGTGGTCAGGCTGCTCAGATTATCATGAAATTGGAACCTGGGGAAGGCTAGCTGTAATGTTTTAGTGATCATGCAAACCAATACGTGTCTTCTATGCTGGGAAGAACATCTCAACAGCCCAACACTCTGGCATTTAATTTCAAAAAGGGGAACTATGCAAAAATGAGGGGGTTAGTTAAACAGAAATTAAAAGGTACAGTGACTAAAGTGAAATCCCTGCAAGCTGCATGGGCACTTTTTAAAGACACCATAATAGATGTATACCCCAAATTAAGAAAAAACAGTAAAAGAACTAAAAAAGAGCCACCGTGGCTTAACAACCATGTAAAAGAAGCAGTGAGAGATAAAAAGACTTCCTTTAAAAAGTGGAAGTCAAATCCTAGTGAGGTAAATAGAAAGGAGCATAAACACTGCCAAATTAAGTGTAAAAATGTAATAAGAAAAGCCAAAGAGGAGTTTGAAGAACAGCTAGCCAAAAACTCAAAAGGTAATAACAAAATGTTTTTTAAGTACATCAGAAGCAGGAAGCCTGCTAAACAACCAGTGGGGCCCCTCGATGATTGAGATACAAAAGGAGCACTTAAAGATGATAAAGTCATTACAGAGAAACTAAACGAATTCTTTGCTTCAGTCATCACGGCTGAGGATGTTAGGGAGATTCCCAAACCTGAGCCGGCTTTTGTAGGTGACAAATCTGAGGAACTGTCACAGATTGAAGTGTCACTAGAGGAGGTTTTGGAATTAATTGATAAACTTAATATTAACAAGTCACTGGGACCAGATGGCATTCACCCAAGAGTTCTGAAAACTCAAATGTGAAATTGCGGAACTATTAACTAGGGTTTGTAACCTGTCCTTTAAATTGGCTTCTGTACCCAACAACTGGAAGATAGCTAATGTAACGCCAATATTTAAAAAGGGCTCTAGAGGTGATCCCAGCAATTACAGACCGGTAAGTCTAACGTCGGTACTGGGCAAATTAGTCGAAACAATAGTAAAGAATAACATTGTTAGACACATAGAAGCACATAAATTGTTGGGCAAAAGTCAACATGGTTTCTGTAAAGGGAAATCATGTCTTACTAATCTATTAGAATTATTTGAAGGGGTCAACAAACATGTGGACAAGGGGGATCCAGTGGACATAGTGTACTTAGATTTCCAGAAAGCCTTTGACAAGGTCCCTCACCAAAGGCTCTTACGTAAATTAAGTTGTCATGGGATAAAAGGGAAGGTCCGTTCATGTATTGAGAACTGGTTAAAAGACAGGGAACAAAGGGTAGGAATTAATGGTAAATTCTCAGAATGGAGAGGGATAACTAGTGGTGTTCCCCAAGGGTCACTCCTAGGACCAATTGTATTCAATTTATTCATAAATGATCTGGAGAAAGGGGTAAAAAGTGAGGTGGCAAAGTTTGCAGACGATACTAAACTGCTCAAGATGGTTAAGACCAAAGCAGACTGTGAAGAACTTCAAAAAGATCTCGCAAAACTAAGTGATTGGGCAACAAAATGGCAAATTAAATTTAATGTGGATAAATGTAAAGTAATGCACATTGGAAAAAATAACACCAACTGTACATATAATATGATGGGGGCTAATTTAGCTACAACAAATCAGGAAAAAGATCTTGGAGTCATCGTGGATAGTTCTCTGAAGATGTCCACGCAGTGTGCAGAGGCGGTCAAAAAAGCAAACAGGATGTTAGGAATCATTAAAAAGGGGATAGAGAATAAGACAGAGAATATATTATTGCCCTTATATAAATCGATTGTATGCTCACATCTTGAATACTGTGTACAGATGTGGTCTCCTCATCTCAAAAAAGATATACTGGCACTAGAAAAGTTTCAGAGAAGGGCAACTAAAATGATTAGGGGTTTGGAACAGGTCTCATATGAGGAGAGATTAAAGAGGCTAGGACTTTTCAGCTTGGAAAAGAGGAGACTAAAGGGGGATATGATAGAGGTATATAAAATCATGAGTGATGTGGAGAAAGTAGATAAGGAAAAGTTATTTACTTATTCCCGTAATACAAGAACTAGGGGTCAACAAATGAAATTAATAGGCAGCAGGTTTAAAACAAATAAAAGGAAGTTCTTCACACAGCGCACAGTCAACTTGTGGAACTCCTTACCTGAGGAGGTTGTGAAGGCTAGGACTATAACAGCGTTTAAAAGAGAACTGGATAAATTCATGGAGGTTAAGTCCATTAATGGCTATTAGCCAGGACGAGTAAGGAATGGTGTCCCTAGCCTCTGTTTGTCAGAGGGTGGAGATGGATGTCAGGAGACAGATCACTTGATCATTACCTGTTAGGTTCATTCCCTCTGGGGCACCTGGCATTGGTCACTGTCGGTAGACAGGATACTGGGTTAGATGGACCTTTGGTCTGACCCAGTACGGCCGTTCTTATGTTCTGTCATTACCTGCCTTATAACTTTGAGTACTTAATGCTATGCTGCTGTGGCTCAAACCCTTGACACCAGCAGCCAGCCTACAAGCTTAAAAGGACTCACTCTGGCTTCCACCAATCTAGTTACTCCTTGCAGGGAGACTTCAACAACCCTTCCAGTCCCAAGTCTCCCCAAAATCCATCTATGCTGAGTCCTTAACTACCAGACACTCAGATTTTCCCTCCTGATTCATCACCCCTGAAGGAGTGAAACCTATCCCCCAGTTATCAGTTCATTTTGTCACACACTGCTCCACACAGTTTGTACACCAGAATCCTGCTTGGGGTAAAAGTAAACAATAAGTTTATTTAACAGAAACAAAAACAGTTTCAAAGAGGAAATAGCAAGGGGGAGCAAAAACATACAAGTTACACAGAAAAACAGACACAACTTTAGGCTTCACACTTTTATATTACATAAATTCTCATTTCTAATATAAGTCACCTATTGCCTCTGAATGGTTTCCCAGCATGCCCTTTGTCCTAGAGGGGATCCAGTGTTTGAAGAACAGCACTCCGCCTAGTTGCCAGCCCTCAGTTTCTGGATGTTCTTCACTTCAAAGCCCTTCTCTTTTAAGGGTTTGCAGGTTTTGTTTGTTTTCTATCTCTCAGACTATGGTGATTCATGATACAGAAAATGTCCTTCTCTCTTAGTTTTTCAAAACATGGGTTTTCTTTTCAGTCTCAAGTTGTTTCAGTGCTTTCCTGTTAACTGTAATGGCCCATCATTGTCTTATCTTGACTGGACAATTGGGTAGGTACTTGAATTTAGTTTTGGCTAGTGGGGAGGCAGCCCTGTCCTGCTATTCTAATCACCTCCCAGGTGTGAGGCGGAGCTGAAGGTAGGAGCACAAATTATGTGAGCACAGTTTTATATCTACACAGATTCATAGATTCATAACCACAGTCTGCATACATATCTCATAATGATCAAGTTTAGAATATTACAAGCTTTTATAACATACCTTACTTGTCATATTTTTATACACAATAACATGTAAACAACCAGTTATCCGTTCAATTGCTTATTCTTTGGAGAGTTCAAACCCACTGTTCTCCCACTGGGGTGTCTGGACTCTGATTGTCACATCAACCAATCAGTGTAGCTGCATTTGCTAAGGGGAAGCTTCCCCCCAGCCTACAAAGTAGATTCTTTGTCACAGGGCTTTGGATCCGGCCCACGGGATTGCCACTCCCGTGGCATTGCGGGCCCCGCACCGCTCCTGAAAGCAGCTGGCACCATGTCCATGTGGCCCCTGGGGGAGGGGAGGACAGAGGGCTCTGCGTTCTGCCCTCACCTTCAGGCACCGCCCCCTGCAGCTCCCATTGGCTGGGAATGGGGAACTGTGGCCAACTGGAGCTTCGGGGGAGGTACCCACAGGCGAGGGGTGTGCTTGGAACCCTCTGCCCTACCCCACCAGGGGCCACAGGGACATGGTGCCGGATGCTTCCGGGAGCAGCTCAGGGCCAGGGCAGGCAAGGAGACTGCCTTAGCTCCACTGCATGCTGCTGCCTCCCTGGATCCACTCAAGGTAAGTGGCGCTGGGCCGGAGCCCACATCCCGAACCCCTCCTGCACCCCGCACCCCAACCCCCTGCCCTCAGTCCCCTGCCACACCCTGCACCCCTCCTGCACACCAATCCGCTGCCTTGAGGCCCCTGCTGCACCCCACACCCCTCCTGCACCCTAGCTCCCTGTCCCAGAACTACATTCATGTCCCTGCATGCAATTTCCCCACTCAGTGGTGGCCCATGGGCCAAAAAGTTTGCCTACCCCTGCTCTTTCACGTGGGTTAAGAGATGGGAGATCACAGGCTCTTTTGTCAAAATATTATTTCTGCTTCCACTTCTGATTTTATTTCTTCTTCTGTATGATTTCATTGTTATGAGATTTCAGCAGGTTATCAGTAATTGGTAAATTAGATCTGATCCTTCTTCCCATTAACAGCTGAGCTGGAGAAAAGCCATTCTCCAGAGGTGCACTTCATTCAGTAAACCAATAAAGTTTTATCAAATCACCCCCACTGTCAAAAGTCTTTTTCATAAGGTTTTTTACTGGCCTCATCAACCTTTCCACAAGTCCATTTTATTGGGGGTAATTTGGACTTGATGTTTTGTGATGGAAATCCCAATTTATGGCAAATTGCCTAAAATCTGCATTGGCAAATTGCACCCCATAATTGCTAAAGACTTTGTCTGGAATTCCATGTCTGGAGAAGATTTCCTTCATGCCAGCTATCACAGACCAACTATTAGTACTAAGTATCAGAGGAGTAGCAGTGTTAGTCTGTATCCACAAAAACAATGAGGAGTCCAGTGGCAGAGCTACAATTCATTTGCAAATTTAACACCATTAATTTGGGTTTGAATAGGGACTGGGAGTGGCTGGCTCACTATAAAAGCAATTTTCACTCTCTTGGTATTAACACCTCATCAATTATTGGGAGTGGACCACATCCACCTTGACTGAATTGGCCTTGTTAACAATGGTTCTACACTTGTAAGGTAACTCCCTTCTCTTTATGTGTCAGTATATTTATACCTGCATCTATAATTTTCACTCCATGCATCTGAAGAAGTGGGTTTTTTTTTTTTTTACTCACAAAAGCTTATGCCCAAATAAACCTGTTAGTCTTTAAGGTGCCACCGGACTCCTCATTGTTTTACTATTAGTACTGGCAGTGTGCAAATTTCTGGATATAAAGAACAATAATCTGTGACTATTAAATAAGTGTCTGATTGCCAGGTAAATAAATCAGTGCCAACCTTCTTGGAAGGCCTTTGTGGAACTGAATGAGGTCTCTGTGGCTCTGCTTATTGTCATGGCCTGTATTTCAATCATAAAAAGCAGTTTCCTACCACATTAGTGATGTTGTGGTTGATCCGTGGCCAATATAGCACCTCTTGTGCTTGTTGTTTGCACTTCTCAATTCCTAAATGACTCTCATGGATCTTCCGTAGCATTTATTTTCAGAGGCTCATTGGAATTACAACCTTACTGCTCTAGAAAATCACCCCATCCATCACAATAAGTTCACATCTGCAGTTCCAATAGTATCTTATACTTGGACTTATTTCTTCATGCCATCCTTTAATTATCACTTCTTAAGGATTCCCAACAATTCATCTTTTTTCCATTTCCTCTCCTATTTGTTGCAGTTTCCTGGTAGCTATGGGAATTGACTTTACAATCAAATCTACATAGGCTTGCATCTCTGCCGCTAAAGTCTTCTCTGGATTTATGAGAACCACTGATCTGGAAAGTGCATCTGCAATGAACATGAATTTACCGGGCATGTAGGTAACAACCAAATCATACTTTTGCAGCTTTATCATCATTCTTTGAATCCTTAAAGTACAGTCATATAGCAGTTTGCAGAATAACACTATCAGGAATTTGTGGTCCATTTCAAATTCCATTGTCTGTTCATAAATATACTGATTGAATCTCTCACAGACAAACAATATTACCAAAAGCGCCTTCTTGATCTGTGCATATCTGGTTTCTGCCTCAATCAGTGATTTGGATGCATATGCATTGGTTGCCAACAATCCTCATGCTCCTGTAAAATCACTTCACCTATCCCAGACTATCAAGCATTTGCTGAGATTTAATAGGCCTTTCTGGTGCATAAAACTTCAACACTACTTCTTGTATCAGTTGTTGTTTTAAACCTTCCCATAATTCCTGCTGTTCTGCACCCCAATACCATTCATTTTTGTTCTGTAGAAGTTTTCTCAAGGCTGCTGCTTTGGTATTCAGATTAATTATCTTGGAAAATTCATACCTTCCAGGTTGTTGGACATTATTCTTTGACTGGGGACATGGCATCATTTCAATGGCTGCAATCTTCCTCTTATCAGGTTTTTACACCTTCCTTTGGAAATAATGTCCCCAACAAAAATCCATTCTGTTACACTAACAACACATTTCTTTCTATTTAGATTGAGGTCTGCAGCTCTGATTGCATCCAGGACTTCCCAAAGTCTACGATCATGCTCCTTTTTCATTGAGCCCCAGATAATGATATCATCCATTGAGGTGTCAACACCACTAATATGTTAATAGATCATATGAAAGAAAAAAATGAAGCTTTCTATATTGGCAAAATTATATTCAGTCCACCTCAAAGAGAGAGAGATTTAAATACCTGCAAAGGAAGACACAAAGACAACTATGCTTGATACAAGATAAATGGTGGGAGAAGGTAGCAGAAGACACTCAAAAGTATGCAGAAACAAATTAAACAAAGAAGTTCTCTGATTCCTTGAAGCTAGTCAATGGACTTTCAAAGGTGGCCACAGGTTTGCTCATGATGGCTGGTAGCAGGACATTCATCAAAGACAAACATGGCATGAAACAGACATGGATTGAACATTTCAGCCAACTACTGAACAGATCATCCTGAATTGAAACAAGTGCTATTAATCAGATACTTCAAAAGCCTATTCAGCACAACCTTAACAAACCACCCTCACTTTGAAAGAAATAGAAAAGGCAATAGGTTTGATGAGCTTAGGAAAGTCTTCAGGCAGAGATGGAATATCAGAATAAATATATAAATCTGTAGGTCCAAAGGTGTAACAACGCTCCAGAAGATCCTAACTAACATCTGGGACAGTGAAGAAATGCCACAAGACTTCAAAGATGACACAATTATTCCTTTATTTAAAAGTAAATGCAGCAATATGGTCTGTGATAACTACCATGGGGTCTCTCTCCTATCTGTTGCTGGAAAAATCTTTGCTCCTGTCCTCCTGAACCAACTGATTTAATCTCTCAAAAGCCAATCTACCTGAGACTCAGTGCGGATTCAGACCTGGTTGTAGCACCATAGACATAATTTTCAGTATCAGGCAAATACAAGAAAAATGTATCAAACAAAACATGAATCTGTTCAGTGTTTTCATTGATCTGACAAAAGCATTTGATACAGTCAATATAGAAGGATTATGGATGATCCTCAGCAAACATCATTCATTTATTTGATTTAATAATATATGGAGATATACCTATCTCATAGAACTGGAAAGGACCCCAAAAGGTCCTTGAGTTCAGCCCCCTGCCTTCACTAGCAGGACCAAGTACTGATTTTGCCCCAGATCCCTAAGTGGGCCCCTCAAGGATTGAACTCACAATCCTGGGTTTAGTAGGCCAATGCTCAAACTACTGAGCTATCCCTATGATGAAGAGATGCAAGTTCAGGTACTTTTTACTGGAAATCTCACTGACTCCTTTCCCATTTCAAATGGATTCAAACAAGGCTGTGTCCTTGTCCCTGTACTGTTCAACCTCTTCTTCACCCAAGTTCTCGACCATGCTACAAATGGTCTCAACAGAGGCATATACATCAGATACAGAAATGACAGCTCAGTCTTCAATCTTACAAATCTTAAAGCAAAAACAAAAGTAACAGAACTACTAAGAAGAGAAGCACTCTAGCACACACAGAGGGAGAACTCCAGTGAAGCATCAAAATTGTTTGGCCTCACAATCAGCCTGGAGAAAACTGTGATGTTGCACCACTCCAGCACAGGGATCGGCAACCTTTGGCACATGGCCCATCATGAAAATCTGCTGGTGGGCCAGGACAGTTCGTTTACCTGCAGCGTCCGCAGGTTTGGCCAATTGCAGCTCCCACTGGCCGCAGTTCACCGTTCCAGGACAATGGGGGCTGTGGGAAGTGGTGGCCAGCACATCCCTTGGCCCATACCGCTTCCTGCAGCCCGCATTGGCCTGGAACGGCAAACCATGGCCAGTGGGAGCTGCGATCAGCCAAACCTGTGGATGCTGCAGATAAACAAACCATCCCAGCCCACCAGCAGATTTCACTGATGGGCTGCATGCCAAATTAATATCAAACAGCTAGAGGCCTTCCATATTTGGTCTCTGCGCACCATTATGGGGATCTGCTGGCAGGACAAAATTACCAACTTGTAGGTTCTCCAAAAGTCAAATGCCATAAGTATTGAGGCCATGCTGATAAAAGCCCAACTACGCTGGGTTGGACACATCATTAGGATGCCTGAATATTGACTGGCCTGAAAAAAATTTCTATGGAGAATTGGCACAGGGACACCAGAATCAAGGCCGCCCCAGAAAATGCTACAAGGACAGCATCAAGAATGGCATACAGGGTGCAACAAAACCAGATGATCTTGAGAAGGCTGTGTTAACTAGATCAGCATGGCAACACACAGTACTCAGAGCTTTCCAAGCCCCTGAAGAGGACAGAAATAATCGATTGTTAGCTGCAAGGGAAAAGCATCATACTACACCAATGATTTTGTCTGCCCAATCTGCTCATGAGCATGCACATCATGCTTTGGGCTTCAGAGTCACTCCAGAATCTGCAAAAAGAGAGAGCATGAAAATGTCATTGTCGAACCAACGGACTACATAGACACAGAGAGATCATATGTATGGTTTTGTGGTATTAAATAGATTGGATATGAACAGCAGATTCTCATCCTAAGAGATGATACAAGCAGACTGCAGATTCTTAAGGGGCAAGCTGCACTTGCTTTACAGCTTGGAATCCCCAGGTCTTTCATTCATAGGATAGAAATCCCTTTAGCCTGGGTCCAGCACTTCCCCCAGTTCAGTCTTTGTTCCTCAGGTGTTTCCAGGAATCTTCCTGTGTGAGGAGTGAAGAACAGCAGATGATGTCACTTCCTGCCTTATATATCTTTAGCATATGGTGGGAACCCTATGTTCCCAAAGCTTGGTTCCCAGACCAGTCTGTGGAAAAATACTGATATCCCAAGTTGGAGTCTAGAGACATGTGGTCTCATCACATGTCCTTGTAGAGTCATATCAGCCATTATTTGGAGATTTTCTGTAGCGTTTTCAAGAAGACTCCGAGGTGGGAGATTAACTTCTCCCAAGGCCTAATTGTTTTTTTCCTAATGGCCCATTGCCCTGAATAGGCCCTTCCCCACCCACTATCTAGAGTGAAAGCATCTTGTCTAGTCGGTGTTACCCAGGTGTAACTACATTTGAAGTACAGATACATAGTCAATATTCATTACTTCTGATACAAAAATGATACATTCGTACAAATAGGATAATCATATTCAGCAAATCATAACTTTTCACATAAATTATCTTGCATAAAATACATCATAATTATATCATAATAATATCACTGTGAAGAATATGGGGTGCAGTATCACAGTATCTACTGAATTTTTTATTTCTGATGTTGGCAGATATACTGCATCATCAAGCAGCAGTCCCTGTAATGTTGTGCAACTTTATTTCCACACACTCCTCCTCTCCCACCCCCAACCATAATGGTACAACTATACACTCTGGTAGTTTAACTTAGACTCCAACTTGATAGCTAGAAATATATCTGCCTTTTTGAGTGGGAGAGTGCTCCATAGTTGTGACAAGGAGAGAACTATCCCATAGCACTGACACTTTATTAACCTGTTAAGTTAATAATTGTAAAAGGAGCTTTATTGGTTTTCAGGGCCTGTTTCTTGTCTTACACCAGTTTTAGTCTGAGGTAATTCCATTGACTTCAATGAATTTACTTCTGATTTATACCAGAAAGCGCAGAATCAGACTTTATCATAAAACTCACAAAATCCAAGGAGAACAGAATTGTGGTATCTTTTAAAGAGTTTGTCAAAATGGTATGATCATTCTCTGCACAAGGTGCAACACTCTGAATGCTTACTTTTAACTATGATTTGCTTTGCAACACTTGATGTAACACTTGGTGGTGCCATCCTTCAAAATGTTCCTGTCTTCAGATGATAGTACTTTTAAATCATCTAATCCTTTAAAGGGTTAAACATAAAACTGAACTGCAAAATTGTATAGTTTGGGCTTGATGTTTAGAAATACCATCTTAAGCCATAGCTGTTAAGGTTCTCATACTGTGCTTTGTGAGGTATTAGTGGTTCTGCAGACAACCAGTTGTTTACATGGGCCCAGCTCCTTCTTATTTCCACCAGTTTAATTGCATGAAAAGAAAGCTACAAATACACTGCTCTCCTAATTTTACTTTTCCATGCAAGCAATTGCAATAGTTCATACAAGAACAATTTCAGGCAAGTCCTGTGTCCTGCATTATACAGGAGGTCAGACTAGATGAACATACTTGTCCTTCTGGCCTTATAATGTATTCATCTAATTGTGACAGATAGAATAACATATCACTAGTCAAAGCAGTTTTGAGTAAAAGCAGTTTTGAGTAAGAGGGCAGATTGCCATGAGACAATCTTAATGTTATGATGTGACTTTTCATGTGACAAAGTGTGAGAGGCCTTGATGTTTTTTCTGTTGCTCCATAATAAGAAACTGACAAATTCTACATCTGTAATGTAACAGCCCAAACTAGTATAAATTAAAAATTACCCAATTTTATTTATTTTCTTAAGGATTTGACAGATTTTTATCTGTGACAAGACATTGTTCTGTTCTAGCCCTTTCAACTAGATAACTAATGTTTTGTTTGTCTTCTAGTTTCACTTCTACACTGCTGAGAAAGATGCAGAATGGCACATTTTCATTGGGTGTAAAGACTAGAGGCTACCTTATCAAATCTTTATTTCATAAATTTAAACACACTCTATAATTTTCCTGTGAACACAACACAATGCAAATTGATCAATTTTTCAAAATTATTCACTGAATAATATCTAAATAATGTTACCGTAGCTTGTTTGTGAGCAGTTAGTTGCAAGATTTCATTATGCAAAATTTCAGCTGTTTTGACTGGACATATACATTTCTACTTCCTGATCGGATTAATATAACTTTTAGAATCAAGTTTCCAAAGGATGGGAAGAGACTAGGATGTGGGGAGACTTAGCAGGGCTCTGGGGACTACTTTTGTGCTACCGTGGTGTTTACTGCAAATGCCTGGTGTACCTGTATAGTCAAACCTCATGGCCAAACACTCTCACTCATACTACAAAAAAGGGTGCTGTCATAGAAGCTTCTGTAGCCTTGAGCTGCAGAGCTACTCAACTCCACCTCAGGGTGAGTTCTGTCTGTCACAATCCACAAAAGGTTTGATGAAAGACCTTGAAGAGGATTGAACAAGGTGTGTATGGTATGGAGAAGAAAAGGGACAGAGATAAAAGAATAACAGAGAGGCAAGAAAAACACCATTACAGGTGATTATCCATGTTCTATTTGTATTTACAGTCCTTTCCACTGATGACAGGACTAAGTACTCCAGAGGATAGCTATCACAAGACTTGGGTATTTCAGCAAAATGGAGATATTAGGAAGCCAGCACGATGTGACTGGAATCTCTAACCTTATTACACTATAATGACAAGATGTTAAGATGTACCACTTTTGACTTTGGGCAACTAGACTAATTACTCATCATACAAAATTACAGGGTTATTGCATTATACATTACTGTGTGGGTCCTTCAAACCTATCCAATACATTTGAGTAAGGATCTTTTTAGTAGCGCTTGTGTCCATTGGTGTTCTGGAGTTCTCTCTTTTGAGACCTTGTTTCTGAATCTGAGGCATGGCTAACAACTTCTTAGATGATATTGCATAGACCCAGTCAATAGGAACTGGGTGCTATTATCCCATCATGTCTTGGTTGCCTCCATTTGCTTCATGGCCTGCTGAGGGGTTGAGTGTGATAACAGTCTGTATTTGTCCCTGTGAAATAGTCATTGTTCTAGCAATAACAGGCCACTTCTCCTTGAATGGTCCCTTGAAATATGTTAACTACTTACATTAAACAATCTGTTCCATCTTATATTTAGCTGTGATACTCTGGCCTGGTCTACACTACAGCTTACGCAACCTAACTCTGGCCATGTCTACACTACCACTTATGTCGGCAAAACTTGTGTCACTCAGGAGTGTGAAAAAACCCCACCCCTGAGTGACAGAAGTTAAACTGGCATAAGTGATAGTGTGCACAGCGCTATGTCTCCTGCCAACATAGCTACTGCCGCTTGTTGAGGGTGGTTTAATTATGTGGATGGGAGAACTCTCTCCCATTGGCATAGAGTGGCTACATGAGAGATCTTACAGCAGTACAGCCCCATTGTGCCACTATAAGCTCTCTTGTGTAGACATAGCCTTTGTAAGTGTCTCTACACTAAAATGTAGTTCTCACTGATGTAACTCGTGCACTACACCGACTTAATAACTCCACCTCTACGAGAGGCGTAACACTTAGGTTGATGTAGTTAGGTTGACACAGTGTCAGTGCAGACACTGTGTTGCTTACATCTACTGTTGCTGCCTTTCAGAAGCTGTGCCACAATGTCCCACACCGAAAGTTAAATCGGTGCAAGCACTCCTGATGAGGACGCACACTGCCAATACGTAGTGCGGACATGAAAAAGCAATTTAATAACTGCAGTGACTGTATGTCAACATAACTTAGGTTGAATTAATTTTGTAGTGTAGACTTGCCCTCTGAGTAAGGGTCCCAGACATGAAGAAAAGCTCTGTGTAAGCTCGAAAGCTTGTCTCTCTCTCTCATCAACAGAAGTTGGACATTTGGGCTATAGAGTAGTTTATTTTGTAATATATTATAGTCCATATGGGCCTACTATAATTGCTGTATGCTTGACATGAGTATGTGAGTTGCATGTTGGCAACTAAAGCAAGGATTTAAGGTTATGAGAGGTCAAGAATTGTCTGTGCAAAACAAATATTGTCATGTCCATAAGAGGAAATGGAATGTCTTGGATTATGGTGGCCTGCCTGGAACTGCTCTCCTCGAGTATTGAATGAAAAGCTTAGTAAACAAACAAAGAGTTAATGACATGACAGACTGGTCTGTTAAAAAGTTTGTTTGCTATAGCTGAAGTCGGACACAGACACCAACCCAGAGCCCTGAAAAATAAGAGGTGTGTAATGTGGTGATCCCCATGCTTTGTGATCGGACTGAATTTCGACGGGCCCGCGGGATTTCCTTCTGATCTTCAGACTCTGATATAGTATGAAAGAAGTGTGACTGTGGAGTGAGCGGGGATTACATTGTAATCAATAAAAATATTTAGAGTATTATATACCAACACTGTGTCCAGTATCTGCCTGCTCCCCCATCTCATAGGGTGGTCTCTATCAAAGCCTAACAGGTCCAATAAAAGACGTTACCTTATCCACCTTGTGTGTCTATTTTCCAGCAGTGATATTCACCTTAATCAACAAAATGACTTTTAGATGATAGGTTTCCCTCAGAAATAGTGTTATTTCCATTGCTGTAAGAAAAAAAATCTTTATTGTATCCTTTACTCATTAATGCTTGCAAACTGTGTTACAAATTAGAGCCTTCCAGTATGCAGTCACACTCATTAATTGTTACGATTGACCAATATTCATTGCACATATAGTTGCTTTTTTTTGGTTGGTGAACAATTCACTAACATATCTTAATTTTAATTAAATATATGTTAATCGTAAATACTCATCACATACTTCTGGATGAATAATTTTCAGGCTATGGGCTGTTAGAAAACTCTTTGTTTTTGATGATTCAGTTTGGTTTGAGCATTGGCCTGCTAAACCCAGGGGTTATTTACCGTATATGGTGGTTCATGTAACTCACATAGTATTGTTTCTGTTCCCTGTATAGATAATTTTTATTTTTCTGTTTTGAAAGTTATCAACAATGATAATGCACTTGAGGGAGAGTGTGTGGATTAATAATCAATTGGGCTAAAATTTATTAAATTTTTGATATTCACAAATATTTGGAAACAATTTTTTAACTGTACAACCAGGTGTGTTTCCAGTCAAATTCATCTAGCTCAGATGCTTACATAGCCCCCATTACTGTAATATCTAAGCAGTTTTGCTGTCTTTAATGTATTTATCTTCCTACCACTCCCTGAGGTAGGGAAATGCTATCACTCCAATTTTACAGAGGGGAAACTGAGGCACGGATAAACTAAGTAATTTGCCCAAGGTGTCACAGAAGGCTTGTGGCAGAATTAAGGTATCCCATATTGTAATCTGTGGCCCTAACCCCTGAACCATCCTCCATCTGTTTTATTAACAAAACATCGATATTTCAAGCAGTAAATCTAGTCAGCAGTTTGTGGAATCCCTCTTTCCGGCTGACAGAATAAGAACCTCCCTTGTTCCTGCCATCTCACACAAATCCATAAGCTAATTATACCACAAATGGCATTCCCTCTCTTTTGGGGTCCTCACTGGGTCAAAAAACCCTCTGTCCCAGTGTCCAAAAAAATGTTTTCTCATAGTATACATATATTTCCAAATAAATGTATCCCGAAATTCCCCATGCTTAACATGGCTAGAGTAATCCCATTATCTTTGAACATAGTAATAAAAATTTAGTTAAATTGCAGGGTATTTAACAGATTGCTCACTGCCAGACCTTAGAGATCGCACAGTGGGATTCATTTTTCAGTATGAAAGATTACCCATCGTAAGCCTGCACTCTTGGCAGACCTGAAAAATACTCAGATGTAAGCATTAAATTGGCTATAGGGATTGAAGTTTCTGTGGAACCCCTTGTAGTATTAAGGAAAACTGAAACACTTCATTTTAATTAGAAATTAGATTCTAAGTCAAAACTAGGACAGAGTAACAAAGGGAGCTATCTAGCTTTAGACAAAAGAATTGAAGCCCCGAGTGTGAGAACCGAAGTGTTGAAACCAAAGTAAGATATATATGGAATTTTAAATAGGGAAAGACTGAAAGAAATAAGGAAAGATAAGTGACTGATAAAATACAATAACGAGTGTCCCACGAGGAGAGCGGAAGGGAAGAAAACATAAAAGTGCAAAGCAGCAGAAATGTTGGAAATGGATTTTTGAAAAGTTTTATTCCATTTAAATCCAATTATCTGGAATACATTTTTAAAGTCTTTGTAGAGACTAACTGCTTTTGCACTTCATAAAGTGTGGAGTTCAGCATCAACATACAGCAAAAACATTCTTTGCTGATGCTGGCATAAGAAAGATGCTCACACTCTGATTGAAAAGAACGATTCATAGGCCACAACTGTATTGTATCTAACAGTCACCAGCACTGGGGAAATAAAAACTAGTTCTTGCATGAAAGGATGATTAGGCTACACCTTTTTCCATTTGATAACTAGGAGACCTGCCAGCTAGTCTATGGACCAATGTGCTCATGACATCTACGAAGATCTGGCCTGATATACTAGACCATGAATTAATCAATAGTTTACACTCATACAGAAGGCTGGAATAACCCCTGGGAGTGCCTACAGCTTTGCTTGACTTTTGCTTGTTTCCCATAACCAATTGGGAAACAAAAAAATGCCTCCCTCCCCCAGTTGAATTGCCAATGGGCTTGCAATTTTTTTGTCACTAAATGCTGCTAGTAACTGCTTAGCTGGCATCCTGTGAAACTGTTAGCCATAATTGCCCCTCTAAACAGGCTGGGTGTTCAGGAAACATGTCTTAACTAGAATTAGTCAGAAAATTTCAGTGAAAAATGGACATGAAAATTTTCCAGCCAGCTATAGAGCATCTTATCAGGTGGGTAGGTATATGAGGAGTGAGTGGAAGACTGCTGCCCTCAACTGACTTGAGGATGGGGAGTGACTGGGTCACAACTACCTGGAGCCAGGGGTTCATGAACAAAACTTCAAAGACTGTGCAGCTGCAAAGATCGTTTTCCTGACTCTTGGCTGTGACTCACCCTGCTCTTTGTGTCCCTCGACTGGTTCCCCCTTCCCTGTTGCAACAAACAAAAGGTACTTGTCTTCATTTTCAAAGCCCTTCACAGCCAATCCCCACCATCTCTGTCTTCTACAGTATGAAGATGTAACTCTGACCTTTGGTCTGCAATGGCAGTTTTGACTCATCCCTCTAAAATTTTCCAACAAACACCTTTGTGCTTTCTCTCGGCCACTTCATTGTCCTCCTTCAGATCCCTACTTAAAATTCTTCTCTGCCACGATGTCTACAAAAAACTTGACAAAAGTTAGGCAACTGGTTTGCTGAAACTGTTGTTCATGTCAACTAGGCTTCTCTCACTGTTTGTGGTCTCCCCATCAGTTTGTTTTATCTGTCTTTTGTTAATAGTCTAGTGTATAGAGAGTAAGCTCTTTGGGGCATTCTGCGTGCCACTCTGAAGCCTAAAATGTCTGTAAGAGTCAGTATGAAGTGATGGAAACAGCTACGCAAGCATTCTTTGGTAGGGTTACTGGGCTGGTGGATGGGGGAAGCAGTAGATGTCATCCATCTTGATTTTCATAAGGCTTGTAACACAGTTCCCTAGGACATTCTCCTAAACAAATTAGGAAAATGGGGTCTAGACCAAATTACTATGAAGTGGGTGCACAACTGGTTGAAAGACTATAATTCAAAGAGCAGTTATCAATGGTTTGCTGTCAGACTTGGAGGGCATCTAGTGGGGCCCATTGGGGTCAGTTCTGGGTATGGTACTAGTCAATATCTTAATCAATGACATGGCTAATGGAGTGGAGATGATACCAAGCTGAAAGGGGTTGCAAGCACTTTGGAAACAGGAGTAGAATTCAAAACAATCTCTGCAAATTGGAGAATTGGTCAGAATTCTACAAGATTAAATGCAAAATGAAAAGTAACATAGGAAGGAAAAATCAAATGCACAACTACAAAATGTGGTATAACTGGCCAAGTGATAATATGCTGGAAAGAATCTGGCGGCTAAAGTGTGATCACAAGTGAATCACAAATTGAATGAGTCAGTGAAAATTAGCCAGATCTTTGAAGATCTGGGTCTAGGCTCCTAAAACACGTATGTACTCTTAAAATTTTAAACTACTGCTTATTGCTAAAAGTAGCTAAGCTAGCAGGCTGTAAGTGGGCCTATGCAGCAGCCTTAGCATAACCTAGTTGGAAGGGGAGGGGGCTTGGTTGCCACAGGAAAAGCTTGACCCTGCATCCTTCCCAATGAGATCTCTGTTGAAATTGCTGAGATATGCATTTTAGGAAAGCAGGAAGCTTGTCTATATGTGTTCTCAGGGATGTGTCTATCAGGGCCTCAAGGCACGCAAACTCTGAAAAAACACATCTGGCTAATTCATGATCAGAAGGAAAACTCTTGCTTAACCTTTGAAATTGCTTGCTTAACAGTTTTCTTTGTGTGAAGTGTGATTATAATACTAATGAATAAATGAGAAAAGAAAGTTTGGGGTAGTTGTACTCTTCGGGGACTCTCCCTCTGGCACATCTTGCGGTCCCCACCAGCAGACGAAAGATTCACCATCGGAAGATTGCCGCTGTGCCACTTGAGAGCCACACCCAACTTCAGTAATTATTGAGGGGTGGGAGTGTTTTACTAACCTGTTGTGGACGTGTGTATGTGCTTGAGACTAAGTAAAGTTTAGCTTTAAGTGAGAGCCCTCTTGTGTTGTCCTGTTTGTGCCAGCCATCTATCGGTCAGACGGCCGTGTCTCGCTTGATTTATTTCCTGACATCACCTCCCACAGAGTAAAGTTACCAAGAGCTTTGGGTTGAAAGAACTCCAGGTAACAAGGTGCCTTTATGTGATTTCAGTGCAAATTAGGCAGATCTTTGAAGATCTGGGTCTAGGCTCCTAAACCACTTATGTACTCTTGAAAATGTTACCCCTTAACTTAAACTCTGACTAGTGACAAGCAAAACTTAAAAGTTTCAGTTTGAGTAAGTACCTGAAAGTTACATGCTTATCTGAATTACCCAAACCTCCTGAGTCAGCAAATCTTAGTATTGCGGTAGACTGCAATTAAAAAACGCTGTGATTGGATAGCTGAAAGAAGATGAGCAGGCCAATCTGCAGATATCTGTCTTTGTCTGATTTTAAAGTTTTGGAGCCTGCTTAGGATTTCTGTGTGACAATCTGAGAGTACTTAGTTCTATAATCTTGTGGCTTCTCCTTTTATATTAATGGCTTTTCTTAACAACTGTGAGTCTTTGATTCATTTAGCTGAAACTTTGCTTTAAGCTGGTAAAATATTATTACTGGCAGATTTACTTTTAGCTCACCCCGAGCCCTCCACCACTACTTTAACGCTGAAACTCCTGCTTCATATTCCTACTGGACTGGATTTCTCACAAATAAGGATAATCCTTCATTTGATGTTTATTTACTTGGCTATTTTCCTATATTGCGCTCTGTACACAGCAGGCTTTGCAGTTGGTATGCATTCTTGCCAAAATGCACATATGCATTAGCTATTCTTACATATTTTTAATTTAACCTGTTCATTTCAGTAAACTGCTGTTTGGATGGTAAGATGAACAGTGAAGACTGCAATTACTTAGCAATGGTAGAGAAATCTAGGCACAATAATGAGTGAAGAACTTAAGGTCTGTACTGTGTGGCATGATCTCATTGTGGTAAGTATGATAGATAATGAAGTTTAAGGTTAGAATTTCCTTTACAGATCACTTCCTACAATTTCTGCTGAGGGCTATGTTGTAGCCTCTGGCATCTACTCAGAGAAGGGAGTAGGAACTCTCCTGAAACCTCAGACTATTCAGACCTTGGATCTCAGCCCACAGGAGAAAGAGTGGCTCATGTCTGCTTACTACAGCAGGTAGGGAGGAGTAAAGACTCGCGGAGACTTGTTTTTTCCCTGTCAACACATGCTCTCACCTTCCAGCACAACTGACCAGCTGTGGGGGTGTTGGAACTTTCTGTTGATATGGGCCAGGAACAAATATTTGCAACCTCCAATCCAGAGCAAGGGTAGCAAAGCTGGGGAGGAATAGTGATGAATAGAAGGGCTCTGTCATGTCTCCCAGAGCTACTCCTGCGGTGATGTAATGTATGCAGCATTCATTGCTCAGGGCTGTGTCTTAAGTCACAATCTAAATGTTTCTCTAAGCTTTTTGTGAGATGTTTGCAAGTTTTTATGTATTTTCAGAAACCAAACCTATATAGAGTAAAGCTGTATTAATGAAGACTAGAATCCAAAGAAAAAGGCTTTCCCCCAACCCAATAATTGCAGTATTTTTACCCTCACTGTGTTGAGGTTTTTATACCACAGCCATCATTATAGTGGCTTCATGGCTTGCAGAGTAAAAAATAGTCAAACAGCATGACACATCTCTGTCCTTCCCCTGTGTTAATTACTTAATATGGAATTAGTACCCTCTGAACATCTCAGAGAATTAAAAAATCCTACCTTCCACCCCAAAGAATAAAATCAAATCGGAGTCACTCGTATGGTAAATACTGCAACATAAACATTGAGAAAAAAAGGACAGGGAAAGTCAGGGTGGGAGGAGTGTTTCTATACTCAGCCAGTTTCATAGGGTCTCTTATATGAGAGAGAGGATTTCCAGTGTATATTTTTTGAATAATGCTGTTTGCTCCATCAGTAGTGGTTTAGTAACTTAATTTTTCCATTGCAGGGCCTTGATCGTGCAATAAAATGGGTATGCGAGAGCCCTGCACGCACAGGGTGTCCCATTGAGGTTATGAGATTCATGTGTGTTGATAAATTATATAGTAATTTGTTGACCACACCTTGGTTCATTATGAAATATATTCAAGAGACCAAATGACCAGTATCAGTCATGTTTATTGTTATAAGCCAATAACCATATCGTACAGGGAAAAGGTTCAGTATGATACCAGTCTCTGGGAAGCTGGTTCATGAAATGTTGTTACAATCACTTGATGCAGCAGGTGTGCTCCTGAAGTTCTCCTCTAAAGCCATCTTTACAAGTAAAATGTACTATATAAGTAAACTGAAACTAGATTTATCTGATCAGCTTTCTACCCTGCTTTCCTGATACCATGGTATACCCCTTATCTCTTTGTTCTGAACACCTGCATTCCAGTTGCCAAGGGGTATGACGGCACCTCTTAGGTTTGTACTAATAATTATATGTCCTATCTGCTTCCTTTGGGACATTCCAGTATTGTTCTGTGAGAATAACTTCCTACTTGTTGCTGTAGTAGAATAATCATTTGTCCTGATCCACACAGCTTTGATAAAAGAAAGAGTCAGTGTACAAATTAAAAAATAAAATAAAATAATGGCTTCTGCAAAGGCACAGAGAGAGCCTAGGAAAGAAAATCTGACATCAATGAAATTATTGGTTTGACTAAAAACTAGTTATTAGATTAACTACTTTGGGATTTAAATGTAAAGCCTTCTAATCTGTTGCCATTAGACTTCCCTGATCAACAGTCATTAACTGAGCATATGTTCCAGGAAGACAATTTAAAGAAAGTAAGCTGTGAGATATAGGTGATCAGACTGAGTTATGGAAACAAGGGCAGGTGACAGTGATTTATGTTCCACTATTTTAAGAAACAGGATTACAGTTTCATAAATCCCAGATAAACCCAGACACTTTAAGTCTCTTGAACTCAGCATAAGTCTCCCTGATGCCTCTGCTGTCCCATCATCTCACAATGAGGATTGAAAATCTACCATTTCCATCTGTCTTACCTTCACATTATTATACTAGACACAGAGGTGGGATATGTTCTTCTTTTTTCATTTATATTTTAGTTAAACCACTAATCAGGATTTAAAGTCAGTAATGCAGAGTGGGAAAATACACATACATAAAAATACTCACTGTAATGTGTCTAACCCTTTTTCCAAACAATAAAAAAAACATGTATTTTATGAGATCCAGACACTGGTACTACAGTGGTGCATAGCAAGATGATGTGTGGAATGGCACACTCTCTTTCCTGATGATCCCACCTGGTTGACAAACCCAGTAGCATGGATGGTTGACTGTTGTCATACCTGGTTGATCATGCCACTGAGGTAATTAGTCAAATGAGATTATTTGGTGTGAATGTGGCAAAAGATAATTGAATGAAAAGTGTGCTGTACACCACCAATAAAAATAGCTGTGATTGGCTTATCTCTTTCTTTTCTTCTCCTCAATCAGGTGTTTTTAAATCTGGGGTCAAGATGTACAGAGTAATACTCTGTCTTGTGGCAGAGAGTAAGAGAAACTTTCCTGAGCCTGTTTACCTCCTGCTACCCTTCACTCACCCTGAAGTGTTCCCTTCCTCACTCTAAGGGATTCAGTGCCCCAGTTCAGATGCTGCTCCTGTTTATTCTAATCAAAGGGAAAAATGATAGACTTGGCCTAATTTTCAAGTCTATCAGGGTCAAGAAGCTTAAGCGACACAGAGCTGCTGTAGCAATTCTACATCACCCATCATAGCTGCCAGCACAGGGGGCATAGCCAGGGATAAAGGCAGCATGACCAGAGAATGTCTATGTCCTGGCTCCCCCAATAGCCTCTTGCAGCCAGGTATGTTTTAGAGCAATCTTGACAACACTGTAATCTAAACCAGGGAAATAAACCAACTTCAGACTGGCCCCAGAATTATGGAAGTGTCATGAAGCCACTTGTGCCTGCCGCATTTTAATTGAGTCCCCTGCATTGGGCACAGCTCAGATGGATTTGAGCATTGGGGCCACATAACTTACATAACCATTCTTGACAGGCAAGTACAGAATATTGAATACCCAAAGCAGTACTTGGACTCAATAGTCTGTAAGCAATCAATAGCCTGAAATTGCTTTGCACGGTATATCTGAATAACTTAAAATTATGAACAAACTTGTCAAAATCA
The DNA here is from genome assembly GCF_027887155.1 of Malaclemys terrapin pileata. NCBI lineage: Eukaryota > Metazoa > Chordata > Testudines > Emydidae > Malaclemys > Malaclemys terrapin. The sequence continues at coordinate 131,252,502 of NC_071507.1, forward strand.
TGCTCTGTTTCCAAATGATTCAACAGAATCATGGCTAAATTGTATTATTAAACTGTTCATTGTGAATAATTCTATCAGTTCTAGCAGTACATTTAGTTTGCTAGTTTTGCAGTTTTCAGACAAAGAACCATTCCCTTTTTAATTAGTCGGGACACAACAGTTCAGATAATTTCAAGCAGATATGCAGAACTGTAAAAATGTAGGTCTCAAAAGAACCTCATCTAGTTCATCTCCCCACACTGAGGCCGGACCAAGTACGCCTAGACCATCTCTGACAGCTGTTTGTCTAACCTGTTCTGAAAAACCTCCAATGGTGGGGATTCCACAACCTCCCTTGGAAACCTATTCCAGCAGTTACCAATCTTTATAGCTACATTTTTTTTCCTGATAGCTAATCTAAATCTCTGTTGCTACAACTAACCAAATTACTTCTTGTCTACATGCTGATCAGGTGTGGTATAGAGATTTTACGAGTTTGGGATGACATCATTATATTCAATAGTGAAGCAATGCAATTTTCAGTTCTTGAGTGCGTGCGTTGAAGTTGATAGTATTCTTGAATTTTCAGCCTATTATTTCATTTTATCATTTAATTGTATTATCTATTGCCATGGTTAACTCATATGTTATTTCATATGTAATCATTGTGTGATAAATATATTTAAATTGTAGGATTATTTAAATAGAAGACTGACAAGTATTTAGGAGTGATAAGTGTGTATGAGGTATATAAGTAAATTAAAGCTGTAATGAAAGGCCTATGGGCTAAGGCTTGTAAGATTTCAATTTAGCCACAGTAGACCTCAGACTTAAGGAGACTTGACATGAGTGGGTGACCTAAGACTGACCCTATGACAATAAAATCACAAGATTACAGTAAAGGATGTGCCAGTAGGTGATGTTCCAGGAAAACAGATCACAAGGTACCTGTCCAGACCGCAAGACACTTGATCGTAACATCACAGAAAGTTCTGATCTGACCTCAGGTTATTATGGGAACACATTTATGTAACTGTTACTAAAATGTTAATAAGAAAAAAGGGAGCTAAGAGAACAACCTATGAAAAGCAGGGCATACCAAAATGTATGGGCTGAGGAAGTACAGATAAGGAAAAGGAGGTTGGAAACCTCACGCATATGGTGCTACCTGTGGTCAGAACAAGAAGATAAAAGAGGTTCCCTTTTATGGTATGAAGAAAGTGGGAAGACTCCCAGGGAAGACCTCATTGGGAATGCCTCAGCAAAAACCCCCGCATCTATGAATGACTCCCTGTTGATAGATGCACCAGACTCTATAACATTTTTGGGTATGTGAGTATAAATATAGCATTGGCTATTGTTTGGGCTCTCTCGGGTTGTGTATATGTGTATGTTAGTGTAACTTATAATATAAACAAGAGTTTTTACTTCTACCTGTGTTGGTGGTCACTGTAGTCATTCTCCGTGTGCTCCTAAGAGTCTCCCAATCTAAGAGACGCATAAAGGGTAATTCCACACTATTGATCTGAAAACTGTGGCACCACAGGAGCTAAGCTTGCTCCCTAGGTACACTTTAGTTTAACACACAGCTATCAATTCAATTTTAGATAAAGGCTACAAAGTGAAAGTGTTAGAGGATGTATTAGTGTGTTTCTGTGACTGAACGCTGAGATGGTAGTGATATAAAGCTTGGAGGCTGGAACTGTATTGTGTATTACTGTTTGTTTCTTTAATTTATGCTTTTTGTGCTTTTTATCATTTTGTGTTTTTCTGAAAAAATAGACTTCAGAAATCTTAAGTTAAAGAAATTCACTGCATGTGCACTACTATCTCTGCCTCCAAGGTTGCCCAACACTTCCTATTGTAAATCCTGTTTTCAGTTGCATATAACTTTACTGAACTTTAATCATTTGGGTTGAAATTTTCCATTCTGAATATGTGCCTCAGTCTGACTCTTTTCGGGAAAGTTTCAACATAATGGTTCAGTCATTTCCGAGAATGAGATTAGGGCAAATTACATTGGTTGTCAGAATTTTTTTCATATAGGCAAACTTTTCGTCGAGAAGCGCTAGTGCCCCAGGCTTTGGAGCATGGACTTGACATTTATTGGGGGGAGGAGGGGTGGCCTTGGCATTAGGGATGTGCCTTTTCATGTCCCAGTGCAAGTCTGCTGAAACTTGGCCAAGTATAAGCCTTTGAAAAATCTCCATTCACACATGCTCAAAGACTAGTTAGAGCATCACAGCTAAATTCTCTGGACTGTAGAGTCTGAGGTAGATTTGCACTGCAATTCTTGCTCCATCCTGGGTACAAAAGGCTGAGATGGGGCTAGGCACTGGAACCAAGAACAGGGAGCGTGTCTCTCTTCTGCATTCAGTGTACTATTTGCTGGTGCTGAGGCAGTGGGGAGAGCAAGCCAGCTGATTCAAATTCAGAAGACAAGAGTCAGACCAGGGGGATAGGGAGGAGGCCACTTGCAGAGACGATTGGGACAAAAAGCTTATGGGGGAAAGGGATAAACTGGAATTTTGAGCCTGGGGGATTTGGGGAGACTGGGATTGGGAGACTAGGGATCAAATGGGTAGTGTGATCTGGGAGTGGGATACTGGAATTGGCTGGACAAGGAGACTGAGGATTGGATTCTATCCCTGCCTCTGTCACAGAGTTCCTATGTGATACTGGGCAAATCACTTAAACCACGTTTCACAGGTGGTCACTAATTGTGTGTTCCCCATTTTCTAGGTGGCCAAATTGAGCCCCTCAGATCTGGTTTATAGAGGTGTTAAGAACTCACAGCTGCAACTAAAGACAATGGGAGGTGTGCTTTCAACATACAAAGTGCTCTATAATGTTAAGCATAACATTACACAGCAGAGGGAGCAGGGAAATCAGGGACTAGTCATCTCAAATAGGGCTCCCAAAATTATTGGACACTTTTCACATTAATCTCTCAGTGCCCCCAACTGTCAAGTGGAGATAATAAGGCCACATCACATCACACAGGTTTTGCAAAAATTATAATGGTGTGCCAGTGCCACTACAGTTAAGGTTGCATCACAACTTCTGTTTAGAGGTTGACCATTCTAAGTCCTCTAAAATCGACATGTGTAGTTACATTTCTAGAAATGTGATGTGCTACAACAGGGTGCAGGGTAGGGTTACTGACCCAAATTTGGAGTCATTTGAGCCAGAGTTCTGGAGATATAAACACTGAAAAAATAGCAATTTTTTTTTTTTAATCCTAGGTGTTGTTTTTTTTCTGGACAGATCTAGAGATCAAACTGTTTCTGTGATAAAGATCAAAATGGGCTCAATCTGTCAGGTTTTAACCAAGGTGGTGAATGTCACCTACTAAATATTTGGGGGACCCAAATTGAGAACAGTATATAAGGAAATGTACACTTCTACATGGTGCATGAACCAATACAGAAAGACAGCTAGGGAGTTTCTATTCCCACCATTTTATATGCTTTAAAGCCCTGCTCCAAAATCTGAATGGGGTTACTCAGTTTGCTTTAGAAAATGGTGTGCCCTCAGGGGATGGATGGGATGCTGTTAGTGATTCAAATTTGGGGTCATTTGACTAAGATAGAGGTTCTCAAACTCTGGTCTGTGGACCACCAGTGATCCGCAAGCTCCATTCAGGTGGTCCGTGGTTAGTTCTCTCTAGGGTGCGCACCTAAGTGGCCACACACGAGAGAATGAAGAGCCACCCACCTAATTAGTGGAGCCGTGTAGGCATGGCTCCACTAATTAGATGCCTGGACCCTGGAGAAGATGCACATGTAAGGTGAGGTTGCGGACTTGGGGGGAATAGAGGGTATGTGGTAGGGGGTGGTGAGGTGAGAAGAGAGAGTGGGGGGAATTTGGGACTTGCAGGGCTGTGGCGACTAGAGAAAGAGGCAACTTTCCCCAGCTCCAAGGCTGCAGCTGCCGGGGAGAACCACTCCCCGCCTTTGTCCTTCCCACCTCAGCTCTGTGGCTGCCATGGCAGGGGAGATACCCTCCTTCTTCCCAGCCCCAACTCAGGGGCTGCCACAGCAGAGGAGAGAGAGCACATCCATAGCACTAGAAAGGTAAGACTACTGATATTAAAATATGAGTTGTGTGCTTTTATTGGTAGAACAAAAAAAGTTGATTATTATTCAGGGTTTTTTATATATATAGATATAGATATAGATAGTGCTTTTATCCAAAGTGCTTTACAATAGTTAGCTAATGGTTTAAACAGCATTTGGAAAGATCATTAAGTGGTCCACTGAGACCCTCAGCAATTTTCAAGTGGTCTGTGGAAAAAAAAGTTTGAGAACCACTGGACTAAGGGGTTCCCAAGTTACTTCCTCCCCAAAATGTTAATTTATTAAATAGCAACAAAAAAGCCCCCAAACCCTATGTTAACAGAAAGTTAAGGTATGTTGTTCCCCTGCAGAACATTAAGTTGAGCAAAACTCAAACTTCTGAAAACTAGGAAATGCACAGCTAAGGTTGCCCACGTAACTTTGTCTTCATAGCAGGGTCTTGAATAGTGTGCAGTCAATAGGACATGATGCTGCATATTGAACGATGAGGATAAAACAAAATATTAAATAGCTGCTCATTAATTGAGCACCATTCTTTCTGTGCACTGAATGAGACAAGGGTCCTTTGGAAAAAAATAGTATCTGATAATGTAATTGAAGATTGCATTAGTTCATATGCACAAGGGGCCATTTCCTAATTTCAGAGTTCTAGACTTAATGTTGTTTTAACATAGATCTGTGTGTTTATAATATGGTAGCCTGAGGAGATGATGGCTTCTCATTTTACCTCCAAATGTTTCAGAATCTCCTCAGGAAAACAGCAGTCTGAAAATCTCTACATCCTCCAGCAATGCCAGTCCTTGAGGCAATAGTTGTCTGTCTTCTTGGTTTCTAGCAATGAAGGGAATCTGTAGTCTGTATCCAGAGGGGTTCAGTTATTATAATGCAGTCTTCACAGCAGATGCCTCTTTTGATCCTGTAACTCCAACTTACATAGTTATAATCTTTCCAACTGATGTCCAGTTGGCTCAGTTGGAGCATGTATGGGCCTTGCAAGATTGCTTGGCCTTAATGGGAACTTTCTATATTTTCAGAAACAGTTACTGAGCCTGTTTAGTAACTAGTACACCCTTCCTCTAGATGTCTCTGTGTCCTCCTACCTAAGCGGCCTTGCCTTGCTCTCTGTATTTGTGCAGAGACAGCGTACTCCAACTAAAATCCATGTTTCCTCCATGCTGCTTCTCTGCCTTTTGTCTGAACTTAAAATAACAAAAAAATCAAATACTGCAGTGTAGACATGTGGGTTACAGTTATTTTTCTGAATGCTGTAGAACCGTGAAATTAAAATTGAGATACCATATGATTAATTGATTCAGTAGTGTTACTGATGAGTAATTATGTTCAATAAGGATTTGTCTATACAATTAATAATTGTCAGTTTATATCAGATGTAATAAGATTAGGTGTGCAAGTACTATAAACTGAGTTTTTTTTTTTATGAACAAATGATTAAAACTAAAGACTCCAAGCCCAGCTGAGCCCTGCTGTAAATGGATGCATTTGCCCTGAAGTTGTTGTACTGGCTTACAAAAGGGTTACAGTTGGCCCTGTGACTACTTGTCCTCTTATAACTTCATACAATTAAGATTCTTTAATTAAATTTACTGCTTTCTTCGTTTTGTTAAACCCAATCATAGGCTTTCCTTTTTTAAAAAAAATCAAGCTTCTAATAAATGTGTATGCTGCTCCATGAATAGTAGCATCTCACTTTTAAGGTTTTCATTATTAGTCCTTACATCCAATCACTTATTACTATCACTTAGGAATCAAAAGTTGCTTGTGGCAATAAACATGACATTTTTGATTTCAGTTTTGGAGCAAATATTTTCCCAACAGCTGGGAAAATTTGGCTCAGCTAAGCTTGAGTTACAGAAATGCAAAAGCTCCCATTCCATTTTCTAGCATTGGACTTGTGTTTGTTGGAGTGGTATAACTCCAATACTGCTTTGTTTTTCAAAACTGAATTAGGAAAATCATTAGTTTTTAATAGACACTGGCCATTACTTTACTTATTTTGCAGGTCCTTCAGGGCACAGGCTAAACATTATGCACTATAATACAGATTTCCACACAATTTTGCATACTCTGCAAACCCTTCTGGAATACTCAATGGAGAGATGCAACTTTGTAGAGGATTAAGTATGTGCAGATAGTATATATTTATGAGAAAAAGGTGCATATGATACATAAGCTGTGGATGATATAATAAAGATAGGTCATTCATATATATATGAATATAAATCTATAAATAAAATTTGGAGCCCTGTATTGAGCTTCTCTGTGTGTGTAATTATATGTATATAAATATGGATCCTGAATTACTTTGCTGCCCACAGGGATTCTCAGAAAGGAAGTACATTACATTGCAAGTACTTCGGTGTGCTCAGAGAATGTGATATTATTTCCAGAAGTACCAATAGTGATTTCAAAGGTGGCAGTGCCTGGATTGATGCAATTTAATATAACATTTTTAAAATTAATTTGGTTAGTCAATACCCAAGGTTTGGAGATCCCATAGCTATTATCATACAGCTGGGGAGCCTTTACATTCCATCTGTACTACAGGGCTTGTCATAGTCTGCAAGCTGAATTCAATTTAAAAATATTGGGCCAGATTGTCTATTGACATGCAGACCATTTAGATCAGAAGGGAGTGCAAAGGGACTAGAATTTGGCCATAAGTAGAGGCAAGAAGAGAATTCTCCAGAAGGAAACACTTCACTGGCTTAAAGCTGGTGAAGATGGGTCCTGTGCCAGCCACTTCTACTCCAGTGCAGGAAACTTATTAGGGGTAGGAGGGCAAGTATAAGGACAACTGCAGAGTCCTGCATGTAGGACGGAAGAATCCCATGCAATGCTACAGGCTGGAGACTGACTGGCTAAGCGGCAGTTCTGCAGAAAAGGCCTGGGGATTACAGTGGATGAAAAGCTGGATATGAGTCAGCAGTGTGCCTTTGTTGCCAAGAAGGCTAATGGCATATTGGGCTGCATTAGTAGGAGCATTGCAAGCAGATCAAGGAAAGTGATTATTCCCCTCTATTCGGCACTGGAGAGGCCACATCTGGAGTATTGCATCCAGTTTTGCGCCCCCCACTACAGAAAGGATGTGCACAAAATTGGAGAGAGTCCAGAGGAGGGTAACGAAAATTATTAGTGGGCTGGGGCACATGACTTATGAGGAGAGGCTGAGGGAACTGGGCTTATTTAGTCTGCAGAAGAGAAGAGTGAGAGGATTTGATAGCAGCCTTCAACTACCTGAAGCGGGGTTTGAAAGAGGATGGAGCTAGGCTGTTCTCAGTGGTGGCAGATGACAGAACAAGAAGCAATGGTCTCAAGTTGCAGTGCAGGGGGTCTAGGTTGGATATTAGGGACATTCCAGTGCTTCTCTGTGAGTATTCACTCACTTCACCACCCTCTAGGGTGACCAGATGTCCTGATTTTATAGGGACAGTCCTGATATTTGGGGCTTTTTTTTATATGGGCTGCTATAATCCCCCACCCCCATCTCAATTTTGCACACTTGCTATCTGGTCACCCTACCATCCTCCTAGTGAAATAGTTTTTCACTAGGAGTGTGGTGAAGCACTGCAATGGGTTACCCAAGGAGGTGGTGGAATCTCCATCCTTAGACAAAGCCCTGATTGGGATGATTTATCTGGGGTTGGTCCTGAGGTCTCTTCCAACCCTAATCTTCTATGATTATATGATTCTTCTATGATTCAATGTGCTTGGGGATGGGAAGTGGTGTCATTTGAGAGTGCTACTGCATCTATTTTATTTTTTACTGGCCTAAGGTCCATTAGAAACCCTGCAGCAGTTGCATAAATTAGCTCAACCCCTCAGCTGCTCGAATTATTACTCAGGTTGGTGTAGACCGATCCTTGGAATCAAGGAGTTGTAACTGACTTCCTGAATCTGTTCCTTGTCTCCTGTGTTTAGTAGAGCCCATTAAGTTTATTTAAAAAAAAAAATAAGAAATATCTTTCCTGTAAGCCAGGTGGAATATTAATGCTCCAGGACCATAGTACTAACCTTTTATCTCTCATTAGAAAATCCTAAACTTAACATTTTGCTTTACTGGTGAAAACTTTTGCATAACTCTACTAGTTACTTAGGCCTGGTCTACACTGGGGGGGAGAGAGGGGAGTGGATGTTGATCTAAGTTGCTCAACTTTAGCTACGTGAATAAAGTAAAAATGGACCACCGAGCACTCTCCCGTCGACTCCGGTACTCCACCTATGCTTCTCGCTCCAGTGGGGTACCAGAGTTGACGGGAGAGCGCTCAGCAGTCGATTTATCACGTCTTCACAAGACGTGATAAATCGACCCCGCTGGATCGATCGCTCCGGAGGTAAGTGTAGACCAGGCCTAAGTCTTTAATCATGTTGGAGACCATCAATGTAACAGTGAACATTTTTTTCATAGATTCTAGGACTGAAAGGAACCTCGAGAGCTCAGCGAGTCCAGTCCCCTGCCCTCATGGCAGGTCCAAATACTGTCTAGACCATCCCTGATAGACATTTATCTAACCTACTACTCTTAAATATCTCCAGAGATGGAGATTCCACAACTTCCCTAGGCAATTTATTCCAAATTATTTTCCCTCTCTCACAGGTTGCAAAAAAGTTTTATGTTCTCACCAATAAAATGCAAAATATTCCAGTTGTAACAAGTGCAACAGTGGTAAGACTGGAGATAAAAGTTTCTGCCTTTGAGGACAAAACTCCATCCTTGGATCCTTGCTCCTGAGCCCTTCAGTCACTGCATTCTGTACCATTGAAGGCTTATTAATCACAAGAACTATAATCAATAAGATGAAAGTTGTAGGTACATGAAGCAAAGTGTGAACTAGAAAACATCACCCAGTTTTTACAAACCAGTACTTGCATTTCTGATTTATATTCTAAACTGTGTGAATAATCATTTTTTAAAAAAAAGTGTTTATTGCTTTAGCATCCACATGTATATGCCACATACTTTTATAATGCTGTAACTTTAAAAGCTGACATGATCCAAAGACAGAGAAAGTTTGTGTGGCACTAATTAGCCACAAAAACTTTTGGTTGGATGATTTAAACTGTGTGTGTGTGTGTGTGTTAGTCCTGAAAAGTTTGCTTTTACTCCAAATAGCAGTTTCCTTTGCTGTGATTTTTAAGAAAACCTTTTATTAAATTGCTCTGTTGACACAGTTTGACATGATATGTCATAGTGCAACACATCAACCCAAGAAAAATAAAATGGGTTTTGAAAGCTATGCTTTTAAAATCTAGCTGTATGTCTGTTGTGGCTGTCATTCTCTCAGTCTGCTAGTTGAAGACAATTGTCCAATGCTTTTAAACTTGGGCTTTACAGTATATTGAGCTCCCATGTCAGCATTGACTGAACTCTCCTGTTCTGCTTGTTAAAGTTACTTTCATTCCCAAACTGCATCAAACTTCCAAGCTAGTCGTGCATGCTATCCTATAAAAGCTGCATGGAATGTCCTCTGTACTGTTGCCCCTTTTCTACCTGAGCAGTTTTTCAAAGTTTGGGGCCTTGGGGATGTTTCAGTTGCAAGTAGAAATTGGTCATAGTAAGGTATTTCTTAAATGTATTTATTTATGAAGAATGTACAAAGTGCTATGTCTCTGAATGCAGAAGGAATCCGGTAGCAAGAAACTAGTTCTTTTCCTCATAGCATGAAGAGCACCCTTTTCAGCCTGTACCTCAGACCAAAAATCTTGCTCTAGGTTTCTTCCAGGGTCAGAGACCATGCTTTCAGTTGCTGCTTCAGACTTTCTGTCTATCTCTCTGGTCCTCTGTATTCTGCCTTTCCACACATACGCACACACACATTACTCAGCAAAATCTTCACATCCGCCTTTTGTCCTAGGCAGGGCTTATCCTTACAATACTGTTAATTGAAGGATATGTTCATACCATTCAATCTCAATGTGGTTTTACGCAGCAACAGGTTTTATCTAGCTCATACCAATATCTTTGCTGCTTTACGACAAGCTAATTTTCTAAGAAAAGACTATTTTCTTTTTTATGCATGAATTATGTACTGTTTGAGTTACTAAGGCATTAACAAAATATGTAGTCAGCATTAATGATCAAATATATGATGTATGATTGGTTGAAGTTCTCCAGGTGAAGGAGGAGCAATACAGCAACCTTTTGGGGTAAGTGACTGTCTGTAGTGTGTGTTTGTTTGTGTTTGAGGGTTACATGCTATGTGCTGAGCTTGTGTTTGTCAGTCTGTTTGTTTGTTTTGGTTGTTTGAAGGACCGTGTGCTGTGGCTGGCAGTTGGAAGCTGTGAGCTTCAAAGGAAGGTTTGAAAGCTAGAAGCCTCTGGTAAGTGGCTGAGCCTTAATCAGTGGGCGGGGCATTCATACAGGCCAGGGAGCTTTGCGAACAGGGAGTTTTGCAAGGGAGTTTGGAAGGGAGCAGGAAGGGGGCGAGGGTCCCTTGCCGGTTCCATCTGTTTTCTCTTGATTCCCCTTAATACCTATAAAACAACTACATTCTAACTGTTTGCTTAAACAACCCTTTCAGCTGACAGGGGGCTGCAGACGGGAGTTTGACAGAGGGAGGCTTACGATGGTTAGGAAGACCCGCAACACCTGTGCCAGCACTGCTACTGTCTCCTCCACCTGTGCCTGTAGCCAGACAGAGTGCCTAAGCATGGATGCCTCTACCCAGATCCTGGTGTGGTTTTGCAAAGACTGTAACTTGCAATTTCCACTTACTGATATCCAGGCTGGGGGGACCATCCAATGTGAAAGGTGCCTGCTGGTGGAATCTCTCAGGCAGCAGGTGGGAGAGCTACAGGAGGAGGTGGCTAGGTTGAGGAGCATCCGTATCCACGAGCAATTCCTCGACAGTGTCCATGTGGAGACAGCTGAGGTAGCTGTCCCAGTACACAGGGCTGCTGATACACCACTGGTGGAGGAGGAGATGGCTCAGGGTGGACGCTGGCAGCTGGTTACTTCTGGCAGCAGGCAGTGCTCCACCCTTGCTCCGAACCCTCCTGCCGTGGTTATAGGTAACCGTTATGCTCTTCTTGATACAGGAAAGAAGGAATCACTCCCTACAGTAAAGGAGGAGAAGCCTCATACCCCTAAGGCTGGAGAGTCTGCTGCCACCACTGCGAATAGGAAACGTAGGGTAGTGGTGGTCGGAGACTCTCTGCTGAGGGGGACGGAGGCGCCCATCTGTCGCCCTGACATTTCATCTCGGGAGGTATGCTGCCTGCCGGGGGCCCGTATCCGAGACGTTACGGAGGCATTGTCGAGGATTATCCGGCCCTCTGACTACTACCCCATGCTACTCATCCATGTGGGCACAAATGATACTGCGCGGTGTGACACTGAGCGGATCAAGAGTGACTACAGGGCTCTGGGAGCACGGGTGAAGGAGTTTGGAGCGCAGGTGGTATTCTCTTCAATTCTTCCTGTCAAAGGTAGGGGCCCGGGCAGAGACAGATGCATCATGGAGGTGAATGCCTGGCTGCGAAGATGGTGTCGCCAGGAGGGCTTTGGCTTCCTAGACCACGGGATGCTATTCGAGGAAGGACTGCTAGGCAGAGATGGCGTTCACCTTTCGAGGAGAGGGAAGACCCTATTCGGACACAGACTGGCTAACCTAGTGAGGAGGGCTTTAAACTAGGTTCGATGGGGACAGGTGAGCAAAGCCCACAGGTAAGTGGGGAACATGGAGACCGGGGAAATGAGTCGGAAACAAGAGGGAGTGTGGGCTATATTGGCAGAGAGAAAGGAGAGTCAGGAAAAAACTGGGAGGAAAGATCAAACCAGTATCTTAGATGCCTATATACAAATGCGAGAAGTATGGGGAATAAGCAGGAAGAACTGGAAGTGCTAATAAATAAATACAACTATGACATTGTTGGCATCACTGAAACTTGGTGGGATAATACACATGATTGGAATGTTGGTGTGGATGGGTACAGCTTGCTCAGGAAGGATAGACAGGGGAAAAAGGGAGGAGGTGTTGCCTTATATATTAAAAATGTACACACTTGGACTGATGTAGAGATGGACATAGGAGACGGAAGTGTTGAGAGTCTCTGGGTTAGGCTTAAAGGGGCAAAAAACAAGGGAGATGTCATGCTAGGCGTCTACTACAGGCCACCTAACCAGGTGGAAGAGGTGGATGAGGCTTTTTTCAAGCAACTAACAAAATCATCCAAAGCCCAAGATTTGGTGGTGATGGGGGACTTCAACTATCCGGATATATGTTGGGAAAATAACACAGCAGGGAACAGACTATCCAACAAATTCTTGGACTGCATTGGAGACAACTTTTTATTTCAGAAAAAGCTACTAGGGGGGAAGCTGTTCTAGACTTGATTTTAACAAATAGGGAGGAACTCGTTGAGAATGTGAAAGTAGAAGGCAGCCTGGGTGAAAGTGATCATGAAATCATAGACTTTGCAATTCTAAGGAAGGGTAGAAGGGAGAACAGCAAAATAGAGACAATGGATTTCAGGAAGGCAGATTTTGGGAAGCTCAGAGAGCTGATAGGTAAGGTCCCATGGGAATCAAGACTGAGGGGAAAAACAACTGAGGAGAGTTGGCAGTTTTTCAAAGGGACACTATTAAGGGCCCAAAAGCAAGCTATTCCGCTGGTTAGGAAAGATAGAAAATGTGGCAAAAGACCACCTTGGCTTAACCACGAGATCTTGCACGATCTAAATAAAAAGGAGTCATATAAAAAATGGAAACTAGGACAGATTACAAAGGATGAATATAGGCAAACAACACAGGAATGCAGGGGCAAGATTAGAAAGGCAAAGGCACAAAATGAGCTCAAACTAGCTACGGGAATAAAAGGAAACAAGAAGACTTTTTATCAATACATTAGAAGCAAGAGGAAGACCAAAGACAGGGTAGGCCCACTGCTTAGTGAAGAGGGAGAAACAGTAACAGGAAACTTGGAAATGGCAGAGATGCTTAATGACTTCTTTGTTTCGGTCTTCACCGAGAAGTCTGAAGGAATGCCTAACATAGTGAATGCTAATGGGAAGGGGGTAGGTTTAGCGGATAAAATAAAAAAAGAACAAGTTAAACATCACTTAGAAAAGTTAGATGCCTGCAAGTCACCCGGGCCTGATTAAATGCATCCTAGAATACTCAAGGAGCTAATAGAGGAGGTATCTGAGCCTCTAGCTATTATCTTTGGAAAGTCATGGGAGACGGGAGAGATTCCAGAAGACTGGAAAAGGGCAAATATAGTGCCCATCTATAAAAAGGGAAATAAAAACAACCCAGGTAACTACAGACCAGTTAGTTTAACTTCTGTGCCAGGGAAGATAATGGAGCAAGTAATTAAGGAAATCATCTGCCAACACTTGGAAGGTGGTAAGGTGATAGGGAATAGCCAGCATGGATTTGTGAAGAACAAATCATGTCAAACCAATCTGATAGCTTTCTTTGATAGGATAACGAGCCTTGTGGATAAGGGTGAAGCGGTGGATGTGGTATACCTAGACTTTAGTAAGGCATTTGATACGGTCTCGCATGATATTCTTATCGATAAACTAGGCAAATACAAATTAGATGGGGCTACTATAAGGTGGGTGCATAACTAGCTGGATAACCGTACTCAGAGAGTTGTTATTAATGGTTCTCAATCCTGCTGGAAAGGCGTAACGAGTGGGGTACCGCAGGGGTCTGTTTTGGGACCGGCTCTGTTCAATATCTTCATCAACGACTTAGATATTGGCATAGAAAGTACGCTTATTAAGTTTGCGGATGATACCAAACTGGGAGGGATTGCAACTACTTTGGAGGACAGGGTCATAATTCAAAATGATCTGGACAAATTGGAGAAATGGTCTGAGTTAAACAGGATGAAGTTTAACAAAGACAAATGCAAAGTGCTCCACTTAGGAAGGAAAAATCAATTTCACACATACAGAATGGGAAAAGACTGTCTAGGAAGGAGTACGGCAGAAAGGGATCTAGGGGTTATAGTGGACCACAAGCTAAATATGAGTCAACAGTGTGATGCTGTTGCAAAAAAAGCAAACATGATTCTGGGATGCATTAACAGGTGTGTTGTGAGCAAGACACGAGAAGTCATTCTTCCGCTCTACTCTGCTCTGGTTAGGCCTCAGCTGGAGTATTGTGTCCAGTTCTGGGCGCCGCATTTTAAAAAAGATGTGGAGAAATTGGAAAGGGTCCAAAGAAGAGCAACAAGAATGATTAAAGGTCTTGAGAACATGACCTATGAAGGAAGGCTGAAAGAATTGGGTTTGTTTAGTTTGGAAAAGAGAAGACTGAGAGGGGACATGATAGCAGTTTTCAGGTATCTAAAAGGGTGTCATAAGGAGGAGGGAGAGAACTTGTTTACCTTAGCCTCTAAGGATAGAACCAGAAACAATGGGTTTAAACTGCAGCAAGGGAGGTCTAGATTGGACATTAGGAAAAAGTTCCTAACTGTTAGGGTGGTTAAACACTGGAACAAATTGCCTAGGGAGGTTGTGGAATCTCCGTCTCTGGAGATATTTAAGAGTAGGTTAGATAAATGTCTATTAGGGATGGTCTAGGCAGTATTTGGTCCTGCCATGCGGGCAGGGGACTGGACTCGATGACCTCTCGAGGTCCCTTCCAGTCCTATAATCTATGAATCTATGAATCTATGAAAAATATGAATTAAAAATTCTGGAATTAAATGAAAAAAAAATAGTTTTGCCCTGAAATATTTGCAGATCTTTCCAATTTTTTATGTGCTGATGATATGATTCAAGATGATTTTTTTTCATTTTGAATCAATTTGAAGAATGAAATTTCATTTTTCTTACTCATCTCTCCCCCCACACACCTTTTCCTTTTATAAGAAAAAATAGAGAGAGAGATGGGGAGAAAGGGCGGGGGCATTGAAAAAATAATGTAGATTTGATTCAATTAGAATGCAAACAAAAAATTCATTTTGAATTAAGTTGTGAAAAAATTGGAAAAGTTGGAATATATATATATATATATATATATATATATATATATATATATATATATATATATATATATATATATATATATTTAACGTGTATAATTAGAAAAGTCTCTTTTGGGGCCAGGTAAAGGGGGGATTGGAAAACTTCTGGACAAAGTATTTTCAACCAGCTCCACTGTGAATTTCTACTGATTTTCATGGGAGCTTAAGACACTCAGGGCCAGATTTTCAGAGGGTTTAGGCACAGAAAGATAGCAGATAGATGTTTTAATGAACTAGAAAATATCTGTATTATTTTTATGAACATGGTGCATGCCTCTGTGGTGTGTTTATGATGGATTGCTTGCTATGGAATTTGATCAAAAGGGATTGTTGTAGGAACCAGGCAGGAAAGGTAAAACAATGGACTAGAATAAACAGCATCCCAGCAAACACTGAAGCATAACAGGCAGGTTTAAAGCCATGAAGAGATGAGTCCTTCACCCAGCCCTTCTGTTCACCCTGTTTCCCTTATCTTTGGTAATCTCATTCACAAACACAAATTCAACTACCATCTCTGTGCTGATGATTTACAGTTCACTTTATTCCAGACCTGTCTCCATCTGTTCAAACTAAAATCTCTGGTATCTTCTCATGGATGTCTAGTTCTCAGCTCAAGATCACCGTGGCTAAAAGAGAGCTCTTAATCTTCCCCCACAAGTGCTCCCTGTCACCTTTTTTCTTGATCACAGTGAAAAACAACATAGTTCTACCAATTACTCAGACCCATAACATGGATGTCCTCCTCAATTTGGTCCTCCCATCCAGCCTGCTTCAGTCTTGCGAATCTTTATGAATAACATCTAAGATACAGCCTCTCCTATCCATTCACATAGATAACACTCTTGTCCAGACTCTAATTGTGTCTTGATTACTGTAACTTCCTTCAAGATATGTAATCTTGCTTCACTTATATCTTTCAGGATATTGCTGCAAAGATCATTTTTTCAAGTCTGTTGCTGTGGTCATTGCATCCCTCTTTTTGAATCCATTCACTGGCTCCCTCTTCTCTATCATATCAGACAAAAATTACTTGTCATCACTTTCAAGGCCCTTCACAGCCTCTTCCCCATCCTATCTATTGTTCTGTCCTCACTGATTAGGAGCTCCTGGAATGACTCACAAAGATGTAGTATAAAGTTTTAAAGTAAGGTTGCACAGACCACTCTAAGTAACTGCACTCTCCAGTCAAAAGCAAACCATGGGATGGACTCTGTGACTCTGAAAGACTGGCATGGATCTTGGAATGGATTATCTACAAATGCCACATCCATCCTTTTCCCCAAAAGCTTTCAATTAACAATTATTAAATTCACCACTTTGAAATACTTCCACCTTATAAAGAAAATACAAGTATAGAATAAATGAAGCAGTGTCAAAAGTTTGATTGATCAACACCTCCATAGAAGGTTGATATTGTCACTTATGTTATGGTCCTTCAAATGCACTGGAAGTTGTCGGCTGCTTCTTTTCTAAAAATGGTGACTTTCGGCCTCTGGAGCACAGGGGGTTGGACGCATTTACTTGACTTGGAGAGAATATAGGAGGTTCAGTCTCTTATGTTATCATCATCATCTTGCAGATTGAGAACATAATAAGTGCCATGAATTGGTTTGACATGAGATGCATTTCATGTGATTTTATGGAATGCTTTCTGAGCAGTGATCATTGTGGTCTTGTAAGGCTCAGGATAAAAGAGCATAGGGACTTAGTTGTGAAGCTGAAAGTTTCTGACAAGAACTATGTCTCCCACATTAAAAGATGTAGACTTGGCCCATCTGTGCTATTTTTCATGACAAGCTTTGGTTCATTGACATAGAGGTTCATCATTCACTCTTATCTCAACTTGTGGCAATTTTGTTCATAGATGTCTGCTGAATAAGACAATTGCTGGTGCCAGGCCAGTTGAACAGTGGGGAGTGGCTTGATTAACTGCTGAGGAAAAAGGAATAACTCCTATTTTACATCCAGTCCATTCGCTGCAGCATTTCATAGTGCTTTCTTGAATGTTCCATTGGCTTGTGGCCAGTGTAGAGAAAGTTTACTATGTTTGAAACTAAGATATTCTGCAAATGTAGTGAACTGCGAGCCTTAAAAGGAAGGACCATTGTCTGTTCTGGTAACGGCAGGTATGTCATAGGCTGACAAAATCTTGTCTAGTTTGGGTATAACAATGTTGACAGAAGTAGTGCTGAACACTTCAACTTCTGCGTAATGAGGATAGTCGTCTAATACAACCAGTATTTTTTTTTCCATTAGGGAGATCAGAAAAGTCCATGTTAACGTCTATCCAAGGGGATGTGGGCAGAAAAGATACAAGTAATGGAAGAGTGTGATTTCCCCCCCCCCCCCCCCCAGAACTGCTGTCTGGCATAGCCTGCAGGACTTAATTCAAGTTTCAGAAAGACTAGGAATCCCAGGGAACCACACTTTTTCTCTGAGTAAGGATTGTTTTTCTAGAGCTGGGGCCTAAGATCAAAAGGACAATGAATCACTGAAAAACCCCTGCCTAAGAGAGGAAAGGGGAGTGGGTTGTCAGCAATTGCTCAAGGAGAAAAGTCAGTCAAAGATATATGGAGAAGAGAGACATGGAGGAAAGCAGCAAGGCTTGGGGCTCTGTAGGTCTGAAGCAACTGGGCTCACCTAATCTTTGAGAGAGATGATGAACTTTAGGCAAGTTTCAAGTGGGTTAACATTTTGTGGTCTCAGTCCTCTTCCTTGCTGGCTGTGTATCTTTCGGTGAATGGACAATATATCTATTTGGAAGACAGTGTTTTGAATTACTTTAATCAGCTTCTGCTTACAGGCTCCTGGAGAGAAGTACCTTGCAGGTACCAAATACAGCTGGATGTCCTGATTTGGCAAGGTTGGAAAATGGTGGGGGGAGGGGCTGCCAGCCTAGGATCTCATCTATGGGTATGTCTAAACTGCAGCTGGGAGCATGCCTCCCAGCTTGGGTACACAGACAATTGCTAGATATGCTTGAGTTAGCATGCTAAAAATAGCAGTGTAGCCAGGGGTAGCACAGATGGCAGCTTGGACTACTCACCTGACTACAAACCCACCCAGACCTGCTGCATATGTGCTCGGGTAGCTAGCCCAAGCTGCTGCCCTTGTTATCCTAAGGTACACTGCTATTTTTCAGCAGCCTAACTGTTATTAATATTTTTTTAGAGACAAGATAGATGATTCATTTGTATTCTCTTTTATTGGAGAAACTTCTGTTGTTAGAAGGTATAAGCTTTCAAGCTACATAGATCTGTTCTTCAGGTTTGTGGAAGGAAGCTGAGTGTCTGAGTGAAATACAAGTTCGGATAGATTGTTAAGCAGGAGGGGTAATCTATTGGAGGCAGTCACTTGAAATGAAGTGGGCAATTGGGGGTTAGATTGTTGCAGAAACCACTCTCCTGCCATCAGCATTTTGCAAGGATTGTGCATTGATCTGTCAGGCCAGAAATGTGGTGGCAGACATTTTGAGTGGGGCATATCCTCCAGATTGCATCAGAGAGACCGAACATGTCTGATAAGTTGAAACTAAACAAAAAAACAGAACAGTGTACACAGAACATTGCTAACTAAGGTTATGTGACAACAGATCTGTCAAGGGTCTACCTCATCTCCCACAACCACACAGTACACTTTACTATACTGCAGTCTTAACTTCAAAAGAGAAAGTCAAAAACTTCCCTGAGTTTCCTGTCCATGAATCTCATTCTACTCCGGGACCCAAATAGGTACCCTGGCTTGAAAGGTTAGAAAATCTATTTATTGCAATGAAGGAAGATGACTCTACCACAAAACTTGCTATGCTTTTGCAGGAAATGAGGTGCACCATGTTTTTAAAACATTGCCTGACACTGGGGATGGTAAGGACTATGAGAAAGCAAAAACAGCAGTTTGCAAGGTACTTTTGGGCCTTGGCTACACTGGCGCTGTACAGCGCTGCAACTTGCTGCGCTCAGGGGTGTGAAAAAACACCCCCCTGAGCACAGCGAGTGCAGCGCTGTAAAGCACCAGTGTAATCAGCGCCTGCAGCGCTGCACGCTCGCTCGCTGCGCTGCAAGCTACTCCCCTCGGAGAGGTGGAGTACATACAGCGCTGCGAGAGCTGGCGTCGCAACTACACTGTAGCCATGCAGGCGGGTATTTCCTAATTAATAACCCACCTATTGTTCTCCTAAGGATCCTTGAAGTATTTTCCCTGGAGGCTATCATACCACTAGTCATTCTTTCATTTCCTGCTTGCTCACTTTCCTTAACAACTTCTTTTGGTGTAACTCCACGTAGACAGAGTAATATAAATGTACTGTGCTTGTGAAAAAGGCAAATGCAGTCCTAGGACACATTAGGCAAGGTATTTCCAGTAGATGTGTTAATACCATTATACAAGTCACTGGTGAGACCTCATCTGGAATACTGTGTGCAGTTATGGTCTCCCACTTTTAAGAAAGATGAATTCAAACAGGAACGGGTGTAGAGAAGGGCTACTAGGATGTTCCGAGGGACGGAAAATCTACCTTATGAAAGGAGATTCAGAGCTTGGCTTCTTTAACCTAACCTAACCAAAAGAAGATGAGAGGAGATATGATTGAACTCTATAAATACATCAAAGAAATAAATACCAGGAAATAAGAGAAGTTATTTAAGGTAAGCGCCAATGTGGACTATAGAACAAATGAATATAAACTTCAAATTAGGCAAAGGTTTCTAACCATCAGAGGAGTGAAGTTCTGAAACAGTCTTCCAAAAGGAGCAGTGGGGACAAAAAGCCTAACTGGCTTAAAGACTGAGCTTGATAATTTAATAGAGGGGATGGTAATATGAGACCGTCCAAATGTCATTCTAAGCAATCTGTGACGGCTAGCAGCAAATATCTTCAACAACTGGTGATGGGATATTAGATGGGGAGAGTTCTTTCTCACATGTCTGGCTGATGGATCTTGTCCACATACTCAATGTGTAACTGATTGCCATATTTGAACATGAGAACAGCCATACTGGGTCAGACCAAAAGTCCATCTAGTCCAGTATCCTGTCTGCCGACAGTGGCCAATGCCAGGTGCCCCAGAGGGAATGAACAGAACAGGTAATCATCAAGTGATCCATCCCCTGCTGCCCATTCCCAGCTTCTGGCAAACAGAGGATAAGGACACCATCCCTGCCTATTTGGAGTCAGGAAGGAATTTTTCCCTGAGTCAGATTGGCAGAGACCCTGGGTTTTTTTTGCCTTCCTCTGCAGCATGGGGCATGGACTACTCATAGGTTTACATTAGTGTAAATGGTGGATTCTCTGTAACTTGAAGTCTTTTAACCATGATTGAAGGACTTCAGTAACTCAGTTAGAGATTATGGGGTGGGTGCATGAGGTTATGTGTCCTGCAACGTGCAGGGGATCAGACTAGATCAGTGGTTCCCAAACTTGTTCCGCCACTTGTGCAGGGAAAGCCGCTGGAGGGCCAGGCCAATTTGTTTACCTGCCATGTCCGCAGGTTTGGCCAATCGCAGTTCCCAGTGACCACGGTTCACTGCTCCAGGCCAATGGGAAGCAGCACGGGCCGAGGGACGTACTGGCCACCGCTTCCAGCAGCTCCCATTGGCCCGGAGCAGTGACCTGTGCCACTGGGAGCCGCGATCAGCCAAACCTGCAGATGCGGCAAGTAAACCAACTGGCCTGGCCTGCCAGGGGCTTTCCCTACACAAGCGGTGGAACAAGTTTGGGAACTACTGGACTAGATGATCATGATGCTCCATTATGACCTTAAAGTCAGTAAGTCTATAAAGCAGATAAACTGAGGCACATGAAGTTTATAAGAAAAATAGTACTGATATCACCCTCATTATCCACAAATGCACACTAAAAAGAACAGAACAAAATAAGGTGGATGATAGCCTCAGGTTATGACTTTTCTTAGTGGATAAGTCAGACAAGATAAATAAGCTATGTTCATATGCCAAGGAAGTCACCTTTCAAAGTGTGTGTTCTTGAAAATCCATAGCCCTGATTCTCCTCTCACAATGGAGTAAATCAGGAGTAACACCATGGAAATCATTGCAGTTGCACTAGTGTAAAACTGTTGTGAATGAGAGGAGAATCGTGCCTAAGATGTCTGCCAACAAGTTCTGTCTACCTTTTCTATAGAGGAAAAATGATTCATTTAGCTTTTACAAGCACCTCTCACAGCTTCAGCTAGCCGTAATTGGCTCTAGCCAACTGTTATTTCAAGTTGTACACATATTAGGCTCCCCTTGCCAGCTGCACAAGTTGTTCTCCTATCCTTCTCATTAGCAGCATTTACTTATAATAACTATCTTTAAAACACACAGCATATGTTTGAAATCCTTTGCTTTATTGGAGGTCCCCATTGCAGCTGGGTCTAGTATTCTTTTGTCTTGTTAGTTTTTCTTAACTGTCCATATGCATATCTTTCTAAAACATAAGCGCTTAAATCATACTTTTGAGACCAGTTGGGCCTTTGTGCTATATGTCTCTTTGAATACATTTTATTGACAGTCTGTTCTATATAGAGTCATAGCCAAAACTGCATTTTCCAGAGTCACTGGCTGGCCACTGGGTGCTGAAAGCACTACACTAATCCCTTATCCAAACTGTCATAAACTCCTAAGTCTGCCAACTGGAAACTGTATGGACTTCTTATAAGATTTTTTTTTTTGGCATTTCCATTGCTAGCAGTAAAAGAAAATGCTAGGGAAGGAGTCACATATTGTACCTGCACACATTTAGATTAAAAAAAAAAAAAAAGAGAGAGAGATTGGTTTATATTTGTTTTGAACAGTTGGTGAAAGCTAAAGGATATGAGGCATTCTTATTTTATCAGAATTGATTTCCCCATCTTTATCACTTTATCCTTGCTAAGACAGTTATCTTATTATACGCTATTGGACCAACTGGATAGTACAGATGGGTGAAATATTTGTATTATAACTGGGCAAATAAAAAAAAAATAACTGGTCAAAATGTTTCCCTTCAGAAACTCTGGTTTCATGAACATTTTCTTTGGAAAAATTACAATTTCAGTGATGATCTAAATTATTTTTCTGGCAGGAAAATTCAAAATGAAAAATGTTATATAAAATCAACCTTTCAAAATGAAATAAAATTATTTCATTTTTACTTAAAATGTTGCAATATTTTGGAAACTGAACCATTTTGTTTTTCTATTTTCAGCTTTTGGATTTGCAAGATTTTTTTCTCCTTTCTCTTCATTTTTTTTGCCACTGAGAAAAGTTGTAAAACAGTAAGAATCTGTTAAAAAAGTAGGATTTTTTCCCTCACTTTCCTGTACTATTTATTTTCTTTTCCAGTAGAAGTGACAAGGAGTAGGGAGTAAAAATAACTTCAAAGGGGAAAAAAACAAAAATGGAAAATTTAAAATGTTTGGTTTCCAAAAACTGAACCAAGAAGACATTTTAAATCAAAACAAAATGAGAACAATTCATTTTGCCTCATTTTAAAATTCCTTACAGAAAACTAAAAATTTTCAACTGGACATTTTTTCCTGAAAATGCTTCATAAGAAATATTTTGGTTTTCTGATCTTCTCTAATTTGTGTGATGGCACCTAAGGAACAAACAAAGGAAGCATAAAAGTAATATATAATAGTTACCCATTTATAATAAAACCACTAGATGTTTTATCATCAGCAGTTTTATATAAGCAGTCTACAACTTTCTTGCCCTATAGGTAGATTTAAAAAAATCTTGTTAATATTTCTTCTTTTAACTTGCATTATTTCTGATTCATCTTTCTTTTTTCCCCCATCCTGAGAATCACTGAGTCTGTATATTGTGTTTCTACCTTAGTTATCTGCTCTTCCTCATGGCTTCCATATTGCTAGTCTCTTTTGCTCTTATTTGCCAAGGATTTGGCCTGTAAAGAATGACTTGGCTAGGCTTTTTATCTAGGGAAACCAGAATGAAACTGAAAATTATTCTGACACAAAAGGAACTCCCTTAGCTAGACAAAGAAAAAAAAATTAGAAGCATGTATGATGTCACCAGAGTAAATGAAACTTTGTTAAATCAAGCCACTGACTGAGGGAATTAAAGAATCAGTCCTTTTCCTGTTAAAGTCAGTAGGAGTAGGTGTTCTGCTACTGAATTCAATGGGAGCCCTACATTACCAGCCTGATCTTTGGGACTGCCTGTCTGAGTCCAGCACAGCTCAGGAAGGTGGGTGAAAAGATTGTTGTACGACAACTTTTATATCTTCCAGATTCACAGCCGCAGGGCTGCTATAAGTTATGTTGTCTGGTGACAGCATCTAAGATACTCATATGGAAGCTGGAAGTTGACCACATATAACAGCTCCCCAGCCATAATCCCTATGCTATGACGGAACGTAGGGGAAATGTAGCAATCGCTAATCAATTTTATGCCACTTGGGGATTCTCCCATGCTGAGGGAATCTTTGATTAGCTTGTTAAACCAGTTTACACCATCAGAGTAGTGAAAGTCAGCAGCAGAGGGGCCAGGATTTTACTCATAGAATGGAAATATGGGAGAGAGAATATTGTGTCAAAAGAAATAAATTATATTAGGGGTTTTTTGGCTTACCACAGAAACAAAGTGGATTGAGGTAAAGAATGAACAAGATATAAGTTTGATCCTTATATTTCGCTATAGATCTCCTGGACAGGATAAGGAGGTGGAGCATGAAATATTTGATAGATAAAAGATGCTTTTTAAGAGGGCAGTACAGTCGTCATAGGTGATTTCCTCTATCCAGACACCGACTAGCAAAATAATAAGGGAAAAGCTCCAGCACGAAGCTTAGGACAGGATTTTCTCCTTACACTGTAAGTTGAACAGCCAACAAAGTCAAAGGCTATTCTGGAGATAAGGCAAGTACAGTCAGATAAACTAAGTGGAAGTTGGAGAGCATCTAGGATGTGGCTATTGTAATATTGTTAGGTTTGAAATGCTGATGGGTGTCCATAGGCAGTAAACACAAAATTTTTGGACTTTTAAAAGGATGTCTGTGAAGGAATAGGAAATTATTTGAAAAAATTGGCTGAAATTCAATAATTCATGAGAAATCAATTGTGGAAAAGTGGGAAACTATTCCAGGCAGCGCTCATTCCTGGAAAAATAAAATAAAGCTAAAAGGACAATAAAAACAATGTAATCAAACAAAGGTTTCTTTGGTTCTTAGAGCTATGTAGAAATGAATGAATTACAAAAAAATTGAAGAAACTGAGAAGGCAGTTGGGAAATTTATAAAAAATAATTAGTTGTAGTAAAAAGAAAAAATTCAAAATATAGAAGTCATTTAAGAGAATGCTCAAATGTTCTCCAAACAGAAGAATATCCCTAGCAGGGATAATATCAAATACTCATAATAATGGCGAAATTATGTTTTCATTCAAACTACTGTCAAACCAAAATATGTCCAGTGAAGTCAGTGGAGCCTGTCCAGATTTCCAACAGGTGATATGAGAACAGAACAGGCCCTCATGATATGTAGGATGATTACTGTTATAATTAGGGCTAAAAGACATGGATAACACACTTTCTGTGAAACTGTGGAATTGGCTGTCCTCTCTTTGCCCTTGTTGATCTATCTGCATAACTTGACTTGAATTAATGGCTGGAGATGAGACACTACGTCATACTGAAGGAGCTTTTTCCCTGCTCACTGTTGCTTTAATCTCCTCTCCTTTTATGTCTTTTTTTTTTCCTCTTATGTTATGGCAGTGGTGCTGAATGTTGATAAGACCGAACATGCTGTAAGCCCCAAGCATTTATTATTGCATAACATGCTTAAGTACTGATCATGTTCTAATGTGTAGTAGAGGCAGAGGGCTGTTTTACTATCTTGGGGAGTTTTTATGGTATCCAGGATCACCGAGTAGTCATGGATTGAAGTTACCAAACCCATATTTGTAGTACTAAGGGTTCATTCAAATACAAATGCATAATCAAAGAAATATCACACTGAGTTGCAAGAAAAGAAAGCCATGTGACCTTGGCAGGGTGACTCAGCTTGTCCTTTTGTGCTGCTTAGATACCATCGGGGAGGTAAAACAAGTTGAATAGAAAAGACTAGGTAGTTATATTGGGTTTCATGTAGTTTACTCTAGGAGTGTGGGGGAAGCATCTTTGAGATAAGAACTTTAAAAGAAAAAAAAAGTGTTGTCTGCTGTGCATGGCCCTTGCAGGACCCCATGGTGCTTTTAATAAGCAAGATTTACTCTTCCTCCAACACCTGCTATACGTGCAAGTTTGTTGCTGCCATCCATCTCAGGTCTGGTCTACACTATGAGTATAGGTCAAATTTAGCAGTGTTACATCAATTTAACCCTTCACCTGTCCACATGACTAAGCCATTTTTTTCAACTTAAAGAGCTCTTAAAATCTATTTCTGTACTCCTCCCCTGACGAAGGGATTAGTGCTGAAATCGACATTGCTGGGTCGAATTTGGGGTAGTGTGGAGGCAATTCCATGGTATTGGCCTCTAGGAGCTATCCCAGAGTGATCCATTGTGACCGCTCTGGACAGCACTTTGAACTCAGATGCACTAGCCAGGTACACAGGAAAAGCCCCGGGAACTTTTGAATTTCATTTCCTGTTTGGCCAGCGTGGCGAACTCAGCAGCACAGGTGACCATGCAGTCCCCCCAGAATGTTTCTACATTCCCCCTATCATCTCCGTCCCTGAGGTTATCGCAGATTAGAAGGTAAAAAAAATGCACTTGCGATGATATGTTTTCCGAGCTCATGCAGTCCTCCCGCACTGATAGGGCACAGCGTAATGCATGGAGGCATTCAGTGGCAGAGGCCAGGAAAGAATTGCTGTGTTTGCTTAATGACAAAAATATTATGTCTCACTAGCAAGGTGACTGTGTCAGCCTTGGGCGGGGGATGACCGCTTTGTGAGCAGGAAGGCCAGAGATATAGACATTGCATTAGGTAGCTTCTGTAGCTAGAAAAAACATTCCTGTGCATTCGGCAAAGTCTGTGGCAAAAAAAGAGAAGCCCCATAGTGTAGTGGTTATCGCATTCACCTGACACACAAAAGCCCTGTAGTGTAGTGGTGATCATGTTCACATGAAACATCACCAGTTCGAAACCGGGCGGAAGCAGGTCACTGTTCCTTTTTCTGACTCCCCTCCTGCATTTTTAGTCTTAGAACAGACCACACTGTGAAATTTTACTTTGAATTATATCAATTATGAGTTAAATAATATGGAAACGCTCTGTCAGTTATAGTCCCAAGTTCCTTACCCTTTCAGCTGCTCTGATAAATTAACATTTTTGTTAGGGGCGGGTGAAAATTTTCATAAAGCCTTTTATAGGGACTAATGCTATCTAGGACTCTGAAATAATCTTAACATGGCCCATAGAGTGCAATTCTTCATTCTGGATTTGTCATTCCACAAGCTGAACTGCTCCTTACTACTGTCCAGGCTTCATGAGCCATGGGAGCAAGGGGCAGGTTGGGGTAGGTGCGACCGCGCGGTAATGCCGGCTGGGAGAGCAGCCTGAGGCAGAAGCCTCTAGCTCACATGATATTCTAGGCAGGACTGAATCTCCATGAGATGAAACTTAAAGAAGAGAATGACCTGGAGTCACTCCGATTCGGTGCTCTAAGAGGAAGATAGTCATGTCTGTCCATGCACCCCTGATCAACCTCACCGAGGTCTACCAGCAGGACTGAGCGGGACCCCATCTGGCAGGAGCCAGCGGATGGAGCCCCAGACTGGCAGCGGGCTGAGCCACTCACCTTGCCGCCGGTCTGGGACTCCATCCACCAATCTGCTCAGCCCACGGCCTGCCTAGGGTTCTGATCATCCAGGCAGGCAGCGGGCTGAGGGGACCCCAGAAAAAAGGCACAAAACGATTGTCTGCCATTGCTTTCACGGGGGGGGGGAGGGGACTGACGACATGTACCCAGAACCACCCGCGACAAAGTTTTTGCCCCATCAGGCATTGGGAGCTCAACCCAGGATTCCAATGGGCGGTGGAGACTGCTGGAACTGTGGAATAGCTACCCACAGTGCAATGCTCTGAAAGTCAATGCTAGCCTCAGTACTGTGGACGCACTCCGCCGAGTTAATGGTCTTAAGTGGGGACACACACAATCAACTGTATAAAATCAATTTCTAAAAATCGACTTCTATAAATTCGACCTAATTTTGTAGTGTAGACATACCCTCAGAAGTGGCTCTGTGTCAATGGGGCTAAATGTATATGATCTGCTAAGTGCTTTGGGAACCTTTGGGATGAAAGGTGCTATATAAATTCAAGATATTATTATTATTGCACAACTACATCATCTAAGAAAAAGCAAACAAACCAGAGGGGAAGGAAAAGAGAAGTATGGCTCAAAACCTCCATTTGGTCCTAAGAGAACAGAATGTATATTTAAATAAAGTAAGAAGTACTTAGAACACCTGTCACACCAGCAGCTAATAACATCTAATAGTAATGTTGGAGAATATGGTTTGTCATTTTGCACTGATGTTCCCATCAGCAGGAGGAGAAAGGTTACCAGCTAATGGGTCTTGTTCTTTATTAGAATGGTTGATCCCTGATGAGTTATCAGCAGGGTAGCAAGTGCAGCAAACGTAGAACGTATGCTTATTTAGATGAATCCACTCTTATTCATCATCCCAGATGTTGTCATGGGAAAGTATCCCTGAAATCCCCTGCTGACTCTGGCTGTGATAAAAATGTAACAGATGCTCCAGAGACTATAGACATTCTTCATCTGGAACAGCACCAATTTGACTGTATACATCACTTCCACATTCATATATGAATGTTTCATGTTCTACAGGGACTTTTGATACGGACACCAGCAGCACCAAACTATACTATACGCCTAGGAAAACATTGATGCATGAGTTCCCTGGCTCAAAAGCCGACCTTCCAACAATGATTTTAAAGTGAAAATATTGAAATCGGCTCGAAGTATTCCTATTGCTAAAAAAAGAAGGGGGTAGGGGAGATACGAAAAGAGGATATGAGTTATAAAAGGATGCAGTGAGCTGCTTCTGGCTTAATGTATAAAGCAAATGTTTTTCCCCACTGGAGATACAGGTTCAATTAAGATTGTTGCCCTCTGTGCTATTTGTTTATTGGTCCCTGCTTCTTCTCAGAGAACACACAATGTCACACTATAGCTCTCATGTAGAACAGTAATAATTAAGGCTGATGATTAAATCAACACTAATCATTGACTTTGCTTTTCTTCATCCATCTCTAATCTTTACCGAGCTTCCTAGACAATGGCTCCATTTCATTTTAAACAATTTTCTCTTTTTTAATTGTAAAAGAAATGGTCAGATCACTTAAGTAAATAAGCCAATGACCTAAAGTAAGCAATGACACTATATTGGAAGACTGTAGTCTTGGTGTGGGTGATGATATTCCAAGTATTTTAAAATCAATTAACATGGGGAAATGTTTATACAGCAGGGAAAACTACAGATTTCCTGCTCTTGAGAGATGCAAAAAAAGGGTTAGTCTTTCAATTATTATTATTAAAAAAAAGCAAAGTTCCTACTTGTTCTCATACCTGATTGCAGCTGCAATGTATTTGATTGGGGTGAAATACAACTCTCTCCAAGCAAGGCCCAAATAAATAGGATTTTTGCAGAGGTTGATAGGGCCAGCATCCATTTTCTAACTCTCCTGGCTATATTGTAGCATCTCCAGGGCAGTTTTTATGACTGTCAGCGTGATCCCAATACCAATGCTATTCCCACAGGACCCAGTCCTCCTTTATGGACTCACCTTCCACAAACAGGCTTATACATGCACGTAGTTGGAGCTATTTTCAGGTATGTGACCCAATGACTTTAGTGAGGATTTTTATCCTTCAAGTAAAACTTACTGAGAGGGACAAATAATGGAATATTTTTTACCCTAAATATAGAGAAGGAGCTTTGTGGATCTTCAGCCCTTTTCTTTGTAGAGGAGACCTAGCTAAAGGACTTCTGATCAACTCTGATTCTGCTGCTGTCAGAGGAACTGGCAATGACAATCCAGACTTCAGCTGGCTCACAAATAGCACTGATATTTGTGCTGTTCAGCAAATTTAGTATTCAGTTTCCTGATCCCCAGCAAGTTCCAGCCGTCAGCTCTGCATTTTTAATATGTTTTTCACCATAGGCAGAGATCACAACTGGAAATATTAACAATTGAAGACACCTCTTATATATTGATTCCATGTCAGTCAAGAAAATATAATGAGCAAACAGTTGCTGCAGTGGTCTACTGCTGTCTGCAATCTATATCATTGGCAGTTCGTTGGTATAGTACAGAAGAATGGTGCCCAACCGTAGCATTTTAACCTTTGAGTGTCTAAGCTGTCAGCCAGCTAGTGTACCTTTTGAACAAACATTTCATGCTGTGATAAACATCACTGTCCCAAGATTTGGATTGCTACCAAAATGCAGTCTGTCATTTTTGTAAATTAATCATCTGACATTCTCAATTCTCTACAGAGTATGCAGAAGCTGTAACAGTGATAACGACTAAAGAACTGACTAAACAATAGCCCCAAATAAAGCAGCATTATATTATTCAATACTACTTACAGCAAGGCAACCTACATTTAAGAAATAAACCTTGGTTAGATAGGTCATGCACAAATACCACCTCTAATAAACTATATATCTTACATTTTGTGATGACTTAATTTTAGATGTGTGGGGGGGGATTGTTCTGTTAAATTTGGCATACATGTTTGTTTTCTAGCCCATTCTAATGATCTGTTTATGATCCTGAGAACTTCTTTCTCTGCTTTTACTCCTAGCTCCTATGCTCTGGTCATATCTGAGAAATTTCCCCACTGGTGCAAAACAAAGGAATATATAAACATGTGAAGTTTGGAAATTGCCTGCCTTATTACTTGCATCCTCTTAAAGAGTATGTTGTAATAATGAACATCTAGTTGGAAGCTTTAAAAAGTAATGCTGAATGAAAACAGTGTTTTTAGACTCTATCTTGTATGGCATGGTTCATTTCCTTGTTACCTTGTCTTCACTTACTTATTGACTCCTCTCTACTGTTTTGATCTTCCATTTCCCTTTCTTTCCTGTTTTCTCTTTTTATTTTCTGCCACTCACCATCCGATGAAAGTGCCAGGGCCAGGTGTAGTGCAAATGCCACTGTACATTGTTGTTAATATACCTCTGCTCAACCTACAAAACAGCCATTCCTACAGTAAAAGCGTCTCTTTGGGGCATATGCTTCCCTTCTGGCCTAAAACCATGAAAAAACAGCCAGCACAAATCATGAGATTTCCTCGGTCTTTTCAGAGTAGCTGCTGTGCCATAGTGCCCTTTCTGAGAGCTAGGGCCCAGAGCTGGTGGGGATGACTACAAGTTCTCCTCTCCATCCTAGTAGATGAAGACCTGGCCTCAGTTATTCAAGCCTTTGTCACATCTCAGCTGCAATACAGTAATGCAATATATGTGGGCATGAAACCATCAGCATCTACACAATGCTATAGTGCATCTCCTCAGCAACGCAGGCTACACTTCACACCTGTTGTCCACTCTCTGCACTGACTTCCCATAGAATTCCAAATCGAGTTCAATGTTTCAGTCTGCATCTTCAAACCCTTCATAGCAGGGGCCCAGGATACCTAAGACCATCTAAAATATGAAGACCATGGTTGACAGCTATGATTCTCTGACACAATGGAACAATGTAAATCTTGTCTGTTCAGGAGCCAGAACCTTCTCTGGGTGCAAGCTGCGATTATTTAATGAATTCCCAACCAGGAGCTAAGGACCACCACAAACCTTTCCACTTCTTTGACCTTGCCTTCACTAATATAAACAATAGCAACAAGTATATTTCTTTAAAAAGACAAACCTACCGAAACAAGAGACTCCACTGCACACACTTCTTGTTTTGTGGAGAGGATGAAAGAAAATAAGCATTGTGCAACAGAAATGTAGTAACATTGCTTAATGCACTATTGAAAGGCATTTAGGCACTCTGGTGATGAGTTTGCTATAAAAACTATATAGAATAGAAAGCACAGTGAAGGAATAACGACTTGGGCAAGCAGCAGTTTAATGAAATTATGCTGTCTTTCGACGGAAATGCACCCTCTAGAATAGTTATGTTATTCCCTACCTCCTTCCCCTCACCACTATCCTTTTCTCAAGGGCCCCAGTTCAGCCATCCATCTTGGACTTAACTTTCTTAAGTGATTTTCTGAATTGGGATATAGATGTGTGGGGCTCAGTTTCCACACTGGAGCTATAGTGTCAGAGACTGGGACATCAGCAGTTGTGCCCAGTGGTTGGAACCAGAGTCAATAGCTAGGAATAGATGCCAGAGTCAGAGCCAAAGTCAGGAATCCAACCTGAGGGTTAGAACAGAAGTCAGAACCAGATGCCAGAGCCAGGGGACAGAGCCAAAGTCAGATATCTGGAATTCAAGCTGAAGGTCAGAACTGGGTTAGCTGGAGTAAAGCAAGGCAGGAGCAGCGGTGGGTCCAAGGCTGGAACAAGGCAGGATCCAGGCTGGCAACAAGGAAGTACAGGAGCTATCGTAGCCATAGGCAAATGCTTTGAGCAGCCACTGAACTGCTGCTGTACTGGGCTTAAGAGCTGGTCTGATGATTCTTTCCACCAGCCAAGGGGTGTAGCCAATAAGACAGCCTACTATAGGCCAGCTACACTTGTTAGGTTACCCAGTTACTGCATCTGCTGCAGTCCCTGATTTCTGACACATGGTTGGACTAGAGGCATATATATATAGTGGGAGATCATGTATAACTGTCTCCACTACCCCACACCTCATAATGTTGTCCTTGCCTCTTTCATTCTTCAAGATTTGATTCTGACCAACAGGGATAAATAGGTTTTGAATCAGAAGGTTGAAGGTAATTTGGGTGTAAGTGATCAGGAAATAATAGATTTCATG
This sequence comes from Malaclemys terrapin pileata, assembly GCF_027887155.1. Taxonomy (NCBI): domain Eukaryota; kingdom Metazoa; phylum Chordata; order Testudines; family Emydidae; genus Malaclemys; species Malaclemys terrapin. Next base: position 131,284,467 of record NC_071507.1, read on the forward strand.
ATTCTAGGGAAATGAAGGAGTGAGAGCAGCAGACTAAAGACAACAGACTTCAAAAAAGCAGACTTTAACTAACTCAGGGAACCAGTAGGTAAGGTCCCATGGAAAGAAAATCTAAGGGAAAAAGGAGTTCAGGAGACCTTGCAGTTTCTCAAGGAGACAATATTAAAGGGACAGTAACAAGCTATCCCAGTGCAAAGGAACTCTAGGAAGAATAGTGGAAGGCCAACATGGTTCCATTAGGAGTTCTTTAGTGACCTGAAAATCAAAAAGGAATCCTACATAAAGTGGAAACAGAGATGAATTGCTAAGGACGAACACAAAAGTATAGCATAAGCATGTAGGGACAAAATCAGAAAGGCTAAAGAAAAAAAATAGTAAACCCTAGAAAGGAACATAAAAAAGGTAATATGTTCTTTAAATACTCTAGGAGCAGAGGAGAAAGTAAGCTGGTCCGGTCCGGTACGGCGTACCAGCAAGACCCGGTATGCCGCCCCGGGACCTCCCCACCGGAGCTCTGGCAGCCGCGCTCGGGTGGGGATTTAAAGGGCCCGGAGCTGCGTCCCCTGTGGGGAGCCTCAGACCCTTTAAAGCACCACCCGAGCCCCGCTGCCAGTGCTCCGGTGGCACTTTAAAGGGCCCGGGGATCCCCGCAGTGGCAGGAGCATCAGGCCCTTTAAATCTAGCAGCAGGGCTCCGGCGATGATTTAAAGGGCCCAGAGCTCCACGGGGGCCAGAGCCCCAGGCCCTTTAATTTGCCCCGAGCCCCGGGGCTCCCAGCCACCTCCGCAGCTGGTAGCTCCAGGGTGATTTAAAGGCTCTGCCACTTCCGGTTGAGGCCCCGCCCCCACTCAGGACTCCGGCGTACCGGTAAGCCCTTTGTTATTTTCGCCCCATCTAGGAGCAGGAGAAAGATGAAGGAAATTGTCAGCCCTCTACTTAGTGGTGAAGGAGAGCTAATAACCGATGTCATCAAGAAGGCTGTTGTGTTTAATGCTTGCTTCGCTTCAGTCTTCACTAAGAAGGTTAATGATGACCAAGTATTCAACACAATTAATCTTACCAACAAAGGAGAAGGAAAAGAAGCCAAAAATAAAGAAAGAACAGGTTAAATAATATTTAGATAAACTAGATGTATTCAAGTTGTCAGGGCCTGATATAATTCATCCTGTGATATTTAGGGAACTAGCTGAAGAAATCTCAGGGCCATTAGCAGTTATCTTTGAGAACTTATGGAGGTCAGGTGGTGCTAGAGGACTGGAAAAGGGAAAACATAGTACCTATCTTTAAAAGGGGAACATAGAGGACCCAGGGAATTATAGACAAGTCAGTCTAACTTCAATACATGGGAAGATACTGGAAGAAATTATTAAACAATCAATTTGTAAGCACCTTAAGAATAATAGGGTTATAAGGAATAGCTAGCATGGATTTGTCAAGAACAAATCATGCCAAAATATCCTAATTTCCTTCTTTGACTGGGTTACTGGCCTAGTGCATAGGGGAGAAGCAGTACTTTTACTATATCTTGATTTTAGTAAGGCTTTTGACACAGCCCTACATGACATTCTGACAAGCAAACTAGGGAAACGTGGTCTAGATGAACTTACTACAAGGTGGATGCACAATTGGTTGAAAGACCATACTCAAAGAACAGTTATTATTGGTTCTCTGTCTGGGAAGGGGATATCAAGTGAGGTACTGTAGGGGTCAGTCCTGATCTGGCACTATTCACTTCTACTCCATTACCCAAGTCATTAAGGGAAAGAGTATGATTATAAAATTTGCAAATGATACCAAATGGGAAGGATTTCAAGCATTTTGGATAACAAGATTACAATTCAAAATGACCTTGACAAATTGGAAAATTGGTCTGAATTCAACAAGATGAAATTCAATAAAGATAAATGCAAAGTACTTTACTTAGGAAGGAAAAATACAATGCACAACTACAAAATGGGGTCAAACGGGCTACATGGTAGTACTGCAGAAAAGGATCGGGAGGTTATAGTGGATCACAAATTGAATGTGAGTCAATGTGATGAAGTAGCAAAAAAGGCTAATACTATTCTGGGGAGTGTTAACACGAGTGTCATATGTATGATATGAGGTAAGTTTGTCCCTTTCCACTTGGCACTAGTGAGGCCTCAGCTAGAGTAGTGTATCCAATTCTGGGAAAGATGTAGACAAATTGGAGAGCAACACATATGATAACATGTTTAGGAAACCTGACCTATGAAGAAAAGTTAAATCCACTGAACATGTTTAGTCTTGTGAACAGTGGAGTGAGGGATTGTGAACCTGATATTTGAAGACCTATGTTAAGGATTGTTACAAAGAGGAGTGTGATCAATTGGTCTCCATGTCCAACTTTGTCTCTTCCTTATCTTCACGCTATTTTCTTTTGATTGTATTGCTTTCAGTGGTAAAGACATCTTATTATCCACACGTTTTCTAATGATTAAACATTTTAAGAAATTGCTGTAACTTAGTCTCCTTTCTTTTCCTATTCCTTGCTCTCTGTTCTGGTACTGAAAAAGCTCTGCCAAAACCAAATATGTTAAATGCGTGTTTTAAGAAGATAGGCAGTATGGTCTAGGGGATAGTGCACAGGACCAAGAGCAAGGAGAACTGGGCTCTCTTCTTGAATCAGCAGCTGATTTGATGTGTGATGTTTTGCAAGTGAATTGACCTCTGTGATCCATTTCCTAGTCTGTAAATTAAGGTTAATGATGCTTGCCCCCTGATAATCATTTTGATATCTATAGATACAAAGTGCTAAGAATTGTCACAAATCTGTGGCTAACTAGGACATCATGGAGGACAGCTTTAGTATTCCATCTGAAGCAATTAAGGTGCTTTAGGTCCGAGGGTTAGGAGAGTAATTCATCACTAAGTTCCAGTGGAGAGGGCATGTTGTGCGAGTAGCTTGATTCCTTGGCCCTGCTCATGCTGTGAATATTGCATGTGCTGTAGAAATCTGTGCATCAACTGATGTCCTTCAAAAACAGCTTTGTTTGCCTGTGGAGGAACCATGCTGAATCCAGATTTCAAACAAGCCAGCATAGGTCAAATGAAGTCAAAGCAGAATGACAAACAAATATATCCTGCTGATTGACTCAGAGAGAGGGGAAACGCTGGATCTTCTAAAACAACTCATCCATAGTGGGAATGTGGTATAGGTCACAGAATGACTAAAACAGATTGCTTTGTAGATACAATAGACATGTTGTTGGACCACAGTCACCAACCTCAAATACAAGTTTTGCTATTTTGATTTTGACCATTGATATTATTAAACAAGGATTCATTAATTCATGTTTGTTATTCTCTAATGTGAAGTATCAGGAGATCAGAACATGATTAATGACTCTGATTGAGAGGATTTTCTTTAGTACATACATTAATTCTGGCTTCTAATGTTACTTCTGTGCACTTGTTTATCAGGAGACAGGAAAGATGCCTTAGTCAATTATTGAAACCCCTCCTTTTCAGCCACGAAGCCTAGATGTTCAGGAGGGGTTTGGGTACATACAGGACTATTACTGTTACTATTGAGGATATCAGCTGCTGTCACTATACTAAGACATCATGTGTGGGATTTTTAAAAGTGCCTAAGAGCCTTAAGAGTACAAATCCCACTAGCCTTCAATGGGGACTTGCTTTTGAAAACCCCACCCTATATTCCTAATCTAAAAAACAGTGACCATGACAGGTAGTTTCATGTAGTACGAGTAGGTCCCTACCAAATTCACGGTCCATTTTGGTCAATTTCACAGTCATAGGATTTTTAAAATAATAAGTTTTATGATTTCAGCTATTTAAATCTAAAATTTCATGGTATTGTAATTGTAGGGGTCCTGACCCAAAAAGGAGTTGTTGGTGGAGGTCGCAAGGTTATTGTAAGGGGTGTTGCAGTACTGCTACCCTTACGTCTGCACTGCTGCTGGTGGCGGTGCTGCCTTCAGAGCTGGGCAGCTGGAAAGTGACAGCTGCTGGCCAGGACCCCAGCTCTGAAGGCAGCGCCACCACCAGCAGCAGCGCAGAAGTAAGGATGGCATGGTATGGTATTGCCACCCTTACTTCTGTACTTCTGCTGGCAGGGCTGCCCAGCTCTGAAGGCAGCGCAGAAGTAAGGGTGGCAATACTGTAACCCTCCTAAAATAACGTTCCAACCTCCTTGCAGCTCCCTTTTGGGTCAGCACCCCCAATTTCAGAAATGCAGGTCTCCCCCATGAAATCTGTATAAGCACACAAAAGACCAGATTTCATGGGAGAAATGAGTCTCTATGGTCTGTGATGCATTTTTTAGGACTGTGAATTTGATAGGGCCCTAAGTATGAGAGAGTATGTGTGTGTAAAATATTTTTGTACTCTGGGCTGAATTGGGAAAGAGAAAGGCTGTTCAAGTAGAATGTGAATGTATTAAGGGAAAGGAAAACTGAAGGGGAGGGAGCTAGGTAGGGAAGAGGAAAGAAGGCACATTGGCTGGATGTGCAGCATGGCGTCCGTTGGCTGATGGGATACAAGTGTATTCTAGGGCAGAGTATGATGAGAACTATATTGGGTGAGGCTGGTGAGCCAGTATAGCTGAAGGGCTGCAGCTGTCGTATGAAGGGAACCAATGTCAGTGCAGCAAGTGAGTAGGACTTTTTTTTTTACGTGTCAGAGTGTGACCAATGTCAGGACGCTAGGAACGCTGTTCATGGCTGCTGCTCCTGTTCCTCATGTGGAATGAAGGAGCACAGTCTGCTGGCCCAATGGAAAGGAAGCAGTCAGGGGGCTGGAATTCCCTAGCAAAGCTTTGGCTAGTGCTCTTGGGTTTTGGAACCACTTAGAGTCTAAGTATTTTCATAGTCTACACATAATTGGCTCTTGGCTCCAACTGGGGAGGAGCACAAATCAATAAAGGGCTATGTTACAAAGAAAAGAGTCCTCTGTCTATTCTAAACAGAAGAGACACTCCACCTTCCATGGTGTGAATGTATTGAAGGGGGCTTAATTCAGAGGTGTAAGTTAGGGTTCTTTGCCCTAGTGTACACTTGAATCCCATCAACCAATGGAAGCCATGCTGCACATTCAGCCAATGTGTCTATTTTATGTGGAACTTAATGTACACCACTTAACACACACTGTAGGATGTTTTTCCTCTCTCTCTCTCTCTCTGTGTGTGTGTGTTTCTTAGCATCCCCATCAGAATCTTTACAGCCCCTTTCCCTTTAATGAACAAAAAAATGTATACTCAAACTATGGTATGTTAGAGAAGAAAAAAGTACTAGGGAGAACATTTCCTCTTGGATTGGTTTGATGGCTTTCAAAAATAATACTGATGGAGAAGAGAGTAAATTACTTAATGAGTTCTGACCTGGGTAGTTACACAGAGTCTTCATTAGGCAGACTTCTCCTTTCATAACTCCTATTTTGCCAAGGTACATATATGATGTGAGGAAAAATCATGTATCTGACAGTCTGGTTATGTTATGCACTCACAATTTTGTGTTATGTTGCACATGTTATAAAGCCTTTTGTTAATTGTTTGTTTTTTCTACACTATGGATTAAAGTAATTTACAATATCAGAAATTAATTGAAGGTCTGAACAGTTTTGTGATAAAACACTGACCATCAACTGAGAGTGAGAGCACGTTTACTATTTAAAACAAAATAGCTTGCGCAGCTAATGAAGAAGCAACTCATTTTTAACTGAAAGTACTTCAAAGTTTTTTCTACCCACATACAGTATCTGTTTTATAGCTGCACTAGATCTTCTAATTAGTACCACAGCAATTAACTCCTTCTGACCTCATTATAATTTGAAGAATTTTTATTTAAAGTCCATATTGATTACAGATGAGGAAAACAAACTGTGAAAGATTTGGATAGAATGAATATTTTGTTCTTCATGCTGTGTGTTTATGTGCATACCACCATGCTGTTCTTATCACTCCTGGAGGCTCTACCCAAAAGTATTGGGAATGCTAATTGAATGACTGACCATATAACATCAATATGTAACAGTTCAAAGTATCTGCTGGTAACCTTAAAATAAACTTTTCAGTAAAATGCCATCTGGATCATCTGCAATATTTAGGAGCATAGTAATCAATAAAAACAACTATACTATGTATTTCATTTTCTAGCACTGAAGGAGTGATAGTTCACTATAAGTAACAAAATTCTTTCAAAAGGAGGGATGACTCCAGTGTTTACTAACAGGAATTAACATTGCTGTGATTGAATGAAGAGTTCTGATGTGAATCGGAACCTACCGTATTGTAGTAACCTAATCAAACCTGATCATTCTGATTTTGGATTTATTGGCAAGACCTGGGGCTTTACCCAAAACACACCCCAAGAGAGGAAAGATTCCAGGCAATTGACCATCCTTAAAGAATCCCCAGTCTATATCGAGTACAAGAGCCTGACCTGCTAGTAGCAGCCCTGCAACCTACCATGAGTAAGGTGTACATGACAATTGCCTTATGAAACCTCCCTTTGAACCACTGGCCACTTGTTCCCTACTTCACCTGTCTATGAAGACAGATTTCTTGGTGGCTTTCACTTCCACTCGAAGATTTGGTGAAATGGGGGCTTTAATGGCAGATCCTCTCTTTACAGTAATTTTCAGGGGAAAAGTTTTGTTACAAACACATCCTAAATTTTTACTTAAAATACCTTCTAAATTCCATATTAACCTGGTTATTCACCATCTGTTTTTTTTTCCAGAACCCATGCCAGAAGATTCCCTCCACACATTGAATGTCACAAGGATATTAGCCTTCTATTTGACACCAATTTTTAAAAAGGGCACCAGATGTGATTCTGGCAACTACAGGCTGGTAAGCCTGACTTCAGTACCGGGCAAACTGGTTGAAACTATAGTAAAGAACAAAATTGTCAGACACATAGATGAACATAATTTGATGGGGAAAAGTCAACATTTTTTTGTAAAGGGAAATTATGTCTCACAGTCTACTGGGATTCTTTGAGGGATTCAAACAAACATGTGGATAAGGGGGATCCAGTGGATATAATGTACTTAGATTTTCCGAAAGACTTTGACAAAATCTCTTAAGCAAAGTAAGCTGTCATGGGATAAGAGGGAAGGCCCACTCATGGATGGTAACTGGTTAAAAGATAGGAAACAAAGGGTAGGAATAAATGGTCAGTTTTCAGAATGGAGAGAGGTAAATAGTGGTGCCCCCCAGGGCTCTGTACTGGGCCCAGTCCCATTTAATATACTCATATATTATCTGGAAAAAGGGGTAAATAGTTAGGTGGCAAAATGTGTAGATAATATAAAACTACTCAAGATAGTTAAGTCCCAGGCAGACTGCAAAGAGCTAAAAAAGATCTCACAAAACCGGGTGACTAGACAACAAAACGGCAGATGAAATTCAATGTTGATAAATGCAAAGTAATGCATAGTGGAAAACACGATCCCAACTATACTATAAAATGATGGGGTCTAAATTAGCTGTTACCACTCAAGAAAGAGATCTTGGTGTCATTTTGGATAGTTCTCTGAAAACATCCACTCAATGTAGATATGGGGGGAGGTATAGCTCAGTGGTTTGAGCATTGGCTTGCTAAACCCAGCGTTGTGAGTTCAATTCTTGAGGGGGTCATTTAGGGATCTGGGGCAAAAGCTGTCAGGGACAGTACTGGGTCCTGCTGTGAAGGCAGTGGACTGGACTCGATGACCTTTCAAGATCCCCTCCAGTTCTATGAGATAGGTATATCTCCATATTAAAAAAAAATGTGCAGTTAGTTAAAAAATGATGAGATATTGGGAATAATTAGGAAAGGGATACAGAATAAAACAGAAAATATCATATGCCTCTATATAAATCCATAGTACACCCACATCTTGAATACTGCATGCAAATGTGGTTGCTCCATCTCAGAAATATATATATTGGAAAAGGTTCAGAAAAGGGCAACAAAAATGATCTGGGGTATGGAATGGCTGCCATATGAGAAGAGATTAATAAGACTGGCACTTTTCAGCTTGGAAAAGAGTCAACTAAGGGGGGGGATATGATAGAAGTTTATAAAATAATGACTGATGTGGAGAAAGTAGATAAGGAAGTGCTATTTACTCCTTCTCATAACACAAGAACTAAGTAAGGGTCACCAAATGAAATTAATAGGCAGCAGATTTAAAGGAAGTATTTTTTAACACAACGCACAGTGAAGCTATGGAATTCCTTGCCAGAGGATGTTGTGAAGGCCAAGACTATAAGAGAGTTCAAAAAAGAACTAGATAAATTAATGGAGGATAGGACCATCAATGGCTTTCAGCCAGGATGGGCAGGAATGGTGTCCCTAACCTCTGTTTGCCAGAAGCTGGGAAAGGGTGACAGGAGGTGGATCACTTGATGATTACCTGTTCTGTTCATTCCTTCTGGGGCACCTGGGATTAGCCACTGTTGGAAGACAGGATACTGGGCTAGATAGACTTTGGTCTGACTCAGTATGGCCATTCTTATGTTCTTAACCAAACCACTGAGAGAGTCTCCCAGACTGCTTGTTTCATATGTGGACAAATTCAAAGGATGTACAAGTTACACTCAAACACTCTCAAAGTGGATTTCTGGATGCATCATCCCTTGTTATGAGGCTGGCACCATTCTAGGGTGCTAGCCCATTCCACAAGATCCCACTCTACATCTGTGGAGCTACTGAAAGATGTTCCAGTGGCTGAGATTTGTAAAGCTGCAATCTGGACCTCAATACATACTTTCTCCAAGCACTATGCCTTGGTTCATGCTTTCAGATGGTATGTGGTGGTTGGAAGTGCAGTTCTGTCTTCAGTGTTAGATCTGACTCCAAAGCTTTCTCCTCCTTCCAGGGATATTGCTCAGGAGTAACATGGGGAGCACCCATAGGTACACTACTCAAAGAAGAAAGAGAGGTTACTCACCTTGTGCAGTAATCAGAATTCTTCTAGATTGGTCCCCTGATGGGTACTTCTCTATCACCCTCCTTCTCTTCTGCTTTGGAGTTTTGTCTCATAGGGCTGTGCTGTAGAGGAGGAATGGAGGTGGTTGGCGTGTGCAGCTCCATGTATTCTCAGTATGGGGAGCGAGGATGTCTGGGGCACATGTGTGGGCCATACAGGCACTGCTACAGAAAATCTCTGATCAAAGGTGCACAAGTGCGCCTGAAGTGGAGCACCCATAGGGAGATGCACCTCAAAGAATTCCAATTACTGCTCAAGGTGAGTAACCTCTCCTTCAAGGCAGAACCAAAGAAAGATCCAGAACATATACTTTCTCTACCCCACTGTGGTGGGGCAGATTGGCCCCACACTGGTACAGCGGGGGTTAATCCTTCCCACCTAGCAGAAGAAGCCCCACCCCTGGGGCTCTGCTGGGCATGCTCCACCTGGAAATTGGGTATAAAAGCCTGCAGAGCTGGTCAGTCAGGGCAAACTGCTGGAGGGGAAGGAGGTTCGTCACTCTCTCTAGCAGAAGAGAGGCCTGCACCCCAGGACGCAGAGGCCAGACACACCCAGACGCATGCAGAAGGGAAGCAGAGAATGTTGTGGATCTTGTTGAATCTGAGGACTGGGTAAGAAGTGACCCAGCGAGTCCTTAAAGGGGAACGGTGCTGAGACTGTTCAGGCTGGCGTGTTTCGGAAGGATCCCCGCTGGACCACTGGTGAGGAGAACTCACCACCAACAGGGCCCTGGATCTGGACCTGGTGCAGGGGGCAGGACCGGGTCGCCTTACTTCAGCCACCCAGCTTTGAGAGGGGGTGGCCCCACACAGTGAGTTGGTTGGACTCCGGCCGCATCACCCCACCAGAGGAGGGGAATTAGATGGACTCTGGCCATTGGGCAGCGCTGCCCTAGGGGTGCATTGTATGGACTTCGACCGCTAAGCTGCATTATCCCTATAGGGAAGGGGAAGTAGATGTACCCTGGCCCTTGGGCCACACTGTGCTAACTACAGAGGGGTTTAGAACATGGACTTGGGCGTAGAGAGGCTATGCTACATCCCGCCCCCTTGACTTAAGGGGCGGTCAAGGTACTAGCTCAACCACACACCCCCAGAGGAGTTTCTACATCTTGGCTCTCCATTTATTACAATATTTTTCAAAGTTTAAAATCTTCATACAAGTTAAAAATCTAACATAACATGAAGAATTTAAGATCATAGACATGAAATTGTGAATAAAGTATACACAGTGCTACACACTAAGCTTTTGTTGGAGCATCTATCCACTCTTATTAAAATCTCCTGTTAGTCACGTTTTAAACAAAAGATTTTTGTTTCTTGAGTAGGGACATTTATAGAACCTGTTCTTCAGCTGATGTAAATCAGCATAGTTCTATTGACTTCAGTGGACCTGTGCTGATTACAGCAACTGAGGATATGGGTATATATTTATAATGTTGCTTTTATAACAAAATATGGTGAATTCTGTGATTCTCAGTAAATATAAAGTACATTAACGACCAAAGTATGGTCATTAATAGACATTGCAGAGAACATTAATATTCCAAGGTGATGGACACATTAGAAATAACAAAAATAGATAAATAGATGTAAATGAGAGTGATACTTGTACATTTATTCAATATATTTTAATAATAATGTTTTGTGGTTAATTGAGACTGTCACTTATTAAATAGCAGAATAGTATGTCTGTATTTACTTGGCAGTTCTGTTTTTCAATGTGATTTTTTTTTCACAAGTTTATTTTTGATAATTTCGTATCAGATAACTAATCAAGAATGATTAAATCAATTAATGACTGAGAATTTATTTTTTTTTATTTCCTGGGACAATACAGCTCTAGATATATACTGCCCAACAATGGAAATGGAATGCTTTTATCAAAAACTTTTTATGAGCTACCTACTTCCTAGCCTGGATTTTATAATGTTATTCGACACACAGCATTTTCTTATTCCTTGAAACTCAATTAACTTAAACACTATCATCTTGCTCAAAGTTGAGGGGTGTGTCTCCTTATATCCTTATATTTAATCATCAGATTTTATAGCTTCTCTCCTCCTCAAGGAGATAAGTTCATTTGATGTATTACCCATTCAATAGATAGCTGCCACATTTTCAGTGAAAGATCAAATGGTTTTAGAAACTTCCCTCCTAACATCAACACTTCTTAGGGTATGAGGTTTATTTTTTGGAGTTTTTCAATGAAATTATATTTCATTGTATAGTTCAGGTCCTGATCTAGTCAAGCATTTAAACAAGTACTTGGCTTTAAGTACACTATTCATAGGCTTACAGTTAAGCACATATTTAAGTACTTTGCTGGATCAGGACCCAAATGAGTCCCACGTGCTGAATAAGCTTGTGTGTGGCTCAGAGGCATCCGCCATTTGCCTGATAGTTATTTTAAATCCAATACTGGACAGTGAAATGGAAGACAAAACTGCCTAATATAATTCAGATAGGGCCTGATCCTGCTACACTGCTGGGTACCTGCAATATTTTTCAAATTAAACTGGAGTTTGAGATGCTTAGTGTGCCCACTATTGGGCCTGTAGCCAGCATTAGTTATCTCACATCTTGATTTCTGTCCAGAAATGTGGCAGGGGAGGAGGGTAGTTAAGGAGAATGGCTGCAAAGTTCTGTGTGTTTGCATGCAGTTATAACAGGTTAAGCCATATGGAATCTAACACATAATCCTCTTAATTCCCTCATTAATTCTGACCCAGTCCCAGGTGCTGATAGCTGCATTTTTTCCCTGAAACAGGAACTCCAGAGAGTTCGTCACATTTTGGGGAAGGGTATATTTTCCTGGGCCATGCTGTTAGCTGACCAGCCCACTCCACTCAGAGATGTGCTATATATCATTGTATGTCACTATATGTCACTGCCTGGGTTAATGTTGTACTTTTCTAATACATAGTTAAAAATTTTATTTTATCAAGAAAGTTTATTGCTATCATAGCATTATATCAAACAATGTGTATTTAAAATAATAAAGGTAAACACATGATCAGGGACAATTAGGAATTAGTATGTAAACACTTTCTCAATACAGTTGTGTACATCAATCCATACTTCACTCACTTCCTTACATCAATCCATACTGTGAATCACCCCCCCCCACACACACACACACTTATAAGTAGTTCCGTCATTCATATGTAGATTGCATGGCAATCAACCCCCCTAACACTCCAAGTACTGAAGCCCCCCACAATCAATAAGCTGCATCCTATCTCACACAAACATTCATAAAGGTTGGTGCTATTACCCCTCTCACACTGGGCCATGCAAGTCAATAATGTGGGAACACAAAGCACCCCTGACTTCTGTTGCCCAGGTGCATCCAGCTCCAGCTGTAGTAGGTGCACTTTTTGGCTTAGCTTACCAATTCAGTTGCCCCTCACTGTTGTAGATCCAGTCAAGGTTGTGAAGCACACAGCAAGCCACAGTAATGCGGACAGCACTGATGACTCTGGAATCCAAACAGGTCTATAGATACTTCCAGTGGGCTTTCAATCTGGTCCAGTATGGCCTGCATAATGATGGAGTAGTACCCTTTGTGGTTTATGCACTCGTTCTCCTTGAGAAGGGCAAACTACGGGCACTTGAGCAGGGCCGGCTCCAGGCACCAGGCACCCAAGTCCATGCTTGGGGCGGCACCTGGTAAGGGGCGGGGGGGCGGGCTCCGGCGCGTGGCGCTTGGCGGGGGGGCGGCGCTCTGGGGGGGGGGTTCCAGCGGCGCTCGGCTGGGGGGTGGGCGGCGCTCGGTTGTGGGGTCTCGGGGGGGCGGCACTTTTTTTTGCTGCTTGGGGCAGCAAAAAAGCTAGAGCCGGCTCTGCACCTGAGTCTTATAAATGGTCCCAGTGTGGTATGGAAACCACATTCTCTCCAAGTCAGTAGTTACCTCAGGGATATCTTTTATGCCTACCACCTTGGAGTAGGCCACATGCCTGATTGCCTCAGAAACCTCTGCCTGCACTTTACCCACAGTCGATTTTCCTACACCAAATTGGTTGGCAATGGCCTATAGCAGTCCAGGGTAGCCAGCTTCAAAACAGATATAGCAATTTGCTTCTGGAGAGGGCTGGCTGCCCTTATGCATGTGTCTTTACTCTGGAGGGTTGGGGCAAACTGTTACAGAGCTCCAGAAATGTAGCTTTTTTCATGCAAAAGTTCTGGACCCACTGCTGGTCATCCTAAGTCTGCATGATGATGTGGTCCCATCAGTCTGTGCTTGTGGCCCTGCTGCAGAAGTATTGGTCTACATGGGAGCAGCAGCAGCAGTTTGGCTGCCATGTCTGTGTCCTCCACTTGCTCCTGCTCCATCGTAAGCTTTGTCAGATGCCTTTGCTGGGTCGGAAAACCAAAATGTCCACCAGCATGTCATGGAAGCTCTTTCTGTTTCCTGACACAAGAGAGAGTGCAAACAAGAGATGTTCTTCTCCATGTTTTTGGTTGCATGCAGATCAAAATGATGATGTATTGGTGGGCAAGATGGCCAGTCAATTTTTCCCACCGAGTACCATACTCAGGGGTCTAGAGCTGACACATTTTGGGAAGGCACTAGGGAGTCTAAAATATAGCGGGTTTGACTTGGGTCTGCATGGTGCAGTCTCAACAATAGTGCTCCACGTTTGAACCCAGGCTAGATAATTCTTAATGTGAGGTTAACAATCAGTGTATATACTCAAACCCTGGTTCTCTAAGCAAGGGTCAGATGACTCGAGTCCCACTAATGCTGGGCTTACATAGCTGTGTAAATATACCTTAAAGGCAGGGTTTCAAAAGTACTGCTTTTAATTATCTCCCTGGTTACAATATGCACTTAAATGTTTTGATATTAAGGACCCAAAACCACTCTTCCCTTTGTTGACCATAGGCCAAACTAATATTAGGTCTAGGGCCTGCTAGTGAACCAAACTCACAAGGTGCTTTAAAAATGCATTAAATAATTTTAGGATGAGAAAAATGTCAGTTTGCCAAATATATAAAACAACTTCTAACATACTGCCCTGCTGTTTAGCTTAGTGAGTGATTTTTGCAAGGAACGTACTAACCGCAAGACTAACAGATGCGAAGTTGACAAATTTAATGTATTTATTGGAAATTTATATCTATTGCCATAGATGTAAATGACAAGCAATGAATAAGCACCAAATGCTGATCTTGCAGTTTGAAGTTTATGAAATATGATAGGAAGTTTGGAAATGTGCTAAAAATAAGGATAGTTTGTTTATGGAAAGAAAAATCAACTAAAAGTGAAACTGTAAACAAGGTACCTATAATAAAGTCCATTTGTAGGAAATGAGTCAAATAAGACTGCACTGGGATCAGTCTATCATATTTGTCATTGACTGCAAGCTTTAGTTCAACAGACTTGGTAAAGTATGGGGTTTTTTTGTTATGTGCTGTACTAACAATTATTTAATAAATACCAATTGTAGCAGAGCGGACTCACCCCTGTGGCACCTCCTGCTGGTGACTTCTGGGAATTAGCTCATTCCAGCTCTGGAGCACCCTCTGAAGGCCGGTGATCCGCCTGTCCTCTGGGCCCCGTGCCCCTCCCTGGACCCCAGTGCCCTTTTACCTGGGATGCTGCCCCCTGGCAGTAACCCCTCAGTCTTAGGGTCTCCCCTTCCCAGGGAACCCCCACCCACTGTTCCCACCTCACCTCAGTATAAGGCTACTGCTAGTCATTGTCTAGCCCCACACCCTGGGGCAGACTGCAGTATCAGCCTACTCATCACAGGCAAGGTTCGATTTGGACCTGCTGCCTTGGCCTACCCCTGGGCTGCCCTCTGCAACCCCCAGTACCTTTTGGCCCAATGCTAAGCCGCAGCCTGGGGCTTTCCAGGCTGGAGCTCCCCAGCCTCTCTGCCTTTCCCCAGCCCTGCTCCACTTAGGTATCCTGTCTCTAGCTCCCTGCAGCCAGGCCCTTCTCTCTCTGAATGCAGAGAGACTTCTCTGGGTCTCTGGCTCACAGCCTTTTATAGGGACCAGCTGGGCCCGATTGGGGCATGGCCCAGCTGTGGCTACTTCCCCAATCAGCCTCGTTTTTCCCTGCCATAGCCCTCTTCCTGGCTGTTTTAAGCCCTTCAGGGCAGGAGCGGGTACCCACCCCACTACACCAATCAACCTTGAGTACTCAAGGTCTCTCTCTAATTACTAAAAAGACACACCTTGTGTACTGACCTGCTTTGTAAAGAGCTTTAAGGTCTTTACAAAGTACTATATAAGAGTTAGGTATTATTATTATTTATTATTGATCAGTCGAGTGCAGTGGTGTGTGCCTGTAATCCCAGCTACTTGGGAAACTGAGCTGGCGGATTGCTCAGGGGTTCTGGGCTGTGGTGAGCTATGCCACTTGGGTGTCCAGTGCCACTGACAGCCTGGACAGAATAATACGGTGTCATTTCCACTTTGCACCAATGTCAACGACGACACAAGGTGCAAAGCAACTGTCAATGAAGCCCTCTGAGCCAGATTCTGCCAGGCCCTGATGCTGACTGCTTGCCAAGTTCCCACAAAGGCATACGTAGGCACAGACATGCAGTCCCTTACTATGGTCAATTCCTCAATAGCATGGCCTAGACCTCTGTAAGTGCGTAACTGTAATCATACAGTTTTCAGTACTACTGGCCACAATGTATTTGATCTGTTGGTTAAAAGTAATGTTTTGTTATCTCATACATTATCATTCTGATAAAGAACACTTTCACTTGGAGCTGGAATTTGACAGCAATTTGAGAGGGAATTGTTTTCTCACTCAATAGCAACGAATCAAAGCATTACATTATAATTAAAAGCCTCACCAGAGGAAAACTGAAGCCATAGCATGTATAGAACTAAGATATTTACAAAGGGTTAAAGGATTTGACATGTAAAAAATTTTTGCCTTTGGGATGAGGAAATTACTTCCTGGGGGTGGTAATGCTCTTACCTAATAACTTCAGGTACTTTGTCCAATTGTCGTTCAGATTTTGAAATGCCAAGAAAATAGTGTATAACAATAAACTTGACTCCAGTCAATATATATTACAAATACACAGGCAATCATGCTTCATGAGCCCCCCAAAATCCCATTATTCTCAATATTTCAATGTTTATTTTCCTACTATTGAAATAAATGGCTGCAGATGATAAACATATATTTCAACACTCTGTGTGTATCATCAGCCCTTCCTTTCAATGTTTTGTATGTCATCAGATCTTTTTTTTTTATTTTTGAAAAAAATTCTGTCAAATGGAAAGCACATATGATAGCTCTGCTTCAGATAGCGCATTAATCTTGAGTAGCTAAGAGATAAATTGTAACTGTATATTGTGGCATTGTGACATCATATCCCTAGATGTTGAAGATAAATCCCAATTCTAAGATATGAAATATCAATACATCTCCATGTTCTGTATTATAACAGAAGAGATTTGTATTTACTTTTTCTTCCAGCTCTTTAGAAATGCTGCTTTACTCTTTCTCTCTCATGTGAAAGTTATTTTCTTTTTTCTGTCCACTCTTCTTCATTCCTTATTGTTCTTTTATTTTCATTCTCTGATATTTTTACTTTTTGTCCTTGTTCTTGTCCTTTTTCTCTCCTTCCCTCCAAATGACCCGGCTGATAGATTCTGCCTCTTTTGAAGCATTTTCCTATGTATCTCATTCAGATGTCTCTGTACTCATATCACATGATTCCCGGCTATATAACTGCCTAACATTGAGCTGAATTCAATAGAAGTAGCGTAGGCTAACACTTTAAAAGCCAGCTGAAGAAATGCAATCTCTTCCTAGTGCTTGACTTGAGATAGATTATTACTCAGAGGGCTTGCTTACACTGCTCTACAGCCAAAATGTTTCTGAAATAAATGTAGTCAAACTTTACTAATTCTGGGTCACTGACAACGAAAATGATGCTTAAAATTGTTGATTGGCTCTAGTTTTCAAGATATGCCATTGGGTCAGTATATACGACCCTTGACTTGGGAATGGCGGAGGATACGTGAGTTATAAAGGGAAGGGATATCAATTTAAACCAAAAATGACTAAAATACATCCTTGACTGGATCTATGAATAAATCTATGACTGGGCTTGGACAGTACTTGCTTTTTAGGCAAAACAATGAATGATGTAATCTGAAGCTGGTATTGCGTCATACATGATATGAATTGCATCATGTTATTCCTAGAAGTCATGGATGATGCAATCATAACAAAGCTTACATCACTCTGCTGAACAAATTGCCCTTTATCAGCTCTAGAAATCATATAGTGTTGTGCTCTTTTATTTGTCAGCATTTGATTTTGCAAAGGGACACATTTCTGTTTAGCCAAAGTGAGCAGAGATGCCTCGTACTTGTGTGAACAGTGCAGATAACTTCTGCTGTGTTTGTGGTGAAGTGACTTTTGCATCACAAAAGTGCAGTATAACCACTATGGTTAAGAAAGCCTATCACCTTTATTTTGGCTGCAAAATTGGAGATCAGGACAAGAGGTGGGCCCCACACATATGCTGCAACGCTTGTGCATCAAATCTTCGCCAGTGGTTGAACAGGAAAAGGAAATCTATGCCCTTTGCAGTGCCAATGATTTGGAGAGAGCCAACAGATCATACCAGCAATCGTTACTTCTGCATGGTGCCTCCAGTTGGGAAAGGTGTGTCAAAGAAGAAAAAGTGGACTGTGCATTATCCAAACATTCCATCAGCTATACGCCCAGTACCCCACGGAGAAGGACTGCCGGTTCCTGATGCACCAGAATCATTCTCACTTGAGTCAGACGAGGAAGAGGAAGAGGAAGAAAACTTCTGGTCCTGAACCATCAATGTCACAGGACCCACATTTTCTCCCATCCTCCTCCTCTGAACCACACCTCATAACACAAAGTGAACTGAATGATCTTGTCAGGGATTTGGAACTACCCAAGAGTAAGGCAGAGCTGTTGGGCTCCAGACTACAGCAGGGGAATCTCCTGGCAGGTGATGTTAGGGTTTCCATTTTCCGTGACCGTCAAAAGGATCTTGTCCCATTCTTCTTCATGGAAGGTGATCTTGTAGCCTGCAACAACATCGATGGTGTGATGGCAGCCCTCAACATCGTTCACGATCCAGATGAGTGGAGACTGTTCATTGATTCATCGAAGACGAATCTTAAAGCTGTTTTACTGCATAATGGCAATGTTTTGCCATCAATTCCAGTTGGTCACGCAGTCCATATGAAGGAAACCTATGACAACATGAAACAACTTTTGAGGTGCATAAACTATGACCAACATCAGTGGCAGCTTTGTGGTGTTTTGAAGGTTGTTGCTCTCTTGCTTGGTCTGCAGACTGGATACACAAAGTACTGCTGTTTTCTCTGCAAATGGGATAGTCGTGCAAGAGATTCCCACTACATCAAGAAAGATTGGCCACTCCAACAGTCATTGGAGCCTGGGAGGAAGTGTTCAGCATCCACCACTTGTTGAATCAAAGAAGATTTTGTTGCCACCCTTACACATCAAGCTGGGTCTGATGAAGAACTTTGTCAAGGCCATTGACAAAACACAAGCAGCTTTCAAGTACCTCCATGGAAAATTTCCAAGGTTAAGTGAAGCTAAGATAAAGGAAGGTGTCTTTGTTGGTCCTCAGATTCGTGAACTTCTTTGAGATGATTCATTTGACCATGCACTGCATGGCAAGGAAAAGATGGCATGGAAAGCCTTCCAGTTAGTGGCAATAAATTTTCTTGGAAACAACAAGGCAGACAACTACAGGTTGTTGGTGGAAAACCTCCTCAAGGCATACAAAAGCCTTGGTTGCAACATGTCACTAAAGATACATTTTTTGCACTCTCATCTAGATTTTTTTCCACCGAACTGCGGAGCAGTGAGCGACAAGCATGGCGAGCGATTTCACCAGGACATTGCAACAATGGAGAAACGCTATCAGGGCAAATGGAGCCCATCAATGCTTGCAGACTATTGCTGGACAGTGACAAGAGATGCTCCATTTAATGAATACAAGAGACAAGCCAAGAAGCGCTGAGTAGACACTGAATAGGACTAAACTATGTACATAATAGTTTTTTGCCTTTTGTTTCATAATAAATTTTATTTATATAACCCTTTTGGTGATTTTTAAAGTGTTACATAAACAGGACAGGTGAAATATTATCATGTAAAGCAACCATAAACACATGAAAAGACCTATGTTTACAATTTATGATTAAAACTCTATCTACACAATATACATAGACATAAAATGTAAAAACTTAAATATCTTAGAAACAGTAGCCAATCAGTTGTTTTAATTGTCATATTGAATTCAGCACATCAAAATACATAATAAATAGCACATTTTATCTCTGAAGCAGATGACGTCTCAAAAATTGTAGACCAGTGTTATCAATCATTTGAGAGTTTCCTGAAAAGTGAGAAGATAGGGGTGCCTTCTTAAATATGTGGCTCACAAATTATGACTCAGTGTTAAGGACAATAGTTCTAGTGATTCATCAATTTTTTTTTCAATTCATCATCAAGAAGTCGTTATATATTAAAGAATTTCTTGATAAAGGATTGGTCTATATAATTTGTAACATTCACTGAAACTACAGTCTATGTGAGCAGACTTTCATGTATAGTCATATGCTAATTTCCACTGTTACCTGATTATACTGAAATAGCTGTCTAAGTTTCAGTCTTTAGCTGTTACTATTAGGCATAAAGCAGGTTTAGAGAAAATTAATATTTTTTTTCTTATTAGGTTAGTATTTTCTTATAGATATTTAAGGTTAATAATATTGCCTCTCTGCATATAACTTGTGCAAAAGTAGATATTTCTTGCTAGAAGAAAGAGAATGGGAGAGTGTAGATTTCCAGAACAGGCTCATTAATTTTTTGTTACGATAGAAATACATGTCCATATGACCTGTGTGATGGGTTGGATCACAGAACCCCCCTTGGGAGCTGCCACCCGATGTGCCAAGACTACTTCTACCCCTGCTTTCCCTGCCAGCGCAGGACCCCAGCACCCTGTCTTGCTGAGCCAGACACTCCCATCTACTCCAACACAGACCCAGGGTCTGAATTACTTGCCCCAAAGCTGCAGGTTTACCTGAAAGCAGCTCACAGAATTGTGCTTGTCTTTAATACTCAGATGCCCAACTCCCAATGGGGTCTAAACCCAAATAAATCTGTTTTAACCTGTATAAAGCTTATACAGGGTAAACTCATAAATTGTTCGCCCTCTATTACACTGATAGAGAGATATGCACAGATGTTTGCTCCCCCAGGTATTAATACATACTCTGAGTTAATTAATAAGTAAAAAGTGATTTTATTAAATACAGATAGTAGGATTTAAGTGGTTCCAAATAGTAACAGACAGAACAAAGTAAGTCACCAAGCAAAATAAAATAAAATGCGCAAATCTATGTCTAATCAAACTGAATACAGATAAGATCCTCACCAGTTCCAGAATGCTCCCTTTTACAGACTAATCTCCTTTTAGCCTGGGTCCAGCAATCACTCACACCCCCTGTAGTTACTGTCCTTTGTTCCAGTTTCTTTCAAGTATCCTGGGGGGTGGAAAGGCTCCCTCTTTAGCCAGCTGAAGACAAAATGGAGGGGTCTCCCAGGGGTTTAAATAGACATTCTCTTGTGGGTGGAGACCCCCTCCTCACTCCTATGCAAAATCCAGCTCCAAGATGGAGTTTAGGAGTCACCTGGGCAAGTCACATGTCCATGCATGACTCTCAGTTTTTACAGGTAGCATCCATTGTTTACATGCTACCTTGAACATTCTCAAGTAGACTTCTTATGTGGATTGGAGCATTCCAAGATCCATTGTCCTTTAAGTGTTTCTTGATTAGGTACTTAATTTCAACATTCCTTTCTCCAGGAACTGACCTAATGCTCTACTAAGGTTATTTAGAAATCAAGCCAGTACACAGCCAACATTCATAACGTCAAATACAAAAATGATATATGCATGCAAATAGGATTAATACATTCAGTAGATCATAACCTTTACGGAGATATGTTACATGGCATATGTTGCAGAAAACACATTCTAAGCATATTTCCATAGAGCCTTATGGGAGGTACCATCACAACCTGGTTCAAAGTCCTTTAAAGTCAATGGGACTTCTGCCATTTACTTGAATGCATCAAAGTTAGGCCAACACTAAGTGTTTTTGTAAATCCAGTTCTTGAGAGGTGTGAGGCATTGATTAATGTATTTATAAGAAATAAAAAAAAAACTTAGACATCTGCCTGGATCTCCAAACAAACATTTGCTAGAGTCCATCTTGGGATAAGGCAGTGGGTGCAGAGCCTGAGAGCAACAGGTCTGGTAAATTTTGGACTGATTTCTACCTCCAAATTGCGCACATCTTGAGTATTAACCAAGACTAGGATGAGTTGGTAGGGACAATTTTGGGATTCCTTTGACTCCGCAAAACCACTGGAGTCACACAGCCTGGAGACACAGTCAGCCAATTAATAGCAGAAAAGGTACCAAACTTCTGGCTGTCCACTTCACTCAGATGATGTGACACAAGATGTAGAGAACTGCTTGGAAACTGGGAGTCAGAAAAAAGGAACTGGTGATTTGTGGAAATGAGTGTTTTAAGAACAAGAAAAGAGAAGGGCAAGAAACAAGGATCTGATTGGGTCTTGAAGAGAGAACAAAACTAGGAAAAGGGAGAAAGAGAGAAAGGAGACATTTGCATAAACATGCTAATATTCTCACTAAGCTGAACCTTACCATTTATTGAACACTGCCCCTCCTCAGTACTTATGGGCCTTTTTTTCAGAGCTTTTGCATAGTCTCATCTGCCATTAACTTTAGTTGGAATTATGGGTGCACAATAATCATGCCTCTTAAGTGACTTAAATCTTCACCATAGACACATCTTACAATTGTACAATTATATCTATTGGGTTTTTTAATTAACTTGCTGTAGGAGATTGATATTAACCTATTTACCAATGCTCCCCTTTAAAATAACATTATGATTAGTATCAGAGGGATAGCCGTGTTAGTCTGGATCTGTAAAAAGCAACAGAGAGTCCTGTGGCACCTTTAAGACTAACAGATGGATTGGAGCATAAGCTTTTGTGGGTGAATACCCACTTCATCAGATGCATGTGTCACGTGACTTTCTCTTGTGGGTGGAGACCCCCTTCTCACTCCTATGAAAAGTCCAGCTCCAAGATGGAGTTTAGGAGTCACTAAACTTCATCAGATGCATGTGTCACATGACGAAGTGGGTATTCACCCACGAAAGCTTATGCTCCAATACATCTATTAGTCTTAAAGGTGAAACAGGACTCTCTATTGCTTATTATGATTAGTAGAACTGCCAAAACTCAGGGATTTTGGTTCACCAGAAGTTTTGATATTTTTGAATTTGCTAACAGCCCCTGGAGTCCCAGCAGGCTGTCTGCTATGAGGCTTACCCTGGAACACCAATGGAAATCTGCCTGTGTTTTGACAAAAGTTTAATCTAATTATGCTAAATATTTTGCTTCAGTTAGTCAGCATTTTCTGAAGAAATGTAGTTTTGCTGGAAAAAAATATGACCAGTTCTAGTGATCAGAAGTGATATATAATGTGGTATCTGTGAAATTAAATTAAACCAAGTTATTCAATAAATATATAGACAAGGGTAGTATACATTGATTGGATTTTGTGAATACAGCATATTTGCAAGTACTGACAAACTTTATCTGGGGCAAATTCTCTGCATTCTTGCCAGTTGGGCTCAGCTTTTCAAGGTGAGAAAGGCAAAATGATGAATGTTCATGACTCTCTTCCAAGTGTAAATATGACATTTTCAGTCAAAATATTTTCTGATGCAAAATAAGTTTTCATCCTGCTAAAATTGTCTTTACTGGATGCCAAAATTTTGAACTGAGAATAACACATTTTACTTCTTTGCAAACCCATGAAAAAGTAATTCCTCATTTTTGAGGGATTTGGTGAATATGCTGTTGTAATCCAGCTGTGTGTCTGTCTCTGGTTTTTCACTCCCATTTTTTTTCTAAATATGAAAGTCTCCCAGCTCTGGAGGAGCCAGGAAGGCCCCTCAATGCTTCAGTTACCCTATGCAGAGGGTAGGAAGGCAAAGTGCAAGTGGAGTCTTGACACACTCTGTGAATGAGGGAGGTAGGCTTTGTGTGCAGAAGGGAGCACTGGAAGTGATTGGAGAAGGTGGCCTCTAGGCCAGAGTAATTAGAGTGGGGCAGACACAGGTCTAATCTAATACCCCCTCTTGGGCATTCACTAGACTATTGTGAGGTAACCAGCTGCTGGATCCCATGTGTTTTAAGTTTTCAGAGTCTGAACATAGTCAATTTCACTGCTGCCCCTAGCTTGTGGTCACTAGGTCCACTCTTTTGTGCCTCTATCCAATATCGAGCATCCTCTCCTGAGGCCTTAGACTTTGTGGTGCAACTGCCTAATCCCTGATACTAGTGTTGACCTCTTAGACTTCTCCGTAGTTTATACACCCCCTCTCCCAGAACTCCAGCAGTGTGGGCACTCTAGGGTCATAGGTTATTTTTTCAGGGACACAGGATAGGTGTAGGGCATAATACAGACAGACAGACTTTGCACAGGATTCTAAAACACCATTCCTCTTTACTTAATAGCATAACAAAATACAGATCATTAAAAGACAACAAATATCCTGAACACAGTGCCCCTGGCTCTACCTCACTCTTTGCTTGCGAGTCCTTGGGGAACCATCTAAGTTCAAGTAGGTAGGTTCCTCTATCATCTTCCCTCTGCCTGAGTTGGTGAAAATGGTCAGACATCCCAACTAACTTAGCTCCTGCCCTTTTTTAACTTTCCAGTTCCTCTGTCAGGTGAGTCCTGAATCAATCTGCTCAGGTGGTGACAGACCCCTACCAGGTAATTTGATTGCCTCTCCTCTGACAAACCAGTTCTTCTAGATGGAAATTGTCTAGGATGTTTGTATTTGAACAGAGGACTCTCCTGATTCAACAACCCTCCGTTGCTAAAAAATCTAGTAAGAGAACCAAAAGTGTCACCGTGGCTAAACAACAAAGTAAAAGAAGCAGTGAGAGGCAAAAAGGCATCCTTTAAAAAGTGGAAGTTAAATACTATTGAGGAAAATAGAAAGGAGCATAAATTCTGACAAATGAAGTGTAAAAATATAATTGGGAAGCCCAAAAAAGAATTTGAAGAACAGCTAGCCAAAGACACAAAAAGTAATGGCAATTTTTTTAAAATACATCAGAAGCGGGAAGACTGCTAAACAACTAGTTGGGCCACTGGACGATCAAGATGATAAAGGAGCACTCAAGGATGATAAGGCCATAGTGGATGAACTAAATGCATTCTTTGAATCAGTCTTCACAGCTGAGGGCGTGAGGGAAATTCCCAAACATGAGCTATTCTTTTTAGGTGACAAATCTGAGGAACTGTCCCAGATTGAGGTGACATTAGAGGAGGTTTTGGAACAAATTGGAAAACAAAACAGTAATAAGTAACCATGACCAGATGGTATTCACCCAAGAGTTCTGACGGAATTCAAATGTGAAATTGCATAACTACTAACAGTAGTCTGTAACATAATTTTTTTTAAATGGCTCCTGATGTGATCCCGCCATTACAGGCTGGTAACCCAGACTTCAGTACCGGGAAAACTGGTTGAAACTATAGTAAAGAACAAAATTATCAGACACATAGATAATCATAATTTCTTGGGAAAGAGTCAACATGGTTTTTGTAAAGGGAAATCATCTACTAAGATTCTTTGAGGGGGTTAACGAGCAGCTGGACAAGGGGATATAGTAGACTTAGATTTCAGAAAGCCTTTGACAAGGTCCCTCACCAAAGGCTCATAAGCAAAGTAAGTTGTCATGGGATAAAAGGGAAAGTCCTCTCATGGATTGGTAACTGGTTATAAGATAGAAAACAAAGGGTAGGAATAAATCGTTAGTTTTAAGAATGGAGAGAGGTAAATAGTGTCTGTACTGGGCCCAGTCTATTCAATATATTCATAAATATCTGGAAAAAAAGGGTAAATAGTGAGGTGGCAAAATTTGCAGATGATACAAAACTATTCAAGATAGTTAAGTCCCAAGCAGACTGCAAAGAGCTACAAAAGGATCTCACAAAACTACGTGACTGGGCAACAAAATAGCAGGTGAAAATCAATGTTGATAAATGCAAAGTAATGCACAATGGAAAACATAACCCAACGATACATATAAAATGATGGGTTCTAAATTATCTGTTACCACTCAAGAAAGAGATCTTAGAGTAATTGTGGATAGTTCTCTGAAAACATCCACACAATGTGCAGTGGCAGTCAAAAAAGCAAACATAATGTTGGGCATTATTAAGAAAGGGATAGATAATAAGACAGCGTGGCAGGGTCAGGACAGATGGGTACAGGAGAATGATGCTATTGGGATCCAGGAAGTGGGCGGGCAAAGCTAAAGGATCCCCCCAGCCTAAGGGGGGTGGGGTGTCCACAGGACCTGGAGACCAAAAAATTACGGGGGACAACTAATAAAAGAACAGGGACAGGAGTGAGATCAAAGGGTCAAACGAAGCGAACCAGATGGGGACACCGAGCAGAGAATACAGGAGAGTGGTCGAAGGCAGATATATTAGCCTCAGCTTAAGCAGGTCCCTTTCCCCTGGGTAAGGTAACAGGGGCTGTTCCAGAACAATCAGGAACTTGCTGGAACCAATTAAGGCAGGCAGGCTAATTAGGACACCTGGAGCCAATTAAGAAGCTGCTAGAATCCATTAAGACAGGCAGGCTAATCAGGGCACCTGGTTTAAAAACTACCTCACTTCAGTCAGTGAGGGCTGTGCAAGGAGTTGAGAGTGAGAGGGCATGCTGCTGGAGGACTGAGGAGTACAAACACTATCTGGAATCAGGTGGATAAAGAAGGTGTTGGGAGGAGGCCATGTGGAAGTAACCCAGGGAGTTTCAGCTGTCACACAGGTGTTACATGAAACACTGTAGACAGCTGTGATCCACAGGGCCCTGGGCTGAAACCCGGAGTAGAGGGCGGGCCTGGGTTCCCTCTATCCCCCCAACTCCTTATTGGATACAGGAGGAATTGACCTGGTCTGTGGGTCCCACCAGAGGGGAAGGTCTCTGGCCTGTCCCCCGATCCACTAGGTGGATCAGCAGAGACTGTGGGGATAGTTCTCCTTCCTTTTCCCCATGCTGGCCAATGAGAAGGTTAGCTGAGTGAATGGCAGGTTTGAGCCACTAGCAAAAGTAACCAAACGGAGGGCTGCCATGAATCTCTGAGGCGAGCAAATCCGCCAATAAGCATAGAACCCACCAAGGCAGAGGAGGAACTTTGTCAAAACAGAAAATATCATATTGCCCCTATATAAATCCATGGTACACGCACATCTTGAATACTGCGTGCAGATGTGGTTGCCCCATCTCAAAAAAGATATATTGGAACTGGAATAGGTTCAGAAAAGGGCAAAAAAAATTATTAGGTGTATGAAACAGCTTCCATATAAGAAGAGATTAATAAAACTGGTACTTTTCAGGTTGGAAAAGAGATGACTAAGGGAGATATAATTGAGGTCTATAAAATTGTGAGTGGTGTGGAGAAAGTAAATAAGGAAGTGTTATTTACTCCTTCTCATAACACAAGAACTAGGGATCACCAAATGAAATTAATAGGCAGCAGGTTTAAAACAAACAAAAGGAAGTATTTCTTCACACAACGCACAGTCAACCTGTGGAAGTCTTTGCCAGAGGATGTTGTGAAGGCCAAGACTATTACAGAGTTCAAAAAAGAACTAGATACATTTATGGCGGATAGGTCCATCAATGGCTATTAGCCAGGATGTCTAGGGATAGTGTCCCTAGTCTCTGTTTGCCAGAAGCTGGGAATGAGCAACAGGGAATGGATCATTTGATGATTACCTGTTCTGTTCATTCCCTCTGATGCACCTGGCATTGGCCACTGTTGGAAGACAATATACTGGGCTAGATGGACCTTTGGTCTGACCCAATATGGCAATACTTATGTTCTTATGTCAGCCCTGTATCACTACCCCTTGGAATTTCAGTCCAACACAGTGGTAAAAGGACAACAGAGAAGGCAAAGGGTTCCACATTTAAAATGTAGTTTGCAACTGGATAAAGATATATACAGAGAGTTCATAATCAAACACTGAAAGATTCCCCAAGTCATCACAGTATATTATTAGTAGAAACATTAAATTATGACAATTGCATCACTGATATTTGTTGGCTAAATCTCATGACTGAAATATTGGTACAGAGAGGGATAGTTTGTTCTGGAAGAACAGGCATGGAAAAATGGAGGAGATGTTGCATTATACATCAAGAATAGACACACATGTTCTCGTGTCCAGAAGGAGGTGAGAGGCATACCAGTTGAAGGGGGAGAAAAACAGGGACAACATCATGGTAGGAGTTGACTATAGACCACCATATCAGGAAGAGGAGGTGGATGAGACATTTCCAGAACAAATAACTTTAATATCCAAAACACAAGACCTGGTAGTAATGGAGGACTTCAACTACCCAGAAATTTGTTCATAAAGTAATACAACAAAATACAAAATGTCCAGTTAGTTCTTGGAATTGACTGGGGACAACTTTTTGTTTCAGAAGTTGAAGGAAGAAACCAGGAGGACAGTCATTTTAGACTTGATTGTGACTAACAGGTAGAAATTGGTTGTGACACAGAAGGTTGAAGACAATTTGGGTGAAATTGGTCATGCAATGATAGAGTTCATGATTCTAAGGAAAGGAAGGAGTGAAAGCAGCAGAATAAGGACAATGGACTTCAAAAAAGTCCATTTCCCTGTTTTCAAAAAAGCAGATTTTAACAAACTCAGAAAACTGGAAGGTAAGGTCCCCTGGGAAGAAAATCTGAGGAGAAAGTTGTTTAGGAGGCTTATTAGAGATAGAAGGTGGGTGAAGTAATATCTTTATTTGGACCAAATTCTGTTGGTAAGAGAGACAAGTTTTCTAGCTTATACAGAGCTCTTCTTCAGCTTCTCAGAGAGTTAATATTAAGGACACAACAGCAAATTATTTCAGTGCAAAGGCAAGGTAGGAAGAACAGTAAAAGGCCAATGTAGCTGCATCATGAACTCTTTAATGACCTGATAATCAAAAAGAAGTCCTACAAAACATGAAAACATGGAGGAATTGTGAAGGATGAGTACAAAAGAATAGCATTATAGGGACTTAGCGAGGGACATAAAAGACAATAAAAAGAAGTTCCATAAATACATTCAGAGTAAAAGTAAGGTGAAGGAAAGTGTCCATCCTCTACTTAGTGTGAGAGGAGAGAAAATAATAAATTACATCAAGAAGCCCAAGGTGTTTAATACCCAACACAATTAATATTAACAATAAGGGGTAAGGAAGGCAAAGGAAATAACATATTAAAGAATATTTAGATAAGTTAGATGTATTGAGAATTCATGGAGGCCAGGTGAGGTCCCAGGGGACTGGAGAAGGGAAAACATAGTACCTATCTTTCAAAAGAGGACCCATGGAATTATGAACAGGTCAGTCTAACTTCAATACCTGGGAAGATAATGGAACAAATTATTAATTAATTTACAAGCACCTAGGCTATATCTGCACTGCATCTTCACCATAACTTACGCACCCTCTGGCTTTGAGAGTCTGAGCTGCAACATCTACAGAGCTATTTTTAGTACATTAGTATGAGCACTACCAAGAGAAGTCAGTGGACCTGGGCTGAGAGGCATAAAGGGCGGAGCTGCCCCTGATCACCTTCAGTTTCTTCCTGTAAACTGTGATAGTTGTTAGAAGTCCTTTTCCTGGCTTCTGCAAGTTTTTTCATCAAGTATCTTAACAGTGCCCATTACAGTTTCTGTACAGTTTAGTTAGTTAGTGTAGTTTAAAAAAGATATGATTTTTGTGTAGCTCTGGCATCCAGTCTGGGTACCAGCCCCAGTAGTGGAGATATGCTGTGCTCTCTCCGTTTCAAGTCCTGCCACTCTTGTGGTAAGGCAATGGCTAATAGTGACCCTCACCCAGCTGCCTTAAGTGCTTGGGGGAGGCTCATGTGAGTGACATGCATAGCATTTGTAAGGGTTTTAGGCCCTATTCCAGGAGGGACAGGGCAGACAGACTTAACTATCTGCTGCTGGAATCAGCACAACATCCTCTGTCTGAGTCATCTATCTCAGTCTGGGTACCTTGGCATCAGTTAGTAGTGCACCAACAACTTTACCAGTGCCGAGAGGCGGATCAGTGTCACTGGTACCATAGCAGAGGCACCATAAATCAGACTTGGTATGAGGGTCTTTGAAATAGCTTATCTAAAGACTCAGGAAGTGCGCTCAAAGGAGCAGTACTGTCCAGAGCACATCTCTAGGCAATGGAGTTTGTTGACTCCACAGCCTACGACGGGTCTGTTGAGATAGACTCCCAAAGCATTGTCATCTAGATCACCTCACTCCCTGGTACTTCAGAATGCTTTCCTGGTACTGTCTGCTCCTGAGGCATTTGCAGCTGTGAAAGAATTGTTGAATCTCTCAGTACTACCTTCACCAGCAATTCAGGAGTTGTGTCTGGCACCGGCCTCCAAGTTACTGACCTTAGCAGCTTCACCTCTGCACCAGGCAGGTCCAGCTGTTTCAGACATTAGTTTACCCATTAAGATGGTACCATCTAGGGGAAAGCCACAGATGATCTTCCCAGCTCTCCTTTCTTCACAGTCTGAATCTACCTCACCAATACCGAAGGGTATGCAATAGTTGCAAGAAGAAGATTCTTCTTCAACATACTCTGAAGTGAGCTCCTTGGTGTCCCAGCCTAGCCGTTCTCACGATCAAGAGTATACTACCTGCACACCTTGGTTTCAGCCTCAATATCAACAGAGGGCTTGCTGAAAGGACCCTTGGGCAATGCCTAGTTGGGGATCAAGGCTATACCAATGGCCCTTTTGGAACTTGTGGACATTTCCCTCTCATTTGACAGTGTCCCTGCATACACCTTATCCAACTCCATCAACTGGCTCTAAGGAGCATGAACACTGCAAGCATCAACGTTGCAAGCATCTTAGCCTTGGTACCAAACCCAACACTTGGTAGATTTAGGACCCCTTTCATGAGCATCCACAAGATGAGTGGGAACTGGACCAGATGCCAGTAGCATTGCTATCTTCTTCCTCTTCTCCTGATGAGGCAATTGTGAGGGATCCTATTTCTCCACCACCTGAGGATTTTAAGAAACATCAGGAGTTATAGAGGAAGATGGCTTTGGCCCTAGACGTCAACCAGACGAGTCCCAGGAAACATGCCACAAGTTTGTGGCTATTTTGATATCTGTGGTCCCACTAGGATAGCTCTCCCTACTAATGATGTTATTTTAAAGCCCACCAAGGTTCTTTGGCAGACCCCACCTTACACCTACTGCAAAAAGAGTGGAGAGGAGGTACTATGTCCCCTTTCAGTGGTTTGCTCATCTCTATAATTATCCCCCTTAGGGTTCCCTGGTATTGTGAGAATGTGAAAGAGACAGGGTCACCAGGCATCAAACCCAAATAACAGAGGCCAAAAAGCTGGACTTATTTGAGAGGAATCTTTATTCCACAAGCAGGTTACAGCTTCATATTGCAAACCAGCAGCTCTGCTGGGGTGATATGATTTCACCTTGTGGGGTAGAGTTTTCACCTTCAAAGACAAGCTCCCAGATGATGTGAAACAAGAGTTTAAATCATTAATTGAGGACGGCAAGTTGGTTGCTGATCTGCATACATGAGATTCTGCTGCTTACAGCATGGCCTGTGCCATCACAATGAGGTGCTCATTGTGGTTACAGTCTTCTGGCATCCCTTCAGAGTTTCACCAAACAGTCCAGGACCTCCCATTTGAAGGGCCATCACTCTTCTTGGCAAAAGTTGATGAGACTCTAGATAGTCTCAAGGACTCTAGAGCAACCCTAAAATTTCTGAGTATTTACATCCCAGCAGTGAAGTGGAAGGTTTTTCATCCTTACCAGTCCCAGCAATTCCAGGGGTTGCCCCTCGAGCCCAGGACTTGCCAAAGAAGAAGAGCAGAGGTTACAAAAGATGTCCACCACCACTCTCTGCTTCTGCACTGACGGTTGATCAAGACAGGTAACATCCTCCACGAGCTTATTTTAATGGTTGGCTCAAGAGCTGACTACCAGTTCTAAGTGTGCCATCTTTTTCTTCCCCAATTTTTGCCAGTCACCTGTTCCACTTCTGTCATGCTTCTGCCCACATCACACATCTGAGCACAAGGGAAGTGGGATATACACACCAATTTATTTCTAACACCCTCATCTTAAAAAAAAAAGCTGATGGTTCCGCCCCCTACCCTTAGAGCATCTAGCAGCCTGTTGTCTGTTACACCTTTTGATTAAGGTAGCGTTTTTAGTAGACATTACATTGGCCAAGAGAGTGGGGGAACTGAGGACTCTATTATTGGATTCTCCGGATATGGTTTTCTACAGGACAACATCTACATCAGGGGTCGGCAACGTTTGGCATGCGGCTCGCCAGGGTAAGCACCCTAGTGGGCCAGGCCAGTTTATTTATCTGCTGACGTGGCAGGTTCGGGCGATCGTGGCCCCTACTCACCGTGGTTCGCCGTCCTGGGCCAATGGGGGCGGCGGGAAGCGGCACAGGCGAGGGATGTGCTGGCCGCGGCTTCCCACCGCCCCCATTGGCCCGGGATCACGAACCGCAGCCAGTGGGGGCCGCAATCAGCCAAGCTTGCCGCGTCAGCAGGTAAATAAACTGGCCCGGCCTGCTAGGGTGTTTACTCTGGCGAGCCACGTGCCAAACGTTGCCGACCCCTGGTCTACATTCATCATCCCCCAAGATTTCTTATGAATGTGGTCTCCACTTTTTATATTAACCAAGCAGTCTTCTTACTGACCTTCTTCCCAAAGCAACATGGTAATAAGGTAGAGGAGAGACTGCACACTTTGGATTTTGGAAGAGATTTAGTGTTTTATCTGGCACTGACTGACATGGCTTCAACTCAATTATTCATTTAATTTGCAGACAGAATGAATGACAATTCGGTTTCTACACAAAGGATTTAATCTTGGACATCCAGTTGTATTTGCCTATGTTACCAGCAGGATAACGTGAAGCCCCCGGATAGAGTGTTGGGTCATTAGACTAGGTCTCTGAGGCTTTTCTGGCTAAAGTTTCCATATTGGACATTTGCAAAGCAGCAACCTGGTCATCACGTCACACATTTGCCTCTCATACTCTATCTCCCAATAATCTATAGACAATGCAAATTGTAGACATGTGGTCCTCCAGTCCCTGTTCAAACAGACTCCTAACCCACCACCAGTTGGAACTGCTCGTGGGTCACCTACACTGGAATGGACATGTGTAGCACATCAGCACTACTCAGCACTGGTCAGACCTCAGCTGTAATACTATGTCCAGTTCTGGATGTCACACTTTAAGAAAACTGTGGACAATTGGAAAGAGTTGAGAGGAGAGCAACAAAAATGATATAAGGTTTAGAAAACCTCACTTGTGAGAAAAGATTAAAAAAACCTGGGTGTATTAGTCTTAAGAAAAGAAGACTGAGGAACCTGATAACAGCCTAAGAATATGTTAAGTGCTTTTACAAATCAATTATTCTTCATGTCCACTGAAGGTAGGGCAAGAAGAAATGGACTGAATCTGCAGTATGGGAGCTTTAGGTTAGATATTAGGAAAGTCTTTCTAACTATAAGGATAGTTGTGACCAGTAGCATGCTGTGACATTTTTAGTAACACATGCAATGACTTTTTAGTGAACGAATTTTGCACTAAACTTTCCATCCTGATGAAGAGTTCACGCCACTATTTCTGTTCTATCATGGACAATTCAATTCTACACTTGCATGCGTTACGTGGTCCAACCTTTTTAGTGACATTTCACAAAATGGTGTTCTACATGCAACGTGATCTTGGTGTGTACAAGGTCATACTGTATAGACGACTCCATTTTGTTCTACTATATGTGTTTGGATGTGACCCAGAGATTGACAGTTAATTTTTTTTGTGAATTCTGGGGAATGCAGTGCATGCACTACATATATAGATGGCATGCCACTGGTTGTTATGCTTACTCAGGGGCCCAGGACTGTGGGTCACCTTGTTACTCTTCTGCCTCCAGCATGATCAAGTCTTTCTTGTGATAGCTAGACATCAGCTCCCTGATACTGCCAGCCCTTTAGCCACTCAAGCACTCTCTTCAGGCCTCGGCCAGTCCCTACATTGCCTCACAAGTTAATACTTAGTGCACCCCTGTTCCCAAACTCTTCCGAACCATCCACCCCCTGTCACTGGACACTCTCTGTAATTACCAGGTTCACTATTCCCAAGGGAACAGAACACACACCAGTTTGTTTGATTCGAATGGGGATTCAGACTTTGCTTAATCCTACAGCAATGAGTTGTATTTATAATACAATATAGATAAGTTTATTAACAAAAACAGAGATTGAAATATTCAAGTGAGTAATGAGCAAAACTACTGGAAGCAGAATTGGTTACATATATAAAACTAAACATAAAACACAATCCTAAATCTACACTTATTAATGGTTGCATTTCCTGTTTAACTGAGCAGATACTCTCCCAAGGATATAGTCTTTAACAGGGCTGCTAGTATTCAGACAGGATTAAGGTTTTTATGAATACCCTCCCCACACACACCTTCAGTAAATGGATGCTAAAATGTCTTTTTTGCTTTACCTTATATTTCCCAAAACTCATTTTGTCCCCCAGAGGCAGGATGGCCACTGTGCTTCCCTTCTTGAGGTGCTGGCTCCCAAGAGTCTTCCCATAATCCTGTTTGTTTCATATCTCCCTATTGACTTTTTTTCCTATTGACCTTCACATGTAAAATGCGGCT
Organism: Malaclemys terrapin pileata; assembly: GCF_027887155.1. Lineage (NCBI taxonomy): Eukaryota > Metazoa > Chordata > Testudines > Emydidae > Malaclemys > Malaclemys terrapin. The sequence goes on from NC_071507.1 coordinate 131,318,335, forward strand.
TCCACTGTGTGGTTTTACAATGCTTAATTTACCTCAGAGACAGGGATAGGTGATTAAACATGGTTTGGCCAAAAAAATGTCAACTCTGCCTGCTTACACAGTTTAAAACATTTGTGTAGGTACACCTACACATCAACTGTACATATATCGCACAATGCTTATGATGACCAGTATGATATAAGTTTTCATATGATACCTCACACAATGCTCTTTATAGATAAATACTAAGACAGCAATGTGTTAGGTGTAGTGAGTTTGTCAGGCCAGACCGACATAACTGTTACAGAACAATTGGAATTGAGGGATTCATAATTACTGGAATAGGCTTCCAAGGGAGGTTGTAGAATCCCCATCACTGGAGGTTAGGTTGACCAGATATCCCGATTTTATAGGGACAGTTCTGATTTTTGGGTCTTTTTCTTATATAGGCTCCTCTTACTCCCCACTCCCGTCCCGATTGCTGTCTGGTCACCCTACTGGAGGTTCTAAAGAACAGGTTAGACAAATATCTGTCAGGGATGGTTTAGGTATACTTGTTTCTGCCTCAACACAGTGTGCTGGATTTGATGACCTCTCGAGGCCTCTTTCGGGCCTACATTTCTATGATTTTATGTTATATATGAGGCATTATTAAGGTTGGCCAGCATTTCACATTATAAGACCCTGTTTTCAATTGCTTTTAACTTTGATAAACTTGAAGTGTTTGGGCAGAAATTTTTCTCACTGGGTGTCTGCCTCAATCTGAATGTTTTTGGAAACTTTCAGCCCAATAGTTCAGCTGTTTCTGAGAATGAGACTAGGGAATAATATTTTTTTTCTGTTAAATTCTGGAAGCCTTTTCTTTGAGAAGCTCTTGTGCCCCCATGCTTTTGAGCAGGGACTTGAAGTTTGGTAGGTAAGTGTCCTATGTGTAAGGGATGTGGCTTGGGTTGTCCCTGTGAAAATCTGCCAGAGTTATAAATCTTTGAACATTTTTAATTTGTACATGATTATTAGAGACTTCTTAGACCTCAGAAGATTCTGTCCTCTTTGAGCATGTTTGAGCCTCTCACAACTTCTAGTGCTGATCAGACTGCAGGTGCACCATTTCTGCAGTGTGATTGACCATGCTTTGTCCCTTCAAAGCTCCTTCCTGTGAAGACCAGATTGTCCATGTGTCATCCCCAATGACTGACTGTTCCAACCCCTGGGGCTGTAATTGTTGCTGCAGGCACTGAATGAGGCAGGGATCCTGTGGAAAAATAGTATGTGATCATGTAATTAAAGACTGTATCATAATGCAAACACGCAAGGGTGTCAAATTAATGTTGTATTTCCTAACTTTTGAGTTCTTGACTTTGCAACCTTAATAATGTTCTTTTAACAGTTTTTTATATGTAATTTTAAATAACTTTCATTCTTAACCTGTCTCTGGCTGCCAGCCAGTCTGTACTGTTGATGCACTGTGACTGGGAATGCAGTAAGGTTATTTTTCAGCTCCCTTACAGAGAAATGTTTGTTCTACAACGTTATTCCTTTCAAATGGCTTCAAGCATGCTCATACTGCTAAACACTTGACTTTCTATTCTGATTGGTTCTGTTGTGATATATGTGAGTATGACTCCAAGCCTATAGTAGTTCTACTGCAATGCAATTCAATTTTATCAAACCAAAGTAAATGCTCACTTGGGAGGTCAGTTCAGTTAAAAACACTGATGTGATAAATCTTTGTTTCTACTTGATCCTTTCATGAATCTCCCTGCTTTGCTTGTATCATTTGGAAACTGCTTAATGGTAGTCCTCTAATAAATAAACAAACATGCTATTGTTCTTAAGCTTCAATGTAGTCTGAACAAAAATCTATATACTCATTTATAAACCCAGGGGCAGATCCTCAGCTGATACAAATTGTCCACCAAGTGCTTGACCTGGCATAGGATTCCCAGTCAATCCTGTATTGCTGTCTCTTTCGGGTGGGGCAGGTGAATCAAAGGTCCACAACTGGTATAGGTATATAGAAAGAAGAAGCCCAAGCAGCACATACCCCATTCACAAGCTGTGGCTTAGCAAACCAATCACACAATACTACCAGAGAATCGTTGAAGTAAACAGACCATGAACAGCCCATTGTCTGAAAATTCATTCCACCTATTTAGTAAGCACTTGTAAAGAATGAAGATATCTGAGCAATTTTCTAACCACACAAGGGACGAAATACATACTGGATATATCAAACAGCTCTATAAGTGACTCAGAATAAAAGCTGATTTTGCGACCTTCTATCTTTCTTCACTAAATCAAAGAAAATATTCTGGTTATCTCTCAACCACATTCAAACTAAGTAAAAGATCCTTTCTCTATAAGCACAAGAATGAGGTTGCATACAATGGTACAATATCACCATTATTAGGTTCAGTACACTCTATTGAATGTCTATATCAAATCTTTATTTCATCAGAGAAATTATATAAAAGCAAACTTCAAAAATCTTTTTCTATTACTGAAGTCAATCAGGATCTGCTGCTGCAGTACATTAGGCTTCAGACAAAGCATAGAAGTAGGTAAGAAAACCTATCAAGTATATAGCTACAAGCTGTTGCTGAACAGCAGTTAAACTCAATGTAGAAAAACGTACATAATATGCTAATGGTGGTGGGTTTTTTTTTAAACTCTCTAGACAGCAAAATGAAGAGAAAATATGAGAGAAAAAAACCCACAGCAAAACCCATTTAACCACCTTTTTTCTACCCTTTTTCCATTGAGGTCCCATTACCCACTTAGACCTAGTGAAAAGTACTCTTTTAAATAAAATAATAATTATTATTGTTGTTATTTTATTATTATTTTATTTATTTATTAGTCATCCCCATCTCTGGATTTCCCAATGCATGCTACTTTCTGCACATAGAGGTAATAGCATAGATCCTCCAGCCATGTAGTTCAATTGACTTAAATGAGACTCCACACAGGTGCAGGGGTCCATGCTAAAAGCATCTTTTTGCAAGACTTAGGCCTTACATGGTAAATTCTTCAGGGAAGGAACTCTCTTTTCATGTTATTGTACAGCACTACGTACATTATTGGTTATAACTAATAATACACACCAAAATGCATATTTTACATATGAGGAGAACTTTAATGAAATTTACATATGAAACCTATATGCCACAGTGCACATTCATTAAACCAGTTATCAAATATGTGTCTTGAATAGAAATGGAGACATTTTGCTTGAGGACTTTTGATTAAGGATGTTTTGATAAGGAGATTAGAAAACCACATATCCCTTAAACCCACCTTATTTGCCTGTGCAGTTGAAGAATTCTGGTGCATGTGGTTTTGTAAAACTGTCTCTTATATGTAACTTGGATTCCCTGCCACTTTAAACCCCTTAGATTTAGGCTGTCTGATTTTCCAGCCCCTGAACATGTTGTAGCTCCAAAGCTCATGTCTATGCTAAAAATCACAGTAGGTCACACTCCCACTACTCCCATTTGAAATCCCGTACTCCTTGGTGAATTTTCCTGCTGAAGTATTTTTCCAATACCTGTATGGACTTAATGGTGGGAGTAGTGTCCTCAAGCAATGCAAAGGCAGGTTCATTTTAAAATAAATAATCTACAAGAGTGATGTAGTCTAGTTAAACAACTCGACTTTTCAAAGGCACTGATGCAATGGGCATTACTTGAATATAGACTTGTCTCTGAGTTCTGTGTTGTTCTATGGGCAAAGTTAGGGGACAGAGTTAAGGTTATTTGAGTGAGTTGAAGTGAATGTTTCCATACTTCATAATGTTTACCGCTTTTTCTTTAAGTACAACCAGTATGAATTTCCAGGCTTTTTGATCCCTATGCTGTTCTTAAGTTGCGATTTTCAAAGGGATCTAAGGAAGGTAGGTGCCCAACTCCTACTGAAATTTGAGTGCTTCAAATTTTAATCCTAATGTGTGTAGCTTGGCAGCTCAGATATGCCAGACTTGTAGTCTTGTCATGGTTGATCCATGGTTGTGATAGTAGGTCCATCAATATCCATGCGAGCATTGTACTTCACATGCTGAACTCCATGGAGGCAGTACTGAGCACCACAGAATCCATGGTCCCAATTCAGCAAAACACTATCTGCTTAGCTTGAAGTATGTGAATAGTCCTATTGGCATTGCTTAGATGAGCTGATTATTTTGCAAGCACTTATGTATGTGGCCTAGAACTTTCAAAGGCACCTAAGGAAGATATGAGCCCAAATTCCATTGAAACTCATTGGGAGTAGGGTACCTAACTCAGTTAGACTTCTCAGAAACTCCCAGCTATGAGTAACTTTGCAAAAGTTCCATTCAATTTAATGGAATTATTCCCACGTGCACAGTTATGCATGTGAATTTGTGATGGTAGATTAGAGCCTTATTAATTAATTGAAAGATAAAAGGCACTTTAGCATATTGTCATTGGCCCTGATTCAGAATGGTGTTTAAGCATGGTCTCATTGTATGAGTGGGCCCATTGAAATTAGTGGGAAAATATATGCATGTAAAAATTTACAAGATTGAAGCCTAATTAACTAGGCTGCCTCATTCCACTCTTTGATGGGGTGTTTTTTAGCACTGGAGAGCTCAGTTAAAGCACCGATGGCAACTACAGTCATGTCTGGCTCAACTAAGAATGAGAGTCAGCTGAGGGGGAGCTGGGTGGCTAATATAAAGAAAGGGTTTAGGGGTAGAAGGCAAAAGGAAGTCTGGGGAAATAGTAGATCGTCTCTCAAAAAAGGAATTCTACTAATAGAGTAAGAGAGAGAGACTGAGAAACCATAGGGGTGGAGCAAGTCCCTGCAGTGAGCCTTGATAAAGGGACACACACTGGCTCTCAAGAGAGACAGCAATGGGGGACTTTGCTTGCTACCAGAGCCAGAGAGGACTCTGCAGAGCCCTGGAAAGGGGCTGGGGGAAAAGACCTAGTCACAGGCCAAGGTAGGAAAAAATCCAGGAAAGCAGCAAGGGGTTGGAGGGAGCAAACCTTAGCCGCTCACTACTGCATTTCTGGACTGGAACCCACAGCAGAGAGAGGACTTGGATTCCCTACCAGCCACCATGGACAGTGGGGTGCAACCCCATGATACAAGGACTAGAGACTATTAGAAGCCCTAAAAAAAGGGTATAAGGACCACACCAGGAGGACATCTACCACGTCTTTGTTGACTTCAAGAAGGCGTTTGACAGAGTATGGCACAAAGCTCTCTGGGCAACTATGAAGTACAATGTTAGTTGTAAGCTTATTCTTACCATTAAACAACTGCATGCCAAGACCAGTAGTGCAGTTCTCGTCAATAGCTCAATAGGAGAGTGGTTTCGCGCCACTGTTGCAGTCTGGCAAGGCTGCATTCTTTCACCCACACTATTCAACATATACTTAGAGCACATAATGACTGATGCCCTAGAAGATCACATATGCACAGTCAGCAATGGGGGACAAACAATCTCAAATCTTCAGTTTGCTGATGACATTGATGGCCTGGCAAGTAGCGAAGATGAACTTGCCAATCTTGTGAAACGATTGGATTAAACCTCCGCAAAATATGGTATGGAAATCAGTGCAGAGAAAACCAAGCTGATGACAAACAAATGTGACAGGACCATCTCACATATCACTGTCAATGGACAAGAGCTGGACACAGTGAAACAGTTCAAGTATTTGGGGGCAATCATCACTGATGAAGGATCAAAGTCAGAAATTCCAGCAAGAACTGTACAAACAACTGCAACAGTGGCAAAGCTAAAGCCAATCTGGAGGACAAGAACATCTCCCTGGAATCCAAACTGAAACTACTGAACACACTGATCATCTCCATTTTTCTGTATGCATGTGAGACATGGACCTTTACAGCAGAACTCGATTGAAAATACTGGTAGTAGAGATGAGATACTTCCTGGGCATCTCTTACTTCGACCATGACACTAATGAAGAGGTCTGCACATTATCCAACACACTGGGTCATATGAGGACCTCCTGATGACCATGAAGAAGCACAAATTGAAGTGGTACAGCCATGTATCAAGATCATCTGGCCTATCCAAGACCATCCTCCAAGGGACAGTGCAGAGGAAGAGAAGAAGAGGTAGACAGAAGAAAAGATGGACTGACAACATAAAAGAGTGGGCAGGAATTGACTCTGCAGGGACTCAAGCACTGACATACAATTGTCAGAGGTGGAAACGATTGATTATCAATGATGGTGCTCCAATGACCAATGCAGTTATAGGAGTGATGATGATGAAGTGATGGAGAATCTACCATGTCACTAGGAAAGTTGTTCCAAGGGTTAATTACTCTCACTTAATAACTCAAACATTTCTGATTTGAATTTGCCCTAGTTTTCAGCTTCCAACTACTAGCCTTTTTCTGCTAGACTAAAGAGATGTCTGCTGTCAGAAATTCCCTTTCCCAAGTAGCTACTTGTAGCCTGTGATTGAGCCACTTCTAAATCTTCTCTTTGGAGAAACTAAACAAGTTGAGTTTCTTGCTCTATATTGTGTTTTCCAGATTTCAAATGATTCTTAGAGCTCTGAAAAGAACTCTTTCCAATCTTTCAACATCCTTTTGAAAGTATGGAAACCAGACTGGATGCAGTAATGACAAGGAATTCAGTATCACATAGTGGGAAAACCTACCCTTTTGGCTGCCCCTCCCCACAGTGTTTCTGTCTTCCCTGTCTTTTTTGTGTGTCTTTTGTTCTTCCTGCTGCATTTCCTTTCCTACACCAGCTTCCAAATCCCTGCCATGGATTTCATTCCCACACCATGTGTCATCCCTTACCTTAAAATTACCAGGGATGGAATAGCTAATGATTACATTAAAGCATCATTATGGGGCTTTGGAAGTCATGCCCCAATTAAATTAACAGGTGGTAGAAGAATTTTCTGCTTTGATTCATTATTTCAGATTGCCTGCAATTTTAGGAAGATACCATTTCACCTGTTTATACTTGGCTCACATTTGGAAGAGATCTTAACTCTCTTGAGGGCTGCTTATTTTTTTAATATAAGAAATGTTAGATTCTGCACAATCTAAATATGTTTTGCAGGCCACATAAATATAGCATGTGGGCAGGATCTGGTCTATGGTTATGATTTTGACACTCCTGTTCTGGATGAAACCTTTTTCAGGTAGACTGGTTATGTTTTGGCCTTATAATGAAGTAATTTTTAAATATGTATCTCTGTAATATTAAATTCAGTTAATAATATTGTCCCTTTAGTTATGACTTCTTAATTATAGCTCAGGATAATCCCTCTGTCAAAACTGTGTAATTAAACTGGGGGAAAGGGATCAGTGCATTGTAATGGTCCCTATTGGAAGGCTGCAGTCAGTAACATTCAAATATGGTGCACAATGTAATTGACTAGTTCTGAATTTTAAATCTTTAATTAGTATAAGTGATAATTAAGAGTTTAAAATAGACTGAAAACATCAATACTTGTGTTTATCTGTAGAGATTTGATCAATGGTGTTGCTTTGTTAAAATTTAAAAAGAAAGCTTAATACCTTAATTTTACAAGGAAAATAGCTTTAGATCTCAAATACAACGGACACCCTTAAAATATACTGGTTTGGCTTTGACTGGATAATATTGCCATAGAATTTGTGGAAGTCTCTCAGCACAGGGAATATTTTGATAACTTTTTTTAGTTAAAATTGTTAGGGATGGACCACTGTTTCAGGTTTTCAGATACTGGCAATTTTCCAGCAACCAATCCAGCATCTCTGCTCACTTATTGAAAACTTAACTGTAATTATGAATAGTATTTAGAGGTGAGCCTGATTCTAATCTGTGGCTCTGACTCAAACTTCAAGCCAGATCCTCAACTGATGTAAACTGGCATAGCTTCATTGACTTCAGTGCAATTTGGGAGTACTTAGCACTGCAGAAACAAGCCTTAATTGCAGAACCAAAACTCGAAGGAACAGATGTTTGGTATCACTACAAACTCTACCAAGTTTGGGGGTATCCAGATTGTCTACAAACTTATGTATGAATCCTGGGTTTGGAGGCAGTGTTCAAGCCCCCTTATAGTCTTATTCTATTGACTTTATTATATTTCTTTATGGTTTGATCTAAAGTATTTACAGAAAGTGTGTGGTTTCTTTATTGAAGCATATAGATTTACAGCCAAGTCTGTAGTCACAGAGGAAGAGGGGGCAGGAAACATACAAGTATAATGGATCAGCTGTGGGTCTGCTGTTGAAAGGCCAAGTGATGAAGAGGCCTCACAAAGCAGCTCTGTACCCCTGTCCACTACAGAGCTAAATGCTGACAGGTCTCCTCACAGCAAGATGGACAAGAGGTTTGGTGGAAGAGTGTAGAAAGGGGCTGGCTTCTGAGTCTAGAACTATGTTGTTCCCTTTCTCAGTGGTTCAAAGGTGGCTGCTGCTGTATCCAATAGGCTGTAGTAGCTTATGCAGGCACTCTACAGCATGAAGAGGTCATTTCCCATTAATTCAGGCTTTGCAAAGGGGACCAAGATGTAGTGCATAAGAACAAACATAATATTTATAGAACAATTGGACTAGGCTTGCTTTCTCTTTTGACTTGCCTTTTTGTGCAAAAACTCATAGTAATTCATACTGATTACTGTGAACAACCCAGGTCCACAGTAAATCTTGTGGAAAATAAAAACCAATTATTCATACACAACATCTAGTTACATAACTGCAACTGCTCATTGGACCTTACTGAAGTACACTTGGCCTCTGTCTGTCCATTAGAATTAATATTCGGCTTCAGCATGTTCTTCCTGAAAAGATTAAATGAACAAAAGTTACCATAAGTCATAGCACTCTGACAAGTTGGCCCCATTCTAACTTGGGGCTACTGGCTATAAGTGAGCATTTAAATGAATGAATTGCCAGCATGTCCACAGAATCCGTGAGGCGATTCCTGGTAATAAGAGTCAAAACTTTGTCATTCTAACCTCTTTTCTCCCTCCTTCCATAGTAATATCTTTTGTAAACCAGTAATTCTTGGGCTGATGATATAACATGGAAATCTCAGGTGTCAACCTCAAATTTCCTGCTTTGGAGTGGGGGCACAGAAGTCACATTCCATCATCCTAATGGTGGTGGCAGCCTTCTTTTCCATTTTCCCTTCATGTGTCTTCTGTGTGCTCTTTGTGTTATACTCTGTGCAGCATGGAAAACTCTGTGCTGTGGCTTTTAACGAATTGTGGCTGTGGGTTCAAAGGACTCAGAAGGTGTGTGTAAAAAGCCTTAACCATGTTCAGTTTGACTATAACCTTTCCAGCAGGTTAAGACTCTAACTGGAAGTTGAAGTTAGACAAATCAAAACTGAAAGTAAAGTGCATGTCTTTAATGGTGAAGATAACTAACATTGAGCTTACCAGGGGGTGTGGTAGTTTCTCCATCACATGAGGTCTCCATCACTGGATGTCTTTCTAACTATATGTTCTAGTTGAACCACAAGCTTATTGATTCACAGATATGTAAGGCTACAAGGGACTATTAGCTCACCTAATTTGATTTCCTCTATAACACAGGGCATGGTTTTTCAAATTATTGGCCTTGATGCAAAAATTACTGACTGAGGAATTCTATGTCCTCTGTTATGTGGTAGGTGAGACTAGGTGATCATAATAGTCCCTTCTGTCCTTAATCTATTAAACAATAACAAAACACTATCGAAAGACATGTGAGGGGCCCATCCTAGTTAGACTGTGCCCCGTGTAAAGAACTGAAATTCTCTGCAATAGGGAGGGAAACTGTCAGAACTGTAGCATCATCAGCATTAAGAAAATCTACCACAGAGAGACCTGAACTACTACTATGTCTTATTATATATACTGTATGTCAGCACTAATGAACAACTAGCTGTTTAATAGTATTGTTCCTGGGACTAAAGAAAGGTTAACAGGTTATTGGTTATTTGAGCACTATGAACCTATCATGTATGACCTCAACTCCATTGGAAGCTGCACTTACAGAACTGGCAGGGCCGACTCTAGGATTTTTGCTGCCCCAAGCAAAAAAAAATTTGGCTGCCCCCCTTTTTTTCCGTGCCCCCCTCCCCCTGGCCCCGCCCCAACTCCACCCATTATGAACCCCGTCCCCAAATCCCCATCTCCGCCTCCTCCCCCGGGCATGTGCATTCCCCCCCCCCATTGCTTCCTGCAGGCGCCCCACGACCTCCCACCCTAACTCACCTCCACTCTCAGGCAAGGGAGGGTGGAGAAGCGGAGCAGTGGCATGTTCAGGGGACCAGGCGGAGAAGAGGTGAGCTAGGGTGGGAGGGCGCACGAAGTAACGGGAGAGTAGAGGAACCGCTCCCCAATCCAGCTCACCTCCGCTCCACCACTGCCGCCTCCCCTGAGCGCCAGCTGTTCGGCTTCTCCTCCCTCCCTCCCAGCCTTGCTGAGCAAAATAGCAGTTTCATGCGCGGCAAGCCTGGAAGGGAGGGGGAGAAGCAGAGCGGCGGCGCATTCAGGGGAGCAGGTGGAGCGGAGGTGAGGTAGGGTGGGAGGGGACGCAGGAAGTAACGGGAGGGTAGAGGAACCACTCCCAGCTCACCTCCGCGGCCTCCCCCGAGCACCCCGCCGCTCCGCTTCTCCTCCCTCCCAGCCTTGTGTGCAAAATAGCTGTTTCGTGCAGCAAGCCTGGGAGGGAGAGGGGAGAAGCGGAGCGGCGGCAGCGCGCTCAGGGAGCAGGCGGAGCGGATGCGAGCAGGGGCGGCGGGGGCACTTTTTCCCCATGCCCCGGAGTCGGCGCCCATGATGGCCAGTGCCAGAATGCCGTCCCTAAAAATGTGCCGACCCAAGCACCTGCTTGTTTTGCTGGTGCCTGGAGCCAGCTCTGAGAACTGGATCCTAATTTTAGGCCATACCTCCTTGTTTGTTAGTTCCTTGCTCACACTTTTCTTTAGTTGTTATTTCCTCTCTTTTTCAAGTATATAATAACAAAATACAAAAACCCTGCTGCTGAAAACTTGTTCCAGTGCGCACACATCCAGAAAAGGGCTGACAATAAATGTATTTTAATAAAAGTTGTGGTCTGTCACAGTTATATTGCTAAATATTTAGAGAACAATTGATTTTTAACTCATGTATTTTAATATTCCTGAGAAAATATCTTCTAGCCCCCAGCAAATAATGGTCTATGTTGTTGTTCCCCCTTTATTAGATAAGAAAATTAGATTTAACTCTAGGGGCAGATGCATTTTCAGTCATTTATTAATAGAAAGATAAGCCAGCTAAACTCTCTGAAAAGCTCTTTGCCTTCCTCATGCTTCTCAGTGTAAATTCAGACTGCATCAGTGGTGCAAAAAATGTTGGGACATAATTTAGAAATCTTGATTAACCTATGTCCTTGGAAATATTCAGTATATACGATTAATGTAGCTTTTCCATTGTAAAAATTCAGATCCAACTTTAAAAAAAAAAATGCTTTCCCCTCCTCACATGTACTATTAAAAATAAGGTCAACATCCAGGGAAAACTATTCCCCCGCTCTCATGCTTGTTTTTCATATCCCAAATATGTGAGTATGGTCACATCTATTGACATTGACTTGCAATGGTAGCCACTTGGTAATGTTATGAAACTGATGCAACTTCATTTTGAGAATTTTTTGGAACATACAAGTAATTTGCTTAGTCAGGTGTCCTGCCTCCACGGTAACTTAGAAATGTTGGCAGACCAGTGGGGGCACTTGTGGTCTACCTCTTCTGTATGTAAATAGAAGACTTCAATCTCTAGTGTTTGTTTCAGCAATTTTACAAGTTCTAAAGGCTAGCTTGTATGACTTGGACTGCTTGCCCAGCTAAGGGAAATAAGAGCCCTCCAATTTATGCCCCCTTACCCAGCTACCCAGATGTAAGTCTGAGCCCAGAGAGACTTACATCAATCCAACACCCATTACAGTCAATAGAAAGACTCTAGGTAACTTGAGTGGGCCTTGGACAGACCCTAGCCCTCCTCCTGGAACCAGTACGCTAAAAGCAGGGGGGGTCATAGCCTTTTTTCCAGCTCTCCACACTGGCTGACCAGTGCAGCTGAGCCTTCACTGGTGGTTCCTGAAACTTCCTGATGGTATTGGCCACCTGCTGATCACAACAACCCCCCTCCTTCCTCAGGGGTGGAATGTGACTCAGAGGTATGCATCTAATTGATGGTGCCTCCCGGGGATATTCCTAGGGTGGAGCAACTTAATCATCTATTGCTTAGTTCTGGCTAAAGTCACCATCTAACCCTACATCAATTTGGGGGGAAATAATGCTATCAAGATTGTACTTTTAAATAAACTGGCTTGAAATATGATATGTATTCTTCTTTCATTCTCAAAAGGCACCAAAGGTTCGTGTTAACACTTGCTCTCTCAAAAATACTCTAGAGAACTAGAGAGCAATAACCTGCCAGAGACCAGAATATACCTGCATGTATTTCAGATCTTGCAGACCTTTGTTGTAAAATGTATGCTTATTTTAGTGGTGGTGGAGTACGTAGAAACTCAGGTGGATGTGAGGAGAGAATATTACCATAAAATTACAGACTGGAGAAATAGCTTTATGATAATTGTATAGCCACTATTTCAGAGTAAGGTCCCTAAAATTCCTCCTCATTTCACATTTTTCCTTCCTATCCACATTGTTAAGCAATCTGCATATCTTATATCATGTTTCCAATCATTATGAGCATGTGGTAAACTTCTGACTGCAGCATAGTTAAGGGTAGATGGGTTGACACATTTGGTTACTAGGAAAATAATAACAGCGTGAGACAGACATAATTATACAAATAATTCAGAAAGCATAATTGGTATAAACCCCCTTAGAGATTATTACTTTAAAGCCTTTCTCAAACAAAGCTGCTTATATTATCCATAATAAAAGGTTATTGCAAAGATGGGCATTGGTGTAAGTCCCAGATAGAACTTCATGAAAATACAATCAATATGGCTATCACCATAGTCCACTCAAATTCATCACGTGTGTCTGTGCTCTTTAGGCTCTTCCCATTGCTTTGGACCAACCACAGCCAGAGTGTTGATGTAACTTTATGGAATGGCACTCTTTGGTTCATGCATCTGTCTGAAAAACAAACTTGGGTTTTGGAGTGCACTGTCTTCCTGCTAGTTCTAAGAACTCCCTCCCCGCCCCTTCAAGTGATTGGGGGAGGGAGGAATCTTCAATACTGTTGTCCTGACCTTTTCTCCCTGGCCGAAAATTTTATAAATTTTATAAATCACAAGGTCTGTCTTTTATAAGCTGTATGGACCTTTTTAAGGTTCCTTGAGACTAACCATCAGTGAGCCAGGTCAGAACCAGCACCCCCTTATGGAAGGCATCAAGCATGCATGTTGTGGCTTTCCTTTTTCCCATGGACTGTAAAGCAGGATGTATAGGGTGTGATGTTTGTGGGTTAAACTCTTAAGGGATAAACGGTCTTAGGTTTAACTGATTAGACAGCTTAGTGTAAAGGAATATTTTACTATTTGCACTACTGGGAATTTCTTTTTACCTGTCTCGTAGAATGATATTGAAATGAATGTCTCCTGTTCATATTTTGCTTTTCTTGTCTGTAAATGACAAGTGTTTTTCCCCAGAACATTGTATTTTCCCTCCAAAACTCTGCTGCTCTGACAATGTATGTATAAATTCTTTTTCCTTATAGTATATCATTGAATCATGGGACTGTACAGCTGCTGGGTTAAAAGTAAAGGGTAGGGGGAGTTATGGTCCAGTGTCTGGAAAACAGCTGTAGGAACAAGGAAGTCCTGACTGCTAATCTTGGCTCTGATACTAACATGAGGGCCCTAATAGAATTTAAGGGGACAATTTTCCAAGGGCCGAAGGCTATGGCTCCCTCTCTGCGGGTGCAGTTTTGCCAGCTCAGCAGTCCAGAGGAAGAAACCTTTGGAGTGGTCAAATTGGGAGAGAAGATTTGAGTTGAATTTCTTATACCTTGTTGTTAGTTTGAGTTAATAAAACCAAATCTCAGGAGTGAAGTGAGTTTTGACTCTAAATTGTGCACGGAGTGTGTTTGAGAGCAGGTTTAGAAAGGCAACTGCTCACTCGGTGTGTCAATTAATTTGTGTGTCTGCAGGGGGCAGTTCTGACCAGTTGTAGTTTCTCACAGGTTGTGCAGAGCTGCCATTTTGATTCCCCTAATAACAGGAAGAAATCCAAGTGGCATTTGTAGAGTTTTCAATGGATCATCCATTGTAAAGAACACTGGTTTCTTTGACAGGAGGGAATTATCCCGATGGTGGTTTTAGAAGAGTAAAAGAAAGAAAAAGTAAGCTTTTAAATTTGGCATTATAGAGAACATTAATTGAACATGAGTTTTTGCTCTAATCATAAGTATAAAGATTTTTTTTTAGATCAAAAGTAATAGAATGGCCTGCAGGCTCAATGCCCTCTCTATTATTAAAACCAAAAGAGTAACTCTGTTCAGCAGAGCTGGTCATGTGTGAAAGGACAGTTTGGAACACAGAGGGATGTTATAAACCAAATTGCTTTTGACACTGACAATATTATTAAAGATCCCTCTAGTATTGCCAGTTAATGTTATAATCATTCCAGTTGCACACATTTAAATTATTTTTTTTTAAAGGGATAGCACAGATATTCTGTGCTTTGCTTTATAGAGTTTCAGTCTTTGTTTTACTACCCAGCATTCAAAATAACGGTCTGCATAGATCTGGAATAATGATCAAATTAGGTTTATATTTAAGTCTGTGTTTGCTGAAATGTGATGAGTTCTCTAATGCCCTGAACTGAAAGTCAGACTCATTTGAATAAAAGCACTTGGGGTGCCAACTCATAATTTTTTACAAAATTTCCACCCTGATTATTGTGAAACCATTGCAGGCATGTTTAATATATCTATTTTTACTGGTTAATTACCACTCATTTGGAAGTGCACTTACAGCCAGTCTATCTTATAAAAGATGCTGTAAGTCTAGTTGAATAATTTAAGGCATATTCCTGTTTGTTGAGTTTCACTCAAAGTACTGGATGTGTGCACTCCTATGCATTGTATTTTGGATATAAATTATTGATCCCATTACAACTGAATTGCAGACTTAATCATTCTGTTACGGTAGCTCTTAGGAAGGTAACAATTTTTTACATGCATGAATAACGTACAAGATCTATAACTACTGATTTGTTTTTTATTGGGTATATTGCTAATTGTTATCAAAGATATTCTATAGTGTAAATGCTCTGAAATGATGCAATAGTGGTGTAAAATAAGTATTTTGGCTTAATAATGTTGCATCTGAATGGACTTTCCCTTCTGAATTTAATTTATTGGTACTGGATGGTTCAAGGGATTAGTAGGTTATATGACAACCGCTAGGTCACTAGCTCAAAGGTAGCCCAAGTCAGATTGTCACAAAATTATGAACCATCGATTTTTTGGCTGTTTACAAAGAAAATTGTTCTCTCTATTTGTTATTTATATGGTCCCTATTCCTGTATACCCGAGCAACTTGACATCTTTAATGTAGTTATCATTGCAACACTTACTTTGTGTGAAGGAAGTACTGTTATCCATATTTTGAAGATGAGGAAGTGAGGCACAGAGAGGTTAAGTGGCTTGCCCAAACTCCTACAGGAAATGTGTGGCAGATGAAGAACTTGAATTCAGTTCTCCCATGTCCTAGATGTAGTGCCCTAACCACTGGACAATCCATCCTCCTTGTATCTGTCTCTGAATGGAGAGAAATGTCTGCATGATGCTACTACCATTTCAAGTGGCACTAATTAACCCTCCTTTTGGGAAGTCAAGAGAATAATCAAAAAGTGATACTTTGTGCTCCATTGGGCCCAAAAGAAAACCTGTTACACCTCACTGGAAAGCTAGGAATCAGCTATTTCACTGCGAGCTGTGGATGTCCAGTATTTCTAAAAATCAAGCCTGTTAGGCTCTGTATACACTGCAGATGGGGGTGTGATTTGCAACTCATATTGACATACCTGTATTAGCTTTAATTTAGCTAACTCGATAAAAATAGCAATAAGGACCTGGTGCTGTGGGCTAGTAATGTGAGCATGTACCATTGGGACAAGCGGCCTTGTACAGACTGAACTGAAGCCCACACCAGTGTCCTTACAGCTGTTCTTAATAAGATAGCGAGCTTACAGCTAGGGTGGGTATGTCTATCCAAATTACCCCTCAGACTGCAGTGTAGATATAGGCCTATTTAGATGACTAAATATGGATTTAAGAGCCTAACATTGGACACTCCAGTTTTTGAAAATTTTGGCCTTAACTCATAAAAGATACCAATCCATTCTCCTAAAAAGAAATAAGCCTTTACACTGGGAAAAATTATCTCATGTACAGAAACTTTTCGAAGAAGTACAATATGACCTGCTTCAATTTAAATACTATTAATGTGTAAGTGGTGAAATCTATTCACTGTTGAAAATGTCAGTGCATCATTTCACTAAGAAGAAGAAAAAGTTCTTTGTAAGACTTGCCAGATATTGGGTATTATTCATTCCCACTAACAAGGGAAGAAGGTGTAACTGAAGCATCCTTGTGACCAAGATGTAGTCTGCTGTGCAGCGGTTGAGCTCTAGCAAAGAAAAGGCACATGCAGGAACATAGCAGGAAAACTCCCTTCCATCCCCTTTACAACACCCCCCTCCCCCTGAGTCAACTCACAAACACTCACACTCCAGAATAGTGCAACACATATGCAAAAGGGAAATATTTATTTACAGAGGGATGAATGGGAAAAAAAACAGGAAGAGAAGGTGAGGGATAAAACAGGGTTACATCCAACACGAGGCCCCATAGGCCCAGTACTACTACAGAATGAAAGGATAGATGCTGACCACTGTATCTAGACTCAGGGTTCAGGACTGCTGGGCAATTCCAATCTGGCAGCAAGTCTTGGGTGCTCCTTGTCATCTTTGGTAAACTTTCCCCAACAAACTCTTCTGGTGCTCTCTTTGCCATTCTCCATAAATGCACCCAGATCAACAACCTCCCCCGTTAACTAGCTACAACCCCTCTCTTTATTCCCAAAAGCACAAGCTTTTCTTGGCCCCATCTGGTTCTAGGTAAGGTGATACTTGCTCTGACTCTGGTTTGTTCTTCTGAGGTGATTGCTTCCTAGCCTGGTGCTCCTCCTAGCCCCCATCCTAGGATGTCCCCAGTCAGGTGCTCTGTCTCTCTGTGGCTTCAGGCTGTCTTTTGGCTGCTTCGCTATGTGAGGGCCTGTTCACGGTAGGCCCTTGTCTAGAGCTACAGCCATCCACATGCTTCTGTCGCTCTCCCTCTCTCTCAACCCCCTTGAACAACCAGCATTATTTCTGGGGTTATATCGGAATTGCATTGCATTATCCATTTCAAAGTGAGTGTTAGTGTGGCAATAAAACAACAACAACAACAACAGGGACAGAGGAATTGCCATAATGGATCAACCAGTTGTCCCTCTAGCCCAGGATCCTGTCTCTGACAGTGGCCAGGATGAGATGCTTCAGAAAAAAGATGTAAGGCACCCGTTAGTGGACTGTGGTGGAATGACATGCCTAGAGGGGAAATCCTGAAGCATGAGAATTTATACCCCTTAGTTGTATCCTATGTAATATAACTGCAAGTTGTAAAGATCTATATAAATGTCTAATCTTCATTGCAATTCAATATATATGCAATACTAACACCCAGAGACCCGAATCTGGATCATGAACACACACAAAATCCAAGATCCTGTCCCCAAAAGTATAGTCTAATTTTTTTTTGCATTCTACTAAACTCTTGGCATTGATTTATATCTTGAAGCGGTGAGTTCCACATGTCTATTACAAGCTGTGTTGGGTTTTTTAAATTTGTTGTTCAGTTTAAAATTTTTCACTTTAATTGAAATGCTCCAAGTGATTGGGTATATAGGATAAAGGGTGTTAAAATGTTTTGTCTGGGAGGGCTTCAACTCATATTCACTTTTCTGTTGATGAACTTTTGGTTTTGCTTATATGTTTATGAATGCCTGAGTATAAATATATGTAACCAGTCTTGGAAAGAAAGTCTCTCTTTCCTGCAGAAAGTAAGGAAACCAATATTGACACTACTCTTTCTTCTTCTCTTTCTCAATTAATACTTTTTTTTTCTACAGGAAGTGCCCTTTTCCATTGACTTGTGGGATTGGGCCCCAAGTAATGGCTCATGTTCACCTTGTGGGCCACAACTGTCCACTCCCCCGCCCCCCAGTGCTATCAGTTAAGCTAGGCAAGACAGTGTTGTTTTTATTTAATGTGTTTGTAACAGGTTTTTTTATGGATGACCTGTATTAAAGGCTCACATCAATAGCCTAATTTATAGTTCCTCCCATGGTTCTTTGAATTCGGAGTTCTAGTCTTACCTAGTATAAAGTAGAATTAAATTAAATTGTTCTCATTTTATAATTGAGGTGGTCATGTCCTAAATTAGTTTCTTACCAGGATAATGATTGTTAGTTACTACATCAATGAGACCAGGATTTCACCCAATGAGAGCGAAGTTAACGGCAAAACTCCTATAGACTTCAATAGGACCAAGGTATCACTCACTTGGTTGAGGGTAGAGTAGAGGGTAGAGTAAGCAAGAATCAAACCAATGAAAGAGCTAAACTACAGACTTGAGCTTTAATTTCAAAACCTTATAATTCAGCTCATTTATAATTAGGATGATAAGCCCAACACAAAGGCCAATAACATAATGATGGTAAACATTGCTTTTGTTCCAAAAGTAATTCAAAAAAATCAGTGTTGGGCAGATCTTGTGCTAAAGCACATCCTGATAGCTGTTAGCTTTTCAGTCATATTAATGTTCCATAAAGTAATTTGTGTGCGATACTGCCTCTCTGGTATAATTCATTTTGAAAAATCTGACTTTACCTGGGACTGATCTGGCTGATTTTACTGCTGTTTCATGTTAGGCTACTTATTGATGTCCACATTGAAGGATAGCCTTAGACTCTTATTTAAATAATGTGGTTCTTTTATCTAACCACAAATCCAACTTTAAATGAAGATGGTGACTATTTTCAAGATGCAACTCAAGTCAGACCAAGATAATAGATATTTAGTTCTTATCATAGTTTCAGGGTTAACTATACCTTTGAACCCACACCTGGTTTTCCTTAAGGGAACCCACTTAAGGTTTGTGGCTTCTGAGCACTTACCTCTCTTGGGGAGAGCCCACATCTCTCTCCCTCCAGAATGGGGGTTGAGTTGCACAGTCAGTCTGAACCTCACTGTTTTCCCCAGCCAGTCTGACTATTTAACCTACCAACCTACCTTCACAAAGCAAAATACACTTGTTCTTAGGGCAAGAGCATTACGGAGAATATATAAAAACAAAAGTTCATACAGGCTTACCAGATGCTACCCTGACCCAACACAGGGCTCTGGTATGTATCCATCTTTGAAACCCCTCAACTGGATGTGTTCTAGTTATAAGTTCATTTCAGATTGTAGTTCAAGAACCAGAAAAGTGCCCCTCCTCCCCGCAACCTTTGGAACATTTCAGCTGTTTGGGCCTTTGATCAGTGCCCCCCTTCTTAGGGGGAAGCTTCAAAAAGTGGTGTGTGTTTGTGTGTGCTTTTTTAATAACTAGTGTTAAGGGGTGGCTAATGCAAAAATCTCCAGCAATTCCAGATTCTTCAGGAAATCCATCCCCAGTGATCCAGGAAAACACAAACATGCCCACTCATGGATACGAAGCCCTAGGAGTATAGCTCATACTGTGATCTCTGTATAATGGCTTTTTGAAATTGTTCTGTTTAGGCTTAAAACTACAATGTGGTCCCCAAATGTGCTGCATGTGGTTGCAACATGTCACACCTAGTATGTAGCAGGAAAAGGCATTCTATGGTTGTAGCATTTGTATATAGCAGATATAGATGTTAGTATCAAGTACCTTGGGTGGGGGCAGAGTTGGATTTATGCTGTATACCAGGAAATTTGTGTTGTTGTTTTTTAACTCAATACCCATGAAAAGTCTCATCCTGCACAGAACAATAACTCTTTTAAAACATACATTTCTTGAAGATGTGTGAATACTTTTCGTCTTGCTTCTCCTTCTATCTCTTGGTAGTCTTACTGCTGCCCCATCAAATGCATTTTTTCCCATTCACATACCAAGGGCCAGACTTAGCCCCTGGGTACAAGGAGAGCAAATGACATCCCACTGTGGCAGCAAGGACACCTGCAGTACTACAACTCTGAGCACATGGCAGCATGGTCACTATCCTCTCCCTCAGGGCCGGCTCTAGGATTTTTGCCGCCCAAAGCAAAAACAATTTTGGCCGCCCCCCGTTCCTTAATTACCCCACCCCCAGCCCTGCCTCAACTCCGCCCCTTCCCCAAATCCCCAGCCCTGCCTCCTCCCCCCAGGCTCTCAAGCCTAGGAGGGAGGGAGGAGGAGAAGCGGCACCTGCGCCGCAGCCACTCGGAGTCTCCCCCCTCCCAGGTTTGAGAGCCTGGGAGGGAGGGGGAGACTCCGAGTGGCCGCGGCGCGGGCGCCACTTCTCCCCCTCCCTCCCAGGCTCCCAAGCCTGGGAGGGAGGGGGAGCAGCGGCGCGCGAAATGGCCGCTCGGAATCTCCCCCTCCCTCCCAGGTTTGAGAGCCTGGGAGGGAGGGCGAGTAGCGGCACGCGAATCAGCTGTTTCGCGTGCCGTGGCAGCAGCAGCGGAGGTGAGCTAGGGCGGCCAGGGCACATTTTTAGGGGCGGCATTCTGGCGCCGGCCATGCCGCCCCTAAAAATGTGCCGCCCCAAGCACCAGCTTGTTTTCCTGGTGCCTAGAGCCGGCCCTGCTCTCCCTGAACATAAGAGTGTCCATACAGGGTCAGACCAAAGGCCGATCTAGCCCAGTATCATGTCTTCTGACAGTGACCAATGCCAGGTGCTTCAGAGGGAATGAACTGAACAGATAATGACCAAGTGATCCAACCCCTGTTGCCCATTCCCCACTTCCGGCAACAAGAAACTAGGAACATCAGTGCCGCCTATCCTAGCTAATAGCCATTGATGGACCTATCCTCCATGAATTTGTCTAGTTCGTTTTTGAATCCCCTTATAGTCTTGACCTTCACAACATCCTCTGGGAAAGAGTTTCACAGATTGACTGTGTTTTATGAAGAAATACTTGTATTTAAAACACGCTTCCTATTAATTTCAGTGCTTGTGTTTGAGAAGGAGGAAATAACACTTCCTTATTGACTTTCTCCACACCAGTCATGATTTTATAGATCTCAATCATATTTCCCCCTAGTCACCTCTTTACCAAGCTAAAAAGTTCCAGTATTATTAATCTCGCCTCATATGGAAGCTGTTCCATATCCCTGATCATTTTTGTTGCCCTTTTCTGAACCTTTTCCAATTCAAATATATCTTTTTTGAGATGGAGCAACCAGATCTGTATGCAATATTCAAGATTTGGATGTACCATGGATTTCTATAAAGGCAATATATTTTCTGTCTTATTATCTATCCCTTTCCTAGGGATTCCCAACATTATGTTAGCTTTTTTTGACTGTCGCTGTACATTGAGTTGATGTTTTCAGAGAACTATCCACAATGGCTCCAAGATCTTTCTTGAGTGGTAAAAGCTAATGTAGACCCCATCATTTTATATGTATAGTTGGGATTATGTTTTCCAATGTGCATTACTTTGCATTTATCAACATTGAATTTCATCTGCCATTTTGTTGCCCAGTCACCCAGTTTTATGAGATCCCTTTGTAACTCTTCATAGTTAAGTCCAACGCAGACTATCTTGAGTAGTCAGAAATGTACCTCATTTTCTTTCCATGGGTGAGAGGGATGTCCTTCATTAGAGTGGACTGCAGCACCTTACTACCCTCTGATGCAGCAGTTATTGGGATAGCTTCATTATTGGGTTATCAACTTGTGACTCATGCGGAAGCAAAATGTTCTCTAAAGCTAAATTGAAACAGTTTCTACATGGGTGAGCAATAGTCCACATCCACACAGTTGCTTAGTCATGTACAGTCTCTTTAAAGAAAAAAAAACAGGAGCCAGAAATAAACCAGACAGACCAGTGATGGAAATGAGTATGGCTATCTTCCAGGAATAATGGTCCACATGGTTCAGGAATGAGGGAACTTGATCTGTTCCCTGTACCGACTTATTTGTCCCAAATTGAAGAAGCAAGTTCTTAAAAATGGAAAGACTGAGATGTAACTAATCCAGAATGAACAACAAAACTGCCTGTTTGGTACTTTGGCTGTTGTCTAGTTTTGAGATGCCCTTTACAATTAGCTTTCTATTAACTGAACTGTTTCATTATTAAAGTAGTTTAATGTAAAGTGAAAAGTGGAGTTCCAAGTCCTGATACTGTCCAATGGAAGTAAAGGGGAGTTTTGCCTTTGACCTCAATGAGAGTGGGATGAGGACCTTAGAGATGATGACGATGACAACTATTCCAGGAACAGCTTGAAACAACTATTGATGTACAACAAAACAAACAAATAGCATCACTTGCCAATGTTGTTAGTCATCCCATCTTTGCGTGCTTAGGTAGTTTGTTCTGAAGTTCTTTTTTTTTTTTTTTTTTTTTGAAAACTCAGTAAAATGCTCATCTAGCTGTCATCTTGTGACTCAAGTCATTTTATTTCCATTGTCATGTCATAACTACCAATTCTTCAAGTGTCCTCTATAAATTTGCACTCTTGGGATGCACTGATTGGTGCACCTTGGACAGGAATCTTCTGGTGGTAGTGTCCATTAGAACATTTACTATCAGCATTTGAGCATGTTCTGAGAGTGAGGCTAGAAAATAAGTTGTGGCACAAACTACCACTTCAGTCCCTTCCAACCACAGCAGCAGATGGGTGAATGTGAACCTTTCCAGATCCCTTTGTAATATGCAGAGACCATCCTGAAGAACTCAGCTTTCAAGTAAAGCACCTTCATTTGCTTTCTGGACTGTTACCTCATGACTTGTTCTGCAGTGAGTGATGTCTTGCCTACTAACACTGCTTCTGCTTGTGGTTTGACAAAACGCTAACTCAGGCACAATGACAAAGTATGCCTTACTGGTACCCTGACAATATGTAGCCCTATCATCAGCACTTGACTCTGACTTTGACTCTTGAGGAATCATTTCAAGGAACAGTTTTGGTGCTGGTAGAAGTAATGATCTTCCATCTCAATTATAGTTGCTTCCATAATATGTCTAACCTAGTGGATCAGTCCATCTAGTCTACTAACCAACTTCCTACACTGGCCAATAGCAACTTCATTTAAGGAAGGATTAAAACCTTTTTAAAAATGTTCTAGGCACAAGTGCGCTCTGGCACCTAGGCAACCTCCATTGGCATTAATGTCCATAAGGATGCACCAAACAAACAAAGCTGAATTTAGTCCACTGTACCATGCAGTACTCCGCTATTACTGCTTTGCTTTTTTCTGTAGTGCTGGTTACCCCATTTCTGAAAAGATTTTGTGGAATTGGAGTGTGTTCAGCAAAGGGTGACAAATGATTAAGGACATGGAAATTCTCATTTGAAGAGAGATTGAAAAGACTGGGATTGTTTACCTTAGAAATGAATAAAATGTCCTTGATAAAATTACACAAAATAATGAATGGTATTGAGAAAGTACACTAGGAGTTTTTGTTCTCCCTGACTCATAACAGTAAATCAAGTGAACAGTCAAATGAATTAAAAGTGGTAGATTCAAAAATAATGATAGAAATACTTTTCACACGATGCATAATTAACCTGTGCAGCTCAGTGTTACAGGCTATTTTTGTGGCCAAGAATTTAGCAAGTTACAAACATATATGGATAACAAATTGTCCAGAATTATAGTAATTAGTACTAAAATTTTTGAAGCGATATTGAACCTCGTGTTTCAGGTTGTAAACCAATCTCTAAAGGATTTAATAGGAGACTTTATCTGCCCCATATTTTCCAATCTGCCAAATGCATGGTTTATTGTACCTTCCCTGAAGCACCTGATGCTGCCCATTGTCAGCCACTGGACTAGGACAATGGGTCTGATCTGGTATTGCAGTTTCTGTTTCCTATGTCTTCAGCTTTATTGTCACATCCTAGCCCATGGACTTTAGTCTCACCCACTTTCTCTAATAGCCCCTAAAAACAAAAAGGAGAAATAAAACACTAAAAGCTTGAGTACAGGCAGTTATTTTTCATCAATTTTGCACTTCTTAAATAAAATTCTTCTACCTAGGTTTTTCTTGTTCCCCTTCCTATATGTATGGGTGTGTTTGCATACATGATTCTTATCACAAACCTGTTTTTGTTTAACAAAGTCACTAACTTCAATTTTTCGGTTGGTCGGTTGATTTTAGCTTCTCTTCTACCATGTCTACACAACCCCTAGAGGCTTCCCCTTGCAGCCGGTGCAAATGTTTTGTACCATGAATGAACTTGTGCAACAAGTGCTATTGACAGCTTTGTAGAAGTGAAACACAGAGTTTTATTTTCTGGCATCTTCCTAACTATCAGTGTAGTGAACAGCACCATCGTCAAGTCCCCAGACCGGCCCCTGAAGAAGTATACTAATCCCCAGCCACTCAGCATCAAAGAAAAGTAACAGCTGTAATTCTAAATAGCCTTGACACCCTCCTTTGGTGACTGAATTGTTGGAATAAGCAGGCAGACTGCCAAACATCTCTCCAGGGTAGTTGTTTCCCTTTCAGCAATATCATTTTAATTTACATGGAAATTATCAATACTTTAAAATGGTAGTTGTCCATCAAGCTTGTTTATTTCCCATCTCCCTAATGTACTGCAATACAAATACAAATCAGTGATTGGTTGAACTAACATAATTGACTCTTGCAAATTCTATCATATTGCATGTCTTAACTTCCTCATCCTGCTGTAACTGACCCAGGTCCAGCTGTTAGTGACAGCTCCCATGTCAGTCAGCAGTAAATTGAATTGAATTTCACTCCATTATTTTAGTTATGCTCTACTGCATAAACTAGAGGGTGTTAGAGGCTGACCTGTGTGTAATTATATTACACAAATACATATTTATTTTTTATATCTAAAGGCTTATAGAAGCAGGTAGCTAAAGATATATAATGCCTATAGTGATAAATTACACATGCTATGTTAACAGTGTTCTTTTTAAGGTCCAAAGTCAAGAACTTAAAATTTAGGAAATGATAGTGTTGCCCTTGTTCTTCCATGCCTAATGTCTATCACCTTCTCTCCTTATGCCTACTCTTAACTGAAGTGCAGAGTGCTCTCAATTTTCATTGATTTCAGTGGAAGGTTAAAAGTGCCCAGCACCGTGGTGTACAGGTTCATGTTCTGACTCAGGATATAGAACATGATCCTGCAAGGTGCTGACCACTCTGGCCCGGATCCATCAAAGCACTGTTGTATTTACTTAAGTTCCGTTGTAGTCAATGGAAGTTATATCATGCTTAATTTTAAACGTGTGCTTCAGGTCTGGACTTGGAAAACAACTGAAACATGACTGCTTTCATAAATGCTTTCCTAAAGGGGGCTGGAGTGCTCACCTTTCAGAATAGAGTCCTTAGGAAAGGAATATAGGAACTGCCATAATAGATCAAACCAGAAATGGTAAGTGCTTCAAAGGATGGTGCAGAATCTGCGCAATGGACAGTTATGAAAAGTTGGACTTAATTATATTCCAGTCACATCTGTAGTGACTCAGCTGTAGCTCCTTTTGAACCATCTCTTATCATTAGAACTAAGATGAGTAGCTTCTCCTGTTGTGTGCTATAGGAGTAGATGTTCAAAGCAGCTTTTGTTTGTTGAAAGTAGCGATATAATTCTCTATTAAATCCCATAGGATAGTTTGAAAAACCTGTAGAAAGGTGATTCTATTCTTTTCTATAGGCCATCTCCATAAGGGATACTGCCAGAGAAGGGAAGCGTGAGTGGAGAGGGGTTAGTAATAGTGAAACAACATAGTTAACTCGGGGGGTGCTCCCTTATTTATTATGTATGTGGGAGATATTTCTCCTCCATTTTTGGAGTTGTTGATCCTCCCTTTATCCTTCTCCACAATTGGTCAATTAAGAGGCAACCCACCTGACACATGGAGTAGGGAAGACACTGAATATGCTCAGTGCCTTCCTGACTCCTTTCAACATACAGCAGAGGGAGAGAGTAGTCAAGCACTACATTTCTGCATAGGACACAAGGCTGGCTGGCTGGCTGCATAGGCATATGCAACCTCTCTTGAAAAAGCCTTTCCATCAGGATATCAGCACTCTAGGGCGAGGAGGACCACCTGGGCCATGTAGCTCCATGAAGGTTATATACCTTAGCTCACATGTTACTCAAACCATTCATAGTTTGTGTGGACAACTGGTATCAGCTTCAAGATGTCATAGCTTTTTTTCTTTTTGTTCGTCTTCTCCCATTTCAATGTGAGTCACTTAACTATCCATCCATTCACTCTCCTGCAACACAGCATGAAAAATATGACATGGATTAATACAATGCAATGTTTTGGGGGAGGATGCAAAAATAGCTGTTGAAAACTTGGGGATAAATGTTGTTGAATGTTCTATTTCAAAAGTACACACACCTTTAAAAAAATAAAAATGCCTTATAGCAAGCTGAAGGAACGATACAATGCTCTACCGATGATAGCAACCAAATCCCTTAAAATGACTTAAAAAATTATTCAAGAGAGTGGAATAACTACATGCCACATTTGTAGTTTTGCATCATATGCTTTAGAGGCAGCTTGTAGCAGGTTGACAGAGTACAGGAACATAGCTAGTAAATATGTGTAGCAGTATTTGATTTATTCAAATTAAACCAGCCAGGAGGATGTTTGGACCTCTGGCAGCAGGCATGCTTCATATAGTTACATTTTAAACAGATGTACCAAAGGGGATAACCAGGTTAGCTGGAAGACTGTAGCATTGACAGCTAGATTTAATACAGCTCACCTGAGCTGTGGATGCCACTGAAGATTGAATGGCTAGTCGGAATGGATAATGCAAAGCAAATCTGATGTAAAGGTAAAATGTATTCCTGTGAAACTTAGCCAATGGAGCTATGACAGTTTGCCCCAGCTGAGAAGGCTTGCAAAAGTAGTGTTGTTTGGTGAAAATGTGTCACAGGAATGGTAGGGAAAAATTGAAATCACTTTGATACTCCCTTTTTTCTTTTCTTCTCCATTTTCTGTTTTTCCACTGTAAAATAATTTTAAAAAGAGGAAGGAAGGAGAACAAAAAGTCCCCCACTTCTCCCCTCCCCCCTCAAAATCACTTTTGGATTTATCCAAAGAAAGCAATTAAAAAAAAAAGGCCAGTTTATAATGGAAAAAATAACCTTTTTGTCTAGCTCTTGTGGAACATAATATTCTTCAACTGGTAAAAGGGGGATGTGCTCATTTAAGGAGCAGGATATCTTCGTAGTTTTAGAATATTTTAATGATTACTTGGCTTGACATTCATAATAATCACAGAATTTTCATCATCATGCTTTTGAATATAGTATATTTTTAAGGTTGACATGGATTGAACATCATATGATAGGGACAAACCAACATGGCTGCTTTAAAGGATATTTATGCCTCTCTAACCTATTTGGCATATCAACAAAATAACAGCTAAAAGGAGAGCCCTACACCCTAAGGAATAGTTAACCTGACGGTGGGCAGGCAGTACATAAGCATCTTGCAGTCTCTGGACTTTCTTTTAGGCGAGAAGTTGTACAATAGGCCAGGGGACAGCAACCTGCGGCACGCATGCCAAAGGCGATACGCGAGCTGATTTTTAGTGGCACTCTGCTGCGAGCCAGGGTCCCGGCTGCCGGACCTGCTCAGCCCGCTGCTGGCCTGGGATACCAGTCACCAGCCCCACTCAGCCCGCAGCTGGTCTGTGGTTCCAGCCACCAGCCCCGTGCCAGCCGCCTGCCCTGCTCAGCCCACTGCCAGCCTAGGATACCAGCCGCTGGCCCCGCTCACCTTGCTGCATTATTATTTACTTTACAGACAACAATAATTTAGTTATATAATATAGACTTATAGAGAGAGACCTTCTAGAAACGTTAAAATGTATGACTGGCACGCGAAACCTTAAATTACAGTGAATAAATGAAGACTCAGCACACCACTTCTGAAAGGTTGCCGACCCCTGCAATAGACTCTATGCTGGTGAAGACTTCTCAGAAGATTGAAAATAATTGCATATCTGGGTATCCTGATCATGCTCCTTCCCTGGCTAGCACAGCCCAGTTTTGACTGGACTGGGACTGACTATTTTTTTTCCAGGTTATGGCCCTACCCCTGTTCTACACTGGCAGAATCTAGCCCTGTGAGGCTACTGTAGCCCCTGTGAGACTTCAGCTGAGCAGTTATGGGAAGCAGAGAAGATTGCAGCCAGCTTTAAAGTATCAGCTAATATACGTCACCAAAATAGCTACTACTAGGTGAGCATGCTCTGTTCTTACAGTGAGACATTGTCAAATTTCTCTCTCCCAGAGTACTGTGTGCAGATATGTTCATAGATGTTGCTCTAAAAAGACATGAAATGCTTTCACCATGTTTATAACTAAATTAAAAAAGGCATCCATATTAAAATTTCTTAATAGGATGCAAGGAAACAAGAGGTTTTTCATAGATCATACACTGATACCACATGTCATATAATCACAATACACTACATGGAAATCTATGAACTTGTCAAAGAAGCAATGAAACACACATTACAATATTATACAATCAATAAAGTAATTTAACAAACAGTGCTGCATCAGGCAAAAGGTATCTGTACGCTCCCTTCGTCATACAAAGGTTTGGCTCAAACATGCACCACCAACATATAGGTGATACTCAGTACCCATAGGAATGGATTAATCTTTTGTGGGCCCTGGACCATCACCCCATGCCCATACTCTGCCCCAAGGCTCCACTCACCACTCTGTCCCAAGGCCCTGCCCCAGCTCAGCCTCTTTCCCCCCCCCCAGGCTCCACCCACTGTTCGGATGGGGGGGGGAAGGGACAGAGAGGAGCACCCATCTACAAAAACAAAAGTCAGCACTTGTGCCCATATCTCCCTTTTGATTCCACCTCGTACCTACCCATCTTTGTTGTGTCCCAGTCTAGAATGGGAGCTCCTATTCACTGCCACAATGCAAATATTGATGAAGAATAATACTCACTATCAGCCTGATCTTGTGAACCTGATCCTGTAGTCCCTATTTTTTTTTAAGTAATTGCCTTCAAAACAGTCAGTCATATTTGTACCTACTGCTGGCATATGCCATAAAGGAAAATCAATTGGAGCAACAATATATATTAATTTAGCATGGCAATACATTAGTACTTAAGGTAATACAGCTTCACATTAATTTTTGCTAGGCCTAAAGCAGAGCATCTCTTTGGGGCCCACTACCGCTGGAGCCACTAGAATTAAAATTATTTCATGTACACAGTGGGAAGCAGGGCTTAAGGCTTGAGTGTATTTATGAGACATGACAACACTCAAGTAACCAACACCTTAATTTATGTAAATTTGCTCCTATGTCCTGTGGGAAATACATGGAAATTCAGTAGTTTAGCTGTAAACAATGGAGTGCAAGGCTAAGTCAATTAAAACTGAGGGGTAAGTATTGAATGTAAAAGCACTATGGGCTTTCTACCACAATTGATATTGATACAACTGTTTCTTTTGGGCAGAAAGAGCTCAAGAAACTTCACTGCCTCTAAGCACCACAAACTGTTCAAGTATGATATGAAGAAGTAAGATCTAAGGAGTCCGATAAACAAAAGTCTTCACAAATATTTCTTGAAAGAAGTTTACTATCTCGTTTGGAAAAGTGGGAGCAATATTAGAATTTTAAATAGCAAATTAATCCCAGTGAAAATGAATCAAATTTAAATTGACACCCAGAGATAAAGCTATGTTCAACACCCTTCTTTTTTTCTTGTGAGAGAGACACTAGTACAGTTCAACTAAGTAAATATTAATAAAAATGTATTCTGTGTTAGTGTATTAGCACAAATAACTGTGTGTTAGGGTTTCACACTTGAAAATAAGCTTTGAACTCTTCCTCATAGGTATGGGGAAAGCCTTGCCAAGTCATGCAAAATAATTAAGTGCATCTTACAGCATTTCCTGGGTGAAGAATGGGGCAATGTGTTAAGTTTGTACAGAGCCACTCACCTATTTGTTCACATAGAGATTAGACCATGATTCCATCGTGGACAGGAAACAGGAGCAACAATAAGCAAGGGGGGAACTAACTTGAAAATCACTGTGTATCATTAGGGCCACAGTTTGAAAGCATATGTGTGCCAAATAGGCATGAATGTGAGCAATCAGGTAAACATCCAGGCAAAAATATGAAGTGATAGGTCCAACTATCCATTTGGTGTAGGATATTCAAAGGGGCCTAAGGAGTTAGGTCAATGGGAATGACCCAGTGAAAGATACTGTGAGATGGGTGACTAACTCCTGTAGGCCACTTTAAAAACTTCAGTGTGAATGCCTGCAATTACCTGTGCAAGCTTATTTGCTGATCTCTACTTAGTTGTCTATTTTTGTGTTTTAAATGCAACCCTTAAATTCCTAACCCCTGACTTTTGTTTTAATGTAGTTCAGTGACAGGAGCTTTCTGAGGCAGGGAAGGCTGGTTGAGTATTGGCAGCAGGGACATGGGAAAGGGACAGTAGTGAAGGATGGAAGCTGGGCAGTGAGGGAGACACAGTTGAACGGGGAGCTGGAGAGATATACAGGGAGAAGAAGAGAAAAGAGAAACAGCCAGTAGGGGTAATATCAGAAGAACAATTATGGGCAGAAAATGGAAATAAATTACTGCAAATAAATAAATAAATAAATAAATAAATAAAAAATAAATAATTTTTTTGAAACTTATGTCAAAAATGTGTTGTTTTTTTCAGAAAGGGGTTTCCAGACAAAAATCCATTTAAGGAGAACCAAAGTGGAATTTTTCAGCTTGTTTACTGCCCACTTGAAAGGTACTTGTCAATTTCACTGTCTCCCTGCGGGAAGCAGTCATTTTGACTTTTCCCAATGGAAAATTGAATTTTTTCCCACAAAATTGAAATTTTTCCACAGAAAACTTCAGTTTTGTGAAAAGGGTGTTTTCTACGTATTATTATTATTATTTATTTATTATTTATTTGTTTTTTACTACAACAATCTGTAACCCACTAACCCCTTTTTTGTCCTATGACTGCAGAGGTGTTAACGGGCCACTCTTCCTTGAATGGGCCTTTAGAATATGGGCTAACGACTTATGCTAAACAATCTGTTCCACCTTGCATTTTGCTGTGACTCTGGGAGATTTGCTTGTCCTTGGCAAAACTTTTGTCTCTTTGTGGGGAAGGGAGGTTAACACTTCTGAAAGACAAAAGTTTTGTCATTCAATTTTCAGTGTAGACATAGCCGTATACTCTAGGGAAAGAGCTGGAGCAATGAAGGAAAAACTGTGTAGCAGCAAACCAGAAAAGCATATGGGGAAAAGAATCAGCATTTATGGAGACAACCAGGGCCCTCTTTTGCGTGAGGCTTTATTAAATGCCTTATTATAAGCTGGAGAACTAATAACTACTGTTCTCCCAGCATTTTTAAATATTATTTGAACTTTTGCATTAAATTGTGATGTATTATGGACAAGACCAACACTTTATAGATTCATATTGATAATTTTCTAGTTTCCCCAATACCTAGCATATATTTGAAACAAAACAACAACAAAAACCTCAGCTCTTTAGTGTCATTAGCCTACAAGTGGCAACAGATGTAATCTCTTGTTATAAAGCAGAAGGCTTGCTTTTTTTTTTTTTTGCACTCAGCAGGAGCTCTCTCTAAATTCTTTCTCTCTAAACTAATCTTTCATTGCAATTTATGCCCACTTGAAACTAACGTGATACTTTGTGAGTGCATCACAATGGGATTCTAACAGATGGGCATGAATGCAAGCTTGCCAAACAAACTGCATGAGTTTTACATTCAACTATGAGGTGACCAGTTCTGATCCCAAAATATTCACATGGCTGTATACAGCTGAATTTTGATAATTAAGATTAGAGAAATAGTTAGGCCACACTATTTCAATTTTGAAATAAGTTAGTTTAAAAAAACATTTTTTTAAAAACATTTTTTTAAAAAGAAATAGCTCCCCTCTCCATGCAAAATGTGCAATTTCAGATTAGCATGTTGGGTATGAAGGGTAACAACAGGAGGGGAAGAAATATAATGAACTCTCCATATCCGAGCAGCTTTATTCAGGAACACACACATTTCTTGATATAAATGGAAAGGTGGCTGAATATTAAACCTCACTGCAATTAAACAGCCCCATGATCCTGAGTCAGCGAGCCTGGGCCAGCCGCTGGTATCTAACTGCAGTGTAGACATACCCAATGAGACAATATCAATCAACATGACAGGCCACTGGTGTGCTGAAGCAAATACTCACCAGCAACCGCACACCACACAACATAAACACTAACCCAGGAACCTATCCTTGCAACAAAGCCCGATGCCAACTCTGTCCACATATCTATTTAAGTGACACCATCATAGGACCTAATCACATCAGCCACGCCATCAGGGGCTCGTTCACCTGCACATCTACCGACGTGATATATGCCATCATGTGCCAGTAATGCCTCTCTGCCATATACATTGGCCAAACCAGACAATCTCTACGCAAAAGAATAAATGGACACAAATCTGACATCAGGAATCATAACATGCAAAAACCAGTGGGAGAACACTTCAACCTCTCTAACCACTCAGTGACAGACTTGAAGGTGGCAATTTTGCAACAAAAAAACTTCGAAAACAGACTCCAAAGAGGGACTGCTGAACTTGAATTAATATGCAAATTAGATACAATTAACTTAGGTTTAAACAGAGACTGGGAATGGTTGGGTCATTAGACTAATTGAATCTATTTCCCCATGTTAAGTTCTCCTCACACCTTCTATGGGTCATCTCGATTATCACTTCAAAAGTTTTTTTTCTCCTGCTGATGATAGCTCATCTCAGTTGATTGGCCTCTTACAGTTGGTATGAATACTTCCATCTTTTCATGTTCTTTTTATGTATAAATATCTTCTTTCTGTGTGTTCCATTCTATGCATCCAAAGATGTGGGCTGTAGCCCATGAAAGCTTATGCTCAAATAAATTTATTAGTCTCTAAGGTGCCACAAGTACTCCTAATGTTTTTTTAAGGCTTTATAGAAAAGGAGAGTTTTAAGGAGGGTTTGGAAGGAGGATAATGAAATACCTTTGCAGATGTTTATGGGGCGCACGTCCCAAGCATGAAGGGCAGAAGAGAAAAAAGCATAAAGGTGCTTGTTTGAAAATTTAACAAATGGGTGAGAGAGGTTAGTACCATGGGCTGATCAACTGCAGGAGTCAACCTTTCAATACTGATGATAGGTAGGGTAGGGATACACCACAAAGGGCGATAAATAGAAGATATAATAGTTTATGTTTGATTCAATAGAGAAGGGGAACGGGGTGGAGCGGTTCACAGGAAGGGATAATGTGGTCAAAGTGATGGTGAGGAAAATGATCTTTTCAGCAGCATTCTGAATGGATCCAAGTGGGATAAGCTTGCATTTAAGTCCAGAGAAATGGATGTTGCACTAATTGAGACAAAGAGATGACAAAGACAACCTGGAGGAGAGTTTTAGCTTCGAGGATGGATAGGAAAGGCCATTTCTTAGTGATGTTAAACAGAAAGAATTGGCAAGATTTAAACATGAATGTGAGCAACTAGAGAAAGATCCAAGTCAAAGCCCAAGTTACCAACCTGAGTGACAGGCAGGATAGGAGGGTAGTGGTGGCCACAATGATAGAAAAAGGAGGTATCAGGGAAAGCTTTTGGGGGGAACATTAGGTGTATGTCTACACTGCAATTAGACATCTGTGGTTGGCATGTTCTGATTTTTTGGTCAGAGGATCCGATACAATTTTTTGTCTGCTTCCTGGCTTCCATTGCCTCTTCTGAAGCTTTTGGTGAGTGCCAGAGTGGATGTGGACTGTAGTGGGAATTGTCAACCAGTTCCCATGCCAGCTAGTGAGCATCCTCCCTGCCCTGCACTCCCTCTTCTTCTAGCAGAGAGGCAGAGAGGGATGATGGAAGGGCAGGGAGCACCACACAGCCAGCAAGGGAAGGACAAAAGTAGGAAGAACCATTCACCAAGCATCAGGGGCTACTGCAGGTGATAAACACAGAGTCAAATACAGCCTGTGTGAGAGGTACTAAGAGGTGAGGGAGAGAGAATAGAGCTGATCACAGAACAGGAACATTTTTCCTTAATTTTTTCAGCAGAAATTTGTCCTTTATGCAAATGTTGAAACTTGAAATTCTTTGACCAGCTCTCAGTGCGAGATTTGAAGGAGCACTGCAGGAAAGAGGATTGAGGGACTGGGAGGAGGTGGAGAAATGAGGCTGTGGGCCAAAACCAAGAGCAGAAGTGGTTTATATTCAGCAACTATTTTTCTGAACTTTGACGGGGACAGAGGGGTGCTAGCTTTGTCCCATCTCTAGTTTCCACAGAGCACTATTGCAGAAGATGGAAAAGTGGGTCATGAACTTTAAAGTCTTTTAAAATTTTCATTTATGAAAGATTAGAAGCTATAATTATAAATTAATATGATTAAATATGGGGAAAAAAACATTTTTTTTAAACTTCAGTGTTCTTCTAACCACAGTTTTTAGAAAACTGGTGTAACATTTTCCAGGCTAATGCATATTTACTGTGCCGTGTGTCAGGTGTTGCCATGTCCTCAATCCTATCAGTAACTAAACCTGACAGAATAAACAGACACATTGGTTCAGGAAACTTAATAAGATCTTGACATTCTTTAACAAAACAAAAATAATCATTTTAGACATTTATGGTACATTTAAAAAGAAAAGGCATGTGTTTCTCTCTCAGAAAAGCTGTTCCAGCCCTGAAAATGTACTGCAAATACATGTAAATGCATGGTTTTTATTGTATCTTCTGTTAAGATAGTGGCCACAAATGCCAGTCTACCACAGTAAAAATGCTATCACTAACCATGGTATTAGAGGGGGAAATGAACTGCTCTAAGACAAAGATCATATTCAAAATATCATAAAGGAAAAAATGGCATTGACTATCTTGATTAATATTTACATCAACTATTATTACATTCAAGATTAAAGTCACAGACATTAAATCCTTCATGGATATTTTGTTCATGGCTGCTAGAAAAATTGTTCTGTAGCTCTGGAAGGATTCCTTCCAACCAAGGACTTGCATTTTTGTAACCTCATTGACTTCAGTGGGAACTGTGGGGCTCAGCACATTTGATAATAAGGTCAATATGTCAGGGTCTAAGAATGACTACAGGAGCCTAAGTTTAACATCTTTATTACTTAAAATTAATTGTAATATATGTTAAATTCTGCTAAAGGCATATAGAACATAGCCTTACAGGAAGCATCCTCGCTCAAAATACATCCATGGTCTTGGAAATAGCTGTGCATGGGTGGACTGCTATGCCTGCATAGAGCTCCAGTCCATGCCCTAACCTAAATCTTAAAAGATCTGGCTTCAAGTCTCTGATGTGTCATAGAGGGTATCTTCTTGCAGTTATTTTTAGAGCACTAGCCCAAGTCTGTTCACAGGGCTCAAGGGCTCGTGGCCAGAGGCTGTGTAGACATACCCAGACTCTCTGTGTGACCTGGGGCAAGGACTTGTCTACACAAACACTTAGTTTGCTGCAAGCTGGGTTTATGTCTACAATAGAAATGCTGCAGCAGGACAGCCCTCTCTATAGTTAATCCACATCTCGAAGAGCCAGTAGCTAGGTTGATGGAAGAATTCTTCTGTTCACCTAGCAGTGTCTATGCCTTGACAGAGATTGGCTTAATTACATCATACAGTGCGTGAAATTTTTCACAGCCTTGAACCATGTAAAGAAGCTGACCTAATTCTGTAGTGTAGACCCAGTTGAAGAAAATTGTTGATGCCCGCCACCCAGCGGAGCTGGGGATGAGGGGTTTGGAGTGTGGCAGGGGCTCAGGGCTTGGGCAGAGGATTGGGGTATGGGGGTGAGGGCTTCAGGGTTGGGCCAGGAATGAGGGGTTCAGAGTGTGAGAGGGGGCTCTGGGCTGGGGGTTGTGGTGCAGGAGGGGGTCCGGGCTCTGGGCTGGGGGTGCAGGCTATGGGGTGGGGCCGGGGATGAGATGTTTGAGGTGCAGGAGGGGCTCTGGGTTTGGGGGAGCTCAGGGCTGGGGCAGGGGATTGGGGTGCAGGGTTGGGGCATGGACTTACCTCCAGTGGCTTCCGGTCAGTGGTGCAACCAGGGTTCAGAGGCAGGCTTCCCGCCTGTCCTGGCACCGAGGACAGCGCTCCACCCTGGAAGCGGCCAGAAGGAGGTCCGGCACCTAGGTGGAGATGTGCAAGCGGCTCTGCGCAGCTCTCATCCGCAGGCACCACCCTCCCCCCAGCTCCCATTGGCCAGGAACATGGAGCCAGTGCTTGGGGCGGGGGCAGCACATGGAGCCCCATGGCCCCCCTGCTTAGAAGTCGGACCCGCTGCTGGCCACTTCCGGGGCGCAGAGTGGTGTCGAAACAGGTAGGCTTTATCCTGCCTTAGCTGGGCAGAATCGCTGATGGGACTTTTAATGTCCTGGTCGGCAGTGCTGACCAGAGCGACCCAGTTCCTTACATGTCGCAACCCAGTACTGGGTTGCGACCCAAACTTTGAAAAACACTGGGGTAGACTAGTCCTAGGTTGTAAATCAAAGCACACTAGAGAAATTTTAGTGTGCGGCAGCAGGGCCCCCACGGAAACTTAACATAAATCAGTTTTGCCAGGAACTAAATGTTCATGGAGATGTGCCCCTAGCCTCTCACTTACACATCTGTAAAATGGGGATAATAGTACTTCACTACCTCACAGGGGTGTTGTGACGATAACCACATTACATTTTGTGAACTGCTCAAATGCTAGGATAATGGAGGCCATGTAATACCTTAGATATATAGTCATTTGCAGGATTAGAGGCTGCTCTAACTTTTGAATTAGCATTGGACTGGAGAATAATT
Source organism: Malaclemys terrapin pileata (assembly GCF_027887155.1). NCBI lineage: Eukaryota > Metazoa > Chordata > Testudines > Emydidae > Malaclemys > Malaclemys terrapin. The sequence goes on from NC_071507.1 coordinate 131,355,364, forward strand.
TTTCCAATCACTTTTTTAAGTTGCCTACATTACTTGTTCTTCAGCTGTTTTTGATAATTAACATATTAATTGCATTTTTGGGGACAAAAAAATTATACTAGTGACAATTGTGCTTGACTCTGTGATGATTTGCAAGGAACAAAGTGGCATCTCTCATCGTAAGAACAGATGACAAAAATATTTGTAAATAATTTATTTGAGGTCTGTGTATAAATTGATGAATATCTTAATTCAATGAATAAAATACGATCATCTATAGAGCTAATTGAGCAATAACAATAATAAATTATTTATTCAGCAAAAATACATTTTTTATTATTCCCAAATAACTGCAAGGTTAATTATTTGTCCCATGATTAACTTCTGTTGCAAACCCTTATTGTTTTCTTGTTTGTTAGGATATCACAATCTAAATGGAGGTATCATGAGATAGACCACACCCAATCTAGCCTCCACATACATCCGATGAAGTGGGTATTCACCCACGGAAGCTCATGCTCCAATATGTCTGTTAGTCTATAAGGTGCCACAGGACTCTTTGCTGCTTTTACAGATCCAGACTAACACGGCTATCTCTCTGATACCAATCTAGCCTTATCATTCTTCCTTGTCAAGGTGTGAATGTGAATCAGGGAAATCACATGGGAAACTGACTTAAATGGGGATGCATAGATCCAAATGAGGGTGGAAACTGGCTCAAAATGTCAGACAAAATTAGGGAAAGTCTCCAAAAGCCAAAGAAACAACAAATCAAAAAGGATCCTCAGCAGGATCAAGTTGCAATATGACAACTCAAAGTCTTTACATCTGGAATAAACTAACTAGCTCTTATAGCACTTTTGTTATCCATTGGTCTCAAAGTGGTTTACAAAGATGAGCAAACTGAGGCCTAGAGAAGAAAGTGGCTTGATCGGAGTCAGCCAGCAGGTCAGTGGAAGAGCCAGGAGGAGAATACAGGTCTCCTGAAACCTGGTCTCCAGTGCTCTAGCTGCTATATTTTCTAATACTAGATCCAGATCTAACATAGCATAGCTCAGCTGTGTACGATGGAGCTACTCTGATATAAAGAAGCAACAAATCTTGTTCAATGTCTTTACATATGAGTCAGGGAAAAATAATGTTTCAAGTTGCTTTATCCACTCACAGCTTTGTATGAACTTATTTCTGAAATGAAATGTTTTCAAGAAAATGTGGGTATGTGAAAAATCCCCCATACCTGGATGGCATAAGAACCCTTAAAACTAATCATTAAAAATTAACGATGTGGAAATATAGCTCCATTATTTTTTAACAAGACTGACATTTGAGTATCCTGTGATAGGTTTCTGATAACTTAAGTTCCCTGATTCTCTGTGTCATTTACTTACACAATAAAATGTGAAATGTATTCCATGAACTATCCAGGGGATGTTCCGATTTTTACAGAATAGCAGGCTCACCCAGTCTCACTGCATCAGCTCCCCAGACTGCACTGCATAGTTAACAATCCATGAAATGCAACTCCCAAGAAAGTTACAGCTGCCTGACTTTGCAGCAGCTAGCATAAAACAGCACAAATAAATCTGGATGAAGACTGTTTCACTGCCCTCAATAATTCAAAGACATTTACTGCATGCTTTGTACATGCCCATTTATGATGATATAGATTTTAATGCACAATCTGAATCAGTGATGCATGATGGAAAAGATATCAAAACTGATAGGTTTTATCCTTCATACCCAGACTTGTAAAAATAAATTGTACATAAATGCGAGGCATCCAAAGATAGAGCATCATAGGTTTTTCAACACACAGTTCATCTTTGTTTCTGTCAAGACATTGTGTAACCCTAATTAATGTGAATAATCAGGTGACTAATTTTTATAAAGGAAAAAAAAAACCCTAAATATAGTGTTACACATGTGGGGGCAAGTATTTTCAAAACCTTTTACAGTGTGGAGATGGTAAAATTATAAGTGTTAATCATTTAACTGTGAAAGGAAAAGTTACTTGAAATTTCAATGAATTTTACTTTATGTCAAGAGAAAATGAATGCCCCAAAACTCTAATTAAAAGCCAGTACAGTCAGGCAATGTTTTTTTTTAATGTTTTATTAAGGTGCACTGTATAGCAGTACTCTAAATATCAATTCATGTCACACCTGATTCAGAACACCCCTTTCATTCCGGGCTAGCTCTTTCTTGATCTGAGATCACTTACTGCATTGTGGTTTGAGCAGACCAATGCCCTCTGGGATGTAGATCAGTTCATTCTGCCTGTGACCCAAACTGATGAACCCAAACCTTCAAGAGCAAATAATGTGGCATTGACTCATTTCATATTTTCCTAGTACCCTCTTAGTTTCAAACCTCCAATTACACCACCCATGTTACATTTCTTGTTGTTTTAAAACATTTTCTTCCAACAATGGAGTCTTCAGGTGAAAAAGCAGTTTGTTATTTTATGAACCACTGACAAAAAATAAAATGGCACCAAGGTAAAGAAGCCTTGCAAAAACTGTGGCATTATTACAGATTAATTATGAGAATGGGATATCGATCTTTTAGTATGTTTGAGGGCCTTACAATTATATATTAGTAAAGCAACAAACTGAATTTGCATCAAAGAACATATGACATTTAGTTAGTAAATTACATTGTTTTTATAATGTTATCCTATAGTACTGGCATAAGAAAAAGACAGCACTAATAAAATACTTTGGATTTAGATTCACTCCTGGCATCTCAGGGAGTCTCTGCCACTGTAATTTTGACAGGCCTACAGGGCAAGTGTAGAAATATTACACACTCTCTAGTGGATTAAGGGCAACACCCAAATCCAGAGATTTTGAGTGGACCTCAAAGCACAGTATATCTATTGTAGATTGTCCTGCAGCTATTAAAACTAAAGTTGGGAAAACAGTGGGGGAAATTATTTGGTAGCATGTCCACAATAGAGGGATAACAATTTAATCCAGCTATATTCAATCTCTGTTGTTCACCGTTCTGCTGATATTTGTATAACTGGTGTTTGAGGAGGAGCTTTTATCAGTAGGAATAAAGCCTTTCTTATGTAAATGGGATCTGTGCTCCAGAAGTGTTTACCCAGCCACCCCATTGACACAGATTTAGTGGGTTTGAGATTGTGGATTTTACAGACAGGAAAAGAACAGGACAGGGTGAGATCTGGTAATTTCCATGAAAGCTAAGTTTCTCTTCCTGCAATAGGATCTGTGTGAGCAGAGCTTTGTGCCCATTGGGATCCCCCTTGATTTTAACTTGAGCCTGTGTGGTTATAAGGGTGCACCTGCATTGCAGGATTCAGGATATTAATACATGAAACTGAATGATCACTCCACACAAGCAGGCAGTGAGGAGGCATGGACTGAGCAGGATGCTCGAACAGCAGAAACATCTTTTCTGTTTGCTGAGAATTCCCAAACAGACAAATGGACCAAATCAAATGAATCAATTGCTCTGTCACAGTTTTCTGATACTGCAGTGAAAATTATTGGTTTCTGAGGACTTGATGAAAAAAGCAATCTGAGCTAATAATGTAGGAACAAACAAGTAGTATGTAAATGGATAGGAGAGGGTCTTTTTTCCAAAATTGTTTACTATCCCATTTTTAATGCTGTCCCTGGCTTATATTTCCTGGTTTACTAATTGCTCCTCATGCAACCATCCTTAATTCTTCTTCAAATCCCCCTCTTTGCCCAGTCCATCCCATAATGGCTCTTTTTTCATGATAGCCTTCTAATTTGTTCATATAAATAAAAATGAAGGGAAAAAAAACCCTTAGGTTCCTTCATTTGATATCCTTGGCTCCTTTGAGAAATACTGATTTAAGTTAGGTAGAATGAGGGATTGTCTACATGTGGACACTCAAGAAAATTAATCTAAATCAACTAAAGGTGTGAATGTAAAGCAGATTAGTTAAACCCCATTAAACCCCTATGTGGATGCTGCTATTCAACGAAAGTGGCCTTAATTCAATTTAGTGTAGTATATGGAACTAAACTGAATTAAGGGCACACAGGTTTACTGTGGTTTAACTAATCCACTTTATATTCACAACTTTACTTAATTTTTTAGATTATTTTTTTTAACTGTCCCCCTGTTGATAAGCCTTGAGCCTTTCAGATTCCTCTACCACAAGTCTTTGGTTGGAAAGTACCTGGTCTATTCTAAATAAAGCTATCACATTTAGTGGACCAGCACCAGAGTGTGATGATACACTTTGCCGATGGGTTGCACAGAAATTTTGTGACAGCAGAGGACTGGTGAGGCTCAAGAATCTTTGATTCCTTTCCAGGAGAGGAGTGTTCTCTACTGGGCATTCTTACCAAGCTTCACTCCTTCTTCCTTAACCCCACCATTCCTACTCCCAGTCCCAGTTCCTTGCTCATCCATTCCCAGTACTCCCTCCCCACCAGCTGTTTATATCTAATCTACTTGGGCACCCAGTGCCAATTTGCTACCCCTCCTGGCCCCGCACTCTTTTTCTCTTTCCAACAACACCTATATTCCCCATCCTCACTGGTTCCCAGTCCCAGCCTCCTTCCCTGGGCTCCTGGTCCAATTTCACACTTCCCTGGCTCTGTGTTCATGTCCCCCTTGCAAAACAGTCCCAGTCTCCCCTCCTTGGCTCTGCAACAACCAAAAGCTGCAATTGCAGGGCAAAGTTCTGCTCATCCCCAGGCTGGAGCATGCCCAATGTGGATGGAGACTTCAGAATTTTTGGCTGTGAAGCTCTAGCAAGTCTCTATTGAGCATGTGCAAACCATAATTTTTCATATGCTTATAACTTGGTCATATTTGGGTGGGTTTTCAGAGGAGTGGCAAAAAGCACATCTTTGACAGAAAGGCCATCACCCTTTGCTAAATGTTGAGTCCCTGGTCCAAAGTACAAAGGTGCTAAAGCTTCTGAAAGACAGGAGCACCAGAATTTTATTTTATTTTATTTTTTTAACACCAGGAAAACAGTGTAGTTTTCCCTAGCCATGGTCTCAGAAATTGTTGACCCATTTTGGATGAAATTTTCCAAAACAATTCATCCTGAAGCAGACACTCAGGATGGAAAATTTTAGCTCAAAGTTAGTTTGGCATAGCTCTGAGCAACTCAAAATAGGGTCTTATTATGAGACGAGTCAGGCAACCTTAATGATGGGTGGTGCTACCAGCTCTGTCTCTAATTTATACTGTAACCTATCCCCTCTACTTCGGGGTATCACTGCGATTATTGTAGTACACCAGTCCCCTCTGGATGTCTGTTAACATGCTCTCTGTACCACAAGAGGTAACTTCTGAAAGCACTCCAAGCACTAGGTTCTACAGCCTATAGTGTTCAGTACATCCTCATGAGCACTCTCAGATTCTCAGTAAGTAACACAGGATAATTCTGTTAGGAATGCCCCATAAACAGGATGCTAATACCCTTGCCACAGTTACTTTTAGCACATACAATTCAAACCATCAGTTCCAAACTCCAGCCCTGACTCTGCCTGCTGCCTGGCCTTCTCTCCACTGCCAGGCAGCTCCAAAGCCTCAAGTCTCTTCTTTCCTACCCCCATCTTCTTCTTGCTTTTTGCTACAAAATCTGAATAAGACTACAGGACATGGCAATTTTACATAATAACCTAGCCACTTCCCTTTCTCTGCTGACAAGCATTCCAGAGGCGAACAGGTATTTTTTGGATAGCTGCGTGTGTTCTGGTAGGTGTCCCTCTCCCCATTAGTCTTTACTAGAAACATGTTTGTTTTATCAGCCTAAGAGGCAAAAGGAGGCACAAGGTTAGAATCTTCCTAGGGGAGCCTCCATGGGCTTTGCTAGAATTTAAATCTATGATGAATGCCTTAGTAACTTCCCTTTTCACACCTGAAAGAGCCTAATATTTGAATCTCATAATTCATTTACACTGAACTTAGCACTTTAAAATGAGAAAAGGAAGCAAATCATTACTGCTGGGAAGTTAAAGAAAACATGACTGGGAAGAGTGACAATGCCAGGAGCAGCCTACTGACCCTGCTCTCAGCAGTAGGTCCACAGCTAAAAGCAAAATCAGCAGTGAAGCCAAACAAGAGACTACCTGTTAAAAAGGGCAGGAGAAAATGCTGACATCCATATGTCATTACTGAAAAAATTCATTCCATAGCTGAACAAATATGTCCTGCAGGCATTTCATGAAGCTTATCCTGTGAGAAATCACAGCAGTGCTAGCACACAGAGCAGAAAGTTGTGTATTACATATGGTCAGGAATAGGACAATTCAAAGTGAATATTTAGGAGGGCACAGTGAGTCACATGTGCCAGCTTGCTCAGGGACTGTACAACGATTTTACTGAAGTAATTCCAGAAGTTTGCAGGTATAGTGGTTGTGGCACATTGGCTTTTTAGCAAAAGTTTGTTTGCAGCAGAATCAAGGGGCACCCAGTGTCAGCGTGTTAGAAAACCTGTTTTAAGGCTCCTGTTACAGCTTCAAGAGCACATACTGTTACTGACCTGAAATAGACTAAAAGTGTTGAAAGGTATAATCAAGTGGATTTAAAACTCTAGTCTAGGTTTTTGGAGCTTGTCATAGGTGAGAAGTGTGGAATTAGTTAACACTATATGCACTACTGTCAAACAAGAGGCATGCTCTTTCCTCTTGTGAATGCACATGGGATTATGAAGGCCTAATAATAATCTGAACTGTGTGTATTTTTATACCCCATTGATGTTGTGTGTGCCCCCAAAAAGGAAAAACAGACTCTGCCACAGCAGAACATGTTAGATTCTTTTCAAATGATATGTCTGAAAAGAGAAAATATTTTTCAAGAGGATTCACTTCTCAAACTGTTCAGAAAATGGAATTTCCATTCTTCAGGAAATTCTGAACTGAATTCCAAACTGAAACATAAAAGATGCCATTTTAAATTTCCAGCACAATGAAAATTCAAAAACAAAAATTAAATTTGGAACAATCATATTATTTTGTTCCAAATAACATCAAAATGTAAAAATGAAGATAAATTATAATCAACATTCATAAATAATGTGCTATTAAGACTAATATTTAATATAATATAAAAGTCAAAACACAATCAAAATGAAAAAGGAGGGAAAAAGAAAGGGAAATCAGTGATCAGTAGATCAGCACACAGTCAATTAATAGATTCAGAGATTTTAAGGCTGGAAGGGTCATCTGTGTATCACCATCTCCTCAAGTATGTCACAGAGAATTAAATTTGTCCACCTGATAGGGTGGTGTTATGCTGGCTTGATAAACTCTCCAGAAAGGAAGATCAGGGGCTTAGAAGGAGAAAGACAGAAGTGTATTGAGAAAGTATTGAAAGGAAAAGGTTGGGAAGATAAGTCTGGGAAAGTCCAAGTTTGGGAGACCCTTTTGTTTTGATGCATTCAGGCCATCTGTACTCTTTCTCCCCCCTCTTACCCCCCCCTTCGCCCCCCATGACCTTGGTCATGAATTGGTGCTTTCTTCTGCTCCTATGTGAAGGATCCTCTGTGGTATGGTCAACAACATAACAAATATATATTTTTTTCTATTTTATTTGTATTTATTAAAAACAAACCATTACATGTGTTATTTTCTGATCAGTCAGGCATATTTGAATAGCTGTAGCCCTGGGATATTTTCATGGACTTTTAATAATTGATTTGGAGAGAGATTACTGAGCTTGGTGTGGAGAACCATCTCTTTAGTTGTCAACTTTGAGTAAAAATGAAAGATCTTTCTCCATTATGAGCTTTTGAAAGTATTGTAGTAGCCATGCAGCTCTGGAGAAATACATTCTTGTTATGACAATAGATTTTTGAAAATAGTCATCCCAGTTTCTGCTATTCTCTGAATGGCTGTACTTTTGCATGTCAAACAGAAGATGTTCTTTGACTGGTTGCTCCAACATTAGCTGCTTCCTGGCTTACATTTTTATTTTAGTATTAGAAGAAAAAATAATTGTTAATTTTCCTTTCTATTTTAATATTTCCTTGTGTTCGGTTGTTTGAGATGAAGCTGTTGATTTGTTTTACTTTTGTTTAATTTTTTAAAACGTATTTGAATATGACTTTGAGAAGCTTTTCAGCGTGGCAAATGGTGAAAAATCCTGTTAGAGTTGTTTTAATTGGGCTAGCATATTGTTTTCAATTACCAGCAGTCCCAAACCTGTTTCCTCCCTTCTTTCAAGTGAATTATTAACTAATACTGCTTTCTGGGAGCTAATTACTTTCAGTCTCTAAAGAAATTATGAGTCCCCAAACCTCTCCATCAACTCCGATCTCTGCCTGCTACTTGTACTGTTCCAAAGGAGCAGTAAAATGATGATCTATTACTAAAATGACCCATAATTAAAAGAGATATATATATACACATTGGATGGAACAAAGATAGTATTATTAAATTTGTTGTCTCTGAATTTTCCATGCCAGTGTCTCATCTGGGAAAGTGAGTCATGTCTGCGATACTCCAGGATGATGCATTACACAGTTTAATGGATAACTAAGCATGATGGGTTAGCCAACCTTTGAAATTAGTGTGTGTGTGGGAGAGAGTACTTTCTTAAAAACCATGGTGATAGATACGTTGTTTGTGTTAGTAACCAAGACCAAGTATGATAATCTTTTCCTGTTGTATGTGTAAAATCAATGTCATTTTTCATATTTATTTTTCAGTTCAAAAGAGAAAATGTATATAATTATAATTATATAATTAGAGCATATAATTAGGAACAATGGAGAAAAAAAATAGGTTTCACTTCACACTAAGCAAATAGGTTTCACTTCACAGTTCTAGGGTTACAGTAAGAAGGAAGTAAAAACTGTACATGAAAATTATTAAAAATTCCTTGACATTGCCCTTTTATTAAAAAGTTAGTTTTAAGGGGACAGTTTTATTCAATTTTAACTTTTTTATTATTATTATATTGATACGCAGTGCCCTACTACGTGAAGGATTCAAGTTGCAGGTTGAATTATACTGCACTGCTAACGCTAATAAAAAATTGATTTTTGTCAGTAAAATAAGCAGATATACTCAAAGACACCCAAGGAGCAGATAAGTTGAATAATAAGGTGTTGTTTTTATGCAGTCATTTCTCTGCCTGAAAGTACATTTTAAAACAGAATGAATTTATCCATTAATGCTCCAATTAAGCTTGGAAAAACTGGAAGACCCAAGAGGGAACAAAACTTGAAAAAGGAGAAGATAAGAATTTCAATTAAACTAAAAAAGATTTTCTGAGGTGACATTTGTTATCGGGCCTGCAGCTTTTGTGGCACAGCCATTTCTATTTTTAAGAATGAAACAACAGCAGAGTTCCTGGTGTTTAAAGAAATAATATGTATTTGATCCATTATTGTTTGTAATGACTTCTGGAAAGATCTGGTACTCTTAAAAGTCAAGATCTTAATAAATAATAACACTTGATATAGACTAGTAGAGTGTAGTTAGCTGCTGCTCTGCCTTTTCCACACAGCTTTAATATTATAATCCTAAATTCAAATCTTCCTGTTTTTCAGGTCTGGGCAACTCTTAAACAATCATTCTATCATTAAACTGTGTGTTAGTCAACCCTAAGTTATGAATTACACTAGAATATTATCACCATTATATCACCCCAGCCAGTTGGCTTCTATTGAGTACCATAATGAACAGATGACTGTGCTGCTATGATGAACAACAAGCCAAGCTGAAAAACTTGAATATACCAAATGAGTAGGGCTCAGTGAAATTTTTCAATTGAAAATGTCTTTTAACGGAAAGTTAGATTTTCAACAAAATGGAATTTTATGCAAAAGGTGTTTGCTTTCCACAAAATATTTCATTTTTTGTCAAAAAAAAGCTCTAATATTGAAATATTTCAATTAAGATGTGGTTTGGTTTCCTCCTATCATCATTCTCCTCTGTGGACTGAGCCACCTAGCCAGATGACATCTCCAATGATGCACAATTTCCAGGTGTTCCCATGATGCAACCACCTACCATCAGCAGTCGGGAAGACTGTGGTACATCCTGGGAGACACAGTCTAATCAGGAAGCCCAGCCTACAGAGCATGAGGCACCTGCCTACATTCCCCATGAGGCACCACAGCAGCATTTCCAAATCAAAATATTTTGATTTTCAGACCAAATATTTCAGTTTTCAACTTTTGGCTGAAAATTCAAATTTTTCAAAGGATAATTTTGATTAAAACTGTTGTGGGCTTTTTCTTATTTTCATTTAAATTTTCATGGGAGGGAAAAAACCCATTCTCTGATCTGTTCAGCTCATGATGGAGAATGTAGCTAGGGGACAGATATCAATATATCCATCTCCAAACCAATACCTTTGTGGGCAAAATATGGTCCAATTTATTTCTACAGGGGGAGACCATAGCTCTAGCTACAGCTCTAATAATCTAATATTATATATATATATATATATATATATATATATATATATATATATATATATATAAGAGATGGACATGGGCCAAAATCTTGGATCTCTAGCCCTGTACACTTGGAATCAGTATGTTGGCACAAATGTTCTCCAGTATCTTTATAAAGCAACAGAGGGTCCTGTCGCACCTTTGAGACTAACAGAAGTATAGGGAGCATAAGCTTTCGTGGGTAAGAACCTCACTTCTTCAGATGCAAGTAATGGAAATCTCCAGAGGCAGGTATAAATCAGTGTGGAGATAACGAGGTTAGTTCAATCAGGGAGGGTGAGGTGCTCTGCTAGCAGTTGAGGTGTGAACACCAAGGGAGGAGAAACTGCTTCTGTAGTTGGATAGCCATTCACAGTCTTTGTTTAATCCTGATCTGATGGTGTCAAATTTGCAAATGAACTGGAGCTCAGCAGTTTCTCTTTGGAGTCTGGTCCTGAAGTTTTTTTGCTGTAAGATGGCTACCTTTACATCTGCTATTGTGTGGCCAGGGAGGTTGAAGTGTTCTCCTACAGGTTTTTGTATATTGCCATTCCTGATATCTGACTTGTGTCCATTTATCCTCTTGCATAGTGACTGTCCAGTTTGGCCAATGTACATAGCAGAGGGGCATTGCTGGCATATGATGGCATATATAACATTGGTGGACGTGCAGGTGAATGAGCCGGTGATGTTGTAGCTGATCTGGTTAGGTCCTGTGATGGTGTTGCTGGTGTAGATATGTGGGCAGAGTTGGCATCGAGGTTTGTTGCATGGGTTGGTTCCTGAGTTAGAGTTGTTATGGTGTGGTGCGTGGTTGCTGGTGAGAATATGCTTAAGGTTGGCAGGTTGTCTGTGGGCGAGGACTGGCCTGCCTCCCAAGGTCTGTGCAAGTGAGGGATCATTGTCCAGGATGGGTTGTAGATCACTGATGATGCGTTGGAGAGGTTTAAGCTGAGGACTGTAGGTGATGGCCAGTGGAGTTCTGTTGGTTTCTGTTCTGGGCCTGTCTTGTAGCAGGAGGCTTCTGCTACAAGATCAACAGAGCCAGACGTGTACCCAGAAGCCTCCTGCTATAAGACTTGGTGTTCACACCTCAACTGCTAGCAGAGCACCTCACCCTCCCTGATTAAACTAACCTCGTTATCTCCACACTGATTTATACCTGCCTCTGGAGATTTCCATTACTTGCATCTGAAGAAGTGAGGTTCTTACCTACGAAAGCTTATGCTCCCTATACTTCTGTTAGTCTCAAAGGTGCCATAGGACCCTCTGTTGCTTTTTACAGATTCAGACTAACACGGCTACCCCTCTGATACTTAGTATCTTTATAATGAGCCAACCCAAAACCCTTGATTAAAGTATCCTCACACTTTGAGGATCTGACATCTATAACCCAATGTTGTGGTTTAAGTCCACCTCTAAATCAATATATATTGGTAGTGTTGTGATGTAGATAACTGGCTTCTGGAAACTACATGCCTTATCCAAAGCCCAGTGAAATCAATAGGACTTTTCACTGAGTTCAGCAGGTTTTAGATCAGGTCCAAGAAGACAACAGTATCTATTATCACTTTAACAGTGATAATCCTCTATGCCCAGTGCCACTGTACATGCATGCTTCAAATAAATGCTCACCCATTGCTGGTTTAGTTTCAAAGCCTTTATGATTGATCTTCTATTAAGCCAACAGGGTGAAGTGTTGACTTGCAAGGAGAATAAATTGCTACCGGGTATAAAAGCCCCTACACTCCTGTTGTGCTCTGTGCCTCTTCAGAACAGCAGTGCAGATCAAACCACTTGGACATTGTGCAGCCCTCTGCATAAGACCCATATGATTCTGTCCATCTGAAAGGAGGTGATCGTTTGAATGTGAAAGGAGGTGATGGCTCGAAAGGGGCAGCATGTAACTGAGGCCTGACTCCCCCACCTTGGTATTCTTAGTAGTGACAATTTAACCTCTTCCTCTGTCCATTCCAGACTTGGATTTCTGAATATTGGACCAAACTAGTGCCTGACACACCACCAAAGACCTCCTCTAAAAATTGTGACAATGTAATATGTAACTTGCTGTGACAACTGCTTTAATGTCTTTGATAGATCTAATTTGCGCAGGTCACCACCAAAACAAAACTACACTAAATATTAAATATTAAATAATCCTGAGGAGAACATGCCCCCAGTCCAAATGAACTGAGGAATTCAGGCCACGCTCTTTGAATGGTCCAGGGGGGAAATACCTTCCTGACCTGCAATCTGGCTTTAAATACAGCTCTATGGAGACCTCCATGAAACAAGACAACTGTCTCAGCCAGCTTATATGAATAGAGGATGGAGGGGAAAATCTCCTGTATCTGGCAGCAATCTATAGAATTGAAACCTGCTATAAGGTATTTGGCTCTGTGAGGAGTATTGGGGTTAGTGTCTATGCACCAGTGTAGGAAGTGTATTGAGTTGTCTCAGTTATCTACTCCAGGGTCATCACAGTTTTGGACCCTGACACTTGGGAGGAATATCCAGTCTACATAGTTTTCCAATTTTAAAAAAAATGTATTTAAAAAACTTACAAAAATTACTTCTAACTGAACATTAAGTAAATCAAATTTAAATGAGTTCATATGAAATTAAATTAATCTAATTCAAGTTAATACCAAAACCCCAACAATTCCTTATCAGCTTACCTTTGGAGGGTGACAATCATTGTTTAGCTATCAGCTCCAAATTAGCAGGGAATGATCAATTTCAGGGCCTGCTGATGTAGCTATATATATTCCAAATGGTTGAGAGAAGGAGGGTCTGATCAGTCCCACGTTCAAATTAATATGTGAACTACAGCCTGGGGCCAGCTATGGCACCCTGTCCAAATTACAGGTATACAGGTGCCTGCTCTTCTCTTCCTTCCACAAAATGTTGCACGAGATGTTCCACTAGAATCCAGGACAACACAGCTTTGTACATTTAACAAAAAAATAAAAAGGTGAAGATAAGAGTTTCACAGGCTTTAAACATATAATTCCCAATCTATAAAATATTTGCATCTGTGATCTTTTAGATTGCAAGATTGTTTAACCTAGGACTGCTTCAGATGTTTGAAAAGTTAGTCTAGAAGTACCATTCTCAGACAAATTCTGTGGATTCCAACCACTTGCAAAACCACATATAGTCACACACACCTTTAGGGAAACAGGTATGAACAGGAGTGCCTGCTAATCGTGTTTTATTTTAAAGAAAAGGTTGATACTTATGCAAGATAGATGTCAAATCATTATGGGTTTGTTCAGTTTCAGGATGCTGGTATGTGATTCTGAAAACATTAGCTGGTGATCTCGTTGAGAGACTTTTTGGTAAGCTAAAGGTTTCTTGCTTGTAAGTGTCAAATCTTTGATGTTGCATGTTATTGAGCTCCTCTTGCTGGCCAGCTAGGATGGAGGACTAAGCACAGGATTCTTTCTAAAATATGGTTGCATCATATGGCCAGAAGCAATATTTTCCTCTTTTCTTTAAAGTTATAAAGATGATTGCCTGGCTCATTCCTACTGCTATCAAGAGTCTCTTGATGAACCAAAATGGAGTACTCCACTTCTGATGTCACTGTTCTTTTTGCTGGTATCACATAATGATTATGTACAGTATGCAAATGAAGATCCTCCCCCATCCAGGAGTTTTGGCCTGGAAAGTCCCTGTAGTGTCAGCATTTTAAAAATATTTGCCAGCTGGTCATTCATCTCATCCACACACAATTTTTTTTTTTTTTGCAGTATTTAAAGATATATGATCATCTCTTCTCAGACATGGGTAAGTTAACAATCATTATTACAACCATTCTGCAAAAGTTCTGACTCAATAATCCAAAATAAATTGGAAAAAAAAAAGCTAGGAAAAAGTTGGAATTAAAATAATAATAATAATAATAATAAACAATGAAAAATCCACTTAAGCACCGTGAAAGCAAACTTCCTTGTTTTAAGATTAAGGAACTTTCCCTTCTGTTGAACTTCTCTAATATATTTGGAGCTGCTGTGGCTAGTAGTTAAACTTTGAATAACACTCTCGGTAAAAAAAATATTCTGGGTAAAAGGTTAAACTTTAGCTCTGTCAAAGAAAAAAAATCTTTTACTCTTAAAATCAGAAGGTCAGGTTCAGTTTTTATATAGAAGTAGCAAACTGCCAGGGAATTAAGTGTCAGAGTAGTTTAAGGGATGGAACCTAAGTCTAGTCCCTCAGAGAAGGGAAATCTCCCCCAACAGATTAATTCCAGGAAAACTATATATCGTACATACTACCCAGGTAGGGGTTTATGTTCTTATCCTGTGACTGAAAGTACCAAACCCAATCCATTTTCTTCTGGGAAATAGACCAGAAGGGTTGAGTTACACTAGGTTTACAGCTCTGAAGCTGCTCTAAGTTACACTGGCTGCAATAGACTACAGGGACCACTATGCCGGCTGAGCATATAGTGGAGTGTCATGTGCTCCGCTCCACAAGTGGCATTGTACCCTCATGTACCCTCTCCCTTTCCAATTCTAACATATCCCTTATGTAGGGGTTGAGGTGAAACACACTGCATCAGGGACGATCCTCAATTACCAGTTTAGCCAGCTTTCCAGATCATAGAATCATAGAAGATTAGGGTTAGAAGAGACCTCTGGAGGTTATCTAGTCCAACCCCCTGCTCAAAGCAGGACCAACACCAACTAAATCATCCCAGCCAGGGCTTTGTCAAGACAGACCTTAAAAACCTCTAAGGATGGTGATTCTGCTTCACCACCTTCCTAGTGAAATAGTGTTTCCTAATATCCAACCTAGACCTCCCCCACTGCAACTTGAGACCATTGCTCCTTGTTCTGTCATCTGACACCACTGAGAACAGCCGAGCTCCATCCTCTTTGGAACCCCCCTTCAGATAGTTGAAGGCTGCTATCAAAAACTCCCTCACTCCTCTCTTCTGTAGACTAAACAAGCCCAGTTCCCTCAGCCTCTCCTCATAAGTCATGTGCCCCAGCCCACTAATCATTTTTGTTGCCCACCACTGGACTCTCTCCAATTTGTCTACATCCTTTCTGTAGTGAAGGCCCAAAACTGGATGCAATACTCCATATGTGGCCTCACCAGTGCCAAATAGAGAAGAATAATCACTTCCCTAGATCTGCTGGCAATGCTCCTACTAAAGCAGCCCAATATGCCATTAGCCTTCTTGGCAACAAGGGCACACTGCTGAATCATATCCAGCTTCTCATCCACTGTAATCCCCAGGTCCTTTTCCGTAGAACTGCTGCTTAGCCAGTCAGTCCCCAGCCTGTTGTGGTGCATTGGATTCTTCTGTCCTAAGTACAGGAATCTGCACTTGTCATTGTTGAACCTTATCAGATTTCTTTTGGCCGAATCCTCCAATTTGTTTAGGTCACTCTGGACCCTACCCCTACCCTACAGTGTATCTACCTCTTCCCCTAGCTTAGTGTCATCTGCGAACTTGCTGAGGGTGCAATCTACCCTATCGTCCAGATTATTCATAAACATGTTGAACAAAACTGGCCCGAGGACCGACCCATGGGACACTCCGTTTGATAATGGCTGCCAACTAAATATTGAGCCATTGAGCCCAACAATCTAGCCAGCTTTCTATCTACCTTATAGTCCATTCATCCTATCCATACTTTTTTAACTTGCTGGTAAAAATACTGTGGGAGACCGTATCAAAAACCTTTGCTAAAGTCAAGATATATCATGTCCACCGCTTTCACCATATCCACAGAGCCAGTTATCTCATCATAGAAGGCAATCAGGTTGGTCAGGCATGACTTGCCCTTGGTGAATCCATGTTGACTGTTCCTGACCATCTTCCTCTCCTCCAAGTGCTTCAAAATGGTTTCCTGGAGGACTTGCTCCATGATTTTTCCAGGGACTGAGGTGAGGCTGACCGGTCTGTAGTTCCCCAGGTTCTCTTTCTTCCCATTTTTAAATATGGGCACTATATTTGCCTTCTTCCAATCATCCGGGACCTCCCCCGATCGCCACAAGTTTTCAAAGATAATGGCCAATGGCTCTGCAATCACATTAGCCAATTTCTCAGCACCCTCAGATGCACTAAATCTGGACTCATGGACTTGTTCATGTCAAACCTGTTCTTTCATCACTGAGGGCTTCTCCCCATACTGTGTTGCCCAGGACAGCAGTGTGGGAGCTGACCTTGTTTGTGAAGACTGAGGCAAAAAATAGCATTGAGTACTTCAGCTTTTTCCACATCATCTGTCACTAGGTTGCTTCCCCCATTTATTAAGGGTCCCACACTTTCCCTGAACTTTTTCTTGTTGCTAACATACCTGTAGAAACCCTTCTTGTTACCCTCCACATCCCTTGCTAGCTGCAACTCCAGTTGTGTTTTGGTCTTCCTGATAACACCCTGCATGCTCGAGCAATATTTTTATACTCTTTCCTAGTCAACCTGACCAAGTTTCCATTTCTTGCAAGCTTCCTTTTTGTGTTTATGCTCACTGAAGCTTTCACTGTTAAGCTAAGCTGGTCACTTGCCATATTTGCTGTTCTTTCTGCACATCGGGATGGTTTGTTCCTGCACCCTCAATAAGGGTTCTTTAAAATACAGCCAGCTTTCCTGGACTCCTTTCCCCCTCATATTACCGTCCCAGGGCATCCTGCCCATCAGTTCCCTAAGGGAGTCAAAGTCTGCTTTTCTGAAGTCCAGGGTCCGTATTTGCTACTCTCCTTTCTTCCTTTTGTGAGGATCTTGACCTCAACTATCTCACTGCTGCCCAGGTTGCCACCCACTTCTACTTCCCCTACCAATTCTTCCCTGTTTGTAAGCAGCACATCAAGAGGACAATGGCCCCTGGTTGGTTCCTCCAGTAGTTGCACCAGGAAGTTGTCCCCAACATGCTCCAAAAACTTCCTGGATTGTCTGCACATTGCTGTATTGTTCTCCCAGCAGATGTCAGGGTGATTGAAGTCCCTCATTAGAACCAGGGCCTGTGTTTTGGAAACTTCAGTTAATTGTCTGAAGAAAGTTTGATTTACCTCATCCTCCTTGTCCAGTGGTCTATAGGACACACCCACCACGACATCACCCTTGTTGCTCTCACTTCTAAACTTAACCCAAAGTCTCTCAACTGGCTTTTCTCCAGTTTCATACTGGAGCTCTGAGCAATCATACCGCTCTCTTACATACAGTGCTACTCCTCCACCTTTCCTCCCCTGCCTCTCCTTCCTGAACAGTTTATAACTGTGCTCCAGTTATGCGAGCTACCCCACCAAGTCTCTGTTATTCAAATCACATCACATCACATATTTGACTGTGTCAGGACTTCCAATTCTTCCTGCTTGTTTCCCAGGCTTCTTGTGTTCTTGCCTAAGTGGTGCAAAGCAGCTAAACCAAAAGCTGAAGAATGAGCCCCCCAAAAATGTTTTATCCCCGTTGTCCAAAATCGACCAGTAATTTCTTAAATATCTATTAATATGTCTGGAATGACTTTGAGATAATGTCAGAGGTAGCTTTAAAACATCTGTTCCTTTCTCCAGAGTTATGTACATTTAGGGCTTTTGATGTTAGGTTTTAACTGATAAACATTATGTGACATTATTGATATAATCTGGGACCATATAGGTCATTGTTGCAATCATGGTCCTGTAGTGGAACCAAATCTTGTATAAAAGGGGTCAAATGAGGTATCTAAGACAAGGTTATGGTTTACTGGTTATGATTATGCTGTCTATATATGTGTATCAATTTTGTAGTTGAAGTTATGAATATTGGCTCTATACTGTCTGTATTTCAAACTTATGCTATGCTTCTGGGAGACTTCCCAGACAAGTTGGTGTTAGCTCTGCCTAGCCTGCTTGATGGCCCATTACGGACCCTCGGCTATACAATTGACCCATTGAGAGAAGGCAAATATGCCTTGCAACTCAGCAAAGTATGCAGGGACTGACCCATGTGACTCCAAACTCCATTTTGCTGTAATTTTCCACAGTAAGGACAAAGAGGTGTTCTTACACCTGGAAAAGACTATAAAAGGCTTATGCCTCTCCTCCATCTTGTCTTTAATCCTGCTTCTTACCTCTGGAAGGACTTTGCTGCAAACTGAAGCTCTGAACAAAGTACTGATGACCCATCCCAGCTGGGGATGTATTCCAGAGACTTGATTTGAACCTGCAGTTTATTCTATCACTGCTACAAGCCTGAACCAAGAATTGTGCCATTACTGTATGTAATTGATTCCATTTAACCAATTCTAGCTCTCATCTATATTTTTTGCTTTTATGAATAAACCTTTAGATTTTAGATTCTAAAGGCTTGGCAACAGTGTGATTTGTGGGTAAGATCTGATTTGTATATTGACCTGGATCTGGGGCTTGGTCCTTTGGGATCGAGATAACCTTTTTTCTTTTATTGGGATATTGGTTTTCATAACCATTTGTCCCCATAACGAGTGGCACTGGTGGTGATACTGGGAAACTGGAGTGTCTAAGGGAATTGCTTGTGTGACTTGTGGTTAGCCAGCGGGGTGAGACCAAAGTCTTCACTGTCTGGCTGGTTTGGTTTGCCTTAGAGGTGGTAAAACCCCAGCCTTGGGCTGTAACTGCCCTGTTTTAGCAATTTGTCCTGAATTGGCATTCTCAGTTGGTCCCGCCAGAACCGCATCGTTACAAACATCTGTTCCTTTCTCCAGAGTTATGTACATTTAAGGCTTTTGATGTTAGGTTTTAACTGAGAAACCTATTATTAAAACACTCCTGATTTTTTAAATGAAGTTGGTGTTTATCCAATAAACACTGAAAAACGCCAGGAATGGTTTATTGGATAAACAATAGAAATGGTTACCTGTATCTAAGTGCTAGACTACACAGAGCAGTAATGCAGACTATGGGGATGTGATATCTAAAGGGCACTAAAAGATTGTACATTAATTGGTCCCATGTAGACACTGCTGGTGTGCACTAAAGGTGCTAGCGCTCTTTACCTTTTGAAATAGTGTGATTTAATGCTTGAAAGAGTATTATGTTAAAATGCACAATGAACATTACAGAGACTACTCATTACAGCATATATTAGCGTAATGAAAAATGTACATTACTCACTATGCATCCGAAGAAGTGGGCTGTAGTCCACTAAAGCTTATGCTCTAATAAATTTGTTAGTCTCTAAGGTGCCACAAGTACTCCTGTTCTTCTTTTTGCGGATACAGACTAACACGGCTGTTACTCTGAAATTACTCACTACATTATATACAAAAAGAACCCGAGAACCCACCTCTCCTTCCCCCTGATTTTTGGACAGCTGCATAAAACTCAAAAATTGCTAAAAATAGCCCCCCAAATGAAATTAATAAACCCTGAAAAACAAGCCCTATGTATATTCTAAATATTGAAATGGAAAAGCAAAGTTCATGGAGCTTTATTAAAAAACATTAGTATGGCCGTAATGAACAAATGATTGTATACATTTTTTGATTAAAGACACTAAATTGTTTTCTTAGTGAAATGACTGAAATCCCCATAAATGTTATATAATCCAACCATTAAACTGTGTCATTTATAAAACTTGTCTGGAAAACACTGCAAATTATTTACACAGACCATTTTGTTCCTAGAGTTTCCCACATCCACTGGTTCTGCCATCTCTGGGCTGCTGACATCAGTCCCCGGCATGGATGGAAGCAATCCCCCCTTGGTTGGACGAGGCTGATTTGTTTTCAGACTCCTGAGGTCAGCTCCTACATGTTGTAGTCAGGAAGAAATTGGGCCCAGTGATCATATCGATAACTGTTTTGGACCCCGTGAAGGTTTCCACCTGCCTCCAGGTTGTCGCCACACTCTCCTCACTCTGCTTCATGGAGGAGGCAGCAAGATTTACCACACCAGGTGCAACGGGAGACCACACCTGGTACCAGACTCGGTACTGAGCAGAAGGAAATTGCTCCTGTCAATTCCCCTTTACAGGAATCAGTAAAGGCTCCTCCACAGCCACCTTTGGCTTCCTTCTCTTCAACATCCAATGAAGCAGTGGTATTGGAAGTTTCCTCATCAGGACCTGTTAAAGAAGAGTGGCTTCTGCCATGAATATCCAGGTGGAAAAGGTTGAGAAAGGTCTCACAGGCTGGTCGACATCTTAGCTTCTGTAGGACTATGTAGAGTGTGCCTCCCAATTAACAGCGTATGTGTGCACCTGCCAATGAGAAAACACCAAGGTCAGCAGGCATCTACCCAGAAGAAAAGGATGCAAAGAATCTGGATTATTTTTCATGGAATGCTGGATCTCTTTGGCAGAAAACTTTATTCAACAGCTGTTGTGCAGTTCAGGATTGCAATCAGAAGGCTTTCCTGGGATGCTCTGACTGTATCCTCTGGGACAATATATTAAAAATAAAAAACAAAGGTGAGGCAGGAATTTCTTGCCATGATGAATGAGGTAATTTAGTACCCAAAAAGTCCCTTCAGATGGGCTTGGACACTGCTGATTCTGCAGCTAGAGACATGGCATCGGCCATTACAATGTGAAGATGCTCATGGCTTCAGTCATCAAGTATTCCTCAAGATGTCCAACAGACCATATAGGGCTTGCCCTTTTATGGATCATTGTTCTTTTCTGAGCAGACAGATGACAAACTGAATAGCCTAAAGGACTCCAGGGCAACACTCAAATCTTTGGGCATTTTTAAACCTATGCCAAAGAGGAAGCAGGTCTATCCTCAGGAGCCTCTCTGTTATCCTTCTTCCATGCCTCATCACCAAGATCTAGCCAAGAACAAGGGCAGAAGTTATAGAAGAAAATCACCCCCTCCTTCTTTTGCAACAGCTCCTGGTTCATCCAGACAGCCTGGGAGTTCAAACATCTTGATGTGTTTGTTGAGGACAGCCTACCAGTTTTCGCAGTGCCAGCCTCTCCTACTACACTGTTTGCCAACTGGCTGTCTCACATTACTACAGACCAGTAGTAGGTCTTAAGCATGGTGGAATTGGGATACACACTTAAATTACTTTCTATTCCCCACTTCCACCTCTGCTCCCTGTCCCTTTACAGAGACCACTCTCACAAGGTCAAATGCAATCTTCAGGAAGTGCAATATTTTCTTCTATTGGGAGCTATATAAGAGGTTCCCCCATTATACATAGGGAATGGGTTTTATTCCCACTATTTCCTGATCCCAAAAGTAATGGGAAATCTCAGACCCATACTAGACCTTTGACAGCTCAACAAAGGTCTGAAGAAATTAAAGTTTTGCATGATCACACTGGCTTCCATTATCCCCAACCTATACCTGGAGACTGGTATACTGCCCTTGTCTTAAAAGATGCTTGTTTCCATGTGTCAATATATCAAAGCCACAGGAAATTCCTCAGATTTTTGGTAAATCAATCCCAGTACCAGTTTACAGTACTACCGTTTGGCCTGTCTGCAACTCCATGAGTATTCACAAAGTGAATGGCAGTAGTGGCAGCATTCCTGAGAAAGCCAGGAGTTCAAGTGTTTCCTTACCTGGATGACTGGTTAGTGAGAGGCAGCCTAAGACTCAAGTGCTGTCCAGAGTATCTGTCTTCCAATCCATCTTTCATGTGCTAGGGTTGTGCATCAACATGGAGAAGCAATCCTGTCATCTGTACAAAATATAAAGTTTATGGGAATGGTCTTGGACTTTGCAGAAGGCAAAGCCTTTTTCCACAGATAAGATTCCAGATAATGCTGGCCATTGCATTAGACCTGAAGGCCCATCCTACCATGACAGTGTGGACTTGGTTCAGGCTTCTGGGGCATATGGCCTCATGCACTTATGTGGTTCAGCTTGCCTGGTGTGGTTAGATGTTGATAGATGTTTGGCTGTGTGCATGTCTTCCCACTGTGTGCCTTTATTCTGGTGGACAGCTAGCCTGGCAGACCTCAAGTGAACTGCCCAATGACCACAAGAACCATTAAGGGATGAAAGCACCCAACCAGGTTTATTGTCGATGAAGCATGGTACTAGTATTCCACAGACTCTACCAGACCATTAATACATGTATGCCCATAAAAATGGACCAGCTCGGTGAATGGCAGGACTTTCCTTTCCTCCCTAGGTCAAACAAAGATACTCCCTTTAAAATACATTTTTGTATTTTGATACAAACAAGTTAGTACTGCCCCTCTGACATAGTTACTGTAGTTTCTGCCCCCTGACATGGCTAGTTATTACTTATCATCTTTTACATGTTGGTTTAGTTAAAACATTTTTATTATGTACTGTCATCCTGACCTTATTTTTTAGGAGGAGTCAATGTGTTCCTGTTGTCCTTGGTGAATGTTTTTGTATCATCTTTGATATCGGGATGTTCTGGTGCCACTTATTATTGGGATGTGTTTGCGTAAGTACTGTGTGACTGGCACTTTTTAGAAAAGTGTATTTTCGCAATATTAGCCCTATTCTTGCCAGATTTTGTGAGCAGGTTCTGCCTTATACCAGGGCTTATGTCTCAGGCTCTCTTCCTGCTACACCAGGCTCCTACTTTTCCTACTACACCAGGCTCAGTCTCCTAAAGATGGAAGTATGGCTGGCATTGGTGTACTCTTCAATTTGTCATCCCCTAGAAATGGGATATCTCTAACCTTGTGGACAGACCCCTCCGATGTGCATGTGTGTGTGGGGGGGGGGTGTACCATTTGCTCCTCCTCAACCAGCTTTGACACTAGTTATGGACACTTCTGTCCTAGATTGGGGGGCTCACCAGGGATCTCTGAAAATGTAAGATTTATGGTTGGCTCAGGATTTAACTGTGCATATAAATGTCACAGAATTGAGGAACATTGTCAAGCCTTCCTTTCCCATGTCAAGGGAAGAAATCTGCTCATACTCACAGACAATACAGTGGCCATGTTCTATGTTAGCAGGAAGGGAAGGGCCCAGTCAACTCTGCGATGTCTAGAGGCAATGTGGCTGTGAGACTTTTGTATCACCAACTCAATCCATCTCAAGGCTGGATATTCAAACCAATCTGGCAGACCCATAAAGCAGATCTTTAACTAGTTGTCATGAGTGGTATCTCTGCCCAGACATAGCCAGATTCATCTTCCATTTTCCATATAGACCTGTTTTGAACCAATGGCTACCTGTTCACTTCCATCTATCTATGATGGTAGCTGCCTTGTTCGCAATTGTCTCAGCCAGGAAAGTGGGTGAATTATGAGCACTAGTATCTGGACCTCCGCATGTGTTCATCTGAAGTGGAATGAACATGTGAAACACATCTTAAAGAACAACAGTTACAGAACAGGTTACTAACAGTGTCTTTCTATAAATTTGAAGGTGCTGTCAAATGTTTAAGAGCTAGGAATCAATGAGGATGATGAAGCATAATTTAAGCATCAGGGATTCTAGTATGAGATGTTAGTTTTGGAATGAACTAATAAGGGTCACATATTCCCTTGAATGGGACAGACAAGACCTGAAAATATAGTTTTTAGCAGGATCTACTTTACAGAGAAGGGAGAGGTCAGAAAGAAAGAAGGCATGATAAGAACAGGAAAAGATAAAGAGAATATAGAGGATTGATGAACTGAACAAAAGTCTTTAAACAACAGAAGGAACAGATTTAGGAAATGGAAAAAGAGAAGGAAGGGAAGAAACAATAAAACTTGGAAAATTTTTAACAGATGTTACAAACTGCAAGGATTTCAAAGATTAGATTAAAAAGAATGTTGAATTCTTGGTTATGCAAGACTGCACAGTAGCTGATTTTATTATATATGTGGAGATTCCCATCTCCATTTGAAAAGAGCTGCATCAAGCCCTTTGACTGGGAAAGTGTACATGTTCTTGGATACCCGGGTAAAGGATGGCTTGAGTGCACAGTTAAGACTGGCTTCTCAAGCAGTCCACTTACCCCAGAAGGTTTTAAGAGGAAATAGGGACAAAATAGAGGGTAAAGAATCTGAAAACACCAGGCAAGAGATGTTGTTATCCCTGCCACATCTTGGGGCATTTTAAATAGAAGGTGCATATCTATATCCATGTTAAATTGTCATTTATTTTGTTTCTGAGTAATACTTTTTGTCATTCAATTTGTTGCATGGGTATATAACATATTTTTACTTCTCACAGAATTGGTCAATCTCCCCTCAATATTTGTGCTGTTAGTCATCGTTTTCCCATACAATTTTAGTATCATGGTCTTAACCTGCACAGAGGTATAAAATTACTGTTTTGGTGACTGTATACTTTTTATGTAGCTGTTTCCAAACCATAAGGTTTCTGTTGACATATAGGTCTCTGAGGATCATTATTTCTTTTTCTTTTCATGTTTCCATACTAACATTTTTGTCCTCTTAAAGCTGGAGATATAGATTTTGTTTGCCATATTTAAACATAATTAAAAGCTGTATGAGTTTTAATGGTCAGTGAACTGTGTAGTATCATTTAAGTATATCCTTCTCCTGATTTGACATTTCAGCATTAGCATTTATATAAACTACATATACACACACGTGTATGTGCACATGTGCATAAACACATACCTACACATCATTTTGTTTGTTTAACTCCCACCCCCCAAAGAATATAATCGATATGATGATATGCATTTATAAAGTGCTTTGTCATGATCAGATTCCTAAACAACCAACCTCAGAAGTAACTGTGGACAATACATTTATCATTTTATCTGCAAGTTAAATTTGGCCCTTAAAAAAAAAGTTTAGCAAATTAGTAATATTTTCTCCAACCATGCCAAAACACAACACAGCAGCAGGCCTGACCATTGTCATGAATCTGTGGTTTTCTTTCCTAATTTTGTTTTCTTAAACATTAATTTAATTAATATTTTAATAACTGATCATCACAAACTTCATTCTCCCCCTGCATGATACGAGATATTCCCACTGAAGTCAATTATTCAGTGAAGTTACTATTTAAATTGTGTGGTTTTGTTTTGAGAAAATCAGTGTGCTCATAAATTTGTGCAGAAAAATCTGTTTTTACTCATGAAAATTGGTATTTTTACACTTATACTAATGGATACATACAGCAGATCAACCATTGTCTCAAACAAAAACAACTCTGTATAACAAGGACAATGTTGAACTTAAAAAAACAAAAAACAAATCCTACACCTTGTCCACCCCTGTACCTCTGATACAGGGTCAAAAAGGTTACTGTCATTGGTATTAGGTTTGCATATTCATATACTCACATAGTCAAATGATGACTCTGGATCTTTATGCAAGTCAGTTCATTACTGAGGCATCAGGAATCTGCTCCTAGAAATTCCATGAGCCTATTAAGGAGAATGCAAACACTTCTACTTCTCAGAAGTTGCCAGTATTTTCATTTATGCCATGTCCCTTTCACCTCCATGTAGTCTTCATGTAAATCGTTCTTGCTTAAGTATGCTATGCATGTGCAAGTGTTAAAAATGAGTATAAAGGTGATAGAGGACAGCTAGTTTCTTTGTAACTAAGGGGTTTTCAATGCAGACCTTCAGTTGTTATGGCAACCTTCAATTAATGAAAGTGTCATCAAAGCTATATCTCTCCAGTACTTTATTCAGTTCTCACCATTAAACATGTTTAAATGTTCCCCTCTGCAGCCAATGACTTGACTGCAACTGGAAGCCATATTAGTAATATTAAATTTAAAATATTCTTATGTTGTCTGATAATGAGATAACCTCTCGTAAAACTTCACTCCAACTTAATGATTTTCAAAAAGAGCTGTCTGTAACCAAGTGGTTAATAATTTAGTAATAACCTATACTAATTAAGAAGTTGGTCTATAATGTGAACAATTAGGATGATTTTTACACGTGGAACTAGGACCAAGATTATCACTGTGTTGCATAGCAGAACAAGACATCCTAGTTTGTTCAAGTAATTATTTATGATCAATCATATTAAAGAGATTAGCTGAACTGTCATAGACTTCTACAGAGCATCTAATCTTTTTTCTATTAGAGCTCCCTTCCTCCCATACACATGAATACATGCACAACAAAATGTAGAACTTTATCACAGACATTAATTATCATGAAAGAGACGGAAAATCTATGATTATTGCATCACTTGATGTGAAAATGACATACAGGACACACCTCTATAATGGCATGTGTCTCTGGTTCTGAGGTTGAGACCTTGCACAAATATAATGACTTTTATAAGTCTCCAAAATAGCTCATTAATGTCCAGTGACCTCATGTTAACTACTCACTGAGATGGCAAGAATGAATGTGTCTGAGTTTAATAGCCTATGTGCTAACAACTTTTCAGCTTTAATACTTCCCTCTTAAAATCTCCTTGGAGCTCAACCTGCAGTAATGTGAAAACTAACTATGGCATTATTAGAAAAGAAAATATGCTTTGACTCATTGCTCAGGAATATGAACTTTGGGAAGGAAGCTAAAAAGCTATGATATATTTATGGAGTAATGGACTTGTTCAGTTATACCTAAGTCAGTATAAAGAGGACGAGCAGTTTCCCAAGTTAGTTACATTCATCCTTCTTCACTCTCTTTGGTACAAGTGAGAAATTTAAGAATGTCTCCTCAAAAATGGTGAAAACATTAGGCCAGACCCTAGTTGGCCTATTTGAAATCAACACAGCTATGTCAATTTACACTAGTTGAGATCTGGCCCACTGGTTTCCCTTTAAAAACAAATAATAGGAGATTTAGAAAATATATATATTTTCAGGGGAAATGTCCTATCGCCTACGTATCCACAAAAGTAGAATTATCAAGGAATCAAGTACGATATTTCAATATCCTGCAGGGCTAGATTTGAAAACTTTAGTTCTCTGTCTCATGAGGAATTAACAAAAAAGTAATAAATTAGGCAGCATTAAAGTCAGTTAAAATAAATGTGCCACACTGGGCTTTAATAAAAGTAGAATTCTTTATTTTATTGGTATTTCCAGTCTGTTATATTGTGTGTGTTCAAAGCCAGCATACCCCAGATCTCTCGGGCTTGAATGGTTGAGGCTTCAAATACAACTGAAGACACTCAAGAGCCACTTTTAACTTACATTTTTCATTTCATTAGGTTTTGTTTTAAACATTATAAATATTCATCCACTAAGAAAAAATATCTATATAAGTAACTTTAAGAGCCTGAATTAAACTTATAAAAGCAAGAGTGACAATATTGGGACACTGTCCTTAAATCACCCTATTCTATCCAATAATTATGGACATCTAATATGTGTTTTAAGAACTATCCTGGACTCCTGGCATGCCTAGAACTTTCAGTAACATCAATGGGAGTTTTTGGTGAAAAGGAATTCATAATCAGGCCATGTTTGTATATTACTACCAAAACACTGAGTCAGTCAAAATGTGGTTTACTCACAAGTTACTTCATAAAAGTTAATTAATGGGATTCCATTTTTCTCTCAATAAATTCTCTATCAATTTTGCCTATTATATAGATTTTTTTTTTCTGAACCACTATCACAAAATTCAAACCGGAATTTGTGCTCTGTCTCTTTCTTTGCTCATGCATTGTAATTAGAATACAGATTCTGCTACCAGAGCTTAGGCCACATTTCTGTTGACAACATGTGAGCCAGACTAGAATCCATCTCACTCGCCCATAGCTGTGTTGGCTCTGAAATTCTAAAAGGAGTAAAAGGTAGTAGACTTAATTTTGTCCCTAAAGTAAGCAGCAATAGCTCTAAATCTACCTAGGAAACAACACTATTATATAAGATTTTTGATTCTGGATTTTCTTTTCAGCAGCCTTATCCAGTATTGTCAACAAGATGTCACAGTGCCTTCAAAAAAGTCAGTTCTTGAAATGATTGTTGAAATTAAACTCAGGTAAGACCAAAGTAATGCTGGCGGAAAAGGAGAAATGTTTCAAGGCACTAATCAAGAGTCTGACCTGCCCTTAGATCAAGAGCATGTGCTCTCTCTTTGTCGATGTAGTAGAAAGCCTACGGGGGCTCAGCTGGAGTCTCTGCTGTGACTGTAGAAGCCCAAGTAGCAATGATGGTGAGAAACACATTTTTTTCCACCTTTGCTTGCAAGGAGACTGCACTGCTTTCTCTCAGATGAAGACCTAAATACAGTGATCCATGCCTTTATCACCTCCAGACTGGATTACTGCAATTCACTATATATGGGTTGAAAGTTGAAATAAGATGGGGACTCCAACTTGTGTAGGACCTACTTGATTCAGACCTGGCTACATCAGAGACAGTCTCTATACACAACCATAGCGGCACTTGTGTGGTTATCTAACTATCCATTTTATGTAACCCATCAAAGTATTTATTCTTGTTTTTTTATTATTTGTATTATTGTAGTTCCTAGGAACCCCAGTCATGGATCAGGACCTCACCGTGCTAGGCACTGTACAGATAGAGAACAAAAACTCAATTCTGGTTGTAAGAAGCTTACAATCTAAGTATAAAACAAGAGACAACAGATGGATACAGACAGATGAGGAAATACAAGGAAACAAGGAGGCACTCTTGGTCAGCATAATAGACTGTGGTCTCAGCCAGTGACAGCTGTCAAAGGAGAGTTTTCAGGAGGGCTTTCAAGGTGGACTAAGTTAGCTTCTCCCAGGCATGTAGAGCAGCCTGGTAGAAAGCATGAAAGTGCCTGTTTGAAAAATTTAACAAGTGGGCAATGGAGGCTGGCATTATGGCCAATCTGAGGTGGGAGTTGACCTTTCAGTACTGAATGGGAGATGATAGGTAGGGTGGGGATAGACATGACAGGCTTTGAAAATGAAGACAAGTAACTTACGTTTAATATGATGTAGCCAGTGAAGGGATGCAAAGATAGGAGAGATATAATCAAAGAGATGGGCTAGGAAAATAATCTCAGTAGCAGCATTCTGAATACAAATGAGCAGGACAAGATTGTATTTGTCAAGGTGAGAGAGAAGGATGTTGTAATTATTGAGATGAGAAATTATGAGAGTTTGGACAAGAGTTTTAGCTGTGTAGATGGATAGGAAAGGCCGTAACTTAGAGATATTATGCAGGAAGAAGCCATAACCTGGGACAATACAGCTAACAAAACCTACAGTACAATTCATGAGTGATAGATAAAGAATTCTTAGCCAAGGATGCTTGATTGTGGCACATGCTACCAGAAGAGAAAAGGTGAAACAAAAGCCTGGACATCTTCACAGCACAGTGCAAAATCTTCTTGCCATAACCAACAGGCAAAAAAACTCAGAAGTTCTCATGGTATCCTCTGTGGATCTATTATGCAAATCTACATGACTCTATTTAGTGCCTAGCAACTATGATGATGATGGGCTATATATAAATAACATAGATTAGATACTGTAATTTTTCTTTGTCTCCTTCTACAGCATAGTCAAATTCCATATCGTCATCACCAGAATCTCCATTACTCTATCCCTCATCTCACATCTCCTTGTATACCCTCCCTGCTCTGTATGCTAATTCTGTTAGTTGTCATGCTCCCTATGTTGTCTTCCCTTTCAGCTCTTGATTCTGTACCTTCTTCAGCCTCCCTCCTCCTGAAAACCTAGTAATTACACTGTCTGCCTTCAAGTCCCTCCTCAAAATCAATTTCCCCGCTAATCTTCTCTCATGGACTCTCATTGCCATTCCTGCTGCTTGAAGTTAATAATCAAATGATCATAACCTTAAGTGCCGATAGAAAAGGTTCCTCTGCCCTGGTTTCTTTTATCCCAGTTTTCCCTCTGTTACAATTTGATGTTGTTACTCATGTTATTTGTATAAATTTAATGATAAACTGCACAGGGCAAATAACTTGTTGAATATTACTTTTGTGATAAGTTACACTCTTCTCTGGGACTATATCAATAAGTACAAATAACTGTATTTTAAAGAGAGTGTAGGGATGTGCAAATTGCATCCCCTTGCACCTGCACTATTGAGACAAGTCCCATATATTTAACATATCATGCCTCTATGTATACTGATCTTTAAAGTTAAACAATATCAGAAACATATTTTTTAAAAATTCCAAAAGTATGTGTTTAGCCTTTCTAACAATCTACACTGATGTAATCTGTATTGTGCTATCACATTAAGAAGTGGTAACAAGAGAACTCGTATATACCAGCAGTATCTAGCATTGGAAGTAGGATGGGAAGTCAATCCTAGCCATTAGTTCAATGATAAATGATAATGTTGGACCATTTGCATATCCCCCCATCCCTACTCTTTTGGGGCGGGGGGTGTAAAAGAGCCCCCTTAGCTTTTTTTCCCAAATGGTGGGAGATCCTGGCCATGCCATTATTTACACTGGGTCGCTTATACACATTTCCCAGTTTCTCATTTCTTGCAAAGGGGACCCTGCCCTTTGCAGGCCTTCTTAAGTATCTTCTGGTGGGGGAATCAAAAGGAAAGTTAAATGTCCCAGTGGACCTGAGAACAATGTCTTCCAGGAGCCAACTTAAAGGGGCAAAGGTCAACAGTATCTTCTTACTTCAGTGTTGCCTGCATGTGATTTCAAGGACGTCTTCTGGCTGGGCTGCTGAATCGGGTTCGCTCTATAAGGCTTACCCTGCTAGTTCATTGCACTCTCCATAGGGTTGGGGTGGAGATCTTCTGGATGGGAGCTCCTCCTGCAGTTTCAGGAGTCACTCCAGCAGTTTCCTGACCTGTCTGCAGTTTCCTCCTTTTTAAGGGTCTCCTTCCTAGCCTACATGATTAACAGGGGTGGGGCTAGCCCCCCCCCCCCCCCCCCCACAGGGCCTCTCTAGCACCTTCCTCATCAGTGTGGGGCCTATACACCCCATCCCAAGGACTTTCTCCCCTTAGAAAAGGCCTTGAGCTCTCCAAACGTCCCGTTCCCAAGACCTGTGGGAGCAAGCACCATCCTTGCAGCCTGTACATACATACCAGCTTTGGTTCTGGCTGCTCACCCATGGTTCCCTGGTAGTGGACCCTATCCCAAGTTGTGACTGCCACTGTGACTTCCAAGTGACATCACCTCAAAAAAGATAAAATAGACTGGGATTATACTCTAGTTTTTTTTGAGTAAACTCTACAGATCTGGACAGGTCTCATGATACTTCATCCACTCTCTTCTCTTCCCTAAGCACAGACCTTGGACTCACAGATCACCCTTCATAGGCTGCACAGGAATTGGGGAACATCCTGCCAAAGACAGCATGATACTTCTTTCTTACTGAGTGGGGGACGTCGAGGTGCAGAGGATCCTCTCTGTATACGGATCTTGGAATGTGGAGGCAGAGTATCAGGAGCCAGGCCACTGTGTTTCATACATTTAAAGACAGTAAAAGTGCATAGACGAGAAGATACAAGAAAACAAGCTGTTAATGGAAAGACAATATACGGCAAACCTCTAAATAAAATTCTGATGATAAATAGCTGATTTTGTTAGCCACTGTTTTCCACTGAAGGGGATTCATAAATTGCTTAAATATGACACAGCAGTCATTTTAAATGGTGCTATTTTTCATCTAAAATTCTTGTGTCTAATTGATAGGATTTTTCTCTAGCTTTAATTTGTAAAAATAATTATAATGGAAGATATCATTATAAAAGCTTTAAAGGATTTGTGTTAAGTGTGCTATCTTTTGAACTTCACTACTCAGTGGGAACATAAGATTTACTGGCAGCCAGCACCCATCTGAGCTCCAATCTATGTTGGGGGGTGGGAGTAGGGGAGAGAAGTAGAAAAGAGAAAGTGAAAGAAAAAGTAATGATGACTTCTTTGGACTCCCCTAACACATAGAAACGATGCCTTTAGTAATTAATTCCAAAACTGGTTGTCCCTTAGAATTGTTCCTGGTATTGCTCTTTCTGCCTTTTAAAAGAGGAAGCTAACAACATGCCAGGCAATGTTCAGCCATCCAAATGTACTAATACTGTGGCAGATCTTCAGTACTGTAATGTCCTAAATGATAACAATGTGATATATTATGCACCTAAATAGCTGATGATCAATACTTATGATGGATAACAGCACAGGGATACACTCACCTGTCTTGTGAAAATAGTGTAAACACAGACACGGTGTTTATTCTTTGTTCTGTAAAGATCCATGGGTAATTAGGGTACTGTATAAATGTTCATTGTCCTCAGGAGGGATGAATTGAGAAAACACTTCTTATATAATCTGGCAGTATCAACTATTACTTACGTCAGACTGATCGTGGCAAAATTTATTACAGTAATTTAGGCCCTGAGCCAGTGCTCACTGAAGTCATTTAATTGCCCTGACTGTCTATGCACAGTTTCATGTTACATACACTGTGAGAAGTAGCAGTAACTTGAAGACTTGGACCCAGCAACTCCATAGTTACAATCCAAATACTGCCACTGAAACACTGAATGGC
Source organism: Malaclemys terrapin pileata (assembly GCF_027887155.1). NCBI lineage: Eukaryota > Metazoa > Chordata > Testudines > Emydidae > Malaclemys > Malaclemys terrapin. Next base: position 131,388,033 of record NC_071507.1, read on the forward strand.
TCGGGATAAGTTACTTCAGATCTCTACCTCTGGTTCCCCCTCTGCAAAACAAATAATAATACTTACCTACATCACGCAGACATTGCCAACAGTAATTCATTATCACACAGTGCTTGACTAACAACGATAAGTGCTTAGTAACATTTTAACAAGAAGTGGCAAGTGTTACTTAACATATTCTGGATTTCCATTTACAGTGAGAAATAATCAGGCCTTAGGTTTTTTTAATGTAAAGGCAGATAATCATAAATAGAAAATATTTGCAGCTACACTTTTTTTTTTGGAAGTAACATATAAAGAATCCTAAAGGTGTGAAGTAGAACCACTTGAAAATAAAATCCGTCCTTGCAAACAATTCTGGTTTTGTATTTTTTTTAATGTACATTCCAAACTATGCTAACTGAAGCTTTGGTAATAAGCTTTGGAAACATTTGCAGATGGTAAGTAATACAGGATTGATAATATCAGATTCTAATATATTAAACCAATGACATTTTTAGTGCGTGTTCCAGTGGCACAAAAAAACTATTATATAATAAACACCTCTGGTTTTATTGCAAAGCTGCAACCATTTCACCATTGTAACACACACTAAATAGAACTTTGATTTCTCTTATGCCAAATAAATGAAGTGAAGCAACAAAGAAGTATTTTAAATGAAGTGTATTATAGGGATAAAGCATACAGAAGATTAAATGAGAAGGCAAATCAGAATTTTGTCAGTTTGGTTTTTGTGTGTGAAATCAGTCCATTCAGCAGGAAGGTAGAAATCAGAGATTCGTTTTGAGTGTATGAAATACAAAGATCTTTCCTGGGCCCTAGTATGTAATAGACCCCCAAGAAAAGACCAAAATTGAGACATTGTACTGATGCAACATTTGGGCTAACCCCTTTAATCTTGACATGTTATAGCACCCCACACAATAAAACTGAGGGTGCATCAGCATTCCATAATTGTAATTTTTCCTACAGTAAGTAATTCCTGTAAGTCCTTTGACAGGACTTCTGAAAATGGATGGCCTGTTGGATTGTGCCCATTCTGTTGATCACTTTCAGTGTAATGATGGAATTGATTACTTTTGTTTGCTGTTTTGTTCACTTTTTTTAACTCGCTCGCTCCTTCATTCTCTTTTGGACTATATTAGTTACTATGGAAACAGTGATGCCAGTTACATGACTGGAGTTTAATGATGTCGACGAATACTGTTGGAGTCAGTTTATATGACAGTTTGAAGTGTATAACATTAGTGAAATATTGTTGTTTATTTGACAGCTTTTAAGACCACAAATGTGGATTAACATAAAGGATGGTCCCTACATCCTTTTAGTGTAAATCCATATATCAACACTCTAAATACTGCAGTTATGTATTATGCTACAGTATAATACATAATTTTAACTGAAGATGAAGACCCCCATTATCACACCTTTTTTCCCCCTACACATTGACACAGTTGTCTGCATATTTTTTGAGATCTGTCAGTTGGTCAGTTCTTAATTCCTTTAATATGTTCCCTGTTGATATTATGTAGTGCTATTTTTTTAATCAGAATGCTGTGTGGTACTAAGTTATATGCCTTACAAATGTCTACCCTATGTTAATCTGTGCAGCTATGTTTATCACCAAAACTTGTAATTTCATCAACGAATGAAATCATTTTTTTTTTTTTACAAGAGCACTAAATCATGTTGATTGGCATTGATTTTCCACCTATCCATTAATTCTTTAACAGGTGAATCCTGTATCATCTTTTCCATTATTTTGCCTAGGATTGATTTCAGGCTAACTGGCCTATAGTACCCAGGTCTTCCTGCTTGCCCTTTTTAAATATTGGCACAACATTATTAACACTCTTCCAAACTTCTGAAATTTCCCTTGTATCCCAAGATATATTAACAATTAATATCGGTGAGCCAGACATCTCCTCAGCTAACTCTTTTAGGACCTGTGGGTACAAGTTATCCAGTCCTTCTCATGTTTATCCCTAGTAGATGGTTGCTTCATATCGTCCTCAGTTACTAATGGGCTGGAAAGTACTTCACCATCCTCCTATGTTACAAGTATATCATCCTGCTTCTTTCCAAACACTGAACAGACATATTTATTCAATACTTCTGCCTTTTCTACATTATTATTAACAAATTTAGCGTAGATTTATAGAATCATAGAAGTGGAGGACTGGATCTCAGTAAGTCATCTAGTCCAGTCCCCTGCACTCAAAGCATGACTAAGCAATAACTAGACTATTCCTGACAGGAGTTTGTCTAACCTGTTCTTAAAAACCATCAATGATAGAGACTCCACAGTCTCTTTGGCAATTTGTTCTGATGCTTAACTACCCTGGCAGTTAGGAAGGTTTTCTTAATATCCAATCTAAACCTCCCTTGCTGCAATTTAAGCCCATTGCTTCTTGTCCAGTCCTCAGAGATTAAGAAGAACAATTTCTCACCCACCTCCGTGTTATGTACTTGAAAACTGTTATCTTGTCCCTCCCCCAAGACTCTTCTCCAGACTAAACAAACCCAATGTTTTCAATCTTTCTTCATAGGTCATGTTTTCTAGACAGTAAATGATTTGTGGTGCTCTCCTTTGGACTTTCTCCAATTTGTCCACATCTTTCCTGAAAAGTGGAGCCCAGACACAGTACTCCACTTGAGATCTTACCAGCATGGAGTGGAGCTGAAAAATTACTTCTCATGTCTTGCTTACAAGACTCCTGCTGATACACCCAAAATGACGTTTGATTTTTTTTTTGCAACAATGTTACACTTTTGACTCATATTTAGCTTGTGATCCATTATGACCCCCCAGATTCCTTTCCACAATACTCCTTCTTACGCAGTCATTTCTCATTTTGTATGTGTGCAATTGATTGTTTCTTCCCTAAGTGGAGTACTTTGCATTTGTTCTTTTTGAATTTCATCCTATTTACTTCAGACCATTTCTCCAGTTTGTCCAGATCATTTTGAATTTTAATCCTATCCTCCAAAGCACTTTCAACACCTCCCAGCTTGGTATCATGCAAAACGTTATAAGTGAATGCTCTGTGCCATTATCTAAAACATTGATGAAGATATTGAACAGAACTGGACCCAGAACTGATCCCTGCAGGACCTCACTTAATATACCCTTCCAGCTTGACTGTGAACTACTGATAACTACTCTCTGGAAATGGTTTTCCAATCAGTTATACACCCACCTATAGTAGCTCCATCTAAGCTATATTTCCCTAGTTGGTTATGAGGAAGTCATGCGGGACAGTATCAAAAGCCTTACTAAAGTCAAGCTATACCACATCTACTGCTTCCCCCCCATCTACAAGGCTTGCTACCCTGTCAAAGAACGCTATTAGGGTCGTTTGACATGATTTGTTCCTGACAAATCCATATTGACTATTACTTATCACCTTATTATTGTCTAGGTGTTTGCAAATTGGTTGCTTGATTATTTGCTCCATTATCATTCCAGGTATCAAAGTTAAGCTGGCTGGTCTGTAATTCCCTAGGTTGTCCTTATTTCCATTTTTATAGATAGGTACTATGTTTGACCTCTTCCAGTCCGCTGGAATCTCTCTGGTCTTCTGTGAGTTTTCAAAGATAATTCCTAATGGCTCAGATATCTCCTTAGTCAGCTCATTGAGAATTCAGGATGTATTTCATCAGGTCCTGATGATCTGCAGACAACTAAATTGTCTAAGTAATTTTTAACTTGTTCTTTCCCTATGTTAGCCTCGGATCCTATCTCATTTTCACTGGCATTCACTGTATTAGATGTCCAATTGCCACTAACCATTTTGGTGAAAACTGTAACAAAAAATGTCATTTAGCATTTTTGCCAATTCCACATTTTCTGTTATTGTCTTTCCCCCATCATTGATTAATGGACCCACTGTGTCCTTAGTCTTTCTTTTTGCTTCTAAGGTATTTGTAGAATGTTGCCTTTTTACCCTTTAATATCTCCATCTAGTAATGGGTATTGTAAAATGCAGTTTGAAAAAATAAAAATAAAAATAATATAATAGTAAAATAATTCTTTAGAATTTTTTATAAATATTTCTTAAAAGGACAACATCAAGAGGAGTGTAAGAGAAACCAATAGAGATTGTGTTCCACATATGGCCTACCACAGTAGACATAATAGTGACTCAATATTCTTTCCAGTTAATGAAATAGAACAGACATATTTAGGTGGACAAGGCTCAGAGAGTTTACAAATCTGTCATTCTGAATCATAAACTGAGATTACAGAATATGTTGTCTGTTAAAGAAATTTGTGTCGCACCATTTTAAGGATCTTTCATTACTATTTTCAGTTGCAGCCTTTTGTCCTACCTTTAAGGCTTGACATGTTGAGAACTAGAATGATATTGAGAATTTGGATTGAAATGTTGGCAGCTATCCAAATCATAAAATCCCTAAGTGAAAATGGGAGGAGAGGTCTTTTGAACAATTTTATCATGCAGATGGAAGGTTCAAAATTTTCTTCCTGCAGAGTAACTTGCAAGAATACATTATCTGCCCAAAAGCTAAATTTTCTTATTGTCTCATTCTGCTTCTTTGATATGTCATACACATTCTAAATGTTGACAGACAAGAGGATGGTTCAAGGTTAGTGATCTGAGCCAGATAAACATGACAAGAAGCGGGGGAAATCCGGTAATAAAAATTCTGGAAGCTCGCAAACCTTGGGAAAAAATTACTGAAAATAAAACAAATGAGGGAACAAAAGTGAGAAAGAAGAATCCATCTACCTGGAGCATTTGGTCATGGCAGTAAATAGCTGACAATAAGGTGGAGGTTGGAGCTGTGAAGTGCTTGTTGGTTTTTGTCTTTTGTGAAGTCATCTACAAGGTTGTGAGATGAAAAAAGGCTTAATACCCATTTTCCATTGAAATCCTTTGCTTTGTTTTCCTGTCCTTGTGGTTGTTAAATGTCGCAGACGTATCCCCTCCAGATTCCCAACCAGGATATTGTATCAACCAAGGTAAATGCCACTCTCCAAGAATCCAGTAAAGATTTTAAACAAGACCCAGTACAAGGGTGCCCGGGTAATCTTAATTTGGTACTTTTGTGTGCATGTGTTACGATGAAATCTTTAATTAAATCGTGCATGATCACACACTAGTTTTTCCACAGGACCCCTGTCTCATTCAGTGCACAGGATGGATGATGCACAATTAAGCAGCTATTTAATATTTTGTTTTCTCCTCATTGTTCAATGTGTGGCTCTAGGCCTTATTTACCGCTCACTATTCAATCCTGGTTCTGAAGACAGGTTTATTAATTTCTTCATAGACTTTTCTAAGGCACTCATCACTACGTAACTAAGTGCTTCACAAACATTAATGAATTTATCTTCACAACACCCTGGCAATTAGAGGGTGGTATTATCCCCATTCTACAGAGAGGGAGCAGAGGCACAGTGAGATTAAGGTCATAGATTTCCATTAATTCTGGGACCCTGATTTAACATACCTAAGAATTGATTTTTTGGCATTATATAACCATTTATTACATACACATTATATAACTCTATATGCTCAAAGCACAGATCTCATAGACTTCAGTTGCAGCTATAAATGCTCAAATAAGACCCCAGGGTTTCAGGTCAGGCTCCCACAAAATGAGGAACATACAATTAGTGACCACCTGTGAAAAAGTTTGGTTAAAGTAACTTGCCCTGTGTCACACAGGACCTCTGTAACTGAAGTAGGCAGAGAATCCACGTCTACAGGGCAACATTCAACTGCCTTTACCATGAGACCCTCCTATTGCTTCCTGCAGTCCTCTGCCTCATTTACTGTACACTTTCAAACTTCTGGAACAAATGAAGCAGGTGTTGTGTTGTAGAGACAACAGTCTACTTCACTACACAACTGAGTACCAAGTATACTGTACACTGATGTTGTGATGATAGATTGTCTGATATTAGGGGGGTGAATTAAAAATGCACAGGCAGCTTTAAGTCTGTCATTTCCTAACTTTTGTGCTCTTGAGTTTAGAACTTTAATGTTCTTTTAATGCAGGAAATTACATCTAAAACCTAATTAAAACACTCTCACTCTCTCTGAAAAAAACAGAAATTCTCTCAGGTGGAACCATATTGATCCCTATCTTGGTCATCAGGAAAATTCAGATCACATCACAGACTTTTACCACTTGAGCTAATAGGGTAATGGGTACTGATATTTGTTTGTTATACTCTGTGGACCAGCCAAAAGAGAGGGTTAAGATACACACTTTGTCAGAGCATTTTGCATCTGTTTGCTGACAGCAGAGGAAAGCAGATACTCCTGGGTTCAATTCCAGGTTCTACAGGGGAGTAATTTCTAGTGGTTATAGTACCTTCTGCCCTGGTGCCCCTGGCTGTCTCTGTCCACCTGTGCCCTCACCTGCTCTACCCTGGTTTATGTGCTTATCCATCCCTTCCATCCCAGCTCCTATCCCCCTCTCCTTCTACTCTTACCAAACCATCCCTCATCCTTATTCCCCCTCTGCTCCTGTCCACCTAAAATAACCTAGATCCTGTTTCTTTCCCTTTCTGTTCCTATCCATGCACCCTCTTCCATGTGTCCTCCCCCTGTTCTCCCATCTTACCCCAGTTCCAGTTCCTGCCACCCTCCCACTCTGCTGCTATCGGTCACTGCCCCACTCTGGCTTCTACAAACTCATACTCCCCTGACCTCCCTCTGCCCCTTTTCTCATTCCTCTTGTGATGAGGTATGATGACCACTTGCAGAGGATCCTGGAGACAGGGGAGAATCCTGACCCAGGAACCTAACCATTACGCAATACCAGCAGTAAGCACAGCCTGTCACAGCACTGTATTTCAGTCAGGCTGCTTCCTCCTTCTCCACTCTGCCTGGGTGCCAGCAGGGGAGTCACTGAGAGTGCAGGTGTGAGGGTCTGTGCCTGGTACCACACTAGCCCTCATTAGCTGGGAGATCTAACTGCAAGGAAACTGCTGCTCGGCCCCTGCAGCCCTGGGCTGGAGCACCCTCAGTCCCTCTCTGGGGATGGAGCATGCTCAGTGTAGGTGGAATCTTTGGAGAACTGAGTATACACAAACTGATATTTTTTTCAGAGGCATGTAACTTGGCCATATTTGGACACTTTCTTTTAATGGGCAAAGCAAAAGGCACCTACCTGACACAAAGGCCATCCTCCTGACAAATTTCAAATCCCTGCTTAAAGTTTGTGGGCACTGCAGCTTCTCAACAAAATGGCTGTAAGAATTTCTTTCCCTAAACATTGGCAATATGTTGTATTATCCCCTAATCTTATTCTTGGAAAATGATGACTGGCTGTTTTAGCTCCAATATTCCAGAAAAATTCAGCAGTTGCCCAGCATGGACAATTTCCATCCTAATTGTTAAAGTTTGGTAAAGTTTATAAGCAAATTAAAATAGGGTCCTAAACTAGAAAATGTTAGACAGCCTTCATCAGAGGTATCACTACTTGCACTGCCTATAGTGATGAATGGATTTTAATCTTATTTTATTTTCCATTAATTTCCACATTTAGCAAGTTCCAACAAAAGAACATTTTCTCATCTAAAAGATTGTGACACTGTGCTTGACCAAGATTGGGCACCAATTGAAGAAAGACAGTGACATTGCTTCCTAAGTGTTATACTCTGCTTGGTATACATAAATATGCGGCTATCACAAGTGTAATTTTTAAAATATGTGTCTGTTGATAATGTTACTATAATGATACTCCAACTCTACAGAGCTAAGGATTTCCCCAGACTAGATTCAGGGAAGAGCCTTGAGGCAGTGGGTTCAGCATTGTTCTGCAGTACAGAAATAATATGCACGTTATGAGGAAATTTATTTTGAGATATTTTTGAGTCTGCTTACACTGCCATTTTCTAACCTCCTGTTTATATTTAGATCCCATTCCCATGTGTCTTTAACTGGCAATAGTTCTATTTTAATATTTGTCATCAAATAGGTTATCCTTGTTAATAACAATATTGCCCTCTCCCATGAAGAACCTGGAGGAAGAAGCTAGATAGGCAGAAAAACTATCACGTCCATAGATTTTAAGGAAAGGAGGGACTATTTTGATCACCTAGTCAGCTCTTTGGCAGAACACTTGGTCAGACAGTTTCACCAAATGATTTCTGCATCAAGCCTTCCTGCAAAGTGTCCCCTCAATGAGGTGGATGCACAGTGTGGTCACAGGGCAAGGGCTTCAAACCCCACACTCCTCAGCATGCATAGGGATGTGGTCTCCTAAAATGGAAAGGGGCAGGAGTGTTTTCATAAATAGCTACCCTACACATTGTGTCCATTTAGAAGGAGTCTCAGAGGAGGCTGGGGAGTTGATACCAGGCCAAGCTGTAATAACTCATGACTGGATTTCCTTATGGAAAGCCATATAGCACCATCTTCTGTCAACTCAGAAGTCTACTGAAGATGGTGTCATAGAGTGTAGCTTGTTCTGTGTGTGAGCACAAAGAGATTAATAGATTATAAAGCCAGAAGAGACAATGGTGATTATCAAGTCTGATCTCCTGTAGAGCCAAGAAGATACAGCATTTAAGCTTTATTATTTCTTCCACATTTACTGTCCTCTCTGATCAAGAACTTCCTGCAAATAGAGTTCTCCAAGTTCCTAGTCATAATCAGACTGTAGCGTCCCCATTAGGAAGCTATTTTATATAATATACCAGTTGTCAAATTTATATATGAACACCATAACCTACTACTTAAGAACATAAGAAAGTAAGAATGGCCATACTGGGTCAAATCAAAGGTCCATCTAGCCCAGTATCCTGCCTTCCAACAGTGGCTTATTCCAGGCACCCCAGAGGGAATGAATAGAACAGGTAATCATCAAGTGATCCATCCCCTGTCGCCCATACCGAGCTTCTGGCAAACAGAAGCTAGGGACACCATTCCTGCCCATCCTGGCTAATAGCCATTGATGGACCTATCCTCCATGAACTTATCTAGTTCTTTTTTGAGCCTTGTTATAGTCTTGGCCTTCACAACATCCTGTGGCAAGAAGTTCCACAGGTTGACTGTGCATTGTGAGAAAAAATACATCCTTTGGTTTGTTTCAAACCTGCTGGTTTGTTTTAAACCTATTCATTTCATTTGGTGACCCTTGGTCTTTGTGTTATGAGAAGGAGTAAATAACACTTCCTTATTTACTTTCTCCACACTAGCCATGATTTTATAGACCTTTATCATATTCCACCTTAGACATCTCTTTTCCAAGCTGAAAGTCCCAATCTTATTAATCTCTCCTCATATGGAAGCCGTTGCATTCCCCTAAACATTTTTGTTGCCCTTTTAGGAATCTTTTCCAATTTATCTTTTTTGAGATGGGGTGACACAGTATTCAAGATGTGGGTGTACCATGGATTTATATGGAGGCAATATGATATTTTCACTCTTATTATCTAGCCCTTTCTTAATGATTCCCAACATTCTGTTCGCTTTTTTTGATTGCCAGTGCACATTGAGTGGATGTTTTCAGAGAAGTATCCACAATGACTCCAAGGTCTCTTTCTTGAGTGGTTACAGATAATTTAGAACCCATCATTTTATATGCATAGTTGGGATTATGTTTTCCAATGTGCATTACTTTGCATTTATCAACATTGAATTTAATCTACCATTTTGTTGCTCAATAACCCAGTTTTGTGAGATCCTTTTGTAGCTCTTCGCAGTCTGCATGGCACTTAACTATCTTGAGTAGTTTTGTATCATCTGCAAATTTTGCCACCTCACTATTTACCTCTTTTATTTACCAGATCATTTATGAATATTTTGAATAGGACTGGTCCCAGTACAGATCCTTGGGGGGGACACCATTAGTGTTCTCTCAAATTTTTTACATCCATGCGTGGAATGAATTTTGTTATGTGCACCAATATGGAGGTGATGTGTGGTGAGGGTGGGGCCAAGGATTTCAGAGTGTGGGAGGGGGCTCAGGGCTAAGACCAGAGGGTTGAGGTGCGGGAGTGGGGTGAGGGCTCTGGCTGGGGTGCAGGCTCTGGGGTAGGGCTGGGGATGCGGGGTTTAGGGTGTGGGAGGGGGATCGGGTCTGAGGCAGAGGTTTGGGGTATGAGGGGGACCAGGGTCTGGGGTGGGGCTGGGGATGAAGGGTTTGGGGTGCAGGTTGCCCCGGGGCTGTGTCGGGGAGAGAAGACTCTCCCCATCCCTCTCTCGCAGCAGCATCTAAAACTTTAAAAACATTTAAAAACTTCTCTACAACCTTTTTAATTTTATGTGCCAGCAATCTGGTTCCATTTTGGTTCAGGCGGAGCCCATCCTTCCTATATAGGCTCCCCCTTTCCCCAAAGTTTCCCCAGTTCCTAATAAATCTAAACATCTCCTTCCTACACATCATCTCATCCATGCATTGAGACCCTGCAGTTGTGCCCATCTAATTGGCCCAACGTGTGGAACTGGAAGCATTTCAGAGAATGCTACCATGGAGGTCCTGGAGTTCAATCTCTTTTGTAGCAGCCTAAATTTGGCCTCCAGGACGTCTCTTCTATCCTTCCGTATGTCATTGGTACCTACATGTACCACAACCACTGGCTCCTTCCCAGCACTAAACATAAGTCTATCTAGATGTCTCGAGAGAGCCACAACCTTCTCATCAGGCAGGCAAGTCATCATGCGGTTCTCCTGGTCATCACAAACCCAGTTATCTATGTTTCTAATGATTGAATCCCCCATAACTATTACCTGTCTCTTCCTAATAACTGGAGTTCCCTCCCCCGGAGAGCAATCTTCAGTGCGAGAGGATACCAAGACATCATCTGGAAGGAGGGTCCCAACTATGGGATCATTTCCCTACTTAACATTCTATTGTACCTCAAAAAAGCATATATATATATCTTTAGTAGAGTCTAAATAATTTTAACTGCCAATATGGCTTTGCCATTTGACTGGCTGTGGTATGGCAATGACATGATGTGACTGAATTCTCATTCCCAGGTATATTGCACAAACTCACCGCAAATAAACTGGGAGATGTTGTCTGAAACTACATAGTTCGTGATACATACCTACTGAAATGCTTCAAAGCTTTATCTATGATGGTCACCCTGGTAATGTCTGTCAGCCTGTCTATTTCCCAGAAGTCTAAATAGTAATCCTTAACAATGAGGTAGTTAGTGTGCTTTGTGGTGAAAAGTTCACTCCTCCTTTGCTCTAAGGCCTAATGGGAATGCTGTGTGTTTTCATTGTCTCTTTGTGCTGTTTGGCTTTCATTTCCCCACATGTATCACAGCTACTAACCAGATCTCTGATATCCTTGGTCATATTTGGCCAGTATACAGCAACTCTGGCTTTCCAGAGACATAGTTCTATCCCATTCTGATGTATTCTTGAGTGAGTTTCTGTTCTCAATGATCTAAGTATTATGATTCAACAGCCATTGTATATTATACTTAAGGCTGTCTGGAAAACAAGAATGCTGATTCCCCACAGCACTCCCCAAAAATTAGCTTTTGGCAGTTGGTTTATTCCATATTAAGATGAAACCATGACCTTTCAAAATTTGTCATGAAAAATGACAGAAACACCCACCGCACAATAGCCTGAAGGCTGTCACATAGGATGTGGAAGACTCAGATTCAAGTGCATGCTCTGTATCATGCAGAGCAGGGATTTGAACTTGAGTTTCCTGCACTGTGCTATTGCTATTCAGGGCTCTCTCTTTCATTCTGACCAGAAGTTCTATCCATGACCTCAGAAACCCTCCCAATGAGAATTTAGTAAAAACTAATATGTTTTTCACAAAATTTCAGTTTTGATGAAAAAGTATTTTATTGAGAAGTTCCTGCCCAGCTTTAATGATATTGTGTATGCTCATGTCATCTCAGTAATTCTAGTATTTTTCAAAAGCAGATGGGGCTTCTTCCCTGGTGTCTGGCCATCCTAACAGAGTGATGGATGTGAGCACTTACAAATCTTTGCCTTGTATAGTTTGATTCCTTCTACCCCCTGCCTTGAAACTGGCATGTGACTGGCTAGGTTTATGCTTTCTGTGCCTTTCTGTATTTCTGTCAGGTTAAGAATCTCATATTCTAGTTCAGTTGTCATATTTTCATGCTTCAAGGCTGCTCTGGTTAAGAAGCCAGGTATGCTTATGTCTGTCCCTTTCTTGTAGTCTACATCTAAGCTGTAGCATTGCAGTTTCAGTATCATATGTGGAAGGCATTTTGGAGCAGCTAGCAGTAGCTTTTAAAAAAATGCTCTCTAGTGATTTATGGTAACTTTCTATGTGAATGTTTTCCTATTCTTAAATTTACTGGTCAAACTCTTCACATGTGAATACTATTGCCAGATATTTCTCTTCAATTTGGGCATATCTTTGTTTCACTGATGATAGTGACATTGACAAGAAAGCTACCAGCTCTCCCTTTGGTAGGAGTGTTGCCCCAAGTCCTGTGCTCACTGGTTTAACATTGTGCTGTTGCCTTTTAATTTACTTTGTAGTATTTCAAGATAGGATACCTGGCCTCCAGTTCCTTGATACAAGTTATGGCAGCATCATGTGAAGGTCACCATGTCCATACTCCGTCTTTGTCTTGTTGTTGCCTCAGGGGGTCACACACATCTGTGAGGGTTGGAAGAAATTGTGTCAAATCTTTTACTAATCTTAACAGTCTCTGAATTGATATAATATTTTTAGGTGAAGCATCTGCTGTAGTGATTTTAACTTCTGGGGGCCAGATCATAGCTCTGCCTCAGGGAGTGGAGGTAAGATTGCTGGGCCATATCAAAAGGGACACTTCTTTCCCTTGTACCCTACAAGTGATTGGTTGCTTCACCCGATTCTGGATTACAATAGTTGAAGAGATACCTTTCACATATAAGATTGTTTGTGGGTTGAAAATGCTTCAGCATTTTCACTTTTGCAAAAACACTTCTAGGATTTTGAATGGGTTCTCCTGTCCTGCAGCTGATATATCTATCTTGGCACTCATGACAGCCTTTTGCCAATTTCCTCTAACAGTGTGGCTTCTCTTATTTTGTTTTCCTTTTTATCCAGCCCTGTTACAATGTCATATTCTCCCCTATATTGATCTAAAGAATGCCCAATTGCTAAGCATGTCCCCTTCTATGCCTGTCTGTTTGGGATCAGGAATCTGGTATGCTACAGTGATTACTCTGTTCTATTTGGATTTTGTTTTCTTTCTTTTTTGCAATATTTCTAACATTTTATTAGACATACCTGAAAGAGCTGACTCACTTCTGACACAATGTACTCTGTGTGCGAATGTGAAGATAGAGTCAAGACAGTGCAATATTCAGGCTTTAATCCTTCTTCCACCTATCAAGTGCTTCATGAAAGCAGAGTTCTCTAAATTCTTATACATAATTATAATATAGTTCCCCTGTATGATTACAGCACCCCAATAACATGGCAGCTCCATTGTTCTTTGCCTTCAGCTTCCTCCCATTCTCCAACCTCAGAGCCCCAGGAGTGGGCTTCCAAAGAAGCAAGGGAAGAGGAAGAATGGTGCCTATTATTCCCACCGCCCTATAGACACAGGGTTAAGTTGTTTGGAAGAGGTGCTAAAGGGGGTACTGTGGGTGCAAATTCACTTCAAAAACCGTTGTTCATATTTGTCTTCATGGCTGCCATGCTGAAGTCATTCAGAAGACAAGTCTCTCTGAGGGCTGCTGAAACTTTAAGGCAACCCTGGAAGCTAGTGTGAATATTGCTTATGCTTAGCTCAGAAGAAAAGTGAAGACAACTGCAGTTTGATGACCAAGAATAGCTTTTCCATTTGGAAATAGGTATTTTAAAAATTGAATCAGCCCCACCATCATCATTTTCTGCTGCTGTGATTGAGCCACTGCCACAGATCCAATTTTGAAAATGTCTCCATGAAGAACAAAACTACCTATTTAAAAATAAATGATTCTACTTACAGCCTACATCAGAAGTTGACTATAAGTAGAATAAACCCAGGTTTTTTTTTTTTTTCCCCTCGAGTTGCTGGTTTCTCTCTTCAGGGAAACGTCAAAATAATAAACCACAACCATTTCAAATGCAGAAAGGTGGCTTGGCTTGGGCTAATGCTGAGACTGAAAGTGTAGGTTTCCTCAGAATGGAGAAGAGGAGTTAGGATGCTATGAACCCTACAGCTTTCAGTGTTTTTATTAATGTGTTTATAGTCTTTTGTGTATGAATTTTATCTCACATGAAAGGTGCTACTATTGAAAGCCCTGGAGATTGTAGTTTTCTATTTATCCATCTTTAAGAAGTTAGATATATGTTAAATAAAGAGTAACAGAAAAGAATTTAAAAATACGTTTTAAAATTATGTCGAGGGAGTATACCTAGTGGTTGCTTCCTAGGACAGGAGATCTAGGATATGCCTCTGCTGCTACTAAAGTGCAGTCCAGAGAACAGAGGAGGCCTGACTCCCAGACCTAAATTCTTGCCCATGACCATGCTCCCACCCATTGCAGTTATTCTTTACAGTAACAATCTGGAGATGTTTCCAACATTTAAAGACCCTGTCAGCACTCTTCATTTCTATTTATTAACCAGGTGGAGTGTGGGGTTTGTGAAGCCAAATCTGCTCCTGAATTTTATTCTCCATCAGGACAGCATAACATGCTGCCAAGAAATGTCAGCTGACAGTTCAGAATCCTTTTCAAACACTACCAGGCATACTTCTCCATTTTTAATTTCACAAAGTGCAAATATTGGCAGTCAGCACTGACTTTCAGTTTTGTGTATATGAGTGAGATCACCTAAATGATTTTAACTTACATGCTAGCTATATGTGTCCCTGGAAGTCAGCATACTGTTTTGAAAAGTGTGAAATATATTCTGTCACTAAAATATTAATTTCTGAAATTGTGAAAAAAGTTCTTAAGGGTCATTTTTTTTTGCAAGCTCAACATGTTTTGCTGTGCAGATATAATAACTTCTCATGAAAAGTTTTAGCAACTATTGTTCCTTCACTTCATGCAATAGCAAGCTGGGATTCTCACTGTTCAAAGAATGACACATAACTGGAAAAATAAAAATAATTAATAATCTGTTTACTACACTGGTAATTATAAATGATTAATGGAGAGCTTTTTCTGAACTGATTGAATGTAAGTCAATACTAATTAATTTCTATCACAGATGCTGTACATGAATAAATCAACAGCTTACATTGTTGGATTTTTCTTTCTTGTAACTTTCCTGTAAACACATGGCTGGATTTCTGTGCACTTTTAGCTAATGCTGTCAATAGATGGGAACTAAGTTGAGCTGTGCACACATCTGAATTTCATTTTTGTGTCAAATTGTGTGATTTCAAAAACTATTTTTGTTCTGAATCAGAATAAAACCAAATATTTTTGAAATTTCCTGTGAAACAATTAAAAATAAGCAAACCTTGTTTTGGGGGGCCAATTAAAATGTTTTCTTTTGAGTTCAACTTTATTTTGTTATATGATAGTATAATTTTATAATATCCTTCCTTCCACCTCGATGTGGTGGGAAGGCTTGTGTTTTCCAATGACCCCAAGAGCTATGTGACAAGAGTTTTAACTTAAGCCAGACAGGTCAAAGGGTAGAGACCAGATCAAAAGCAGCCCACTGACCCTCCAGGTTGGGAGTTGTGCAATGTGCCAATACCGTATCTTTGTGTTTAAAAAACAACAACAACCCACAATAAGTTATAGATATGCAACAAGGTATCCATTCCAGCAAACACCATGATGGAGGTGGCAGACCCTTGTCCCTCCCCTAAGTGGAAAGGATTCAGATTTAGATTCAGAATATAATATGTAATATAAATTTTGAAAATGAAAAGCCATAACATTTAGTTCTGTTAAGTGCTGAGTTACTGCAAGGAAACTTATGTTTTTTCTGGATCATCCAGAGTGAGGAAATACCCAAACATTGTTTTTACAAGAAAACCTGTTCTGCAGTTTCCAGTCAATTTCCCCTTTTGCAGACCAAATATCTATCTATAGATCCCATCACCATTATATAGTACCTGAGATCATATTAAAGGTACGGTAGCTTTTAAATCTGTAGTATGGTCCACTCTAACATTCCATAATTATTAATATACAGCAAGAATATACAAGTATAAAGTTGGAACAGACTGCTAGATTTCATAAGATTCCACTGTAATATCACAAGGAATTTTTTCCATATCCTTATTAGCTTAGTGTTATGTTACTTTTGTGTAAATATCTAATTCACTTTCCACAACTAAAAAGAAATGGACAGAGTGAATGAAGCACATACTTGTAAATCATTATTTTAGCTGCTAGAAGTCATTAAACCCAGGTAATAACTAACTTACACTGAAAATGCAACCAGTGCTCCTGCTATATATGCATAGAGCAAGAACAAACAACGACATATCAGGCTTAATTAAATTACATTAACGTAAAGAGGTAAGATTGAATGATTCAATGGGCTGCCAGTCAAATTAATGTATTCACCCTGGTACTGCAAGAGTGCAGTTTGTAAGTTTCCCTCCTCTCTCCCTTCCACCCCCCCCCCCAATAAAACAAGAGTTTGGGGTGGTGATCAGAGGCAAATCTTGGGCCTACACGTGTGAGGTGGTTCGTGTCATTAAGAGACTAGAGAGACAGAAGGACAACATAGAACCAGATATGATAGTATTAATAGCACTATAGGAAGATGTATTCATAGGAAATAGGTGCCTCCCAGTAACTTAAAGGTACAGTTAAAAGAAGATGCAGGAGCTGTGGTACATGCTATGTGAAAAGTTCCACAAGCCTTAAGAAACAGTCTAAAAGAAGAGCTACAAAATGTGACAGCAAATGGTATCATTCTGCAGTAACAAGTCTGTGGTAGTGAGGAAAAGACTGGTAAAGTATAATCAGACAAAATACTATAATAAAGGAGCAAAGTCATCTTCCACAGTTGGAAAACAAAGACTCAATGAGAATTTGGCAACATGGGCACTGGCTCGTCAAAGCTACAGTGATTCAGAAGGAGTCACTTCGCTTATACTGAGTGATCACAGATGAAGGCAAAACTCTTATAAAGGAGTCATAAGTATTCGCTCGAGATACCTGACAACTTGGCCTAGACAAGTGAGGTGGTAGCAGACTAGGGTGACCAGACGTCCCAATAAAATTGGGACCATCCTGATTTTTCGGTGTTTGTCCCACGTCCCGACCAATCTCTGTCCCGATATTTCGCTCCGCCGGCACTCAACTTTTTTTTTTTTGCTCCGCCGGTGGACCCCTCTCATCTGGTCACCCTATAGCAGACATACAAGCAGAAAACAAATCAATAACTAACTCTGTTATTGACTATGAGACTGAACCATCTGTAATAGACAAAGACTTTCCTGCAGCAGATCGAGAAGACTGCTTGAGAAACTGATCGAGACATATTGTTGAATTGGAGCAACCTGAAGGATTGCTAAACGAATTATTGTATTTGTAATAGCTTCTTAGTTTCATTTAATAGTGTTTTAGTTCACTAAAGACATTTTGAAAGAGATGCCATACTTCCAGTGTTCTATGGATGCAATCTCTGGGTTCCTAGGACACACTTCCTGTGGGAGGCAGAAGCAAAACAGGGCAGTCATAGGTTGCAGCTCTACAGAGTAGCAGAAACTTCTGTTACCTCATGTATGAACAGGAAGTATGTACAGAACAAAGGGTTGATCTTGACACCAGCCTATTCATCAGTGAGTTTACTACAGGTGCCTCCACTCAGTGGGAGTGACTGTAAAGCTTCTCCATAATCACTGTTGCCACCAAAAGGGTTGGAATAGATTCTGTCTCTCCTTTCCCACATTAGGCCTGCTTTTTCAGGTTTTATACAGTTTTCCTGAATTTGCCTCACAGTGAAACCATACATAGGCTTGAAGCTAAAAGGTCAGAATTAACATTTCCAGCAAAGGCAGCAAAGAGTCCTGTGGCACCTTATAGACTAATAGATGTATTGGAGCATGAGCTTTCGTGGGTGAATACCCACTTCATCGGATGCATGTAGTGGAAATTTCCAGAGGCAGGTATAAATATGCAAGCAAGAGTGAGTCAGGCTA
The DNA here is from genome assembly GCF_027887155.1 of Malaclemys terrapin pileata. Taxonomy (NCBI): domain Eukaryota; kingdom Metazoa; phylum Chordata; order Testudines; family Emydidae; genus Malaclemys; species Malaclemys terrapin. The sequence continues at coordinate 131,406,064 of NC_071507.1, forward strand.
GAGATAATGAGGTTAGTTCAATCAGGGAGGATGAGGCCCTTTTCTAGCAGTTGAGGTGTGAACACCAAGGGAGAACAAACTGATTTTGTAGTTGGCTAGCCATTCACAGTCTTTGTTTAATCCTGAGCTGATGGTGTCAAATTTGTAGATGAACTGAAGCTCAGCAGTTTCTCTTTGAAGTCTGGTCCTGAAGTTTTTTTGCTGTAAGATGGCTACCTTTAAATCTGCTATTGTGTGTCCAGGGAGATTGAAGTGTTCTCCTACAGGTTTTTGTATATTGCCATTCCGAATATCTGATTGTGTCCATTTATCCTTTTACATAGGGACTGTCCAGTTTGGCCGATGCACATAGTAGAGGGGCATTGCTGGCATACGATTGCATATATTACATTGATGGACGTGCAGGTGAATGAACCAGTGATGGTATGGCTAATCTGGTTAGGTCCTGTGATGGTGTCGTTGGTGTAGATATGTGGGCAGAGTTGGCATTGAGGTTTGTTGCATGGATTGGTTCCTGAGTTAGAGTTACTATGGTGCGGTGTGTAGTTACTGGTGCGAATATGCTTCAGGTTGGCGGGTTGTCTGTGGGTGAGGACTAGCCTGCCACCCAAGGCCTGTGAAAGTAAGGGATCGTTGTCCAGGATGGGTTGTAGATCACTGATGATGCATTGGAGAGGTTTTAGTTGGGGACTGTATGTGATGGCCAGTGGAGTTCTGTTGGTTTCTTCCTTGGGCTTGTCTTGCAGTAGGAGGCTTCTGGGTACACATCTGTTGATCTGTTCCTTATTTCCTCGGGTATCGTAGTTTTGAGAATTTCCAGCAAATATATCTAGACCTCTAGTCATGATTGTTCAAATGTTTTTCTTGTTGAATAGTCAGACTGAAGCAGATTAAAGTTTTCTAATATAGCTTGTCTTCCGCATTCACAGGTCAGCAAATAAATTACAGCAGCTGAGTAGGCAGAGTTGACATTGTATCAGACAAACAAACCACACCACTAACGGCAATTTTTCTGTCTTCCAAACTTTATTATGAAGGCTGTGACTCTGAATGACTAAAAGTAATTTCTATTGAATGGAGTAAGAAGAGTCATATTTCCATCTCAATTTTATTTTAGCACGGATAAAAATATAGGAAACAAGTTAAAATTGTTCAAAATATACATTTAGGTTTACATTTTGAAAAGTGACTAGTGATTGTAGCTGCACTGATATTTGAGTGCCAAGCCTGACAAAAGGAGACTGATTTTTCCAAAGGTGTGTTCTCAGTGCTTCCTGAAAAACAGGTCTCTTTAAGGTGTCTCCAACTGGAAATAAAAAATCAAGACTCAAAATCACTAGTCACTTTTCAAAATTTAGTGAGAATATTTAATTTGTTACACTTTGAAAATTTAATTGTATAAAAAAAAAGTTGGGAGAAAAATGGTTCTCCTGTAAGATGGAATTAATAACTCACTTTCCAGCTAGTGGTGTTTTCCCACCTGGATATCACATATATTATCCCAGACATTCCCATTCTAATGTGGCTTGCACCTCCTGAATCAGATATGAGGAAAACTAGGTTGCTCAGCTATCTCTGACTAATTGTCCCATCATCTTTGGGTGCTCAAGCATTGTGCTTTTTATCCCCTTTACGTTGTGCTTCTCGTGCAGATGTGGGGCAATGGTGATGGTGGGTCCCATGCGGATGGTTGGGATAACTGGCCAACTGGCTACTTCTCTCCCCGTGCAGGGAAGGAATTTATAAATCATGGTTGCCTGAAATGGCACATTCTTGTTCCCAGGGAACTGGAAGTGTTGCATTGTTCCCACTCTCACAACTTCTGCTTCAGTGGTTTGCACCTGTTGAGAAATGTTTGTGTAGGGTAAAGACAGACAGGATTGCCATCTCATTCCTTGTCAGGGTCTCAACCCCCAAATGGTGGTAACAGTGATTGTGATATTAAGGGCTGGGAAGAATGTTCTCTTGGCAATCAAAGTAAGGTCTTCTTTCCCTTCCTCAGTGCACTGAATCCTCCTCCATTTCTTTGGTAAGTCAGTGGGTCAAATTCACTTATATTGATGGTGCATTTGTTTATAAGTGACTGGATTTGTAAATGGTTTATTTGATTTGACTTGGTTGATGATACTCCTGTGGTTGCTTTGGTATTAAGTTGGTAGCACTGAGAGCTGATATACGGTATAGCCAAGGTAATGCATAGCTGGTTAAAATGATGAATGGGACACAGATAGCATAGTTATGGGCCTTTCCTTGCTAGAGAGCACAATTCCTTTCACAGGGTGAGACCAAGCAGGGGGAAAAGGTTTTGGAAGACTGACTGCCTTTGGGTTGGAGTGCACAGCCGTGTCTTGGTAAGAGGCCTATACAGCTGAAGGATCCAGAAGGGTGATGGTAGTAACAACTGAAGCTGAGTGAAGCTGTAACCAACATCTTTTACCTCATTACCGTGCCCTTGTATTTATTCCATGGAAGCAGGGGTTCTGGGGAACCTTTGCAGTACTTGATGATGCTTAATCTGCTAGAGTGGCTAATATATTATACTTGTTTCATGTAGCATACAAGTAAAAATGTCAGGGGCACTAGAGTCATTGGAATAACATTGGTATAGAACTAGAATAATGCAGTGGTGAATCAAGCCCTAGATTTCCTTTCTTATTACTTTAATAATTTGACAGAGGTTTTGATTCTACTGTGTCATAATGTGTTATAGAATAAAAATTCTGAAGCAATATAGCATCCAAAAAACATCACTGTCCAATGTACTGATCCTGTTCAACTGAAAATTCCTTTTTACTTCCTGTGATAAATGGGAAAGGGGGGGAGCTCTTTTTTATGGACCCAGCCAGCCAGTTAGCCATAAATCCCTCTTAGTAGCTGTTCTCTACTTGCTTTACCTGTAAAGGGTTAAAAGTCCTACTGCGATGCATAGGTAAAAGGAAGTGTGGGCACCTGGCCAAAAGAGCCAATGGGAAGGCTAGATCTTTTTTAAAATTGAAACAAGACTCCCCTTTTGTCTGTCTGTTGTTGTTCTCATGTGGAGAGGGAACCAAAGCAGCGATGCTGTAAGAAACTTTGGGCCAGGTATGAAACCCCAGATATGTAAGTAGATCAGGGAATGTCTAGGAAGACACAATTAGGTTTATCTCTTTATAGCTTGTGGACTCCTTTGTGCTAACCCCAGGTGCTTTTGTTTTGCTTGTAACCTTTAAGCTGGACCTCAAGTAACTGCTCTTGATGCTTAATCCTTGTATTTGCTCTTTTAAAAATCTAGCAATAGCCTGAGTTTCCAGATGTATTTTCTTTTTGTTTTAATAAAATTTACCTTTTTAAGAACAGGATTGAATTTGTGTCCTAAGAGATTTGTGCACATGTTGTTTAATTAGCTGGTGGCAACAGCGGATATCCTTTGTTTTTCTTTCTCAGCTCTTCCAGGGATGGGGGGGGAAGGGGCTTGAGGATACTCCACAGGAAGGAATTCCCAAGTGCACCTTCCTGGGTCCTCAAAGGGGTTTTGCACTTGGGTGGTGGCAGCATCCACCCATCCAAGGTCAGAGAAAAGCTGTAACTTTGGGAGTTTAATACAAGCCTGGAGTGGCCAGTATTAATTTTTAGAATCCTTGCGGGCCCCCACCTTCTGCACTCAAAGTGCCTGAGTGAGGAATCAGCCTTGACACTTCCATATTCTAACACTGAGGAGAGGGTGGGGGGAGGGACAAAAACACAAATGCAGCAACCATCAATTTGAGCATTCATCTGTCTTAGTCAAATGAAGATAATCCTTCATATGACTGTTGGGGTAGCCTCCAAGACCTCTTCCACTCAGTTCCCCAAGAATTCAATTCAACTCCAGTCTCGTCACTGAAGTTCCTTTATTTGGCTTACAGCAAAGCTACCCTGAGTTGATCAGATTCAAATGTAGCAGGTGAGTACAGGGTATACCACACATCCAAAATCGTACAGCAAACCTCTTCCTTTACATGTATTTACACATTACAGTGCACTTACTATATATTGCATCATATGTTTTGGGGTTGGCTGGATCACTTTGTAGGACCCAGTCCCTGTACAGCATGCTCTGTCCATGCACAACTTACCCTTTACCTCATCTTATGTTCCAGGCTGATCTTATCCATTGTTATGTTGTCCATTACAAATGATTCCCTGGGTGTTCACCCTTAGCTAGTGTAGACCTAGTGTAGAAATGAGGCCTCACCCATTTCCACTTACTCATATCAAGCCAGGCCTACAATGACTTATTAGTTTTGCTAAATTTATTTGTTCAACAAAAATGTGAAATCAAAATATACAAGCTATAGATACGCTTTTTCTTTTGATCAGTCTGAATATGCAGAGAGAAACAGACATCTGTACTTGACATTCATGATCTGCCTATCTTGTGGTTACACAACGAGAACTTGCATCTCAAAGCTGTCAGTCCGGAAAAAGACAGTAATGCAGCATTTTTGTATTGTTTTTCCCCTGAATGCTCTCGTATCTGTTTTAATTCCCTTTGAAAGCATTTATAGATTTTTTCCTAATCTTTGCCTTCCCCCTCCCCCACAGCATCATTAATGTCTGTTACTAGTTTCTCAATTACTTTTCATAAACCTAAAGGCTCCAAGTCACCCAGAAAATAATGCTCCCAACTCTATCAGATACTTTACCATTATCTCACATAGAAAACTTTCCCAAACTGTAGGTGTATACTTATAGTAAATTATGGACAAACACAGTATTGAATATTTCCAACTCACCATTAAGATTGTTTTTCAGTACATACTGTGGCTCTTAGAATCAATGACACTGTCTAAAATAAGCAGTCCAACAACTCTGCAAGTATTTGTTTCATTGTCATTTCAGTGATACTAATAATATATTTTCAAGGTACAATATGCATCCAAAATTATGCAACTTTTTGGAGCAAAAGATTATTGCCTACGTTTTGTTAGACCCCAAGGCCCTGATCCTGTAAGCCATTCCCTGGCTTATTGATAGGAAGGATGGTCTAGTGTTAAGTCAGTAGCATAGCATTTGGGAGATTTTGGTTCCAGTTCCTGCTCTACCACAGACTTCCTCTGTGGCTATGGGCAAGTCACGTAATGTCTCTGTGCCTCAGGTCCCCATCTGTAAAATGGGGGAAATAGAACTTGTCAGTGATTGTTAGCAGGAAAAAATACATTAAAGATATAGGTACCTCAGATAGATTACTGCCTAAGTTCTATTCTCCATCACAGCCCTGATCCTGTTAAGTGTTCCCTGTGAACAGACCCCCTACATACATGAGGCACATGGGTCTGCCTACACAGAACAGCTTTCAGGATCAGGGTTCAAGAGAAGGTAAAAGGTAAAAATGGTAAATGGCTAAAAAGTAAAAGTAGATCAAAAAGGTATGTAATTATATGGATTCTCAAATATGAGAGAGACCAGATGGGTGAGGTAATATCTATTATCGGACCATCTTCCATTGGGGGAAGGGACAAGCTTTCAAGCTACACAGAGCTCAGGAAGAGCTTTGTAAAGCTCAGAATCTCTTGTCCCTTCCACCAGTGGAAGTTGGCCCAATAATAGATATTACCTCACCCACCTTATGTCTCTTTCATATCCTGGGACCAGCCCAGCTGCAACAGTGTAATGCCCAAATATAACATTTTACAGTTTTAAAATATGGTTTTAGAGAGCATATTACCAAAACACTTACACACATATATATATATACACACACACACACACACACACACACACACACACCCCTATTCAAAATAGATTACAGCAAACAAAATCCCATCACATATTGTCAAAATACTACAAGTTGTTAAAAGGCAGGGAGAGATGAAATATTAGTGTTCTGTTTATTATGCCACAGCTTCTCCTTCTCTCCTTTTGCCTCAGAAGCATAGGACCCAAATGACAAGCTATAGGAACTACTGTATTGAAGACATCTGCCCCTTTGGCAGGCTTCACTGGCAATTGTATTGGCAGCTTTGCAGATGGCTCTGGGTTTGTCAAAGAGTAATCTGTTGAGTTGATGGATAGGATGTCTGGCACTCTTGAAAATGATTTCTCTTTCATTTATTTTCTGTTCATAATCTCTTACAATTCCTTCAGTACACTTTTCTCTGGAATGTATACATTTATTATTTAAAATAAAAACAATATGTGGAAGGTTTCTGCTTTCTAGCCACAGATAATATGAAGAATCCAGAAATAGTCCACTTTGTTTGGCAAAAAAATAGGGTAATATGGGGAAAATGGTAGTTTTTCAGTTTACTAGAACAATATACTGCTCACCTGACTCTCACAAAATACTCCAGTTGAGGTCAGTGGGACTACTCATGTAAATAAGAGAAGCAGAATTCAGCTCCTGATATTATGGAAATATAGAAAAGCTTCCTAATTTAGGTGTCTGAAACATTACAGAAAATCAGTTATAATATCCTTTATCATCAATTTAAACTATATTGCCTTTGGAATGATGTAACAGGAATCAGTGAGTTACACACAGGAAAATAAGAACAGGAGTACTTGTGGCACCTTAGAGACTTGAGGAGGCAATAATTTTCTATTGTTTTTAAATGCAATAGAATTGGAAAGGAGTAAATTTAGCAATTATCTATCGGATCATGCAAAGAGAGTAAAAAGCTACCATATATACTATTTTCAAAGCTAGTTAGTATTTTCTTTAAAGCAAAACCATCTAGCCGCTGCTGTATTTCTTCTAACAAAATAAAATGAATTTAGGTTCTTCAAATACAACACGGTATGGTAGATGAAGGCATTATGTTTGAATCTTTACATAATTGTTTTTGTTCTACTGTCAAGTTTTGGGGATAATGAATTTCTTGTCATTCATTTAAAATAGAAATATCTCATTCTTTCCTCACTTTCACCTCCACAAGCTTATTAATGTCAGTGTGGATACAGAATGTAACTGAAAGAAAGTTTATCCCAGAAACTCTATAAATAGCTTGAGCTCATCACTTGTGAATAATGCAGAAATACAAGATTCTTAGACTATCTGAATCACTAAATACTTGCCAAAATTTAGCTAAGGCATTGGTTCATCAGATGATTAGACATGATCATGTGTGCAGTACATGCAAAATCCCTACTGACATCCATGGAGGGGAGAGAGAGAGAGAGAGGTAGGCGAGTGGGTGTGTGTGTGTGTGGAGGGGGGGAGAAGTGTGTACATATACAATTTATTTTTACATCTGGAACTCACAAAAACATTTTTCCTGTGTCAGAGTAGCAGCCGTGTTAGTCTGTATCCGCAAAAAGAAGAACAGGAGTACTTGTGGCACCTTAGAGACTAACAAATTTATTAGAGCATAAGCTTTCGTGGATAAATATATATATATATATATATATATATATATATATATATATATATCCTCAATATTTATTCCACTCTGTATGCAACCGAAGAAGTGGGCTGTAGTCCACGAAAGCTTATGCTCTAATAAATTTGTTAGTCTCTAAGGTGCCACAAGTATTCCTGTTCTTTTTACAAAAAAACAATTTTATCTGGTGAACATCATTAGGGAATAGCTTTGTTCTGAAGATACAAAACAATTCTGCAGTAGAAAGTAAATTTAGAGGTAGAGATGGACCAGAAGAAAAATGTTTGCCACCAACCAGTAGCTCCAGGGATAAGGCCACCGTTGCTCTCCAGAAGTAGAACACCATTGAAATCAGCAGGTTACACATTCCCATTTTTTGCTTAATTATTATTATTTAATTAACAAATAATAAGTATTGATTTGTTGGGATTCTACATATCAGGGGCTCTGGCTTATTTTGGAAGTGGTGTTGAGCCACTGTCTAAGGGATTTTCCAAGTGCACAAGGGGGCGAACTAACACTAACGCCTACATACCTAGGATTGCAGCATACTTCCCTCTGCAAGCCTGGGTTTATGGAAGGGTGCAGATGGAAGCAGTTCCGGCATGTTAGGTGAGTGTGAGGTCTGCAATTCTATCTGTCTGCTGCACCCAAATAAAAGCACAAGCACATGATGTATGTTTAAAAAAACTAAAAAAAAATAATAAGAAACTACATGTGGATTTTGCCTCTGGGGAGAAGAATGGAAAAGGAACCAAATAAGACAGATGCAGTTCACATTGCTTAATGGATCACTGGCACTGAGATACCATGGTGATGGGCATTAGGAGACGAACCTAATATAAGAACAGATTAGAATCAAAAGGTGAAGGAAGCTTCTTTCATCTTACCCCCTTCTTGGAGGAATTGGCCACAGTCTGGCTCTATCTACTGGAAGTCTGTTATAAGCCCTTGTGAAAACTTCCCAGGCTGACATGCCAGAGCAGCCCAGTCGTAGGCTTTATGGGGTCACCCTGGAACAACCTTTGGGAACAAGCAAGCCACCATATCACAGTGAAATTATAAACCCATGTGGCTTGAAATTAGCAGTTGTAGTTAATAGAATGTTTTTAAGCAGAACTGAAAATTGGGGTACAGGCTTTTTTGGATATTTTGGGACTGGAAGCACCCCAAGTGTTTTTGTAGATCCAGAAGGTTTCAGCAGTTTTGGAATAAGCAACCTCACTTTTTGATGCTAAACTGAAGGCAAACACCACATCCTGGTTTTTTTTTTGTTTTTTTGTTGTTTTTTTTTTAGGTTCACCTAGGATTGTGCCACTCCATCCCTTGGACAAAGCAGCATTATTGTGGAGACATCTGGTTGTAAAAAGAGGAGTTGTTTTCTAATTATTTTTGTTTGTTTTTAAACTATACATGTTGATAACAATTCTGCATCTATGGATTTATTTTTCTAGATATGTGATGTGTCAATGTCTCAGATTTACCATGATAAAGTAATTCTTGGAATTATTTAGATTCTTTTTCTTTTAGTGCTGTAAGCTGTTTGAAAATCTTTGAGTGTAAAGCTTTTGCACTTTTAAAACAAATGGACACTAACGCAGAAATGACCTGACAGGGACTTTTGAATCATAGTAATCTTTCTCAAAATGTCTACACATTATACTTAGTACAGTCAGAAATTAGGTCTATGGGAATAATAAAGAAATGATGCAAGTCTGTGGCAAGTACTGCTTAGTATTGTTTAGTTTAAAGTTATGAAAATACATTAGAACAAGTAGTTTAAGCACTGAGGTTTCCATATTATGAGATCATCATGCTATTAACATTATTAAAATATCAAATGAGAAATGTAAAGCATAATTTTTTCATGTATCTCAATGCTTCCCCCCATACTGAGAAAATTAACATAAAACAGGAAGAGCAGTTGTCTTCCTTTTGGCTTTGAGGCAGCTCACAGGAAGAGTGAGTGAATAGAGGCGGAAGGGAGTATGCAGTAGGAAGATGATCGTGCAGGAGGATGTTTAAGGAGACCAGGGAGGAAATTGAGAGTTGAAGAATATGCAAGGTGAACTTGACTAAAAAACACAGATAGCTAGATGGAGCAAGGTATAACGTTAAGGTAAAGAAGGAGACATAAGGCAAAGGAGAAAAACAAGTGGCTGACAGTGATGAGAGAAAAGATGAGGGAAAATGGTAAGACCTCCACTGAGAACAAATTAAAACTAAACAACCAGCATTCGGAGCTATGCTCAATTGTAAGGCTTATTTTTGTGTGGGAGGAGATACTGAGAGCAAAGTGGTTCATCACCATAACCTATTTATGTTTGGATAATGACTTTTGCATAGCAACTCACATATCTATAGGTCATGTGTATGGCTTCATCCTCAAGAATTAGATTAATAGAGTTTAAATTAGAGCTGGGCATACATCAAACATCTGAAGGCTTAGTTTTGATTAGAATTAGAAAGTCTGGATGCTTATTAGAAGTTTATATGAGATATCTCTAACTTTTGCGTACACTCCCCTTCTTATAATTTCAAACAAAAGCTGGGACCCTTGCTCCCTCCCTGCAAGCATCCTCAAAGAACCCCGTGTTTCTGAGATCCCAGCAAGTATGCCAGCCCCATTACTAGACCTTGGAATATTTCAGCTGTGAGCGAAAGTTTAGGTTCATTCATATTTTATCTGAATCAGCTGACCACTTCCTAAAATATGATGTATCTAATACCATTAAATCCTCTGTTGAGGTAATACCGATAGGTAGTCTAGCAAATTGTGTTACTACTTTCTCTGTCCATCTCTCCATCTATTACTGATGTCTAGGCTACATCTAGTGATGTGACCTGTGCTTTCACCTTCCACACAGTAATGCTGCTTTGTTTCCTCTTGCTGTTCATAGTAGTCATAGCTTGGGATAACAACACCTCATAATTATTAATAGTGCAATAATGACACTATGAATTGTCTCTCAGCATATGTTTAACTTGTAAGCTCTTAAAAACAAAGAGACTGTCTCTGTCTACATGTTCTGTTGGAAAACTCTGACCTCCCCATGGGTCCGGCGCTTCTAGGGAGCATATGCTAGCCTCAGTGGTTCACTGCAACCCTCCACATAGCCCTTCTCTCTCTAGGGCCAGGGTTACAGTCTACTGAGCCCTTTTCATCATAAGCCAACAAGGAGGTTGGTGAGAGAACTCCCACAGTCTCGGTTGTCCCTAGGGGCTTATTTCAGAACAGTTTAGCCTCCTGTCCTGACAGGGGCCTGACTTCCCTTCCAGGAGGTGTTTCTGTAGTGGCAGGCTGGGGGGGAACCCAGGCCCACCCTCTACTCTGGGTTCCAGCCCAGTGACCCTAATGGCAGCAGCTGTTAACAGCCGACTTTTCACTGCCGAGTTGCTATATTTCCCTGGGCCACCTCCCCACAGCTCTCCTGCTTCTCTCTTCTTCACCCTTACCTTAAGGCTCCCTTACCGATGGCTTGAGAGTGTCTTCATTGACCAGCCTTTCAGCCACACTTCCTCTCCTCTGGCTCCCTGGCTCTCTTCAGCCTTACTGGAGTGAGCCCTTTTATAGTATCAAAAAGGGACTTAATTAGAGTCAGGTGTTCTCATTAACTTAATGGCCTCACCTGACTCTTTGCAGGTTAATTGGAGTCAGGTGTTCTCATTAGCCTGGAGCAGCCCCTGGTCTGGTCACTCGGAACAGAAAACTGCTAATCCAGTGGCCAATATATCTGCCTTCTACTAGTTTGTTGTAATCACGGACCTGTGGATCCTCCCCTTAGGCTGGGGGGAGGTCCTTTCACTTCCTGGATACCAACAGGACTACTTTGTTGTACCCAACTGGCCTGGGTCTATCACAGTACGTACTATGCCTGGTACAATGGGGCCCTGACCCCTGAGTGGGGTCACTATGTGCTACTGAAAATAAATGATCATTGTAAGGCTTTTTGGAAGACCTTACTTATTTTGATGATCATGCCACACTCTAATGGGTCAGTGTATAGATATTGTCGGCATTCTGGTAAGAATCAGGGGACACAAGAATCAAATACCTTTAAAATGTCTTCCCCCTTAAAATGATCACTTTGTTTAGAGTATGTTTTTCTATAATAAAAAGAGAAGTGCAACATGTCAATAGATTTTTTTTTTACTGAAAGAAAATAAACACCTCATAATAGGGGTTTTAAAATGTTTTAAATCATTAAATAAATGTACTCATTTTCAGTTGAGATGCACAGACAAAAAAATAATAATTGCACATCTTTTTCTAGCAGACACATACACACTTTGTACTTTAAAAGATTCCACTTTAGCTGGTACACTGGAATGAATTTGGTTACATCTTTACTATCTTCAGTGAGAATCTTAAAAACAAAACACATAGCTGCATAAAAATGGAGCGAGAATTTATTATAAAACAAAAGTGTGAAGTTAATTCCCCAAATGGATCTGAGAACAAATCTTCAGCATTGACAGCAGAGTTGTGGGTTTGTATGCATGATAATGTTATGCTGAGAAGTTCTGGTGACTGCTTGAATCACAAACCTCTTTGAGATTGGGTGTGAATGCACCCTTCAATTAACATAACTGTCAGGATGAGTTCATCAGAAGCCCTCCCCTCAACCAAAAGGGGGTTGTGAACCCGCTCAGGAGTTGGGGGTGGGTGGGCAACAGAGAGGGTTTTGCTGAGGTGTGTGTGTGAGAGAGAGAATACACAGCACAAAGAGAAAGAGATAGAGACAAAAACCAATAAAGCCAACCAGTAATCTGTGAGCACAATGGGTATGTCTATAAAACACACTAAGCCCGGTTCAGATTCAGGTTTGAGTACAAGTCCCCCTTCTGTCCACACATAAATTAAGAACATAAGAATGGCCATACTGGGTGGGACCAAAGGTCCATCTAGCCCAGTATCCTCAGGGGTGCTGGAACAGTTTTTGGAGTGGGGGTGCTGAGTGACACCCCCCCACACCTTACTGCTCCCTAGAGCTGGTGGCCAGGCAGGACCCTGGGTCTGGCAGTGGAGGCCTCTGCATACAGGGCCAGCAGCCGGGACACCGGGGCCAGCACTCCCCACACCTCTGCATCCCACGCTTATGCGTATCCTGTCTTCCAACAGTGGCCAATGCCACGTGCTCCAGAGGGAATGAACAGAACAGGTAATCACCAAGTGATCCATCCCCTGTCATCCATTACCAGCTTCTGGCAAACAGAGGCTGGGGACGCCATCCCTGCCCATCCTGGCTAATAGCCACTGATGGACCTATCCTCCATGAATTTATCTAGTTCTTTTTTGAACCCTGTTATAGTCTTGGCCTTCACAAAATCCTCTGGCAAAGAGTTCCACAAAGAGACTGTGCATTGTGTGAAGAAATATTTCCTTTTTTTTGTTGTTGTTTTTAAACCTGCTGCTCATTAATTTCATTTGGTGCCCCCTACTTCTTGTGTTATGAGAAGGAGTACATAACACTTCTTTATTTACTTTCTCCATACCAGTCATGATTTTATAGACCCATGTCATATCCCCCCTTAGTCATATCTTTTCCAAGCTGAAAAGTCCCTATCTTGTTAATCTCTCCTCATACAGAAGCCATTCCATACCCCTAATCATTGTATTGGCCTTTTCTGAACCATTTCCAATTCCAATATATCTTTTTTGAGATGGAGCAACCACATCTGCACACAACATTCAAGATGTGGGCGTACCATGGATTTATATAGAGATAATATGATATTGTTTGTCTTATTATCTATACCTTTCCTAATGATCCCCTAATGATTTATTCTGACTTGGGCCCAGAACCCCTCTTGAGTGGGGCCCACGGACCCTGCTATGGAGGGGGATCATATCCCGAGTCCCACTGTGATGAGCATCATAGCCTGGTTTTAGTCTGGGTTGCAAGCTTCTGCCAGCACTATCCCACAATCCCCTGGGGCTCTACTTCCTGGCCATTCAATTCCAAAACTTGCCACTCGCCTCCCAGAAACTGGAATCAACCTCCTGGTTCAAATGCAGCTGCTCAGCATTTAACCCTTCATTTCCATATGGACGACTCAGCTGAAAACAACACAGTCAACGCTAATATGTATCTGCTATGCCCAGCAATTAAGAACCCGTATCATTCTCCCACAATCCCCTTCGCCCCCCCACCCCCCCCCAGCCACCACCACCACCACCACCACTACCCCATGTCTCTATGTGGGATTCAAAATGAATACCATGAAAAGAGGAACATAGTTAAACAAGCGGCTATCATGAAATTGTTCTAGTTCCTCACTGACTGGTATACTTATGGGTGGTGCTCCACAATTCATAGCCTCACATACCCATCCCGTGTAATTCAGCTCACCTTAAAAATTGACTGTGCGTACAACATTCACATTGCCTGTGACCCGAGTCCCCCAAAACCTAGCTGTTATGAGTCTAAACAAGTCTGGAGTGTGTATTTGGTGCATTGTTCGTTTGCTTTACTGAATAAATTCAAAACTGCAGTGGAGGGTTGTAGTCTGTCTGCTAGGACTTACAATGGGTGGCATTGAGGCAAAATTCTAATAAGGACAGTTAAATAATTCTATGAACTCATACTATGGCAGATATTTTAAGAATGGTGCCTGCAGAATTGACATCTTTAAAAAATGTGTTCTTTGTTTTTAGAGTATTATTGCTACTGACGGTTTGAGCAATGATTTACTAGCCCGCATTCATGTTATGAAAATCCTGTTGGGGAGAGCAGATGTTTCTGAGCTACTGGCATAGTCCTTTGGATGTGATGAATTGTGCAGGCTGGTCTCTTCCTTCGCATTACTGTATGCGCTGATCTTAATTTCTGAATATTATCTTCAGCATTGAAAATTAGCAGGTAACATGAAGGTACAGCAATGATGGCTATTCTTATTAGAACAACGATGTATTTTTTAAATATTCTACAGAATGGCACCCTGCATGTGAAATGTAGTTGCATTGCATCTTAAGTACAGATGGTTGAACTGTTCATTATACAATTTGTTAGGATTTCAGTCCCTTTTTTTGGTTGGCAAATGGTTCAGTCTTGGTGTTTGCCAGTGTATTTGGTACTTGGTTTCACAAATTAGTTTCAATGAATGGTTTTCAGCATATTTGTTTGTGGATTGTTTGGTTTTGAATATTTATGTTGCATGATTGATTATCCAAGTGACATGCTACTGTTTCTAGTATCTGATTGGATGACTGAAGGTTTCTAAATGGGAAAGTAAAGAATGACAAATAATAGCAGACTTTTGTAGTGAATTTCTGGACAAATAATCATACATGATAAAATTCATGGAACTTTCAGATTTGTGAGCATTTCTGCGGGTACCCCAGAACACTTGAAAATAATGAAAATATAAACCAAGGGATAAAATAATCTGAATTAAATCAATGCATTTAAACCCATTAAATTTAAATCAGAATTCTTATTCTCAAAAATATTCATGTCCATATTGTAAATATTCATGTCTAGGTAATTATATGGACTTCTTCACTAGTACTGGAATATCTCACATTTAGTAATGGATTTAACCCCCACAACATACATGTGAGGTATTATCTCCATTTTTCGGATGAGGAACTGAGGCACAATGTAGATTAATTGTCTTGCCTGAGATCAAACATTTGTGGTTGAGTTGAGAAATGAACCTAGGTCTTCAGGCCACTAGACCATGCTTCCCTTCCTAAATAAAAAATTATGCTATTTGGCCTTCTCTTCTCCACTTGTATGCCTCTCATCTACATGACGTGAAAAAGTGAATGGTGGTGGTGACCTTGAGAAAGTTGTTATGATCTTGCTCTCCTTATACAGGAAAATCTTTGGCTGAGGTCTGTGGATGTAGGATTGGGTACTAAGACATGGCATAGTTTGTCACATTTACTTAATATGTCTCAGTTACATTGTGATTACTTTACTGTATTACTAAGAATACCTACAATGGTTGTACATTAATCAATATGAACAAAATACTACAGGGCACATCACCATATAGTTACAATGAAACCCAAAACCCCTCGGAGTATGAGGTGTCTGCAGGAAGAGGTATCTGGGTGGGATGAGTTTCTTTATGGCCCATTGTGAGAGCTAATACATAGCTGTCTGACCTTAATGTAAATTATATCTGAGAGGTATTATCCAGGAATGTTTAAGATACCAGTACATAACCGATATTCATAACTTCAGATACAAAGATGATACATACATATAAACAGGATAATCGTTCTTAGCGAATCATAACTTTTCCTTTGACACTTTACATGACATACTTTATACAAGATTTGTTGCAATTGTATAACAGTGGTAATATCAATTACATAAATGGTCACCTTTATTGTACAAAACATCACAGCCTCTACCATCTTTCTTGACTATATTGGTTATAAGTTTCAGAGTAACAGCCGTGTTAGTCTGTATCCGCAAAAAGAAGAACAGGAGTACTTGTGGCACCTTAGAGACTAACAAATTTATTAGAGCATAAGCTTTCGTGGACTACAGCCCACTTCTTCGGATGCATATCATATCATAGCATATGCATCCGAAGAAGTGGGCTGTAGTCCACGAAAGCTTATGCTCTAATAAATTTGTTAGTCTCTAAGGTGCCACAAGTACTCCTGTTCTTCTTTTTTATATTGGTTATATTTTCCTATAAATATATGGGTAAGGAGAAGCATTAGTGTCAGCAAGGTAAGATTATACAATATGTCAGTGGCAGAGTAAAATTTGAGAGGCTTTGATTCCCTCTGCTCATTTGCCATGTGGCCTCTGTGTTCAATGTATTTAGTGTAGTGTGGAATCAAGGAAGCATTTAGCAGTAAGCGGTTGCACATGGAATGGGGAACATGTCATTTAAAGGGGTTAAGATGCTTGTACTTAGGGCCTGCCACTCAGAGGGCATCCTCCAATAAAAAGTGCATCCAATTTAGAAACCAGTTCATTAATGATGTGACTGTAGTCTGAAAAGTGAGGATTAATGTACTCCAAAATTATGCAATCAAGCTTCAGTCAGAGTTCCTTTGACATTTATAATGAACTAGATCTCTTCCTCCAATTTGTTACCTGTTGTCAGTCACTAGATACATTTTAGTCTATACAAGATGAACCATAGCTACCACAGCATTTATAGCCAGACTGAATAATTTTGTCTTTATGGATGATGAATTGGCAGATCCACAGCAGGAGCAACACCATTCCTTTGGGTGGTGCAACAAAATGTATAAGGGTCAATCAAACAAAAATGTAAAGAAAAGACATCTTACTTCTGTGGGCACCAAAGGTGGGATTCACAAGGGGGACAGAGACTCACTGTTGCAGCACCTAATTTTTAGGTGTCTTAATGACAAACGGAATTGTTAGGCGCCCAAGCTTCCTATACAATGAATGGGTATAGTTAAGCGCCTACAAAATGGATTCACTCAAGTCATAGTGCTGAGCAGGGAGCTGCCTAAACTAGCCAGTAGGAAATAGAGGCATAGGCTCTTCCACACAGACATGTAAGGGGGGGGGGGGGGGGGGCAGAAAACCCATCGTCTATGGGAAAAGCCCATAGAGTTAGTAGGTCTGGAATTGGTGCTTGTGTTGGATCAGAGGGCAAGAGCTATATTAGCTGGAGAGAATGTTGGATTAGCAGAGAAGAGTAAAGGGAGTCTCAGGGATACATGATATTTTTCTGCCATCCTGCCCTTTACTGTAAAATGTCCTAGTTTTTCATTGTGAAAAGGAGCATTAGTGTACTTTTTTCTTCCCACATTCCCACCAAACTATGCTTGCCCCGGAAAACAGCCATGCCCCTTGCCATAGTGCACCAGTTCTTCATTTTAAAAGTATAATAACCTTCCTGGGTGGGGTCAAAATAATAAGACCATATGAGGCATGAAATGGACCTTACTTGCAGAGCCAGTTCCAGTCACTCCCCCACCCCTTGTTCTGTCTCTACCTGACCCACAGGCTTCCAATCATTCCCCTCAACTTCCCCCTCCACACTAACTCCCAGTTCCAGTCTCTTTCCTCAAACTTCTTGTCCAACCTCAGTGTCCCTGACTCCTTGTCCCTGTCCCTTTACTCCACCAGTCATGGTTCTTCCCCTACTTCCTGCCCCTTCCCCCAATGGTTCCAATTCCCATTCTCCTTGCCCAGCCAGCTCCAAATGCAGCCCCCCCATCTCACTTATCTGATTTCAATCTCAGTCTCCAACTCCTAGTCCCAGTTTCCATCTCCCCTGTCATCTCCCTGTAGCATCTACTTCCCTCCCCTTCCTCTTCAACTCCCAAATCTAGTTCTTATGCCCTTTGCATCTGAGTCAGGCAGCTTCCTCCTTCGTGCTGTCTGGGCACCTGCAAGGATGTCCCAGAGCCATTAGCAGCAGCCATTTGAGGGAAAGTACAGCTTTGCAGCTGTAGACCTGGAATGAAGCATGCTCAGTCACTCTGTGAAGATGGTGCAAGTCCAGTCAGGTCAGCACTAGGAGCTGTGAGAGGTTTGAGCAGAAAAAGTTTCATCCCTGACAAAAAGCTCACCTCCTGCCAAATTCCATGTTCCTGCTCCAAAGCATGGGGGCGCTAGAGCTTTTCAGAAAATGTTTCCAGAATTTTTTAACATTGAAAACAGTGTTTTTTTCCTTACACTCTATCTCGGAAAAGCTGAAACATTTTCATTGAAATTTTCCCAAAAATTCAGCCTGAGGCTAACCTGGAGAAATTCAACCAAAATGGTTAAATTTTGGCAAAGTTATAAGCAATTGAAAACGGGGTGTTATAATGCAGTGGTTCTCAAATGTATTTGATTGCACCCCCTTCTTTGAGTTTGTAGCAGTTTACAGACCCCCTACCCCCTGCTCCCACCACACAAGTTCAAATATGGCCACCCACCTCTGAAAGCAGAGTGGAGAGCGGTGGCTGCTGGCTGGGCACCCAGCTCTTAAGGCAGCGCTTCCACCAGCAACAGTGCAGAATTAAGGGTGGCATGGTTTGGCATTGCCACCCTTACTTCTCCACTGCTGTTGGCAGGGCGCTGCCTTCAGAGCTTACTGCTGCACTCTTAAAGTTTCTCTTGTTCCCCTCCCACCCAAATGCATTCCACATACCCCCAGGAGGGATTTGCCCCCACAGTTTAAGAGCCTTTGTTATAATGGGACACTTATAAAGGGTCAGGCAGTCTTAATAAATGGAAGTACTAACAGCCCTGCTTACAGTATGCTAGTATCAAACTATTCCATTCAAATCAGCATTCCTCTGCTGCTAGGAAATAATTATGAAACCCATTTTCAGAGTGTCCCAATAGAGAATGACAATATAGTACTGCTATCAGTTACTCTGTTGGCTCAAGAGGCAGATGATCTGACTGGATGGTGGACTTAACAGTTCCAACCCAGCTGATGACCCATGTGGGTGTCAGTATGATGCCACATGAAGAATGCCTGTCTTTTCAGTTTGATTTAAAAAAATACCTAGGAAATTACACACAAAAACTACACTGAAAGAACATTATTAAGGTTGCAAAGTCAATCATTGAAAAGTTAGGAAATGCCAATATTAAGGTTGCCTGTACAACCTTAATTCTACTGCCTTACGTGTATATATTATGATACAGTTTTAAATTATGTGATGCCATAATGTTTTTTTTCGGTGGGACTCCATCTTATTCAGTGCACAGGATGGACTTGGTCTGGCGATGAGACAGGCCTGTATTGTGAACCCTGCCTCATTTGTGGCAGAAGTTGGAAGCTGTTTAGTGAGTGAGGAAGGGAAAAGCAGAAAGAGAAAAGATGGTCTCATGGTTAAGGTAGTTGAAAGCTGCTCTGAAGAACTGCATTCTATCCCTGTCTCTGCCAGAGAGGTCCTGTGTGATACAAAGCAAGTCACTTAACCAAACTTTTCACAGGTGGTCGTTAATACTGTGTTCCTCATTTTTTGGATGCCTGACTTGACACCCTGAGGTCTGATTTGCAAAAGTGGGGTTGAGCTGCAACTGATGTCAATGGGAAGTGTGCTTTGAATAAATAAAATGCTATATAATGTGAAGTACTCTGACAAAAATCAGGTCATCTCACATTGGGCACCTCTCTGTGCCTCAGTTCCCCATCTGTAAAATGGGTATAATACCAGCCCTTCACCTCACAGTGGTGTTGTGAAAATAAGTTATTAATATTTGTGAAGCACTTAGATTTTATAGTGATGAGCACCATACAGTGAGGAAATTAATACTTTTATCTTCAGAGCAGCATTTCAATAGTGTGCACCATATAAAGCCTGGGCCCTCACATTTATCAATGAGAAGACAAAATATTGAATAGCTGTTCATTAACTGAGTAACATCTATTTTGCGCACTGATTTAGGCAGCAATCATATGGGGAAAATATGTGATTGTATAGTTAAAAACAGTATCATATTGTATCTGCACAAGGAGGCCTAATGTTTAAATGCTTAGCTTTGTAACTTAATGTTTTATTTTTATGTGTAACACACACACACACACTTAAATGGAATAGCTTGATCCTGCTCCCATTAAACTCAGTAACCGCCCACTGAATACAGAGTAAGAATCCATGAGCCAGATTCTTTTGTCATGAGTTATGTGCAGTTATTTACCTAGTGTAAAATGGGTATAAAATACTATCTTTCTTATTTACTAGTAGTTGCGTTCATTTTGCACTCATTTAAGTGACTACACATAATGCAGGTCAAGAAACAGTCAGGCTCCATGTCTCACCAAATGCTTGAATATGGTGAGTGAACTATTCATGAATTCTGAATGACACAACCAAACATGCTTAGAACAATGACACAGAAGAGAAGGCTTATCATAGGCAGGCTAATACACCAGTTATGTTGTCACTCAAGCTGAGAGTAAAACACATGACTATTCTATCTGTGTGCCTGGATGCAAGTATCAGCTGTACCAGTAAACAAGAGGAGAATATTTTCCTTAAAGCCTTAAGAATGAAGGCTGCCTTTGGTTACATGCAAACATTTCTTATTGACATTCATAGGAGTAGTGCATGAAAAGCCAAGGGCAGAATATGGACTTGAATGAATAAAGGAAAAGGGGAAGACTCTCTAGCCTGATATATATTACAAAATGGAGTAAAGCACATTGATTGTCCAGTATACGGAGTGTATACAACATATGCTATTAAAACATTTCAAATAGAAATATAAGTGTATATTCCAATGTTATTTATTTGGAATCTATCATAAAACTTGGGGTATCCTATGATCGAATCAAGGCATCGTAACAGAGGCAGACAGAGAATGTTAAAAGCATGGGAAACCCCTACACAAGTCATTTGGGACCAATGTCATTTCCTATTTAAAGAATGTGTGTTAGTCAGCAACATCAATATTTTATGGTGTGGCTAAAACAATATAAAGAAGACTCACCTAGCTTTGCTATAGCTTAGAATTCTCCATGAGGAATTAAATTCATGCTTGTGTGTCGCTTCATATCACCCAACTAACTTAAAACATTCTTGTTGATAAAGTATGGAAGGTAGGAATTAATATCTATTGGCAAATTTGTCCCTTAAATTTAACAATGACATTTAAAATTATGCCAAGGAATAAATCATCCTGCTTTTCATTTTCACTAGAGACTACGCTTTATACACACATTTTGTACCATAAATCTTTTATCACATTGACATCAATACAGAAGCTGCTTGCTGCTGCAGCCTCTACTGAATGGATAAGTGGAAACTTTGTGTATGTAACAAAACTCTTTTATGTCTTCCAAGCTACAGATCACCTCACCCTGCATTTATAAATGTGTATCGTGTCATCCTTACCTGCTGTAATACCACAGAGATTTAGATGAATTCTATTTTCTCTTCCTCCATTTTTTTTCTTGTGGAACTCTTGAATCAGATGCAGTGGAATTTATCCTTGGAAATCATCTTGATTTTTGGAAATAGGCATATTTAAATTTCTGTGTAATACAATCTCTGGAACACAGGCCTTTATTCGTAGCACAGTGGTTCTTCTCAATCCTTTCTATGCCAGGAACCCTCCATAACCATAGATGCTAAAACTAGAGATGCTGGGAGTGCTGCAGCACCCCTTGGCTTGAAGTGATTTCCACTGTATACAGAGTGTACAGTTTGGTTCAATAGCTCTCAGCAGCCCCACTATACAAATTGTTCCAGAACCCCTGTCCATTACCTCATTTTCATCCAGATGAGCCCCTCCCATTTAGCAATATTGGAAGGCAGGGTGTCCACACACACCCTGACATGAAACTCCTAGAGGGCAGGTGCCCCAGGTCTATGATATTGGTCTTAACACATAATAATTGGAGTAATTGTTGTTCTGATTTGGGCTGAAAAATTTTGAAATGTCAAATTTTCTGACTAGTTCTAGATGGGGAAGAAGGAAGCCACATAGAGAAGGAGAGGTGTTTGATGCCACTTTTCATAATTGTCTTTCTTGTTAGGGCAGGTGCTTGATAATGTGTGACTGCCCTCATCACCCTGAGGAAATCATACAAAATGGAGGAGAAGTCCATCCAGTATTCGTAATGGATAGGCAGTGCATTTTTATAAGGTGCATTTGATTCTCAGATGCATAGGGTCTTTCTTAACACATTTTTGAGAATCGAACTTTACAGGCAATTTTTTAAACGTTACATCTGATTAGTGGAACCTTTCATATTGGACCTTTTTCTAAAAGACATGCGCTAGGAATTATTTGGGTGAAGTTCTATAGCCTGTGTTATACAGGAGGTCAAACTACATCAGGGATCGGCAACCTTTGGCCCATGGTCCACCAGGGTAAGCATCCTGGCGGGCCGGGCCAGTTTGTTTACCTGCCGCGTCGCAGGTTTGGCCGATCGCGGCTTCCACTGGCCACGGTTCACCGCTCCAGGCCAATGGAGGCGGCAGGAAGCGGTGTGGGCCGAGGGATGTGCTGGCCGCCACTTCCTGCAGGCCCCCATTTGCCTGGAGCGGTGAACCGTGGCCAGTGGGAGCCGCGATTGGCCGAACCTGCGGACGCGGCAGGTAAACAAACCGGCTCAGCCCGCCAGGGTGCTTTCCCTGGCAGGCCACGTGCCAAAGGTTGCTGATCCCTGGACTACACGATCTCAAATGTCCCTACTGGCCTTGGAATCTGAATATTTCCCTTTCCAGTCAATTTGCTGATAGGTTATGCAGTATTTATTTCATGGTCCTTTAAAGTGGAACGTCTAAAAGAATGGGTGGTAGATAGTTTAATTCTTCAAAATCTATTTTCCCTCCATAAATGGTGAGGACTGGTTCAGCCTGTAACGCTCCTTTCCCTGACCAGTGTAATTTGGCAAGGTTTTCAGATGGGTTTAGCATCCATAATTGGAGCAGACGGTTGTGTTTGTGGGGGGTTTCCGTTGTTGGGTGATTTTTGTTTGTTTGTTTGTTTGTTTTTTCCTCTTCGGAGTTCAGTTTTCATTTAGTCACCAAAATAAGTGACCCATTTTTTTTCAAAGATTTTTTAATTTTTGAAAACTGCCAAGCTGTCCCAGTGGAACTGCTGGGAGCTGAGCACATTTGCAAAGTTGGCCCTATAAGTGTACACGTGCACATGCACACTGAACCCCAAAGCAAAGCAACCAACATCATGTTCCTTAGAGGCAGCAGGACAGGATTATGTAAATGGCCAAATCTTTTTACAATCAAGCCCGCCTTACAGTAAAATCTTCAGATGCTCCTAAATGACTTAGGAGGTTAAATCATATAAAAGGTCAATGGGACTTAGCCCAGATCTTCAAAGATATTTAGGTGCCTAACTCTCATTGAAATCAGTGTTAGGGCTTGTCTATCAAAACAGTTTGTGGCAAGTGGGGGTGTAAATCTACCTCAAATGAGCCTTCTGTGCACTAAATGTCAGTGTAGACCCTGCTGCCTCGCACTAAACATTCTTTTAATGTACCCCCATTTCAAAGTGGGGTAGATCAAACTGTAAGATGGAACATTTAGTGCACAACAGCAGGGTCCACACAGACACGTAGCACGTGGCAGGCTTGTGTGAGGTAGATTTACACCCCAGCTTGCCACAAACTGTTTGTGTGGACAGACTCTTAGCTAGGCATCTAGGTTCTTTTAAAAATCCTACTAGATGCCTATCTGCACCTTCAGGCACATAAACACCTTTAAAAACGGGCCCTACATACCTGTCAATTTTAGAAATAGGACCTAAAACTTGCCTAGGCTTGTGGAGTTGTCTAGGGTATATAGAACTATACACCTCAGCTAAAAGCAGGCTGCATCCACACTCACTGTTGTGTGTAGCTCAGGGATTGGCAACCTGGCGGGCCGGTTTGTTTACCTGCCGTGTCTGCAGGTTCGGCCGATTGCAGCTCCCACTGGTTGCGGTTCGCCACTCCAGGCCAATGGGGGCTGCGGGAAGCAGCGGCCAGCATATCCCTCGGCCAGCCAGGGTGGGCCACGTGCCAAATGTTGCCAATACCTAGCTACACGCAGCAGCGAAAGGCTCTGATGGGGGAAGGCAGAGGGGGAAGGCTCCAGCAGCAGGGAGGCAGTGGTGTAGAAAAAATAGCAATGTAGATGGGGAGACACGACTTGGGCTTGGTGAGAGCTGTGTAAGGTATATACCCTAGGATTCCGGCACATAGGGCGCTCTGCTATAAGCTACACACCATCGTAAGTCTTTAGGCTCCTATGATATTTAGTTACTCTTGAAAATATTACCCTTAGTCTTGAAGTTTTTGTTTATGATTGAATAGTTTTAGTGATTTATGTTTTGGTGGGAGCAGTTTTGTGTCACGAAAAAAGACAGAGAAATTCAATTATAGAACATTGCTAAAAGCAGGGCCAGTTTCTCCATTCGGTTTGAATGCCAAGTTGCCTGTGGATAGACCGGTATGTCTGTTGGTGATAATAACACCTGCTGTGCAAAAATGTATCTTCAGAACACATACTCTGAGTTGTGCAACTCAATGGGACTTAAGCTCCTTAGTTACATAGGTTATTTTTGAAAATGTTACTTAGGTCTATTAGGAACTAGAGCTGATTGGGAATTTTCTGGCCAAAACTATGTTTTTATTAGAAAATGCTAATTCATTTAAACTAAAACTTTTCAGAGTCAGCTTTGCTGAATCACCCAATTTAAATAAAAAAACTGAAAAAAAGTTTCAAAGTTGTCAAAACATCCCATTTTGAGATTTCAAAATGAAGTTTTGGGGGTTTTGGTTCAAAATGACTTTTCATTTAAAAATTTTAGTTAGTTTATACTTTTCAAAATATTTTGTTTTGATTTTGACTTTTTAATTCTCTTTAATCTTTGTAATGATGAAACAGTTTCAATTGACTCAATACAAATGTTTTCAGATTATCAGTTTACAAAATAAAGAATTTGACCTTTCACAATCTCAAAAAGATTTTCAGGATGGCCCGCTCTATTAGGAAGAACTCAATGTAAGAAGAGTTCACCTCACTGTAGGTACAGCCTGCTCTCACCTGGTGCTGGTCCCAGTCCATGCATTGGGGTGGATGGCCCCATTTCATCTCTACTATCTTTGGGGAGGTGTTCAAAGAGATGCAGCCCTGCTTTGCTTCCAGAGATTTAGGGACTGTACTTCTCTCTGGCTGTAATATGTATCATGTAAGGAAGGAGAAAAGAATCCCACCTAACATTGTGCATTGATGAACACATTTTAGCTGGTTAGGGCGGCAGCTTATGTAGGTTGGAATTCCACTGTGGAGTCACATCCTGCTTCATCTGATGGCAAGGAAATGGTTGCATAAACTGAAGCTCTCTCTCTCTGAGAACATGAGGCCGAGCACAATATCATGGTGCATAGTTCATCCGGTATATTTTAGGCAGAGAGTTGGTTCTGGAATTCACATATCCAAAATAGGTGAATTTTGCTGCAAATGATCCAGTGTGCACTATCAGCCTGGTAATCGGCGGTTTGACAGCTGTCCTCACAGCCATCTAGTACACACATGTTGTAGCCCTCACTATTTAGAAAAGCTCTGGCATGACCTCTTGGAGCAAAGGATGGTTTGTAATCTGCCACCAATTCCCAAAATGTGTGATTTCAATGAGAAGGCTTTGGTGTGTATAGCTGATCTCAAAGTCCCAGCCCGCGGGCCATCTGCAGCTTGAGAACCTCCCCACTGCGGCCCACAGAGGAGAGACCCATGCAGCCACGCTGATGGCTGTGTCTGCTGCAGGCACTGCCCCTTGCAGCTCCCATTGGCGGGGGGAGAGGGACAGAGATATCATCACTAGTTGCCAGACAGAGTCATCCCTGGAGGCAGCATCATTAGTTGCCAGGCAGGCAGCCATGGAGGTAGCGTCACTTTTTTCAACAATGAATATAAACAAGTCAAAATACCAAACACAACTATCTGATGCACACCTTGCTGCAATCCTGAAGGTTTCAACTGCTCAGTCACTGAGGCAAAACATCAACAAACAGACAGAACTGAGATCTACAACCTATCCTGAAAGATGATCCTTTACTCTCACAGATCTTGGGAGACAGACCTATCCTCGCTTACAGACAACCCCCAAACCTAAAGCAAATACTCACCAGCAACCATGCATCACTGAACAAAAACACTGACCCAGGAACCTATCCTTGTAACAAAGCCCGATGCCAACTCTGTCCGCATATCTATTCAAGTGATATCATCATAGGACCTAATCACATCAGCCATACCATCAGGGGCTCGTTCACCTGCACATCTACCAATGTGATATATGCCATCATGTGCCAGCAATGCCCCTCTGCCATGTACATTGGCCAAACCAGACAGTATCTATGCAAAAGAATTAATGGACACAAATCTGATATTAGGAATCATAATACTCAAAAAGTGGGAGAACACTTTAACCTGTCTGGCCATTCCATGACAGACCTGCGGGTGGCTATATTACAAC
The DNA here is from genome assembly GCF_027887155.1 of Malaclemys terrapin pileata. Taxonomy (NCBI): domain Eukaryota; kingdom Metazoa; phylum Chordata; order Testudines; family Emydidae; genus Malaclemys; species Malaclemys terrapin. Next base: position 131,432,288 of record NC_071507.1, read on the forward strand.
AGAAAAACTTCAAAAACAGACTCCAACGAGAGACTGCTGAGCTGGAATTGATATGCAAACTAGATACAATCAACTCAGGATTGAATAAGGACTGGGAATGGCTGAGCCATTACAAACATTGAATCTATCTCCCCCTTGTAAGTATTCTCACACTTCTTATCAAACTGTCTGTACTGGACTAGCTTGATTATCACTTCAAAGACATTTTTTTCTCTTGACTTAATTGGCCTCTCAGAGTTGGTAAGACAACTTCCACCTGTTCATGCTCTCTGTATGTGTGTATATATATCTCCTCAATAAATGTTCTACTCTATATGCATCCGAAGAAGTGGGCAGTAGCCCACGAAAGCTTATGTTCTAATAAATTTGTTAGTCTCTAAGGTGCCACAAGTACTCCTGTTCTTTTTGCAGATACAGACTAACACGGCTGCTACTCTGAAACCAGACAGAACTGAAGCATTGCGAGGTGTCTGGCAAACACTAAAAACTCTCTGGCAGGTAAAGAATTGTATAAAGTTGTATGACAGTTTTATTATTTCTAAGAAATTTGAAATTAAAAATACAATATAAATGTTTTCTTTTCTGAACACCATCTTCAGTGACGTTATTGGCCCGCAGGGAGGATTTGAGGATTGGCACTGGCCCTAAGGTAAATTGAGTTTGAGACCCCTGGTATAAAGGTATTTTCGGCCTCTCTTGGTGCTCTATGAAATGGTTTGACAAGTTGTGATGACATTAGATCAACTGCAGACAACTGCGAGTGCATTTCTGCTGACACACTGCACAGTCATGACAGAAACTCCTTCTCCCCTCCCCCAACACACACAGTTATGTTTTTGATTTTTTCAGAGATCAGGTACCCAACTGGCTGGAGGATGCTTGCATTTTACCAGCTGCTGACACTTTACACAAATTGCATTTGTATGTGTGACATTTCACTCCATATTATTTCTGAAAATATAATTATGATATGAATATGACATAACTGAGATATACTTTATGCAAGATGGGTCTTGTAAGATATCATTGGAAAGGTTATGGTTTACTGAATATGATTATCCAATTTGTATCTAAAATTAGAAATATGGATTATGTAACAATTACAACAGGATGTGTATTGGGAAGACACCCACCAGACGACAGGCCACCAAATCTGATGAGCCATCAAGAAGGAACAACAATACCATGAAGATACTAATCTCGCTCCCTCCTGGTAGGCGTCCAGGGACATAACTGTGACACTACTAGGTCAGGTGGTGTTGTCACCTGATACTAAACATTACCTGAGACTTCTTGTATCTTTCCACTGGAAGGGAAGGGGAGTCAAGTTTGGGAAACAAAGGATTCCCACCTTATGTAAATCCTATGTAAGGGTGGGGAGGAAGGCAAATGGGACTCTTCCTCTCCATGGCCTGTCTGCCAAGAAGAAAGACTGTTAAAGCCACCTGAAGGGCAGGCAGTGTGGGAGTCCAGACTGAGATAGGGGTCCAGTCTGAAAAGAAATATAACTGGAACTCTGAAGCACAGAAAATTTGCAACCTGCCTACAATAACCTTTAGGGTAAGACAGGGATCGGCAACCTTTGGCACACGGCCCACCAGGGTAAGCACTCTGGCGGGCCGGGCCAGTTTGTTTACCAGCCGCATCTGCAGGTTTGACCGATCGCGGCTCCCACTGGCTACAGTTCGCCGCTCCAGGCCAATGGGGGCTGTGGAAAGTGACGGCCTGCACATCCCTCAGCCTGCGCCACTTCCTGCAGCCCCCATTGGCCAGGAGCAGTGAACTGCGGCTAGTGGGAGCCGCGGTCGGCTGAACCTGCGGACGCGGCAGGTAAACAAACCTGCCCGGCCCACCTGGGTGCTTACCCTGGCGGGCCGCATGCCAAAGGTTGCTGATCCCTGGGATAAGAAATTACATTTTGTAACTTGTTTCTTAAGTATATTGAACTTAGCTTACATACTTTGTTTTATTTGCTCAGTAATCTGCTTTGTTCTGTCTGTTATCTCTTATATTCACTTAAAATTCACCTTTTTTATTTAGTAAACTTATTTCTTGTTTATAATATAACCCAGTTTATGTAATTTCTAACTATGGGCGGGGGGGAGGGGGAGAGCAAGAAGTTGTGCATATCTCCCTCCACATTGAGGGAGGGGGCGAATTATATAAAACCTTTTGGTTTCTATCCCTTAAAGAGAGTGGGCATCAGAGTGGATCTCTGTCTCTCTGTTCAGCTGGATGTTGCCCTGCCTGTGTGCTTGACTGGAAGAGGCTTGTGAGCCTACCCCAGCAAGGCCAGGTAAAAGGACCATGGCTGGCAGAATAGGTTGACTCAGTGGCACCCCAGCACATCAGGTGACACCCAAAGGGCCCAAACCCATCACAGCATGTTCATTGGTGTCAATGGAAAAATAATCCCAATCTCATGATTTTATTTATTGTGATTACCAGGTGCACTTTTCACCCGTGTGAAGGACAGATGGATCCATGGGACTGTTCATCATGCCCTGCAGTCTCTCGTAGCAGAATATAATTAGTACTAGAGAGGGTACTCAGACAGGGCAGTTCTTGTGCTTCCTCAAGTGTAGGAACTGGAATTGTGCCTTGCCTTTACAAATTGGTGGCAGCTCCTTGTGCTCTCCGGGCACAATCTGGCTTTAACTTCAGGAAACAATTAGCAGCATAAGGCCTGATTCTCCACTGTCTTACACCTCTTGTAGTAATATACACATGTGCAAAGTGCTACCAAATCACAAATTTGACATGTTATACCCTCTTATGCAGGTGTAAATTACTACACAGCGTGCAAGGCAGCAGAGAATCAGGCCCATTGGGTGTAGAAGTTACAGGCTCACCTGCTTTACTCAAGGGTTAATGGTAAGGCAAGGAATCCATGTGAGAACAGGAAGAATCAATCTGTTTGCAATATTTCAGCATCACAAATTTCAGCTAAAAAAAGAGAATGTCACAACTCTCTTTTCCATTTCAGCATGCCGCGAATCATTACCCCTGAAGTACCAGTGAATCAAATGTTTTCTGTCATTTTCATATTTGTCAGCTGTCTTCTTTCCAATGTTTTGGTTCCATACCAAAGAGCGACTTTTCTGATGTTGTTTCTATGTTTGCAGATTTTTCATGCCATTTGATACAGCCTGGAATGATATTAGCTACATTGTGCTAGTAACAACTGGCATAAAAATACAGTTTTTTTTCTTTCTAAATTCACAATATCAGATCTGATAGTGTTGGCACAGATCTCAGCCAGCCAGTTATAGCAGCAATTTAAATCCCCCAGTATACATTTAGTTATTAGTTAGGTTGGCAAGGTTCCTCAAACGTGTGGTTGGCCTCAGGAGCGGCGCCAGGGTTTTTGGCGCCCTAGGCGGGGGTCCTTCCACGCACCCGGTCGTCGTTGGCAATTCTGCGGCGGGGCGGTCCTTCCGTGCTCCCGGTCTTTGGGGCACTTCGGCGGCGGGTCCCGGAGCGAGTGAAGGACCCGCCGCAGAACTGCCGCCGAAGACCCGGAGTGCGGAAGGATCCCCCGCAGCCGAATTGCCGCCAAGAGCAGCAAAATGCCACCCCCCCAAATCCTGGTGCCCTAGGCGACCGCCTAGGTCACCTAAATGGAAGCGCTGGCCCTTGTTGGCCTCTCTGGGGAGAATCCAATCTCTTACAGGAAGATGCAAGTAAGACCAGGGAAAACTGGAAAAGAGATTTTTTTTTTTTACTTGCTTAATCCTTTTGAGTTGGGGGACAGATTCGGCAAAAGCAGAACACATTTTTTTTTTATTCTGCTTATGCTGAAACCTAATTGGAAGTGACTAGAGATGGGAGCATTGGCTAAGATAAAGCAAGCATCACCACTTAGAACTAAACATTTTGGGGGGATTAAAAGTTTGGTTATTCATTATGTTTTATTTTCATGAACTTCTGCACATGTAGATTGCATGAAAGATCAAAAGTCACACCCCAAGTCAAGTCATTCTTACAATGTTTTAATGCCAATCAGAATGGATTAATATCAGAAATCTCAAGAGGGAGTTTATTCTTGTAGGATTTCTAGCTGAATTTTGTGAATCTGGGAAGTTTGGAGCAGCTTAAAATAAGCATTTGGACTGAATCCAGCACTGAAACTTGTGGTCTGCATATCACTAGATATAGCCCTATAAGAAAATAGATTAACAAAGATATTCCCCCTCACTAAATGCAAGATATTGTTTCCTGGTAGGGACAGAGTTGAAATTATCTTGCAACTTCTAATGAATATTGACCTAATGGGAGTGCTGTATGCATTTCTTTGGTTTAAGAGAAGACTACAACATTTGATAAACTATATCTAACATTTCTGTTAAACTGTGCAGAAGGATATCAGTGATGGGGGGTGGTTGAAAATCTTTTACCTTCATCCAGTAATATTTTTTCAGTCATCAAGTCTGAAAATCTTAAATTATTTTTCTGTTGTAAAGTATATTACAGTGTTTTTAGAATTCTTCTCAATGGCATCTGCTGGCAAGTAATCTCTGTGAGGAGGTCTCCAACCACCACTTCAGCTAAATAACATGTGTACAAGCACATCATGATGGCTGAGCAAGCTGCCAGTAATTATGAAAAATCCATCTTGCCCAGGTTTGCCTTAAAGCTAAATTTCATTGCCCAGTTTCATGGAGGTGTAAAAGGCACGAAGAACAGATATGGTACCATCTGCCTAGAATATGCTAAGCAGAGTAGCTGTTTTTTGTGATGCACAGAAAAGACTGTTTCATATGCCTTCTCTGGTCCTTCCATTAGATCTTGGAAAAAATCTGCCAAAGGTGCATGCTATTTCTGAAGCAATTGTTTTAAACATCTCTCAGTGGTTCTGAGACTAGCAGGAGTTTTAGTAAATATCAGTGGAAAAAATAAATTGAATTGGGGGAAATAATCAGAACAGTAAGGCAAAAAAAAAAAAAGGCCTTTAAAATTTTCCCTTTGCTTCTGACCTTTGAAATGCAGTATTTTTAATTGTCAAAATGCTAATTGCATGACTAAATGTAGTATAATCTGATTTGAGTAATTAGTCAAAAACTGAGTACCTAGGAGAAGTTGGGTTTTAAGCAGAGGTCAAATAAAATTATATTCTCTAAGTAGGTACTTTGGCTCTCACCACTGTAGCAGCTGAGCACTGATCTTCAGAAGAGATTGCACTATTCTCTCTCTCTCTCTCTCTTCCCTGGCACCAAGTAGCAAGCTTAGATTTATTCTGTTTGTTTTTTAAAGTGTTCTTGAGAAGGGTATTTGTGGGGAAGGGTGGAGTGAGGATATGGGTTTTACATTTAGGTCTGAAAACAATGTGATAATGGTCATTCTTCTTTCTCCTAGCAGAAAGTTCAATATTCTGGGGTAAGCTCTTGTGAAAATTCTGCCTCCAATAGTCCTCCAGCTACCAGTTATGATCAACAGTGGAATGTAGCTGTTGTAGGACAGTCATGGTCCCAGAGAGAAAGTTGATATGCCAAAACATATGTTTCTGTGTATGTTTCTAAAGTGCATGAAGTGGTTCAAGAGCCAAGAAGACAAGTGATTGTCTATTGAAGATGGGAACACTTTAACACAGAGCACTGAAGCTTGACTCAAGCATCGCCGACAGAAAAGCAATAGGATAAGAGTAGAAATGTCAAACACAATTAACAAAGAGGGATAATACCAGATTCTCAGGCCTCCCCACTAAGAATGCCTCCCATCCACTTTATATGTACTAATGTAGGGACTGGATTATCAATTCAAACTGATCTCAGTGGTCTCAACATTTTACACTTTACCTGCCTAGTAGCAGGTGCAAACTAATTATCATTTGTCATTCTACACCCAAAGCAAAAGACTTGATTTTCCATATCTCCAGGTTTTTAACTAAATGCTGACATTTATGTCTGTGTATTTGCATAATTCCATCATATTTATACTAATTCAGAAAAGACCCCCATTTGCACAATATGGGAAAGCATTGACATAATGGGCAGGCATATCAATAGAGAAAAACGTTGGTGTATCAATTTTATGTTTTAGAACATAATAAAGGTTCAGTTTTCACTATGAGGTGGAGAAAAAAAAAGCCAACCCAAAACCAACAATTTTTCAGCTACCTGCAGAAAGGGTGTTATTTTTTCATCTGCAATAGAATGACACTCATAAACCTGAAAATAGTTTTACAATGGGTCTAATCCACTTTCTGAACACACTGTGACAGATATAATCACCACAAATAGTCAGTACACACTGTTATAAGAAGTGGGAGAAAAAGTAGCAATGCAACAGTTGTATGTCACAGTTGTTCTTCATTGTGTCTTCCCAGTTTAGTCCAATTCATGTTAATTGTCCAATGCATCCGAAGAAGTGGGCTGTAGTCCACGAAAGCTTATGCTCTAATAAATTTGTTAGTCTCTAAGGTGCCACAAGTACTCCTGTTCTTCTTTTTGCGGATACAGACTAACACGGCTGTTACTCTGAAATTAGGTCATGTTGAACTCTAACCCCATTTGGATTGCCCATGGAGTGGACTGTTAGGAGATCTGTCTTTTTTTCCTTTCCATCTATCTGAGGTTTTCAAAGATACCTATAACCATGATATAGTCCCATTCTACCACTTTTATAAGGAGCTACCTTCATCTCACAGCTACTTGTCTCATCTTACTCTTTCAGAAGGTTTCTGTTTGGTTTCTGCGACAAATCTGACTGTCATGGTAATTCAAAATTTGCACTATGAGACAGATCCACAAAAGGGACTTAGGCTCACCATTGCAATTCCTAACTTTAGGTGCCTGCTGCCTAGTAGAATCTACAACCCTGAGTCAGATGCCTGGGCTCTCTAAGTTTTGCCACTTGAAGAGACTTAGCCATCATATTCTGAGCTGCAATGGCCTAACCTCTGGGCTATAGGGTATTCTTGGATCTCTCTTGCTGAAGCTCTTCTTTTTGTATAAATGCTTAAATATTCACTGGGGAAGAAAACGAGTGAGTGACCCTGTAGTGCAGGGATCGGCAACCTTTGGCATGCAGCCTGCCAGGGTAAGTACCCTGGCGGGCCGGGCCGGTTTGTTTACCAGCCGCGTCTGCAGGTTCGGACGATTGTGGCTCCCTCTGGCTGCAGGAAGCGGTGGCCAGCACATCCCTTGGCCCAGGCTGCTTCCCGCAGCCCCCATTGGTCTGGAGCAGTGAACTGCGGCCAGTGGGAGCCACGATCGGCCGAATCTGTGGACGCGACAGGTAAACAAACCAGCCTGGCCTGCCAGGGTAAGCACCCTGGCAGGCTGCATACCAAAGGTTGCCGATCCCTGCTGTAGTGGTTAGAGCATGCCCCTGGAATTTGGGTGAGTCAGGTTTTAGTCCCTGGATTGTTGATTAATCGCAGTTCACTCACATGATTAACTCGAAAAATTAATCGTGATTAAGCACTATTTTAATCGCACTGTTAAACGATAGAATATGAATTGAAATGTATTAAATATTTTTGGATGTTCTGCTGCATTTTTAAATATATTGATTTCAATTAGAACACAGGATACAAAGTGCACAGTGCTCACTTTATATTATTATTTTTATTACAAATATTTGCACTGTAAAATGATAAAAAAAATAGTGTTTTTCAATTCACCTCAGACAAGTACCATAGTGCAATGTCTTTACTGTGAAATATAAAGTGAGCACTGTATACTTTGTATTCTGTGATGTAATTAAAATCAATATACCGTATATATTCGATCCTAAGCCGGTTCATTTATAAGACGATCCCCCCAGAATGGGTAAGTAAAAATGGAATTTTTTTATAACCCGTTCATAAGCTGACTCTATAATTCAGGGGTCAGCAAACTTTGGCTCCCGTGCCATCAGGATAAGCCACTAGCGGGCCGAGATGGTTTGTTTACCTCGAGCGTCCGCGGGCACAGAGGTAAACCTAAGTAAGCAAAGTGTCCCAGCGCACCAGCTGCTAACCCTTATGGGCCAGGACAGCAACTGCTGGGGAAATCTTTTGCGGGGGAGAAGCTGGGAGTCAGGGAAGTAACCCCTGTGACCACCCTCCCACATGACCCCACCCCTAGTCCAGTACCCCCACACTCTCCCCATTCCATCCCTTCCCACCTTATCTGGGGAGGGCCAAGGGAGGATGTCTCTGGCCTGGCTGGAGCTGCTCCAGCAGGCTGGGAAGCGCGGCCGCAGCCTGCTCGGGTGGGCCAGACCGGGCTGCGCAGCTGCAGCATGTTCCAGCGGGCTGGGCCGGGCGGCACGGCCTCAGCATGCTCTGGAAGGCCAAGCGGCATGGCCACAGCCTGCTCTGGGGCGTGGGGACGAGCGGCACGGCTGTAGCCTGCCAGCCCCGGAGCTGCAGCTGCTTCGGAGGCTGGGGGGAGGGCAGCGTGGCCAGAAGCGGAGAGACTCTGGCCCCGCCTCTTCCCTTCTTGCTGTGCTGCCTCTCCTTGCTCCCACTGTTGGGGGGAGGGGCTGTGTCCCACCTCTCCCTCTCTATGTCCGTTCATAAGCCGACCCGCTTCTCTGGTGCTCCCCTTTTTTACTAAAAAAATTTGGCTTATGAATGAGTATATATGGTATTTGAAAACGTAGAAAATATCCAAAAATATTTAAATAAATGGTATTCTATTATTGTTTAACAGCATGATTAATTGCGATTAATTTTTTAATCTCTTGACAGACCTAATATATATGAACAGCTTCAACGGTAAAAAGTGAGAGAGCCCCAACCCAGAATACCTAATGATCAGAGTACTTTCTTTGGAGATAGGAGGTCAAGTGTGGATCTGACCCTTGGTCTACCACATTCTCATGATTGCTGTTACCTCTAGATTAGATAGAGGGCATGGGGAGTAAGGGGGGGACATCACTAGTATTTTGTATGGGTCCTGATCTGCTGGGTGGTTCAGGGTTTTTCCTTTTTCTGATTTTTTTTGTAAATGAATACTGACTTACTTATTGTGGGCATCATGGATAAGGCCCTACCAAACTGATGGTCCATTTTGGTCAATTTCACAGTCAGAGGATTAAAAAAATTATAAATTTAATTATTTCAGATATTTAAAGCTGAAATTTCATAGTGTTGTAACTGTAGCGGTCATGACCCAGCTCTGAAGGCAGCAGCACAGAAGTAAGGGTGACACGTATGGTATTGCCACCCTTCCGCACTGCTGCTTGTAGGGCACTGCTTTCAGAGCTGGGCACCCTGCCAGCAGCCGCTCTTCAGCCTCCCAGCTTTGAAGTCAGCGCAGAAGTAAATGCAGCAATGCTGGGACCCCACTACAATAACCTTGCAACTCCTCCCCAGGAATCTCTTTTGGGTCAGGACTCGCAATTTGAGAAATGCTGGTCTCCCCCATGAAATCTGTATAGTATAAAGTAAAAGTACAAAAAAGATCAGATTCCACTTGGTAGACCAGATTTAACAGTCTGTGATGCATTTTTCAGAGCCATGGATTTGGTGGGGCCCTAATCATGGATGAGGTGTGTTTTCAGACAAAATTTAGAGTGACTGCAACAGCCAATAACCTAATAAAATCACAAACAAGTAAAAATAGAAATGCTCTTCAGTAAGGCAGAGTTGAAGTTCCTGGGCCAAATTCTGCTTTCATTTACTCCAGCATGTTTCCATTTAAATCAATTGACTCACTTCTAACTTGTACCAGTGAAATTTGGAACAGGTTATATCCAATGTCTAATTTAAAATATAAATCCCCTATTTCTGTATAATTTAGCTTCCTTTTGACTTAATTTATAAAGGCAAATATGAAATGCTCTGGAAAGAAATGTGGCAAATTTATTATAAGCATTTTCCTGTTCTGCAGCCTCATCAGAAAAGGCACTAAGCAAACCCTGTGAGGTGCTGAAAGCTCTCCACTCAATGGGAATTGAGGGTGCAGAGCACCTCCCTGTGGCACAGAGCACTTCACAGGATCAGTCAAAGAGGAACAAAGCAACATGCAAGGGAGCAAAATTTATTTCTTTTTCATATAACTGACAATGTTAGGAACATCCCACGTCCTTAATAATAACAGCCAGAGAGTTTCTAAAATCACTTAATTAGTTGATTCAACTGCTATACATTTTAGTAGCTATTGCATTTAGACTTAGATTAATGTAAACTATTTGACATAGAAAGCCAGTGATTGCAGTATCTTCACGAACAGTGATAACTGTTCCTTTCATTCCCTTTGTGCCTGAGATCATAATTCCACTGCAGAATTTGTTCTGTTGCTGAAAATATAAATAAAGAAAACTTGTCCCTTGTATTCCTTATTGTCTATAAAGCAAGATATATACTGGAAAATATTAGTCAGGATTGTGACCTTCCTTTGGCTTCCACTATCCATGGCTAATGGTGGATACTTTTCTTCACAATTGAGCAATAGTAGTTCTGCTACCAAGTGCCAATGCATTTTTTTTCAAGTTGTTTTAAGTTTTTCAAATAATAGTATAATAGTAAATCTCAGGCTCTGATCTACTCTGAGAAGCTCTTCATGTCAGTCCTCACATCAATAAGAGTTTTGTCATTTCTCACAACACTTTTTTTGGACCTGGCTGGTGTAAGTCTAACGGATCTCTAGTTTCCTGAGGGAGTTCTCTAAAATCACAGCTACATTTTCTGCAGTGTCTGTCTTCATTTCTTTTAGCAGTTTTGGCTATATTAACATTAAATGGTAAATGCATCAATTTTTGAGGCCAAACCAGATCATGTGATTATGTAGTCTGACTCCTGTATAACATAGGTCATAGAATTTCATTCAATACCCCTATATATAGCTCAATAACTTGTGTTTGTCTACAGCATATCTTCCAGAAAAGCATGCAGTCTTGATCTGAAGGCTTCATGAGATTAAGAATCTACCAGAAAGCTGACTTATAAGAAAAGTGAACACTCTTTGCTATAGCAAGATAATATATTTAATTCATTATAATGAGTAATGGTTGTATTAATTTAGGAGTGGGGTCTCAAGGTATGTTTAGTTCAATAAATAAGTGGCAGATGGCTGAGTGGGTTAAGTTGTGCCATCCTAGTTTAGTCTTGCCCCTGACAAGACTGCCCCATCATTAGGGAACTCAAGGGACTTGACTATGACTAAACACCTCTTTGAAAAGCTCATATGCAGCCAAATATGTTCTGATCCCCCATTTGATAATGCAGCAGGTTTTGAAAATGTCCAGCTTTGCCATTGACGGGAAACATTCTCATTTAATAATTGTATTCCTGCTAGCCAAGTGGTCATCTGGCCTGAAGAGACTCCACTTGTTTTATGGACATTCTCTTATTTAGAGAATGGCTATGCTTACCTACTTTTGACATCAGCTCAAGTTTCAGTGTGTTTTCCTGTAAATATTACAGTACTTTGCCATCTGGTGAAGGGAAAATATGGACACAAAAGGCTCAGTTTGACTTGTGCCATTTACTGTATGAATGACGTGTGAATTCCTTCCCTTTCAGTCCTCAGAATGTGTTAAATTTGCTTTTTTTGAGTAACACTAAAGCCTCAATATTACAGTTTTAATGTATTTAACTGTTTAAAAGGGCTGGCATTATTTACTAAAACTTTTAGAAGCATGAGCGTTTGTAACCTGTTTCCTTGAGCACACTTAAGCTTCGACCTTTCCAGTAAATAGTAAGTTGAAATACTTATCTCTTCAGTCTCCTCTTCTTCATCTGTTTATGTCTATCTTTAGTAGACTGTAAAGTCTTCAGGCAGGGACTGTGTATTTTATATGTTCTGAAAAGAGATTAGTGCACTTTGCCTGGTAAATAAGTAGGAATAGTCACATCTGATATACGTTTAAACCAAACAATGTATTTAAATCCTTTCTTCCCCAACTCACAGTTTAAGAAAACTCTTTCATATTGAACATCAAATACCCTGAATCCCTAAGGACTAGATCATTGTTGTACAATGTGCCCTGAGCAAGGTGCAGCATGTAGTTGCACTGGGTCAGGAGCAGCCCACGAAGCAGATTGCGATACAGGGTCACAGTCTGTCTCCTAGTCTGTCCTCTGCTCTGAGGAGGACATAAAGGGCACCAGGCCCATACTCAGCACAATGTAGATCACCTGCTGCACGGGCCCAAGCTATATTGGCTAGAAGATTGGAGTATGGAGGACAATGCTCGGTCAGGTCACCATCCCTTTCTGGCCATAACGGGAAGTAGAAGCTTTGTGGAGCTTTCTTCCTCCCTCATGCAGGAACCCCTGCCTGAGACAGGTAGCCCATGTAAGTGAGTTAGGGTTGCCTTATGCCACTTTACTCCTTTGTGTGTGCTGTGTACAACTACTGATGATCTAATCTGAGTTTTGGTAGAACATTACATTTCAGTAGTTCCACGATGTGTATACAGGGCAAATACACTACACAATTCCTCCTCTATCCAGAAAAAAAATTGTCTGCATCTTGCTGTCATGAGTTTGCTTGTCTACAAATGTCATTTGAGCATCTCTGAACATGATGCTTCCTCCACTCCTCATATTTTAATGCACTTACATTTACCTGAAAGAGTGATGTTCTATCATGAGTTCCAGAGCACAGTCTGTGGAAGACTCAGAACACAGACTTGCCCTGCCACTGAGTCCCACCTTCATTTGTGACAGAGAGAATGTTCTGGGGCAGCAGAAGACAAAGGAAGGGGAAGTCAGGGAAAATATACTGTTAGATCCAGGGCCCTGGAGCAGCAGCAATACTTCTCTGCCTTCCACTGCCTTGGGATTTCAACCTACTTGAGATCCAGGCAGAGGAGAACCCCAAGGGCAGGAAGACAAGAGAGGGAGTGTTGGGGAGATAGTGCTGCCAAACCTGGGGAAGGGGAGAATCCCAGGAGCAGTGAAGTAGGGAAGGATGGAGGAGTCAAGACAGTAATAGGAAATGAATGACAGTTCCCCTATGTTAGGGGTGAAGAGAGGCTAAGTGGAGTATCTGAGCACCTGAGGAGAGATATGCTTTTGTGTGTGCATTAGAGGTTGATCTTTCAACCTGAAAAGATCACACACACACACACACACACACACACACACACAGCCAGAAGAGTAGAAGGGAGTTAAAAAGTTGGAAGATGGGCTAAAAACATGGACTGATGATGTTTTTAAAATATTATGATTTTGAGGGTCAATCTCACGTTTTTGGGCTTCTGACTCATGATTTTTAATATTTTGAGGTTGGTAATGCTGGAGGAGGGTCTAGTCTTACGCATCACTTAAGGTGTCAAAAGAAGACTTAAGTGTCGCATAGCCTTATACCAACACTTACTACTAGAGACAGTTTCAGCCTACATAAATAACTGTTTAACCCACTAAAAAAATGTGTAGAATTGCTTCTAAGTTGACTTATTTGGATATTGCATTACGGTAGACAGAAATGCTATAGTTTCATTTCATAACTTGGCCTAAAACATTACTACAGGTTGAAACTGTGGAAGATATCAATCTTTGAGAAAATTTGTTTGACAAATTGGAACATCTTTAGGTTTGATGATGATTAAATGATAGTAAAAGTGATGGAAAACCATAGTTCTCTGAGATCTTGACAAGTAAAAAAGCTTTGTTTCAAATAATATCTTGTTAGGCACTCACTTCAGGAAGAAGCAACTTAAAATTTAAAATGTAATTATACAATCAAACTTGTTAATATTGGCCACCAACGAGACTGCTATTTTTCAGTCTAACAGTGCACTTAATAACACAGATGAATAACAGTGCAGTTACTATAGAGGAATTCTTGTGGGACCTGAGACGTTATTGGTCATTAGGACAGGTGACTGCATTTAGCTTAGCACAACTTTCACTATAATTTATTTATTAATGAAATATATGTCATGAGGTAGACCTGGCCAGAGGATGATCATTTCATTTCGAGACAACTTTCTAGGTTTCAAAATTTGTTTTCATTGTGTATTGAAATGAAAACAAACCTTTAAAATGGTTTTGCAAAACGGAATTGTATCAAAATGATTGTTTTCAGATTGAAAAGCTCAGGTTTTTGATTTGAGGCTCTCTCTTTCCCTCCCTCTCTACTGAGAAATAACGAGAGCAATGGTCCTTAGAAATGTCCCCACAGAGTATCTTTGCAAAATGTTTCAGCTTAATCAAAATAGCATATTTTGATTAAATTACACTTCAAAGATATTCTGACCATCTCTACCATCAACCCATCACTGATGTCTACAGTAATCAACTTGAACAAAAGTTATACAGACTAAGGTCTCATATCTACAAACACTTACAATGCAGAGGAACCTTCCAAATGTGAGTTGTCTCAGGATCATTCACATGTGTAAAGATACTCTGCATGTAGATGTTTAGAAAAATTTGACTAACCAGCAAATAGCTATCTGTACGGATATATGTATCATCCATTAAACATCTCTAAAACTGCCGATTTAAACCTTGAAAATCCTTCTTTTGCATACTGTCTGTGGATTGGAAGTTTTGCAAAGGAAGGACTTTCAAGATTTGGCCAACAGGTAGTGTACGGGGAGATGTCAGCAACCAGTAAAGTGCCTGAAACCACTATGGCTTATTGCTAAAAGCAGCCAAGTCAGCAGGCTTAGCTTAACCAAGGAAGGAGGGGAGGAAGTTTTGGTGCCACAGAAAGGGCAGTTTGACCCCATGTCCTTCCTGATAAGAATTGTGTTGAAATTGCTGATACATGCATTTTGGAAGAGCAGGATGTGCCCCAGGAATGTCTATTGGGGCCTCAAGGTTGCAAACTCTGGGAAAAACCCACACCTGGTTAATCAATAATCAGAAGGAAGCCTCTTGTTTGACCACTGAAACTACTTGCTTAGCACATTTTCTTTAAGGGACATGGTAATGTCTAATAATTAATACATGATACTAATGTATAAATAAGGGGGGAAAGTTTGAGGTAGTGGGAATATTCGGGACTGGATTCTCCCTCTGGATGCATCTTGTGTTCCTCACTGGCAGATGGGCTGCCGCTGTGCCATTCAAGAGCCACACTCAGCTTTGGTAATTATCGAGAGTTGGGGATGTTTTACTAACCTGTTGTGGATGTGTGTAAGTGCTTGAGACTAAGTAAAGTTTAGCTTTAAGTGAAAGCACTCCTGTGTTGTCCTATTTGTGCCAGTCATCTATCGGTCGCACGGCCGTGTCTCCCCTGATTTATTTCTTGACACCACCTCGCACAGAGTAAAAGTTACCAAGAGCTTTGGGTTGAAAGAACCCCAGGTAACAGAAGCATATAACTCAAGAACACAAAGTGCTTGAGTGTGCCCCGCTGCAGTCAGTGGAAGCTTTGTCATTGAACTCAATAGGAGTGGTATCAGAACCCAAGAATTCAAAGTTCACTAAGATTCACATGACACAAAGGCTGGATAAAATCCGCATGCATTTAAAATGAGAGAGTTGCATTTTGCAAACAAATATATATTTTCATTATACGTTTTAAACAAATCTGCTTTGCCTGTGTCTGTACAACTTTTTGGTTTGCGTTCCAGGACTATGGTAGAGAAAATGTTTATTGTCATGAACATCCATGAAACCAGTATGTCCTAAGATAATATTGGACAGAACCTAGAGGGAAGTAAAATAAAATGGAGTTTTTGTTGTTTTTCATTTCACAGTTATGAACAAAGTGAGCTTATAATAGCTATGAACAATAAAACAATTCCTATGTTATCACCACCTCTGGATTACCAGTGCACCATGGGGCAGATCCTCAGCTAATGAAAACTGTCTTAGGTGTCAATGATCCTATGACAGTTACACTAGCTGAGGCTCTGCCCCTGTGTCTTCTTTCTGTCTTTTCAGTTAAAAGATCTAGGGGCAGGAACTGTCTTCATTTTTTACTTGTACAGCGCTGAGCACATGGTCAATGCTAAACAAAACAGATGAAATACTAGGAGGCATTACGCTGAATGACTTGCAGAGCTACCTGACTCTGCAGAGGAGAACACAATCTGCTATGCCCCTTGAGCTTTGTAACATATGGCTGACCAGCTTCATTAGTGGGTGCATAGGGATGTCAGAAGCACGATTCCACCAATGCTTTCTCTTCTTTTTGGCAAGTGCTGCCAAGAGGGAGAAGATTGGTAGCAGCACCTACTTTCCCACACACAGAGTCTGCTATCCTAGGAAGCCCTTCTGTAGGCTCTGTGAAGTGGGAAGGCTTTTTACATCCCTCCACCTTCTTCTCCTCACTGCATGGCAGTGTTGTGGAGCCCATGATCTAGCCCCAAATACATTATTCATAAAAATTTAATCTGCATGTCAAAGCAAATGAAAAGTTTCCCAGGAGGGAAAAATGTCCTAGTAATGTACATTTATTTAAAACCCATGCCTGTTGTAGTAAAAGACCCCATTAAGGAAAAGTTGCCATATCTACATCTTTTTCGCATTAGTCTGAGTAATTCAATACAAAGTGGAAAGTGGCTGTCTCGGAAAAAGGCAAAAGACAAGATAGATGACTTTGGAATTCTATATAATTTGGCAGGCTGGATATATTTTCCATTCAGCGTTATGCAAAAATGAGGTTGAGGTTAGGATCTTATTGCCACTGCAGTCAGAAAGGTGCAGTCAGAAAGGTGCGGATACTGAATATGTTATTTTTGTTTATTGCACACAGCTAAATATGTATGGTAGAAGTGCAGTAATCTGCATTTATCCTAACTGCAAGCTTTATAATTGGTAGTTTCTTCCCATCTCTCAGCAAAGATTTAATGGCAGATGCTTAAGTGAAGTTTCTTACTACTATGATAGTGGGGATTATTTATTTTTTTTACCAAATACACTGCAGCATATTTACAAGTATACCATTAAAAATATAAGTACTTAAAACTAATGTACAATTGACAAAATAGATGAATAAACTATATTTGATGAGGCATTGTACTTGCTTTTGAAATTCTGTCAGTTCACTTAGGTCCTGATCTAAAGCCCATTGAAGTCTAATGAGAGTTTTTCCAATCCATTGGCCATTGGATTGGGATTCTACTGGTTAGTTCACAAAGTATTATTATTTGCAGTATGTCAGTCAGTCATAGTAAAAAAGTAAAAAGCATAGTAAAAGCAAAAACTTTTATTTGAGCGGTACTATACATTTAGCAAATATTCAATATGCTAAGTTAAACTGTCTGACCAATGCTTTATGAAAGTAACAAACTTTTTTCGCATTTGTTTCAAGTGATTTCACATCCTTTGATGTAACATTTTACATTTATTTAAAAAAAATGAAAGAATTAACTGTAAAATCATGTTCTTTTTAAACACCTTGAAATTAATGTGCACTTTATATTATGTTTTGACCAGAAATTCATATACTGCAAACAGCTTATATAATTGCTAGACAAATAACACCCATGTAATCTTTTTGAGCCACGAATCAAGCTTCCGGCCTTCAGTTACAAAAACAGGCCTCATCCACTTGAGCTAAAGGGGATGGTGTGGAGTTGGCAGGAGTATTAGGTCTCTTACGCACTTTATGGATGAGACGCACACTCTCACACATGTTTATATTACAAGGCAAAGAGCCAGTGTCTTCAATCTAAAATACGTATAGAACCCTTATTACCATAATATTTAAGCACCTCACAAACTGCACCCTGTAAAGTACTGTTATATCCATTCTACAGATGGGGAACTGAGGCCCAGAGAGATTAACCGTTCAGTCCAAGATCACACAGGTAGTCTGCAGCACAGCAGGGAATTGAACCAACCTACCCTAAGTGCCAGCCTTACAACCTTGATCCAGGACCATCTTTCCTCTTTAGAAGCCTTTCTTCAGAATTTGCAGGTCTTCCACAATTACCTTCTGTGACGTTATTAATATAACCTTTGCATTGGTGCAACCAGTGTTATAGATTTGCAGCAAATATTGTACAAAGGTTGTCGTGTAAGGTGGCGCCAATTAGGCAAGGTTGGAGGAATGGGGTTAGGCGAATGCCCCACCTTCAGGTTTCTGCAGTTGCTCAAAGTTCCTAGGATGTGGAGCTGGAGGGACCATGGCTTAACCTCCTTTAAGCAGTGGTCCCATACAACAGCAGTACAGCTGCTGCTGGAGCATCATCTCAAAGTGACTGAAATTTGACCCAGCCATTCGCCCTGCTGCGTGAGACTCAGGGTCCTAGCAGAAGAGAAGGAGAGATGAGCAGGGACCAGAGTGGGGTACCTGCTGGGGTGGGAGTGGGAGGATGACATTTTCCCTACCCTGCAAGTAATATCTGAATTGGTTCCACTGACTCCACCTTCCTGGAACTTCAGCATTTTCCTTGAAAGGCCCCTGTTCTGCCTTTCTCTACTTAACAGAAGCTATGCAGCATTTTTCTAATTCTCCCTATGTCTATGGAAGCAGGAATATGTGGTTGAAGATAAGAGAGGGAAACTGGTGTCAGGGCTAAAGTACCAAGAAGCAATTTCATCTGGGTACCTTTCTACCCAACATATTTTTGCAATGTTCAGGAATGTACAGGTTCCATTTTACATTAATCCATCCTGCATGAAACTTGTCTGTATTCTTAAAACAGCAAGTTCAGGATAGAAACCAGTTTTGACCTGTTTGTTGCTATCATTTGCTGGCACATAACACTGAACAACTATAATTTTTGCATGATTCATCACCAAGTAAGAAGTCAACTATCTTGAGTTTAGGGGTTTCTGTTCCTTTAGTGGTTTAGTATCTTGCTTGTTCAATACTAAACTCACACCTGCTCAGTGTTTGTTATCTTCTCTTCCAAAACATAAAACAATCACCATGTTGTTATTGGGACAATCAAAATAAAACTAAAGAAGGTAACACCACACAAGGCAGAGAAGTATGTACAATGCTAGAAAATTAGTAGCTCCAACAGTGAAAGTGCATTTATAGCTGGATATAGCAATAGATTTGAAAAGTTAAAGGCATTGATGGATGGCACAGTACAATATTAGCAATATTTCAAAGAAGCAAGTATGGATGAAGACAGGACTACAGTGGGGGCAAGAAAATCTGAGAAAGAAGAATGGCTCCAAGGAAATACATGGAGGCTTGTTGAAGAGAGGAAAGAATTAAAGAAGAGCATTCAACCAAAAAGAGACAGCAGTGAAAGGGCTGATCTGGAACAAGACTATATGGACAAAGACAAGGATGTTAAAAGATTAGAAGAGATAAAAGAGAATAGATGAAAAATAAAGGAGAAGACATAAAGATGTATAAGAAAGGAGATCATAAAAAACTTTTTCTGGTATCTAAACAAATCACTTCACAATTCTTGAACCATTGTAGCATTGTGACAGCTTGAGATGGTACTACTTTAACCACAGGTACTACGTTAACCACAAAGAGCCTGTTGAATGGAAAATTTCTAACCGGTGGTTTACCAACCAGAACCACTAACACACTGATAGATGTGAAGAAACAGTGGACTTACCTATATCGCTAGAAGTAATAGTTTTTGAGGAAGTAACTAAGGCTACGATAACATCAATGCTGAAATGTTAAAAGCTGGGAGGGAAGTGATGATGAATTATATGTGCAGATTGTACAGAAGAGGTTGGGAAAAGGAGAGCTGTCCTAAAGACTGGAGAACAGGTGTTATTTGCAAAATCCATAAAAAGGAGAACTAACTTATTTGTACTCAGGGAAGAACAGGTTGTATTTTAATGTGGTAGGTTGTGTTCAGACCAGTTTTTCACCTTGAGAAGGCTTATTGAGAAAGGCTTAAAATATCAGCAGAAGATGGTTTTTAATTTCTTTGATTTTATGAAATCATTTGATAGCATCCACAGAGGAAGCCCTGAGGTACTACGGCAGGGATTGGCAACCTTTGGCATGCTGCCCGCCAGGGTAAGCAGCCTGGCGGGCCAGGCTGGTTTGTTTCCCTGCTGCGTCCGCAGGTTCGGCCGATCGCGGCTCCCACTGGCCGCAGTTCGCCACTCCAGGCCAATGGGGGCTGCGGGAAGCGGCGGCCAGCACATCCCTCAGCCTGCGCCGCTTCTCGCAGTCCCCATTTGGACAAAAGATAAGCTCCCAGACATAGATTTTACAGATGATATAGTCATACTGGATATCAACTTGGATAGAATGGAAAGACTCTTTATGAGCATAGAAGCAGAAGCAGTCGAAGTGGGACTTTGTATCAGTACGCGGAAGACCCAAATCATGGAGATAGGAGAGAATGCTATCCACACTGGCAGATGGTTGACGGAGAAGAGCACAAAGAGTTGAAGACTTTGTCAATCTTGGAAGTACAATATCTGTAAATGGTCATCTCACTAACAACATGAAGGCAAGAATCAGCAAAGCCAGTGGATCTTCTTTATATTTGTCAAACTTCTGGAAGAGTAAGACACACCTACAGACTAAAATGAGATTGTAAAACTCTATTGTCCTCCCAACAGTACTGTATGACTCGTAAACATCATAGGGATGTTGAATTCACTCCACCACCATTATTTAAGAAGAATCTTAAATTCATTGAAGAGATTATCTAATTAATGCAGAAGTGTTGCACCACATGCGTCAGCAGGTTGCAGAGATAGGTACAGTGATTTGGCCATGCCATACATCTACCCCATGGCAGAAACACAAAGTATGTCTTAGACTGGATCCCAGACTCTTCTGGAGGGAAGAGAAAGAGTGGAGGACAAAGAATGACCTATTGCATGATGATCATAAAGCATTCTGCCATCATGGAGACAACTTACTATGGCATCACACATCTTGATCTGGACTGACAGCAATAAGAAATATCGACTGCCTCATGTTCTGCTAGGCACAGGAGATTCTAAAGCTAAAGGTACACCTTGACCGGGAAGGACTTTTTCTAGTGCTGAGAAAATAATTTTGTTTCTTTGTTCATTTGAATCATTGTTTATACTGGTAAAAGTTACAACCATAGCTTGATTTAATGTCAGTTGGGATGGTGGTTTTGTGGTGAGTATGGATTCCTTGTCTTCTAGAAACTGGACAGAGACAATTTGATGCATTTCACACAGTTCACCAAACACATGGCAACAACTCCTAGTCATTATGTCCGGGGTGGCAGCTGAATTTGTGTCATAGGCATATTCAGGTTTTAAATATTTTGCAGCTTCACCTTAAGTTTGGGGTCATTTTGTTTCAAAAGTAAAAGGAGGACCATGTTCATCCAAAACCGGATATTTTTACTTTGTGTATGTCACAAAAAATGTTAAATTTTGCAACAGAGGAAAGCTAGTGAAAATGCCCAAAAAGAATGAAATTTAGCCCCCAAAGTTCAGGAAGATATTCCTTTCTATACACAAATTATTTCAAAGCAAAAGTGATGCTCCCCACATAGTTCTATTTCTAAATTTGCTGTTAATGAAAGTGATGTGCTAAGGAATATTATACTCATAGGGGCAGTATTTCCAAAAGAATTTTGCATTCCAAGCATGTATAAAAGAAGCTGTTAGGGACAGACTTTTAAATGTATTTAGACACCTAAATATGCAGATAGGCACTGTGATGGGTTTTTCAGACCCCACACTAAAGCTAAAGCAGTATTAGGTCAAGGAGACCAGTATTAGGTCTGGACAACTTGGAGAAATGGTCTGAGTTAAACAGGATGAAGTTTAACAAAGACAAATGCAAAGTGCTCCACTTAGGAAGAAAAAATCAGTTTCACACATACAGAATGGAAAGAGACTGTCTAGGAAGGAGTATGGCAGAAAGGGATCTAGGGGTTATAGTGGACCACAAGCTAAATATGAGTCAACAGTGTGATGCTGTTGCAAAAAAAGCAAACATGATTCTGGGATGTATTAACAGGTGTGTTGTGAGCAAGACACGAGAAGTCATTCTTCCGCTCTACTCTGCTCTGGTTAGGCCTCAGCTGGAGTATTGTGTCCAGTTCTGGGCACCGCATTTCAAGAAAGATGTGGAGAAATTGGAAAGGGTCCAGAGAAGAGCAACAAGAATGATTAAAGGTCTTGAGAACATGACCTATAAAGGAAGGCTGAAAGAATTGGGTTTGTTTAGTTTGGAAAAGAGAAGACTGAGAGGGGACAGGATAGCAGTTTTCAGGTATCTAAAAGGGTGTCATAAGGAGGAGGGAGAAAACTTGTTCACCTTAGCCTCTAAGGATAGAACAAGAAGCAATGGGCTTAAACTGCAGCAAGGGAGATCTAGGTTGGACATTAGGAAAACGTTCCTGTCAGGGTGGTTAAACACTGGAATAAATTGCCTAGGGAGGTTGTGGAATCTCCATCTCTAGAGATATTTAAGAGTAGGTTAGATAAATGTCTATCAGGGATGGTCTAGACAGTATTTGGTCCTGCCATGCGGGCAGGGGACTGGACTTGATGACCTCTCGAGGTCCCTTCCAGTCCTAGAATCTATGAATCTACGAATCTATGAGACCTTGGCCCTCATTATCTGCAGAGCATGTTCCAAATGGAGGACCTGTTTAAAAGGGGACTCTGACAGTCAAAAGGGGAAGGGGAGGGAGTGAAGGAGAGACTGAAGGAGAGGAATGTAGTCAGGCTGTAGCTTCTGGGTCAGAGTGATGTGCAGGGGAAGGGTCTGGAGTGTGGTTAAGACTCAAACGGGAGGCCAGTGGCTCCCCCTTCTGCTTCTTCTTGTCAAGGGGGAACAACTGGACACTGAAAGTGAGCAGGGTCCAGCAGATTATCTGAATTGTTGAGACTGTGTGAGCAACCCTCTGCTGAGAAGGAAACAGAGTGCTGGGACCATAGCCCAAACTGAAAAGAGAACAGGGAAGGTAGGAAGTGGCCTAGAGGAGGATGGTCTGTTGTATCAGCTAAGAGATCTGAGACTCTCCTCACTTCTTTCCCCTTGGGCCCTGGGCAGGACACAATGGAAAGGGAAGGCCTGGGTCTCCCTCCATCCCTTCTCCTCTGGTGGACTAAAAGAACCCAGGCAGCACCAGGGGACCATGGACTGTAATTCAGATGCCAGGCCCTCAGATGCCATCCCAAAACTAGGAGACTGTTGAGCCATGGGCTGCCCATTAGGCCTGCTGGCCCCAAATGAAGCCCATTAGGCTTCTAGTAGGATTTTCAAAAGCACCTGATTTCAGTGGGAGTTAGTATCCCAGGTGCTTTTGAAAATCCCACTAGGTTCCTATCTGTATCTTTAGATGCCTAAATACCTTCAAAAAGCTGGCCATTACTCACTCTGATGTCCCTTTCAATGTGAACAGATGTTTCATTAATCCATCCCATGTTGCTAAATCACAGAGTGACAAGATCACAGCAGGTGCAACTTCTTCCACTTGAATCTGAAGGGGTATAATGTTTGTCCAGTAAATTATCTTCTAATGGACTGAACAGTGTAGGTTCTAAGGCAAATTCTCAATGTGCAAAGAAACAAACAAACATGTTTGTTTCTTTTCATCCATTTGCCTTGCTTTGCCTTCCCTCGCTCCCCACTTCCTCCCTCCCCACCCCCTGACAAGCTGCTCTTTTTCATGTTTTTTTCCCATGCTTGACTGAATGTGCCTATTTCACATCCTTGTCACTACTATTCATGCTTCTGCTATTAATGGAAACAAAACATAAGTTCCTCTCAGTGCGCTATTTGCTTGTCTTAGCTTAGCTTTTACCAGTCCGGTACCACTTCAACTAAGGCCTTGTCTACACTACGAGAGTAGTTCGATTTTACTTAAATCGAATTTTTGGAATCGATATTGCAAAGTCGAACGTGTGTGTCCACACTAAGGACAGTAATTCGACTTTGTGAGTCCACACTAACGGGGAAAGCGTCGACATTGGAAGTGGTGCACTGTGGTCAGCTATCCCACAGTTCCCGGAGTCCCCGCTGCCCATTGGAATTCTGGGTGGAGCCGCAAATGCCTTCTGGGTAAAAAAAAGGTGTCCAGGGTGCTTTTGGGTAACTGTCGTCATTCGTCCATCACTCCCGCCCTCCCTCCCTGAAAGCGCCGGCGGGAAATCAGTTCGCGCACTTTTCTAGTCAGTGACAGCGCGGACGCCACAGCACTGCGAGCATGGAGCCTGCTGCAACCATCACTGCAGTTGTGGCCGCTCTCAACGCCTCGCAACTTATCATACACCTTTCCCTGAGGCAGATGCAGAAAAGTCAGGCGAGGAGGCTACGTCAACGCGGTGATGGCCTGAAGTCTGAGAGTAGCACAGACCTCTCAGAAAGCAGGGGACCCAGCGCCGAGAACATCACGGTGGCAATGGGTCATGTTGATGCCGTCGAAAGGAGATTCTGGGCACGGGAAACAAGCACTGAGTGGTGGGACCGCATAGTGCTGCAGGTCTGGGATGAATCCCAGTGGCTGCGAAACTTTCGCATGCGGAAGGGAACTTTCCTGGAACTTTGTGAGTTGCTGTCCCCTGCCCTGAAGCGCAATGACACCCGGATGCGAGCAGCCCTGACTGTCCAGAAGCGAGTGGCCATAGCCCTGTGGAAGCTTGCAACGCCAGACAGCTACCGGTCAGTCGCAAACCAGTTTGGGGTGGGCAAATCTACCGTGGGGGTTGTTGTGATGCAAGTAGCCAAGGCAATCGTTGATGTACTGCTGCCAAAGGTAGTCACCCTGGGAAACGTGGAGGCGATCATAGATGGCTTCGCAGCGATGGGATTCCCAAACTGCGGTGGGGCCATAGATGGAACTCACATCCCTATCCTGGCACCGGAACACCAGGCCAGCCAGTACATTAACAGAAAGGGCTACTTTTCCATGGTGCTGCAAGCACTGGTGGACCACAGGGGACGTTTTACCAACATCTACGTGGGATGGCCAGGCAAGGTTCATGACGCTCGTGTTTTCAGGAACTCTGGTCTGTTTAGACGGCTGCAGCAAGGTATTTACTTCCCGGACCACAAAATAACTCTTGGGGATGTGGAGATGCCTATAGTCATCCTCGGGGACCCAGCCTACCCGCTAATGCCCTGGCTCATGAAGCCCTATACTGGCGCCCTGGACACTGAAAAAGAACTCTTCAACTACCGGCTGAGCAAGTGCAGAATGGTGGTGGAGTGTGCTTTTGGCCGTCTCAAGGGGAGATGGAGAAGCTTACTGACTCGCTGTGATCTCAGCGAAACCAATATCCCCATTGTTATTGCAGCTTGCTGTGTGCTCCACAATCTCTGTGAGAGCAAGGGGGAGACCTTTATGGCGGGGTGGGAGGTTGAGGAAAATAGCCTGGCTGCTGATTACTCACAGCCAGACAGCCGGGCGATTAGAAGAGACCAGCGGGAAGCGCTGTGCATCCGGGAGGCTTTGAAAGCAAAGTTCCTGAGTGAGCAGGGTAACCTGTGACTTTAAAGTTTGTGTATTGAGAAGCTAAACCTGCCCCCATTTCTTTGCCCAGTTAATGTTGACTATCCTATCCAGTTACATACCCCCTTCACCCCACTTCCAACACACGTTTCAAAATAAAAATAGTTCTACTTTGTTAAAGCACACCGTTTTCTTTAATACTGTATTCGCGGGAATTTTTTAAAACTGGGACGCAGACTGTGGTGCGGAGCGGGTGTACTGTAGTGGCGCGAATGCAGCTTCTAAACTCAAGGATTGACAGGCTCCGCTGCGGTGGGATGGTTGTTTCAACGGAGCCTGTCACCCCTCCTGATAGGGACTGTGTGTATGGGGGGGTCTATGTGACTTTGTGGCAGGGGGAGGACGGTTACAGATCCCCTGCTGTGTGGCTCTGTGATCCTGCCTAAGGACCGCCGCTTAAGATCTGTAACTGCCCTCCCCTGCCACAAAGTCACAGAGCAACCCACCCCCCACCACATAACATGAAAACAACCTCCCAGACTAACCAGGGTAACTAGTCACTGCATCACTGCACTATGTATGTGCCCTGCTGCTGTGCCTGCCCCCGACTATATACCCTGCCAAAGGTGACTGTCCTGTCGAATTACCAACCCCCTATCCCCCCCTCCTGCAAAAGAACATGATGGAAACAGTAGTTAACAGAAACGTATTTTTTATTATCAACCAAACATGGAACTGGGAAAGTGAAACTTGGACGGGGGCTTGTGTCAGGCGGGAAGGAAAGAACTTGTCAAATTTTGGGGAATGAGAGCCTTCTGCTGCTCGAGCTCTCTGCAGGGGTGGAGTGAGAGTTAGCAGGGACTCTGCCGCCTCTCCTTCTGTGCACTTTGGGTGAGGGGAGTATGGGACTTGGTGGCGGGGGAGGGCGGTTAGAGATGGACTGCAGCGGGGCTCTGTCCTCCTGCCTCCGTTCCTGCAGAACATCCACAAGGCGCCGGAGCGTGTCCGTTTGCTCCCTCATTAGTCCAAGCAGGGTTTGAGTCGCCTGCTGGTCTTCCTGACGCCACCTCTCCTCCCGATCCATGTTGGCTTGGTGCATTCGGGTCAAGTTCTCCCGCCACTGGGTCTGCTGTGCTGCCTGGGCTCTGGAGCAGGCTATAAGCTCCGAGAACATGTCCTCCCGTGTCCTCTTCTTCTTATGCCTAATCCGCGCTAGCCTCTGGGAGTGTGATGACAGGCTAGGTTGTGAGACAGTCGCAGATGGGGCTGTGGGAATGGGAAAAAGGGAGTGAATTCCTCAGAAAGATAAATGTAG
Source organism: Malaclemys terrapin pileata (assembly GCF_027887155.1). Taxonomy (NCBI): domain Eukaryota; kingdom Metazoa; phylum Chordata; order Testudines; family Emydidae; genus Malaclemys; species Malaclemys terrapin. The sequence continues at coordinate 131,458,776 of NC_071507.1, forward strand.
TTGTGAACAAAGAACATAGTCTTTCTCTGTTAACAAGACCATGCACAGCACCTCTCACATGCGCACTCAGCACAAGGTCGAATTCTCGGCCTTCGCATTCAGTGCCTGGGGTCTTCTACAGCACATTTGAGAAGCCTCTCAGGAGAACGGAATTTCTGTTGCAGGCAGACATGGTAAGCCGTAGACTTGTGGCAGCTTAAAACTTTAATATTAGCAATGGCCTCATTTCACATTGAAATCAATGTCGGTCCCTGCTGCCAGCAATTCGGCAAGCAGGAAGTCTGCTCCTGTCCCACACCCTCGCGGCTGTCCCCGGGAACGATCCCTTTCGGCTGCCCCTCTCCCGCCTCCACCGCGTGGCTGCAAACCAGCGGTTACAGTTCTGTAAAGGAACGGCAAAGCAGTCCCAACACTAACATTCCCCTACCTCATTCAAAGCAGGTCATCATGAGCGACATCACCCTCATGAGGATCTCTGACAGCGAGAAAGAGAGAATGCTCCGGGAAAGCCTGCAAAGACCAGGGCCGTATGCCGCCATGCTGTGCAGAGCAATGATTCCAGGGTACTTGATAGTCTCGTGGCGTGGCAACGTGTCCTACTACGGAGGACCCAATAAGGCCGCTCTCCCCAAGAACCTAATGCAGCGGATTTCCAATTACCTCCAGGAGAGCTTCCTCGAGATGTCACAGGAGGATTTCTGCTCCATCCCCGGACATATAGACCGCATTTTACTGTAGCTGCTGTAGCAGTGACTAACCAGTAGAGCGGCTTGGGCAGGACAATCATGCAAAACCGGACATTGCTAGATTTTTTTTCAATAGTTGCACTGCCCATGACTGAACCGTTAAGCTAATCAAACTAATCATGAGAAACCCATTTTTTAAATTGTTAATATTCCTGTTCTGTTACAAATAAATGTTTAGATTTTTACAACACTTACTGGCTGATCCTTCCCCAGATTCTGTGTCCGGGGTAACGGCTGGGGAGGGTTGGTAGGGGATCTCTGTAAGGGTGATGAAGAGATCCTGGCTGTCGGGGAAATCAGCGTTGTGAGCGCTGTCGACTGCCTCGTCCTCCTCATCTCCTTCCTCATCTTCCCCGTCCGCTAACATGTCCGAGGATCCAGCCGTGGACACTATCCCATCCTCAGAGTCCACGGTCACTGGTGGGGTAGTGGTGGCGGCCGCACCGAGGATGGAATGCAGTGCCTCGTAGAAACGGGATGTCTGGGGATGGGATCCGGAGCGTCCGTTTGCCTCTTTGGTCTTCTGGTAGCCTTGTCTCAGCTCCTTGATTTTCACGCGGCACTGCGTTACATCCCGGCTGTATCCTCTCTCTGCCATGTCTTTAGAGATCTTCTCGTAGATCTTTGCATTCCGTCTTTTGGATCGCAGCTCGGAAAGCACGGACTCATCGCCCCACACAGCGATGAGATCCAAGACTTCCCGATCAGTCCATGCTGGGGCCCTCTTTCTATTCTGAGATTGCACGGCCATCACTGCTGGAGAGCTCTGCATCGTTGCCAGTGCTGCTGAGCTCGCCACGATGTCCAGACAGGAAATGAGATTCAAACTGGCCAGACAGGAAAAGGAATTCAAATTCAAATTTTCCCGGGGCTTTTCCTGTGTGGCAGTTCAGAGCATCCGAGCTCGTACTGCTGTCCAGAGCGTCAACAGAGTGGTGCACTGTGGGATAGCTCCCGGAGCTATTAGCGTCGATTTCCATCCACACCTAGCGTAATTCGACATGGCCATGTCGAATTTAGCGCTACTCCCCTCGTCGGGGAGGAGTACAGAAGTCGAATTAAAGAGACCTCTATGTCGAACTAAATACCTTTGCGGTGTGGACGGGTGCAGGGTTAATTCGATGTAACGGCGCTAACTTCGACATAAACGCCTAGTGTAGACCAGGCCTAAGCTACCAAAGGTAGAACTTCCTCCAACTTCAAAAGCCTCCACAACCAGAGTATTAACCAAGGTACAGTGTATTAACTTGCTCAGTTAATGCTCTTCCAGCTCATAGCTATCCCCTAGAAGACACAGTATCTATGCTCAAGGGACAAAGACAAAGGTTTAGGCTTGTGTGTACATGGACTCCATTAATATAATGGGCTTTGCTCATGAGAATTGGAAAATCTTACTTCTGCTAAACTACAGCTGTCTCTGTGCAGGTGTGCTAGAAGGAGAGTGGACACTCCTTGAAAGATGCACTCAGAATATGGCCTCAAGCACTCCAGAATTCAAGGAGAGGGATTCAGCTGGGGATGCCAACAGCATCCTATAGGGAACAGAGTGTGGAGAGTTGCCATTACTCATTTTCCCACTGCCATTCACTAGAGAGTACAATGAGGCAGTCTGATGAGATTATACAATATACCCTGATATAACATGTAAGAATTGCCTCTATTTGATACACTTCTCTCTGCATCCAGTAGAATCATGGCTTATATAGGCATAATGCCTCCGGAAACTGCCGCACAGGCAGCATACTGTCCACACCCACAGCACATCTCAGAGTGTCTGAGCCATAACAGATAACAACACATAATATTCAGTGTGGATGCCACAAAGAAAATAAATGTTTCAAAATGTCATGTCCCCCAAAAGTATAAATTAATGAAGGGGCTTTAAAATGCAAGCACTATATTTCAGACAGAACTTCTCTAATTCTTTTTGAGCCAGCTCCATGCTCCAATATGCTGATGCAATATTATCATAATGCAACATGGTGAATTATTGGGGCATTGCATCAGAGTGGGGCATTCAGCTCATATTTGATACTTTACCATGTCAAGTCACCTTTAAATTTTCTATTGCTTAACAATTCTGTTTGCCCCCTCAGTATTTTAGAAGGCCTCTAACTCTCTTGTTTGTTTGTCTGTATAAAAGAGTTGTATTATTTATTTGATATGTTGGGCTACTTATAATTCATAACATCTGTTCTCTCTTTTTTCCTTCCAATTTACACCTTACCTGGCATCATTTTATAGCATGCCATCCCCCATATATCCTTAAATGTGGTTCTGCCACTTAAATAAATAAAAAAGTTAATTTCTGAATGCAGTTTGTGATAAGATTTAAATTTTAAAAAGTAAATTAGGTTAAGATACAGGTGAGTTTTAAAGCACATGTAAATATTTTCATTTGATTATAAAAAGTAATTATGTTGACAAGCAATGTATTTGAACGTGAAAGTGGGGTTATGAAAAATTAATGTAATCATTGAACTGCTTAATGGCTCTTGAAAATATGATAAAATAAGTCAGTAAGATGTCACTTTGCAAAGTAGAAAACGCAGGGTTTGGACAACTGCAAATTTTCTGTGGAAACCAAACAGTAGGATGGAGAAAACAGCAATGCTAGTGCTTTCAAACACAGGCCTCAGATGTTTATTTTTGACAGCCAGACCACAAGTGATTCGTGTACATTTATGCTGAATATTCAATACTAAAATAAATTGCTGCATATGGAATACTCATTAGTGCAAATGGGACCACTAATGTTCTGAATATATGTCCTGCGCTGAATACCTGAGCATGGGAATCCCCAATCAACCTGGGTTTTGAGTAGTTTCCTCAAAGTATGCTTCTAGATAAGAGTTTCAATGTGAATTAGGTACCAAGGCCCAAATCTTCAAAGGTATTTAGATGGGACTTCCCACTGAAATCAATAGGATTTTAAATACCCTTGAGGATCTGGGTCCTAGGTGATTTTGAAAATCCCAGTAGTCACTCATTTGCATCATTAGACACCCAAATACCTTTAAAAATCTGGCTCAGACATTCAATGAATGCTGTAATATAGCAAAGTTTGGATCTGAAACATCAAGGAATTAGGGCAAGAAAGATGCTGCCAGGGTTATACGCATAGTGCCAGTGGCCCCTTCCTGTTAGAAAAGTAGAGGGGCAAGGGAAGCTCTGTGAGGTTCTAGCAGAGTTTTCACCCAATTTTTCCTACCCAGTTGAGATGCAGGAAGAAAGGGCTTGCCCCACCACCAGAAACTAAACAAGGTGTTTTGTCCTCAGTATGTTCAGATCCTTAGGAATTTTCAGGAGAAGGTAACAGGATAATTGCATGTGGTGAGTCCAGTCAGCTCATAGATCCTTAGGGGCCAATCCCAACCACAGTCTGAATGTCACATCATGAAGATTGGAGGAGGAGGCCAGAAAGGAGAGAGGAAGAGAGTTTGGGAAGGATGCAGCAAGTAGGAAGATGAAAGTGGCAGGAGTGCATGAGGGGAGATAGAACAGGAGGGGAAGATTTTGGAGGATTTAAATAGCACCCCTCATCCACATACACTTTGATAATCTTTGAACCAATGACAGAATTTGTAAAAAAAAGATTTAAATTGGAAATATTTACATTTTGTATGGGAATGCTTTAAGTGTAGTTCAACTCTGAAATGCAACCCTGTAAGAAGGGCACATTTCAGCATAACAGCTCTGCTCCTTTTGTAATCTCACAGTCATGTGTGCTGCTTTTAATGCACAAAACAAATGAGCAAACAAACAAACAAACAAACCTGTGTTTTACTCCTGTTAGTCTTGTAAACCAAAGGCAACTAAGGGAGAATGTAGTGGGTATCCTATTTCATCTTTCACATTATGAAAAGAATTGTTGACTATTTGAAGGCAAGGGAGTTCCACAGATGTCACTGAGAGCATGAAAAGACAGAGGATAAATGGGGCCCTAAGGATGACATTTTTACAGCTTCACTTTTCAGAGGAGAAAAAAAAATATTTTGAAGGTGAGCAAAAATTATTTTGATGTGGCATAGAGACTTAGTTCCTGAAAAAAGTCTCATCAAGCCCTCAGATCCCTACCCCTTCCTGCTTCTCCACGTGGGCACCAATGATACTGCCAAGAATGACCTTGAGTGGATCACTGAAGACTATGTGGCTTTGGGAAGAAGGATAAAGGACATTGAGGTGCAAGTGGTGTTCTCGTCCATCCTCCCTGTGGAAGGAAAAGGCCCAGGTCGAGACCCTCAAATTGTGGAAGTCAACAAATGGCTACGCAGGTGGTGTCGGAGAGAAGGCTTTGGAATCTTTGACCATGGGATGGTGTTCCAAGAAGGAGAAGTGCTAGGCAGAGATGGGCTCCACCTAAAGAAGAGAGGGAAGAGCATCTTCACAAGCAGGCTGGCTAACCTAGTGAGGGGGAAGGAGACCAAAGCCATGAGGTAAGTGGGGAAGTGGGATACCAGGAGAAAGCACAAGCAGGAGAGCGCAAGAGGGGAGGTCTCCTGCCTCATATTGAGAAAGAAGGACAATCAGCGAGTTATCTTAAATGCCTATACACAAATTCAAGAAGCCTGGGAAACAAGCAGGAGAACTGGAAGTCCTGGCACAGTCAAGGAATTATGATGTGATTGGAATAACAGAGACTTGGTGGGATAACTCTCATGACTGGAGTACTGTCATGGATGGATATAAACTGTTCAGGAAGGACAGGCAGGGCAGAAAAGGTGGGGGAGCTGCATTGAATGTAAGAGAGAAGTATTGCTGCTCAGAGCTCCAGTATGAAACTGCCGGAGAAAAACCGGAGAGTCTCTGGATTAAGTTTAGAAGTGTGAACAACAAGGGTGATGTCGTGGTAGGAGTCTGCTATAGACCACTAGACCAGGGGGATGAGGTGGACAAGGCTTTCTTCAGGCAACTAATAGAACTTACAAGATCACAGGCCTTGGTTCTCATGGGGGACTTAAATCACCCCGATATCTGCTGGGAGAGCAATACAGCAGTACATAGACAATCCAGGAAGTTTTTGGAAAGCGTAGGGGACAGTTTCCTGGTGCAAGTGGGCAGAGATCTTCTTGACCTGCTGCTCACAAACAGGGAAGAATTAGTAGGGGAAGCAAAAGTGGATGGGAATCTGGGAGGCAGTGACCATGAGATAGTCGAGTTCATGATCCTGACACAAGGAAGAAAGGACAGCAGCAGAATACGGACCCTGGACTTCAGAAAAGCAGACTTTGACTCCCTCAGGGAACTGATGGGCAGGATCCCCTGGGAGAATAACATGAGGGGGAAAGGAGTCCAAGAGATCTGGCTGTATTTTAAAGAATCCTTATTGAGGTTGCAGGAACAAACCATCCTGTTGTGTAGAAAGAATAGTAAATATGGCAGGCGACCAGCTTAGTGAAATCCTTGCTGATCTTAAACACAAAAAAGAAGCTTATAAGAAGTGGAAGACTGGACAAATGACCAGGAAGGAGTATAAAAATATTGCTCAGGCATGCAGGAGTGAAATCAGGAAGGCCAAAGCACACTTAGAGTTGCAGCTAGCAAGGGATGTTAAGAGTAACAAGAAAGGTTTCTATAGATATGTTAGCAACAAGAAGGTCAAGAAAAGTGTGGGCCCCTTACTGAATGTGGGAGGCAACCTAGTGACAGAGGATGTGGAAAAAGCTAATGTACTCATTGCTTTTTTTGCTTCTGTCTTCACAAACAAGGTCAGTTCCCAGACTACTGCTCTGGGCAGCACAGTAGTGATCAATGTCTAGCTGGCACCCGGTATGAAGCGGAGTGCCCCAAGGGTCGGTCCTAGGGCCGGTTTTGTTCAATATCTTCATTAATGATCTGGAGGAGGCGTGGATTGCACCCTGGGCAATTTTGCAGATGACACTAAACTGGGAGGAGTGGTAGATACTCTGGAGGGTAGGGATAGGATACAGAGGGACCTAGACAAATTAGTGGATTGGACCAAAAGAAATCTGATGAGGTTCAACAAGGACAAGTGCAGAGTCCTGCACTTAGGATGGAAGTGCACTGCTACAGTCTAGGGACCGAGTGGCTAGGCAGCAGTTCTGCAGAAAAGGACCTAGGAGTTACAGTGGATGAGATGCTGGATATGAGTCAGTGTGCCCTTGTTGCCAAGAAGGCTAACAGCAGTTTGGGCTGTATAAGTAGGAGCATTACCAGCAGATTGAGGGATGTGATCATTCCCCTCTATTCAGCATTGGTGATGCCTCATCTGGAGTACTGTGTCTAGTTTTGTATGCTGGAGCACATGACTTACGAGGAGAGGCTGAGGGAACTGGGATTATTTAGTCTGCAGAAGAGAAGAATGAGGTGGGATTTGATAGCTGCTTTCAACTACCTAAAAGAGGGTTCCAAAGAGGATGGATCTAGACTGTACCAGATGACTGAGCAAGGAGTAATGGTCTCAAGTTGCAGTGGGGGAGGTTTAAATTGGATATTAGGAAATTATTAGGTGGTGAAGCACTGGAATGGGTTACCTAGGGAGGTGGTGGAATCTCCTCTTTAGAGGTTTTTAAGGTCAGACTTGACAAAGCCCTGGCTGAGGTGATTTAGTTGGGGATTGGTCCTGCTTTGAGAAGGGGGTTGGACTAGATGACCTCCTAAGGTCCCTTCCAACCCTGATATTCTGATTCTATTATTCTAATGCTTTATAATCCTGACATATTCAGTCAGTGGGAGATAATTAATAGATTGAGAGATTCAATAATGAAATTCATAGATTCTAAGGCCAGAAGGGAACATTGTGATCATCTAATCTGGCTTCCTATATAGCACAGGCCATAAAACGTCCCAAAATAATTCCTAGAGCAAATCTTTTAGAAAAATAAAAAACACCCAGGCTTGATTTAAAAAATGTAAGTGATGGAAAATCCACCATAACCCTTGGTAAAGTGTGAATTATTCTCACCATTAAAAAAATTATGCTGCATTTCCAGTCTGAATTTGTCTAGCTTCAACTTCCAGTCATGGGATAGTGTTATATCTTTGTCTACGAGATTGAAGAGCCCATTATTAAATATTTGTTCACCATATAGGTACTTATAGATGTGATCAAGTCATCCCTTAACCGTCTCTTTATTAAACTAAATATATTGAGCTCTTTGAGTCTATCACTATAAGGATGTTTTCTAATTTGCTAATCATTCTCATGACTCTTCTCTGAACCTTCTTCAATTTATCAACATCCTTCTTGAACTGGGGGCACTAAAAATGGACTGACTATTCCAGTAGCAGTCACACCAGTGCCAAATATAGAAATAAAATAACCTCTCCACTTCTACCTGAGATTCCCCAGTTTATATATCCCAAGACTGCATTAGCTCTTGTGGCCACATGAGAGCTCGTGTTTAGCTAATTATCCACTATAACCCCCAAAGTAGTCAGGCTGCATCTTACACTCAAACCATTTTTATATATTGTTAACTCTTAATTACTACTGAACTTCCAGCTTCCCTGCTGTGCTGAGTAGACCAGGTATTTGTACACTACGATACTTACCGGTAATTGTTTTCAGTGGAATGCTAGTAAAATTACAGAAGTGTGTCTTCTAATTTGGAGGACTGGCACGAAAAAAGGGTTTGTGGAAACTTGGTTCAGAAAACGAAATAGAGTGAACAAGAAGCAAAGAGAAGAGTGGGGCTTGTTACAAATGGATGACAGAGAGCAGTAACTCTAAATCATTTGAAGAAGAATGTAATCAGATTATACACAGAGAAAAATGTAGCTCTTCCAAGGGCTAAATGACAAAGGTACTATAATTCCATCAATGCAGTTAAATGATGATACATTTTTAGACGCACGTGTGTAATTCAGGATAAGAAATGCAACATAAATATGTGTAACATTAGTTATGAATGACAGGGAATAATAAATCCAAGACATGTTTATGGATTACATTATATATGAGGTGGAATGTCACTGGCAGCTTTTGACTTAACAGGGAAATGTTGCAGCAGATGGGATCAGCAGGGGGAAAAAAAACAAATACAAATATAAAATGAGGAATCAAAATAATTAAAAAAATTAATAGGGCAAAGAAAACTCTAAGTGTGACATATAATCTGAAAAGTGCAATGGCAATGATCATGAATAAAGGAATAGAATTAGAATGAGTCAGCAAAATCAACAGTAGGAATTTCCATGAGGAGTTATTTTATGACTCACTAATAGACTGTTACACTCTCCCTGAGCCATGAGGAAATAGAGACATAGAAGTGAGATGTTCTTTTACATAATCTTACCAATTGTCCCTGGCTTCCATTATTAGGCAGCTTCACCAAGGATGGTCCATTCTTATCCTGTTTTCATACTTCTAATGAAATGAAAGATAAGAAAAGTTGCGGGACTTTTTAAAATTGCACCATCCAAGCGAGCAGATATCACCAGTCTGGAGTTGGGAGTTACTAAATCTAAATGACATATGGGCATTTTCACAGCTTCAGAGGATAGCCATATTACTGTGAGATGCTTGAATGCCTTCTGCACTGCGTGCTGAAGGAGGTCTCGGTGCACTGAGTACCTTGCAGGATTGGACTTTTAATTAAGCTGAGTGATTCTGGCAGCCATATCACAAGTATGTTTATAATAATATTTAGCATTTATATAATAATTCAAATCTATACAGCTCAAATAATTTTACAAAGGAAGACAATTATCCTTAATGTCATTTTAAAGACAGAGCTGCAAGTACCCTGACTCCCATTCTCAAGTCCTACCTACTGGATCACATTGCATCCCAAGGCACGCTATGCTATCCTAGTCTACGGACACTCCCTTTTCAGAAGTTTGAGTTTCAAGATAACAATGGGTCATGACAGGATTAACTAGAAAAATGACATTCAACCAAACACCAAAGCTATACACAGATATGGCTCTCTAATGAGGGCTGCTGCTGCCTTTGCTGCTATATAGATATAGCAGGGAGGACTATGCATATTGTATATGTACTTTAGAGTTACAAGGAAATGTATTCATTTAAAAAAAAAGTCAGTGCAATGAGTATATATCTCAAATGTTTCCACTATACCCTTAAAACTTTATAGAGACCTGCATCAAATTGTGTATTGCTTTTTGAGTTGTCAGTATGAAAGGACATGATTAATATAGAGCTGGCAAACAGTATTAGGTAAACAACTTTAATTTTGTGATTAGCAAACTTCATACTGTACATTTGCATTATATTTTATATCAGTTTTCTAGGATAATGTAAATGTCACTAATGCATCATGAAGATCTGAATGTCATTGCTGTGGTGATAGTGAAGGTCTCAATATCTTCATCAACTGTAATTAACTCACTTGTCTATTTGATATGATTTTGCCTTTTTCTTCTCTGTAGCTAAGAAAACTCTAGGGCAGGTTTTATGATATAAGCAATTATCATCACTATTATTATGAGTGTACAAACATATGACAGACATCTCACAAACAGAACCAATGGCATGGTCCCTATCCCAATTTAAATGTACCATGATGCACTGAGGCTCATAAACAGACAAAAAAAGAAGGGAGAAAGGATAATGGAAGATGAACAATACAAACATGCACTTGCAATGTTTTTATTTTAAGGAATTGAAAGGGATAGGACAGGGTGTAAGCCAAACTCCAACTGATGCGGGTTTGTAAGAATCTTTATCCATCAACAGGTTATTCCATAACTGTCTAATGAAAGGTTTCTTACACTCTTATTTCATGCTTCTGGCACTAGTCTAGATGGATCACTAGAATGATCTGGTATAGCAATTTCTATATTTTTAAGTAAAAATAATAATACTACATGTTTACTCTGTAAGGCAGGTACACATCTTTATGATTACATTAATTTAGAATTTTTTAAAAAAAAATCTTACTTCTCAGGAGGCAAGAAATAGTAGAACTGAGTTTTTAGGAGAAATTTGAATGAGGTAAGGGAAGTACCAGGATTGGGAGGAGTGCACCATGCATAAGAGGCAGTATGGGTGGATAAAGGTAGAGATGCCAAAGATCAGATCAGCAAACTTTGGCGGCTATAATTTTAGAGAAGTTGAGGGACACAACTAGAGTAATAGGTACTCACATTGTGTACGTGTGTGTGCACCCACAAAATCTCTATAGATATCAGAGGGGTAGCCATGTTTGCTGTATCCACAAAAACGGGGAGTCCGGATTTATTTGGGCCTATGCTTTCGTGGGTAAAATCCCACTTCTTTAGATGCATGGAGTGAAAATTACAGAAACAGGCATAAATACATATTGCCACAAAAGCTTATGCCTAAATAAATCTGTTAGTCTTTAAGGTGCTACTGAAAGTGATGATGACTCAAGCAGTTCAAAGTAATCATGTAACCTGAACCAGCTCTGGAAGATTGAAAAAGGGCTATTTTTTTTAATTATTATTTCAAAATGACCAAATGGATTTTGTTTTAATTGGCAAAATAATGACCTCTTGGACTAGTGCTTCTGTGCCACTTCTCATATATTAAATGAGTTCTGAATTCCTGAAAGACAGTGGTTACAGATGGTGTTGCATTAACTTTAATTGCAGCATTGTGAATATGAAGCTGCAAGAGTTAAATACTCCATTGTATTTCAAGGGACAAAGTTGCAATACAATTGTAAAACATGGAAATACTACTATTAGATGCTCTGCTAAGCAATAAAACTCCAGTATAACGCATTCTGAATGGAAACACAGTTCATAACCCCAACAGGATTATCTCATTCAGAGACCTTTAGGTTACAGTAGCAGAAGTGGAAGTTCTTTTATCCTCCCCTTTAGCCATTATCAAGTAAAAGTGCTAATGGAGCTCAAGGCTGGGACTATTTTCATCCAATGTATCAGAGTCAGCACCTGTGTGACAGCAAAACACATTTTTCAAGCACAGACTAGGTTGGGATTTTGGTTTTGGTTTTGGTTTTTCCCCCCTACTATAAAGCAGTTTTTGTCACTTTGACAACTGACTTTGGATGTGGTCAGTAAGCATTGCTGGCACCAGAGGACCTCTTTCCCTGGTTCACATCTTATGGTATGACTAAAGATTTATCAAAAGCCTCCTACGATCTTTGCAAAAAGCCTTAGGAGTGTATTGATGCACCAAAATGAAAACGTTCAGGGCTGCATGCGCCAATTGACACAAAATCACAGAAACCCAAAGTAATTCCTATACATTCTGTGAACAGCCTTCGCTTCTCATTACCCCGAACATATGCAACATCTGAAAAGCTTTCAGCTCAGGCAAATTTTTCCCAGCAATAGTTCTGCATCCCAATTCCAATACACCTCTATCCCGATATAACGCTGTCCTCGGGAGCCAAAAAATCTTACTGCGTTCTAGGTGAAACTGTGTTATATCAAACTTGCTTTGATCTGCCGGAGTGCGCAGTGCCACACCCCCCACTCCCCCGGAGAGAATTCATGTTATAGTGGGTCGCGTTATATCGGGGTAGATGTGTACTACAGAATCTGTTGTGCACTCAACAGTAAAGAAATTTCATTGTTGAGCACCTCCCAACCAGACTCTTCTCTTTGCAGCAAAATGCAGACCCACCACAGAAAAAATGTCTGTGAAGATCCGTTTTTAATTGTCTCCTAAAGAACAAAGATTGGTGCATAGTTGTCAAGTAATGGCTATCTCATGATCATTCCACTATTCTGCTCCGGAAAACTATCTCTTACATCAGCAATGTCAAGAGTCTACCTACATGTCAAAATTAATGGTATAATGTGATTTTGTTAGCCAGAGATAGTAAAAAAACAACAAGCCATTGAAAACAACTCAGAAAGCAGCCATTTTGTCTATTTTTATAGTACTTACTCAATTTACCCAAAAAGTTGAGATCATGTTCTAGTTGCTAATGACATTTAATCCTAAAATTTGAAAACCTGCAGTTTCATTTTTGGCATTATCAGGAGAAATCACTTCATAATTGGATGCTGCTTGTAACCTTAACTATGGAATGACTTTTACTCTGCCTGTCTATGTAAACCAGAAGTACAAATCTGGAACTAAAGCCTTGGTTTTACTGCTCTGAAAGTGTAGACCTCTACCACTGGAGCTCTTAGTTTTCATGTGCCTACAGAGCATTGCACTATTTCTAAACTGCACTGAGCCAGTGAAGAGCAAATGCTAACATGTACATTAAAGACTCTTGGGCTGCTCCCATGGTGAAAAGGGGCCAGAAAGTGACCAGCTTTTCCAAAATGGTGATTTCTATCACGTAGAATAGTGTCCAGCTGGCACAGAGACAGTGTAATGGATGTGTCAGGGCACTCTGGGGGCAGTAAGAACATAGTGTGCACTGCTTACACCAGGGATTGTGGACCATAGCCAGCTGGCGGTAGTTTAGAGAAGAACTAGTCTAGAAGCTCTAGGAAATGGCTCCTGCCCAACCAGTTCCCAGTGGTAAATGGACATGGCTAAGGACTGAGGCTGGAGAGCCTGATGCTGTTTGCACTAAAGTCAATAGTAAAAAAAAATCTCATTGATATCAATAATGATCCCATAACACCCAATGAAAATCGCAGGTTCAGGATTGGGCACAAATCTATTCCCGACAAAATTCAGTAACAACTTTTTTTCGATGCAACATGTTTTCTTCAAATGTAACCAGTGCATGAGTTTTCGAGGTAATTTTAATATCTGGGAAATTTGAATAGAATAGGACCAAGTGATTTGAAACTAGATGAGAGAGTCAAAATTCCAAAATTCATATGGAGGCAATTTTTAAGTGATTGGAAAAACAGACATTTTCTTCTCACATTCCACAGAATATTATTCTTTACCATCACAGTAAATTTGCCCATTTTCACTCCAGACTATTTTTTCAGACAAAAATATAGGGGTTAAAGTAGGACTTTATGATAGAAGCTGTTGCAAATTTAACTATGGATAGGTAAATACCTCTTCATAATATATCCCAATTGTTCATTAGCGCCTCACATTGGATAGGAGAACCTACCTATGGTAGATAATAAGATAAAGTAAATGAAGTATCAAAAAGCTGCCAGAAAAATGATGGGATAATATATCTGGCATTTATCCCTTAGAATTGATGGATTTATGGTGGGGGGAGCTTTATGTTCAAATAAACAAATTAAACATTCAAAAATCAGTAAAACCACATACTAAAAGAAACATATTCTGAACACAATGTCCAACTCAGTACCTAATTTTTATTTTGTGGTTGTTATTTTTTAACACCAGTGTCTGGGCAAATAGAGTAAAGCTAAGAAAATTGTCTGCATATAAAAATGAAAAAGAAAACACAATGAAACGATGAACCTGGTGAGTATCATGACATCAGAAAACATCATGTTCCTTAAACTTAATTACACTCCAGTGAACTAGAAAATAAGAAAACAGCTCACATTGAACCCAAATAAAATAGGTAATTAAATAATTTAAAATGTGGCTGTACCCGATACACAGCTAAAAGGAACAATTAAAAAACTTAAATACAGTTTTGAGAGGAATGAATGTTCGGAACACAAAATAAGAACCAATCTTTGCTGCTGCACAGTACATGTTTTTTAGATATAAAGTAGCACATACTCAAGAGATATTGGCATAGGGTAAAATAACCTGATTTTATTGCCTGCATCTAAGCACCATGAATGAATGAAATTACTGATGACTGGTTATTATATCTATATATCCCCTATTCTGTCCCTAAGGAATGTTAGTTCATTGAGCTCCTCCAATTTTTCAGTTAGTTCAGAAAGTATCACGCAGCCTTCTCAGCTATATCAGATGCTCAGCACGTAAGCGCCTCTCCCTTCACTGGCTCTCAGTAGGATACCATGACAAATGCAAGGTAACAGTGTTAATATTTAAGGGTCTCCATGCAATTGGGCTAAGATACTTAAAATAATGCATCTTTTTTTCAGGACAATGACCTCCCTAAACAGCTGTGTGCCTCAGAAACGATCCTCAACAGTGCAGCTCATGAGCTGTGGGAAATTGAGTTTGGACCCATGACTTCGGATTCATGACCAGAGGAGATAAGAATGATCACTGATCTCACTGCTTTCAGACACATTGTAAAACTCAATTCTTCATCTCTGTTCAGAGACCAGATCTTCAAAGATATGTAGGTGCCTAATATCCATTGAAATCATAGGAGTGGCATGCCTAAATGCCTTATAAGGATCTGGGCCCAACTGTTTAAATGCAACTGAAAATAATAAATAATAAATAAAGAAAAGTAAAGAAGAAAAAAGAGTTGAAGTCAAGGAAAAGGAGCAGAAGATAAAGGAGTTAGTAGTAGTGGGAGGAGAGAAAAGGAAATAAATTAAACAAACAAAACTTCCCCAAGCCCTGATTGGCTTGGGGCAACAGGAGAGGAAAATTGGACTACTGGACTATTGTGATTTTGAATATCTCTTGGAATGTGGGATACTGTGCAGATGGGTGATGATATAAGACTGTAGGTAGATAAGTGAATGAGATATAGGTAGATGCCTTCCATTTTCATTTTTGCACCTTGTGTGCCATCTCTGTTAGCCATTTCTCCTGATCAAGAGGACGGATTACGTCTGACTCTGAAGCATATAAATGTCAATTCATCCATCAGCTAAATAAGATCACTCAAAGACTATATGTACACTTTGAGCTTGAGGTGTGAATTCCTGCTCGAGGAGCCATACCAGTGCTAGCTCTGATTGAGTTAGTGTGCTAAAAATATAGCTGTGCAAGG
Source organism: Malaclemys terrapin pileata (assembly GCF_027887155.1). Lineage (NCBI taxonomy): Eukaryota > Metazoa > Chordata > Testudines > Emydidae > Malaclemys > Malaclemys terrapin. The sequence continues at coordinate 131,474,212 of NC_071507.1, forward strand.
GGCTAGATAGCCCTAAGTCTGTAACTAGAGACACATGTAATGAGATAACTAAAAATCATAGTGGCTTCCTGGAAACAACCCAACCACTGAAAACACAGAAAAAAACAGTTCAGTTATGATGACTCTTGTCACTGTTTTATTAGCACTCTAAAAAAATTCCAAGCACATTACAAGTAATCAATGCCCCAACTGTAGAACTTTTCTGCCTGTAATCAAATTATATTACCACAGGAATTCTTTGAGTCTATAGAAATATGGTATGAAAATAAATCAGCCTATTAAAAGAGGGTCAGATCCTCAGCTCGTGTATGTCAGCATAGCTCCATTAAAGTTAAATGACCTCTACTGATTTATACCAGCTGAAGATCTGGCCTTTGGCTCTCAATATAAAAGAAAGTATTGAGCTTGTGAGGGCAGTGGAGGAGGAGGACATGGAAGGTGCAAGCAGAGTGGAGAGGGGGAACTGAAGAAGGGGGGCAGTAGAGTGTGGAAGAAGGAGAATACAAGAGGAGGGAGAAGAATAGTGGGTCACTGCACTCCCCCTCCCTTAGTAAACCTTAAGAAAATCAGTGAGATCTCAAACACACTGCATACCTTTGCATGTTTCTTGAGGGCTCACTCCATCTCACTGCAAGCCTTACTAAATTTGTCTAACCCTTCCACTCTAAGTCACAGAGTGGTACAATAATTATACAATTAAGGGACCAACTCTTTGTTTTCCCTGACGGGAAGGCCCCTAAGTATTACTGTAATACAAATAATAAAAAAATAGTGATAAAATGAAGGCCTGCTACTTTTTGTGGTCCCTGAGAAAGTGAAACTGCATGCATGGGTAAAGAAGCACCAGTTACTCATTTTCTCAAGTCACACTATGGGTATAGATCTCCCTGTAGTTTGGCTATCAGAACTATGAATTTCTCTTCTGTTAAAGGCTTGAGTTTCTTGTAAGTTTAACCTTAATTCTGAATTCTTGAGTTTCTAACATTTGCGGGGAGGGGAGTTATTTGCTTGTTTTTTACAAACTTACATCCTTGAAAAGTAATATTCACTAACCTACTGATATGGGCCTGCTGTCTTAACATTATCATAAAGAGTTACTGAAAATCCCCTATACTTACTGAGAGTATTGCAAATTCTGTGGTGAAGTTTTGCTTTCTAAGGACCTGATCCAGGACCCACTGAAATCAATGGGATTCTTTCTATTGAATTCAGTGGTCATCGGAGCAGGTGACAATTTTATAAGAGCAATAACTATCTCAGGCCTTGAGAACATCTTCTATCCCATCATAAGTCCCCAGGAAATGTCCCCTAGTACTCCCAAGGTGTTATTGCTCTGCTATACACATTAAAGCACGTTGTCTGAAATATTGATGATTTCTGAATAAAAAATTAACTTATAATTAATGATATCATAATATAACCACAACCAAAGCTTCTGGTTTAGAGAATTCTTTAATCTTGTTCTCATTAGCAGGCCTATGTTATGAAAGATTAAGATACACTATCAAATCGACAATCAAATTAAAGCTAATTACCTTGAAGATAGGTGAAGTGGTGACACCTCTTGCATTCTATGAGGGAGATAAGACAATCTTGTGCCTGTGAGCTAATATCACTTGTTACTTCCATTAATTGTGGGGAAATACCACTGCTTACTAAGAAACAATAGCCCACATTTAGTACAGATCAACATGATATGGTGCAGGAATTATGGAAGCGGGCAATATTATTCCATTAACGTATGTCCTTTAAACTGTGAATTTGGTGAAACAGATGTCAAAGCCTATCATGCAGTTGAAAGGGAACCATTCATTTGCAATATGCCTGGTTTCCTTATGGGCACAGAAAAAGGTTGAGCTTGTATATTTGACTCTTACTTCTTGAACGTTGTTGCAAGTGAAAATGGTGACAAGTAAACAAATAAAAGGAGTTGTGAATATCAGCAAAACAAATTGGTGAGTTTTATTCCAAGTATTTGACAGTTCCTTCCACCACCACCATGACCCTCCTCTTACTCCTGCTCCCTTCTCTTTCCACTCCTTGTATTCACCTGTTTCTAGTTTTAACTGTGCCATTTATATGTATCGTCTACATATATGATGGTCAATTTTTTTTTCAAAAATAGTCCTTTTAAATTAGAGTTACGTTCCTCTGTCAATATGTCGACAATTAAATAAGTAGCCTGATTTTCAAAGCTGATAGGTGCTCATACTGAGAACTCTTGAAAATCAGAATGCTTATTTAGGCAGTTAAATACAGACATAGGAACCTTACTTTGGGCTCCCCTCCCCCTTTTTTTTAATTGTGGCATAGAGACCCACAGGGATTGGGCCCTCCAGCTTGGAAGGGTTAAGTCACATTTTCCTTTAATAGGAGCCAGAGAAATAAGTAGGTGAGTCACTATCTGAAGAGATTGCTTAACCATACTAAAAGAATTACAGCTAAGATGTAATTAAGATGTGAGGCCACCCTCATTTTGACAGTCAGTTGATGACCTCACAAAGATTATGGCAATTTTACTCATTTGAGCAGACTTGTTTACATTAAAAGAGATGAAGGGTGAGGATGTGAATAAGAGGATTATTTATTAGTTCTTACATTATCAATGCAGTTATCAGTGCCACCTCAGAGCACTGCCCATTCTTTCATGTCCCATCTCCAGCTATGACTATCCCTGAGGGTTCAGAGGTAAGAAAGTTAAACAAAAACAAAACAAATCTGAATACATTTTGGGGAAAAAATCAAATCACTTCCTGACCCCTGCAGGTGATGGGCAGAAGCTCTGAAGCATGAGCTGTGGGAACATACGACAAACTGGAAGGTATCCCAAGGGCTTCCAAGCCCAGCACCCTCCTCCCCCCTCCCAAAAAAAGCAACCCTTTCATATAATCTAGGTGTCGACACTAATACAATTGTTTGCCTCCACAAGTCCTGTTGGGAGGCTGTTCCCAGAACCTCACTCCTCTGAGGGTTAGAAGCCTTCTAGTTTCCAGGCTGAATTGTTCATGGGTAGTTTATACCCCTTTGTCCTTGTGCCAACATTACTTGTCATCTTAAATAGCTCTTCACCCTCCCTGATGTTTATAGAGTGTGCTCATATCCCTTCTTCTTGTTAGGCTAAACAAAGCAAACTCTTCCAGTCTCCTCTCATAAGATAGGCCCTCCATTCCCCTGATCCTCCTAGTAGCTCCTCTCTGCACCTGTTCCAGTTTCAATTCATCTTTATTGAATATGAGTGACCAGAATTGTATACTATTCCAGAGGAGGGCTTAATAATGCCTTGTACAGTGGCATTAATACTTCTCTATCTCTACTAGAAATGCCTTGCCTTACAGATTGTAGGATTGCATTTGCCTTTTTGGCAGCTGCATTACACTGGTGGCTCACCATTATCCTGTGACTGACCAACACACCCAGGTATCTCTCCTTCTCTTTTGCATCCATCTGATGAGCCCCCAGTTTGTAGTAGAAATTATTTTTATTAGACCCGAAGCACTTGAACTTTGTACTGTTGAATTTCATCCCATTTGTGTCACTCCAGTCCTCAACCTCATCTGGAACTTCCTGTATAATGTTCCGATCCTCCTCGTTATTGATGATGTCTCCCAAGTGTGTATCATCAGCAAATTTCATTAGCATGCATTTACTTTTTGTGCCCAGGTCATTAATAAAAATATTGAATAAGATTGGTTCCAAAACAAATCCTTGAGGAACTCTACTAGTAACTTCCCTCCAGTCCAATAGTTCACCTTCCAACACAACTTGTTGCCTTCTGCCTGTTAGCTTGTTCCTAGTCCTCACTCAATTCCTGGTCTAATCCCCACCACCTTGAATTTAACTAATAATTTCTCATGTGGTACCATGGCAAATGTTTTACTAAAGTCCAAATATATTAGTTCTACCTCATTTCCCTTATCTAAAAAAGTCAGGTATTTTCTCTAAGAAGGAAATCAGATTAGTCTGACATGGTCCACCTTTGATAAACACATGTTGCATTACATCCATGTACCTCCATGAATTAAATTATTTGTTCTTTCACAATTTGTTCCAAAGTTTTGCATAAAACTGATGACAGACTTACAGGTCTATAATGGCCCAGATCACAGTTTTCCTTTTCTTAAATTTAGATCGGACGTTAGGTATTCTCCAGTCATATGGTATATAGCTAGCATTATTAAACATTCTTGCTATTAAACATTAACAATCTCATGTGCTAGTGCTCTCAGTATTCTGGGAGGGAAATTGTCCAATCCCCTGGATTTGATCACATTAAGCTTTTTTTATCCATGACAACATAGCAATGACATGTTAGTTATGGTTGGGAGAGGTGAACCACTTTAACAAAGTTCAGAACCCCTCAGAACTTTGTTCTATTTGTATAACTAAACTTGAAGTGGATATCTAAAATAGTTGCGTACTTTTTTCCTTACTCCCAATTCTTCCTTCTGCTCATGACTGGAACCAAAATTATTAGCATATTATCAAACTATATTTTCTCACAGCTTCTCTAGGCATATCAAGAGAAAGTGCATAGAAATGTTGTGATAAACACTGTTAATCTGAGCTCTGGAGTCTAATACTGGGGACTGATTTAGGATAGTTCATGTAAAAATCCAAACTTTTGGATGTTTAGCTTTTGAGTTTCACCAAACAGTAGGTCATCATCTACTAACTTTCAAATAGGGTGGAGCGTGATGCTGTCTACATTTTGACCAAACTGGAAATGACTTCAAACTGGAAATGACTTCAATCCAGGAAGGCAGCATTCAAATCCAATTCAAATTTAAGCAAGTTTGAGGGACAAACCAGAACCAGTGCTTAATTTTATAGTTAGATATTGGTGGGACAAGAGTCATTAACCCCACAATAGCTAATTGCTTGGTGGTTAGGGCCCTCAGTTAGACTATAGGTTACCCAGGTTCAAGTCCCTGCTTCTGCCAAATTCCACCCAGAGACTTGAACCTGTATCCAATAATCACCTGACTTGGAATGATAATCTCATTTTTCATAGGATATCATACATGTGCCTCTCTAAAGTAGGCATAATTTTTTCAATCCAAACACAAGAAATAGTAAAATAGAGACCTGTACTCTTTAAAGGGAAAAAATAAAGTTTCAGTGCATATAAACTTTGTGTTCTTATATACCTTTCCCTTTGTTCCCAGACCTCAAAGCCGATGTAAATATTTATGTTTCAGTATAGTTGTCATATGACTTATTTACTCTTAGAAACAGTGTTTGATTCTTTAATGCAGTTGTTGCCATGCCATTGTTGTTTAAGGACTACTGTGGAATAAATACCTTGTGAGAGGCCACAGCATGTTAAATCTGCCCTTGGGTGAGAATAATGTATATATCAAGAAGTTTGTTTTTTCCTTCTTTTTTTTAAGCTTATTTTCAGTAACTGGCACACTGAAAACATTGAGCCACAGCCTTTTAGCTTGCAGGCATTTTTCTCTTTTGGAGGATGCATCTCACATTGCAATGTGAAATCTATCACACATAGAATAGTAGCATAAGTCATTTCCCATGTTCATGATATACTGAAAGGTCTCATGTCACACAAAGTCCATTGTCTACATATATGAGAACAATTAAGTTTGCATGCCGTACTTCAATTTGCCATGTATTGCACTAAGAAGAGGACATTTAAATACACTTATTTGACATTTCTTCTGCATTACTTTTTTGAAGGTCTGATGTCCCCAAATTCAATTTAGTTCCTTTTTTAAAAGTAGGGCTCCTTGTCCTATTCAGATCATGCATAAATGTTGGCTCAATGAGGCTGTTATGTATATAAAGTAACACAACATAAGATCATACGTTCCTCAAATTAGAGTGCCCCTTCAAACAACAGATGCAGTGAAAAAGAATGGCGGTCTGCCAATTTACATCAGCTGAGGATCTTGCTCAACATATTTAATAAAATGATCTCAAATTGCAGACTTTCCATCACAATTCCAGCAACTTTGCTGTAAGCACTGAAAATGACTAATTAAATATACCTTTGAACTGAAACCATGGTTTCAATGTAAAAATACTCATTGTAATAGTAAAAATAATTCAGAATAATTTCTGAATGTCCAAATTTCAATTTTCAAGTTAGTTGTAATGTTTATTACAGTCCTGATCTTCATTCTAAATAATATTGCTTCCTGGGAACTGAAAACCTAAACTAATTATTTAGCATTTTAAAAGTTTGAACTTAAGTATACTGGAACAGATGCTTTGATCACTTAGTTATATCCTATTATGCCTGTAAGAAACAGTTATGAAGATGCATAGCATGGCTTTCATTTTCAGGATGCTTAAGCCTGCCAGAAGCCACCAGAAAAAATATTTTATAACATCCTTTATTCCTGGATATATATATGAGTTTACTAGCTTTTTGAAAAATAAAACAAGAGCAGTTGTATTTCATTTGTAGTATTAAAAATTGCCTATTTGAAATAATATCAAAAGTCTATTTATGTCAAGGATGTGACATTATAAGGAGTAGCTTTGTGCTCTGAATATTGGGAAAGTCAGGATTAATATGATAATATTAAAAATAACCCATATCTCTAGATTAATGGCTAGTTATTGATAGCAATGTTAAGATTAACAGGTCGATTTCTGCAGATCTTAGACATTCACTAGGATTTAGAAAGGTCTTCACGTATACCCCTTTTAGCAGCTTGAGTAATATGAACCATTTGTAGCCTAAATGTATATTGATCTGGCCACAGGATCAGAAGAATTTGTGATCTGCACCTAAATTGGCAGAGATATTAGATTGCAGTGCTTTTTATAACATGTGGGAGAGGCACTGCTGGACCTAACCTAATTATCACTGATTTTGAAAATATATATATATATTAGAGATCTTTGGGTCTGAGAACCACTTGGCAATAGCATAATACAGTGATATGAGCCTTTGATTACTGAACAAAAACAGTCAGAAAATAACTTTAATATGTGAAAAGCTGATAAAGTGAATGTTTTAAATAGTTGTAGGTGCACTCAAAAAGATTAACTGGAAAAAAACTATTTTAAGGGTCAAGACATGCATTCAAGATCATTCTACTTAGCACACAGTGCAGATTTATCCCAGTTTTCAAGAAAGATGGTAGGTACAAAAACAGTCATCCTAGATTACCAGAGAGATTAAAAGTATGTTAGCCAAAGGATAAAAGTCTTTATAAAAATGGAAGAGCTGCATAAAGGAAGAAGTGAAGATTAGGATCAATGAATTGTTTGGAGCATGCTGAATAATAGTCAAAGCAAAAATATGAGAGGTTTGTACCTGAAAACATTAAGAAGAACAATGTATTGTCTTTGGAATAGATTAAAAGAAATCAGGGAGAAAGGTTACCACAGAACTAACAAAATATCAAGCAGTGGAAACCTTGTGTGAGGACATAAACTTGGCTGAGAAGCTGAGTAAAACTTTCTTGAAGGTGTTCATATTAGAAAATGATGAACATTTCCAAATCACTAAGCCATGAGTGTTCACAGAGTTAGGAGATGAAGACAATGATACAACCAGCTAGTTTTGTGGTCACAAAACTTAAATGTTTAAATCAGAAGAAATTGCTGGGCTCAAGTGGTTTATAATCCACAGCACAAAAGGGATTGTTAGGAGGAGCTCAGAACCATTTTAACATATATATTTGAGGAATACGGTAATGCCAGATGTTTGGAGCTTAGTTCATGTCTTTCAAAAAAGATAAACATTTGAACAAGGAGTCCATCATAAAGAATAAATTGTTAGAATGGATTGAAGGGCTAAATTACACTAATAAATAAGAACTGCTTCGGTTTTTTAAAAAAATATATCATTCCAAAAGAAAGTTGGGCTAAATCATGAAGTGGGAGTTATTTCCACATATCTGATGGCAGAATTTGGCCTTCACTTCTCCTGTGTGAATACTTTCATGAATATCTGAGTAATGAACTCCACTATGGGCTCTGTTATTGCTATTGATTTTACATGGAAGATGCTCAGATACTATGGTGAAGAGCAACAGTAGACAGATGGGCAGACAGTATAATGGCTATGCTCTTAATTATCACCAAGAATGACTTCAGAGCCTGAAGCTTGAGCTAAAGAACTAAATTCTCTAGATAGGAGCTGCAGCAGAGTAAAATCCTCTGTGAATCAGGCATAAATGGCGACATGTAACACACTGAGCCAGATTCCAGTGCACTAGTATGAACTATAATTTTGTGAAAATTCTTGATAACAAAACTCCATTTGTTCAAATGTTCACAAATAAAACTGGCTGAACACATCAGTAAAGGAAATTGGAGCTTTTTTTGACAAAAAAAATCATCCCTATTCAACTAGCTATAAACAATGCCTCGTGCCTTTGGCAAATTATGAAGTGCAAATTTTACAATTGAATATACATTCTGAAATTCAATTTTGGGGGAAACTGAGCACTTGAATAAAAGAGTTGTTTTTTCAGAATAAGTATCACAGTAAAACTTAAGCACTTTAATTTCCTGGAAAGCAAAAGCAAAAGGAACATTTACAAAGTTGCAGTGAAATTTGGTTTAGAATTAAAAAAGAATATTTATGAGTGTCTTTTACCCCATTATTCACACTGTTCCAAAAAATACAAAGTTTAGGTTAAGTATGCAGAAGGTGCTTTTGTTTTTAGTTTTTCCCTTCAGACTGTAATGAAGAGTTGGGATTCTCTGCCTCTGGAGGCAGTGGCAAAATTCATATTATTTGGACACAAAACAAATAAAAAGGAATTGACAATTATCATGGTATCATTGAATCTAAAGATGGAAAAGGCCAATTAGGTCATCTATTATATCTCACTGCTAATCAAGGACTGTTCTCTACAGTGTTTTGTTGTTTTTTTTTTTTTTTAGTCAGTTTACTTTAAATTTGCTAGGAGCTGGGACTTCTGCCATTTCCCTTGAGGCATTATACTACAACCCAACACATCACTGTCAAGTTTCTGCTTATATTCAGGCTAAGATTTTCTTTTCTTAATTTCATCCCTCTACGTATACCTTTTTTTTCATGTAAACAATTCTGCTTCTCTTTATGATTACATCTTTCAGATATCTGTAGGGTAATACGACCACCCAGTCATAGCTTATCTAGATATAAGCCCAGACAAAAATTACATTAACATGGAGATAAAGTTGAGAATACATATCCCAACTGAGGCTAAGGAACATTACAAGGATATTGCAATTGTCCCCAAACCAAGTGTTATAAACCCTGAAAATTCAGAGTCAATGTTAAACTTAAAACATGTTTAGGTATAGAAATACACAATCAGGGCAATCAAACAACTTTAACTCTGTGTTGTAATGACACCGTGTAATAACTATGTGGTTATGATTAAGGCATTTTAGGTGTTTGTGATACCAGATGAGAAGAACTTGCTTTTCAAAGACATATTAGGTCGCTTTCTTTTTACCTCTCTGGGTCACTACAGAACGAAGTAAAGGTTTTTTGATGGATAGGCTATATTCTCAGTGTACAATGAAGTGGTCAAATCCCTGCTTTAAGCGCAAAGCTCAGTTCACTTTTAACTATAGATCTGTGAACAACACTTCCAGCATTAGTTCACCCTTTACTGAGGCCTGGTCTACACTATGGAGTTAGGTCAATGTAAGGCAGCTTATGTCACCCTAATTATGTCTGTGTCTATACTCTCAGGTCCCTCCCACTCATGTAACTAGCCTGCTATGTTGACTTAATTACTCCACTTTCGTGAGAGGTGTAGCACTTAAGTTGATATAGTTAAGTCGCTACAGTGACAGTGTAGACACTGAGTTGCTTATGTTGACTTAAATGGCCTCCATGAGGTATCCCACAATGCCCACTCTTACTGCTCTAGTCATCATTCACAACTCCACTGCCGAGCAGCCAGGTACACAGGAAACAGCCTCTCCACTGTTAAAAGACTGGTAAAAACTATTTTAAGACTGGGAACTTTTGAATGTCCATTTCCTGTTTGCTTGGCATGGAGAGCTCACCTGCCCAGCTGAGCATGCCAGCTCCATGCTCCAAACGTGCTCCTGCCTGGAGTATATAGGAGGTGGTGGATCTCCTGGGTCTGTGGGGAAAAGAGGCTATCCAGGCACAGCTCAGATCAAACCATAGAAATATGGACATCTATGAGAAGTTCCCTCTGGGCATGGTGGAGAAGGGCTACCAGAGGGACCCACAGCAGTGCCACATGAAAGTGAAGGATCTGTGCCAGGCATATCAGAAAGCAAGGGAGGCTAACAGTTATTCTGGTGCAGCACTGCAGACATGCCACTTTTGTAAGGAGTTGCAATCTATACTCTGTGACAACCCCAGTACCACCCCAGGAGCCACATGGATACCTCAGAGAAGTCAGAGTCACAGGCCACTGCAGGCAACACTGAAGAGGAGGTGTTGGATAAGAAAGAGAGGAGGAGAATGGGAGACAGGCGAGCAAGGGATCCATTGTCCCAGACAGCCAGGATCTGTTTTGTAACCCTAGAGCCATTCAGCCAGTCACAGCACTGCAGCATGGCCAAGCATGATGCCGGGGGAAGGAACCTCTGGTGAACATGCAGTTTGCATTAATATTGTGGGGGCACATGTTCTCATTTGCTATTTTTGATTTAACTAACCAGTAGAAGTAGAGTGGCTATCTGCTTCTCCATGTCTGAGGAAACTTTCATGGAGGTAGTCTGCAATCCATTGTAGAAAGGTTCTGGGGAGGTCTGTCTTATTTCTTCCACCACAGTAGGACTCTGTCCCATGCCACTCCAGTATTAATTCGGTAGGCATCATTGCAGTACACAGCATAGCAGCATACAGACCCGGTCTGTACCAGGACATGTGCAGCAGCTGTTCCCTTTACGCCTCTTTTACCCTCAGGAACATGATATCAGCTAGGTCACCTATGGGAGACGGTAGTAGTATTCATTTCAATTGCTTGAACAGCAAACACTAATGCCTGTGTGTCCCCCCCTTGTGATAGCTCACCCCTTCCTCCCCTTCCTGGAACTGGGGAGGGGGGAAATGGGGCAAGGGTGCCAGAATCCGCCTACTGTTCAACATGGCCATAGTTTGGGAGGCAGGGGCTGGTATTGCCCCCGCCCCCGCCAAACTACAGCTACGTTACAAAGGGGAGGAGGCATGGCCCCCTGGCCATCCTCATTCTGCCATGGGTTCCCCCCCACTTCAGCAGAAATTCTGGCATCCTTGCTGAACTCACCATGGCTGGGACAGCAAACCAGTTCAATTAATACCTTGTAAAAATGAAAATGTTCTGCTTTACACTTGCATTGATTTCGGGGAGTGATTTTTATATAGCAAGTCTGCACTGAACACTGGGCATGCTCTGACAATGGTTACTTTGTGCTTTTCATGTTTTACAGCTGAAAGTGTGGCTTTTGACTCTCTCTCCATACCAGTGAAGAAACTCTCCCAGATAAAAACAAAGACAAAAGAGAATATGTGATGACATATTTAATGAGATAATGCACACCTTTGGGACAGTGGACACTGAGCAGTCCACTCAGATCGCTCAGTTAGAAAAAAATAGACACGGACATTACCAGCGGGACAAAAGCTCAGGAGAATGAGTGTGGCATGCAGCAGAAGATGATGGGGATTCTGAAGGAACAAACAGACATATTGAGGCATCTGATTGACCTTCAAGAGAAACATCTAGATGTTCAACTCTCTCTACAGCCCATGCAGAACGGCATTCCAGCGTCATCGTGCTCCCCCTCCCCCACTCACACACATTCCACTAGGTATGTGGGGGGCAATGCAATATCCCTTCCACTCAACCCCAGAGGAGGGTGCACAGAATCACAGTTGTACAGACTCTGATATGTGACAGGCAAGGCCAGTGTGTTTTTAAACAGAAAATGAATATGCCTTCCCTCTCCCAATTGTATTCTCCTCTACGTCTAAGGGTTTACTTCTGTGGCACATATTTCTGTTTCTATATATGTGTGCAATAAAAGTGCATTTCTTGAAACTTAAATCTTTATTACATCAATGCACAGAGAGAAAGGGGAGGGATAGGGAAACTGAAGCATTGAAGGTGAATGTAAATTAGTCACACAAAGCCAGAGCTGTGAATAGAACCCAGGAGTCCTGGTTTTCATCCCCTCCCCGCTCTAAGCAGGAGCCCACGCTTCCCTCACTCATGGCAGCCTGTGTAGTGGCCCCGGTGAGGAATGAGCTGGTGGGTCTCAACTCATTACCTGGCCTCCCCCCACAAAAGGAGAAGATGAGCACTGAGCACCCAGGGACCCCAAGGCAACAGGATTCAGTGCCCTAGTGCAGTCACATTGTGGTGGGGACAGGCACTTGTCCAGGTGTAGCAAGGTTGTGGGATTTACTGGTTCGAGCAGGTGTGGGCTGTTGGAGCCAGGGCTTCTTGGTTGTCATTATGCGGGTATGGGATGATGAGCAGTGGCTGCAAAGCTGTCTAGTGGTTATAGCGGGTGTGGGCTGGGAGTCATTTTTGGAGCAAAGGTAGAGGTGGATTTCCAAGGTGAAATTACTACACACACAGCAGTCACAGCCAGGTTCACACTATTGGCAGACACAACACAGAAACGCAACACACATTACTGTGGGTCATTCATAAAAATGGGTTTTCAAAGCCTCCCTGAGCCACATTGCTCCCCACTGAGCTCTTCTTACAGCTCTGGTATCTGGCTGCTCAAAATTAGGAGACAGCCTAAACACCTCCATGTGGAAACTTCTCTCCCTTTGCGTCACAGATATTATGAAACACAGAGTAGACAGCTATAAGCAGGGGGATATATTTTTTCTCTGAGTTCTAACCTAGTGAGCAAACTGCACCAGCGACTCTTCAAGTGGCCAAATTCAACTGGACATTCAGCTGTCATTCTGCACTTTCTGAGCCTATTGTTGAATCATAGAATCATAGAATATCAGAGTTGGAAGAGACCTCAAGAGGTCATCTAGTCCAACCCCCTGCTCAAAGCAGGACCAATTCCCAGCTAAATCATCCCAGCCAGGGCTTTGTCAAGCCGGGTCTTAAAAACCTCCAAGGAAGGAGACTCCACCACCTGGGTAACGCATTCCAGTGTTTCACCACTCTCCTAGTGAAATAGTTTTTCCTGATATCCAACCTGGACCTCCCCCACTGCAACTTGAGACCATTGCTCCTTGTTCTGTCATCTGCCATCACTGAGAACAGCCAAGCTCCATCCTCTTTGGAACCCCCCTTCAGGTAGTTGAAGGCTGCTATCAAATCCCCCCTCATTCTTCTCTTCTGGAGACTAAACAATCCCAGTTCCCTCAGCCTCTCCTCATAAGTCATGTGCTCCAGACCCCTAATCATTTTTGTTGCCCTCCGCTGGACTCTTTCCAATTTTTCCACATCCTTCTTGTAGTGTGGGGCCCAAAACTGGACACAGTACTCCAGATGAGGCCTCACCAATATCGAATAAAGGGGAATGATCTCATTCCTCGATCTGCTGGCAATGCCCCTACTTATACAGCCCAAACTGCTGTTAGCCTTCTTGGCAACAAGAGCACACTGTTGACTCATATCCAGCTTCTCGTCCACTGTGACCCCTAGGTCCTTTTCTGCAGAACTGCTACCTAGCCATTCGGTCCCTAGTCTGTAGCAGTGCATGGGATTCTTCCGTCCTAAGTGCAGGACTCTGCACTTGTCCTTGTTGAACCTCATCAGGTTTTTTTGGCCCAATCCTCTAATTTGTCTAGGTCCCTCTGAATCCGATCCCTACCCTCTAGTGTATCTACCACGCCTTCTAGTTTAGTGTCATCTGCAAACTTGCTGAGAGTGCAGTCCACACCATCCTCCAGATCATTAATAAAGATATTAAACAAAACCGGCCCCAGGACCGACCCTTGGGGCACTCCGCTTGAAACTGGCTGCCAACTAGACATGGAGCCATTGATCACTACCCGTTGAGCCCGACGATCTAGCCAGCTTTCTATCCACCTTACACTTCAACAGGAACGAGTCTCACTATAGAATGCCCTATGTGCCTGTAGTTAAGGCACTCATGGGAGTTGGGAAACCTGGGTTCATGTCCTGTTCCAAATCATAAAGGGTAAGGATTTGAACTTGGGTCTTCCACCTTTAGGAGTGCTTTATTGAATGCAAGGGGGTGAGCACCACTTCCTTGTCTCTCTCGCGCACTTTAATTTTTGTTTGCTTTTTGTTTGCAAGAAGAGGGTAACTTGGCTTAGACGTGGAACTCCACAAGAGGATTCACAGCTATGAATCTTGAGCAGAGATGGATACCTCTCTCTGTCCCAGAGTTAGGCACTTAAGTCCTTTTGAAGCATTTCCTATTGATTATCTTAAACAGCTGCCTGCTCAGCTTGCTGGCTTCTGTGAATCCCAGTCTTGGGTGTCTTTAACTTTCCCTCTGCATTACATGGGGAGCCTGGGTGCCTAACTCAGGGCTGTGAGTTCCATTGGGTGTAGCAGGGCACCTACATCTAAGTATTGCAACGCAAAGCCTAAATCCGCTTTGTGGATCTAGCCCCACTCATGCACAGTTCTTTGAGCTCAGCCTTCTCTCACTGCAAGTCCATAAAAATCCTTTTATCAGGAATACTTTCTGTATTTGTGAAAATCTTCAGTTTAATGGAAGTAATGCAGTAGAGTGTCTTTGCAACACTGTTTAGAGTACAAAGTATCCTGAGCATTATTCATAATGCAGGAGCTAACTACGGCAACTTGGCATAAAAATCCGGAGTATAAATCATAATAATGTATATACAAATAGAACTTTGTAGTTTGTCGGTACCCATTTGCTTCATCACAATAAGATAAATCTTTGTGGGAAGACAAGAACTGCCATATTGGATCAGACCAATAGTTCATCTATTACAGTATCCTGTCTTCAGCAGCAGCCAGTACTAGCTGTTTCAGAGGAAGGGGCAAAAAAAACCTCTCAGAATAATCTCCCCCCCCATACACCTTGTCTCCTAATATCTGAAACATGAGGTTAAATATAGTTTCCAAAATTTATTAGCATCAAGTATTATAACTCTGGATAGTGTTTGTTATCCATATAACTTCTGAGAGGAAGAATTCAATCAGAAAAATATGAAAGATAATTGGGAATCATTTAAGAACACCTTACTAGATGCCCAAGAAGGCCATACTGTTTAAAAAAACTGAATTGAATTGAGGATTTGAAAGCGGATTACATATAACAAATGGAAAAAAGGTGAAGCTGATAGAAATGAATATAAATCAGATGTTAGGAATTGTAGGAAATTGATAAAGGAAGCAAAAGGATGCAAGAAAACAAATCTATGACCAGCAGTTAAGGACAATAAGGAGGGTTGTTTTAAATATATTGGAAACAAAAAGAATCCTGACAATGTTATTGGTCCGTTACTAGCTGGGACTGTAGAATTATCAATAATAATGCAGAAAAGGCAGAAGTTTTCAATAAATATTTGTTTTGTATTTGAGGAAAAAACATGATATAGTCTCATCATATGGTGATAACACTTTCCATTTCTCTAGTACCTCTGAAGGATATTAAACAGCAACTACTAAAGTACTGGCTATTTTAAAAATGTCTAACATGTAAGTTGCATTCAGGAGTTTTAAAAGAGCTGCCTGGCCCAGTCTACAAAAAGAACTATATTTTGTAACCAGTTTAGGAGACTTATCTTTCTCAGCACAACAAATACTGTTTGAGATGTCTCTGTGCTGTCAAGCTGCCTACAGTGATCAAGAGCGCGATTCCTAATCTCAGGGCAGATTGTTAAGAATCAGGACACAAATCCAAATTTTATGTGAGTGCTATATTTAGATTTCACTCCTCAATTATCAGGTGTAAACTCAGGCACTATAAGAGCCTTAACATGAAGTCACAGACAGTCCCCTGGCGTACTCCAATCTGTCTCGCCTCCCAGGTGGTAGATGGTCCCTACGCCATGAATCACGATAATATTCTGGTTACTCCCAGTCCAAAGGACTAGTCACTTACCCCAGGTCAATTGCACCTTAGCTCTCATAACTAAGATAATACTTGTAACCAATCCTACAATAAACTATATACAGATTTATTGCTGGGAAAAGGAAATGAGAATTAAACCAGGTAAACATATATACCCAAATGAGTTACAATCTTAATTTTCAGCTAACTAGAAGCTTCTATAATATGCAAACTCTATATGTCCTTTAGGGCTAACCCAAGCTAAGCAGCTGGGGATCCCTTGTTTTACCTAGAAACCTTGCCCTTCAGAGTGCAAGAGTGCAAGCATATAGATACAATTCCTTCGCAATGGGGTTTTTATTCTCCTGCTCCCATGTGCTCTGAGGCCTTTCAAGAGCAAAATATATTGGACATCAGTCATACTACAGGATATAGATGAGATTTGAAATTGAATTATAGTGATTCTTGCTCACATACACAGTTATAATGATTGTCAGATTTGGAATGGGAAGAAGTTTCTACCCCCTCAGGACATACTTGTAGGGAAAATAGGTGGGTTTGCATTCCTTTGATGCACTGGTAGGGATCATTCATTACAGTAGGTAGGCATTTCACACACTATCACTTTCCTTCAGTTGTCAAGAACTTGCATTACTTAATTTTAGAATTTTTCATTCTTTTTCTTCTACATTTCTTTGTTATCTGTAACACAAAGTAGCAAAATAAATGCCTCTTTATTTCAGTGTTTGCTGTATTAGTATTCAGAACTCACAGCAATTACAGATGGGAAAAAAGTTATTATCTATGGATTTTCAGAATATTCACAATGAGACCACTGAAGACCACCCCAAACTTCACAAGTTATTCAAACTGTTGGAACCTTTTTATACAATTTCAGTTGATGTGTAAGTATGAAAAATTAATATGATTATAATTATGATAGAAGAGTCATGCACACTACTACAGCAGACAGAGGAGCACAATGTTTTACAATGATGCAACTACAGTAATTGGTCTGTTCAGTCTGGGTTTAGTTTAAAATGGCAATTATTTTCTGAATATGTGATTTGAGTTTCTCTAGTCCTAAATGTTTCAGGACTAGAAAGATGCACTATTGCTGTCTGTTCATGGGGGTGTGTTATCATTAAACCTGTCATAGAGGATATAGGCATGGAAACTAGGGAGGCGGAAGGTGCTGGAGCACCCGCAGGTTTTATGGGACTTCTCTCCCACCCCCCAAAGACATGGCCTTGCTCCCGGCCCCAGCTTTGGGGGAGGTGCAGACAGAGGTAACAGGGCTGGGTTTCAGCACCCCCACTATTAAAAATGTTCCAGCACCACTGATGGAGGATAATAAAAAATGCATATAAGAGCATTTTTACATTTACATGGATGGGTTCACTATACTGCAAAGCAGGTGTTCTCAATTCCCCCTTTTACACTCAGTGGACTCAGAGACAAACTGATTATTGCTTCCTTCTCACAATGTTTTGTTCTCTGGATTATGAGAAAGTGCTCTACAAACCACAATTTGTAAACAATAGCTGTAAGTTGTTAGCAAAGTTACCATAGACAATATAGGGGAAGGGATGCAGATCAGGATAAGGAAAAAACACATCAGAGATCTTCTGACCAATTTGAATGAATTAAAATCAGCGAGGCCGGTTGCTATTCATTTGAGGATACTGAGAGAATGAACTGAAGAGATCTTGGCGCCACTGGTAATAATATTTACAAACTCATGGACGACAGGAGAGGTCCTGGAAGACTGGAAAAGAACTAACATAGTGCCCATCTTTAAAAATGGGAAAAAGGAGAAGTTGGGGAACTATAGACCAGTCAAACTGACTTTGATACTTAGGAAGCTACTAGCACGTCCCTGTTGCCCACCACTTCCCACAGCTCCAATTGGCCAGGAAGGGAGAACCGCGGCCACTAGGAACTGTGGGGGGCCTTACTTGCAGATGGTCAATGTCCGCAAAATGTCTTGCAGCCCTCAATCGGCTTACCTTGATGGGCCGCATGCGGCCCAAAGTCCATAGGTTGCCCATCAGCATACTAGAGCCAGGTATAAAACATTTAACTTGCAAATACCTGGAGGATGAAGGGTAATCACTAGCAGACAGCACTGATTTGCCAAGAACAAATCATGGCAAACCAGCTTGATTTTCTTCTTTGTTAGGATAACTAATTTGGTGGATGGGGGAAAGCAATGGACATAATATACCTGCACGTCAGCAAGGTTTTTGACACAGTCCCACATGATAAGTAAACTGGAAAAAAATGTGGCCTCGACACAACTACCATTAAATTAATACATAATTGGTTAAACAACCAAAACAAGGAATAACTATTAATGGAATGATGTTGGATGTCGGGAGGCCGGTCTCAAGTGAGGTTCCACAAGGATCTGTTCTGGATTCAGTATTGTTTAACATCTTTATTAATGACCTGGATGTAGGTATTGAGAGCATATTGACCAAGTTTGCAGATGCACAGAGGTAGGGGGGTACCAATACTTGGGGGGATAAAGCTAAAATTCAGAGGGATCTTGATAAATTGGAGAACTGGGCTATCAAAAACAAAATGAAATTCAGCAGAGACAAATGTAAGGTTCTACACTTATGGAAGAAAAAACAAATGCACAAATACAGAATGGGAAAAAACTGGCTAAGCAGCAGCATAGCTGAGAAGGATCTGGGAGTTATGGTCAGAAATGCGATGCTGTTGGAAAACAAGGAAATGCAATTTTAGGTTGCACTAACAAAGGCATAGCATGCAAGTCACGGGAAGCGATAGTACCACTGTCATAACTATAAAGGGAAGGGTAACAGCTGTCCTGTGTACAGTACTATAAAATCCCTCCTGGCCAGAGACTCCAAAATCCTTTTCCCTGTAAAGGGTTAAGAAGCTCAGGTAACCTGGCTGGCATCTGACCTAAAGGACCAATAAGGGGACAAGATACTTTCAAATCTTGGGGGGGGGAGGCTTTTGTTTGTGTTCTTTGTTTTGGGAGTGTGTTCCTTCTCGGGACTGAGAGGGACCAGACATCAATCCAGGTTCTCCACATCTTTCTAAACAAGTCTCTCCTATTTCAAACTTGTAAGTAAATAGCCAGGCAAGGCATGTTAGTTTTCCTTTGTTTTTCTCAACTTGTAAATGTACCTTTTACTAGAGTGTTTATCTTTGTTTGCTGTACTTTGAACCTAAGACTAGAGGGGAGTCCTCTGAGCTCTTTAAGTTTGATTACCCTGTAAGGTTAATTTCCATACTGATTTTACAGAGATGATTTTTACTTTTGTCTTTAATTAAAAGCCTTCTTTTTAAGAACCTGATTGATTTTTCCTTGTTTTAAGATCCAAGGGGTTTGGATCTTGATTCACCAGGAGTTGATGGAAGGAAGGAGGGGGGGATGGTTAATTTCTCCTTGTTTTAAAATCCAAGGGGTTTGGATCTGTATTCACCAGGGAATTGGTGAAGGTTTTTCAAGGCTTCCCAGGAAGGGAATTCATTGAAATGGTGGCAGCGGAACCAGAGCTAAGCTGGTAGTTAAGCTTAGAAGTTTTCATGCAGGCCCCTACATTTGTACCCTAAAGTTCAAAGTGGGGATCCAGCCTTGACAACCACTATACTCAGTGCTGGTTAGGCCTCAGCTGGAGAACTGTGTTCAATTTTGGTCACCAATGTATAGAAAGGATGTAGAGAAACTGAACAGAATCCAGAGGCGAACAACAAAAATGATCAAAGGGATGAAACTGAAGCCAGATGGGCAAAGGTTGAAGGAACTGGGTATGTTTCCAGTTTAATTTGGAAAAGAGGAGATTAATGGGGGAGGTGATAGTGGTCTTTAGATACTTGAAAGGCTGCCATAAAAAGATGGAAAAAAGTTGCTCTCTTTTGCCACAGAGGGCAGGAAAAGAGGCAATGGGTTCAAACTACAGCAGAGCAGATTTAGATTAAATTTCAGGAAAAACTTAACTGTAAGAAGTAAAAAATTGTAGGACAATGGAACAGGCTGCCTTGGAAGGTTGTGGAACCTTCTTCATTGGAGGTTTTCAAAAGGAGGCTGGATCGCCATCTGTCTTGGATGGTTTAGACACAACAAATCCTGCATCTTGGCAGGGAGCTAAGTTCCTTCTAACACTACGATTCTATGAAATGATTATATTTAAAGCTGGGAATGCTATTCATAAGGACTAATGTATTCAGTAAATTTCACTACATTTACGCCCTCATTATTCTATTCTATATAAGTTACTTACTACAGTGATGAGCATAGGTGCTGACTTCGTGGGTGCTCCGGGTCTGAAGCACCCACAGAAAAAAAATAGTGGGTGCTCAGCACCCACTAGCCACAGCTGTTTGGTGGGTGGGAGAGGGGCTTGGGGAAGGGCCGGAGAGAAGTGAGCAGGTGGGGGCTTTGGGAAGGGGGTGGAGCGAGGGCGAGGCATTGAGGAAGAGGGTGGAATGGGAGCAGGGCCTTGGGGAAGAGCAGAAAAACTCAGCACCTATGGTGATGAGCACAGTAGTAAGTATTTGAGAGCCTTCCAGTAGTGCATTAGATGACACAACTAAAGCTTTTCATGTGTGGTTCACTCTTTCTTTCATCCTCTCCCCATGGGAAGAATTGTGTATGTATATAGTGCTTTGTTTTTGTAAGGTTTCAGTTTTGGGCTGTTCTTTTTAAAATGTGCATGTCACTATGTGTTTATGTTAAAGAAGGTAAGGTCAAAGAAGGCTGAAGCAGAAAGTTACCCATTCCATCTCAGCACACTTGATTTTGAGGTAGAGTAGTAGCTCTAAAAACTCCCGCACACCAATTTGGGTCTATGTTGGTTATGTGATATGTATGCATCTCTTCATCCTTGTAACCGATACCTGTTATCCCTCATAACTCAAGCCTGACCCCAGATGTACAGTGCCTTCCCTCTTAACTTGTGTATATTTAATTTTAAACATTAACTTTAACATTTTTTTAAAATCTGTCCCCTCTTGCCAACTCTTGCCTGTGTGCCCTGACCTCCAAACTGGGCAAGCCCAGATTAACCTTACTGGGGAGCAGGCCCTTGTGCAGCTGTGTGGAGCAAACTGACAAGTAAGCTCTTAATTAGCTGCTTTGTTAAACATGGGTTTTAGGAACAGAAACTTTTGTTTCTCTCTTTTTTTCCTGAATTAGGAAAATCAGAAGTGTTAAAGGCAGCCTATACTGAACTTTGTCCTCATCAAATCACTGTGCTAACCAAAATATCTGCATTCCAAATGGTTTCACTTGATTTAAGAGATAAAGGATACATAAAAATGGCAAAGAGAATCCTCAAAACTCAATGTCAAACTGCTAAAAAAAATCTAATATTATAATTCCAAAAAGATTTCAGTGCACTTTGTGAGACAAAGCATGAAAAGGAAAAAGATGCTGAAGGTACTACATGAATTTTGATACTGATGGGCTATATTTCAGAGAGCTAACCAAACACTAGCAGCAGGCTTAAAAGTCCCAGTCAGAGGAAATGTTCCATGGGCTCTACAGAGATCAATATTTGAACCAGGTCCTATATTATTGCTGATTTACACAACTGACCCAGACAGAGAGACCAACTATACAGCTGTTAAATTTGTTCATGGTAGAACAGAGTAACGAGCAATTTGAACTCTGAAAAATTGGATTGTTAATACATAAGGCATGAATCTTGGGTATTGACACTATACAGGAAGAGTTTACGACTTCAGTTTAATAGTCGACAAGTCTCTAAATATTTCCAGGCAACCCTGAAGGAAAGGGAAGACATTACAAAATCAAGCAACATTTTCAAATGTGTATCCAGTTGTGGAAATAGAAAGGTCCTTGTAACTTAAATGAGATAAGGAAAATGGTAAGCAGATGTTATGCTTTCATTTGCTATGTTTTTTTCTAATGACCCAAATTTCACTCCACTTTACTATCATTCACCCTATATTGATGTATATAGATCAACTTTTTTTGAGGTACAATATCCAAAACGTTTTTTGGAAAACTGTATTGATTGTCTTAACTTTTGTCTCCCAACTCTACTATGTAGGCAAAGAACTAAAGCAAATTTATCAAGGGTGACTTTCCTCCCATGTCTCTTGCGACTACAGTGAAGGGCACAGAATTAAGAATTTAAATACATAGAAATATACAAGGCAAATACCACATTGAAATCTGTGGCCTAACTACATGTGGAAGGAGAGTGAACGGTGATTTTACTTTTGACAGACTTACATGACAGAAAATATTCTTACCATTGCTGGAAAGGGAGATATGGGTGCAAAGCAGCCAGAAACCCAGAAGAACTGATCACTTTGGAGTCCACTTCCATAGAGGGAAAAACATGGGTTGCAGTTCTGTGCAGATCCCTTCTGGCCCCTATACAGGGAGTGTGGTCAGCCAGGCATAAGGGACATGGCTGGTTTACCCCTAGTAGAAAAGCCTCCTGGAGCTCTGGGCCACAGGACATAAGTGAAGCTTCTTTCATTTATCCTGGAAGGCAGACCAGCTCTAAATCAACCCTTGAATCAGGGAATACAAGGTGGTGTAAGACTATCTTTGTTCCCCTTGTCTGATTCTGTGTTAAGCACAGCTCGGACAGACGAGAGAATCTGGATGCTAAAGTTTAATGGGCAGAAAATGTATGTACCCAGACACTAGCAAAGTGGAATCTCCTCTCTTTGCTTAGATATCATGGTGATAGGCACTATTTAAAATCCTTAAATTGATTAGATTAGAAAGTGGGCTTTGCTATCTATGCATCTAGCTGGCTTAGTTGGTTTCCTATCGTGGTACTCACCATAGCATACAAGGCTAGGATTCTGAAAGGAGCCTAAGGGAGTTAGATGCCCAAACCCTATTACATTTCAATTGTATTTGGGTGTCTAACTCTCTTACTTCCCTTTGAAAATCCTACCCTAAATTCTGAACAAGTGAACATGATCTGCATTTAACTGTCCATAGTGGACTTAATGGCATGTTCTGCGCTCATCTTAAAAGGTTGAAGAAACCTATGCATGTTTTTAATAAGCTTAGTTTTCCACACCTTGGTTAAAGTGAGAAAGCTTTAGTAAGTAGGTGGATCTTCTAGCATACTCTGAAGTTGGCCAGAATTTGGGACTGTGTTTTACTAAGGAAGTTCCTGGACCAAGAACCCTTCACCTCTTATTTATTTCGTCTTGAGTTTTGTTAACTGCATTTTCACAGAGGAGGCAACTGTTATTACAGGTCAAGGATATCTACCTGGGTCCTAATCCGTTGATGTTTTTGATTATCAGGACCAAAGCCTAGTAATGGCATCAGAGGAGAACTGGAAGCCAATGGATGGTGTGGATTGAAGAAGTTACATGTTCTGGGTGGCTCAATCCATTGCACTGCTACATTCTGTAGAAGCATAGGCCTCCATGATGCTTCTAGCTTCAACCCCACATACAGAGAAACTACAGTAGTCCTGTTTGGAGATGACAAAGGATAGATTACTATAGACAAATCCAAGAAAAAAAGGTTAACTCTCCTAAGAAGCTGAAAGCGAAAGAGACCATTTCTATTTCTACCTGATTGTCCAAGGCTAGGGATGACCCTAGCAGGACACCTACACTTTGCATTATTTTGGCAAATGGAGGGCAAATGACCTCAGTGGAAGGAGATTTCAGTGTTTCAGTCAGTTCCTCAAAACATTGGCTCTTTCCCACTAGCATCAATACAGTTTCCTCAATGTTCAGTTTTCTAAACAAAAGTGGTGATTTATTAATAGCTTGCAAAAATCAAGGAGAATAGAAAGGCAAAATATAACAGCAGTAGTTGACAGTTTGGAATATGTTGAGAAACGTTTGGAAACACTGAATAGATAACACAAAATGCCGGGCCTATCTGTCTGATAGAATCTAGAGCTGAGTGAGTAATTAATTTTAAATTTCCCAAAAGTTTATGCACATTTCTATGTAGGCTCTCACCATTGGTGCCTAGAGGGAATGTCACTTATGTAGTCTGGGATATGAACACTGCATACCATTTACTGACTTTCTATGAATATATTGTTTCTGTGATTGCTTTAAAATACAGCTTATCCTATTTTTGTAGGATTTTTGTGTCCCAAAATGATGTACAATGAACCTTAAATCTTAAATCCTCCCATTCATAGTACTTTGCAAACTATGTTTGTATGCATTGTCTTAACTGGAATGGCACAGGGACAAGTACTGTATCCCTGAGGTGCTGTTCTTTAAGCTTCCTTTCTTCTAAAGAAGAGTACATTTAGGTCATGTATTGAAATAGGAACTACATTTTTCAATCTGTAAGAGCTGGGGAAAACCTGCTTGGAAATCAAACTCACTTTAAAAAAAAAAAACAAAAGAAAGATTGCCAAACGTACAAGTTGCAGAGCTACGATCAATGGGGAATTCCAAAGTTATTTTCTTTTTTAAATAGTAAGTAAATGGGAATAGTAAGAAATGAGGACAATTACTGGAACAGCTGAAGCCTGACCAGAAGTCAGTGGGGCCTGATGACAGCCTTAGAGGCAGGATTTGTCACGCTCAGAGAATGTCATGTATTTAGGGTTGACAGAATTCTTTTTTTTATATAATTGACTGATAATATCAATTATTTTTTAGCATTTTTTCCATTTTTATTTATTTAATTTTTTTCTGGGAAATTATAAGGGAGTCAGACAATAGTTATTTAATACAGTAGATACTGAGATAAAAAAGTGTTAACTATTATAGCAAATTGTCACCCTCCCACATCAAAACATACAAAGCAAATAGCCTTAAATCAAACTCAAACAGATTTTTACTTTCTTTGCCTATCTATAAATTTTGATTATTACTGATGAAAATGTTTTTCATCAGTTTTTGTGTGGTGAAATTGACACTTCCTGATAAAAATCTAATTTTTCCAAGCTGATGTATATTACATACAGGTCCCTGTGTATTCTGAAGAAGATAGTCATAGTGGACCTAAATTGTGTGACCCAGCACACAACTGGCAATACTCATTTTAGAAGGGGAATTGAAATTCATGCAGCAGTGTAAAACTAATGAGAAAACAAATTTCAAAGCTAGAGATTTTTTTAATTCAATATTAAAATGAATAACACACAATGCTTCCACAGAAATGTCTATGTACCATGCAATTTAATTCTGAGACTAATACTTTAACACAGTTTTCCTGATACTTTACTTAAATATAGTGTAGCAGTTTTCAGGAAGTGCCAGATAATTTACCAGTAGAAGAATGGGCATCTCACTTTTTACCACTGATGGTGGGAGGGGGCATTTTGTGTCATTTGCAGAAGGGTTTCACATCTTAAAGAGGTTCAGGTGGAGGAATTTGAAGAGGAAGGTTTAACCACTGAGAGGTGGGATCTTGGGAGTTTGAAACATTTGCCATGAAAATGGAGGCTGGTCAGGAGAAAAGGGCAGGGGTTGTGAGAATTTTGGGATCTAATTTTCAAAAGAATAATCGAAGCTATTGGGTGCTCAGCACTTTTGAAAATCTGGCCTTTAGTACTCTGTTATTAAAGGGGCTAACATCTAAGAGTTGTTTCTCTCTGGATTCCCCAGTCTTTGGGATGGGGAAGGACTTCTCTTTTACCTTTTCTCCCTCACCACTTTCTCTTGGGTATTCCCAGTACGTGTGGGAATAAAGGGTATGACAAGGAGAGACTCATTTGCCTGCTTGGTGGAATTCCAGTGGTTTTTCCCCAAGGGCCTAAGATGATTTAATTCCAGCAAGTTTTCCAGATCAGATAGCGTGAACTTAGACCTGTGAAGAAGGCCAGCACAGGCGTATACATTACTTAAGTCCCATTTAAGCCCTTAAAATAGATGTTAAGTGAGACTCAGAGGTGCACAGTCTTTATGCTGGCCCGCTGCTCACTAGTGAAGGTCACCCATACTGGAATTATATTTCCCATTACAACCAACCAGCAGCACACTATTTGTTCAGGTTTAGAAGTGCCTAAGCTCAGCTGCAAGATCATATTCCATGAGAAGAAGGAGATCAACTAGGATGACCTTTAAAAAGCAAATAAATAACCCTGTCCATTCCCAAAGGTTGTTAAAGTCTCCAGTTCAGAACTTCAGGATTTATGGGCACTATAGTAATATGTTTGCGCTGGATATCAGTAAGGTATTGAATAAAACAGGTGTTTGATATCTGCTGCACTGAAGAATGGAAATATTATTTTTAAGGAGTTAAAAAGCTTCTGGAAGGAAGGAAGGAAGGAAGGAAGGAAGGAAGGAAGGAAGGCTTTGAGCTGCAAAACTCAGGTCTAGATAGAGATCCAAATGTCTCCAAAATTCAGGGAAATTCATATGCAGGGGGTTGTTTTGGTTCATTTTAAGGGCAACTGCAAAATTTGAATCCTGGTTCAGTTTTTCCAAAGGGGTCGTTTTAGTCCAGGGTTTTGGCTCATGCCCATTTCTGGAAAAAAGGAAGGAACGAAAATTTCATTGTTTGGACTAGATAGTGCAGTTTGGAGGGAAATATTGATAGTTAGGTTCTGATCACTCCACTTCTGTTTCTAGTAGGAAAATGCTAAATTATGTGTGAAGTCACCTACCTTTTAGCTTCAAACAGCAAGACACCTTAAGAATAGCAGGAAGAAAGACAGCTATAGGATTTATTGGTATACATTGGAATAGTTCAGGGTATGTCTACGCAGCAGGAAAAAAAAATGAGCAGCAGTGAGTCTCAGAGCCCAGATCAACAAAGTCAGGCTCACAAGGCTCACACTGCCAGGCTAAAAATAGCAATGTAGACCTTCGGGCTAGGGCTGGAGCCCAGGCTCTGAAAAAGCAAGGGAGGGAGGGTCTGAGAGCCCAGGCTCCAGCCTGAGCTGGAACATTATACTGCTATTTTTAGCCCCGCACTACAAGCCCAAATCAGTTGGCCTAGGCTCTGAGACTGGCTGTCGTGAGTCTTGTTTTGCTGTGCAGACATACCCCTAGGGCAGGGGTTCTCACAACAAAAATTTTGGTGGCCTCAGAGTGTGGCCACTCTGACAATTTTTCCTATAATATTTAATTAACTTTAGAAAAAACAAATAAATATGCACATATATGTGTCCAAATCATTGTAATGTATTCATTTCAGACTCAATAATAAAAAATAATGTACAGTTGTCTCTATTCTTTACTGGACCTAAACAGAATAGAAACACAAATAAGGTGTTTTGCATGTTCTGCTTTTAGGTTGATTTTTTTTTTTTTTTAAGACTTGCTAGTTAGTAAGTTTGCTACTATGAAAAATGATATTTGATAATATCAATTTTCACAGCAGACTTACTCAGCCCCAGCAAGCTGGGCGACAAATTAAGCCCTGGATGAGGAGGTGAGTAGGGAGGTGGCGGGGGGACCAGGGGTAATGGGTGGGGCTGCAGGGGTCAGTGGGGGTCAGCAGTGAGCCTGGGACTGGGGGCTGAAGCCCGCCGCTGCACAGGCAGAGCCTGCCACCCACCACCCCAGGGCTGACACCCGAGCACTACCGCCCCGGGAAGGTGGGGAACTCACACTGATCGCCTGCTCCTACAGTGCTTGTGGCTCCAGAGGAGGCATGGACTAGCATTTGCTGGTGGCTCCAAGAGACGGGGCCGACACTTTGCCCCTCCCCCTAACACCACCCAGAGAGGCTGTGGCCGCAAGAAAAGCCCCTGGTGGCCACATGCAGCCACAGTGCCCGCGTTTGAGAAATGCTGACCTAGGGTATAGGTGTGAAAAAGGAAGCATTCTTAAAAATCTTTAACAGCTGATGTTACAGAAAACTTTGAATAAATCTGTAGAGACAATCTTGCTCGAGTGTAATTTTGTTGGTTTTATTTCCCCTTATTTTGATAAACAGAGACATTTGTCTGAAAACAAGACTCCTGTTGCTCAGGGGTTCATCTGCTGCTAATACCTCTTTTGAAATGTTCCTCTGTTTGTGGCATTACAATTATAATAAATGATTTGTAATAACAGCACAATTATTAGTAGTAGTAGTTATTCACATAACTAATCATATTCACATGCTAATCCGCATACCCAACAGTTTACACAAAAGAAATTGTGGAATATCTCCAGTTTTCAGCAAATATTTAACAGCAGGCTGTAAACCACAAGAATTTCTATTACTAAAACATAATTACTTTTACAAAATATACTACAGTACATTTATGTGAAGATGGAAGGGAAGATTCTAACTTGAAATGAAAAGTAAAGAACAGCAGCAAACGAATATCAAGAGCACAATTGCTGGATGTGTCCACTTAAATTACATAAACAAATATCCATTACGTGCACCTAAGCACCCAAGAACAAGAAATGCATAGAGGTTTTGTAAATTGGGCACTACACAGCCAAAGTGACACCCAACCTTGCTGCTGATAGTGCTCAGTGTTTTTTGTCTTTAATTTTGCATGAAAATCTAAAGTGTATGTTTTGCCGGTAAAACTCTCTGTTCCCCTAGGCAATCAAATACACAAGACTTCATAGGCCTCAGGAAAATGTAGAGTAAAATAAGCCTGGTTACCTTGTGTACAAAACACCACCCACAAAATGTTTATGACAACATTTGGCGAAGATACAAGAATGTTGATGCCATGACTTTTTTTTTTTATTTTTGAAGGGAGTAATTTTTTAACCATCTGGTTACTGATGAGTTCAGGTTTGGGGAGAGCCCTTTGCCACACTGAGTTTCTGTTTACATTAGAATGTTTCTGTATAATTGATTATTTTTATACACTAACATATTTTGTTTTTAAGGTGCTATTTGAACACTGTTTACATTTATGGAGATAATGACATCCTCTGTAAAGTGCTTTGAGATCTGCTGATGAAAACCTCAATGAAAGAGTTAGGTGTTACAGTACACTTTAGCTATAATAAACCCAATCCCTGGATCATAACTACTGTATTTAAAAAAAGGATGTTGCACACGCATGCATAATTTTTATTTAGCATCATACGTTCGCACTGTGTTTCTGAAATGGAAGTGTCATGAAAGTTGCATTGTGCCTCTGAAACAGAAGTGTCACAAAGTACAGAATTAGCCATGCCTCCAAAGCAAAAATCAATTTCTGTTTGCAACAAAGCTAGAAACAATTGATTGAAAAAAGAAAAAAAGCAGCAATGCAGGCAGATCTCTGTCATGAGTATGGGCTGTCAAAAAGCATGATTGGAACATTAAAAAAAAACAGAGAAAAATCTCTGAGCATTTGTCCATAAAGTCAACACTGACCAAGGACTGTCACGAATGAAATTAAGAAAATCTGATGACAATGCACTAGATGAAGCGGTCTTCTTGTGGTTCCAGCAGTGAAAAAGCAATGGTAATCCTGTATCTGGATTGTTCATTTGCAAAAAAGCAAACATCCTGACAAACATTCAAAGCATCTGGCTGTGGCGATTTCAAAAAAGGCACAGAATTCGGGAAGTGAAAATTCTTGGTGAATCCCAGTCATGCAATGACAAGGCTGTAGACAGCTTTCTCCCACAGCTAAAGCAACTTTTGTTAGAAGGAGGAATGGAATCTCTGACTGTTTTAAATTAAAATTCCAAAGGTTGGGAACAGAAATATGATGGGATTATAGTCAGATTTAAATCCACGAGGAAACCAATAACAAAAGAGATCAAATTCAGAGATTTGTAAAAATCATTTGGCCTTGTGGATTGATAGAAGGCCAGGAGTCAGGTGATCCAGGCTTTATTTTTAGATCTTCTGATTGAGTAACTCTGTGACTTTGGACAAGCTCAGCTATTTTACCAGTAGCCCATCTGCAAAATATGTAGTAGACTGGTCATCAATATTTGTAGAACACTCAGATTTACAGATGAAAAAGCACTGTGTATAAAATACAAAGAAGTGAGGGTAGCAGATTGTAGAGAAAGTCAGAGAGATAGAGTGATGCCATTTCCAAAGTGAGGTAGACAGGGTACATAGACCTACAGTCTTTCAGATTGTAATTGTACCAAATGAAGCTGTAATTCAAAACTACTGAAGTTTGCATTTTCCCCAATATCAAATTTCTAGACAAAAAATACATTAAGAAAGAATTAAAACTGATGGTATATATCAATCAACAACTGAAGGGTAAAAAATGTCTCAGTGATATAGTAATTATCCCAAAATCAGCTTCATAAGGGAAATTCAGAGTTAAGGTTACATGTAAAAGAAATCCCAACATATTAAATTATGGAAATGCATAGGTATGGCACCCAAACAACCATAAAACTGTGCTATAGTGATGAACATATGATTATGACCATGTAATTTTAGTATTTGTGGTCCCAGATTAAACTACAGTGATTTTTAAAGACAGTTCCCCCCCCCCAATTTTTTCTCCCACATGACTTCAGTACAAGGAAATGGGTATCTCCATAATTAAAACTTCCTTCAACTTTTAGGTGTGAACAGCATCTCATTCCACTTACCCTCTTCACATTCTCCTGGACACAAAGAAGCAGAGTTGCCCCATGAATCTTATCTACAACTCTGAAATTGACCTCACTTATGAGCTTCTCCTTGCTACCTCACTGGACCTCTTCTCCTTTGACATTTGCAGTCTCACTGCTGCTTTGACACCACTGACTTTCTCTTTAAGGCTCATTGCTTTAGTAACTGCTCTCCTGGTTCTTTCATTTAAAAAATAAATCTTCTCAACCATTCATTCCACATCCTTTTTGTTGACTTCTCTTCCTCATCCCTCTCATTGTCTCTTGACACTCAAGATTTAGTCATTGGTCCTCTTTTTCTCCCTCTACCCTTATTCCCCCCTCAGTACCCATAAGTGCAGCTACCAACTCTATGCTGCTGGTTTGCAAGTCTACCTTTACCTTTGACCTCTCTCTTTCTAGGCCTACATCTCCATCTGAACATTAATAGTTTTTTATTATTTGTATTGCAGCAGCCTCCAGTGCTCCAATCATGGACCAGGGCCCTATTGTATTAGGAACCGTACAAAAACAGAACAAAAAAGATAGCCTCTGGATTGGTCACATAATCCCTTTCCCCTTGTTTTTGGTGGTCTTCCCCCCTTTCCTCATCCTTCCCTTGGTATAGTGTAATTTTCATTGTTCTGTGTCTCATTGTTTCATTAGAGTGTAAGACACTCATGGCAGGGTCCTTGTACTAGTAGTCACTGTATGACTTTGTATATTTTAGTCATTTGTTCAGTCATTTGCCATGCATACTTATGACAGTGTGTAAATAAACATACAATAAGGGTTCCCCGGCTCTTGGAAGTGAGGGACTAGCAGAATTCTGACTCCTCCCAGAGGCACCAGCCACATGGATCCTAATGGGGCAATGACCATCCCCACCAATTGACCAGACCATACTATTTAGGACAGAAGGAGTCATAGGAAGTTGTCTGAACAATTAAGAAATATTCTGACTAACTTCTACACTGGACCTGATGCCTGTTTGATCCCTGGACTCTGATTACGTCTCTCACCCCAGCTTGGTTCTTGGAGACTGATTCCTGCTCTGACCCCTGGCTTGTACTCTGGCTCTGACTACTAGGTCTGACCACCAGATGGTCCATATCCCAGTCCTGACCTGTCCCCTTTCTGCACCAGCTCAAGCCCCTATATACAGTTGTGGAGGCATAGTATTATGAGCTGGGTGAAACCTTGTTGTGGGTTGAGTTATAAAATTGATGTGTGAACATGTCCTTAACTTAAGATAGTTGTAAGAAACACTGAAGGGACTATACATAAAACAAGGCCTAGCAGTCCAAATGGCAGGCAACCCAGGAAAGGCTGCCATAAAATAGATTTGCCCCCAGGTGCTCTAATGTAAGCTGGAGACCAATTTGGCACTGGCATCAGTCTGGAATCTGAGTGGCATAAAACCTTGAGTCTTCTGATTCTCAGGGAGGCAGCACAGAATCTGGCCCTTAGATATAAACAGTATATAAAAAACTATATCCAAAATATTCTCTAATCATTGAAAATACCTGAGTTGTTGCTTTTCTCCTAAACTCTTGATGCTCTGGTCAATTTTTTGGTGGAAAACCACTTTCCTATGTTCCAAAATCATAATACTCTATATCGATCCCCTGTTGGAAAGACAACGGGCATTCACTGATATACCTGTGAATTGTAGTGTTTGTGATTATGTAAGCCAGTTGACATCTGCATTAGTTATTATCTTGTTTCACTCTCAGGATTAAAACTATTTCTTGGTGTGATATTTTGGGGATTACCCAGACCAGTAAAGGGAAACCAGTAAATGCTGTGTTGCTATGGCTCAGATCCCTGACATCAGTAGCCTGCCCACAAGCACAAGGTCTCACCTGGCTTCCACCATCCTGGTTACTCCTTGCAGGGTGACACCAACAGCCCTTCCAGCCCTGAGACTTCCCAAATCCGCCCTTCCCAAATTCTTAACTGCTAAACACTCAGACTTTCCCCATCTGGTTTGGCACACCCTGGAGGTGTGAAGCCAGCCTCCCACATACCAGCTTACTTGTGGCACACACACTCCGCACAACAGAGAACTGCTTGGGGTAAAAATAAACAAAAGGTTTATTTAATAGAAAAAGCACGGATTCAAAGATGAAATAGTAAGGGATTGCAAATATAGACAAGTTATACAGTAAATAACTACTAAGACTCAACTTCAGGCTTTTCACTTCTAAATTAGATAAAATTCCTTTTCTAATACAAGTTACTTATTGCCTTTCAAAAGTTTCACAGTGTGCCCCTAGTTTCATAGGGGCGATCCAATGTTCACAGACATCCTCCCCCCTTTGAGTCTGTCCCTCAAGTTCCAGATGACAACTTCAGTTTCAAGCCTTCTTTTAAAAAGGCTTTTTACCTCATTCCCTGCCCCCCTCCTCTCTTAACGTGGTGACTCGTGCTTATTTAGAGTGGGGGAGATTCCAGTTGTCTGTGTGTTTCCATTGACTTTAATGGCTCACCATTGTCTGTCTCCTGGGCTGTACATTGGATGAGTACTTGAAATTGGCTTGCGAGGTGCCCCTCTTTTCATGAATTGTCCCCACCCTCCTGTGAAGTGGATCTGAAGTTTATCAGCACAGTTTTCTATATACACAAATACATAACCACAATTTGTATACATATCTCATGACGGCAATCAAATTCAGAATATTACGAGCTTTCACTGAAGACCTTACTCAATACACTTTTATGTTATAATAACCCATTATGCAATCAGGTGGATCAACTTCTCAGTTTGTTTAAACCTTCTGTACTTGAGGTGTCTGGACTCTGATTGTCAAACTTTCCCTCCCCCTCCCCACACACATCACATATTAGCTATGAGCCGAAGTCTATTGTAAAATTGGATTTGAAGCTGGTCGTATGCTTGAAATATAGTCTGTTCTGTATGATTTTCTTCAGGTACCCATTGTTTGATTCAGCTGCACTACATATCTTAACCTGATTGTCAATCTGCCTTTGTTTGAAGTGAGAATTCCCTCAGGAGAAGGGAAATATTATGGAAATTGCCCAAGTGAGCTGTTCTCTCTCAGTTGCAGATCAATCAATGGTGCTATCACAAATAGAAAATCCAGTAGTAGTATTACCAGTAGGAATCAGCGTGAGAATCCTGTGTAGGAGTCAACAAAGAAAAGAGGATAGAGAAGAAACATGACAATGAGATGATTGGTATAAGAAAACAAAAAATCTGTTTTGTTTTGCTTTGGTTTATTTTTTTGAGAATTGGTTCTTGCTTATTTCTGTCATGTTTCTCGCCATATGAACAGGTGAGAATAGGTAATCACTGAGTTACTATGATAGAGTATCTGATATAGATGGTGAATTGATTAAATTGCACTATTTATATGTATTACACACAATTTAAAACTACATTAGAAGTACATTAAGATTTTAAAGTCATGTACTCAGAAGTTAGGAAATGCCAAAATGAAAGTTGTCTATGCAACTTTAATTCATCCCTCTTGTGTACATGCATTAGGATAGTTTTTAATTACATGATCACATAGTAATTTTTCCATGGGACCCCGCCTCATTCAGTACACAGGAGGGCTGCTGCTCAATTAATGTACAGCTATTCAGCATTTTGTTTTGTTTTGTTTTCATGGTTCAGTGTGTGGCCCTAGGCCTTGTTTACTGCATACTATTCAAACCCTGCTCCAAAGAAAGAATTAATTTCCTCATGGATTTTCCTATGGTGCTCATTACTATAGTGTCTGAAATATAGTGCATCACACATATTAATGCTTTTATCTTTACAACTTTCCCTCTAAGATGAGGCGTCAGAATTATCTCCATTGTACAGAGGGGTAATTGGGGCACAGAGGCTAAGGTCAAAAGTAGAGCTGGGTGAATAATGGATTTTTCAATTTGCTGGCAGATACGAAAAAAATGAAAAAAAAATCACTTAGGGTATGTCTACACTACGAAATTAGATTGATTTTATAGAAGTCGCTTTTTAGAAATTGATTTTATACAGTCGATTGCGTATACCCACACTAAACGCATTAAGTTGGCTGAGTGCGTCCTCACTACTGTGGCTAGAATCAACTTACAGAGCGATGCACTGTGGGTAGCTATCCCACAGTTCCCGCAATCTCCGCCGCCTATTGGAATTCCGAGTTAAGATCCCAAAGCCTGATGATGGGGCAAAAACATTGTCACGGGTGGTTTTGAGTACATGTCGTCAGTCGCCCCTCCCTCCGGGAAAGCAACAGCAGACAATCGTTTTGCACCTTTTTTCCTGGGTTACCCGTGCAGACACCATACCACAGCAAGCATGGAGCCCGCTCAGCTCACCGTCACCGTTGCTGTTGTGGGCAAGTCTAGTGTGGGGGCTGCTGTGATCCAAATAGCCAATGCAATCATTGACGTTCTCTTATCAATGGTAGTGACTCTGGAAAATGTGCGGGCCTTTTTAGATTTTAGGTGCATCATATTCCTGCCCTTTGTCCCTGGTGAAGAAGTCTTGCAGCCGTACATTCCAAGCCTTCGCAGCAGACGGTGCAGTTGGACTGCTAACCGTCGTCATCCACCGCTTCCGCTGCAGCTCTGCTCTCCTGCTCCCCAGCAACGAGCTTGGGGGATCTGTTCTGGTCCTCCTGGGTGCTGCTGCACTTCCCCTGCAACTCTGCTCTCCAGCGATGAGCTCGGGGGAACCTGTTCATGAAGCCTGGACCGTAGTAAGGAGCAGTTCAACTATAGCCTGAGCAAGAGCAGAATGATGGTAAAATGTGCCTTTGGATGTTTGAAAGCTCACTGGTGCTGTTGGTCAGACCTCAGTACAACCAACATTTCCATTGTTATTGCTGCTTGATGTGTGCTCCATAATATCTGTGAGAGTAAAGGGGAGACATTTATGGCGGGGTGGGAGGTTGTGGCAAATCGCCTGGCATCTGATTTTTAGCAGCCAGACACCAGGGCGATTAGAAGAGCACAGCAAGGCATGCTGCGCATCAGGGAAGCTTTGAAAACCAGTTTCATGACTGGCCAGGCTATGGTGTGATAGTTGTGTGTTTCTCCTTGACGCAAACCCGCCTCCTTTGTTGATTTTAATTCTCTGTAAGTCAGCCACCCTCCCCGCTTCTAAATAAAGTAACTATTGTTTTGAAACCATGCATTTCTTTATTAATTAAAAAAAATGAGATAATGGACAAGGTAGCCTGGGTGGGGTGGGGGAGGAGGGAAGGACAAGGCCACATTGATTTTTAGTGTGGCTACAATAAGCAAACTGTTTGAATGACAGCCTTCTGTTGCTTGGGCCATCTTCTGCAGTGGAGTGTCTGGGTGCCCGGAGCCTCCTCCCCCCACATTCTTGGGCATCTGGGTGAGGAAGCAATGGAAAATGGGGTGGAGGGTAGGCGATTATATACTGGATGCAGCGCGGGGATCTGTGCTCTTGTTGGCTTTCCTGCAGCTCCAACAGATGCTTCATTATGTCCGTTTGCTCCTCCAACAGACACTTCATCACATCAGTTTGCTCCCCCATTAGCTTCAGCATCGCGTCCTGCCTCCGCTCTTCACGCTCACTTAATTCTTTCCTGGCCTCTGCCACTGAATTAAGCTGTGTCCTATCAGTGCAGGAGGACTGCATGAGGTTGGAAAACATGTCATTGTGAGTGGGTTTTTTCCGCCTTCTAATCAGCGATAACCTCAGGGACGGAGATGATAGGGAGAGTGTAGAAACATTCTACACTCTATGATTCTGGGGGGACACTGGCCATGCTGACCAAATAGGAAATGAAATTCAAAAGTTTCCGGGACTTTTCCTGTGTACCTGGCTAGTGCATCGGAGTTCAAAGTGCAGTCCAGAGCGGTCACAATGGAGCACTCTGGGATAGCTCCCGGAGCCCAATACCATGGATTTGCATCCACATTACCCCAAATTCGAGCCAGCAAAGTAGATTTTAGCGCTACTCCCCTCGCCGGGGAGGAGTACAGAAGTTAATTTTAAGAGCCCTTTAGGTCAACAGAATGGGGTTGGTTGTGTGGACGCATTCATTTTAAATCGACCTAACACAGCTAAATTCAACCTAACCCCATAGTGTAGACCAGGCCTTAGACCTGAATCAAATCTGAACCTTCAAAAAAATCAGCAATGCAAAAGTGTTGTCAATTTTATTTCAGGTTGAATAAAACATTTCATTCAATCTAAAATGACCCATTTCGTTTAATTTCCAGACACTTTTTAACAAACACAAAGAAAATGAAGAGCTAGATTCACAATGGCTGGAGGAGTAGCATGTGGCTGCTCCCCTCCTTCTAACCTTTAGCCCAGTGTTTATGACATCCATCTGCCTGATATAGGGCAGGAATTTGAACTTGAGTTTCCCACATCAGAAGTGAGTGTTCTAGCCACTGGGTTATGGGATACTCTGCTGTAAGGAATATGTCCTATTAAAGCAGTTCCACCGTTTATAAATAATTAAATAGTCAATGAAGCAGGGACATGAAACTTGGGTTTCTCATCTGGGATGCATTAACAGGCGTGCTGTGAGTAAGACACGAGAAGGCATTCTTCCGCTCTACTCTGCACTGGTTAGGCCTCAACTGGAGTATTGTGTCCAGTTCTGGGCACCGCATTTCAAGAAAGATGTGGAGAAATTGGAAAGGGTCCAGAGAAGAGCAACAAGAATGATTAAAGGTCTAGAGAACATGACCTATGAAGTATCAGAGGGGTAGCCGTGTTAGTCTGAATCTGTAAAAAGCAACAGAGGGTCCTGTGGCACCTTTAAGACTAACAGAAGTATTGGGAGCATAAGCTTTCGTGGGTAAGAACCTCACTTCTTCAGATCTGTTGCTTTTTACAGATTCAGACTAACAAGGCTACCCCTCTGATACTTCATAGGTCATGTTCTCTAGACCTTTAATCATTCTTGTTGCTCTTCTCTGGACCCTCTCCAATTTCTCCACATCTTTCTTGAAATGCGGTGCCCAGATCTGAAGAAGTGAGGTTCTTACCCACGAAAGCTTATGCTCCCAATACTTCTGTTAGTCTTAAAGGTGCCACAGGACCCTCTATGACCTATGAAGGAAGGCTGAAAGAATTGGGTTTGTTTAGTTTAGAAAAGAACAGACTGAGAAGGGACATGATAGCAGTTTTCAGGAATCTAAAAGGGTGTCATACGAAGGAGGGAGAAAACTTGTTCATCTTAGCCTCTAAGGATAGAACAAGAAGCAATGGGCTTAAACTGCAACAAGGAAGGTTTAGGTTGGACATTAGGAAAAAGTTCGTAATTGTCAGAGTGGTTAAACACTGGAATAAATTGCGTAGGGAGGTTGTGGAATCTCTATCTCTGGAGATATTTAAGAGTAGTAGGTTAGATAAATGTCTATCAGGGATGGTCTATGCAGTATTTGGTCCTGCCATGGGGGCGGGGGACTGGACTCGATGACCTCTTGAGGTCCCTTCCAGTCCTAGAATCTATGAATCTCCCAGGTGGATGCCCTCACCACCTGATGATAAAGTCATTCTCATACTCTCACTCTCTGACCCATTGACTGCCACCTCCCAGATGAGTATTCTAACAGCTTGACTAAAAGTTACAAGGGAGGCACCAGCACTACCTCCTCCTTCTCTTTAGCAAGGACTTAGGTGTGCTTTGAGAACACTTACTGTATCAGGCCCCACAAGCGAGATGGGTGGGAGGAACATCTAGTTTGATGTTCCCCCCATGCACTGGGGCTTAGGCATGAGATAGGTACCTAAAAAACTAGACTGAAGCAGCAGTATACTGGCAAAACATAGGTGTCTAGTGACTTGGAAAGGAAAAATCCAATGCACAAAATGGGGACTAGGCGGTAGTATTGCTGAAAAGGATCTGGAGGTTATAGTGGATCGCAAATTGAATGTGAGTCAAGAATGCGATGCATTGCAAAAAAAAAAAAAGTCAATATCATTCTGGGGTTCATTAACAGGAGTGTTGTATGTAAGGCATGGGAGGTAATTGTCCTACTGTACCTGGCTCTGGAGGCCTCAGCTGAGTACTGCATCAAGTTCTGGGTGCCACACTTTAATAAAGATGTGGAAAAATTAGGAAGAGCGCAGAGAAGACTAACAAAAATGATAAAAGGTTTAGAAAACCTGACCTATGAGGAAAGATTTAAAAAACTGGACCTGTTTGGTCTTGAGAAAAAGAAGACTGAGAAGGGGAACCTGATAACCGTCTTCAAATTCTTTCAAAAATGAGGATGGTGATCAATTGTTCTCCATGTCCACTGAAGGTAGGCCAAAAAGGAATTGACTTAATTTGCAGCAAGGGAGATTTACATTAGATATTAGGAAAATCTTTATAAGGGTAGTTAAGCACTGGAGCAGAGTTCCAAGGAAGATTGTGGAATCCCCATCACTGAGGACAGACAAACACCTCAGGGATGGTCTAGATATACTTGGTCCTGCCTCAATGCCAGAGGCTGCTCTAGATGACCTCTCAAGGTCCTTTCCAGCCCTATATTTCTATGATTCTGTGTTATGCTGGAAAATATTAATGTCTGTTGTCGAGTGGATCTT
The DNA here is from genome assembly GCF_027887155.1 of Malaclemys terrapin pileata. Classification (NCBI taxonomy): domain Eukaryota; kingdom Metazoa; phylum Chordata; order Testudines; family Emydidae; genus Malaclemys; species Malaclemys terrapin. The sequence continues at coordinate 131,513,081 of NC_071507.1, forward strand.
TGATCTTTAGACAGTTACAGACCTGGTTAAAGTCAATGGGTGTGCTAAGTACCCTACATTCATGTCAAGTGGAAGTAATCCCTTTTACACAGTGATAGCTGGAAACCTCAGACGCCACTGCTCGAGGCATTGGACCACATGACAAGGACTGAGCAAGAACTAACCTAGGGGGAAAAAGAGGGGTTTTCCTGGGACTGGAAACGTAGGGGCTAAGGGATTGTTTGGCAAACTGTAGAGAAACTCCCAAAGGCAGGAAGACAGCAAGAAAAGCAGTGGTGGTCCTGAGGGGAAGCAGTGAGATAAAACTCCTTGGTGAGTATGGAACTCATTGGAAAGACAGACTTGGAAACTGTAAGCAAGTAAACTGCCTGCTACTGTTTGTTACTACTGTGTTCAGGGAAACAGGACTTTGTGTACATCCTTTGTAAATGACCACGATGGTCCTAGAGAATATACGTGACTTCTATCATCCATTCTCCTCCTAATTGCAACAACCCCTTAAAGCCCCAAATACTGGCTAATCTTCAGACCAAAGAGGCAACAGTACCATTGGCAAAGCTATTTCTATAGCTTCATATTCTGTCTGTGTAACATTTAATAGAAGTTCTATATAAACTTAAATTTTCAACTTTTTGAAACCACTTGTGTCACTTGTTACATTTGAGCTTTTAAAAAATTCAGCCAACAGGGAACAACTCACTTTCATAGAAAGAATAAATAAAAGTAAGGAGCATCTTACTTTTGCAGTGTGGAAGCATATGGTATCTTGAAGTGTTTCATTTAGTGACTGATATAATTTCCTACAGAGAGGCAGACACTGACCAAAGCTTTGATCCAGCAAAGCACTTAAGCATATCCTAAACTTTAAGTACATTAGTCCCCTTAAATATCTGAGTAATCCCATTCAATCAATATGATTCGTCATATGCCTAATATTAAGCATGTGATTGAGAGCTTTGCTGTATCTGAGCCCAAGTTACCATGCCATTTAATAAAATGACTCTAACATAATAGAAACAACAGCAATCCACTCATTGATATAAAGGATATAATTAGAGACAGGCCACCTACACCTCCAGTGAAGTGATATTATTCAGTCAATCAGAAAAGAGGGAACATGGCTTCTCTGAGACACTTCAGTAGGAGAGGTTATGCACATAGCGGCCAGCAACAATAAGAGACTGTCTAGTTGTCAAATGTTATTCAGAGACAGGAATGAGTTCAACATGTCTTTTAAGAACACAGAAAGCCTGGGTTTGTTATAGGGATAACTCTTGGGATAGTAACAAAGTTCACATTTAGTCATCCTCAAGAAAGAAATGGTAAAAAGCAGAGCATGCTAAGCAGCAACAAAGCAACAAAAACAGCTGATGCAACTTTTTTAAGTTAAAAAATACCTTACAGTCTTCTCCCCCCACCACCGCTTGGAATGTTTTATTTCTATTGCTTTCTTTTTTTATAATTCCATTCACTGTGGTGCCAACTGCCAAACCTTGCATGATGTCAAGTATCAGGGGGTAGCCGTGTTAGTCTGTATCTACAAAAACAACAAGGAGTCTGGTGGCACCTTAAAGACTAACAGATTTATTTGGGCATGAGCTTTCATGAGTAAAAACCTCACTTCTTCAGATGCATAGAGTGAAATTTACAGATGCAGGCATTATATACTGACACATGGAGAGCAGGGAGTTACTTCACAAGTGGAGAACCAGTGTTGACAGGGCCAATTCAATCAGGGTGGATGTAGTCCACTCCCAATAACAGATGAGGAGGTATCAATTCCAGGAGAGGAAAAGCTGCTTCTGTAGTGAGCCAGCCACTCCCAGTCCCTATTCAAGCCCAGATTAATGGTGTTGAATTTGCAAATGAATTTTAGTTCTGCTGTTTCTCTTTAAAGTCTGTTTCTGAAGTTTTTTTGTTCAATGATAGTAACTTTTAAATCTGTAATAGAATGACCAGGGAGATTGAAGTGTTCAGTTACTGGCTTGTGTATGTTACCATTCCTGATGTCTGATTTGTGTCCATTTATTCTTTTGCGGAGGGACTACGCATACCTACATGCCTCCAGCTTCCATCCAAGACACATCACACGATCCATTGTCTACAGCCAAGCCCTAAAATACAACCAAATTTGCTCCAATCCCTCAGACAGAGACAAACACCTACAAGATCTTTATCAAGCATTCGTAAAACTACAATACCCACCTGGGGAAGTGAGGAAACAGATTGACAGAGCAAGACGGGTATCCAGAAATCACCTACTACAGGACAGACCCAACAAGGACAATAACAGAACACCACTGGCCATCACATACAGCCCCCAGCTAAAACCTCTCCAGCGCATTATCCACGATCTACAACCTATCCTGGAAAATGATCCCTCACTCTCACAGACCTTGGGAGGCAGGCCAGTCCTCGCTTACAGACAACCCCCCAACCTGAAGCAAATACTCACCAGCAACTACACACCACACCACAGAAACACCAACCCAGGAACCTATCCCTGTAGCAAACCTCGTTGCCTACTCTGTCCCCATATCTACTCTGGCAACAGCATCAGAGGACCCAACCACATCAGCCACACCATCAGGGGCTCATTCACCTGCACATCCACTAATGTCATATATGCCATCATGTGCCAGCAATGCCCCTCTGCCATGTACATTGGCCAAACCGGACAGTCCCTCCGCAAAAGAATAAATGGACACAAATCAGACATCAGGAATGGTAACATACACAAGCCAGTAAGTGAACACTTCAATCTCCCTGGTCATTCTATTACAGATTTAAAAGTCACTATCATTGAACAAAAAAACTTCAGAAACAGACTTCAAAGAGAAACAGCAGAACTAAAATTCATTTGCAAATTCAACACCATTAATCTGGGCTTGAATAGGGACTGGGAGTGGCTGGCTCACTACAGAAGCAGCTTTTCCTCTCCTGGAATTGACACCTCCTCATCTATTATTGGGAGTGGACTACATCCACCCTGATTGAATTGGCCCTGTCAACACTGGTTCTCCACTTGTGAAGTAACTCCCTGCTCTCCATGTGTCAGTATATAATGCCTGCATCTGTAACTTTCACTCTATGCATCTGAAGAAGTGAGGTTTTTACTCACGAAAGCTCATGCCCAAATAAATCTGTTAGTCTTTAAGGTGCCACCAGACTCCTTGTTGTTTTTGCCAAACCTTGCAAGCCCTTAAAAATGTACAGTAAATGATGTCCTAAGACAGAACTTCTTTCTCTGCTTTCTGAAAATGCCCAAGCTCTACTCAAAGTTATCACATGTTAACAGGAACAAAACAAGTTAGTACATTTGGCCTCTCCCCAGTGAAGTAGAAATGTACAGGACACTTTCATCTTATAAAAACAAAAAACCTTTTGGCCTAGCACAAGATCAAAAATATGACATTATGAACAAAGCCATTTCAGAAGAAAAGTACAGGTAAGCAAATTAGTTAGCTCTATTTTGAATAAAAATTGAAATTACTATTTTTAAAATGCAAGTACTCAGATAATTTTTGGAGCCACGGTATATCACAAATTATGACCACTAAATAGAAATATTAATATATATTAGGGCTGTCAATTAATCACAATTAACTCATGTGATTAACTGAAAAAATTTTTGATTAAAACAATTAATCACAATTAATCACAGTTTTAACTGCACCGCTAAACAATAAAATACCAATTGAAATTTATTACATATTTTTGGATGTTTTCTACATTTTCAAATATGTTGATTTCAATTACAATACAGAATTCAAAGTGTGCGATGCTTCCTTTATATTATTATTTTTACTACAAATATTTGCACTCTAAAAGTGACAAACAAAAAATATTTTTCAATTACGTCATACAAGTACTGTAGTGTGATATCTTTATTGTGAAAGTGCAATTTACAGATGTAGATTTTTTTGTTACATAACTGCACTCAAAAACAAAACAATGTAAAACTTTAGAGCCTACAAGTCCACTCAGTTCTACTTCTTGTTCAGCCAATTGCTAAGAAAAACAAGTTTGTTTACATTTACAGGAGATAATGCTGCATGCTTTTTATTTACAATAGCACTTGAAAGTGAGAACTGGTATTCGCATGGCACTTTTGTACCTGGCACTGCAAGGTATTTACGTGCCAGATATGCTAAACATGTGTATGCCCCTTCATGCTTCGGCCACCATTCCAGAGGACATGCTTCCATGGTGATGACACTTGGTAAAAAAATACATTAATTAAATTTGTGACTCAAGTCCTTTGGGGGAGAATTGTATGTCCCCTGATCTTTTTAAAAACACATTCTGCCATATATTTAATGTTATAGTAGTCTCGAATGATGACCCAGAACATGTTCATTTTAAGAACACTTTCACTACAGATTTGAAAAAACACAAAGAAGGTGAGATTTCTAAAGATAGCTATAGCACTCGGCCCAATGTTTAAGAATTTAAAGTGCCTTCCAAAATCTGAGAGAGACGAGGTGTGAAGCATCCTTTCAGAAGTCTTAAAAGATCAAAACTCCGATGTAGAAACTACAGAACCCAAACCACCAAAAATGAAAATCAACCTTCTGCTGGTGGCATCTGACTCAGATGATGAAAATAAACATGTGTTGGTCCACACTGCTTTGGATTGTTCTCAAGCAGAACCAGTCATCAGCATGCATGTATGTCCTCTGGAAGAGACATATGAATCTTTAACGCCTCTGGCATTTAAATATCTTGGGATGCTGGCTACACTTTCAAGTGACATTGTAAACAAGAAGTGGGCAGCATTATCTCTTGCAAATGTAAACAAACTTGTTTGAGTGATTGGATGAACAAGAAGTAGGACTGAGTGGACATGTAGACTCTAAAGTTTTACATTGTTTTATATTTTGGTGCAATTTTTTCTACATAATTCTACACTTATAAGTTCAACTTTTATGATGAAGAGATTGCACTACAGTACTTATATTAGGTGTATTAAAAATACTATTTCTTTTTTACAGTGCAAATATTTGTAATAAAAAAATAAATATAAAGTGAGCACTGTACACTTTGTAGTCTGTGTTGTAATTGAAAGCAATATATTTGAAAATGTAGACAACATCCAAAAATATTTAAATAAATGGTATTCTATTATTATTTAACTATGTGATTAATGTTTCACTAATAATATAAATACAAAGCATGTACTGAGGACACATTGTTTATGATAGGTTTGCTGCGACGACTGATATGGGTACATTAACAAATACAATTCAGTGCTAGAGTGCACTGATATGCTGATGTGAACATGACATACAAATATGACAATACTTTCATATCTAATATTTTACTTTTACCAATATGGACTGTAATCACTTCAGGTAGACAGGAGGGAAGCCCTGAGTTGGATGGAGGATATTGGAATGACTGAAGCCTTAAAGGTGATAGGGGAATGTAAGGGCTGGAATGTATGGGGACCAGAAAATGGCACTTTCTCAGCCATCAATATGTGCTTGCAATCCATTTCCTTTCCATTCAGCTTCTAACCTCTTCTAACTACTTACATGTGCCCCAACTAGAACCTCCTAATTGCCTAGTTGGTAAAACCTTCCCATGGGCATACACTCCATTCAACCACATTATTCCAAGTTTTGTGCTCCACAAATCTGGTCAACTGAAATGTAGAAATCCCACTGTATTTAATCGTTGGTACAAAAGGATGTCCTTTGACCTGAATGTTTTGCAGTGTGTCCAATTCCCCTACTACTTTTCAAGGGTATTTTACTTACTCTGACATTCAATGTACAGTAAAAGCTTTTTTAACAAAATGATGGAGGAATGGGGAGTGCCGGTAAATTAAAAATGCCAGTTAACTCAGAGGGAGGGGTTTGCAGTGCGGGGGGGTGCGCGACAGGGGCATGGGAGGGGGTGCGGGTTGCAAGCTCTGGGATAGAGTTTGGGTCTGGGAGGGGTTTTGGGGAAGGGGGTTGGAGCATGGGAGTGGGCTCGGGGTGACAGATGAGGGGGTGATCACCTCCGGCAGCTCCCCACAAGCGGTTCCCCATCTCCGCTGTTGCTGGCAGAGGTGCGACTAGGTGGCTCTGCAAGCAGGAACACTGCCTCTGTTTGCAGGCGCTGCTCCCCGCAACTCCCATTGACTGCGATTCCTGGTCAATAGGCTGGGAGCCGCAGAGTCAGCGCTCGGGGAGGGGGGCTGGAGGCAGGTGCTCCTGGCCGCACCTCCGCCAGCAACAGCGGAGATGGGGAGCTGCTTGTGGGGTGCTGCCAGAGGTGAGCTGCCCCCGCAACCCAACCCCCTACCTCAAGCCCCTTCCCAGACCCAAAATTCCTCCCAGAGTGCACCCCACTGCCCCTCCCATGCCCCAGCCCCTTGCTGGCCCAGCACCAACTGCACTGTAAACCGGACTGTCAACGCAGATCAGAAATTGCTGGTTTATAGAGCTTCCCGGTTAGTGAAGTGCCAGCTAAAAGAGTTTTTACTGTATTTCCAAAGAATCTGGGCTGCTGCGTTGCTTTATAATTTAATACTTTTTTGTTTATTTATGTTTTTTGTTTGCCTTTAATGTTTATTGGATACTAAAAATTATGTCAGTGATGAAGAATTGTTGTCATTAAAAAGTCAGTGTTTATAATTAGAAAGAGAAATACTACATCATTTCATCTATCACAGTATGGTAACTGTTGACTTCTTAATAGTGGCCATAAATACCTCCCAGGTGAGACACATAAAAACTACCTGAGACCTCTTCAACCTTCTATTTTGTGCTTCACTTGTCCAAACCTAGACAAGTCCAACCTTATCCACTTTTACTGCACTAGTTTGATCTCACCCACACATTTGTTGTTGTTGAACTGTATAGATATGCGTTATTTAAAATGACACCTCATTTCTCATCCTGGCCAATATTAGGCCCCTTAATTCAGACCAAATCTTTTCTCCTGAAGCCTGAGATTGTAGAACCTTCCTTGATATCACATTTACTTTTACTTCCTTTGCTGAATAGCTGCCTGTTGCCACAATACTGCACTTACATAAAGCCAGCATCATGGTTTAATAACAATACGTTGTACTGTCTTCTTAGTCCCATTCAGTGCCAAAGAATTGCTTACTAGCATTGCTCATCAGGTCTCTGTCCAAACAATGAAGGGATGTTTTTAAAGAGCTCTCAATGGAGTCTTAATTGCAAGGATAAATTCACCACAAGGTTTCTGGGAGATATATAAAGCAGAATAAATTAGGCAAACTTTTGTTCTCCACCAGGGACTTACCATGAAGGAGTGAAAAATCTGTCTTTTTCATTTTTCCTTCATTTTAAGAATTGCAAATTGTTGAATGGTCAAGAAACACTAATTCTAACTACTATTTATAATTAATGAGAGATTAATAGTTATTATAATATTTAAAAGGTCACTTTTTCCAAGTATTAATTTGCCATGGGCTGAAGAGTTTTGTTTCATTATATCCAGTTTCTCTTGAAGTTATGTATATTTTTTATTTTTTTGTATTAAGTATAATGGTAGTATGCAGGACTGGGACCTACAGAAATAACATATATAGACTTATCTTGTGAGTCTGTGTGTGTAAATAGGTTAGGTATTTAGATTAAAGTACATTAAAAACCACAAAATATCCCTAGGATAGAATAGCAGCTTATGAAAAATGGAAATAAGCCAAAACGGGGAGCCAACCTTTGGCTTTAATTATGTCCTGGCCCACAGAGATACTCAGCAATTGTATCTACCAATGGCTTAAAAGAGATCTGTGAATGCTCGATTATTAATTTAACATTTTGATTAATCTTTTCCCAAAATGCATGTAACAAATTAAAAAGGAAGAGTGGCAAGCTGCTATAAAAGTTAGCACAGCATCTGTTTGATAAACTATTTGCGAAGTAGTATAGTCTCTCCTAACTGCTAAAGAAAGAGTACAATAGAAGAGCTAGGTTCAGGCCAAGATCTTTGCCAGCAAAAGCTGGCACAGGCTTTGGTGCAAGGACCCTGGGACTAGAAAGTTCAGTAGGAGGGGATTGTGAAATTACAAGCTATTTTCAGTTTCTATTCTTTCACCAGCAGAGATGGGGAGCACAGCCTAGTTTGGAGAGCAGTAGTGGTTACAGTGTGTGGGGGATGTAATCATACAGGACATTAACTAGGCAGCCTCCAACAGCAGGGCTCCTATAAAGGTCTAGGCAAATACTGAAACGGCCTTCCCATCTATGAATAATTGGAAGGAACAACGCAGCTACCTCTGTTTAAGCCAGCCGGGGTTCTAACTATAAAGCATGAATCAGGCTCCCACAGACTATGGAGTACCATGAAGTTCTTGATAGTAGGTACAACTAGGGTACAAACTCCCCACAAGCTACTTCATTATGTCCACAGTGCTTGTCTCCTTTTGTTTGAGCATTATTGTTGGTCATCTAAATATAGATATATATTGAAATGTTAAAAGTACACCAAAGAGCCTTCTGTCCTAATTTCAGAGTAACAGCCGTGTTAGTCTGTATCCGCAAAAAGAAGAACAGGAGTACTTGTGGCACCTTAGAGACTAACAAATTTATTAGAGCATAAGCTTTCGTGGACTACAGCCCACTTCTTCGGATGCATATCCTGTCCTAATGTTTCTTTCATATATTTCCTTTAACAGACAATAATACCACATACACAAACCCGGGGCAAAATTCCTGCGGTCACATAAAATGGTGAAAACCTGGATTTAATCCATGAAGTCTGTGTGGTTGCTTTAGAATTATACAAGTGTAAATGAGAACAGAATTTGGTCAAATAAATTACAGCAGTATTAAAGTATCTTGGCTCTCAAAGACATTGGGCTTATTCAATGGCCACTGAAGTCAATGGAAATCTGTTTATTGATTTCATAGAGCCAGGATTTCACCCATTGTTTTCAGAGACCAAAATTAGCAATTCTTCACAGTGTGTGAGAATATGCTCTGAGTAAATTGATAACATGGTGAGAGATTGTTTCATTAATTTAAATCAGGGGTCAGCAACCTTTGGCATGCGGCCCATCAGGGTAATCCGCTGGTGGGCCTCGAGATATTTTGTTTACATTGACTGTCTGCAGGCACAGCCCCCACAGCTTCCTGTGGCCAGGAACGGCAAACTGCGGCCACTGAGAGCTGTGGGGGGTCGTGCCTGTGGATTCTGAACATAAACAGAATGTCTCACGGCCCGCCAGTGGATTACTCTGATGGACCACGTGCCAAAGGTTGCCGACCCCTGATTTAAAGGTTGGTTTGGGTTTAATTTTTTAAAAGCTATTTCTAACCATCCTCAGCAGTGGTGCAAGTAAAATCCATTACTTACTGGTATGTGGTGGGAGGGGGGGGGGACCAGCTTATGGGGGGCACATGATCTCCCCACATGACCCTCCATGGGACTTCTCCCTGCCAGCGGGAAAAGGGCAGAACTCCCAGCCCTGCCCCCAGGCCCTGTCCTCCAGCGGGGCTGCTGCTGTAGTATATACAGACAGAAATGCAGCTCCGTGGAAGGAAAGAGGGCGGGGCTGGGAGCAGTACAGTCATGCCAGAGAGGAGGCGTGGAGCCGCCGGCTCCTCCTGTTTCTTTCTGGTTGGTTGGTAAGGAGTATCGGAGCATACAGGCCTACTTGCACTGCTGATCCTCAGGCTCATTTAAAATACTCTCTCTTTTTAATAATGTACAAATTACTCAGTCATTCTTAGCCCTCCCTAATAGAGCTGTTGGTTGTATTACTTTTTATATAGTGTAAATGTCATTTTTACAGTAGTCTAATCAATCAAATGTATGCCAAAATGTATAAAGGCTTTACTAATGCCTTTGATTTGAGTGTTAAATGTTACAAAGCACTTAGTCTGTCTAAATTTGGCTACAACAGGTCAGAATAACAGTGTACAATTTCACACTCATCACTTACTCTTTTAATTATCTGTACTCCAGATTTGCACCAATAAAATGATTTTTGTTTCCTTTTTAAGACATCACAAAGCCTGTTCCAATAACTCTTTTCCAAACTAATGGACTGGTTACGTATTTTCTTTGTGAAGTATTTTATTGGACCATAGCTAACATAGTTATAAATACCATTATAACTTGTTTTAAAGGAAAAGTCCTTCCCAGGGGTGAGCACCAGGGGACAAGCAGGGGTATGGAAGGGGCATGCTCCAGCCCCCCAAGAATCGTTGGGCACACAGTACTATTCCAACAACAGGGCTACAGTGGCAGGATGGGGAGAGTGAGCTCCTGGTGGGGTAGCAGGGAGCAAAGAATGTGCCCAGTCAAAAGTGGTTAAATTTAAATTCCTGTGCATGCCCCTGGTCCCTCCTATAAAATTTAGTGTAGTTTTAGTTTACCTTCTCCTAAAAACAACAAACTATCAAAAAACACTGCACAACTCATATGACCAGATTGTGCAGCTCTCACCCAGGCAACTCACAAAGAAGTTTTGCTCAAGAAGTGCAAAAATCAATCTTCCTAGTGAAGAAATAATGATGGGAGGGCCTATTGGGAAGAAGTGAACATGAGTGACATATATACTTGTATATGGTTAGAGATGTGTTTTAGAACAACAAAAATCAATAAAGGATTCATATTAATCCCATCTGTACTGATCGCTGCTGCTAGAGACATATCTATGCATGTGCTACTGAGCACCAACAACCACACAGGTGTAGTGCCAAATTTTGAAATCCTCAGTTGGTTCTAACTCAAGCTAAGTGTTACTTGAGTAAGGAGAGATGAGAACTGAATAAGGACTTCAGGGCTTGGCCCTCACTTACAGTCTCGGAGCATTAAAATGCTTCCCTTCCTGCCGAGACGAAGTGTCATTTTGAAAGGAATTCAGTATTATTCAATAGATTCAACAGTCCAGGAAAGTCTCAACAGGAGAGATGGAATTTTTTAAGTTCTCAGTTGTGAAATCCTGCCACATTGAAGTAAATTGAGTTTTGCCATTGTCTTCGGTGGAGCCAGGATTTCACTCCAGGACTTCAGGGGTGATATTGAGTGTTCAAAATCCCTTCTATCTAGTTGCACTGGGCTCTTAACCTTGTTCTTATGAAAATAGTGTTATATGTTTGCGAACTCAATTGTGTGCTTTATTTCACCTTAATACATACTTAAAAATGCAACTCATTATGTCTCTGCCCAAACAGTCTACTTGTTTGCTTCTATTAGTCTGTCACTCAAGTAGTTAGTGTTATTTAACAATGGATTTTGCATGTGAAATATAATTATTGGTACTGAGGCTTAGTTTTCTTCTGAGTACCCCATGGGGCTGTAAGCTGCTATATTCTGTGTTTAGATGGCTTTGGAATGTATACTCACACTGAATAATTCCAGTTCTACTTGATTCCTGGGAGATTTCTCAAATAGTTTGATGGAGTCTACTTCTCTCTCTTTCCCTCCCTTATCAAAGTAATAATTCATTCTCGGAAGATGCATTATAGGAATGTATCTTCTGAGTTATGATTTTAGTCTTAGACAGCAGGACTAAAACTCAGTTTTCTTCTCATATTCCATTATCATTCAGGGGGCATTCAGAAGCACTCAGTCTTCTTATGTCTTCTCATGTCTGTCTTAAGAGAACATTTCTGATTCATGAGAGTAATACATTTTCTGGTTAGGACAACAATCTTGAACCACACAAAACAGTAGTAATAGAGAAAAACTGGAATGGAGTTGTAAGAAACCATATTTAGATTAGTGTAGCAGCTGTGCACATCAGGGTCACCACCAAGGGAAAATGAGCATGGATATTGGGAAATAGGTTATATCTAGAGGACCCCATTAAGTGCATTGTCCTCATCAATGAGAGAGTGTGTGCCCGCACACACACACACACACACACATACACACACACAAAGAAAAACAGGACCTGAAAGGTAACTGATAAGATAAGAGGAAAAGTCCTTAGAAAAATAGCCCCAGTTAGCAGCAGTGGTTTTAACTATTCTGAACAATAAAGGAGGACTGTGCGTATTGAACCAGTAGTGACCCCAAATCAGCCAAAACTTTGTTTTTAACTAAGATAGTAACAGTCAATATGACATCACTTGTTTGTTTCACTGTATAAAACAAAAACAGGCTTGCTAGGGGCATTTGTCAGATCCTACCTGATCATGCTACGGGCAAGCCACAATGAGAGGGTTACCTCAGGACAGATCCTTTCATGAGTATTCTGATCAAACGCTTATGAATGTTTTCTACTGTATGGATGTAATAATTGTTTATTGCTTAAAGTTTTCCACATGTTTAGAGCCATTCTCCAAATATCATGCGGCCTTCAGATTTAATAAAGTAATTTATGGTTAAATTGTTGCCATGGTAATTGTGACCCTAAGAATCCCTCAGTGTCAGTTAGCAAAGGGTTCACTGTTCTGTAACAGTAACTCCTGGCAAGCCTGACAAATGCACTACACCTAACACACTGCTTTCATGGTATTTCTCTAAAGAGAGTCATGTGAGGTCTCTAATAAAAGCTTACATCATATCCTCATATTCCTAGTGATATGATGTATGGATGATATTTAAGGAGTTGTGTCTATGCACTGAAAATATGTTTTAAAGTCTGTGTCTAAGACTGACAACAGGCCAAACTTTGGATATATACCCATCTGTCTGTCTCAGTTCACATGTAAAGTAAGTATTGTAAGCCCACACAATGGAAGCCCCATATTCATAGGAAGTCAACATGAAGTCAGCCCACCAGGGAATAAACCTCAGAGGGTCATCCTGACTCCGAGAACCAACAATGAATTCTGGGGCATATAAGGAGGAGGTAAAAGGACACCTCTTTATCCTGCACTTATGGAAGTAATCAAACAGTGCAATTTCATTCATGAAAAGAGGATCCCAATGACACTAGGTTGGAAATGCTGCAAGAAGACCCTGGGTGGAATCAGACTGCTTTTAGACAGATGGTTTGACTGCTAAAGTTAAGTTTAGTCTCTAGAAAGCATGTATTGGTTTTGTTTTATATGTAACTGGTCTGATTCCATTGTTATCCTTACTCACTATCTCTTAAATCTTAACCTTTGATAACAAATGTATGTTTGTTTTCACTGTAAATATATCTCTGTGCTGTGATGCTATGTAGGAACTGGTCCTCAGCTGAATCAAACAAGATGGTGCGTAAATTGTCCTCTGGTGGATGGTAAACCTGATATTTCCATGAGTAGCCAATGACAGGGGCTCGGTATCACAGGGGAATATTTAAAATGTCCATGGGATTAGGGTGCACCTATTACTAGCCTGCAAAACAAAGTGAGGGCTAGCATTGACCCAAGAAGATTGTTTGGGTGGCTAACAGACTGTTGGTTTCAGGGAGCTGACACCCAGCTAACTGGGTTTCAGTTAAGCAAAAGCAATTCTCCCTCTTGCTGGGGCAGGAGGGGTAACAAGGTGACTCACAGTCCTGGGCACCCTAAGAAAGTGTCACAGTAATATCCTGCATAAACAATGATATCAATAAACTTCCAACATTTATGTTCATAGGAATTGGTACTGGTAACTGGAGTATACCTCAGTTCTAGGGCTCAAACCACCAGAGATGAATAACAATGAGGCACCAGTGGAGGTTACATACTGGGTACGTATAGTTAAAGGGTAGCAGAATCAACCCTCAAATATCACCAGATACTCTGCCACATACTCACATGGCAACAGACCTACTGCAGCACAAAATACCTCTCTATTGTAAGGCAAGGAAAGTAATCTAGAACAGTAAGTATTTGCACTCCCAATTGCTCACTCATACATATGTCTTGGAGTTCTGTTCTACAATTTTAATGCAGTTTCATTCACCTTTAACTCAGATTCTTTTGTTCATGTAGACATGTCTCAAACCTAATACTATTTGAATAAATACTAGTTTTGTATTCAAATTCCTGGGCTTTTTGACCATTCAGCTCTCCCTTGCCCTGCAAGAACAGTCTCTTTTTGAGCTTTGCTTAATCAGAACAAATTCATCTGTCAACTGTATATAAACTAGAAAAATCACTCCTGCATTTCATTTCCATGTCTTAGGAGGATAAGCCATAGTGGGATACTATTTTATTATGTTTTCTGTCTCAGTGTCAACACACAATATCACAATAAAATATAATAGCCTGCCCAAACTGATTTCTCTAAGTTTTCTCTCCCATACAATATATGTTTTTTTTCTGAAACATTTATCAGTTGTAGTTAGAACTGGGAAATCCATATTGTAAGGTTTCAAAGGGCTTCTTCAATACCAGAGTATTCTCTGAACCTATGATTATTTCAAACCACAGTCATAAATTCTTATTCAAAGATTAAACTTTTTCCTCTGCTATTTTCCTGGACGTTAAGAATTGTGGATCATCATTTTCAGAAGTAACTAGAGATCTGGGGTGTTTCAAATTTGGATGGGTTACTTGAGTCACTTGAAAGGGCTTGGTTTTCAAAAATAGTGATGAGTATGCAGCTTTTAAAATTAGGCCTTAAGGATTCTCAAACTGTGAACCCCAAAATTGTGGCACCCCAAATCACTAATCACTTTTGAAAATCTTGGTTCCTTTCAGGTTCATTATTACAAGAGTCAAGTAAGTTTCATCTGACTTCCAAGATGGCAATTTCACACAGTTCTAATTATATAAATATACATATTTTACCGATGGGTGAAATGGGGCTTAGTGAGGATAACTAACTAGCTCAAGGTTACATATCATGTCAGTGGCAAAGCTGGGAACAGAACTGAGACAACACTCTGCTCAATAAAGTAAAAGCAATTAAGAAGTAATAGGATTTAGATTATGTTATCCATAATCTCTACGGGGATTCTACTGGGAATCTCCAGCTAATGTGAAAGAATCCTGGTGTGAAGTTAATGCATAGGAGGCAGAGACTAAGAAAGCAATGTTCCAAAAGATTAAGCCTAAATAGGGATCATAAAGAGAAATATGAACTAAGGAAGGAATAGTTAGAAAAAAAGTCTTCACATGTTACAGGTAGTTTGGAGACAAGTAAAATATGGGGATGAATGGATACCCACCTAAAAAAGGAAAGCATCATTGTTGCTGAGTTTCATTCCTTTGATTAAAAGCACATCTGCAAAATAATTTGTTGCTCATGTTCAAAAGAAGTGTTAGAGGAGAAAGGGCTGAAGAAAGAGAATTTGTGAAAAAAAAATTACAGAAGTAGTTTAGCTTTATTTTTTAGTCACCTGTCTTCCTTTAGAACAGTTTGGTGCATGGTCTCTTTGCCAGTTATGAAAAAAAAAGTTGTGACTTTGTAATCAAAATCTGATACTATAAGTGGCAAAAATATCTACAATACTTATAGGTGTTTTGGACCTGATTATATGAGTAATTTGTAGGCTAACATATTTGTTCACATATGCCATTACCATTCTCTCTTGTATCACGGTGTCATATGCACTCAGATTGGATCATGAAATTACACAAAATGGATTAGCTGATCTCATCTGAACTTATGAAAGAAAAACTCAGATAAGCTAAAACAGAGAGCACGGTCCAAAAGAGTTTGTGCCTATGTATCAACAACCACATACTACTTTAGACTGAGATCTGAACTTGCAGCCAATAAGAGTCTAAAATAAAGTGTCAGAAAGTTAATAGCTGCTATATTCTGCTCACTAAACTTGGTAACTTTCTTTCCATTAATTCCTGTCTCAATAGGGAGGAAAAAAAATGTTTGTTTGATCTCATGTCATTCCAGGAGACAGATGCCAGCTGAGCAACACAGAGGATTTCAGTGTTTTCATTTCAGGAAAACTGAAGATCACATTCTGGGCAAGAGAGCATGAAGATTGTTTGATAAGATTCCATTAAAGTGAGCTGACAGTAAGGTTAGAAGTGAACTGGAGAAACCTCACCAGGGTAATATCTGGGAAAGAAACAATCAGTTTGACATTTCCCAGGTTAAAGATTTCATTTTATCAAAATGGAAGTCAAAGTGTTTCTATTTAGGAATATAAAATCCAATAGTTAGGTTTTCCCAGCTCATTCAGAACTCAAGAAAATCATTGTGTTCCTCAAATAGTTAATATCAGATACAAAATGTTATATAATGATACTAATTAGTATAAGAAAAAAAAGACCATAAATGCATTATTTTGTCATGTAGTATTTTCTCTTCAGATATTCAAAGACTGATTTATATTTTAAACCAACTGCATTTCTGATGATTTTATATCTTAAATATTCCATCATTAACATCTCATTACTAAGCAGTTAATTAAGAAAAAAGACAAAGTAGGTAAAAGAAAATTAGATGCAACACTACAGGGTATATTCTCACCTTGATGAGCAAGAGAAACTCTCATTAGGGGTTACTGAAAGTCACATGCGTGCTGCGGGAGAATACACTCAATATATTTTGGAACTATTAAAATTTTAAAGGGACACTATCAATTTATATTTAAAAGAAAAAGTGACCTAATAATACCAGGTACAAGGGCATTGGGGGATAGTCTAAATAGATGAGGAAATTAATTAATTAAATGTCTGGCAGGGAGCCCAGAATGACTTTTTCAAGATGGACTGCGGGGGAGGAGAGGAATGTGAGCTGAAAGAGCACTAGAGTTTTATAGGGAATTTTTAAAAATATAATTAAAAATCCAAACACCTGCATTAGATGCCACTAGATTCAGCCTTTGTGCCAAATCTTGTCTTGAATTTGTTGTTTTTGTAACAAAGATAAATGTCCATTAGGAGTCCACAGAGTCCTAAGCCAAACACCTCTGTGACCTAGTCAGATTCGAACCCAATCCTTCAGAACTCAAAAGCTACTGCATTAAAGGCTCAATCCTGAAAAGTGCTGAACATTCTGACCTCAATTCTGTGAACCATACACATGCAAATTTAAGCTTATGCTGAAATGAACTGGAGCCAGAATGCTCAGAACGTTATTGGATCAAGCTCCTAATCACTGCACCACTACCAGGGGTTCTCACAACTAAAATTTTGGTGGCCTCAGAGAGCAGCCAACAACTCTTGCTGGTGGCCATTCTGACAAATTTTTCTAAAATACTTAATTAACTTAAGGAAAACCAAATAAATATGCATGTAAGGTTTGTTTTTTGCACACTCAATAATAAAAATAATGTATAGTTGTATTTTGGTTCCCCTGGCCTCCTGCTGCCTCCCCCAGCCTTCATCACCCTCCTGGACTCTGCTTCTCCCCCCAGCCCCTGCCCGCCCTCAATTGCCCTGAGCTCCCTTCCACAGGTCTTGCACCCAGGTTCATCCTGCTCCTTGCCTCTTCACCACAGTGCTGGGTAAGACCAACACTGCTGAAGCCCCGCTACCCTGGGCTCAAGCCCACCGCCAGAGCCTCTGGCTGAACCGGGGAGGTGGGTGGAGCTGAAGCCCACCCCTGGTGTCCCACAGCTGAAGACGTGTTGGGGAGGCTGATGCCCACCCCCGGAACCCCTAGGTGCTGCAGGAAGGGGCTGCTGCTTTGCCTCTATCCCATCTCTGCCCAGGAGGCTCTTGTGGCCACACAAAACTCCCCTGGTAGCCACATTTGAGAAACGTTGACCAGACCCCCTTTATATTTTAATTTTAATAGATCGGTTCTTAAATTATCAAATTGTCATTGCTCCCACTCCTCCATTTTTGCCCCATTTCAAACAACAATCCCAGCAAAAACAGGAATGGTGAATAATCAGTGCTGTAACAAGCAATCGAAAGGAGACATTTAATCTAAGTCGGCTAGACTTGATTAATATTAAATCAACACTGCCATAGAAATAACCCTCACCAGCTTAACCAAGTGATAAAGGTACATCACTTTGGAACAATGAAAACCAAACATCTGATGACTGGACAACTTACATTTTTAGTCACATTTCTATCATTGCACACACACCCTTTGCCCCAATCTAGATTTCTGTCTGTGCAATGGCATTCTCAGCTCTAATTTAACGGTGCAAGAACTTTCACAGCTGACATTTATATCACAGTTAGCTTGACCTGTTTCTGCCCTTGGAAACATTATTAAGGGAATCAGAACTTAAGGGTGAGCTGTCATTGAATACACTATCCTTTTAGGCACAACTTGTTGCCAATATACCTCTCCTCCCTTTTCAAACTGTATTTTCCTTGAACAGACATAGAAAAGCCCTACACTCCATTCAGGAGTTCTCCTGGGTTTGTCTTGGTGGTATAGTAGGGAAGTGATGCAGTTTTACTAAATGATGTCTGTTTTGTAGCATTCTCCTTGAAGAATTTAGTATCTAGAGCAACCAGTAAAATATCCTAAGCACAAACATTATATGATTTAAACACTGAATTATGTTTTATTCTTCTTGATATGCGAAAGGCTTGATTACAGCTCTTGATTGTCATCACCCAAGAGTGTATAATGGCACCAAAGCAAAGGCTTTGGAGATAGCTTTTTGGATATCAAAAGTGACAAGCTGGCAGCACCGCCAATAATAAAAAAAGAAGACTATCTGCATTTTAAAACTCACTAACGTTTCGATGCTTAGTCACACATATGGATGTTATTTTAGCCAAAACTATGCAGTCAATGCAGCTGCTCTTCCATGGAGATGATCCTCAGGGAGGTCAGGAAATATCTGTGTGGAAGTACATGAAGTGAGGGCTGAGCCAACTTTTTCTTAATTAAATGTTTTCAATCTATGAAGGAAAATAGAAATAACTAAAAGAGTTGCTGTGAAAGGAGAAAAAAACACAAAATTCCACTCTAAATAGTCATCATATCATACAAAATTGTACATCAGTTCTCTGCTTTATGATGGAAGACAAATCAGAAAAGAAAAAAAAAACTAGCACAATGAGAGAAACAAGCCATAGGAAACAAAGAAAAAAATGATACTCAATACAGTCCAGTCAGACAAAAGAAATACCACTGTGAGTCAGAAATCCATCATCCTACAACAATAATATCATTCTAATGATCTCCATTGTGGTTTCACCAGACCAGCAAGAAAGCTCTCTGCACAGATAACCATTCTGTAGTTGTCTCAAACAATTCTAAAAATAAAGACTAAATGCCACAACATTTATGGAGTTCTTCCCTTCTTTTATAGGCTAATCGTTCATGATCTGCCATATCATTTAATCCATTGAAAATGATTAACTAACCTAAAAAATATAGGTTCCAAAGCTGTAGTATCAGACACTTTGCTACCAATAGAAACATTGTTCTTGCAAATCAGAACATGAGCATTGTAAGGGATATACGGGAAAGATATGCCTTGAATTATTAATAACTAGTGATCGCTTCTGGCCCTAAGAAATTAAAAAAGCTGTCCACCTCTGTTTACTCCCAAATAGAATCCACCGATGAAGACAATAAGAATATGATTCATATAATGTGAGTCACTTTGTCTAAGGATACACAGATCAGCCAAGGGCCAGAGTGCTCCTCCCCAACTATTGAACTAAAATGGATAAATTAGGGTATTGTCAATCACCTAAGCAAGAACGTCTCATAAATTTGCATATGGGTAAATCTCTTTCTCCCTCCCTACCTCGCTAAAAATAATTCCAAGTTACCATCCAAGAGTCACTGTCATAACTATAAAGGGAAGGGTAACAGCTGTCCTGTGTACAGTACTATAAAATCCCTCCTGGCCAGAGACTCCAAAATCCTTTTCCCTGTAAAGGGTTAAGAAGCTCAGGTAACCTGGCTGGCATCTGACCTAAAGGACCAATAAGGGGACAAGATACTTTCAAATCTTGGGGGGGAGGAAGGCTTTTGTTTGTGTTCTTTGTTTGGGAGTGCGTTCGCTCTCGAGACTGAGAGGGACCAGACATCAATCCAGGTTCTCCACATCTTTCTAAACAAGTCTCTCCTATTTCAAACTTGTAAGTCAATAACCAGGCAAGGCGTGTTAGTTTTCCTTTGTTTTCTCAACTTGTAAATGTACCTTTTACTAGAGTGATTATCTTTGTTTGCTGTACTTTGATCCTAAGACTAGAGGGGAGTCCTCTGAGCTCTTTAAGTTTGATTACCGTGTAAGGTTAATTTCCATACTGATTTTACAGAGATGATTTTTACCTTTTTCTTTAATTAAAAGCCTTCTTTTTAAGAACCTGATTGATTTTTCCTTGTTTTAGATCCAAGGGGGTTGGATCGGTATTCACCAGGAGTTGGTGGGAGGAAGGAGGGGGAATGGTTAATTTCTCCTTGTTTTAGATCCAAGGGGTTTGGATCTGTATTCACCAGGGAATTGGTGAAAGGTTTCTCAAGGCTTCCCAGGGAGGGAATCCATTGAGAATGGTGGCAGCGGGACTAGAGCTAAGCTGGTAGTTAAGCTTAGGAGTTTTCACGCAGGCCCCTACATTTGTACCCTAAAGTTCAAAGTGGGGATACAGCCTTGACAGTCACACCCAGCTTTCCTTTGCAAACACATTGAGTGAGTCAAGAAAAGAGATGGATAGGGAAGCTGCAAGTTAAACAAACTAGAAATGTGCCTGTAAGATTGAAAGTCAAATTGGGCAAGCTGTTATCCCAAGAAATCCAAGGCACATGTTTCACAGCAAATTGTAAGTTATCCATTGTTTCCTTGTAAATCAAATATATTGTGAATAATCTTTCACCCCCAAATTAGAATCTGCACATTTGTTTGCGTTGTGAGTCAGATCTCTATTATTCTGTATGTAGAAACATATCTATTGTTCTATAGTTAATTCTAAGTAATGTGAAATGTTTATGTAAAATCGAAGAATATATGGAGCAAGTCCTCACAAGTAAGAAGATTATAAGGATTTTGTTGGTTTTCATTGTAAATATTTGTTGCACTCAAGAAGTATCAGGAATTGTCTGGCATAAGGAAAGAGAAATATTAAATGACATAAACCAGGATTTAACTTTGGGATATAAATAGAAATTGCTTCAAAGGGGGAATCCCAATTGATGAGAGGGGTAAATAATGAAATACAATGGTTAAAACAAATCCAACAAGAAAAGAAATCCAACAAGAAAAGGATTAAGGGAATTTGTTATACACCATCACCCTCTACTAGATCCCAGTGGAAGCAACATATAACTGAGAGCTAAAATCCCAGAACCCACTTGAAATGTGTCCAGTAGGAATCAGAGTGTAGCATCCTCCAACAATCCCTGAAAGTAGGGCATAAAAACTGAGGTCACCATATGCTCAGCGGAGTTGACTGATCCGAACACAAGAAGCTGCAGAATCCTAAATGTGACCGAGGCCTGGACCAGCCATGTGGAAAGGACTCTCCACCATCCCAGGATTAAGAGGATAAGAATAACTGGTGAGATTTCATCTCAAAGATTGTATCTTTGCTTCTATTCTTTAATTAACTATAAGTTATCTGGCAAAGTTTACATTCTCTAGGGAGACCTCAAGTAACCATACTGTAGATCAGGGATTGGCAACCCTGGAGGGCTGGGCCAGTTTGTTTAACTGCGCATCCGCAGGTTCGGCCGATCACAGCTCCCACTGGCCGTGGTTCGCTACTTCAGGTCAATGGAGGCTGCAGGAAGCAGTGCGGGCCGAGAGATGTGCTGGCCACCGCTTCCCGCCACCCCCATTGGCCTGGAGCAGCAAACCGTGGCCAGTGGGAGCCACGATCAGCCAAACCTGCGGACGCAGCAGGTAAACAAACCGGCCCGGCCTGCCAGGGTGCTTACCCTGGCGGGCCACATACCAAAGGTTGCCGATCCCTGCTGTAGATTCTAACTCCTTTGTAAGTCCAAGCAAATTGCCCTAATAGAGACTGAAAAGAATTGTTTTAAGCAATTGCTTTTAATATTCTAAACTTGTCCCTTTTGGACCAATCTAGTCAAAGAGAAGTAAACACACTCTTCAAAGTGCCTTAAAGATAAATACACCCTTGGAAATGTGATAAATGTGTTAGATATTAAAGAATTGAAAATTGTTGATCCCAAGTAAACGTAATACGAAATCTTGGTAATTTGCATTGTTCTTTGATATAACTACAAAGCCTCATCTCCGGTCTGTGATAAATGCTTGCAGGACTGTATTGTGTGTGTGTAATACACACAACTGGGTGTATCTACATTTGAGTGGTGAACTGTTGATTATACATTAATGTGGTTCTGGGTGAATTAATAAATTGTTGGCAGGTTAAGAATAAGGAAGTGTCTTAATTGAGAAGTTGTCTGGCATAAGGAAGTACTGAAAAATACAGATCAAGTTATAAAAGAACTGAAAAGAACCCAGTGCTAAACTAGTAAGCTAATGTTCCCTTGACTCAATAAAGGGAGCCATCCTATTGGTAGATCCCTGTGCGGATACAGAAATGTGTATCCACATCCCATCCACTACCTGCAAAAATTATCTGTGGATTTGTAGAGCTGTACACTGGGCACTGGACTGAAGCTCCCAGGCATGCCCCCTGCCCAAGCCCGGTCCGGGAAAGCTGCAAGGAGCTGTAGGGAGCCCGTGCAGGTAGACAGGAAAAGACCCGCGAACGTTTGAATTTCATTTCCTGTTTGCTCAGCGTGGAGAGCACAGGTGACCACGCAGAGCTCATCAGCACAGGTAACCGTGATGGAGTCCCAGGATCGCAAAAGAGCTCCAGCATGGACCAAACGGGAGGTACGGGATCTGCTCGCCATATGGGGAGATGAATCAGTGCTAGCTGAACTCCGTAGCAGTAAAAGAAATGGCAAAGTATTAGAAAAGGTCTCCAAGGCCATGAAGGACCGAGGCCATAACAGGGACACACAGCAGTGCCGCGTGAAAATTAAGGAGCTACGGCAAGCCTACCACAAAGCCAGAGAAGCAAACGGAAGGTCCGGGGCAGAGCCGCAAACTTGCCGCTTCTACACAGAGCTGCATGCCATTCTAGGGGGTGCAGCCACCACTACCCCAACCGTGTGCTATGACTCCGTCAATGGAGAAACACACAGGGAAGAGGGTTCGGGGAATGAGGAAGATGAGGATGGAGGTAATGTAGGTAGCTCACAGCAGCAAGGAAGCGGAGAAACCAGTTTCCCCAACAGCCAGGATATGTTTGTCACCCTGGACCTGGAACCAGTAACCCCCGAACTCACCCAAGACCCTGAGGGCACACAGGAGACCTCTGGTGAGTGTACCTTTGCAAATATTACACATGGTTTAAAAGCAAGCGTGTTTAATGATTAATGATTAATTTGCCCTGGCAATCGCGGCCAGTACAGCTACTGGAAACTTCTATTAACGTGTATGGGGATGGAGCGGAAATCCTCCAGGGACATCTCCAGAAAGCTCTCCTTCATGTACTCCCAAAGCCTTTGCAAAAGGTTTCTGGGGAGGGCTGCCTTATCCCGTCCGCCATGGTAGGACACTTTATCACACCAGGCCAGTAGCACGTAGTCTGGAATCATTGCATAACAAAGCATGGCAGCGTATGGTCCCGGTGTTTGCTGGCATGTAGACAACATCCATTCCTTATCTCTCTTTGTGATCCTCAGGAGAGTGATATCATTCACGTGGTTGAAATGGGATGATATCATTCACCTGGTTGAAATGGGGTGATTTTATTAAGGGGACATTCAGAGGTTCCCGTTCCTGCTCTTCTGAACAGAAATGTTCCCCGCTGTTAACCACGCAGTGGGGGGAGGGGTGAAGTGATCATCCCAGAGAATCGTGTGTGTGTGGGGGGGGGTGGTTTACTTGGGTTTGTGCTGCATGTTAACCCGGAAACCGCAGCCCCTCCTTTTACATTGAAAACCCATTTTAAATGGCCAACCCAATTCATCCTTGATATGGGAAATGCGCTGCTGTTTGAAACCATTCCCACATGTTAAGAAGGTTAAAAAAGCCAAAACACTGTGGCTTACCATGGCTGCCTGCAGGCCGAAATCTGTTGCCTGGCACTGCGTGAGTGATCTCTCATACCAAACCGGCAGGCAGAGGAAAAATGCGACCTTGTAATGAAAGAGTGTACCCATTGTTCTCTAAAATGTGTCTTTTTTTAACCACCTCTCCCTTCTCCTCCACCAGCTGCAAATGTTTCTCCTTCGCAGAGGCTAGTGAACATTAGAAAGAGAAAACGGAGGACGCGGGACGATATGTTCACAGAGCTCCAGATGTCCTCCCACGCTGATAGAGCACAGCAGAATGCGTGTAGGCAGTCAATGTCAGACATGAGAAAAGCACAATATAAACGAGAGGAGAGGTGGCGGGCTGAATGGCGGGATGAAAAGAGCAAGTGGCTGGCTGAAGATGATAGGTGGCGTCAGCTTGCAGACAGAAGGCAAGAGTCAATGCTCCGTCTGCTGGAGCATCAAACTGATATGCTCCAGCGTATGGTTGAGCTGCAGGAAAAGCAGCAGGAGCAGAGACCGCTGCTACAGCCCCTGTGTAACCAACAGCCCTCCTCCCCAAGTTCCATAGCCTCCTCACCCAGATGCCCAAGAACACGGTGGGAGGGCCTCTGGCCACCCAGTCACTCCACCCCAGACGATTGCCTAAGCATCAGAAGGCTGGCCTTCAATAAGAGTTAAAGTTTTAAAATGCAGTGTGTCCTTTTCCATCCCTCCTCCCCCACCCATCCCAGGCTACCTTGGCAATTATCCCCCTACTTGTGTGAGGAATTAATAAAGAATGCATGAATGTGAAATAACAATGACTTTATTGCCTCTGCAAGCGGTGCTCGAAATGGGGAGGGAAGAGTGGGGGTGGTTGGTTTACAGGGAAGAAGAGTGAACCGGGTGGGGGGGGGGCGGAGGGTTCATCAAGGAGAAACAAACAGAAGTTTCACACCGTAACCTGGCCAGTCACAAAACTCGTTTTCAAAGCTTCTCTGATGCGCACCGCGCCCTGCTGTGCTCCTCTAACCGCCCTGGTGTCTGGCTGCATGTAATCAGCGGCCAGGCGAGTTGCCTCAACCTCCCACCCCGCCATAAATGCCTCCCCCTTACTCTCACAGATATTGTGGAGCACACAGCAAGCAGCAATAACAATGGGGATATTCTTTTCACTGAGGTCTGAGCAAGTCAGTAAGCTGCGCCAGCGCACTTTTAAACATCCAAATGCACATTCCACCACCATTCGGCACTTGCTCAGCCTATAGTTGAACAGGTCCTGACTCCTGTCCAGGCTGCCTGTGTATGGCTTCATGAGCCATGGCATTAAGGGGTAGGCTGGGTCCCCAAGGATCACGATAGGCATTTCAACATCCCCAACGGTTACTTTCTGGTCCGGGAAGAATGTCCCTTCCTCCAGCTTTCGAAACAGACTAGAGTGCCTGAAGACGCGAGCATCATGAACCTTTCCCGGCCATCCCATGTTGATGTTGGTGAAACGTCCCTTGTGATCCACCAGGACTTGCAGCAGCATTGAAAAGTACCCCTTGCGGTTTATGTACTCGGTGGCAAGATAGGGATATGGGTTCCGTCTATGGCCCCACCACAGTTTGGGAATCCCATTTCAGCAAAACCATCCACTATTGCCTGCAGGTTGCCCAGAGTCACTACCCTTGATATCACCAGGTCTTTCATTGCCCTAGCTGTCTGGCGTTGCAAGCTTCCACAGGGCTATCGCCACTCGCTTCTCAACTGTGAGGGCTGCTCTCATCCTGGTATTCTGGCACTTCAGGGCAGGGGAAAGCAAGTCACAAAGTTCCATGAAAGTGCCCTTACGCATGCGAAAGTTTCGCAACCACTGGGAATCGTCCCACACCTGCAACACGATGCGGTCCCACCAGTCTGTGCTTGTTTCCCTGGCCCAGAATCGGTGTTCCACGCCACGAACCTGCCCCAGTGACACCATGATTTCCACATTGCTGGGGCCTGTGCCTTGTGAGAGGTCTATGTCCATGTCAATTTCCTCATCACTCTCTTCGCTGCGCTACAATCGCCTCCTCGGCTGGTCTGGGTTTCACCTTGGCATGTCCTGGCTCTGCATATACTCCAGGACAATGCGCGTGATGTTCATAGTGCTCATAATTGCCGCGGTGATCTGAGTGGGCTCCATGATCCCAGTGCTAGCTATGGCGCCTGGTCTGAAAAAAGGCGCGAAACTAGTATCTGACGGACCAGGAGAAGGAGGGAGGGCCGAGTGACAACATGGCGTACAGGTACAGGTACAGGGAATTAAAATCAAGAAAGGTGGCTGTGCATCAGGGAGAAACACAAACAACTGTCACACAGAATGGTCCCCCCAAAGATTAAACTGAAAAGCCTGGGTTTAGCAGGCCGTTGATTTCATGGAGGGAGGGGAAGCAAATGAATACAGAACAAATCTATTTTTTACATCTTAAGCTGGCAGCCGACAGTGCAGCATGACTGATAGCCTCTGCAGTACGATGACGATGGATACCAATCGTAATATACCATCTTCTACCAAAAGGAAAGGGGCTGCTGCTGTGTAGCAATGCAGCCCCACGTCTGCCAGCCCCACGTCTGCCAGCACCCAGATTGCCCTCGGCCTCTTCTGGGTGCTTAGCAGACAATACTGGGCAATTGGCAGAAAATAGTATACTACGACTGATAGCCATCATCATCGAGACAGTAGCATGTCTGCCCAGGTGCCCATGATTGACAGGCACTGCAATACGACGACGACGGATACCAGTCGTAATATACCATCTTCTACCAAAGGGCAAGGGCTGGTGCAATGCAGCCCTATGGCTGCCAGCCCCACGGCTATTAGTCATGCTACACCGTCTACCGCCAAAAGGCAGTTAGCAGCTGCTGCTGTGTAGCAATGCAGTCCCACATCTGCTGGCACCCAGAGGACATATGGTGACGGTGAGCTCAGCTGAGCTGAGCGGGCTCCATGCTTGCCGTGGTATGTTGTCTGCACAGGTAACCCAGGTAAAAAGGCGCGAATCTATTGTCTGCCGTTGCTGTGACGGAGGGGGAGGGGCCTGACAACATGTACCCAGAACCTCCCGCGACGCTGTTTTGCATCATCCGGGCATTGGGATCTCAACCCAGAATTCCAATGGGCGGTGGAGACTGCGGGAACTGTGGGATAGCTGTGGGATAGCTACCCATAGTGCAATGCTCCGGAAGTCGACGCTAGCCTCGGTACTGTGGACGCGGTCTGCTGACTAGAGCACTTAGAGCATTTTATGTGGGGACACACACAATCGGCTGTATACAACCGATTTCTATAAAACCGGCTTCTATAAATTCGAACTAATTTCGTAGTGTAGACATACCCTTATTAAGTTAATGGCTGGTTTTCAAACACACTCAGAACTGACCTTATTCTGCTCCCATTTAAGTCAATAAGAGTAATTTTTTTTAAATTATTTTAAATATCAAACCCTTAATTCTTATGTGTCTGTTCTTAGAAGCTCCATATTTTTGGACATTTCCATAATATATGTAGGAAGAATGCATAGGATCCTCCATGCCTTTAAAAGTTACCACACCATAGACAATTATGGGATGGAAGCCAGAACATGCAAAAAATGATCTGGTGAATCATGCAGAAATGGAGATTGTTCACTGAGACCTTTTCTGCATTACATTCAGTCTTTGTCCGCTGTTGACAAAATCCATACAGCATGACTATTTTGAAGGGCCACTGTACTTTTTTTCCATTGCCTTCATTAGCCTGAATATGTTATGCCACAGTGCAAGTCAAACTCATTATATTTAGATGGTAGTACTTTCATTTAAAATGACAAGCAAGGAGACAGGTCTATCTTGGCATGACTGGCTGAAAAGAAGCAATTAGGAAATGCATGTATCAGTGCATATACAGTGGTCATAATTTAATAATAAATGTAAAATGTCATCAAGAAATGAAAGGTCATAAATATTATGGCTTTAGCTTAAAGAGTAAAAGTTTAGCTCAGCTCTAGTTCTTCTTGGTCTGCATAGCCCTTTTCCTTATTTTTACTCTATGTCATATTGACAGTCTTTTCATCCATATAAGAACAGCTCTTATTTACAAATAATCTTGTTTTGAGGTAGGATATAAACATTATTTCACATTAATAGAAATGAACATGAATTAAACACTCTAAGGCCCAATGTAAAATATGCCATGAAAAGTTTGCATGTATTAGAATATATATTAGAATCAGAATGCTATTTCTGGCATGCAACCCCCTATGATGCTCAGCACCTCTGTATTCGCACCCCACACATTATTGTAGTAATCGTTTGCAAATATATCTTGCGAGGCATCATTTGAAAACTTGTGTGATGGATGGATATGATATGTATTGAGAGTTAGGAATATATGCTGGAATTATGACTAAGGTGTGTGTTAATCAGGTATGTCAGTGGGACTTGTTGAAGAGGTCTATCTTAGACAAAGGAATGTGTATGTAATTCTCTGACCATCCTGATATTCAGGCAAAGACAATGAAGGTCCATATTTACATGTAAGCAGAAACAAGACCATCAAGACAGCAAGGGGAGGAGATGGCAGAAAACAAAACGATTTCCATTTCAGCAAACACAATTGGGGAAAAAAGAGAATGGAGCTTCCTTTGCTACCAGACTCCACGTCACCTTCCTCAGAATAATCCATTTAAAAGGTTTACTGGACTATAAAGACAGGGGATCTGAACAATTGATAAGCAATTGAATCATCTGATTGTATGCAATATTACTGTATTATAAGAGCGTTTAGAGTGAAGTCTTTTCTGAAAGCTAATGACACATTGATGTTGCAAGGTTTTTGTTGTGTGGTGTGTGGTTGCTGGTGAGTATCCTGCTGAAGTGAAGAAACAGATTGACAGAGACAGAAGAATACCCAGAAGTCACCTACTCCAGGACAGACCCAACAAAGAAAGTAACAGAATGCCACTAGCCGTCACCTTCAGCTCCAAACTAAAACCTCTCCAGCGCATCATCAAGGGTCTACAACATATCCTGAAGGATGATCCCTCACTCTCACAGATCTTGGGAGACAGGCCAGTCCTTGCTTACAGACAGCCCCCCAACCTGAACCAAATACTCACCAGAAACCACACACCACACAACAAAAACACTAACCCAGGAACCTATCCTTACAACAAAGCCCGTTGCTAACTCTGTCCACATATTTATTCAAGGGACACCATCATAGGACCTAATCACATCAGCCACACCATCAGAGGCTCGTTCACCTGCACATCTACCAATGTAATATATGCCATCATGTGCCAGCAATGCCCCATGTATATTGGCCAAACCGGACTGTCTTTACGCAAAAGAATAAATGGACACAAATCAGACGTCAAGAATTATAACATTCAAAAACCAGTCAGAGAACACTTCAACCTCCCTGGTCACTCAATTACAGACCTAAAAGTTGCAATACTCCAACAACAAAAAAAAACCCTTCAAAAACAGACTCCAATGAGAAACTGCTGAATTAGAATTAATTTGTAAACTGGACACCATTAAATTAGGCTTGAATAAAGACTGGGAGTGGATGGGTCATTACACAAAGTAAAATTATTTCCCCATGCTAATTTTCCCCTACTGTTACTCACACCTTCTTGTCAACTGTTGGAAATAGGCCATCCTGATTATCACTACAAAAGTTTTTTTTTCTCCTGCTGATAATAGCCCACCTTAATTGATTAGTCTCCTTATCGTTGGTATGGCAACAACCATTTTTTTCATGTTCTCTGTGTATATATATCTTCCTACTGTATTTTCCACTGCATACATCCGATGAAGTGGGTTTTAGCCCACGAAAGCTTATGCCCAAATAAATTTATTTGTCTCTAAGGTGCCACAAGAACTCCTCGTTCTTTTTGGTGATACATACGAACACAGCTACCACTCTGAATCCTGACTGAGGGTAATTCAGCCATGGCTGGGAAGAAGAATGAATGATGAGAGAAACCATTTTGAACAAAGCCTGTGTCTTGCTAGATTAAATTTTAGATGTGTATTTTGTTTTGTTTTACTTGTAACACTATTCTTTATACTTGAGCTCACTTAATCCTATATATATATACACACAAGTAAAACAAAACAAAATACACATCTAAAATTTAATCTATATATATACTTAATTTATATAAAATTTAGTGTATTAATATATATATAGTATTACATTAATTTCATTTTTACCATAAACCAACTCAGAGTTGTGTTTAAAGGGAAGGGTGAATGTATCCCCAGTTAGATTAATAAGATGTGATGTGTTTTTTGCTCTTTACTGGAGCAACAAACCTTATTATTTCTCTGAGCTGTCCAGGATAGGGCTAGATGCTCAAGGGCAGAAGGTTTTGGAGGAATTTAGCCCTGGCAGTGTGTTTGGGTCATCTTGCTGTTTGTAACCAAGGTTGGTGGAAGCCAGAATGTGACTGATGTATTGCTAGCAGGCTGCTGGGGTCAGAGATGAGATGCTGAACCAGGGTTGCAGCTACACACAGACACTCAGGGTATGACCTGCATGCTAGTAGGCTGGCTAGGAACAACTCAGTATGGGCATTACAGCAGCAAAGCATTGTGAGACACCCAGCATGACAAGACGGGATTTCTGTCCTTGCTTATATCTTCCAAAGTTCAAACCCCTCACTGGTCTGGATTATACCACTAGAGGGTGACACCTTCTATTTAGCACTAAGAAATTCTGTTAATGTGTCTCAAAATTGTTTCTACATTCAAATTAAACAGTTCCACATTCTGCATGTATATAGGCACAATTCTTTCATGCTTCAATAGAATAGACTATGTTAACCTAAATGCTGTGCCCATTATAATCAATATATGTATGGGGTTAAAACCTGGATAAATGTAGATTGGCTCAGCTATTTTGTTTGCTATTTTCTTCATGAAAGCACAGATCATTTTAAAATCATTGCATATTAGAGAAAGAACTTACCACATAAGAAGAGATTAATATACCATCATGCTTATGATTGTTCAATATTGGGCAATGCTGGATACTTCAGAGGAAATTGTAAATCCCACCAAATGAAGATAATTATGAAATATATATAGAGAAAGAGGAGGCAGAAGACTTTTTTCCTGACTTCAATTGGTGATTGATTGGAGTCCCGTGTATTGTCCCTCGTGACTTTATTCAGCTTGTATAAATGCAGATAATATAGAAGATTAATTCCTATGTAGACCTACATTAAAAAAAAACATGGTGATTTTTACTACTGTCAATTAATTGCAGTTAACTCAAGCAGTTAACGCAAAACAAATTAACTAGATTAAAAAATAGTTGTGATCAACTGCAGTTTTAATTGCACTGTTAATAATAGAATACCAATTTAAATTTATTATAAATATTTTTGGATGTTTTTCTATGTTCTCAAATATATTGATTTCAATTACAACACAGAATACAAATTGTACAGTGTTCACTCTATTTTTTTGATTACAAATACTTACACTGTACTAAAGATAAAATAAATTGTATTTTTCAATTCATGTCAGACAAGTACTGTAGTGCAATCTCCTTATAGGGAAAATGCAACTTACAAATGTAGATTTTTTTTTTACATAACTGCGATCCAAAACAAAATAATATAAAACTTCAGAGCCTACAAGTCCATTCAGTCCTACTTCTTGTTCAGCCAGTCACTAAGAGAAACAAGTTTGTTTACATTTAAGGCAGATAATGCTGCCCGCTTCTTATTTACATCACCTGAAAGTGAGAACAGGCATTTGCATGGCTGTGTTCTGGCCGGTGTTGCAAGATATTTGCATGCCAGCTATGTTAAATATTTGTATGCGCCTTCATGTGTCAACTAGCTTTTTAAAAAAATCTTTTTTCCCAGTGCAAATATTTGTAATAAAAAATATATATATATAACGTGAGCACTGTACCTTCAAAAAAGTGGAAAAACATTCAAAATATTTATAGTAAATTTAAATTGGTATTCTATTATTGTTTAACACTGTGATTAAAACTGATTAATCACCAATATTTTTTTAATCATGCAATTGTGATTTTTTTTAAATCATTTCACAGCTCTAGTGATTTTGGGTGCTTCCGTTTTTTTGGATGCACAGTTTGAAGGGCCTGAGATTCCCAGAATGTGCTTAAGACCCAGCTACTGAAAATAAGCCCCCTGGAACAGATCTCAAATTGGGAACCCCAAAAATGGGACATCCAAAATCACTAGTCACTAGGCCATAAGTCTCTCATCTTTCCCTGAATGTGACTTAGCTATTTGCCTTCAGGATACATTGCTTTTTAATGTAATTTAGATTTAATTTGTGGAGCTCACCAATTCAAGTTATCTGTTTTATATTTGTTCTGTTTAATGTCATTGGATCAGGCATTCATCACTTTCAGACTGGATTACCACAAACAGTATAGATAGGGGTTCTTACAGGGAACAGTATCTTCTCAACTGTGCACTGCTGCTGGAAATAACACAAGGTACAGGAGTTTTATGCAGTCTTACAACTACTTCTGTGCCATGGCACAGGCTGGCATTAAAAAAGTAACTTCCCTCATTGCTTTAATGGCATGGAACATTTTGGCTTAATATAGATTAACAATGAGCCTCATCTTAAAAACATCATCATTCATCTCTGTCATTGTTGCCTAGAACAGAGAGCAGCAGATAGTCACTGAAAAAACATTGTTCTTTCTATCTTCTTGTCAGAATGATCTGAAGGAAAATGATGGTTTTTCAACTATTTGACTAATATGGAACTCAGCTGAACATTCTGAGTTTAAAGGTTCAATTTAAATGCTGAGTTCATGTTCTTCTTATGAGAGACTATGGAAAAAAGGAGCAGAGGCAGGGGGCAAGTAAAATAATCCAGTGGGGTGGGAAAGATGGTGGAAATAACCAAGTAGAAAATGAAGAGACTTAGAAAAATACTAAGAGTGTATATAGAATAGAGTTCGGAGGGGAAAGAAAAAATTATAGTAGCAGTGAGGCTGGCAGCATAGCCTGTACTTAAATGTATCCCAAACTTCCCATTATAACACCTTTTTTCAGTTGCTTATAACTTTGCTAAATTTTAACAATTTAGGCTGAAATTTAGGTTTGTGGATTTTTTTGTTTTTAATTTTCAGCAAAAATGGTTCAGCTCTTTCAGAGAACAAGAAAAATATGCTTTCCCCCATTAAAAAATCTTACAACAGTTTTGCTAAGAAGCTCTAGGACCCCAAATCTTGGATTAGTTACTTGACATTTAGGAGGAGCTGTCAACTTGGTGTCAGGGATGTGTCTTTTGCTGTTCCCATGTGATCAAGTTATAAGTCATTGAATAATTGCTGTTTAACAAATTTATGCTGAACCTGTGCAGTTTGACTGAAAAATCCACCAAAGATTCTATCTCCACTGAGCATGCTGTACCACAAGGGTACAGGGTGTGAATAGGACTTTCCCTGCAATCACTAATTACAGCTGCTGCAAGCTACTCTGGATGTCACTTCCCCATACACCAACATTCCCCATAATGATGGCATTACAATCTGCCTCAGATATCTGCATGACAACTGACAACACTCAGATATCCACCCAAACACATCAACAAACTTATTTATTTCATACTCAATCATAACAACTTCACATTCAACAACAAACACTTTGACCAGACAATGACAACAGCCATGGATACTAGGATGGGCAAGGCCGGTGCTACCATTTAGGCAAACTAGGCAGTTGCCTAGGGCACCAAGATTTGGGGGCGCCAAAAAGCAGTGCCCCCAATTTTTTTTTACAGCGTTCCTACGCTCCCTCCCCAAGGGCACGGTCACCGCTCCACTTCTCCTGCCTCCCAGGCTTGCAGCGCCAATCAGCTGTTTGGCGACGCAAGCCTGGGAGAGGAGGAGAATTAGAGCGGGGGTGGCGTGCTCGGGGAGGAAGCGGAGCAGAGGTGAGCTGGGGTGGGGAGCTGTCACACGGCTCCCCGGGCCGGGGGGGTGGGGAGCTGCTGTGGGGGTGCCTCAGGGCGGGGGGTGGGGAGCTGCCGCAGGGCTTCCCACCCCAGCTCACCTCTGCTATGCCCCCTCCCCGAGCACACCATCACTGCTCCACTTCTCCCACCTCCCAGGCTTGTGGCGCCAATCAGCTGTTTGGCACCACAAGCCTGGGAGGGGAGGAGAATTAGAGAGGGGGACGGCGTGCTCAGGGAGGAGGTGGAGCAGAGGTGAGCTGGGGTGGGGAGCTTCCACACGGCTCCCCGGGGGGGGGAGCTGCCGCGGGGAGAGAAGCTGCCGCGGGGAGAGAGGGTGCCTCAGGGTGGGGGTTGGGGGCGCAAGGTGGAAGTTTTGCCTAGGGCACGAAACTTCCTTGCACCGGCCCTGAGGATGGGTCCCCAGTATGCCAACCTCTTCATGGACCACCATAAGAAAGAATTTCTGGACAAATGCAGAACCACAAAAACAATGATATACCTGAGACACATTTATGATATTTTCATCCTCTGGACACAGGACCTAAGCTCCCTCATAGATTTCAACCACAACTTCAACAACCACCACCCATCCATCAAACTGTCTCTAGAACACACCTGTATGAGCATCAACGTCCCTGACACCACAATCAGCTTCCTCAATGAAACGCTACAGACAACTATATATAAGAAACCCACGGATCACCACACTTACCTTTGCAGATCCAGTAAACACATCAATGCATCTGTTACTTATAGCCAGGCACTCAGCTACCACAGAATATACTCTGAGGAGAAAGTCCAGGATACACACCTTAACACACCTAAAACCACTTTCACCAAACAAGGACACTCTCCATATTTCAATATGGGGAGAAAACCCCTTCAATCACACACTTCTATTTGTCACTTATCACCCCACATGGGAACCCATAAAAGAGGTATTATTAAACAATTACAACCCATATTTGATGGGATCACACCCTAAAAGAAATCTTTCCTGAACCCCCTCTTCTAACCTTCAACCTCACTTCTCCAATTTCATCATCAGAAGCAAGCTTCCCAATGACCAGGACCCACCAACTCAAAGTGGCACCAGACCCTGCCAGAACAACAGATGCAAAACCTGCAGACATAGCTCCACTGCTACAATAATCAACACCCCACCCACCAGACACCTTTCAAGCTCCATGGGACCTACACTTGCCTATCACAATATGTGGTGTACCTCATCCAGTGTACTAAACGGACCAACAACAACTATGTTGGTGAAACCAGACAATCACTACACTCTTGAATGAACTCACACAGGAAAATGATAACAGAGAAAAACACCATATAATCCATGGGTGAATGCTTTTTACAAAACAATCACTCCATAGCTGACCTTCAGTCCTTGTCCCTGAAGGAAATCTGCACACAACACCTGTAAAAGATGAACCTGGGAGATTAAATTTATAATTTTGCTAACATTAAAAATCATGTTCTTAATAAAGACACTGGTTTTATGGATTATTATAGCAATCTGTAACCTACTAATCCCCCACCACCCTTTTTTGTCCTTTGACTGTGTAACCCTTCTGCCCATCTGAGTTGGTAGCAACAAGGGCCTGGTTCAGTATCTAGGGGTTCCGTTTCAATAACACAATGCAAAACCAGCTTGAGCCCCCACCAGTGACCTGGGACAATTACATACCCCCCGGGCGCCTCTAAGAGGCAATACTTCCCCTCTTGCAAGCACGGAGTCTTAGTGTAGCAAAATCCTTTTAATAAAGGAGGGAAACAATGTGGCATTATGTTGGGGAAACACCACAAACAGGATTCATAACACAAACCATGAGCAAAAGACCCACCCCCAAGTAAATTTGGCAGTGTCCTTTCCCCCACAGGGTCTTAAATCCAGCAACCTAAAAAATCACCCAAAGTCCCAAAAGTCTCTGTCTCTGGTAAGTGCAGCCCCAAAATTCAAAAGTTTATCTGCAGAGTTTTACCTCCCAGCCTGGGTGGAAATGGGGGGAGGGCCACAAGGGTGTTAAGGGGCACCTTATATGGTCCAAGGCTGACTGCCTCACCTCTCCATGGGGTTCTGCTGCAGCCTTCACTGTGAGCCACTCCGCTAGCCGCTCCGCTCCACCAGCTGTCCCGTGAGCTGCTCCAGCCATTCCGCAAACCACTCCACTCGCTGTCCCATGAGCCACTCCAGCCATCCGGCAAACTTCTCCGCTCGGCCAGCAGCTCCACCAGCTGTCCCATGAGCTGCTCCAGCCATCCCACGAACTTCTCTGCTAGCCTCTCAGCAATATATCTTTAGCCTCCCCGACCAGCACTCAGTGATTTCAGTTCTTAGTAATTTTAGGTCTTTAGTGATTTCAGCTTCTAGTAGGGGAGCCTCAGTGCTAGTGCACCATTTACCCAAAGTGAATTCAGCTCAGCAGCCTGTAACTAAACTCCTAATAGAATCAAAATTTGCTCTGATATGCTACAGTGAAGAGAGGAGGAGGTGCAATTGGTGTTTCAGGCCCTCAAAAGGGGCCTATACCATCAAGTACAAAGACCTACCCCCAGCCTCTCTAATTCACTGGGTTTTGGAACCCATGTCCCTTGTCTTGCGAGTGCTACTTAGTTGATGGTGAGTCCCTCTGTCATAAAACAGTTCCACTGTCCTTGATTCACATAATCAGGGTAACAACACTTCATTCTTCCTGTCCCAATAACAGAGAAACTGGGGATCCCACAGCGGCCAAAGTGACCATTTGGGCTGCTGTGGGCTCATGCTAGGCAGGATGCAAACAAGATCAGCCCCTGAAGTTCTTTTCCACAACTTGCCACAATTCACCACCAGATGTCAGGGTAGAACTCATCCTGACTCTGCTTACAACTGCAGAGATGTTAACTGATCACTTCACGGTGAATAATCTCTTACAGTATGTGTTAGCTACTTGTGCTAAACAATCTGTTTCCCTTGTATTTAGCAGTGACACTCTGAGTATCTTTCCCAGACCTGAAGAAGAGCTCTGTGTGGCTCAAAAGCTTGTCTCTCTCACCAACAGAAGTTGGTACAATAAAAGATATTTTCTCACCCACCTTGTCTTTCTAATATCCTGGAACCAACACAATTACAACAACACAGCAAACAACAATGGAAGAATTAATGTTGCCTGTTGCATCCTTAATTCAGCCCTCTTGTACATTATTGCACAGATGTTAATTCCATGATAACATATTATTTTTTTCCAAGGATTCTACTTCATTCAGTGCACAAAATGGATGGTGCTCACTGAATGAGCAAGTAGTCAATATTTTGTTTACTTCTCATTCTGTGATATTTTTGTGTGTAATTAAGTAAATTTGTGGCTACTCATTCTAGTCTTATGATATTTATTTTCTCTCTTTATCTATAGTGCCAGATCCTCAAAGATAGTTAGCCTCCCAACTTCCATTGAAATCAATCAGAGCTGAAGAAGAGCACTGTGAAGCTTGAAAACTTATCCCTTGCACCAACAGAAGTTGGTCCAATAAAAGATATTACCTCACCTACCTTGTCTCTCTCCTTGACATCTATGGAAGTTAGGAGTGCTAAATACCTCTGAGGATATGGGCCTAGGATAATATTTACTAAAGGCAAATCTTCCTGATAGCCATACTCCTAGCTATTCAAAAATCTTCAGGAAACTTCATTTTAATTATCTCTTGTTTTGGGATCATTCACAGAAGGTGATCACAGATTAATGTAATCCAAAATCCACCAAAGACAAGAAGCTGCCATAAAAGATGAAAAGTAGTTCAACAACTAGAAGGAAACACCACTGCATGAAGACTGACAGTTGCTTCACCATTGTGACAGAAGCAGCTTTTGGAATACAAAACAAAATTAAAAAAATGCTTTGCAGAGACCTCCAGGGATCTAAATATTACAGTTTCAGAGCCTCAGTTATATGATACTTTATTGGAAATGGAAACAAGCGCTACATTTCAAATTGCATATCAGTTCCCATTCTAACCCCTATCCTCAATCATTCCTCAATTTTCAGAAACTTTCACTATTTTGGCTAAAATTTTCCATATTTTGTCTCTACCCAAAAGATTATATGATTTTTTGTCTCTCTCTTTTTCCTTTAATAATTTTGAGGAGATACTGTTCCACCATTTTGAACATGAGATGAGTAGGAAATATGCATTTTTCAAATTTAAAAATAAATAAATAAAAATCTGGTCTCATTTTTTTTCAAACAAACCCATAGCCAAAAGAGCTGATGCTCATTTGAAAGCTGAAACTTTACAAAAACTTCAGTAATCAACAGTGCCTTTCATCGACCTGTAGGAAATCAGTTTTGATCTGACAGCATAAGCCTTTGAAAATTGTGGTCTGAAAATTCCACAGATTTGTTTACTAAGGTTATAAAATGCCCAACTAAGAAAAAAATTGATTGGCATGAGTGCAGCACCATATTAGCTGTCCAGTGAAAAGTTTAATCAAATGCAGAGCTACAAGTCAGTGGAAACACTTTGGTCTTGGAGAAGGGCTCCTGCAGACTTGGTAAGGTGCTTAAGAGAGTTTGTCACATTGATGCAGCTTAAGATCTTGTCAGCAACATTTGGCTGATCTGAACTTTCAACCATCCTTCAGCTCAACCTCAAATTAACCATTTTTATGGTTAACTATATGTTTTTCCTGGCATGTTTCCTGGGGGAGTATTTATTTCAGAAGAAAAGAGTCAGGGATGGCATCCCCCGAGGACAGGAAAAGATTTCTCAATTCCATCATCAAGACAGGATCTCTTACTGTTATAGTAATGTTGATTAGGTGTGTGATTTTTAATTATGTTTTTTTACCAGCAAAACCTCCACTGTAGAGACAGATATATCAGAAAAATTGCTTGTGTCAGATTAGGTTATTTTGTTCAGGCAACCAATATAAGGTATACTTGCAAAAGCACACATTTGGCTTTATAAGATGCATCTCCAGTCACCTGATTTGCTGGTATAGCTAAACTGGCAAACCTTTTTTTTCATGTAAACAAGGCCATAGTGAGACAGAAGGAAATATAGTCATATACAATGGTGGGATTCTTTACAGATTTGTCAGTCTGTGTCACTTTCATTGGTAAATCATCCAGAAGCTGAAGAGTATCAATATAAATTGTCATTTAATATTATTCTCATATCTTTTCCAGAAGACACAGAAAGAAATTACTTGAGTCAAACCTGCACTCGCTGCACTTACTTTATTAATGACCATTTTTCAAAGGCTGTTCAATCTGGCAAGCTCTGTGCTGAGTCTAAAAGTTCCACTGAAATGAGCTTACATTAACCCTATAGTTTTTGACTACCCATGCAGCATGCTATACAATCACAGAATCATAGAAATCTACTGCTGTAGATATGATGAAGTCCAGCCTTGTATGCTGAGACAGGACCAAGTAAACTTAGACCATTCCTGACAGATGTTTGTCCAACCTGTTCTTAAAAACCACCGGATTCCACAATCTCCCTTAGAAGTCTGTTACAGAGCTTAACCATAATTATAGTTAGAAAGATTTTTCTAACATCTAACCTAAATCTCCCTTGCTGCAGATTAATCTTACTTCTTGTCCTACCGTCAATGGACATGGAGAACAAATGATCATCGTGCTCTTTATAACAACCCTTAATGTATTTGAATACTGTTACGAAGTCATCATTCCCTTCCCCCCAGTCTTCTTTTCTCAAGACTAATCATGCCCAGCTTTTTAAACCTTTCCTCACAGGTCAGGTTTTCCAAACTTTTTATCATTTTTGTTGCTCTCCTCGGGACTATCTCCAGTTTGTTCACATATAATTGTATGTGACTCTAAGAATCTCTAAAATACCAAAAAGTTGAGTAATATCAAGGGGGCACTGGTTATTAACATTTATATTGTGTTAGTGTCATAGGCCAACCAGACCAGGGCTCCATTATAAAGCTCCCATTGTGGTAAGTACTGTTCAAACATGTAAAGAAGAACTGTTCCTGCCCCAAAGAGCTTACAATCGAAAGGCAAGACATAACATGTGGACAAGATAGTAAAGCAGACTTAGATGGCAGTTTGGAGAGGGGGTAACAAATATGATAATATATACATAGTTCCTACCCATAATAAGAGAAGAATGTAGACTATTGCACTTCTTTTGACTATTTATGATGTTTTACATGGTAACTATAGGGGAAATAAATGTACATATTGTGTTGTACCAAATGCTGCATGATATGTTTCTTTCATCATATTAAGGATCCTATTCAATTGGTAATTATTAAGATAAAGAGTTATTGGTACAGACTGTAGATAATATAAAACATTGGCAGAGAGTGTACACACAAAAACCCCTTGTAATGAGATACCATAACTGCAGAGAACAGCTTATTATGGATTCATATTATACCTATTTGTCTTTTATGTTTCAGAAATGATAACTGCTGATTATCAAATTGGGTTATATCCAAAAGATTACTGTCTTTATATCAAAGAACTGTCTTCATATCAAAGAACAAGGTTCCTGAGTGTTATTTTATCTCAGGAAGGTCTCTCAGCTTTTCTCCCTCTTTGTCCTCTGTTTAACCATTAAGCCAGCATTTCTCAAAATGTGGGACACGCACAAGACAGCCACAGATGTATAAATTAATACAGGTAGGCCTTTAAACAACAAAAGTTTGGGAAATACTGCACTAGACAGTACTTTCTCCTTTTAAGTAACATGAACACTAATTTAGGAGGGCCTGAACCAGGACTGCCTACTTAATTCACATAAACTACCAAACAGTTTACAGTGGGTAAAGAATTTCAATCACAATTTACCTGAATGAAATTCTAATCTATCCAGTGACCTAAAAGAGAAATTACCCATATTTCATTGCCAATCTCATGAACCATGAAGTCCTTCCAAATATGCTATTTGACCTGGTTTTATTAAAACAATTTAAGATCAAATAAATCACTTATCTAGGCAAAGGAGAACCAGAAAAAGCAAACATTAATGACTATTATTAATAGAAATAGAAAAGCTCAATTCTGTAGTTGCGTCCCTTACTTTACTATCACATGTTCATTTTGTATGACTATCCAATGTATATTGTATTTTGATAAAAAAAAGTGGACTGCCTTGCCTTATTTCTACTCTGCAGCAGCAAATAAAAACTTAAATGTAACAATTTCCAAGGAGTGAAATCTCCACCGAACCCTAAAGTTAGTCAGGCTTAACAAAATTATGTTGGAAGGAAAATTTAGATAGCCCAACAATTTGCACCCCTTTCTGCTGTTACTAATAAGATAAATTTTCTATCACATTATCAATTCCATTCTTTAATGTACATGTGAAAACAGGTACACCACTCACTTCTCTGGAATTAGCTTGATACTTGCTTTTATTTTGCTACAGCCATGTGCTTGGAACAAAAGTAATATGAGAGATCAACTGAAATTCATGAATGAATTACCGCTGGAAGGCACAATACTTGGATTTTGTACTTAATATCAATCTTTTGGCAGGATAACATCTACAGCTGAGAAAAGTGGGCCTCAGCTTTTATTATTATTCATGTGTTGACCTTAAATTACCCCTTTTCCCAGATGGCCAGTCATCTCTCAGTTTTGAAATGCTAACTGGCATCATTATATTTGTTTTGCCACTGCAAACCCATTCTCCTTAAATTCAGTGCCATATGCAGTGTTTTATGACTGTGTGAGATGATGCCAAAGGAAAAATGAAAAAAAATGAGGGGAAGATCCATGTTTGAGGGAATGGGAAAATGGGTGCTTGTTATCCCTGGAGCCTCACTTTTTGATGTTTGTTTTATTTAGATTTTCCCAAATGAAAATCAGCACGACCACAATAGTAAAAATGAAACTATCCCTTGAGTTCTTCTATGTACAATATGTCAGTTGCTGTACTGAAAACAAGGCTGACAGAAAGACTACTTTCTTCAAAAATAGATGCTTACACAATCTTGGCCCCATATTTGAACACAGAGATGCTTTAAGATATTGTAGAAAGAGATAGGAATACTCATACAATTCAGATAGCATCATGGTGAAAATATTAATTTGAAGGGTGTGACAATAGGAGAAAAAGTGTGCCTTCTGCAGTATCATTGCCTTCTCCCCCTTCTCTGAGAAAAAGCATAGCATGTACTCATCTAGTGGGTCTGGGGCTAAGGCCACAAAGAGATTTGCACAGCCAACTTCCATTTTACACATCACTGAGATCCTCAACACCCATAATCAGCTACCATCAAACTCTGTGGGTGCCCAAATTCCCTAGAAGCCTATGTTTGTGCTGATGGGTTTGTGAAAATCACACCCCTCCACCCCGACTCTGCCTGGCTATTTTGTGTGAACTCACCAGACAGGCCAAATCCAGTGGGTGGCCTCTATACACACCCACCTGATCGGACCGCCACACGTGACTTGGGCAGCCAAAAGCCTATCTTGCTCAGTTTGTGAATCACCGTGCAGCTCTGGTGTGAGATAGAGGTGAGACAGTAGGGTGCATGCAAACACTGGAGATAGTCGCCCACCTTCTGAACGCCTAGAAGGAGACTGCAGTGTGCAAACCCACAGGCAAAAATTTAGGCACCAAGTGAATTTAGGTGCCTCCAGGGTAAGGCGGGAGATGAGAATGACTTTTGGAGAGTTCAGTGATGCCTTAAAACAGGATTTAGGAGCCTTAATACCTTTGTGGATTGCATCCCAACATCCTATTTCCACAGGTAAGATAGACTCTCACTTATGGAAGGAGTTCTTGCATCACGAACTGCTACCTTTATTGTCACAGATACAACTTGAGCAGTGTGTCTGGCTTGACTAAAACAGTGTCACAGACATTTTGTCTGTTAGGGTTAAATAAGTTTTATTAATCTTTCCCCAATCTGGGAAAGGACATGCTCAAAACATTTCAAACCCAAAAGTCAAAATTCAGGTTTTCCAGCCAGGTCTTTAGCCTGCAGTGCCCCAAAGTTTAGCCCCAGCACATGAAAGTTAATAGACTCAGCATTCAGATTCAGGGTGCCTATATCTCCCAGAGTTTAAATTGTCCATACTCAAACTAAAGAGAGCTATTTTTATCTGGCCCTTCTCCTGTCCTTGTTGGCCCCAGATTGCCAAATAAACCTCAGCTGGCCTTTCAGGATTAAATCAGGGCAATTAGCCCCTGCCTTTTCTGGCTAATTGTTGTTAAGGTAATTCAACTGTTTCCCAAGTACCATCACTCTCTGATGCTCATTTGATTTCCCAGGAAAGTGAGAAAGAAACTGGAACAGAAAAATGCTACAGAATAAATAGCTATAAAGCAGGGCCGGGGGAGACAAGACAATCTTTCATACTCCATTTGTATCATATTCAGTCACTTAATAATACCACATGCAATACAAGAGTTTTATAAACTACAGAAACTTCTAAAAGGTAAGGAAGAAAAATAAACGGTCCTTAATACATACAACCCCACCCACACAAAACAGCAGATTACCCTGTCATTTTTACAATTATCTACCCCACCTCAATCCATGTTAAAGAATTTGTTAACATCTTT
The DNA here is from genome assembly GCF_027887155.1 of Malaclemys terrapin pileata. Taxonomy (NCBI): domain Eukaryota; kingdom Metazoa; phylum Chordata; order Testudines; family Emydidae; genus Malaclemys; species Malaclemys terrapin. Next base: position 131,556,326 of record NC_071507.1, read on the forward strand.
CATATATATATATATATATATATATATATATATATGGAGTTGAACCTTTATACACCACTACACAGACCTGTTCATTCTTGCTAGTGTCTTCAGTTGCATCAAATGTAATTGCAGACCTATAGTATTTCAAAGAACCATTTTATATACTGAAAGGAAAGTCTACTGGGTATTTAACTTGAATTTTTTATTGGTCTAACTTGCCTGAAGCAAATTGTGTCTGTGAAGTTACTAACAAACACTGCACACCAAAAGCAAAAAGACCCACATACCTTTATGCATTTGAAGGCATATATAACACTCTCTCCCTGGTTGTTCTCATTTCTCTATAATCTTTCACTCTTTCCTCACTTTCTTTATTCTTCTCAATTCCAAATCTCGCTTTTCTTCCCCCATCCTCCGATCTCTCCTTCCTTCCTCTCTCTCTAACTCATATTCCTCTAAAATCCATGCATGGCTTTCAACAAATCCACTTTTCCCCTCCTTTCTATTCTTTCCTCAACCCATTTTTTAATCTTTTTTTTCCTCTCCATTTTTGCCTGCCAGTTTCATCTTGGTTGCATCTTCTGGAAAAATAAATGCTTTGGTGTCACTCCACTCCACACCAAGAATCCATTGTCTGTCCCCTCCCTCCAAGCCATCTTTCTCCCACACCTTGTCACTAGTTTATCAGTTCTTCTCAACCCACTCTCACCATTTCTATGCTTCTCCTTGCCTAGTCCATCAATTTTGCTTGTTCACCTCCACCTCTATTAAATTTTCAAGCTGCCATCCTGAAATCACCTCTTCCCTTTGTTCTACTTAATTCTCAGTTCTCTTCCCCCATTCTTTCAATTTTCCATCATTCCCTAGCCTATTTATTTCTATATCTTTTTCCCAGTCAATATGATGAATAATCCCCATCTATTCAATTATTGGCACCCCTCCTCTATCAATGTACTCAAGCCCAGATCCACACAGGCAATCAGGTGCCTAAACCCTAGATTTAGGTGCTACTGTAAACCACAAAACCCCCACTCAGCTACGGCCTAACCTTGTAGGCACCTCTATTTTCACTGTAAGAGTTCCTATGCTGCTTATGATTCTGCATCTGGGCATGTGCATTGTTGTCTCACACCTAACCCCCAGCATGATCCTCAAACCAGGAGAAGGATGGTGGGGGAACATCTGTCTCATCTGCGGGGCCAATCCGATGGGCATGCTCGGAGCATGCCTATCAGATTGGACCCCATTCAAAGTCCAGCTAGAGGAAGAGGAGGTTGTGCTGCCTCTCTTATAACCTTCAGCCAAGTGGTTAGAATGCTCACTTGGGATATGTGAGGCCCAGGTTCCATTCTCCTCTCTATCTGATGGGAAGAAATGATTTGAACAGACATCTTTCACCTCTCAGGAGAGTTCACTAACCACTGTGATATTCTGAGGTGGGTTCCCTGAATCTCTCCTGTTGAAGCTGTTCCTCTTTGGATAAATAAAGGGCTTGGAAGCTGGGTCCCCTCTTCCAGGTGGGTGCCCTAACCATCTGGCTATAGAGTTTTTCTCACTCACTTTCTCTAGCCCAATGACTAGGTGCCTATCTCTCCCCATTCATTGAATAGGGAGTGTAGGGCGCTAACCTATTCCAGCGATTTTCCAGGTACCTAAAAATTAGGCATTGCAACACCTACATCGTTAGTGCATCTGGGTCAAAGTTTCTGTGTCTGTCCTTCATCCCTTTCATTTTGTTTAAGGGAAGCCACGCAGCTAGGGTTTAAGAAACCGAAAATAAAAACCAGAAAGAGTTTTCACGATTTATGTGACAGACATGCATGCTCAGAATCAGTTTACAGAAGAGGCTAACGATCAGAAATTCCAAAGGAATCTGGAACCATGTATCCCACCTTTAACCCCTCCCAGAATTTGTTACAGGTTGATGAAAATTAGAGGGCTGTGGTGCACATGTGGAACAGTAAATGGCAGCAAATGTCTTTTGTTTGTTTTAATATCACTAGATTATGAGATGAAGTTCCACAGGTAGCAAGATCCTGCAGGGATTTCAGAAGATATCATTAACCCGTGAATTAAAACATGGTCTTTTAAGCTCTGATTGAAGCTTCAGGCTTCAGCACTGCAATGGTATCTATTGACGATGCCTGGAGCACAGCCTGAAACAAGAGCAAAGAAGCCGCAGCTGCCTGAATGAAACCAGGCAGAAACACTGAGAGTGCATTAGTACATAGAAGTAATGTAGGGACTAAATTGGAATTCTGCCAGGAGTGGTTTTTAACCTAAGAATGGCCTGCCTACTATATTAATATATATTGTACTGATAAATATTGTAGGAAAACACCTATTTTCTTGTCATAGGGGTCTAGTTTATATTAGAAAATCCTGCCAGCAGCGATGAATCATACCTACGTGGCTATACAAATATTGATAGATAAGCAGCAACAAAAATGCAGTGTAAGAAAGTAACATTTATTTTTCAGCTGATATCTTCAGCCAAGTTGAAATTAGACACCAAACTGTACGAAAACACTGCATCCATATCCTACTCTTGTCTTTGGTGTTTTTTTCCAAAGTGCTCTGCAAGCCCTTTATTCAAATCTCTCCTTGAAATACACTTCTCTTAATCCTACCACTGTTAACACACCCACATTAGCTAAGCACTTGTTTAACAGTTAGCATACACTACAAAGTTTTGCCAGCATAGCTATGTCAGGTAGAAATGTGACCAAAAAAAAAAAAAAAAATCATGCCTTCTAGTCAACACTGCAAAACACCCAGCATAGATGCCACTATGCTGACCGAAGAGTGCATTGTAGGATCAGGGTCAATGTCTGAATCATTGGACATTCATTGTTCAATAGCTGTTAGCCTGAGTCTCTCTCTGTCTTCTTTCCCTGCCATGTGAGTTGCCTGTTCGGAATAACAGTCATGTTTGGGGTTTTGTTGGAAACTGGGGGGAAAAATATTGAGAGCAAATGCTATTCCTTGGACTTCCCAGGGGACACAAACACTGCATTACACACACATTCAATTTCTACTCATACAATCAATGAAAACATCCACATCCCATCATGTGACTAGCACTATTTGCAATAGACTTTAAAATCATTCCTTTCAACATTTTCCCTAGTGCCAGAGGGCAAATAATTCCATTCACCTTATATTAGGGGGATGCTTCCAACTAATATATTTCAGGTTTCTAGGAAATGCATAATGCTCAGTCAGAAACTAGTAAAAATCTGTGTTTTCCAGGCAACTTTGACTTCAGCAGTTGATAGTGAAAAAGAAACCAACCTTTCTTTTCCATGTAATAGGAGGCAGTCAGCTTAATCTGTCATGAAGCTCATTATGATGTGTGAAAGGCTTTCATTTCAGTACAAACTGTCCAAATATATTCTTGAACATGGAAAGTTAGATATCAAATTGCTACTTTGTGAGTGATATGCAAATAAGAAGATGTAATATTAGCATGGGAATAACTATGCTATTACCTGTGTAAGCTTCAGAGCCTGTTCAGTATGAAGTAGATATTTCCAGAAACCTGTGCAGTTTATGTGCTACCTCAATGGAACTGACTAGTCCACTGTTTTCTTCCATTATAAGTTTAAAAGAGACGTTGACATAAAAATATTGTCTTGTTCATTTCTGCTATATCATGGACTTCCACTCTGTAGAAGCTCCTAATTCCCAATATATATTTAATAGAATATGGTTTATGGAAAATATCAGAATCAAAGTTAAATCTCAGTGAAATATAATTTTTTCTCTAGTATGGTCTGCACACACAAAGGAGAGTTCACATACTAAATATCATTAAACATGGCCTCTAAATAAGAAAATATCAGAATTTCAGCTCTCAAGTCTTGTTAAACCATCTCTCTTTACAGTAAAATAGTGCAGTATTAGGAGAGTATTAGTCTCCTCGCTACTCATCAGAACTGGTCAAAACATTTGTGTGAAAAAAAATTACAAAAATAATTTTAAAAAATTCACAAACAAGTGAATTAACCACATATTATTTTTAAAGTTACTTTTCTTGTAGAATTAGTGCTCAACATTACAACTGATCAAAGTCCTTCTGCTGATCACTTTGAACATCTTCAGCTGAATGACTTCTCTTAACTAATGCATCATAATCACCATCATTGTTCACTAACAATCAATTTAGAATACTGTCATTGTTTGAAGAAATCGTCTGTGAAAGTGAAACCAAAAGGAATCCAAATATTGTTCCTTGGATTACCTGCAAAGTAATAACCTGCAAAGACAATCTTGTTCCCTTTAATACCACTGTGATTTAAATAGCCTGTGAGCCAGGCTGATGTTCCAGTTTCAAAACTCTAACCACTTAATTTAGAAATCAATATATCGTTGCCTACAGTTTGAATAGCTTTTTGTATGATAAAGGAATAGCATGAGTGATGTTATCCTCTACCATGCTATGTAGATATTTAGCAGTTGACGAACTTTGCTACACAACAGTTAGGTCCCAGCTCAGAAAAGCACTTACCCACATACTTAATTTTAAGCATCTGCTTAACTAAACTGGGGAGTATTGATAAATGTGTACCTTAATGCAAACAGTAGCAAAAGCTTTTCACTTAGCAAAACTGAAAGTAGTGGGCAACAGGACTGATTTCAGTCTACATTTTACCCTAGTGACTGCCAACACTGCCATAACAGATAGAAGTAATGGGTGTATTAAATGGAAAAAATCAGGAGTCAAAAAGCTTGCATGAAAATTAGACAAAATTTCCCTCTCTTGCTCTACTTACTAGCTGTAATTATAATTTCACACAGTGTTTGTGTGCAGATGCAGTGCCTGTTAGATCACATTAACTTGCATGTGGAAGTGCGAGCAATCAAATCCTATTAATTTCAAAGAGGATTCTCAAAGGAGAGTCTTTGGTTAATGTAAATTAATGGAACCTTTTTTGACAACACTAGCAAAAATAAAATAGCATTAAGATTCAGACTGAAATTCATAAGAGTAAGGAAAGAAAAGAGTAAAGAAGAAAGATCTTGTTAAAAGGAGTGTTAATTTAGCATAGTCCTACTCTACTGCACTGATGTGAGCTATTTTTGTTTTTAACTGAAATGACTTTGCTCTGATTGCCGGTTTTGAAATCCCAATGTCAATTAAATGGGCATCACTCTTGTGCCCCAACTCAGTGGAGGGCCTCTGCATAGTAGAATCAGTGTGGTTCCAATCCAGGGTGGAAGGAGAAGATGCAAGGAGCCAGAATTTGTTGAAACCAATCTTTAATGGCCCAATACCAGTGAAAATTCGGAAAACAATATGCTTAATGCATAGTAATTTATTTAAGAAAGAATCACCCAAGGAGCTCCCACTGGTTCACCGTTCCAGGCCAATGGGGGCTGCAGGAAGTGGCACAGGCTGAGGGATGTGCTGGCCGCTGCTTCCCGCAGGCCCCATTGGCCTGGAACGGCTAACCATGGCCAGTGGGAGCTGTGATCGGCCAAACCTGCGGATGCTGCAGGTAAACAAACCGTTCCGGCCCGCCAACAGATTTCCCTGATGGGCCGTGTGCCAAAGGTTGCTGATCCCTGGGTTATATAATACACATCTCCCTAATCAGCCTCAACTCCCCAAGAATAAACCCTCAATAACTATGTTGGCCTTACACAGTATCCTGACTGGAAAACAAAGCTTGCATAGCTGCCAGTTCTAGACCGAGACTTCTTTTCTTCTCTTTTTTCCCCCTCTCAGGTACTTGGTCTATGAAATGTCCCCCGAAGCAGGGTCTTAGTTACCCCGAGGCCTTCTGTCTTACAGCGTCAAGGGCCTCTTCAGATGTTAATGGAGGAACTAACTAACTAATTCACTCTACTTAGCATTTACACCGTTTGTTCTCAAAGGAGTCACATGTTCCAAAAATATGCCCTGTGGGCATTCATTACTGGTTTTCTCTAATTAATACTTTGGAGGACACAGACACAGACCAAAGCTCAATCAACTTTTACCTTCTCAGCAATCATTCACTTGAGCTCTTAGGGTGATGCGATCCAAAAGGGTCATTTTGACCTAGGTCAGCTTGTACCAAGCCCACTAATTGTATTATTTTACGTCTTCTTTACTTTGTGAGCTGGTGACCCCAGCTCATATATTCCAAAGTTCGATGTTCAAACATACACGCAAATCGAGACTTTATTAACCATTCAGATACAGTTTCAGCACTTCCAGTAATTTTCCACACCATCTATATAATGCTAAGAGAATCCTGCTCCCAGAAGCCTCTAGAAAATTCAGACATACCAAGCTATACCAAATTCATGCTTATCACATTCATTCATATCAATCACTGACAATATTCACAGCAAGAAGATTCCAGTGCCCATCTACTGACACAACCCACACAATTCTATATTGAAATGATGCCAACTGGAACCCCAAGATACACATGCCCCTCTTTCTTTGATAAACACGCATGCGGGGAGGGGAGGGGGATTCAGACACAGATCTCTTCACATTACAGTCACAGCTCTCCCCCAAGCTGCTCCAACTTATTCCTTCACCACTCAGTACAGTCATACCTAATATATGGAATGCAGCTGGAGTGCATGCAGAGAACTCCAAGTGGCTATTGTCAGTTCCAAGGGGACAGAGTGAAGATGCCAGGGGCATTTACCTTAACTTTGTATTTCCTTGTTTTAGAAGTTTGCTTGTTGCTGAACATGATGTTTTTGCAAGGGCATGAGTGATCATCGGCAACCATAACTCTGTACCAACGAAGTTTTTTGCCATTTAATATATGTTCTGTTGGCACATAATAAATGTCATGATCACTTACACTCAAGAAACCATAACTTTTAGTTCTGTGTTGGATCCTCTTTATTTGTCAAGATGAGATTTAGTATAGAATTCCCCCGTGTTGGATGCAACATTTCTCAAATTGGGAAACAGTCCTTTGTAACGTTTAAAAATTCCAAGGATGTTTTAGTACTGGCAGCACAAAGCCCAGAACGTTTGTTATTTGCATTGAAGTCACTCATGATAATGCAGTTTTTTTCTTTACATATTATAAATAGGTGCTTAGGGAGTTGGTAACCCTGTTCTCAAGTGAGAGTTGGTGGTCTTTAGCAGACACCAACTAGTATCTCATTGTGTGCTATATCTGTTAGAATTATGGTCTATAAGCATTCCATAAAACTTATGATGTACAGTGTAATGAATGCAATAAAAATTAAAAAAAATTAATTAATGGAGATATCCTATCTCCTAGAACTGGAAGGAACCTTGAAAGGTCATCAAGTCCAGCCCCCTGCCTTCACCAGCAGGACCAAGTATTGATTTTGGCCCCAGATCCCTAAGTGACCCCCTCAAGGATTGAACTCACAACCCTGGGTTTAGGGGGGCCAATGCTCAAACCACTGAGCTATAACTATTTTATACAATTCATCATTGACTAATTTTGACAATTCTCCTTGTTCTGTCAGTTCAAACATCCAATATCAAGCTTTTACTATGCACAAGTAAAGGGGTTAACAGAAAAATCAGTACAAATAGCAAGAACTTGAAATAAAAAGCACTAGTACAAAGATCAATATTAGTGTTAGAACATCTCAACACCTCACAGGTCTTTATTAACATCACTAGTTCGGCGATTCATAGATGGAAGAACAAAAATCTTAGACTCAAGAAGGTGCAAACTCTCAATCTAAAGACAATTAATTGTGAAGTAGTTATAAAAGTCCAAAACATCAAAAAGCTAAAACAGAATAAATACTGCAACAAGAATGCTAAACAGTTACCCCATTGTAAGTGAGTGAGACAATTTGATTTCAAAGAGAAAGTGGTTGGCAAGCTACCAAAGCATCATCTATAATCCTGTATACCAAAATCACTTGTTATAGCCCGCCATTAGGAGCAGTGCTTTGGAGAAATAGAACTCATCTAGACATTCAGAATGCCCCTGACAGTGCTCTTAGTGATGGGTTAGATCACAGAACACCCCTTGGGAGCTGCCAACTGATGTGCCAAGACTACTTCTGCCCCTGCTTTCCTGCCCCATCAGCTTAGGACTTCAGTGCCCTGCCTGGTTTGAGCCAGACTCACTAGCCTGCTGCAAACCCAGACCCAGGGTCTGAACCACGTCCCCTAACAGCTGTAGGCTTACCTGAAAGCAGCTAACAGAGGTGTTCTTGTCTTTAACACTCAGCTGCCCAACTCTCAATGGGGTCTAAACCCAAATACATACGTTTTACCCTGTATAAAGCTTATGCAGGGTAAACTTATAAATTGTTTGCCCTCTATAACACTGATAGAGAGATATGCACAGCTGTTTGCCCACCCAGGTATTAACACATACTCTGAGTTAATTAATATGTAAAAAGTGATTTTATTAAATACAGAAAGTAGGATTTAAGTGGTTCCAGGTAGTAACAGACAGAACAAAGTAACTCACCAAGCAAAATAAAATAAAACACGCAAATCTATGTCTAATCAAACTGAATACAGATAATCTCACCCTTAGAGATGCTTCAGTAAGCTTTTTCCTCCGACTGGACACCTTCCAGGCCTGGGCACAATTATTTCCCCTGTTACAGCTCTTTTTCCAGCTCAGGTGGTAGCTAGGGGATTCTTCATGATGGCTCTCAGAGTTATATTTCATATTTCTAGTTTCAGATACAAGAGTGATACATTTATTCAAATAGGATGACCACACTCAGTAGATTACAAACTTTGTAATGATACCTTACAAGAGACCTTTTGCATGAAGCATATTCCAGTTACATTACATTCACTCATTAGCATATTTTTATAAAATCATATAGAGTGCAACGTCACACTCATATTCTCATGAAAGTAAAATACTCCTGACAGTCATTAACAATGAAAAACACCAGGGCCAGCAGACATAGGCTCCCAGTAGTGGGTTTACTACAGTAGCTTAACAAGAGTCAGAAAGAGTTGTTTTTGACATGACCAATAAGAGGGAATTATCCTCTTATCTGTTAGAGCATTCACTTCTGCTATAATCATCTATTTTTTGCACTTTGTTAACTGACTGGATTTGTTTGTGGTTATTGTGGACATTTTGTTTTATGTAAACTTGATTTTCAAGGAAAGGAAAGATATAACTGTTGCCAGAAATAACAATCAGTTAGTTGCTCACCAGCACTTCTGCCTTGCAAGCCTTTATTATAGCCAGTAGATCCACTGGCCCTACCCAGTCCTTGCCACTTCCTTCACATCAGCATTCAAGGAGCCCTGTGGTTCGGAACTCCCCAGCTGGCAAAATGGGTGTAACCCAACATGGGTTCTTTAGAGCAGGACAACACTGGTTCTGCTTAAAGTAAAAGCCCTGAGCATGGTCAGAGGAAATGGCATGTCTCTAGGTCTTTATGTACCACATAGAGCTTAAGTGCCCTCTCCTCAGAGGAGAAGACTGATGACAATATGGATATAATCTGAAAAACTGATAAAGTTAGAGCCATTTTAGGAACGAAATATTGGCTGAAAAATTCAAGAAAGTAGTATTCATGGTTTACCAAACATAACAGTGTTAATGTTTAGCTGTCATAGCTTTGAAGCTGCAGCTGCTGAAAAAAAGCTACTGGTTTCTCACTGCAGCCTCAAGCTATCATTATTATACACGAGAAAAATTTTAAGGCTATCCTTATCTATTAATTTTGTTTTAAACTATGCAGTTTTCTGCACTTCCAATTTAACACACCAGTATTCATTTATCACTGTAGGGCATCATGGACAGCTGCAGAGTGAAGATTCAACTGGATATTGGCAGGCTCACACAGAAATGTAATGTTGCCTTGGGAGACAGCTACAGTCTAATTTTGCCTGATGAGTAAACACTCTAGAGTTTGAGAGTTTGTTTGTTGGTCATTGTTGTTGATCTCTGAAGCAATACCAATGCAAATCTTTCCTTTATCACAATCCTTTTTCTTCTTTTACGTTTGTATTTCACTTTTAATCTTAAACTAGCTACCACTAAGTAGCTATTATCTGTACTGACTTTGCCATTTTCATTTGGTGGGAGTTGCACTTCAAAATTTTCTTTGCAGAAAGACAGCTGCCAAGTCTCTCACAGCTTCTGTCATGCTACACACAAGTTCTGTGCTAGTCACATGGCAGAGCACAATTTCAAAAGGTTTTCTGCTTTGTTCCTCTAGTGGTTACTGAACTCCCAGCTCTCCTTTCTATCCAGCCTTTTATTCCTGTGTATGAGATGAGCAACAATGGGACCACAAAGGACACAGGGCAGAAGCAATGGAGTAGCACAGGCCCGAGGAACAACAAATCAATAGCTTATGAGATTATTTAAAAGATTCTTAAACGTTATTGACCTGAAGATGTAATGATCCAACCTTTACACTGTACATTACTGTCAGTGACCTCTTCTGGGCTACAAAAGATTTACTTACATGTAGGGTATGTCTGCACCAGGAACTAGAAGTGTGAGTCCCAGAGTGAGGAGACATACTTGTGCTAGCTCTCATTGAACTAGTGCGCATATAAAAAGAAGTGTAGCCAAGGTAGCATGGGCAGCAGCTCAGATTAGCTGCCCAAGTACATACCCATGGGGGCCTGCCAGGTTTGTACTCTGGGCAGCTAGTTCCTCACACACGTAGCTGTGGTATCTTGGGCTTCAGTGAGGCTACTCACACTCCATGAGAGCTAGCATGAGTATGTGTCCTAAAGAAGGGAATGACACCCCCAGTTCCAAGTAGAGATATAGTGGTTTTGATTAATAGTTAAGGGTCCAATATGGCCACTCTTGTTCATGCTGAACAGCACTTACTCAAGTGAGCAGGCATTAGGATATCTGGCATTTTTAGGAATGCTCAATTAGTTTTCTAGATAAGACTTTTCTGTGGCTTTGAAGGTCCTTAATTTCTATCTTATGCATGCTGTCTTTATACAGGAAGTTGATATAGGGGCATCTGGGTGTGAAAAAACATAGGTTGTTACAAAGATAAATTGTATGGTCATAACATATCCAGATGAATTATGAGTTTGCGAACTTCATGAACTTTATAACAACGAGAATTTTCAGTTAAAAATGGGGGTGGATGAATAATCTTAATTGTGAAAAGAGATAGGGTACTAGAATTCCTCTAATCTATTTCAGTCTGAAGATCATTAGAAGATTTTTAAACTCCCTACAATGGTCCATCTCCTTGGTGACTTGTACATCCTTTCCCACTATCCATCTAATTATCTGTATATTACAGTACATTATATAACAATGCATGTAATTAAAAACAGATCATTTAGCACTTGCATAAGTTCAGTTTCTCACAGGGCATTATTTCCCATTCCAAGTACAATAAATACCAAAGACAAGATAAATACTTCAGTGCTATTGTCAATTTTTTTTTTAATGTCATCAACTGTCATGTTTGAGGGTTGCATATTCTTAGAAGAAGTAGGAGTCAGCATCCTTAAAAATGAAAACTGGACCATATATCCTACCAAAGTGCCCTATCCCTGCATTCTTGAATATTGTTCCAATCATTAAATATATTTTACAATGTGTGGTAAGCTGCAGCATAAATATTTCCACAGAAATTTCAATTTACTCATGCAAGCATACAACATTTGTTTGATATCCTAAAGCAAAGTATAGCCTGTCAGAAGCTGGAACAGACACAAACCTACAGACAATCCTATTTAGAGTACGTTAGCCAAATGGCCATCTTATGCTCACCTGATCTTTCTGAGGTCATCAGCAAAGAGATGTTCAAAATTTTATTCTACTCATCTGAATTCATCTCCTGTCCTACTTTTTGTAAAATGGTATTGAATAAAAAATATGTTAAGCTAGTTATGACTTGGCGCGAATAAAGACTGAGCATTTGCCAGCCTTTGAATAGTGGGTGATTTGAGTATCTATTTTAAGGCAACAAATATCCAATATTAATCTTTTAGAAGATATCAACTCTATTTTTGTCCAAATATAAGAAATTAAATAAAAAACAAAAAAAAAGCACCCCCCACCACCACCACATTCTTTCTAAAAAGAAAGACAATTTTAAAAGACATAATGACTCACTAAGAAGCTGGCCCCATAACAACCAATTTAAAACAGCTGCTTAAATTTGTTTTATAGATTAAAATGTTTTGACAAATGGCAGAGTTTACATGAGATCTGTGAAAATATATATATATATATATATATATATATTATTTTTTGTGAACTGAAAAAAAATTTGGATTAGCCCAAAATGAACAATTTTCAATTTTTTGGCTGGGGGAGTTAAATTTCATTCAACCCAAGATTAATTTTTTTCTTGTTTGACATGAAGATTTTTTAACCTTTGTAAAAATAAGAATAAATTGCTTCTAATAAAAAAATCTAAAGGCTTTCTTTCAAAAGTGGAAAAAAAGTTTTGACTTGTTTTGTTTCAGCCAGGAAAAAAAAACTATTTGGCATATTTTGACATGAATTTGCAGAATGTTTCAGTGGACCTGAATATGTATTTTTCTGCAAAATAAAGTTTAGCCTGAAAAATTATATCCAGGTCTAATTTATATATAGCAAGTAGCTTGTCAGATGGAGAAGTCAGTAGGTTTGTCCCTAGTAGAGGAAAATGTGAGTAGAGTATCTCAGAGAACTCCAGTTTGAGAAAGAGAAAGAGTGAGTGCAGCACATAAGCAATATGTGTGGGTCACTGTGGCCTGGTCTACACTAGGCGTTTATGTCGAAGTTAGCGCCGTTACATCGAATTAACCCTGCACCCGTCCACACCGCGAAGGTATTTAGTTCGACATAGAGGTCTCTTTAATTCGACTTCTGTACTCCTCCCCGACGAGGGGAGTAGCGCTAAATTCGACATGGCCATGTCGAATTACGCTAGGTGTGGATGGAAATCGACGCTAATAGCTCCGGGAGCTATCCCACAGTGCACCACTCTGTTGACGCTCTGGACAGCAGTACGAGCTCGGATGCTCTGAACTGCCACACAGGAAAAGCCCCGGGAAAATTTGAATTTGAATTCCTTTTCCTGTCTGGCCAGTTTGAATCTCATTTCCTGTCTGGACATCGTGGCGAGCTCAGCAGCACTGGCAACGATGCAGAGCTCTCCAGCAGTGATGGCCGTGCAATCTCAGAATAGAAAGAGGGCCCCAGCATGGACTGATCGGGAAGTCTTGGATCTCATCGCTGTGTGGGGCGATGAGTCCGTGCTTTCCGAGCTGCGATCCAAAAGACGGAATGCAAAGATCTACGAGAAGATCTCTAAAGACATGGCAGAGAGAGGATACAGCCGGGATGTAACGCAGTGCCGCGTGAAAATCAAGGAGCTGAGACAAGGCTACCAGAAGACCAAAGAGGCAAACGGACGCTCCGGATCCCATCCCCAGACATCCCGTTTCTACGAGGCACTGCATTCCATCCTCGGTGCGGCCGCCACCACTACCCCACCAGTGACCGTGGACTCTGAGGATGGGATAGTGTCCACGGCTGGATCCTCGGACATGTTAGCGGACGGGGAAGATGAGGAAGGAGATGAGGAGGACGAGGCAGTCGACAGCGCTCACAACGCTGATTTCCCCGACAGCCAGGATCTCTTCATCACCCTTACAGAGATCCCCTACCAACCCTCCCCAGCCGTTACCCCGGACACAGAATCTGGGGAAGGATCAGCCAGTAAGTGTTGTAAAAATCTAAACATTTATTTGTAACAGAACAGGAATATTAACAATTTAAAAAATGGGTTTCTCATGATTAGTTTGATTGGCTTAACGGTTCAGTCATGGGCAGTGCAACTATTGAAAAAAAATCTAGCAATGTCCGGTTTTGCATGATTGTCCTGCCCAAGCCGCTCTACTGGTTAGTCACTGCTACAGCAGCTACAGTAAAATGCGGTCTATATGTCCGGGGATGGAGCAGAAATCCTCCTGTGACATCTCGAGGAAGCTCTCCTGGAGGTAATTGGAAATCCGCTGCATTAGGTTCTTGGGGAGAGCGGCCTTATTGGGTCCTCCGTAGTAGGACACGTTGCCACGCCACGAGACTATCAAGTACTCTGGAATCATTGCTCTGCACAGCATGGCGGCATACGGCCCTGGTCTTTGCAGGCTTTCCCGGAGCATTCTCTCTTTCTCGCTGTCAGAGATCCTCATGAGGGTGATGTCGCTCATGATGACCTGCTTTGAATGAGGTAGGGGAATGTTAGTGTTGGGACTGCTTTGCCGTTCCTTTACAGAACTGTAACCGCTGGTTTGCAGCCACGCGGTGGAGGCGGGAGAGGGGCAGCCGAAAGGGATCGTTCCCGGGGACAGCCGCGAGGGTGTGGGACAGGAGCAGACTTCCTGCTTGTCGAATTGCTGGCAGCAGGGACCGACATTGATTTCAATGTGAAATGAGGCCATTGCTAATATTAAAGTTTTAAGCTGCCACAAGTCTACGGCTTACCATGTCTGCCTGCAACAGAAATTCCGTTCTCCTGAGAGGCTTCTCAAATGTGCTGTAGAAGACCCCAGGCACTGAATGCGAAGGCCGAGAATTCGACCTTGTGCTGAGTGCGCATGTGAGAGGTGCTGTGCATGGTCTTGTTAACAGAGAAAGACTATGTTCTTTGTTCACAACTACATTTATCTTTCTGAGGAATTCACTCCCTTTTTCCCATTCCCACAGCCCCATCTGCGACTGTCTCACAACCTAGCCTGTCATCACACTCCCAGAGGCTAGCGCGGATTAGGCATAAGAAGAAGAGGACACGGGAGGACATGTTCTCGGAGCTTATAGCCTGCTCCAGAGCCCAGGCAGCACAGCAGACCCAGTGGCGGGAGAACTTGACCCGAATGCACCAAGCCAACATGGATCGGGAGGAGAGGTGGCGTCAGGAAGACCAGCAGGCGACTCAAACCCTGCTTGGACTAATGAGGGAGCAAACAGACACGCTCCGGCGCCTTGTGGATGTTCTGCAGGAACGGAGGCAGGAGGACAGAGCCCCGCTGCAGTCCATCTCTAACCGCCCTCCCCCGCCACCAAGTCCCATACTCCCCTCACCCAAAGTGCACAGAAGGAGAGGCGGCAGAGTCCCTGCTAACTCTCACTCCACCCCTGCAGAGAGCTCGAGCAGCAGAAGGCTCTCATTCCCCAAAATTTGACAAGTTCTTTCCTTCCCGCCTGACACAAGCCCCCGTCCAAGTTTCACTTTCCCAGTTCCATGTTTGGTTGATAATAAAAAATACGTTTCTGTTAACTACTGTTTCCATCATGTTCTTTTGCAGGAGGGGGGGATAGGGGGTTGGTAATTTGACAGGACAGTCACCTTTGGCAGGGTATATAGTCGGGGGCAGGCACAGCAGCAGGGCACATACATAGTGCAGTGATGCAGTGACTAGTTACCCTGGTTAGTCTGGGAGGTTGTTTTCATGTTATGTGGTGGGGGGTGGGTTGCTCTGTGACTTTGTGGCAGGGGAGGGCAGTTACAGATCTTAAGCGGCGGTCCTTAGGCAGGATCACAGAGCCACACAGCAGGGGATCTGTAACCGTCCTCCCCCTGCCACAAAGTCACATAGACCCCCCCATACACACAGTCCCTATCAGGAGGGGTGACAGGCTCCGTTGAAACAACCATCCCACCGCAGCGGAGCCTGTCAATCCTTGAGTTTAGAAGCTGCATTCGCGCCACTACAGTACACCCGCTCCGCACCACAGTCTGCGTCCCAGTTTTAAAAAATTCCCGCGAATACAGTATTAAAGAAAACGGTGTGCTTTAACAAAGTAGAACTATTTTTATTTTGAAACGTGTGTTGGAAGTGGGGTGAAGGGGGTATGTAACTGGATAGGATAGTCAACATTAACTGGGCAAAGAAATGGGGGCAGGTTTAGCTTCTCAATACACAAACTTTAAAGTCACAGGTTACCCTGCTCACTCAGGAACTTTGCTTTCAAAGCCTCCCGGATGCACAGCGCTTCCCGCTGGTCTCTTCTAATCGCCCGGCTGTCTGGCTGTGAGTAATCAGCAGCCAGGCTATTTTCCTCAACCTCCCACCCCGCCATAAAGGTCTCCCCCTTGCTCTCACAGAGATTGTGGAGCACACAGCAAGCTGCAATAACAATGGGGATATTGGTTTCGCTGAGATCACAGCGAGTCAGTAAGCTTCTCCATCTCCCCTTGAGACGGCCAAAAGCACACTCCACCACCATTCTGCACTTGCTCAGCCGGTAGTTGAAGAGTTCTTTTTCAGTGTCCAGGGCGCCAGTATAGGGCTTCATGAGCCAGGGCATTAGCGGGTAGGCTGGGTCCCCGAGGATGACTATAGGCATCTCCACATCCCCAAGAGTTATTTTGTGGTCCGGGAAGTAAATACCTTGCTGCAGCCGTCTAAACAGACCAGAGTTCCTGAAAACACGAGCGTCATGAACCTTGCCCGGCCATCCCACGTAGATGTTGGTAAAACGTCCCCTGTGGTCCACCAGTGCTTGCAGCACCATGGAAAAGTAGCCCTTTCTGTTAATGTACTGGCTGGCCTGGTGTTCCGGTGCCAGGATAGGGATGTGAGTTCCATCTATGGCCCCACCGCAGTTTGGGAATCCCATCGCTGCGAAGCCATCTATGATCGCCTCCACGTTTCCCAGGGTGACTACCTTTGGCAGCAGTACATCAACGATTGCCTTGGCTACTTGCATCACAACAACCCCCACGGTAGATTTGCCCACCCCAAACTGGTTCGCGACTGACCGGTAGCTGTCTGGCGTTGCAAGCTTCCACAGGGCTATGGCCACTCGCTTCTGGACAGTCAGGGCTGCTCGCATCCGGGTGTCATTGCGCTTCAGGGCAGGGGACAGCAACTCACAAAGTTCCAGGAAAGTTCCCTTCCGCATGCGAAAGTTTCGCAGCCACTGGGATTCATCCCAGACCTGCAGCACTATGCGGTCCCACCACTCAGTGCTTGTTTCCCGTGCCCAGAATCTCCTTTCGACGGCATCAACATGACCCATTGCCACCGTGATGTTCTCGGCGCTGGGTCCCCTGCTTTCTGAGAGGTCTGTGCTACTCTCAGACTTCAGGCCATCACCGCGTTGACGTAGCCTCCTCGCCTGACTTTTCTGCATCTGCCTCAGGGAAAGGTGTATGATAAGTTGCGAGGCGTTGAGAGCGGCCACAACTGCAGTGATGGTTGCAGCAGGCTCCATGCTCGCAGTGCTGTGGCGTCCGCGCTGTCACTGACTAGAAAAGTGCGCGAACTGATTTCCCGCCGGCGCTTTCAGGGAGGGAGGGCGGGAGTGATGGACGGATGACGACAGTTACCCAAAAGCACCCTGGACACCTTTTTTTTACCCAGAAGGCATTTGCGGCTCCACCCAGAATTCCAATGGGCAGCGGGGACTCCGGGAACTGTGGGATAGCTGACCACAGTGCACCACTTCCAATGTCGACGCTTTCCCCGTTAGTGTGGACTCACAAAGTCGAATTACTGTCCTTAGTGTGGACACACACGTTCGACTTTGCAATATCGATTCCAAAAATTCGATTTAAGTAAAATCGAACTACTCTCGTAGTGTAGACAAGGCCTGTGTTTTTGTAGGTTTTTACTGTTTAAACCAGACTCACTACAATGGGGGAAAACAAGCAGTAATAGCTGACTTCAGTACAAATAATCCCATGCATAAAGTTACATATATACGTATTTGCTTTGCAGGACTGGAGCCAAACTGGTCATTTCCTCCCCCCGGTATCTCTAGCTGGCATTCTTATCCATTCAATTCACTTGGCATTCCCTGATCTCCTAAAAAGGGCACATTTCTGCTTTGAAAACTAGGACATCATTGCCATCTGAGAAAGGATCTGGTAAGAGCATAAGACCAAAATAATGGACATACTGGGTCAGACCAAAGGTCCATCTAGTTCCGTATCCTGTCTTCCGACAGTGGCCAGTGCTGTTGCCCATTCCCAGCTTCTGACAAACAGAGGCTAGGGACAGAGCAATAAGCCTCTTTGCATGAACTGAAACTACAGAGCTTTCATATCACTGGGTTGTGATGAGGGCCGGCTCCAGGCACCAGCTTACCAAGCAGGTGCTTGGGCGGCTGCTCCGGAGAGGGGCTATTCGGCAGCAATTCGGCGGACGGTCCCTCACTCCCGCTGGGAGCGAAGGACCTCCTGTCGAATTGCCGCCGCAGATCGCGATGGCGGCTTTTTTTTTTTTTTTTGGCTGCTTGGGGGGCCAAAACCCTGGAGCCGGCCCTGGTTGTGATGGCATGTTACTGTATTGTTACATATAGTGTCTTTAACAATGCATGAAACATTGTTAGTGAGGAGCAAACACATCACAGCCTTCCACTCAGAAAATGCATACCTATGTATAGAGGCTAAGTCTTTTAGTGTGTAATGTACACTGACATGCTATGTTAGCTGAGTGATTTATGGTATGATTACTTTTGCAGTTTTAAAATATGGCAATATATACTGCAAAAAATACTACAAATCTTTAAGTGGTGCCTTATGAGACATAATCTGCATATAAACATATATACATTATTATTTTGTATTCCACATGTTAAAATATATTTTATATTTATCATGCTTATGTAACCCACATACCTATGAGAGATATCTCTTTAAGAGGTCTACTGGGGGATGGGTAGGAGTGAGTTGTATCTGGGTCATTGTTGCTAGGCAGATGCACAATTAGCACTCCTCATCCAGAAGCTTCTGAAATTGGGTGTTGTAGTTTTGGGTATGCTCAATAGGTTCACTGTTGCTGGACTCAGACTCCAGGAGGACAACAGCAGAGGTGTGCACAAAACAGCAGAGGTGTGCACACTGCAGTGCTCCTCCCACTGATTTAACTCTTCTGCTACACTGACATAGTAAAATCACCTCAGTGAGAGTCATAGAGCTTTTTGCGACAAAGTTAGAGTGATGCAGTGTCAATGTAGACACAGCGCTTGTTTAAATAACCTCCAGGAGGTGTCCCACAATACCCATCATGACCATTCTGGTAAGCAGTTTCTGCTCTGCTGCCCTGCAGCCAGCTACACAGGCATGCGCCCCTACGCCTTTAAAACCCTGGGAATTTTTGAAATTCCACTTCCTATTTGCTCAGTCTGGAGAGTTCACATTGCATTTTCCCAGCTGACCATGCCAGCTCTCTTTCAAATGCACTCCTGCTTGGAGTATACCAAGTTGTTGGATCTGCTGAATCTGTGAAGACAGGCAGCTGTATAGTCACAGGTCTACTCCAGCCATAGGAACTTTGATATCTAC
Organism: Malaclemys terrapin pileata; assembly: GCF_027887155.1. Taxonomy (NCBI): domain Eukaryota; kingdom Metazoa; phylum Chordata; order Testudines; family Emydidae; genus Malaclemys; species Malaclemys terrapin. The sequence continues at coordinate 131,575,514 of NC_071507.1, forward strand.
GAGCAGGACATAGAGGAGAAGGGGCATGCAAGGGTTATAAGACATGCCACCTCTACAAGGAGCTGCCATCCTTGATGGCAACCCCACCTCCACTTCCAAGAGCCCCATAGATACTTCCAGGGGACTGGAGACAGTGGTCAGCAGAGTTAACATCAAGGACAAAGTGGTGGATCAGGGAGTGGAGTTGGAGGAGGATGTGGGAAAGGCGACAGGTTCATCTGGTGGCATTGTGTGCCAGGACCTCTTTTTGACTCTGGAGAGGCCTACCGAGTCCTAGCACTCCAGCTCTGGAATGCCTCAAGTTACATTCTGTTACATGGTAGAAGTGAGATAAGGGATAGAAATTAACAATACGGGGACTGTTTGCATCTGCTTCTCATTCCCCTGTGCAGCTACACAGTGGGGACCCTGCAGAAAAGTTTGTTAATGCACACCAGGATGTCCTGAGAATCCTCCATAAAGATCTCTAGGAAACTTTCCTGGAGGTACTCTGCAACCTTCTGCCGAAGGTTCCTTGGCAAAGCTGCTTTGTTTCTTCCCTCACTGCACAAAAAACTTTGCCATGCTAACCAGCAATTACTTCTGCAGGAACCACACCAGCAAACAGTATTCGGACACGGTCCAAAGCCACACACATGCAAGAGATGCACCCTTGCATGCTCAGTAACCCTCAGGAGTGAGCTATCAGCTTTGATCACCCCAACCTGTGTAAAATGGCACCAGTATTCAGAATAGCGTACGTAGGTGCTTATAGTTATCCCCTTCAGAAACCACCCAGACCCTTTGTCCCATTTTGTCCCAAGGTCAAACTCACCATGTTTGGGTTCTCACTGTGCTGTGTGCTAGCCAAGAGAAAGTGAGAAAGAGGTGTATGTAACTTTGATGATTTCAGGCTGTGAATGCACTCTCAATACTGCCTCTGTTTATAGTTTCTTTTGCTTCTGCAGATGTGGACCACCTCCTAGACACTGGCGGAGCACCTCCATCACCTCCAGGCAAATCAGGAGGAGAAAGGAGGACATATTTAGAGAAGCACTCCAATCAACTGATGCTGCAGATATAGAGCACAGAGCATGGCGAGAGACAGTCAATGATAAACTCAGAATGGATAGCCAAGAGAGGCAACAGGGCAGGAGCAGATGATGGAGGGGCAGAAGTGGATGATAAAGCTGACGGAGCACCAAACAGAGATGCTGAGGTCCCTGATTGTGCGGCAGTCATAATACATCAGTGCTTGACTCCCCCATACAGAACTGTGTTCCGTGCCCTCCCCAAATTCCCTCCCCCCTCCCACCACATAGTGCGAAGGGCCAGGAACATGCGAGCAATCTGTTGCACTCCACCCAGGGACATCTTTTACAATGAAAGCTGGACTTACACACAGCTGTGAGAGCCTCTTTTGAGAGAATACTCCTCAGTGTCATGTCCCTTGTAAGAAATAGACATCTGTGTGTTGCTGGTTAAAAAAAATAATCTTAGAAATACAATGAATCTCCAACTCCACTCCCTCATCCTCCATGTGCAGCTGCTCCGTGAATGCCAGCATCAATCTTGAATTGTTTCTTTCAATGGCACACAGCAGGGCAGGTAACACCAATTCATTTTGAGATTCACAGCTCATGAAATACTACAGGATCAGTCACATTCTGTTCATAACACTCATCACAAGGCTGGAGAGCAGTGCAGGATCCATGTTTTCAGGCAGAGATGGTGGGTGCAGTTTACAAAGGAAGTTGAAAATTGGTGTTTGAAACATAGTCAGAAGCCAATGGAATGATGAGACAGAGAAAACTGCAACCTGGGACAGTGAACCTGCCCCCATGATGCACTGCAATCCATTCCCAGAACTCCTAGCAGCAGAAAGTGGCAAGTTGCACAGTGGGATAGCTATCCAGAGTGCACTGCTCTTTCTGTCGATGTTAGCGCCTCAGCTGTGGATGTGAACCGCCAACACAAGGAGCGCCATGTGAACATGCAGAAGTAATGAAATTACAGTGGTTTATGATCGTCGACGTAAATCTGTAGTGTAGACATAGCCTGAGACTGAAGTGAACTCAACCTAAGCTTTTGGGAACTCTGAGTTTCTTCTCGTGTTTCTGTGGAAACTGAACTGTTTAGATTTAATTTGTTTTTTTATTTATGTTTATGTACAACTGTGAAGATAATGTACGTGGATGATAAAGTAGCCATGTTATGTTATAAAATAATTTATTCATTATGTTTATCATAAGATTTTATAAATTTGGTACATAATTAAATTCATTTCTTTTTTGGACTTGAATGTGGGAAGGTTGACCCTGTGCAATTCTTGCTGAAAATCCTTAGAGACTAAATTCTGGGTCTTCAGCTGCATTTCTATGGGAGTTGGGATGGCTTAGGCACTGGAGAGGAGCAACAAAGTGAACTCTAGCTCACGTAAAGGTTACACTTGGTGTTCAACTAACATTGTTCTCTCAGCCTGGAAAATTACTAAGGACAGATAAAACAAAATATTATCTACCTTGTATATTGGCCTGAATTATACACAGAGGACAAAATTACTCTAGACTTCCTCTGATGTTATCAAGATCAGAATCTTGCCTCCTATACCTCCTGATTCCAGTATTAATGACTATGCAGGCAACCGACTATTTTTGATGCCACTGATTTAAAATGCAAAATACTAAATATTTGCAGCTCTCTGGTTAGTTCAATCCATCAAAACACGCATCCTAACTGTGCGGTGAAATCAAAAGTTATACTGGTAGAATGCATTTTGCAAAACCAGTTACATATTTGTTTGGTCTGATAGAGTGTCTAGAAATAAAATACATTGTTATCACACATCTGCTTAGTGAGGTGGGCCTTCAGCCAGATCCTCAGGTTTTGTAAATCACTGTAGCTCCATTGACTTCAGCAGAGCTTTATTTATTTTCATCAGCTAAAGATTTGCCCTAATCATTATTTTCTCTGTGTGGCTTTGAAGAGACAGGTCTAAGATTCTGAGGTACTGTAGACATCACTCCCTTGAATGTAGGTAAAGATTTATGAACAAACATATTAAAACACGCTGAGTTTGGTGAATGTGTTATTCTAACTAAATTTTATGATATTATGTATCAAATAGTTTTATCAGGATGGGGCAAAAAACACAAACAATATTTCATCATTGATCTTAGCTTATTATGAATACTGAGAAGACGAGATAAGCAAATGTGTTTGGGGCCTATCAAAAGTCTTCTAAAGGCAACGGGAGTCTTTCCATTGGCTGCAGCAAGCTTTAGATCAGAACCTTTATCTGAAAGGGGCATTTCAGTTACAATAAATTAACTTTATGGAATTACACATTTTTTGGAGTGTTTCACATTATTTTTAGCGGTTTATACAACTAGTTCAAATGCTAGCTCCCAGGTTAATTTAAAATTATTTGTGTTGTTTTATGAGTGATTCAATTAAAAAGTTTTTTTTAGCTAAAGATGATGTTGTGTATTAGGGGAAGGGAAACTTCCTGAAAAGCTAGGATGGCTTGTGTGTGCATGCATACACACACACACACACACACACACACACACAAATACTTCTGTATGTATTTTATAGGTGTTTTTTCTATGCCTCTTTTGCAATCATTGTTCTTAATTTTATTATCAGTTCAGCAGAATTCTGTGAAAATTCAATTCTACCTGAGTTCAAATTGAGCTCTTGAACACACGATATGTTCAAATTTGAGCAAAATAAATTTACCCATGCCTAACTTCAAAAGCTCAAAATGATTTTTTACACCAAAGATCGAATTTAAAGATCAGATTCAAGTCAAGACATTGTGCTGTAATAAAATAAAATCTATAATCTGTTATAAAAACAAATATTTCCATTGCCAATATTCAAATAAAAATAGTCAAAATTCCCCAAAGTTTATTATAAAGAGGAAGTTGATGTTTCAATGTGCAGTATTTCAAATATTTTAAATTTATTTTTACAGAAATTACATTTCACCTGTGTTCTTAGTAAATAAATAGATAAACAGAAATAGAGCTGTGCAAACATATTCCATACACAGGGCAAGCTGTGCTATAGCAGTTCAAAGGGAAACCGAAGATGAGTTGACACATGGCCTTCAATTATTGGAAGCTCTAGAGTTAAACCCATATGTTATATTCTATAAATTGTATAATTATGCCATTACCTCTCTTGGAAATGTTGCAAATGAAAGGGCACCTTTACAGTCACAGCCAATAACCCTTCTGGCCAGCTGGCAGCCCAAAAGTATAGCCTGTTTTCTAATATCACAGCTCCTATTTTATCCTGATTTAACCAGGCAAGGAGAAAGTCTCAGGAGTCATCACTGGTAGCTCAATGAAGATAGCTGCCCAGTGTGCATCAGCCACTGAAATAGCAAATGGGATGTCTGGTTATATTAATAAATGGATAACAAACCATACAAAACAAAGCATAGTTGTATTATATGTTATGCCCTCTCTTGCCCTGCTGAGTCAGTTTCTGTCACAATCTTAGGGAAGATTTTTAAGCCAGTTTCTCATTGCAACGTGGCTGCTTTGCACAGTCAGGTGGCACTAACGAGCCAGATTCTGACTGTAATTAGAACAGGAGTACTTGTGGCACCTTAGAGACTAACAAATTTATTCGAGCATAAGCTTTCGTGGACTACAGCCCACTTCTTCAGATGCATATGCCCACTTCTTTGGGTGCCACAAGTACTCCTGTTCTTTTTGATGACTGTAATTAGTCAGTTCAGAATTCCCCTGGAAGATATAGAAGGCATGTCAAGAGGGAGGGGTGGCGCAGAGAGACTACCACTCAGCTATGCCCTCCATACAGGGCTGGCTCCAGCTTGCCAAGCAGGTGCTTGGGGCGGCCACTCCGGAGTGGAGCGGCACGTCGAGCTCTTCGGCGCCAATTCGGCGGACAGTCCCTCACTCCGGCTTGGAGTGAAGGACCTCCCGCCGAATTGCCATCGCAATCGCGGCTTTTTTTTTTTTTTTGGCTGCTTGGGGCGGCCAAAACCCTGGAGCCGGCCCTGGCTCCATAACTTGAATATGGTTCCTTTGAAAGGTACTGCTAGTTTAAGCTAGAGAAACCTAGAGGCTGTTCTAACATTCCTGCTAGGACTGGAGCAGTTTGGTCCTAAGAGTCAGGAGAGATTGTCATTGAGTTCAGTGGGTTTTGAATCAGGCCCTTTTGGTTTAGGCCTGGACTATATGTAAAATGTAGGTCAACATAACTACATCAGTCACAGTTGTAAAAATCCACAATTGCAAACTCCATTTCAATTAATAAGACCTAAATGCAAACTGAAGGCACCACTGAAGCCAGTGGGGCTCCAAGTGGGGCAGAGGTGCACCTGGATGGATCCTGTTGCAGAATGCAGCACTGAGTGAGGACTTTGGGATTTGTCTCACTGTGAAACCCTATTTTCTATGTTAAAACTTCATGGCAAGTAGTGGTCCATTATAACCAGTGCAGTCAATCTCTTAGCGTTCCTAATGTCTTAATTCAAGCAGTGCTCCCAGGGCTTTCTTTATTACCTTCACAGATGTGGATGCTAGTTCTGCAGTGCTGCTGGGTTGAGGGTCCTAGAAATACATCTCTTCTCTGATCATCCAGAAAAATAGAAGAACGCTTTTGATCTTGTGTGCAGAACTGGATACTCACCAGGTATATGCTAGATTTTCATTGCAGTGCACTAGGAATCCAGTGTTGACTCTTTCATTCACCAAAACAGGAGTTGAAATACCTAATTACACTGAATGTGCCCCCCTTACAGTGAAATCTTATTAACAGAGCTTAAACAAACACATGCAATTAGTATCCCATTGAGATGTGTCTGTGTACTTAACCCTAATGGGAGGGGAAATATTAGTTTAAGGTTAGTCCTTTTAACCATTCTGTTTAAAATCCAAGTGGTTTGCCCTGATAGACACTGCAGGAACAAATTCCCTACATGACATTTTACAATTAATTCTCGTCTCCTTGAACTAAACACAAACAATCTGACGGCCATGGTTTATGCAAATGTGTTCTGCACTTCTTTGAAGTAGCTATTTTTAAAGGCAGATATCATCTGTGCTTGGGGCTGAGTGTTGAAATGATTTTTATTTGTTTCAGTAAAAAATGCTAGAAGTTATTTTCTAGATGACTTGTTCCATTAGATATATTTATTCTGACACAAAGTGCTGAAATGCTAGCAATAGAGTGCTGGAATTATACTTCTGGGTTTAGGATCTGAGTCCAACCAGAAGTTCTAAGTAAGATAAGGCTTGTGTCTGATGTTAGCGGAGAATGATGTATTATTTAAACATCAGTGCAACCTGGCACAGCTTGTCCAAGTCAACAGCATCTCCTCTGAAGGGTCAGAGAGAAAGAAATGGCCTAGAAAGATCCAGTTAGAATCATCTGCACAGGAACTGCTGCCTCAGCTTAGAAGGTTTCTTGTTAAAACTAAGAATATAAAGGGAAATTAATCCTGTCTTAGGTGGATCCCGAATTTCTACTAGATTCAAGGTAGAGAAAGGAGCTTGATGCTATTCATCCAGAAACATCATGAAAGCTACAAACTATATGATTTAAATACAAAACAAAGACCATGTTTCCTGTATTGTGGTTGAAGTAAAAGTTGAGAGGAGAATGCAGAGACCTATGATAGAAAGTCTAACTTAAAAGATAGTCTTGTGGGTATGGCATTAGTCTGGGACTCAGGAGATCTGTATTCAATTCTTACTTCTGCTACAGGCTTCCCGTGTGACATTGTCCAAGACATTACATCTCCCTCTGCCTCATAAGAGGGATACAATTATCCCATAAAAGGGATAATACTTCCTTTCTCAAAATTCTTGACTATTTAGATAATAAACTCTTTGGGGCAGGGAAATTCTATTAGTTCATGTTTGTCATGGTGGCAGCCTGTGGCCTGTCAGGGTAATCCGCTGGCGGGCCACCAGACAGTTTGTTTACATGTCCATGGCTGCCCGCAGCTCCCAGTGGCTGCAGTTCACCATTTCCACCACTGGTGTATATGGTAATACATAGCACAATAAGATCCTCATCTTATTTGGACCCTATTTTTTTTGTATGATTGTGATACAAAAAAATAAAAAATAGAGTGATTAATTTTTCTACATAAGTAGGAGAGAGCTTGAGTTTTCTGTGGAGATGAGCTCAAGCTGCTTCTTGCAGAAAACCTAGTCAGTGTATTATATTACAAGCATTAATATACATTACTAGGACAAAAGACCTTTGGTTAACCTGTGACCTTGATCACAGGAAATTGTTACCTAGCAAACTCTCTGAGCTCGCTTTTTACAATTTCATCCTTTTCTGGACGCTGCATACACTACTTCCTGAACTAAAAATTCACCATCATTATAAAAAAGCCAACTTTTGTCACCAGTTCCTAGACAGTGGGATCCAATATACATATATTTTTCCACTGTTCTTAACAGTCATGTTTAAAATGGAAAAGCTGGAATAAACATTTGAGTAGCAGAATCAGAGGAAGCATATCATTGGCTTGTGGGGTCATATTCTTCTCTTTCAGTGGTGAATCACTCTGAAATATTTTTCAAACTGCCACACACAAGTTGGGAGATTAATGCCTGAAAGAAAGTCTGAAGGAGAAAGAAAAAGGGGAGAAGAGGAATCTGCATGCTAATTTCTGGTGAACTAGCCCATTTGGTCACCAATCCAATAGTCACCATGCTAACAGTTATCACATTAGTAGCTATAAACAAACAAAATGGTTCACATTTGTACCCATAATTTAGAATAAAAAATAACTGTGCTAATGGTGTGGTTTCTGATGGCACTCCCAGCAGCCTAGTGCATGATTGTTGCAACCCTGTGACTGTACTGTTGCCTTCTGTTGTGTATATGCCAATTTAGTGCTTGCAAAATAAGTCACATTGACAACTCTAGAGACTAAGTCTGCTGTGTGACAGATATGGCAACTTCCTGCTTATCCTTGGGAGACCTTATTGAATAAATTTAAGTATCTTTTGGGGTCCATTGTATTAAATGCAAAGTTTATGTATTATTGTAGCCTGGGATTGCATGTAACCTCTTTAGGAGGAGATGTTATGTAAGGCCAGAGAGTTCAAAGGACTATACTGAAAATGCGCCAGAAAAGAATGGACTTTTGGGACAATAGGTGTAAAGCGGAGTTGCTGGGAAATATCTAGGGAGCGGTTAATACAAATTCTCCCCACCTCCGGTTATGCAAAAACCCAGCCATTTAAAGTTATGCCCTGAGGAGTGCACAATTGTCTGCTGATCACCTTGTCCTGGAGATGAGATCAAAGAACCAAGCTGTATGAAGAAACAGCTCAACTGCCCAGCCTATGTTCTGGTTCTGAATCTGAGACAGTTATGAACTTGTAACCACTGGGAAAACCCAGTTGTGGGTTTAGAAGGACCAACACCTACAAGAGGTTGAGGTGGGAGTTAGCCGTGACCCGTGGTAAGTTTTATAGCATGTGAGTTATTTTATTGTTTTTAATTGTTTTCTCTGTAATGCCTATACCTTAATAAATGTGCTTGTTTAAAAAGAACTGTGTGGTAACTTGCAGGCAATTACACTGCACACGCTACCAAATTCCCTTTACATATGGCACTGACAAGGTATTAAATAGCTACAATTTACAGACGTCACCACCCTACTCAGGATACAAACTGGTGATTTGCAGATGAAAGACCTTATGTTAGGTTACCAAGCCCACAAACCAGGAAGTCTGCCTAAAGCTCCCTTCCCTTGTCTGCTCATGAGACTTTTGTAAATGTTTCCTTCCATTTCCTAGTTTTTCTCTCTCTTTCCTTTTCCCCAAACAGTTTTGGCTAGCTTCAGTAGCAGCTATTTCTACACCCCACAGAACTGATTGAGCACTTGAAAAATACAGCACACAACATCTATAAAATCATAGGAGATACAGGATACAGTAGATCCACTTGAAAGGTATTATTTCTTCCATGCCAGTAGTGGGGAGGCGGGGGAGGATGATATTGGGAGCACACCTGAAATTGAGGCAATAGATTTATTTCAAAGTTTAAAAAATCCAAAAACAAAATAAAATCGGCATGTTTTCCCAAACACAAGAGCAAATATTAATTTTTCAATCTACCTGATTTATTTCAGAATAAGGAAAAAGAAATCAAAGAAATAACAAATATAAGGTCTCTGTGAGCAGGAGAGAGAAAGAGAAAACATTAATTTACTGTGTAATATACAATAAAAACAATAAACGTTCCTATACACATGTTACAGATTACCAGAGGTCTTACAGGGCCCTAGTAAATCAAACCCCTCCAACCCTTCCAAAAGGATTGGGCCCCCCCTTGGGAAGAAGGTTCTGTCTGTGTGCTGGATCAGAAAGAGGACACTGACTCAGTTTAAACGCAGGTTATTTATCAAAAAGGCCTTTCTTTGTCCCTTGGACTCTGGAGAATCTAGGTTAAACCAATATATGAGATCTTCCCCAGGAGGTGATGCCTCTTGGGACTCGGGAGTGAACAGCCTGTCTGATTTGCCTTAATCCAACTGTTTTTAGTTCCTGGAGGTGCTGTGGTAGCTCTTCTCCATGGAATAGAAACAATCATACATAAAGCATTCATTTAAAACCATGACCCAAAAGATACTGCATGGAGTTGCAATATTTGTCACATCTCCCCTCTAGAGAATTTACTATAGTCCCAGCTCACAATAATACATAAACTTAATACAATAAGGTCTTTCAAGGATATTGCCATCTGTAACACAGATTACCAAGGCATGTGGGGAAATCTGTATCACTTGGAATCTTTGGGCCAGATTCTCTCAAAAGTCAGTATGCACCATGCAAGCAAACTTTCCGCTGGTGTAAATGTAGTGGAAGCAAATCTGCTATCTATGCCAGCTGCCTGCCCCTTCTATGAGGGCTGGGGGCATCCTGGAGATGGAGCATGGTCAGGCCACGAAGGGAAGAGAGCATAACAGTAAAGTTCCATTATGCCTGATCCTTCACTGGTGTAAATTAGGGCTCACTTTGCACCAAGGCTGGGCGGCCGTGAATCAGGGTACCACATTCTGCTACCAGAAGACACGCCCTCACTATGTCTGAGTGCGGCTTCACTATAACAGAGGATCAGGCCCCCCAAATCAAGACTTTACACCTTGCTAAAAGCTAGCTCTAGACCCGCCATGGGCTATCAGGCTTGAGTAGGAATGCCTGGTTGGAATTCCATGGCCAGTGTATGCAGGAGGTCTGATAGGATGGTCATCACAGTCAGTTCTGGCCTTAAAATCTGTTAACATAACCCAGTGGTGTGATATTCCCCTTAGACCAAGAATTCATCTCAATGTATTTTAAAATCAACATTATATTTAATTTTTCATACCACAGATGGCAACCTCCGAGACGCTGAAGAAGCTACTGGAGGCCGGTGCTAGCAGTAATCATTGCATGGTTGTGTATGTGATAAATCTGAGTGGGTTTGTTTTTTACTGCTCTTGAGAGTCAATAAAATTACACTCCATGACCCCACAACAATTCTCTGTACTTAGGCGCAGTGACTATTCTATATACAGCATAGTTAAATTAAAGAGCCACAGGAGGAATACTTGCTTCCTATTTGGATCTTAAGGTAAATTAAAACTGCCTTTTTTATTTTATCAGCTCTCTATGCTTACTGGCCTCAATACTGCAGTTGGCTTTTTTTTAAATTTACTATAGCTGAGATTTATATATTGTCCCTTGAAGAAAAATCGTACAAGTCAGCAGCTGAACCAGCAATAGAACCATAATCTTGATCCCTGGTCCCCATCTCTAACCACTAGACATCACTTCTACTTCTATATGAAGTTAGTGTACAGTATCTAGAACAATGAGATGTGGATTCTTCACTGGGGACTCAAGGGACTACTGCAAATACAAATTATTAGTATTAATGCTAAAGCATGTTGTTTGAAGACACTTTTTGTCCATTAATGATTTTGCAGCAAGGGTCATATGTTGCTGGAATATAAATAGAGAGATGACATGTAATTTTAGGTATATAGTATCCCCATTTCATAGAAAATGCTTCTTTTCTACTGTGCACATAACATCCAGCTCTATGTTTGTACAGTGCTTGGCATATTTGGGATACAGCTGTAGGATGAAAAATAAATAAAGGTCTGGACTGTGATTTGTTATTATGTTGTGGATGTGCAGGGTTTTTGGAGGGGAAAAAAGGATCTCCCATCCTCTTATCATGGCCTTGGGCTACATCTACACTACGGGGGGGGGTCGATTTAAGATACGCAAATTCAGCTACGCGAATAGCGTAGCTGAATTCGACGTATCGGAGCCGACTTACCCAACTGTGAGGACGGCGACAAAATCGACCTCTGCGGCTTCCCGTTGATGGCGCTTACTCCCACCTCCGCTGGTGGAGTAAGAGCGTCGATTCGGGGATGGATTGTCACGTCCCGTCGGGACGCGATAAATCGATCCCCGAGAGGTCGATTTCTACCCGCCGATTCAGGCGGGTAGTGTAGACCCAGCCTTGGAGCTTGGGGGCAGGAGGGGGAGGGGAATGGGCAGAGAGGGAATAACATTTGTGCCCAGATGTTCTCTGGAAAGCAAGGCCAGGAAGTAAGCAGAATTGTGGCTCTACCTATTCCCTCCCCCATCATGTGCTGTCAGGGGAATTATCTGGCCACATAGTGGGGTGGGAGGGGATACGTTATACCCCACACACAATGCAGATGGGGAGCACCAGGACCCATTTTTCAGGAACAATACTTCTCAGGGCCAGTATTGCCAACCCCAACCTCTCAGAAAAAATAGTTCAAGCACAAGAGACCATGAGATTGGCTTAGAAATAATGAGATTGCGACTTTTAGGAATAATAAATGTGGAGCTCTGTATTGGGCCTTCTGTTTTTTGATTGAAATTTAGAATTTACATTTTTAAGCATCTCTCCTCAACCTTGATGGTAAAAACGTACTTTAAAAACAAAAACAAAGCTGAGAACTTGATATCTCATAACTATAGGACTCCAGGAGCGGGGGCTCGAATTAAAAAAACCCACCAAATATTTTGAGAATTGGCAACATTGCAGTGCTCCCTGTAGGGCACAGCCCCTGCACATCACCCCTTATTAGAGGCTCTGTGCATAAAGCACTACAATCTACACCCAAATAAATAATAATTAATGTGCTGCAAAGATGCTTTTTTCTGCCTTTTGTGGGGAGACACAGGGAATTGACTATGACAAAGAAGGTAAATTACAGGACACGTGAAAAGCTTTTCTTATAGTGGTCACAGAAGGACCGCTTCATTGGACTGAGATGTCCTGATCTATTCCCTGCTAGGCTGTGAATTCAGTCAATTCATAGATTAATGAGTTTCCACTTGTAAAAAAAAAAAATCTCAAGGAGCTGGTGGCTGCCTCCATTGCAAAAGAGGCTTCATTCCTAAATTCTTTAATTCTACAATACTTTCATTGATACTGTATCATAAGCTGTTTAAGTTAGTTAATGGCTATTCAATTTTCTAACAGGATTGCATGACTGGATATTGGCAGCCCCTGCAAGAGAAAGCTGGTAGCAGCTATTTCATAACCTTAGCACTTCTAAATCTCTCATATGCATTTTGAAAAACAAAGCAGGGACTAAACACACCTTATTAGCTGGGATACCATTAACCTGTAACAATCTGAGTAGCGGTGGAAATGTTTGCAAGAAGCAGTTGTTTTCCAGCTGCCTGCAAACTCCTCCAGCAAGTGAACAATAGCACCCTAGCTTAGCTCTGTCTAAAATGTAATTACAAACCTATGTTAGTCATAAAGACTGGGAGGTGACACATTTGACTGATCAGCATAATAAACTACAATCATATTGTTATCTGCCCAATTATTTATTTTGGCCAATACTGTATTTTGATTAGGTGCCACTTGGCAAATCCATTTCTATGAAAATAATAGAAGGTGAGTCATGCTGGAGAACTGAGGTAGAGAGAAAATATATTAACAACTGTATTACAAAGGAGCCTCTACTCAACTAGACAGTCTCCCAAGGCCTATTAATACTCAGCCCTTATAATTTATTGGTGTCATGGGAGATATTTATTACCTCACAATTCTTTTAAGATATTAGTCCACTACTAGAAATAACATCTGCCAGGCAAGGACCATTGTCTTGCTTTATTTTCGTGTTTTTCAACCTTATCAGTATGAGATATCTCCTTTTAAAAATGCTTAGAACTTCTGTCAATGTAGAAGTCGGATGGTATAAGACTCCTAAGTGCCGTATACTGTGAATTTAAAAACTGTAGTAGAGTAAGGTGATAAACATTGTTTGGCAAAGGCAACACCAAGATTGGCCAGTTGGCATTTTCAGGTGGTATGAACTGTTTATCAATTTTCAGTGTTACATAACAGAGACTTGACCAGCTGGCACCACAAAAAATATCTCTATACCTTTGTGACCCATAAACCCTTCAACTCCAACTGGCCAGAGGTACAAGAATACCCTGATCCTGCTTTGTCCATTCGAGTACAAAGAAGATCATATGAGGTCTTAAAGGTCCTTTGGGACAGCAGACCTGGTATTTCGCTGTGTGTTCAATAGATAAGGACCTAGACACTGAAGGAGAATGTTTCAAAGGAGCTTGGGGACTGGGGTGCACCTATTGCTAAGCTGCAAGGCAAAGTAAGGGCTGGCATAGCCAAGAGGAGATCGCTTGTGTGGCTAACAGGTTGGTGGTGTCAGGAACTGACAGCCAGTTAAGCTCAAGTAAGTCTTCCTCTAACAGGAGACAGGGAGATAGCAAGGTGACGCTCAGCCCTGGGTATCCAGAGAACCATCACAGCCTTTGGCAAAGGTTTTCAAATTTGGATGTCAAAAGTTAGGCACTGATTTAGACACCTAAAATGGCTTGAGATTTTCAGATGCTGAGCACCAGCAGCCCCTATTAGAGTTAATTTGGAGATATCCCATCTCCTAGAACCAGAAGGGACCTTGAAAGGTCATTGAGTCCAGCCCCCTGCCTTCACTAGCAGGACCAAGTACTGATTTTGCCCCAGATCTCTAAGTGGCTCCCCTCAAGGATTGAACTCACAACCCTGGGTTTAGCAGGCCAATGCTCAAACCACTGAGCTATCCCTCCCCTCCGGGAGAGCTGACCCCCTGTCTTTCCTTAAAATCTGATCCACAGGTGAGGGGTCTGGCATTTTCAATGCAGATTCTTTACCCTCTTCCTGGGGAAAAGCCTCCCTACAAAAGCTGGGCAGACCCTCCTGTCCCCCTTCACCTTCCCTCTGGACTTCCCTCTCTAGGCTCCCCTCTGGCTTAGACACTCCTGTGTCCCCCAAAAGGGAAGGTCCTGATCCAGCTGTAGGCTCACAGCTACCAGCTTTGGCAGATCCTTCACTGACCAGCAAAATCCCTCCCGCCTTTCACTCAATTTGGGCTTGCTTCCAACTATAGAGTCCTTGTGGTCTATTCTCAACACAGCAGTCACCAGGTTAATTAATAAACAACAGTGATTTTACTAAATATAAAAAGTAGGATTTAAGTGGTTACAAGTAATAACAGACAGAACAAAGTAAGTTACCAAACAAAATAAAACAAAAACACACAAGTCTAAGCCTAATATATTAAGAAACTGATTTCAGATAAAATCTCACCCCCAGAGATATTCCAATAAGCTTCTTTCACAGACTGGACTCCTTCCTAATCTGGGTCCAGCAATCACTCACACCCCCGTAGTTACTGTCCTTTGTTCCAGTTTCTTTTAAGCATCTCCTGGGGGTGGAGAGGCCATCTCTTGAGCCAGCTGAAGACAAAATGGAGAGGCTTCCAGGGCCTTTTATATTCTCTCTCTTGTGGGCAGAAACCCCTTTGTTCTTCTGTGCAAAGTCACAGCAACAAGATGGAGTTTGTAGCCACCTGGGCAAGTCACATGTCTGTGAATGATTCAGCTTATTGCAGGCTGACACCATTGTTTACATGTTAGTTTGAACTTTCCCAGGAAAGCTCAGACTTGCATTGGCATCTCCCAAAGCTCATTGTCAGTTAAGTGTTTCTTGATTGGGCACTTACTGAGAATAGTCCTTTCTCAAGAAGCTAACCAAATGCTTCACTGGGGCTACTTAGAATCAAACACGTTGACATACAAGTACATAGACAATATTCATAACTTCAACTACAGAATGATACACTCATACAGACAGCATAATCATAACCAGCAAACTACAACCTTTCCATGGGTTGACCCCACTTGACCTCCTCTGTACAAAACCTGGTGCAACCATAGGACTCTAGTTGCAACAATGATCTATACAGTCACAATTCATGTCAATAACGTTACAGTGGCACTCAGCAATAATACGGAAGTGGGCAAACTGCTTCCAGTTATACTTCTTAAAAGCCTGATCGGGGCTCCAAATAGAAAGTTAAACATTAAAACACAACTTGAGGGGACAGAAAAGCATTTGGGGAGAGCGACAAGAGGGGAGAAAGCTTGAGAGCAGAGTGGGACCAGTGTATTGGCGATAACATTAATGGATTAGATATGCAGTGAGTATACTTGTCTTTTAAATTTGCCCATTCTCCTATGAGCCGAGCTGCTATTTATGCAGCAACTTGTGGCCACTTGGGCCTGGATCCTGAAGATATGTATGGGCCTAAGTCCTGTTTTCAAGTGCCATTGTGATCCACTCTTAATACCTTAACTGGAGATGGTTATTTTATCGTCAGCTTAGGCACCTTAGAAAGAATTACAGAAGTTTAAGGACTTATGGGATGGTATTTTTTTTAGAAAATGAACATGAGTTAAAACAATTACTCTAACTGATTTGTGTCTGGAGTCTTCCAGGAGAAAGAACAGACCTAAAGCGAACTGATTTTTATTTGTCTTAAGCATACATTAGGGGAACGGAGTACTCCTGGTCTTTATACAAAAATCAATTCTTCAAATATTTTCTTTTCTTTTCTTTCCTCTCAGAATGAGAATTTAAGGGTGAAAACTATGGATTGCTCAGTGCATATTATTGCATGCTAACTTTATGTGAATTAATGAACTGTTTTATCTCAATATTACTAAATGAATAACCGTTCAGTATTGTAATTACCAATAATGACAAAAGCACATAATTTAACTGCTCCCTTTTTTTGAAGTCCTCTTAATATGAGAAAATTATTTAATGGTAAAACAGCTTTAATCAACCTTAGCTTTAGGAGTTAATATATCATTTTGTTAATATGTTTCAACTCAGTAACTTGATAAGGTTTTCAAATCTTATCTACAAGAGTTTACTTGGACTGAATATTTAAAATGGCTTTATTCAGCTTTAAGAAAATTGATTTTCTTTTAAATTTTACACAGTCTGCCTTTCTTCTCTGGACTGAGAAGAAACTTAACATTATTAAAATAAGGCAGTTACCTGATACTTGTAGACTTGCTCTCTCCATTCTGTCTCTACTGTACCACTTCCTCCCCATCTTTTTCTATATTGAAGCCACATGATTTAGTTGAATTGGGTAAGTGTCATTTGATGAATGTATAATCAATGAAAAGAAAAGTAATAGAAAATAGGCTGAGATTGCATAAATGTGGAAAGGTAGCATAATGCTTGCTAAAGTCTATGAGTTAGACTGGATTTGCCACTACCCTCTGTGCAGTTGCACTTCCCCAACATAGTTGTGCTGTCCCAGGGGCAGACCAAAATCTGTACAATTGTGACCTGGTTATCCTTTGCTCTAGGGAGCAAGTAATCTGCACCAACCCTTTATCGGTGCAGATTGCTTCCCTCTCCGCATCAGCACAGTTGAACTGTCTGGTATGTTGCGGGGGATAGGATGGAATCAAAGCTCCACCCACTCTTGGCACCAATTTGCCTACTCTCTGCCCATCTCCACAGGAGGTTGAGAAGTGGCTTATGGCTGCTTTCTTCACTGCAATGCAGGGTGCCTATGCAGGGGAATAAGGGAGAGCCATATACCCTGTTAGTGCTTTGCACTGCAGGTAGAGAAGCCAAGTGTTAAACAGATCCCTGAAAAACTGGTAGATTTTAGTTGAATAAAAAGAGCTCAATACTTAAACATTTATGTTTTCATTTTATTTCAGTGTCATTACATTTGCTGAGCATACAAACATTACAGAAAAGAGCAGATGTCATTGGACAAAATTCTGGGTTTCTGATTTTGTCCAACTGTGAAAATTTAAATGAATACAATTAAAAAATGCTTACAAATAATTGTCAATATTATCCAGCAAAATTATAACAAATAAAAATTGAATTCTGCCAAGTGTATAAATATGGTGGTTTGTTTTGAATGCACAGAGGTAGGCAAAGTAAGAAAAATGCTGCTTTATAATTATTATAGTTTGATTGAGGGATATTTACTTTTTATATTTTGACATGTGATGTTGACATTTTGTGTTTTAGTGTTTTGCAAAGCTTTAACATTTTGCATGTCAATGTCTATTGTCATTAAATAATTATTGTCTGTCCCCCTCCCATTGTTTCCCACAACACTGGTAAAAATTACCTAACTATTACCTAACAGCAAATAAAATACTCAACCCCACAGGAGAAATTAGATGTGTTGCAAGTTATATGCAGAGTTCTATATCCCAAGTTATGGCTATCGATCCCATATAAGGAAGGGATTGGGGTGGTGAATATTAATAGTTAATGAGGGGGAGTGGTCATGAAGGATGTGACTTGAGGCTGAAGTCGCTATAAAAACCGAGGAAGATACTTGCTGTAAATGGAACAGTTAAGTATCTTATGTTTCTTTATTATGGTTTAGGGATCCTATCCGTATCTAAAAAATAAGAGAGAAAACTATGATAATATTTGGGAGTTTAATAATAGAGACATTGTGATACTCTTCCAAGAATAGCCTTTGGAGCGAAATACTATTTAAAAAAAAAATCACAGCACTGGGCCAATATAGATTGCCATTATCAGATTGCAAGCCATATATGGCACTTCCAGGAACAATGGCAAAATAATGGGAGGAAATATAGGTAGGTATTACTTGGGTTATACAATGTTCTACCATTCACACTAGCCTTGAAATATTCCTGGGTCAAAGCACACTGGTTCTAAAAAATAATAAAAGAAGCTACACACACTGGAATCCTGATCTGACGTATATTGAAGCCAATGTGAGTTGGAATAAGCACTAAGATCCTTCAGCCCCTAACCTTGACCAAATTCTTTTGCAGTTTAGAAGATTTTTGGTTAATGAAGAGCCATTCTATCGAGAAGAAGGGAGATGGGGAAAGTGCTAATTTGATTCCTATACTCTCCCACCATTTCTTTTTACCCATGGCTTGCTTGTAGTGGGAGAATTGCTTGTTGTACATGTTTGGAAGTGGGGGGAAATCTGGACAACTCATTGCATTGCTTATTGAGTAGAGCTGGGTTGTTTTTCCCCATGAAAGTTACAAAAATCAATCAAAAATTTAGCCATTATTTCCAAAAGCTGAATGTTCTCATGAAAAGTTTCCAATGTTTTCAAAGTTTTAATTCAATTTAAAAACAAACAGTTTTTTCTAAAACAATGATGGACAGAGACAGTGGAGGCCACAGACCTCATGCTCTGGCCCATAAACCATGGGCCCTTCTGCAGGACCTGGGTAGAGTGGCATCATCACACACACACAAACACCACAAGTCACTTCTTACAGCATTGCCAATCTCCTACTAAGAAATTCAAAGAAAACTACAAGCTAACAAACTAAAAGAGAGGTGAAAGCAGCTTGTAAGGAATCCTGCACACTGATTTCCCTTTTGTCAAGTTCTCTGTCAGTCCCCCATGAGATCAATGCTGCCCTCTCTGCTATTAAATCAGAAAAAAAAACAGTTGACATTGATGGCATACTTCCAAACATGCTTAAATATCTTGAGCTGAGAAGGCACAACTGGATGGCAGCACTACTTATGAAAGTTTATCAAACTCCCAACAGTTTGGAGATGATCAAAAGTCTTTGACATTTAAAACCTGTAAAGTTGCCAGATTACCCCAAAAGCTATAGCTCTATATCTCTCTTCTGTACAACATACAAATTACTGGAGTGCATGATCCTGGCAGGACTGAACCCCCATTCTGGAGCAATCCCCCTCAGAACAGGCAGGTTGCTGGGCATGGTGAAGCTGCACTGATTACATGGCCACAACTTTTATTGACTTGTCATCCGCCTTTGACACTGTCTGGAACTAGGGCCTACTGCTGACACCAGACATTTAAACTTATTATGTCAATGCTCTTGGACAGAACTTTTTGTCCATTTCAGAAGTCAAGTTAGCAAAAAGCTGAGTCTGCACAATGGACTCCCAGCAGTACTAGCACCGTCTCTTTTTAAACTTATATATAAGTGATTTGCCAGAAACAGCATGACACAAATTTATTTATGATGATTGACCTGGCACTAACGACGCAGGCCACAGTACTCAAGGAAGCGGAAGACACACTTAAGGATGCAAGACTACTTTCAGTATTAGCGGCTCAAACCAAATTCATCAAAAACCAATGACATCAGCTTTCCATCTCAGCAATTCTGAAGCTAAGATGATGCCGAACATAAACTTCCACAACAAGGCAATCAAATCATGATCCTAATCCCCGCTACCTACATATCAGCAATATCTGAAGCTGGTGAGCCAAAGATAGCAATATCATACAAAAGCTGGCAGTTCTAGATGGTGTTGTGATGCTCGAACACTATGAATGGCAATGCTGGTTTTAATTTATTCCATGGCGGAGTGGGCTGTGCACCTGTGTGGGGAAGAAGCTAGCACATAGACCTCATCAATATCCAGCTAAATGTGGCTATGAAACTTGTAATTGGCACCCTGAAGTCTTCTCTGCTTCTATTCTTCACAAACATCCTTCCTCCAACCATCCGGCAAGAGATGACTACGTTGTGGGAGCAGAAAAAAGGCTTACTAAACAAAAGTCCCACTCCAGGACAAACTTTTTCACCTGTCTCCTACTCACCTAAAGTCCCACCAGACATTCTGGCAGCTGGAGATACTCTTCTGTCATCCAACTTTAACCCAGAAGACACCTGGCAGATGCAACAGGAAGGCTCTGACATAAACACACACCTCAAATGATCCCACCATAAAATTAACTGATTTCATGCTGTGCCAAAGACAGTGGATGTCCACCAACCATAAGACATTACATGAAACATACATGCACCAGATGCACAAATGGAAAAAATCGAGGATTTGCCACAGTGAGAATGCAGAGACTTCCAAATCATCAGACACATTGTGGACACGTCCTCCATCTTTTAATTTCCACCTTGTCATGTGTGCTCTGCATCTCCTGAAGCCCTCAAATGGACTCTTAACCTTTCTATTAACTTGGAAATGTTGCTATTTCCATACAAGAGATTAATCTTAAAAAAAAATCTCTTTTCCATTTGATTATGTTTTGTTTTCTTGTATGTCCACTGTGTAACATCGGATTGTTGTTTAGTCTCATGGTATTGTGTTGTGTTTCATATATGCTCATGAATGATAGCAACCATGATGCAATGGAAGCTGTTGTGATCAGTTCACTTGATTTCTGATTCACAAAGAGGGTGCTTTCACAGCACTTTTATATTTGTGTAACTCTAATTTACTGCAAAATATAGATCTCTGATTTATACCAATAAGAATAGGTGGAATCAGAATCAAGGCACTCATCTTTCAAAATGTCTGGAAAGTGCCATAAATGCCAGTGGCGCTACTGGAGATCAACAATAATTTAATGCCAATATTAAAAATGAAGTACACTCTTCCCTCTATGAATTCTTACCTGTTAGCTACACATCATGCTATAAGAACATTATGTAATGAAGAAGTGCCCAACTTTCCAAAAGATGGAGAGGGAGAAAGATGGAGTGACCCTTTATATAAACCACTAAATGTGAAATGCAACATGTAGAACTACACAATGAGTGGCTGTAAGGGGCAACTTTAGGGTCCAATACTATAGATGCCTACTTGTGCACGAATTCCCATCAAGAAATAAATTACCTGGACCAGATTCTGCTGCCTTTATCCGGGTTAACACCACTTTTCACGAAGTAAATCCCAATGTAACTAACAGGGACATTCTCAAAGAACAGTGGTGCTCAGAGTGATCTTTGCACCTGTGTGGGGAATTGGGCCATTTGTGGTTAATTTTTGATGATTATTGATGGTAAATGAATATTTTTCAAATTATAATTTTTCAAATTATAATTATAATTGCAAGTAATTACTTGCAATTTCCCCCCATTAATCTGTAGTAAATATGTACTTTTTCATTATTTAACCCAGCTTTAACCAGGTCTTCAATTTGTTAGAGGTGAGCATTTATTTTTGGCCAAAATAATTTAGAAAATTAAGTATTTAAATGTGCAGACAAGGATCTGGAAACTTCACTTGAGACAAATAAGAAAAAAATCACACCTTTGTTGGTGGTACAGTTTTTCAGTCTGCCCAGCTGCAGAACAGCCAAGATTTCACTGCACTTAATCAGAACCAGTGAAGTAGGAAGAGAGAAAAAGGTCCTTTAATTTTATTTATTTAGGATTTCCAAAGTACTTATCTAAACCTGTAGTTGAAAATACATATTTCAATCCATGCATAAATAATCCAAAACAGAATCCCTAATGAAAAGTGAGATTCTGTAGAACATAATATCTTAATCTGGAATCCATGGATTTTCTGCATTTGCAGATTTGTTGCCTTTGTTTATAATTTATCATGGAAATTATATAATTCACTAGGATTACTCCAAGGAATAGCTAATATAACAGATGGCTATAGTGGAAGTAGGCTAAAAATGCTCATAGTCCTTTTGGCTTTACCATTTGAAAATATTTCCTCTGCATTACAGTGCGCACTCTTAAAAGTTGGCCAATTTTCCTTTACATAAATCGAAAAGGTTATCATAATATTTGAAGTCTACAAGTACATGCATGGGGGAAGAAGTTTCTGATAGTAGGCAGCTCCTTAAACTAGCAATAAAAGGCATAATGAGATCCACTGTTTGGAATCTGAAGCTAGACAGATTCAGACTAGATACAGTTTCAATTTTTTAACTGTGAGGATAATTAACCATTGTAACACTTTGCCTAGGAATATGATGGATTTTCCATCACCTTAAGTCTTTACATCAAGACTGGAATGTATTTATAAAATATATGCAATAGCTCAAACAGAAGTTATGGGCTACATGTAGAAATGATCAGGCGACTTTTTGGACTATGTTATACAAGCCATTAAACTCAGTGTTATTTCTGGCCTTAGAAGAAATGAATATATGAAGTATTCCCCATATCCACCAGATGAATACCTAGACTACTGCAAACACTGAAATAACAGTAATAACATCAGTTAATTATCTAAGGGCACAATCCTGCCAAGATTGAAGCATGTGCATAACTTTAATTACATGAGTAGTCTCACTAAAATTAGTGAGACTGCTCATATCAGTAAAGTATATGCATAAATTTAGGGGCCTACAACATCATATAGGGGCCTACAACAACATTTTATATAATTGGTGACGTTTTTAAAGATAATCATTGCATGCATTAAAAAGGGTATATTTCAGCTTGCCACCCATTTAGTACTAGCAGCGGCTTGTGCTAGATAGGCACAACAAATTTCTTTTTGGAATATTTTTCACCATTTTCGTACCTTGTAGCAATAAAGAGAGAATATTTTTTCCATAAATTATTTCTGAGCATTTGATCCTCCCCCAAATTATCGCTGTTTACTTTGTGTCAAAATGTAGAACACAATGAATGTACCCAAGATTATGACTGGGATGTTGTTTTTTTCTTATGAAAATATGCTTACTGTAAAAAACAGCATGGAAAGCATTCCCTATAAACAAGGAAGTATTCATAACATGTGAACAGGCTCTTTTGATCAATTATCAAATTTTCTAATATAATTAACTCCTCTCAAAAGTCTATACCAAGCAGTACTACACAGCTATCACAGATGCTTCCTGTTCTAAACATGGTGGGTGGGAGGGAAGAAATTATGCCAATTTCAGACAGCGGCAAAAGCATGATTTTTAATGGTGACTAGTGTATATTTCCAGATTTGTATTCCTACTTAAGAGGTCTTTAGAAGTTAACTTGACCTTCACAATGACCCTGAAGGAAGGACACTTAGAAATCTTTCAGCTGAAAGTTTGGTTTCTTCTTTTTGTGTGTGTAATAATATGTCATGCTTTACCATAGCTGCTAGTGATGGGGGTAAGGGAAGTTTGATTAGTTACTGGCTCGTCCCTTTAGATGCAGGTTTTCCATCTTGACAACAGCTCCCTTACTTTCAGTTCCTCAAGGGCCATGTCATGAGATTATTGAAGAGCTGTTGCAGAAAATTGCCTAAAGCTCTTTAATAAAAGCTGAAGAATTGGAATTTGTTGCGATTATGGTGTATAGAGAAAGGTTTAACTGACGATACAAATTGATGTGGTCATAGTCCATGCAATTTGAGATTTCTGGCTATACATTTAGGAAAATGGCTGTGGTGTTGGAGATAGCAGATCAGTCATTTTGCAGAAGTTGTAATATTTTTGTTTAAAATGCCCCAAAGATGCTCTGGATTGGAAATGAAGGTTACTCAGCTACAACAACAGATTTTTGTGCCTACTAGCCTCCTGCTTTAATGATAAAAAAAGACAATGAAAACAATTACATTTTGTAATAACAGGCAACAGAGATTGCCTTGTGCACAATCTTTCTGGCGTAGACTACTTCTAAGGCAAAGAATATGGTATTTTATCCTTCAGTACCAAATTTCCTCTCAGTGGTACAAGAATGCAGGTATTAAAATATTCCCCAGAGTTGTCACTTATATTATATATTAGGTTTCTACCAATATCATTTAAGACAGATAATCATGCAACTACCCAAGTGTTTAATCCAAGAAGAACTTTGCATCACAAATATTTTTGTCCTCAAAAAAGAAAAAGCCTGTGGATACTCTTACCCATCTTGCTGCCTCAAACTAACCTGAACAAAATAGGAAAGTGACAACAAAATGAAATGGGCAGGCCAGGTAGATTTTCGATAAGCCTGTTAACATGGAATCACTGGCTGGAATTGCCACAGCATAGTTGCTGTAAGTTTCTGACGTTCATGAATCTTGAGGATAAGTTTGGGGATTCTGTAAGAAAGCAGAATTAGGATTCAGCTCAGTATCCTGCAGCAGATGCCAGCAGCCCAAATACCCGTCTTATCTTGATTACATGAACAAAAGCATTGAGCAAATGACAATGGGTGAATGTCAGATTCCTGTCTTCATCAATAAAGGAACCAGGGATATTGTGCATCTGAACTAGCACATGGTAGGTGCAGGTTCCCAATTGACAAAATGTTTAAACGTGTTCAAAATGACAAGACAGTTGCCAGGTTTGCTACTCATTCACACTGCTTTTTATTGCCTCTGCTCTCATTTCATGCATTTGGACATTGTCTTCCTAGACTGTAAGGTCCAGATCCTCAAAGGTATCTCCTATTAAGATATATGGGAGTTAGGCACTAAATACTTTTGAGGATCTGGGCCAAACTTCCTTGGGACAAGGACAGTGTTTTTATATATGTCTAAAGGACCTAGCAGATTGCAGGTGCTGTACATATCATTAATAGCAATAAAAAACAGGTTGCACATGCCTAAAATGTGACCAGGTAGGCATCACAATATCCTACAAGCACTCACATTTATCAGTTGATTTTGTAACAATCAATCCCTTCTTTGAACAATTGCCCTTATGTATATCACCATATACAATTTGCTTGTCACTTCCAAAATATTCTTACCACAGCATTCTTACCTGCATTTGCTAATACACAAAATGTTCATAATGACAATACATTTCAGATTACCAGATGGGTGCTCAAAGACTGCGAAGGTGCAAATGAACCTTTTCTTCTGGTGCCCCTATACTCCCCCTCCCCCACTGCAGCTCCTGTCAGGAGCAAAGATATTGCCCCAGGAGCAAGACACCTAGCTCCCAAAGGACAGGCAAGGTGGGGACAGAGATATTGCCATAATCCCCTTTGCACCCCAGCCAGTGGAGCTGACTCAGGAAGTAGGGGGAACACACATTGTACCTTTCCATAGGGAGGTCCATGCATGAAGTCCTCAAAGACATAGCAGCATTCTTCCTAGGGCTTCCAGTGCAGTGCAGTCCCTATGTAACCACTCAGAATATATGCTCTAAAACACAATCTGCCCCCTTCGTCTTTAGAAATATATTGCCAGATACCTCAGGAATTAAAGTCTGGGGTTAACTGTAATAATAAAAAAGAAACTACAATTGCTTGTATAATTCAGTTTTAAACTGATTAAGAAGCATATTGGCCCACTGCAGTGCTTGGTACCATGAACTAATACTGAAGTCACAGAGTTTCAGTTCCCCAGTACCTGGCAGTATTGGCCCAAGACATTAAAACAAAACTAAAAGCTTAAATCAAAATATAAATCTCTGATCTCAGTACCACAAAGACTTGATGGTAGGTAAAACCTATTTATATTTACTAATGATGGAATCTATTTGAAATGCACATTATTGAGCCAGCATTTATATAATTTGAAAATGAAAACTTCCATGTATATATTAAAAGCTTTCCTGTACATGGCGGGGAATGCCAAGAAAGTGGTTAATAAAGGCCATTAGTATGTCAGACTAGAGATGATTTAAATCAATGGTGTAAAACTTTTTTCCAAAAGTAATTTTTATACCAGAAACTCAGACTGTTATGGAATGTGCAAACCTACTATGTATTGTAGTGTGTAAAGAGCGCTATACTTTTTCAGTGATTCTCAGATAAACTAACAATAGTGGAAGAAAATAGTAAACTGAAGTAAATTGGACTATCTGGTAGCAAACAAATTCAGTAAATGAAATAATTTTGAGTTTATTGGGGAAAAAAATCACATTCCAGAAGGAAATTGCTAGCAACTCATTGACAAGGTACATTTGCAATGGGGGTATAACATATTGATATTCTTATATCCTTTTATATTATGAAGATTAGGGAGAAAGTAAATATTATTTCATGGCAAATATATATTTATATATCTTTGATTCATTTTACATTTTAATTTAACAATTACCTTGCTGTTTATTTATTTTAATGTGCATTATGGAATGTTGTACTGTGTTTCTGAACTACTGATTTTGGAATAGTTTATCAAGCATAAGAAAAGAGTTTTGGTTCTTTTAAGAAGTTTTTTTTTTTCTTTTTACATTCAAATATAATGTGACTATTTAGATTTAAAGAAAAAAATAGTGATTGTGGTGAGAGAAACCAAAGTGTCATGAACACATCTTGTTACTAAAGAAACATCAAGCTGGTAATGCCCTGGTAATGCATTGTGAATGGAGGAGATTGGAGGTGTCTCTGAACTATGCAAGATGCAAACTGTAAAAGCAGTTTCTAGATCAAAATCACCCAAATCACTGCACCCAAATTCAGCACCTTGAACTGAAAGTGTTGACAGCTGGTAAAACATATGCTTCCTACAGAAGTGCCTTTAAGTAAAAGGGCAGTCATGTTCTGCACTGGCTGAAATTTTCAAGTGGTCAGTGTCTGACAAAAGTGAGGTTCCCCATCAAAACCATTTTCCTCTTCCCCTGCCTAGCAATTAATTCTGCCCACCTCCAAACCATTCCCTCAGTTCCCACATCAATTCTGTCCACTACAACTCCTCCTCTGTCCCCCCCCATAAATTCAGCCACCCATCATCAGACTCACCTCTGTTCTCCCTGCAGCTCCCAAGACTGCAGTCAGGTTCCCTCTCCCCTTCCCCAGGCCAGATGTTACAGATATTGATGTGGGGGTGAGGGAAGAGGAGCAGAATTACTATCCCTTCCCAATTGCTCACAGGAGGGGAAAGAAAGGAGGGAGCAGATCACCCTGAGCTACTGGGCTCTTTCTGCTCCTTCCTTCCCGTCCCCTCCTGTGAGAAATGAAGTGGGAGTGCTTTGCCTGCTTCCTGCAGCAACCCTAATTGGTTGCTTTCCCCAAGCAGCCAATCTGAGAGGGTTTTCCCTATGCAAGTGGTAATAAAGGTGTGTGCCCCTTAGTGACCTTGCTCACTTCTTAGACATCTTAGGTTTATTTATTAACCTTGTCACTGTGGTTTGGGCTGTACCCTGTGCATGAAGTCTTACTCCTCAGCCCACTGTCAAATCCTCAAGAATATTAAGAAATATAATGGAGAATGAAAGCATAGAAAGTGAAAAATACAGCTACAGTAAATGGGAACCAACTCACCAGAGGTTCTATCTCCCCTCCATCTTTTTCTTAAGGGAGTGTAATGCACATGAAAGGTGCTTGATCGATACCAGGGAAGATGGCAATGAACAGATGAAGCATGGTCAGCAGTAGTACAAGCTTTCTTCAGAATGCCTCACCAATGTGCCTCAACCGTAATATGGAGGGAATAGAGGTGACATTTGGTCCCTATAATAATTTCATTCCTGATCTACCAGCTGAGAATGTAAATGTAGAAACCACTACTGCTTTATTTGAGTGAGGCGATACTCAGCTGCGGGGTGGACTAAAATTCTCTCTGTTTCATAAGGCTCTAAACATTCTGCTATTTACCAAATCTGAGTTATATGAACACATGATGAAACCATGATTGTAATACAAGGCTGTCCAGGAAAAAGGTTAAAGTTGTGGTTGGTTCTCTTGAGCACAGGGAACTGTATTTGATACTTATTTATACTGTCCAGGCAGCGAGCAAAGTTTTCAGAATCCATAACCCAATCAATAATCCATTTAGGGTGGGGTTGTCAAAAATACTTGAGGGAGAAAGCTGTCGAGTCCTATTGGCTTTCAATTGGAGTCAGACATCTGTGTCCTTTGGGGACTTTTGAAAATCCCACACTTAAGTTTTTCACTTGAATATATAAAGGGGCATTCTTTGTTGTTGTGACAGGGCGTGACGAATGCTGCTGTGATGGGACAATGGCCAACGCAGCTGAAACAGTCATTTGGGGGAATTAATTGGCCTACTGAATAGTTATGATCTGACCTTTGTGAACGCGTTGACATTATTAAACAAAAGATAATGACTCTGAGCTTAAATTTCAGCTCTTGACAAAGTTGAAAACCCATCATAGTAGAAATAATCAGACTATTCCTTACAAAAAAGAAAATAATAATAATGGATCTCTGCTAGGAGGACTTTATTTGAGGAACACTGAAATGATAAAGGACGTGATCTGGCAGAGAGTCTGAAGGTTATGGAAGAGATGCACTCAATTGAAGAGGGGACTGAGCCAGCTACCATGGATAAAAGCCTCTCCACCCTAAGAGAAGCAATAACATCAGCTGCAGACACAGCTGTTTGCCTGCCTTTCCAACTGGAAGAAACCTGCTTTTAAGTGGTCAAATAAATTATTAGTATGCCTGTAAGAGGTTCAGAAGCTGAAAGTGCAAATTCAGCAACAAGTTATACCTGCAGTCTAGCCTTCATTCTGTTATGTACCTGAATCAAATAAAAATGTATTCACAGTTTTCAGCTATTTTTACATGAAAGTAGGAGGAAGGCAACTCTTTTTATGTACACAGTACAGTGGAAGAGCTTAAAAGTTTTCCTCCTCCCAACACCCCATTTTGATAGGTCATGCTGATTCCAGTGGCTTTGTAAGAAGGAAATCTTGTTAACTTTGCCCGCAGCTGGAATACCAATCGTTATGCTTGTTGCTGAAAGCAACTAAAGAAGGTCTTTCTGAAACCTTAGCACAACTTAGGCCAGGAGGGGAGGGGAGAAGTGAGTGACCACGAGGAGTAAAGATGACCCTGTGCTCTCCTGAATTGAGCTTTTTCCAAAGCATGCAGTTTTGCAAGATGGAAAGTCTGGCAACAGTAAACTATTGCTATTCAGCTGGTTAACTGATGGAAAATTCTACACTGTAGGCTGGAATACTCCACACTTAACTTAGCTTCTGCTCAGAAGAGTTGTGTTTTTGGTTTTTGGTTTTTTTAAATGGACAAGCTATGTAATACTAACAAATTGGGTATAAAAAGAGGAAGAAATCTGAGCTTGATGGATATTTGGACAACTCTCAAGTTCCCCTGCAGACAGAAAACTGGCCACTGGACATCTACAGTTATCCACTCGAGACCTCCTCAAAGACCCTGGATAAATGGGAATCTGGGGGTATTTTGGGGTGCTCTACTAACCTGCTGCGGATGTGTGTAAGTGCCGCAGACTAAATAAAGTAGAAGCTTTGAGTGAAAGCACTTTTGTTTGCATCAACAAGAGTAAAGTTACTGAGAGCTTTGGGTTCAGCAAAACCCCAGGTAACAGCATTCCCTGTTTTATATATATATCTGGAATATTCATCAGTCAAAACAGAAAAAAACTAATAAGTTTTCCCAGTTGATGCACTTTCCAAATTAACAAAGCACTCATTTCTCTGTGTTTCTGGGCACTTATTGAAAAGAACTTCAGAGGTGGATATAATAATATAAAATCCACCATCCAATACCTAATTTAGTTGACCCTGACACCCGATTGGGTCTTCTGGATGAGTTTGCTGAAATACAAATATTAAAACTTGAGCTTTAACTGAGACAGGTTGGAAACATCTGGCTGATTTAATTTACATAAAAAAGGAAAACTATACAGTGGTGGGATGCACATTACAATACATGCTGATAAGTTGCCTGGGGTTTTGCTACAACTACTGTATCAATAGTTCTATCAATAATGAGTAATTATTGAAGTCTTTTGATCACAGTCAGATTTGCTGTAAGGGGAGAAAGGAGAGCAAAACTTTAGTTGCCCAGAAAAAGTGTACTCCAGTTATATTAATCTACCATCAAAGAACTTTGCAGAAGGTTTATTAGCTTTAGGGGAGATTCCTGGGGACTGCAAATAGCCAACTGTGGCAAACAAGGGAAATATCAATTGTTGTTTTTTTTAAATAACTGTTATGGGCACCTCATTTTACCTGTTTGATATTAGTGTCTGACTTGAATTGAGTTAACTCAAAAGAAATTGTTAAGGAGAGGAAGCAGAAAATGAAACAGTAGTCAGAGATAAGCGTTCTTTGGGTAAAACACAGAGAGACAATGGCTGGGCCAGTAATTAGGAAAAGCCTCTTCTCAGCCAAAAGTCAAACAGCTGTTTTGCCAAGAAAGTAAGAGGACCATAAACAGTAAACACCTACTTTCTAGACAGGGTGGGGCTGAGTTGCCAGTAGTTGCTGGAGGGATAACGCTGATGGTCTAAAACTAGGGTTGGATATCCAAAAACATTCAGTACTGAAGTCAGTTTTATCATTCACTGCAATGGGAGCAGAGATAGGCCAGCTAAAGAGTGCTTTTAAAAATTAGGGGACCAAAATGCTAAACTAAAGCAGAAGGAAGTAGGATGAAAAGAACATTGATCCTTTCTGGAATATTGCATGCAACGCTCTTCCTGATATCTTGAACATCAACAAAATACTATAGGGTAACAAATACGCGAGCAGATCTTAATCAACAGAGCTTTGTGGTTCAGGATAAATGAGCTTTCCCTAGTCCCCAAATGTCTCTTGTTTTTATGTTGTATTTCTATTAAGAAAGTAAGTGTACTTCCATATTTGTTTTTAGTTTATTTCCTGTGCTCATTCTCTCTATAAAATGTATCTTAATTGCATGTTCAACATAAGCAGAAAGGATAGCAGACTCTTGGTGTTGTTTAGTAGTATGGTGACTGGTTCTTGTCTAGAGGTTGTCCGGTAAGGAGTTAAACTCTTTTACTCTGACTAAAGGAAGAATCTCAACTACTTTCCCTGACTGAAATAAAACTTGGGCCTGCTCTAGGAAATCAATCAACTCTCCACAGTACACTCTGGTCCTTATTCAGGAAAGTATCACTATTTAGGATAGCACTTAAGAACATGCTTAAGTTCTGTCCTGAACAGAGATAGACTTAAGTATTTGGCAGCTAAAAAGTCAACAAGGAAGGATCTCCTGGAAGAGAGCTATAGCTCAGAGCAGAACTGAGTTAAGGGTGTTTTCTTCCTCTGTAGAACCAAGCATTTAGATACTAAAGTGGTGGTGCAGTATAAAACCCACTGATCATGTTTTTTAAAAAATGTGTACATTCAATAATTGTATATAAAAATATTCTGCTCTTTGCCTCCGTAGGCTTCATATCTCATTTCTCTCAGACTAAGCTGTCCAAGATTGTGTCTGCCTCTGTGGGTGTACAACACTTAGCACAACAGGGCTGCAATCCTGAATTGGACCTCTGGAACCTAACATAATAAGAAATAAATACTGTAGCATAGCCCTTGGCTGAAGGGAACCCTGCTCTAGACCTTTTTCTATACATGCCTGTGGGAGGTCCTGCTGTTTTTGTGGCTTGTCAAGCACACCACAGGCATTCAACCACCAACTACACATGTAGAAACTCTGCCTGCTTTCACTGGCCTTTCGTGGTATTGTTCTGGGAGTAAACACCAATACTGGCAACATACTAAACAATACTCTCAAGTCTGATTTGATGTTTTCCACATAGGCAAAAGCAAATCACATTTTAAAGCCCATGTTTATTGTGGAATGAAAGATTTTACTACAAGCTTTCTTTGTAAACTAAATACCTCAGCTACTATTCCCAGTCCCTCCTTCCATCCTATGACCCTACCCTGGAATTGAGAAAGAGATTGTTTGGGCCAATATTACAAGGCAACCCTGCACTGCAGCAACAGCATGTCTGTATCACTGTGCTTTTATTGATGTTGCAGAACCTTCAGGAGTGGGATTCTTTCTAGTGTCTATAGCCATTATCTCTTCTGTTGTCTTTATAATGTCTGAAAGCAGGGTTTGAAAGATGTATCCAGCAACTACTAGCTGGAGGACTCAGTTTACTAGAAAAGATAGAAAAAAATATATGTTGCCATGCTTTTCACCCCCAAAGCCACATTCCCTGCATTTAAAAGGGATACAACTTTACTGTGTAAGTTCTACAGTAGATCCTGATTTATCATTTATTTTCTCATTTCTCATTCATTTTCCGCATTATTTTCAATGACTGTTTCATTATTTTCTCCCCTCCATTTCCTTTCTCTCTCTTTCCCTGCACGGTGTTCTCTATGCCCTTTTCTATATATTCCCATAGCCTTTCTTCTTTCAAAAGCTAGAAGGCAAAAATGGCTTAAAATATTTTTATATTTTGGGCTGATCTAATGAATTTGTGTGTGTGTCTGTTTGTCTCATAATTTTCAAATTCTTGGAGTTGACAATCCCCCACCAAAAAACAAACAAACATTAACCCTCTTTAAAACCTTAAACCTCTTTCAATACCATACTTCTTGGCTAGTTTTACCCAAACTCTGCCTCTTTGCCTCTGATCCCCACTTTTTCCTCACTAAACACCTTCAGACACTAGGCCTTGAAACATTTACCAGATATCAAACAGACCGAGAACTAAGCCTCCTCGCAAAATAGCAGAGTGGAGGACACAATCTCTAGGAGCGAGGTCCAGGGGAGAAGCCTCTGGGTAGTAGGTGTCTGAAAAATTTGAAACCACCTCTCAAACACCTCTGGCTACAAGGGACAAAGACTGTTTTCTATCTGTCTCCTGCCTAACCCCCATCGTATTCTGCTGGCTGCCGTGAGGAAGCTCTCTACTACTCCCTCTCTTCTTCAGGATCCATTTTTGGATCTTCCCCAGCAAAAAACTCTGTGTGTTTTTCAGCCAGGGCCCAGTGCTGTCCCTAGCAGCAGGGTGCAACTGACCTAATTCTTCCAGGGTTGTCAACTCTTAGAATTTGGAAATTATGAGGCAGACACAAAAATTTGAGATTGGCCCAAAATTTAAAAATATTTTAAGCCATTTTTGCCTTTTAGCTTTTGAGCATGTAGGGGTGCTTTTTCAAGGTTTTTTTCACTGCAACCATGCACGCTAGAAACCTCGGGCTGGATTCACATAAGGACTTAGGTGCCTAAATCACTGAACAAGGCCCCATTGTTGTTTACAAAACCTCCACTCAGCTGCCCCTGGACCTTATAGGTGCCTAAACTCACTCGGTGAGTAAATGTTCTCTAGGTGCCTATGTTTCTGCCCATACACATGCACACTGCTGCCCTGTGTCAAGCACCCAGATGTCCAGTTCACATACCAGGGAAATACAGGCATTCCTCCACCTAATTTACCTGGGGGGCCCAAAGTAGTAAGCATATGCCAAGAGCTCTTACCAGAACAGGCTCTTATAGATGAGCTTACACAAAGTGGAGGAAGAGCTCCCTCATGGCTCCAGTACTTAATGTACTCACCTGGGATGTGATAGACCCTGGTTCAAGTGC
The DNA here is from genome assembly GCF_027887155.1 of Malaclemys terrapin pileata. NCBI lineage: Eukaryota > Metazoa > Chordata > Testudines > Emydidae > Malaclemys > Malaclemys terrapin. Next base: position 131,608,798 of record NC_071507.1, read on the forward strand.
ACCTTCCACCTGATGGGGAGAAGGGATTTGCCACCTCTCAGGAGAGTTACCTAATCAGTGGATGACAGGATATCAGGATGTAGGAGTCTCTCCTGTTAAAGCTGTTCCCCTCTAAATAAATCTTGAAAGAATCAGTGGGCCAGGGAGAAAGAGAGTGTGCACAGGCACAAGAGTTACTTTGTAGCCTGCTGGCTATATCAGTGGGAGATGGGAGACCCAGGATCCACTCCACCCCAATGATTTTTGACATTTTTCCACAGTGGTCTAGCTTCACAGAAGTGATTGATAGAACCCCACATTAGAATATCCTATAGCCTAGTGGTTAGGGCATTCTCCTGAGAGGTAGCTGAGTCCTGTTCACGTCACTTCTCCCCTCCCGCACTGGAATAGAAGGGCATTAACCAGGAGTCTCCCACAGCCCAATACCTTAACCACTAGACTAAAAGCTATGAGAAAGTCATCCTCCTTCACCCCCCACCCCACTAAAAGAGGGTTTGCAGCTGAGAATCCCAAGCAGAAAGAAGTGCCTCCCTTCAGCCTGACTTCAATACTGAACTCCCTGAGAGGGGCGGGGCTTAGGACACACCCTCCACCTTGATATCTACTGGCTAGTTTGTCTGGGGAGTTAGCTTTTGTGTATCCCATTCTGAGGTCACTCTCTCTCCCCATTCATTGTATAGGACCTGAGGCATCAAACTCAGCACTGGAATTCTCAATGCCTTTTTCGGTACCTAGAACTTAGGTGTGGTTGTAACCCACACACCTCCTGGGAGTGGGGTTCTGTACCAGCTAATGGCACCCAGACCACTTAAAGAGCGAGTTAAATGCATTTGCTCTATAGCCCTAGCTAACAGCCGGTTGGCTTTTAGCTCATGAGGTAGAGGCTCATGCACTAAACTCCAGAGGTCCCTGATTCAATCCCGCCAGCTGATGACCGGGGCCTGTTGGTGTTATATGGTGACACTGAGCAGCACCACACCTACGTTTATTTGTGAATCTAGCACTTAGCTTTCATTTAATAAAAAACAAAGATAATTCTTTTGCAGCCAAATATTGTAAGGGTTGTGATAAAATTGCAAGCATGGGCCCTGTGTCAGTTTCACAGCTACCTGCCAGTTTCTCAATAGCAGCACTGGCAACTGAACAGTTAGTTTTCTCTCTGCTCTTCAGAACTCTGTAGGTAGCTGTGACAAACTGTGGAAAAGACTGGTCAGTTTTTACTCTGTTGAGGAGTGGGGAAGCTATGAATAGCAGCAGAAGCAATGGAGAACTCTGTCTACATGTGGCAGAAAACAGCATCGATTTAAATGTGCTGTATGTTTGGTAGGTTTTCTGTGCATTGATAAGGGAAAGCTCAGATTCTGCAGAAACTAAGGACCTGAACTCAGGAAAGCTTCCTACTTACATCATGAGCAAATGGAGTTTAAGCTCTATATAAGAGTTTGTTTTCATAACAACAGCCATTACCAATAGGTTTGCAGGAGATCAACTCCATCACAGTTAACGCACACTGGTAATAGTGGACATTCACCCCTGAGTTACTCATCCCAGTTACATCTGCCTCTAGTAGTTTTCAATAAGTGGTTTTCAATAAGTTTAATAAGGCTTTTAGACAGTGAGCAGTGGCCCTTCAGGGGGCTAGTTTATTTAATCAACTGCCAAATGTTATATGTAAACAAACCGTCTCCTTCTGCTGTAAGTCCCCAGGCTTTTTCCCTGCCTGGAGTGCTGCACTCTTTCCCCAGCTCACCCAGTGTATATCAGGCCTTCCCTGACTAAAGAGCTTTGTAGTCTCTTCTCTGGAGCTCTCTGTGTTGGGGGGAGGAGGGACACTGGAAGTAGCTACTCTTCTTCTACCCCCATGAGCTTCTTCCCCCTTTTCTAGGCTCCTACCTGCTCCCTCATAATCTTTTATAAAGTCCCAGTGTTCCTTAACTAATTAACCACCACCCTACTACTATTCAATTTACCCTCTACTGTGGATCTGAGGTGGTTCATTCTCCTTAGCAGAGCCTGTCACAGGGAGGCTGGGTGCCGGATGCTCAGAGAGCTAGATCTCATCACATACACAAAATGTGACTGGTTTTTAAAAGTGAAGGTTTTAAGAACAAAAACTGGGTGGATAGTTTTGTTGGGTTTCTTTTGAGTTTTGGTTAACTTTGCATTGCTCATGCTTTCAATGGAGCTTATTTGTTCACTAGGCTTCGTGGCAGCTGTTTGCTACAGTTGTCACTAATCCTCAGACACACTAGAGTGCTGGATGACTTTTTAATTACAAAGACATTCCCATTCATCTGCCCGGGTATTGTCTGTATAGCTTATTTGTCTTAAAATTTCATTCTGCTGCCTGCTGCCATTTATCAGTGCTTGATACTGAGTTTACTGGACATGGCAGAGCTGATTTGCAGATAATCACCCTCAAAACTGAACAGCATTTTATATCTCCAAGCTACTTTTTTTCCCCACGGAACAAACATGTCTTTTATTCTGTTCTTCATTGGAACTACCTCCTGCCTTCCAATTTATAGACCCAGAGCAGAACTGGCATAATAAGATGCATATCTTCTGGTGACTCCTACTTTATCAAAATCCTGCTTTAAGCAAACTGAAGTCTGCATTTTTTATATCAAATCTACAAGGACACGTTCACAGTTTAAGTCTTTGGCAAATGGCTCACTCTAGCTCTTGATCTGCTGCAATAACAAGGTTAAATTGATGGCAACTTATAAATGATTGAGAGAAATAAAAGATTCTTGCCCTTTGCCCCGAGTACCAACATACTGTAATATAAAGACAACTATGCTATCAACAGTCCCTGAGTCTCATTTAGAGAAATAGCCATGGGAGCAACTCAGCAATTTTGAGGAAAAGGGCTTTGGAATGTAGGCCAGGAAGACAGACCCACTCAACAACTTTCTACTTCACAAAATGGCAAGTCCTGGTACTAATATTCCCCCTCCTCCTTGCACCCTCATTTCCACTACTAGAAGTAACACAATCAACAAAGCACTTAAGGAGGAGCTTAATTTTAAGCAGGTGTTTAAATTCATCCCTACTCAGCAAAGCATTTAGGCTCGGCAGGTGCTTAACTCCAAGTCTGTGCAAGTCACATTAACTTCAATGGGATTTAACTATGAGTTTAAAGTTAAGCACACGCTTAAATCTTTTTCTGAATCAAGATCATAATGGTTAACCTTTGAAAAGTGGGCCCTTTATTTTGGTAGTTAATTTTTGTTAAGTGTTTAAGTTTCAAATATCAATGCTGTACTCTTATCCTGAAGAATGAGTTTTGAATTATTCAGAAAGCAACGCGACAAAACATTACTCAGAATCAAATAAAGCAGGGCAATTTTTGGCTAGCTGTATATAGCTAAATCCAATAGGATTCAGATGAAAGTATTATATTACTAAAACAAGTGTCTGATCACAAACAATTCTGAAAGTGCTGACCTGTTTACTCAACATTATTGGAAATTGTATACGGTCTCACTTCATCATAAATCTGGCTTGTTAGGGTATTTTTTTCCCCCTTTTGCCAAACTGAATAAAAACTTCATAAGGCTGAGCTCTATTTTCAGTGAGGATTTCTTGCTTTGAAATTAGTCAGTCACTAACTGAAGTTACAGAGGGTCCTGTAGCACCTTTAAGACTAACAGATGTATTGGAGCATAAGCTTTCGTGGGTGAATGCCCAATTCACCCACGAAAGCTTATGCTCCAATACATCTGTTAGTCCTAAAGGTGCCACAGGACCCTCTGTTGCTTTTTACAGATCCACACTAACATGGTTACCCCTCTCATACTTAACTGAAGTTAGTCAATTAATCAATCAATGAACCATTAAAACTAAAAGGCAAGTAAGGATCTAGGACCAGGTGGCTTTTCAGCAGAATAATTAGTACTTACCGGTAGATACAATAGCGACAGGGGCTTAAGACATACAACACAACGGTTTTATAAGTAGGCTTAGAAGGATTAGATTTTTATCACTAAATGTCAATTTTACCATAGACACTCACACACACACTAATGAAAAAAATATTTCCATCAATAATTGAAATGTACAGATAGCCAAAGTAAGAAAATACTGCTTGAAAAAGTTATCTGAGTTTGATTTAAGGATATTTATTTTGTATATTCTGACATGTAAAGTTGATATATATTAACAGCTATAAACCTTTAAATTTGTATATCTAAATGTCTACTCTCATTTATCTGGTCCATCATAATTTTCCACACCTGTGAAAAATTAAATTGATTAAAATGCATGTTGATATTCTCCATAAAAACTCTAAAAAGATAAACATTGAATTCTGCCAAGCCTGTTTAGAAGGATCGGCATTTCAAACACTCCTAGGGAAGTCTGCTCTTCTATCTGAATCTCAGTGGTTTGTAGGGTGATACCAGGTATCACTATACATTGGGTTGCTGTTATTGGAAAAATGAGAAAACAAATTCAACTTTGGGGACACTATCCAACAAGCTTACTGAGTGGTATCTTATTCTTCTTGCTTACTATTTGCTAAGTTAGTATCTGAATCTGAGCATCTTATCTTAGCATATGAGAATCTTTCTATTTGTGGGTAGACTCTTACTGTGGGATGATCCCATTGAAGTTAATGGGACTATTTGAAGAGTGAAGTACTACTCAGTGCATAAAGATGGCAGAATCAAGAGTGATGTTAGGACTATAATTGGTACAGTTTGAATGTATGTGGGAGGGTTGGAGGAATCTTTATTCTAGTTTAGAAAGAAAAGTGATTATCACTGCTCAAAAGGAAAGGTAGCACCTAGAAATAAGTGTAGTCACCTAGACAGAACTGACCTGTTTTTCAAATTGACAAGCAGCAGCAGCCACCGCTCCTGAGGCTAGAGTTGCCAAGCACTTCTGCAAATGAGGTCAATTCTATTTAGAAGGCTAAAATTATACTGAGACGCATACATTAGGCACCTGCTTTTGAAAATCTTGGACTGAGTCTTTAGTCATCAGGATGAACCCAGACATAGCAGCTAAGAAGTTTCCCACTTCAAAGTCTATCTGTATGCTGATGATTTACTGTTAGTGTATATGTCACAGATCCAGCAATCTCAATCAAATTATATTGCATACAGTTCAGTCAGTTTCCCTGATTATAATTAATGTTAACAGAAGCAAATGCAAAATCCTTCCTTTAAATTCACTGTTCTATTCTTCTCTATTAGATACCTGTCATCATTAGTGGATACTTGCAAACATTTAGGATATCATGGCATATTATTTTAAACAGCATTAACCCGAATGACTTCAGACTCCAAACACAGATTTGACACAGGAAAGAAAATATTAGCAAACCATGTTGAGGCAGACTTGATTCAATCACAGTGGTGGTTATGCCTTAAACAATTTATAACCATACATCAATTTCAGTGAGAGGTAGATTGAGCCCTAAGTAAGAGCAGGATCAGGTTCTTTATATTAAAGATGGTCTTAACTTTCTCACTCCCTAACTTCAGAGAGACAGGTTCTTCTCTCTTCCTTAGTCCAGGGTTCTCAACCCTGTTCATGATGTGGACCACTTTATCTCCTATTCACAAGGAGGTAGACCACCTCCCCTCTCCTTGGCAACCAAATATCATCCCTTTGACAACTACAGCAATTGCTTATATAGAAAGAATGTGTTTAATGTATTTGGTGAGTTTCTTTTAATGGAATTTAGCAGATGGAAGCCAGAAGGGAAGCTAGCACTATGTGACCAGTCACCTTTCCACAGACCAGCAGCAACTTCTTATGGAACTATGTTGGTTCATAGACCAAAGTTTGGGAGCCAGGAGCTTAGACTTTGCATATTAGCTGTTCTATGTTTATATTTTCTTCAGCATGTATTCTGAAGACTAGTGGATTGTTCAAGGCTACAATAATAACAAGAGTGTTTGAGCAATTCATGTAATAATTGATTCAGTAATTAATATAAGGCTGACCCTAAAATGTATAATCTACAAAAGATCCTTTTGCAAAAAAAGAATGACTCTCTATCTAAGGGCATATGTATTGCTGAGGATCTCTAAAGGCAGTTTCTGCTCGTTTTCAAATCCTAAATCTTCTTATCATTTAAGTGACAACCAGTTATACAAATACTTGACTGCACTCTTAAATCCTCCATAACACCAGAATCCTGTGAATATTCCATAAATATGTTAATTTGTCTTTTCATGTAGTGTCAGATGTATAAAAGTTTGTCCAAAAATGTTTCTTGCAATCCTCACAAGAGTTTAAACTTGACAGGAAAATGATGGAGAAAGTATAGCTGAAGCTACCTCAAACCGCGTGGCACTACTGTTTTAGTGCTATTGATTTATTTTCCCTGATGCAGTCTCCATACTGTTATTATTTCCAGAGCCACTGATATACCTAACTTATGCAAAGTAATAGTAAGGTTCTGATCCTGCAAATGATTATTTACATCAGTGTTTCCCAAACTCGGGACGCCTCTTGTGTAGGGAAAGCCCCTGGCGGGCCGGGCCGGTTTGTTTACCTGCCACATCCGCAGGTCCAGCCGATCGCAGCTCCCCCTGGCCACGGTTCACTGCTCCAAGCCAATGGGAGTTTCTGGAAGCGTCGTGGGCAGAGGGACGTGGCAGGTAAACAAACCAGCCCAGCCCGCCAGGGGCTTTCCCTAAACAAGCGGCATCCCAAGTTTGGGAAACACTGACTTACATGTACAAAGTTAACACACACACATAAGGGTTTATAAGATCAGGGCCTACATCCACCTATCTAAGAGCCTAAATCCTCTTGGTTTACAGTTGCTAGAATGGAGGTTATTCCAAAACAAGTTGGGCCAGATTCTGCTTTCAGGGCCTGAGACTGCTTATATTGACTTCAATCAGTCTTGGATCAGACTTTGGAGTCAGCAGGTGGGCTGTTCTTTGTAGAGTAGAATGGTGGGGGGGAAGATAGAAAAGAAAACCTGGATCCTCTATGAAAAGCCTTAATTGGGAGGGAGAGACCTGACAGTGGAGAGGGCAAATGGGCCACTTCTGCCAGACCTGCTAGTACTGGGAAAGTAGCATAGCAAGTGGCCGGGGAGGAGGACTGACTGTTAAAGGAACCACGGTGGCCATGCTTAGAGAAGGTCTGCAAAAAGCTCTGATAAACATTCAAAGCCATACCAGTCCTACAAATGTGCACACGTATTTGAATTAAAGTGTGAATTATGCATGTCACCCCATTCAAATAAATTTTGGCAGGATCAGAACCTTATTTTGCTTCCCTGAGACAAAAAGTGTTGCTGTGTCACAGGTTTGCCTCAGCCAGAGGAATCTCTTGAAGTGAGCTTGCTTTACTTTTACAGTCGTAAATTAATATTAACTCAAGATGGGCAACAGACTTTAAATTCTATAGCATAAAACCAGCATTTGTTGACTCAATCACAAAGGTGTGATCAGAGTTAGGCCCTGACCTAGACAGGCTTTTGGGTTAAGACAGGAGAGATCATTCCTCTCATATGCCAATGTCACTAGGCCCTGGAAGAAGCAGCCTGCCCTTTTCATCTTGCCTGCTGGGCCCTTCTTGGCTCTGACCTGGTCTTGGCCCTTCTAGCCTCTGGAAGACTGCAACTGATACTTAAAATAAAATAAAAACAAAAACAGGAAAAAAAGGATGAAGTTGAGTGTATGCCCTGCAAATGGTGTAGCCCAATTATTAAATGTAAACATTTATAGGCTAATAATTCTAGTCTACAACGGTGAACTGTTTATTCAAATGAAAAGTTTTATTTAGGGATTAGAGATATTGTGTTCTTCAATTCAGAGGCGGCATTATGTTTTGAGTTCTGTAGTTCTGCAGCAAATAACATTAAATTCCGTTCATCAAAGCATTAATCTACTGAATACCTTTTTCTCTGCCCTTTCGTCCACCAAAATAAACTCTGATATTTACCCAGAAAAATTATTAATAGTTTTTTGCACCAATTTTCACCTGTTTTTGTTGTTGTAGTAATAAACACCGATACATTCCCCAGGAAAAATTAGTAAAATAAAATAAAAACCAAAAATCAAGGGCCCTACTGAAACTGAATGGCATCTCTGGGCATTTCTTCTAGGTCTAAATTCAACATTTTCTCTCAAAAGGACACTTTATTTGAGCAGGATGTGTCAAGACAGTGAGGACTCCAGCAAAGGGCATCATCTGCCTGGTACACCCTGTCACATGCCAACTCTCACGGTTTTATCTTGAGTCTTGTGATTTTAGGTGTTTTCCTTGAAGCCTGGAATCAAATGATTGTGAGAATGTCTGCTATCATTTTTAAAAAATGAAGTTTCTAAGCCTCATGGTTGAGGAGAAAAGTTTGGCAATATGATGCATCCATACCCCAAGGTTCAAAATCCTAACGACAAAGAAAAATAACCCAATGTATTTTCTTTTTTATTTTAAATCTCGTGACTTTTTGGAGGGCTCATTCACTTGAGTGCTTGAGGGTTGGCAATACTGAGAACTTGTAACCTGTTGAGATTTTGCCAGTCATTTGCTGAAACCAATGAAAGAACTCTACAAGCCAGCTCTAAACCAAGAATTTCAACTTTAATTTCTACCTACAGTATGAAAAAAACCCACACATAAGAAGACATTTCCAATCTACTGTTCAACAAGCTTTCAGTCTAATATCATTGCTTCTATTCTACTGTATGTGCAAAGAAATTTACACCATGCCTAGACTAATCTGTTTTCCTATTACTACAGTACCTTACTTTAGTTATACTTGTGAAGTAACATAGAATATGTTATGATGAGCTCTTTGAAATATCCGGATGAATATATTTCATGTTAAAAAAAAACTAGTGGTAAGTTTTATTGAGATATCTACTTTTGTAGCCTGCTTTCTCTCCTGTATCTCTGTACTACATTCAAGCTTTACATATTTTTATGCACTATCTCAATAATTTTGTTCTTGTTTAGATGTAAGTTCCAGCAAAAGAGATTAAACAAAAAAGTGTTTTAGGTTTGGTTTTTCTTTTTGTCCCCACAACAGAAGCAACACAATTTTAACAATACAGCCAGAAAAACTAAAATGACTGTGTTGTGGATGTAGAGAAAATGCAGCATATGCCTCTCCTCACAGGGGTTGGATCCTGGGTTCTTTTTTGTGACAACTGGTGGCTCCCCCCAAGGTGGCTCCTTACTTTGCCCAAGACACAAGGTTTGCTGTTCCTTGGTAAAATGAATAATGCTACTATTGATGACAAGGACTACAAAACCCAGTACACAAGAACCAATAAAATACATCAATATAAACACTGAGAAAAGAAATCTTAGAGCCCAAAATAATAATATAACAAAATGGGACTTTACTGGGAGCAGGAAAATAGGTTCTGGTGTAGGGAACCATAACGCCAACCCATACAAGGGTTTTAGCAGTGGGGATCAAACCTGGGATCTCTTGAGCTAAATGCATAAGCCTCTACTACTTGAGCTAAAAGACATGTCTCTGTTAACCAGGGCTGTAGTAGGATCATCAATCTCTAATAGCCCACACTAGAGGAGGACAAAGTGCTACTCTGAGCAAACAAGGGTTACTTATTAGTGTTAAATAACAAGTGCAAACAAATCAACAGATTCCCCACCTCCCAACACTCACAACTCCTCACAACCCCCAGAAACTCTTCCCAACCCCAAACTCACACGCTGGCCTTCCCCAGCAGGTGATAGACGAAGAATGAGTCCAGAGATGAGTGCTTCAGTGCTATGAATGCAGGGAGTTAATCAGAGAGTCCCTGAGCTCTTCCGCTTCTCTCTCAACTCTGAAATTCAAAGCTCAGAAAATTAGACTGTGTCTCTGGGTCAGGTTCTCCCATCCCACTGAGGGGGCGGAGCAGCCCTGGCTCATCGTTGGCCTAGTAAACTGCTTGTCCAGATTAGCCCATGCAGAAAGCTCCCAAATTGCTTCCACAGGAGTTTGTAGTCTACTCTGTCCCCAGCCCTGATGCCAGGCATGCTGAGAGATGGTGCCAGAGGGCTCTGGTAGCCAGTATTGTTTTTGTCCATAGTAGGGTAGGATCCTCTGGAGCAGTGACCCAAGCCCCAGGCAAGCCAGCATCCAACATGAGTGACACACATAACTCTGGCTTCTCAGTACCATTTTCTGCAAAGCACAGCCATGACTTATGTTATGAAATGTGGGTATTTTATAGTGAGTAAGAAGAAAAGTATTTAGTTTTGTTGGAACCAAACTCATCCAAAACCATTGTGATTTGTGCAGTATATAAGTCAGAACTTCATCAGATGAAATTGTACCCTGTACAGCAGCATTATAAAACTCAGGAATCAGAAATAGAGAAAAACTATGTTGACAATTTTCTCTGTAAAAAGTTATTGGATAAAACCAGAAGTCAACTAGTTCATCAACAACAGAAACTGAAGGACTTTCTTTCCCAAAATGATGAAATGCTGAGGGAAAGTTATCGCACTGGGCAGCATTGCAAACTACACCTCTACCCTGATATAACGCAACCCGATATAACATGAATTCGGATATAACGTGGTAAAGCAGCGCTCCAGGGGGGCGGGGCTGCACACTCCAGCAGATCAAAGTAAGTTCGATATAATGCGGTTTCACCTATAACTCAGTAAGATTTTTTGACTCCCAAAGACAGTGTTATATCGGGGTAGAGGTATATTTTCAAATGGTGAATTCATCAAATCTGTAGTGCTTTCTGTTCAACCAGCCCCGGGCCAGCTGAGGGGTTTTTATCCCTGTGTAGATATACCCTTAGGGTGGGATCCTCTACCATGATCTAAGAAAAGCTTCTTTACCTTTACAAACTTCCTACAAAAGCAACTGTGGTGTATCATCATGACTTGGAGTCTTTGCAGAAAAAGTCACTTCTTTCCAGCATGGCCTTCCACAGAAAGGCCTTCTAGAAAGCAATAGGTACATCTTAACCCAATGAAACCTCAAAATGAAATGGAATTGGAAATGGTGTCTCTCAGGTCTACTGTAATGGATTTTGCATTAGAAATGGCCTGCATCAGAAGTGGGGCAGTTACCTTAGCTAAATCAAACATTCAGAGACTTCATGTTTGGTTCAGTGTTTTCCATGTCAATTATGTATTCTGAACCAGTTTGCCAATATATAGTCTGTACTTTAACTGCTTCCTCTACCTTCCTTTACATACTACATGCACCTTTCTTACTGTTGGTTATTTTTTTCACTTCTCTGTTCATCTACATTTGCTTTAAAAAATACTCTCACTATATTTATTGCTAGATGGCATGCATAATCTGTGGGCATACAAAAATTTATCTTTGAACGCTTTAAATTTCTCTCCATCACTCAAACTCATTCAATTTCACCCATCATTTCCCACATACTTCCAAATTTGTTCTGCTGAAATTCAGTGTCCTTAGGTCTCACTTCAGTCCCAGCTATAAACCAAAGGAGATTGCATTACAGTCTTTGTAGCTACCTTTCACATAATGTGTAACCCTCTCATGCCACATCCACAGAATTATTGGTCAATTTCTTCTCTTTGACAGGTCCCAGATTATATTAAGGGAAATGATACATCTCATTATTATTTACTATTAGTTGGTCCTCTTTACAGTGTTTTTTATTTTGTCTTCTCACCAGTCAAAAAAAGGTCTTGCCATCAATGTACAGAATTATTTCCATTTTATTTAATTGTGAGCTATAATGATTCTATCCTATACATAATGCCTCTAATGACTGCAGGCCTGATGCCACATTACATATTCAGGCAGAACTCTCACTGAGGTCAATGGAATTTTTGGCTGAGTAAGGACTGCTGATCTGGATTCTTTGTCTATCCAGGTTATTGTTCCAAAATAAACCCAACTTAAATTCTGATGTTCCAGATGTTATGTGATACCTCCTAACACATAACCTTTACTCACCAGTCAAAAAGGCAAAATTTTATTTTCTAGCAAATTTACCAATTTGTGAAAGCTTTGAAAAATTGTCATGGGGCCCAACTGCAAAGTTATGTTTTGTGCCTTTTATAGAAGGGATTCTGCCTTCCAGATAAGTGTGGTATAAAAACCAATATAGGTTAGATGAGAACATGCAACACTGCCTTTTCAAGTAAACACGATCTCCACAAGGGTTTCTCTTACAGGATTTCTTCCCTGTGAGACCTCTCTGTAAGTTTTGTTTCAGGAGAAAGTGCAGTCCTACTAGCTTCTTGGCCTACCAGGTTTCAGTAAATATTGGGTGAGATAGGAGAAAGTGATCTGGCCCCATGTGCACAACTCCGATTGAAGCCAACAGGAGCTTTGTTTGCACAGAGACTGCAGGATCATCCACATACAATGGAAAACAAAATATTATTTTTATAGAGAACTGGGTTTATTTGTTCAGCGCATCCTTATTGAAAATGACTTTTCTTCATATCTGAACATTTTAAAAAACTCTATATATCTTTAAAATCAATTTAAGATGATTAGGGTGAAAGCTATTATTCAGCTGCAAAAAATCCCAATATATGGTTATTTGTTTATTTATTTATTTAGCTTAACTGTTGAAAAAGTATCAGCTGCTATGTAGCATTAAAAGTGTCAGATAGTACATCCTATGTGGTGCAATTCTAGAAAGAGATTCTTTCCTGTACACAACAGGGTTAATAATTAAATACCCATGAACTGACCTAACTATAAAGATAGACTATCAATCAAAAACGTGGAAAGTAAACAAAATGAAACTATCATCCACTTGGATGCTTGGAGGAAATTTTCTTTCTACAAAAAGTTTGTCCACCATTACGCTACATTGTTTTTTCCCCCTTATTTCCAATACAACAGAATCTGAAATGGCTCTCTTCTATTTACCTCACTCTCTCTCTGCAACAGCTCCTTCATTGACAGTCCAAAAAAAAAAAAAGTCACAACTTTGCAAAATTTCATTCGGACCAGCATTCAATCCTAGGAGTGAAAACTCTGGCTCTGGCTCTCTGGGAATAATATTTATTAGCTAATAGTTTGCTACAGATCAATAACAAGAAGTGTTTATGTACTACTTTGTGCATCATGCCAAAACGGTACTTATTATCATTTTCTAATTGCCTGTTCCATTGGCATTAAGATAAATTGTATCAGGAAGTCAACATATTGGTAGGCTTGTTACATTTGTTTCTTGTTGACCCATCAAAGCTTGGTTTTAAAAGCCACTAGGAAATAAGCACAGAGTCTTTGGACTTATGAGTGGGTCGGAAGTGTGAAAGAACTTGGAGCTTAATCCTGTTTGTATTGGAGTCAATGTCAAAATTCCCTAGATATGTTGCTAGATCATATTCAACCTAAAAGAGAATGTATGCTACAATGACCTGGACTAACAGTTTTATTGTTATCTGCTGTTGAAACACTTTTATTTTTACATCTTTTACTTTCCTTCAATATCTGGGGAAAGTTGGACTGAAGAAAATCTCACACTGTGTGTCAAGTTGCTGATACTCTTTTTTTAACACATTGCAGCTTCAGTTTCAAATCAAGCAGACTGAGGTTGCACAATTTCTGAGGTTCAGTGGGGTGTGCATGCTAGTACCTTGTGTTCAGTCACTGGCCCATGGTTAACAGTTATCAAGGAAACTTAAACTCTGACAAGACTCCAGCCAGCTGCGTGGCATAGTGTTGCTCCTTTGGTACAAATATGTTTCTGATTTGTCAAAAGGCCCAAATTTAATCATTAGCCATGACATTTATTTCCTTACTTTCCTGTAGATGTGGAATTTCATCTGCAAATAACTTTTACACGAGAAATATTTTATATTCTATCTTTCCAAACAAAGCCACATTATGTTATTAATATTTTAGTTGCTCAGTTTACAGCTTGTCCCAGGTAGCTGTGTATAATAATAAGCATGCTTTTTTCTGTACCTACCTAAAATGTTATTCTGTTGTTTATGGTAATTGTTTCAAATGGATTTCACATAAAGTGTAATTGAATCTAAGGGGAATCATTAGAACGTAGCTTCTGCAAATGCTTGGGTTCCAAACATACTAGAATTTGGAAGCCTCACAAAGCCAAATGAAACCTTTCAGAAATGCTGCATAAATCCAAAGCTCAGTTTTCTTCTAATGGCTTAAGGAATGGTATTTTGGGGTACAGAAAATAGAGTGGGGATTCAGGGAAGCTAAATTAATGAATGCTTTACACAGGGGCAAATTCTAACCCCCATGTGAATATATACCATGAACTAGTTGTAAGCATCTTCATCACTCTTCTGTGACCCTCTTTTCTATTCACATGACTGAAAACTAATCAGAATTTTGACAAATTTGTTTGTTATTCCTCAACACTTGAAGAATCATATATACAAACATATTTCCAGCTATCTGGTTTGTTTGTAGCAAGCACACCTCCAAATATTTGATATCTAAGATTCAGGATTCACAGATGCACAAAATGCATTTAACTTTTGTTTTCTTTTAACCATACATCTCCATTCGTCTTAACCCTGAATTGTACATGCAACTTTCTTGTATTTGAATGTTTTCCTATTTACCTTGCTTTCTTTAGGCTTTTAAAAAAGCAAACAGAAAAAATGAATTCCATCATATTCCATCGTATCATATTGTCACTTTCATGTTTCAACAGCAGGGCTGAAACTTTTAGATCCACCTAGGGTGACCAGATGTCCCAATTGTATAGGGACAGTCCTGATTTTTTTTATCTCTTTCTTATATAGGTTCCTATTACCCCCCACACCCTGTCCATGCTTACTATCTGGTCACCCTAGATCCACCACACAGATCTCTGCCATTTGAACTAATTGAGCAACTGAAAGTAACTGTAGGCTGTCATCTTGTATCTGGACCAGTGCCCAAGAGAGATGAGACACAATTTGCCCTGGATTTTTACCAATATTTGCTGATGGGAGGAATGGTGAGATGCAGAAATCTGGATTCCATTCCAGGTACTAGAGGGGAGCATGCTCTAGTGGGCACAGACTCTTTTGGCCTTTGCCCTCAAGCCTGGTCCTTTCTGCCCTGTCCCCTACAACTTGTCCATGCCCTAGCTCTGTCCTTCCCCCACTACTGGCTCCTTGTATCATTCCCATTTGCCTTCCCTACTCACTCCCAATCTCTGCTCCTTAAGCTTCTCATCCAAGTCCCACTGTCCTAGCCCAAACAGTCCTAGTCTCCCCTCTGAGTCCCAATCTCTCCCCACACCTAGTCTCATCCCATCCCTATGGCAACTCCCAGTCTCCTTGCTCAGCTAGTCCTAATTCTCCCCCCAAAAACCTAATTTCTTCTCAGATCTGTCTTCCCTGTCCTCCAATATTCTCCCTCTCACTGGTTGCTTGTCCCAGTCTCCTAGCCAGGCAGTTCAGTTTTCCCCCCACAGATCTCAGTTTCTCTCCCTTCCCTATCCCCCATCCACACCCACACCCTCTTTCCCTCCCCAACTCTGTCACAGTTTCTCCCTCTCTCTCCCACTTCAGTCCCAGTCTACGCTTTTCCCTTCTATCCTCTGCCTGGCTTTTGTGCTCTCTGCACTTGAATCAGGTGGCTTCCTCCTCCATTCTTCCTGGGTTTTGGCAGAGAGGTAACTTAGAACACTGGAAAGACAAGCTTCCAGCTCTCAGTGCTTATGTCTATCCCAGAGCAGCAATTATAGGAAAAGTCCAGTGGTAACTAGTATGCAGGGAGCATGAACAGTCGCTCTGTGAGGCTGGGGCATAGGCAGCCTGATCAGCCCTAGTAGCTATGAGAGGCTCAGTGAAAACAGAATCTTTGGAGATTTTACATGTGAGAACTGAAGTCTCTACTGAGCATGTGTAAACTGATTTTTTCAAAGGTCATTTTTTTGGGGTGCAAATATGGTAAAAAGCACGTTCCCAACACCAAGGCCATTCCCACTACCCGGCTGAATTTCAAATTCCTACACCAAAGCTTGGGGCCACTAGAGCGTCTCAAAGAAAAGATTGACAGAATTGCTTAACATTGTAAACCAACATTTTCCCCCTAAACTTATTCTTGGAAATGGCAGAACCATTTCCAAGAATTCAGACACTCAGCATGGTAACTTTCAGCCCTAATAGTTAATGTTTGGTAAAGTTATAAGCAACCACAAACAGAGTAATATAATTGGAAATGTCAGGCAACCTTTATATCAGCCACTACTACCAGCTGTGCCTATAACACTGTAAAAATGCACTATTGGCTAACTCCAAAGCTCGATGAAATTTTTTGGATGATTCCAAATAATTTGCAAATCTGACCCAATTTCCCCTTGGCTGGGGAAAAGATTTTCAGGGCCAGCATCAGACAACTGTGTACATGACTTGAATTCAAGTCTCCCCTGCCAAGTAAGTGTCCTACCACCATGCTCTTGTGCAGTCAGCCTCTCTTGTTGAAGCTGTTCCACTCTGTATAAATACTTAAATAGCAATTGGACCAAAGAGAGCTCTTAGGATGACTTTATAGCCTGGTTTGTGGGCACTCAGATGGTAGGTAGGTAGATGTAGATTCAAATAATCTCTCTGCCTGATTCAGAGGAAGGATAAGAGATTGGCAATTGGGCTCTTGAGCCCTTTTGTGGATCTGGGCCTATAGCTACCAAAAGTGAGCAGGCAAAAAATCCCATTCAGAGAAATGCATTGCACTCTGAGGCCTGAATTTGCTAAAGTGGCATCTGATCTTTGGGTGTTGAGAACCCACAGCTTCCACTAATTGCAAGTGGAGTTGTCGATGCTCAGCCCTTCTGAAAAATCGGGCCCTAATTTGCTATTTGGGCACCAAAAAGCTGAGGCTCCCAAACTTAGTGATTTTAATATGTGATGTGGCTAAGAGGTTAGTGCACTCAACCTACAAACCTAATGGGCAAGAGCTTTTTGCTATAAGCTGAGAATGTATCAGTTGGACGTGACAGAGGAGGCGGAAGACCTGGGAGTATTGGTTGATCACAGGATGACTATGTCATGCAGCTGTGAAAAAGGCTAATGCAGTCCTAGGATACATCAGGCAAGGCATTTCCAGTAGAGACAGGAAGTGTTAGTACCATTATACAAAGCACTTGTGAAACCTCATGTGGAATACTGTGTGCAATTTGGTCTCCTGTCTTTAAGAAAGATAAATTCAAATGGAAACAGTTGCAGAAAAGGCTTTTCTTTAAATGGAAAATGTATCTATTAATTTTATAGCTAGTGTGTGCAATATGGTATATAATATAATATAATATAATATAATAATTAGTCATAGAATAATAGAAATAACATTATTAGTCTTTGATATAGTTGGATAGTACTATATAGGGGTAAGTGCTACACTCAGTTACACAGTGCAATGGCCACTGAAACCAATGGTTAGTGCAGTTGTGTGAGAGCAGCTCTGAGCCTTTAGCACATACAATAATAGTAACATAGAGTTGCCCTGTGGTAGTGCTTTTACAGCGAAAGGTATCATCTCCTGATGTGAACAGAAGTCTAGGAAATAGAAAGCTTTTGGTGGCAAGGACTGTCTTTTTGCTTTGTGTGTGCATAGCACCTAGCACAACGGGGTCCTGGTCCTTGACCAGGGCTCCCAGGCACTATGGTAATAAAAATAAATTAATACTAATCCTTCTCTGTAGTGCAGGCTTCTTCTTCTATTAAAGCTAAATCCTTGGGTCCAGATTTTCAGAATTGCTTGACACCCAGCAGCTGTCATGTGACACTTATTTTCAAGAGGTCAGACCTCCCCCCTCATTCACCAGTGACAAATGAGCATTTTGAAAATGTGGCCATTTATTTTGGGGGATAAGTGGGAACTGAGCTCTTCTTAAAACTCCAGTGCCTTGATTTTTGTGTCTGTGAAATGGGGATAATATGCACACCCACAAGAAGGATCATGAAGTGCTATAAAGTAATAAGCATTAATGAGCAAAATCCCCTTCTCAAGAAACAGTCCTATGAAATCCCCAGGACTGTGGGATAAAACCCATTCTTTCCTCTCTTTTATACTTTCACTCAGACAATACTGAGGCAGGATTGAGATAGTAAAATATAAAAAGAGACAGATTTATTACCATACATCGATTCTTTCCTTCACTCACATATCCTAAGTCACTATAACAACTATGCTAATCTCGCTTCACAGTACTAAAAAAATGTTCCGTGAAGTTAATGCTTTTCACGGGAGAGAAAGCACAAGCAGGCCAAGATCAAAAAGCAAATGCTTCAAACAGCACTGAGCAGCCTGCAGACAGAAATAAAGAAACGCAGTATATTACAGGTCCAGCAAAGTGTAACTGGGTCCTGGCCCTTCCCTGCGTAAAAAAGGGAGGAATGGGGAACACAATTGAGCAACACTGAGCTGTTTGTACATTTTCTTGGAGCTTGTCCCACCTTGGATTCAGGCAGCCCACCTGATAGTCAGGGAGATGGCTAGCTTGCAGCTCAGGAAGCCACACATGGAACTGGGCAGCTGGAAAGTCAAGCAGCCATGGGACTCAGGCATCTTAGCAGCTGAGCAGCCCAGGAATCTAGTCCACCTGCCTGCCAGCCAACAAACTAGGCATGCTGGGAAACTGCACAGCCTGCCTGTCTGCTCACCTGCCCACGAGATGGGCAGCCCAGGTTGCTGGGCAGCTGGCAAGCCAGGCAGACAGGATGGGTAGCTGGCGAGCCTTGTTTCCAGCAGAAGAATTTACGTTATCACAGAATGTTTTGATTCCATCTAATTACCGTTTTCCAATAAAAACGGTTTAAACAGAAGCTTTTCAACCAGATCCACTTATGGGGAAATGATATATTCACGGGGCTACGCTACTGGATTAAGATTTAGGAGATCAATCTACTCATGTTTCTGACATGAACTTCCCACTTGGATTTAGGCAACTCACTTTCCCACTCTGTGCCTCTCATTCCTCTTGGTGAAATGGAGTAACATCACTTTCTGAGTTCAGCGCGGGCACTGCGATGCACCATTTAAAGTGAGGGGGGCACAGATTCCCTCCCCACCAGCTCTCCTCTTCCCATCTCAGGAACACCCTCACTCCCATCCCTACATCCATTCTCTCCAAATTTGAGAGAATGGCATGACCTGCCACTCACATTTGGCCTGACCAAAAAGTGGTTTGACTTCGGATCAGGTGCCCTCCGCCCTGGCTCTGGGAGGCCTATGACTCAGAGGGTTGTTGGAAAAATGAAATCATTAATATTAGTGAGGCACGCCGATACTATGGTAAGTGGAGAGAATAAATAAATAAAACTATTACATTGAAAGTTAACTAGCTAAGTCAAATGTTCAGGGAAGAGGGGCTGGTGCCCATAAACAAGAGCTATTTAAATGTAAAAGTAGATTTAATACACAGGCTTGATTAACACTCTTCATGAGAGATGTAAAAAAATTGCTCTATTAATTTAAAACCGTAACAAAAATTATCCATAATTTTGAGCATTTATTTAAAAACCTGTAACAAAAATTATCCATAATTTAACTATCTGAGAAATAGACTCCTTAAAGACACTGACACAGCACAAGGACTTTGTAATTAAAGCAGAAGACAAAAAGGGAACAATTGTAATTATGAATACTCAAGATTATTGAAAAGAAAATTTGAGGCAATTAAATTATGAAATCTCTTATCAGCCACTTGGTGGTGATCTGACTAAGATTCAAAGAGAGATTGATGCAATTTTGGAAAGAGGATTAAGGATTGTTAATGAGGAGCCGAAAAAAATGTCTCACTGAAGAGTAGGCAATGTGCCTTCTTTTTCTATGCATAGAAATATTATGAATGCACTTAATACCCCTTTTCAACATATTAGTCAATATTTATATTTTCATGCCATGTTTAGAAACTTTGCATCTCTACCCAGGTATATTTGTAAAGAAGAGATCCCAGCAGGTTGCTTCTGTGGCCATTCCTGTTTGTCTTCATCATGGAGCTATTAATCAATATCGAAGGAGCAACATAGGCTCCATTTACAGTATACACTAGGGGTATGATTTCCAGCTTGCATAAACATATCAATAGTAGTATAGCGATGATAGCATGGGCTGTGGTGGCATGGATAAATTGTGCACAGTACATACTCCGTGGTTTAAGATGGTTTTGTACTCAATTTTCTGCAATAGCCTTGAAAAATCTTATTGCATTAAAGTTATGTATCTTTGGAGTCCACTGTATTAAATGCAAAGATTATGTATTATTATGAGCATTGGGAAGTGTTATGAATTTCAGAGGACTATATTGAATGATAGGCCAGACAAGAATGGACTTTTGGAGAATGTCAATGGGTTTGCCTAGGGACTCTCGAGGGGAAGGTGAGTGCAAATTCCCACTTCTGGTTATGCAAAAACCCAGCCTTTTGAAGCCTGTGCTGTGTAAAGGAAATCCTGAATTAGCCATAGGTGTGCTTGTTCTGAGCTAAAGCTATTATGAATTTGTAATGACTGAAAAAACCCTTTGTGGGATTTGGTGGCCTGACTCCTACCAGAAGCCCTTCTGGAGTTCTGGTAAACTTCTTAGCATGTGTGTAGGTTCTTTTATTGTTTTCCATATAATTTTTCTGTAATGCTCGCTCCTTAAAATGTGCTTACCTAGGAAGAGCAATGTGGTAACATGTAACTGTAGGCAATTATGCTGTTTTTAGCCTCTGAATAGAGACAGACACTGTCTAGGAGCCTGGATTGCTGGGAATAACACAGTGTAGGAAGAGAACTGTAGAGCCTTGAGAAACCCCAGTCAGGAGAGAGAGAGAGACATGGGCCACTCCCTAAGAGAAGTAGTGGTTGAGAACCTAACAGTGGGTACCCTTGGTGGACCACAGAGGGGGACTACAGGTGCAGTTGCCCTGAACTATGAAACTCAGAGTGGCTAAAATCATATTCTCAGATGCTTCCTGTACTGCCTATTGATTATTGTTTAACAGTTATAGTTTTATAGGACCCCATTCTGCAAGGCTCTGTATGAATATATAATAAAAGACAGCTCCTGCCCCATAGAGCTTCCAACCTAAAAAACCCAAGATGTAACAGGTGGATGAGACAAACATGTGGGGGGGGGAGTAGATGATGGGATAATACAAATAATAGGATGTTTAGCACAGTAATTGCATGTGCAATTTTTAGCCTGTCAGTTGCAGCTATCACAATTTGACACCTGGAACAGGGGACAAAAGATGGGGGAGGGCATGGGGGAAGATAATGATAACAGAGACTGAATTAATCCATGATCTTCACAAGTCATGTCTGCTTCAAGTAGCTGTAGACCTGATCTGCCTACAGACCCACCAATTTTATTCATAGAGTTTAAGGCCAGGAGGGACCCCTGGATTTTCTAGTCTGACCTCCTTTATATCACAGGCCATCAAATTCCATCCAAATATCCCTACATTGAGTCTAATGATTTCAGTTAAACCAAAGCATTTTAGTCTAAAGGAAATTAAACTGTTTCATGCTACAGACAGCAACAGGTAAGACCAAGGTGGCACGAGTGTCAAAGACTCCTGCAATGGCAGGGAATTGATAGGGTGATGCATTCCTCATGCTGAAGAGGAAGGCAACCTCCCTCCTCCAACATCCCTGCCAATCTGACCTGGGGGGGAAATTCCTTCCCAACCCCCGAACTGTCAATCAGTTAATCTGTGAGCAAGACATGTCACACAGGTATCTAGGACAAAGGATTCTCTGTATCATCTCTGAGAACTACTCCACCTCAACTGGTATCCCATTCCCTAGTCATGGCAGATTTCTGATGCTTCAGAGGAGGGCAAAAATCCCAAACACATATTAAAATTTTGCACTGGGTAAAAAACTACCTTCCTGACATCTGCAGGTGACCATCTGAAGTCCTGAAATATGATATTAGATTATAACCATTATCATATACAGAACTACAGTGTTATGAGCATGTTGGGCAAACCCTGCTCTCCCTCAAACTCTATGAAGGCAGCAAATGACCAGTGGGATTCCTTGAACAAAAAGCTATTGGCCCGAGAAATAACACATTAGCAAGGGATGCCTTCACCATTTACTGGAAAGCTCAGGAGAGGCAAAGATTTGATGATCCTAACAGCCTATTCTGGCCCAGACACTTACAATCCACAACTTTTCTGCATAAAGCCATTAAAATGAGACTGAGAGCTTGGCTGCAGATCATCACTCAGAGCAGCTTGTGCCATCCTAAAAGGCATGCAGGACAGTGGAGGAGGAGGTGCTAAAGGCCTTTAGGTACCTAATATTCAGTTAGGTACCTCCTGACATTTTCAAAATCCCACTAGACAGCTATTTAGGCAACTAAGATCCTTTAAAAATCTGGCCCTGGACCTCTGAGCTTTACTCCGGTCAGGGTAGAGATTTACAGAATGGGGGTCTCTAAGAAGGAGGCTTGTGTCCTTCTGTCATTTCTGTAGCCTTGAAAAAGTTGGTGAGTTGATTCAAACAGGCTCACAAGGACCACTTTCTTTGTTCTACACAAACACTGTTTGACCACTTTATTCTGCATTTAAGACTAACTCCATATATTTGGCTGCTACTTCAGCCAGTCATGAATGAGTGACAAGTAGAACAGTGTTTTTGACACCCCTTATCAGGTTCACATGAGGCTTGACGGTTTTAAACTCCACTATTTGAAAGCTACCTGTCGCATGAGGTATTCATGCGGTCTGGAGAAAGCTGATTGAAGCGCCTTTTAAATCATTCAATTTTTGCAATCTTACATTTGTCCCTGGCAGGCCAGTTACCTGGTGGAAGTGACTTCAGCTGGCTGAGTGAGAAAAGTGGAAACATGCCCTGGGACATGAAGTGTTGGAAGTGGGAGGCCAGATCTAAGTAGTAATGGTTTGTAATGTATGGTAATATCACGAGGTAGTTGCTCCTTTGCAGATGACCAGAATGGAATGTTCTGTGATGCAGGTTATGGAGTTGCCTTGTCTTAGAAAGAGTGGCTATTAACATGGTCTGCTAGGACACAGTAATGTGTCCAGCCAGGACACAGTAATGTGAAATCCGTTCAGGCAGCCATCTAGACACGGTACTCTTGGTAATGCTAGCCAATGAATTTTGTTCTAATTAGAGCCCAAGGAATTTATATTGTATCAATCAAATGAATGAGCCTGTAGGTGTAGAAAGAATGTTGCCAGAATGATAGGTTCATGCCCTATTTTTGGCATAACATTTTACAAAAAATATGTTAATCGGTTTAGAAGTTAGTAGGTGCATGGTAATTATGGCTAGGCTCTACCTCAAATATGAAGACATGACTGATGACTATATAATAATCACTTACTGCGCCTTGGGTTTTTCATATAGAAGCAGATCAAAATTTTGCCCATCTCCAAAGCTCTCCTACCTCTCTTCAGTTATGTATATAGTGGAATAAGTTTCTCATCACTGCCAATCTCCCTTTCTCCTTCCCATAAAACTCTTTAGGATGTGGCAGAGAAGGGGCTTTCCTTTCAATTGGGTAGATCTCTGTGAAGTCTGAGAACACATAGACTTTCAGACTTTGAGGCCAGAAAGGACTGTCATAATCATCTGATCTCCTGCATGTCACACCACAGAACCTCATCCAGCCACTTCTGCTATAAATCCATCACCTTTGGCTATATTACTGATGTCCTCAATTGTTGATTTAAAGACTTTAAGTAACAGAGAATTCACCATTTACTCTAGTTAAAACCATGTCATATGCTGTAGAGGAAGGTAAATGCCCTCCAGACTCCCATCAGGGTCTCTGCCAATCTGACCTGGGGGAAAATTCCTTCCCAACCCCAACTATGTCTACTATCTCAGGAAAGGAAAGGAAAAGAAGCATTTTGCCTGGTGTAGGGCTTTCTTGAGTGTTATGTCTATGCAGTCTTATTTGCAAGACAAGGTGTGTAGTGCCAGAGTGGCACTAAATTTAAAAAGGGACTAGGCACAATAGGAAGAAGAAAAGCTGGTAAGTTCTGCCACCAAGCCAGGTGCATCAAGCTATAGACACCCTCTGAAAATACAGTTCACTTATCCCTACCCAAGAGGTCTTCTCTAACTCTATTTTCTACAGTTCTATCATTAGCAAACAATTCCTTTGCAGTGCATTTGTGGTATTGGAAAATATTGCTAGACTTGCTAAACAATTAGATGGATTTCAGCAAAGGAATGAAGCCAATTTTGGGTCAAGGTAAGAGAGGAGTTATTTCACTGCTTGTTTTCCAGACTTGCAATAAGTTAGGATGTAAGATTTAGACTAAGCTTCTGACAAGTTCTGAATTTTATTTAGTCTCAACTGGTTGGCCCATCCTTAAATAAGACAGAATGAATAGTAAAACTACTGTTAAGTATATCGATACATAAGTATCTATGTTACTTAAGTTTTATTTCCATTATGTTTTGGTTATTGTACCATTATTCTGGAGGGTAATTCCCACTGATGTATAAATCAGAGTGATGGCTCCTGTCAATTGACTGTTTACTATAATTATTTGTATTTTCATAATCCATAGGATCCCCAGTCATGAGCCAGGACCCTCAGAGTGTTAGATTGGCAGGCAATCAGATCAGTATCACTTCAAACAATTAAAAAAGGTCTTATTTTTATTATTTATATAGCTCCGTAGATGTGCATGGTGCTTCATATTACAAATAAAAGACAGATTCCCTGCCCGCTAAGAGCGTACAATCTAGGCAAATACAAGAAAAACAGGAGGAGGAGATAAAGGCAGGGAGCAGGAAGTAAAATAAAAAGGACAATATGATTACAGTCACATGAAAGGCTAGTGTATGTGCCCTTGGCGGTTACAAAAAGGGAGATGAGTAACATTAGTTTAAATGGAGCTAGGGATTATAGGACAGCTTGAAGATTGGGATTTGGGAAGAGATTTAAAAGGTAGAAAAGGAAAAGCTTAGTGGACACATCAGAAAGATGTAGGGGACAGCATGAAAGAAGGCATGGAAGTAGGCATGGGAAGAGGACACCAAGGAATTCATGCCCAAGAACAAACTAGATGACCATTGTGGACATTTCTGGACTAAAATATATTAAACTATGACACAAGGCAAATTGTACCTATAAACCTGAAGGCAGGCTTGAAGACAGAAATGCTAGTGTCATACTCTGGCCTCTATGTTTTGGTCATTGTACATTTAGCTGAATAAATTTACCATTTTTGGAGATTCTAGATGAAATCTTGGTCAAATTGAAGTCAATGGGAATTTTGTGATTTATTTCAATGTAGTGGGGATTTAACCCACTATATTTTGTGATGGGTCTCCTTTCTCTGGGGATAAGATGAAGTGGTTATGAGCTGTTCCATGATTGGCACATTTTTACCAGCCTTAAGCATTATTCTGCAGAAATGATCCATATGGCATATGGCTCCTGTCTCTCTCACTCTGTGCTATTATCTGGTCTTGATACCTCCTTATTTTGTAGTATATCATGGCATTTTTCCCATTTCAAGTTTATTTATTTATGTTGTTTCTTCCATTCTCCATCATGTCCTTCACGTTCTGTCATATTATCCAGTCAATTTATTTATTTTTTTAAATCATTGATTGATGCTTCTTTGGAAGAAGTGATGGGTGAACCTGAAAAGGGCAGGTTAAGATAAGTCCCCAGAAATTCAAGTGCAAACTTGAAGATTCTCAACTCCTGCATTAAGCTCTTCAATTAAGAAACCTCACAAAAATAAACTCTGTCACAAAACTGCCAGCACTTCCTGGTTTCTTCCAGCCTGGGAATACTACAAGAGTAGTGGCTCTTGCAGTAGCATATCTTGGTATAATGAGCCAGATTGATGTAAATCAGCTTATCTCTAATGATTTCAACTGAGGCCCAAGATTTCTACTTCCAGTCCTGCCGAAAACTAGATTCCTCATAAACATGTAGAGTTAAATAAACTTTGTCATTTATTTTTTGTATCTAAATAGTTGCCTGTGCCCAAATAAAAGTTCTAAAGAAATGTGATAAAAGACAAATCTGAAGATTTCACATCTGCATCCTGGGAATCCTTAAAGATTGCAGACCTGTAAATTAATTAAAGTATAAAGAAAGGGAATGTCCCCTGAGGAGTTAATTTCTTATTTTTTTCTTTCTTTATTTTTTAAATCATTCAGGTAGGTCCTCATAGCTGAATTATAGCTGCTTTAAAACTCTTCTCTGGACTGACAGTCAAGATCAGCCAGAGAAATCAATGGACATATTGATCTCTTGTATAAAAAAAAAAAAAAAAAACCACATAAAGCAGTTGAACTGAGTAAAGTCTGACTGCATCTGCAGGAGCCAGATGCCCACTTAGTGTAAATAGGTGTAGCTCCATTGATTTTAACAGAGCTATCACAAGTTACACTAGCTGAGGATCTGGCCCTTGCCATTTAGCAGCCATTAGAAATGGTGTTTTTCCTCTCAGGATAGGGAACTGCATCCATAGTATTGATGGGAAAATGATCCATTGAGCTTTTGGGGATGTATAGCAATGGGTGACGTTTTCTGCTGCTTTGGGGACTAGTGTGTGTGGTAGTAATTTTTTATTTAAATTCTTCAATTCTCTAAAAACAAAAATCATTACCAGCTCACATCAATAAACATAAATGGGTCAGAGTATACATTCAAATTATGCCATTATCCCAGTGAGTTTGTTGAGCTATCCATTCTGGTCTTGATATTCAAATCTCCAATGACCAGTTACTTTGCATGTTCCTCTTGCCATTGAAGGCTGCATGTTCTCACTGAGATGCAAATTTATCCATATGGTTTTCAGTTTTAAAATCCCCCATTCCTTAGGAGGTTTTGTCCCAAATGATATATATGGAGCATTTCCCTCCCTTTTCATACTTACTGTAGCTCACATTAACGTTAATGAGAATTACCCATGTGCATCAAGGGGAGAATGGAACTCCTGCTTATTTCAACATCCTTAAATGGAGAAAAAAGGTTAGTTTGAATATAATACAACATTATGCTTTATGACTTTACAAATTTTATTGTAAATCATTATTCAATGCAATAGCCAATGTTTTACCATTCCAAACCATCATAATTAGGAGTTTCCATTGTCCTGTATGACAGTTACCTTCTTTTTCCTTTTTATTTACTTGAACTTGTTTAAATGTGCATTATTTAACTATATATATTTGTTCAGAACCTTTGCTAAAGGTGTTTTTATCTTGTTTTGTTCATTTTGGCAAAGATAACCTGTTCTTTATACCACATCAATGGGATGAAACTCTCACAAGCAGAGATTTTATTTTCCTGATCCCTAGTCACGATGAAAATGGCCAGCTCAATGCATATGAAAATTTATGGGAATTGGATAGTAGACACAAAATCCCAGATAGCATAATATAACCTCTGTAATGTTGGTGATATATATTATACTTTTGTACTGGAAAAGTGAAATGTTATAGAATAATTCTTTTGGATGATAACATAAAATTGTGTCTTGAGTAAACAACTATTCACTTTCCTCACCGATGACTGATTTCTTATTCCTTTAGTTCTAAGACTCTGTTTGTTATAAATGAAATAAATAAATAAAGAAAATCGCCAAATAAAATGTTTTTTTCTGGAATAAAAAGAAACATCTTTATAAACTTTGGTGGTAGGCATAACATTCTTAGAAAAACCCATCATTATACATTTTGCTGCATTTTCAGAATACAGATATACAGGGTGCAAGATTTAACATCATTGGGGCAGTTTTTTCAAAATGTTATGTTCTGAAACCCACTAAAAGTGGGATGGGTAAATTAGGTTTGTAACAACTAAGGGCCTAATCCTGCAATAGGTGAGTCCATAGCGGGAAATGTACAGCAGTCCTAAAGAAGTCACTGGCTTATGCTCAGTAGCAAGTGTTTTTAGGATTGGGCCCTAAGCTGAGATTGTTATAAATACCAGTACTGACACAAAGTACTGTACATATATTGCTTAAATCACACAGCAAAAACAAAACAACTAAAACTGACATAATTTTAATGCTTTTTTTTTTAATTTTGTGCATTGGATTCAAACAGCAAACTGTGTGCACTTCAACTGTTATCACAATGTGGTCAAGAATTTTGTGTCTTTTACCATTTACACACAATTGTTACAGTATGTTATCAGTCTAGTGGAAACCAGGAGTGTAGCATGGTAAGCAGTGCTGGTAGTGCACTTAGCTTTTATATTATCTAACTTGAAAATATTTCTCTTCTAAGATTCCTTTTTCTTGATAAAAATAGTTTTCACCAAACGTTGGTGATGCACACGCACTACCATTCATGCTTGGCATCACACCCCCGACCAGAACGCATGTTCTTATTTTGTTGATAAAAAGTATTACAAAAATTTCCATACAAAAACTATTTTCATAGAAATCTTGCATTTCCACAAATAAACCTGAACATTTTTTTGAAAAAAAAACTGCTCAAGAATTTTGTTCATTTAACACTGTGACCGTATCGATAAATGCAGTCCTCTTTAAAGTTCTCCACATTCACTTCTTTTAGGTGACCAATCCCTTTTCCACTATTAGCGAGAATTGCACAGGCTCCATTGAGTTCAATTAGTAGCAGGATCAAGGGTTTCACAACTCTTTTGGCTAAAATACAAGCCTTCTATTTGCCAAATACACTTTATTTTTCTCTTTTCACAATTAAAGAACAAAGTAATTGCTTACAGCTAAAGATTTTAAGATACATTCCTTTGTACTCAGGAAAATTTAATGTCATCTAAAATTGGGTCAACCTTATGGTTTTCTCACATCAAAGTTCCAGCCCAAGTAAATTAAAAAGAAATTATTACTGCCTTTTCTACTGACATTTTTCACAGTCCAAAAAGCAGTTTAGGGTCCCCATTTTTATACTATTCACAGGATTCCGATTTCCTTTGCTTTAAAACTTCTCCCATCCAGTAAGCTTATATCGCCTCTCCAGCTGGCAGTTACAGTTTGTAGATATAGGCCAGCAAATACCAACTCTTCTATGCTTGGAAGTTCTGAAGAACATACTCTGTTTTGAGACATTACTGTTAGAAGACTCCTTTGGTAGTTAGTTATTATGTCAGACATTTGTTCTCCACCACCTGGTAACAGTTGAACTTCAAAAGGAACCTGTAATTTCTCACTGAGACTGCATTTGAAATCAGCCACAAAACTCACATGTAACATTCATTCATTCATAATGGTGGAACCCATGACAAACAGTGTAACCCCTGCATAACTTGGTTCATCCATGACGCTTGTGATTCGAGTCTGGCCATTGAAACTGCTTAGATCATTGAGTCTCTAGTTCATAGACACAGCGGCATGAGGTAACTCATTTTATTTTGCACAGGTTGCATATTTCCACAGGAAACATTCTCGCAAAGTTGTTTGAAAAAAAAAAAAAAAAAAGACGACAGTTTGTGCTTGGGGTATTTGGCCTCCCAGCTCTATGCCATGGTTTCTTTACCTGGCAACCTTCTGTCATTAAACGTGTGCATGTTGATAACTTCTTCTGTTTTCACAATAACAGGGGCCTGTGGTTTGTGTTTTAACCGACGTTGACACTT
The DNA here is from genome assembly GCF_027887155.1 of Malaclemys terrapin pileata. Taxonomy (NCBI): domain Eukaryota; kingdom Metazoa; phylum Chordata; order Testudines; family Emydidae; genus Malaclemys; species Malaclemys terrapin. The sequence continues at coordinate 131,638,224 of NC_071507.1, forward strand.
CAGAGACATCCTCAGCTCCTCTACCATGGCACTACAGAAGGACCTCTATAGGGGGAAATTTAAGGATGAGAAGAAGAAGAAAAAAGAAAAAAAAAAAACAGTTGTAAGAAAGTAAAGTTGCAATGTCTAGAAGCAGATTCACTCTTTTGGAACAGCCTTGTCAGTTTGCCACGTTTCAGCCTGCAGCTCATAACAAATTGCTGTCTTTTAAATATGCATCACATCATAATTAAAATGACTTATCAAGCTGTGATGGCTCATTGAAAATTTCACCTTGTCTCTACAATTATTTATCTGCCAACTAGTGTCTCGTGATGCACATTATATGTAAAGAGATTTCAGACAGATGCTCTGTTAGCATAGTTTGGCCTTACAGGTTAAAGTTTCAATGCACATGTTCACTATATACTCTGCAAATCTCCCTGCTTTATATTTTCAAAATAATATATTTCATTCCTATAAAATCTGAGTTGCTGCTTTTCAAAAACTTATAAAGCTCTTGTGTAAAGTTAAATTTACTTTAAATTAAATTTAAATAAGGCAGAACTTGAGGTCAACAGTCATGTCTGAAGTTAAATGGAAAACAAATACCCAATATCTTATTTTGCATCTCTTCAAATCTGCAATAATCAGAAGAGCTGTTGTTCACAGAAGAATATTGTTCAGAGAAGAGGATTTGCAAGTAAAATAGTAGATTTAATTTGAAACTGAGGTGCATAAACTCCCGAGAATAACCTGTCAGGTAGACATTAACTACATGTTCCCCATATGGACTGGATCATCAGAACCTTACTTATCTGTACAAAGAAATAAGGCAACATAAGGCCCTCCTTATACACTTGCTCAGCAGTGTTCAGACTGATCCCAGCTACTTGCCCAATACTGCATTGTGTGCAGGGAGGGAAGTGAAGATGGGAGGAGCCTTGGCTCTGAACTCTTCCCCTTCCCCACCTCTGCCCCACTCTCCAAATCCAATAAATCAGGCACATTGGGGGAACAATGTGAGGAGTAAACTGTCCCATGAAGATGGGTGAAGTAACTTACTCCTCCTGAGAGCAAGGGGCCAGTGTGAGAGAAATTATGACTCTCTGAGCTCAGCAACACACTGCCCCTCATTCAAGACAGATTGTCAAATTACAATCTAGCCCTTTGTGGAGGTCATATGAGGTCACGTGAAACTCAGGTGGGACAAACCTCCTAAAACAGATTCTGGAATTGTGTTAAGCAACTCCTAACCAATATCTACTTTTATGTGATTAGTGATAGGTCAGCAGTGAATATTCAACTTGTTCACTTTTTTCCTAGTCTCAGAACTCATTTTATTTGTAAATAACTAACTCTGCATGAGTTCACAAGTTCTAAATGAAGCCTTACAATTCCTTTGCAATTTGGTTATTATTGCTGACTCTCAGTGCGACAAGAGGGGAGTGTGTAGAACAGACCTACGTTAGGAATGGTCCAAGCACAGATGGGCTGAACTGCATCCTTGGCTTTTGTTTTACTCCAGTGCCATAACAAGCTTGTCAGAATATATATATATATATAAACAAGTGAGCACAAGTGAAAATATTCTTTCAAAATAAACCCAGGCCATGAAGTGGTAATAATTCAAGAAGCAACAATACTCTCCAGCTTAAGCATATTTCTACAGTAAGGTTTACTTTTTCCTATTAAGAACAATTTTCTCCAAAAAATAGTGGTTGGTAGTACCCATGCACTACAATGTATTCTTGTTATTACACTTGTGACAGGAATCCTTGCTCTTCTGGATAAAATTTATTGCTACAATATTTTATGCAAATGTTTTGTAAATTAGTGAATTTAGTGCTTGGGAAAGATATAAAGCCTTGGATCCAAAAGGGGGATTTTCAATGGCAAGCGGGGAGTTAAACGTCCAATTCCCAATGAAAGTTTAGAACAGGTTGGTATTTAACTCCCACTTGTGCCTTTGAAAATATGCCCCTGAAGTCCCCTCTTTATTCAAGAAACAAGCAGTAACAGTGCAGTCCTACTCATCTGTCCCAACCAACATGTTTCAGCTTTGTCCATGGAATAACATGTCTGAGGAAATTTCATTCTTCATTTTAATTAAGACCTTACCTAAAATTTTCAAAAGTCTTATTGAAAGTCAATGGCATATAGTCTCTGAAGTGTTTAAATCACTTCTGAAAATAGATATTAGTCTCCTAAGTCACTTTTAAAAATGTTATTGCTTAGTTTCTCTGGTAAGATGCTGAACAAGAGCCTCTGAAAAGATTGGGGATTTTACGGAGTAGACTTCTGTCCCTCTACAATTGGATTGAAGCCACCAACTCATTTAGCATAGGTTACTAAAAATTTGTCAGAAAGTACCAACATTCAATCACTATCACTGAATAGTATTCCAGCTAGTGGCCAAGAGGTGAAAAGATGAACATTCTCATTGCCAATATCTTGGCACATCCCATATCTGAAAATAATACGAGTTGGGGTTACAATGTCGTTGTTTTGTTAGAGTGGCATTTGATCCTATGTTCTTAGAAATATGACATTTCTATTAGGGCTGTCAAGTGATTAAAAAAATAATCGCAATTAAGCACACTGTTAAACAATAGAATACCAATTATTTAAATATTTTGGATGTTTTCTACATTTTCAAATATATTGATTTCAATTACAACACAGAATAAAAAGTGTACAGTGCTCACTTTATATTTATTTTTGATTACAAGTATTTGCACTGTAAAAAAAGAAAAGTAGTATTTTTCAATTCACCTAATACAAGTACTGTAGTGCAATCTCTTTATCATGAAAGTTGAACTTACAAATGTAGAATTATGTACCAAAAAAACCTGCATTCAAATATAAAACAATGTTACATTTTAGAGCCTGCAAGTCCGCTCAGTCCTACTTCTTGTTCAGCCAATCGCTCAGACAAACAAATTTGTTTTCATTTGCAGGTGATATTGCTGCTCGCTTCTTCTCACCTGAAAGTGAGAACAAGCGTTCTCATGGCACTGTTGTAGCTGATGTCACAAGATATTTACGTGCCAAATGCTAAAGATTCATGTGTCCTTTCATGCTTCAACCACCATTCCAGGGGGATATGCATCCATGCTAATGAGAGGTTCAATCACAAATTTAATTAACACATTATTTTTTTAATGAGCGTCATCAGCATAGAAGATTGTCCTCTGGAATGGTGGGCGAAGCATGAAGGGGCATACAAATGTTTAGCATATCTGGCACATAAATACCTTGCAATACAGACTACAATAGTGCCATGCAAATGCCTGTTCTCACTTTCTGGTGACATTGTAAATAAGAAGAGTGCAGCATTATCTCCTGTAAATGTAAATAAACTTGTTTGTCTTAGTGATTGGCTGAACAAGAAGTAGGACTGAGTGGATTTGTAGGCTCTGCAGTTTTGCATTGTTTTGTTTTTGATTGCAGTTATGTAACAAAAAAAATCTACATTTGTAAGTTGCACTTTCATGACAAAGAGATTGCACTACAGTACCTGCATGAGGTGAATTGAAAAATACTATTTCTATTAGTATCAGAGGGGTAACCATATTATTCTGGTTCTGTAAAAAGTGACAAAGAGTCCTGTGGCACCTTATAGACTAACAGTCGAACTGGAGCATAAGCTTTCATGGGTGAATATGCTCCAATATTTCTGTTAGTCTATAAGGTGTCACAGGACTCTTTGTCACTATTTCTATTGTTTATCATTTTTACAGTGCAGATGTTTGTAATCAAAAACAATATACACTTTGATTTCAATTGCAACACAGAATACAATATATATGAAAATGTAGTAAAAACATCCAAAATATTTACTAAATTTCAATTGGAATTCTATTAACAGTGCAATTAAAACAGCAACGAATAGCGATTAATTTTTTTAGTTAATCACGTGAATTAACTGTGATTAATCAACAGTCCTAATTTCTACAATTGAATGTTTCCATCTGAAATGCTCTTCAAATATTGTTTGAGATGGCGATGATATATGTTGACCCCTCCCATTCCCACAACTAACCTCCTCATCCTGTTTCTTAATATACAGTGCTGTAAACCTCTAATATCGGTTGTCACACATACTTAGTGTACCAAATATTCACCAAAACCCAGATCTCAGGAAAAGGGCAAACACATAAGGCTCTAGGGCTTACTCCTAGATCTCAGTATTTGTTAAAATGAGCTCCATAAAATGAAGATCATTTTAAAGTCTGACAGTTTTATGATGCAGATAATAAATATGTCACGTCAATAATTACATTTAATCTAAGTGAATACATAGTACATACAAGTTTCTCCTGCCCTGTACTTTCAAATTAGTTTGTCTAAATTCATGCAAACTTATCTCTATATGCTATATTTACAAGAGTTAAATATTATATTCACTGAAACTTAGAGCATTAACTTTTTAAACTATGACAACTATATATTAAACATATGTTTCTGAGAATAATAATAAGTTGCACTCCCAGAAAGTACTCTCTTTGGTGACCAATCATTAAAAGAAACAGCCACATTCTTCTTGTAAATTTAATTCTTTGATAAAAGCATCTTTATCATTGATTCTCCACTTCTGGGCTATATAAAAGTTCACAACTTGGACCTTTGATTTTCTTTGATTGCATAGTGGGTCTGAGGACAAGAGGAAGAGGCATTTTCCTATGTTATGCAAAGTAACGTGCAGAACGTTTATAAAGGATTACTCCCTGTTTGGCATTTCTTTAATTGAAATTCTACCCTGATCTCTCTTAACTCTCACCAACTCATATTTTTCGATCTACAGAAACTTCATGTTTTTCCCTCCCCCAAAGAACTGTACATTGTTAAGTTACACCTTTGGACCTCGGTTACTCCCTGTAACACATGGAGTAAGAAAGGAGCTATACAATGCTTTTTGTGATTGGTAGATTACACTATTTTCTGAAAGGATTTTAGAATATGTAATCAAATGTTTTCCCCAATTTCAAATGTTTTTTCAAATTGTATTATTGTTGGAAAGCCTCCAAACTTTGCAAAGATTGCAAGGTGTATTTTAGAAATGCTTCTCCAACTTGAAGATGAGCTCTTTGAATACATCCTGCACAATTTTTCACTTAATTCAAAGACAATAACCTTTTGGCCCTTACTTACCTTCTGGGACCTTAGACAAGTCACAAAACATCAACAATTATTGAATTGTGGCTACCTCTAAGCCATCTTGCTAAACGTAACCATAAAGTCGTTTTAGAGAGAATCAGATAGCGGATGATTTGAAAAAAAGTTTAAAATTCTACACACATTCGCACAGTTAAATGTAATTACTATAGCAAAATGAATAATCAATATAAAATATTTTGGGGAAAAGTACTGCATTTATACTCAGAAGATTAAAGTGTTAAAAATAAAGTTTTAATCAGCATTAGTGTTGTAACCTTCAGCCTCTGACACAAAGGGACTTTGCCAGAGCTCAGCGCCTTATGAAGTGTAAAGAATTAAACTGTATCTACTTCACCCCATGTCACAGCTGCCAGCTCATCTGGATTCACTATAATCGTTTCTTACCATTGTTTACAATCTATACAGACAGTTTGTGCCCATTCTGGAGCCTGAAATAATGTGGGTTTGCATACCCACAAGCATGAATACCAAAGTTGGACAGTTTTTATATGGTTTTCTTATATTGCTGTATATCACATTTAGAGGAAAAGTAATTAGAAACAACATTAATACTCCTCAGACACAACATTAATAATCCCTATAAATTTTGCTTCTAATGACTGTAAAAAGAGCAATAATTATTGCACCCATAAATATCAAAGCATGAGAGCACAAAGTCAATGCATAAAGTATATGCTTTAGATCAAGAAAAACAAATGGAAATAATGAACCAGTACACACATTGCCTGGAAACAAAATATTATGAAAAAAGACAGAAATGGTATAGCTGTCTGTCTCAAATTCTGAATTTAACCAGCATTATTCTTTTTCTATTATTATTAAAGAAAAAGACTCAATGATTTGCTCTTTTATAAATCTGTCTCCTTTCTTCTTTGATGGAGTTAGTGTAAAATTGACTGTCGAAATCCAGTATGAAATGACAAGATTTACTCAGAAGTTCATTACCTCCAGCCTTGCATGTCAGATATTATTTGAAGCCTTGTTAAAATTTCTTAAAGCAGCAATGGCACTAATCCTGCAGCTTATATCAGATGTTATGGGTCAATGTTTTAACATCTACTAGGACATATCAATCAAACTGGTTTTCATCTTGTAGAAGTTAGCTGAGAATGGATTCATAGCCCTGCCCTGAGCCTCCTTTCTAATCAGTTTCTGCTTCCATATGCCACTTCCCCAAGGATTTTGAATGATGTATAGTGAGGACCTGTCAATCCAGTCTCTTAAATGCAAAGAAAAACACAAATCCTAGAAAAAATGTTTCCACAAGATAGATGCAATTACAGACATTGCAGCAACTAATGGAATATAAGAAACAAACTTATGAGGATGAGGTAGAAAGAGGGAAAATAAATTGCACTTTGAACCATTTCACTTTCAATTTATATTTAAAAACATATCTGCACCAATCATATTTTTAGAATGCTAGCAACCAATATACATTTGGACAAGAAGAGTTGACTTAAGGTCATATGTTTTCTAAAAATCGTGCATTAAAAGTGGCATATTGTTACACAGAATTTTCCACTGCATATATTCTTGGTCCAGAGCAAGTGTAGCGTTCAAGTTTTCTGCAAGCTAAGTATCAGAGCAATTAACTGCAGTATTCACAAATACACTTTCTATTTAAGCATAGCCAGCTCTTTTGCCAGATCATGGATCAGGATCAGAATTAAGTAGTTAGTTAGGATTTCAAACCAAAATCAGTGGAGGTTTGAGCAGAGACTGAAAACAAAACAAGGCAAATGTAAAACGATCTGAGTCCATAAGTTTCTTGTGGTGGTTGAGAAAGCTTTTCCTTCACCATAGTATCCATGATGTCCTCACCAGTGGAATTATTCCAAGTGATAGGTGGAGCTGGGGGAGGCATCACTTTGAAACAGAGTTGAATGTTGTTTGTGACAAAGAGTTTTCTATCTATCTCGTGGAGAAAATCAATCAGAATCTGACTCGACTTCTCCCTCCCATAGTAACAGAACTAAGCTGGGGATGACTAATACATTTTCTCTAACTACAAGTTTCAACTAGTTGTGCTCAATGAGATTCTGGAAGTGCTGGATGAGTTTAGGCCCATGACCTACAAGATGATCCCTTTTCCCTCATTACTGGTAAAATCAAGCAGGGCAATGGACCACTCTATTGTAGATAGTTAATGTGTCCTAATGGGAGGGCAAGGTGCCAACTTCCCTCAAATCGACAAGAGTTTAGGGTCATGTTCAATGAACTATTGCTTGATGACAACAATCTAGGCAGCTACTCTCCAGTCTCTAACCTTCCTTTTCTGGCAATGGTAAGTGTGAAACTTCCGGTGAAGCCTTCTGACTTCTTGGACCCCATTCAGTCTGGTTTCCAGCCTGTATATGGCATGGAGACTGCATTAGTTCCACTGGTTGATATCATCCTCCTAGTGATGCACAAACGTTTTTCATTGGTGATTGTGTTTAGATCTATCAGCAGACTTTGATAGCACTGACCATGAGGTTTGCTGACTCACCTGTGGACCTAAGTTGGGGTGGATGGGATTGTACTTGTGTGGTTCCATTCTTCCCTCTCAGAGAGATCCCAGAGGATGGTACAGGGCAATTGATCATCAGCCCCGAGGGTTCTCTCTCATGCGGAAGTCCACAAGGTTTCATTCTGTCATCCTTCCTCTCAACATGCATGTGAGGCCACTGGGGGGAGATAATGAGACAATTTGGGCTGCAATGCCATCAGTCTTAGATGACATACAGCCCTACATCTCTGTTTTGTCAAACAAGGATGGTGCAATCTTTTGCACTTCCAGTGTCTGGCTGAAATAGGGGGTGACTGAAGTTCTATCCAGAGAAGATAGGTGTTATACTGGACAAATAAATGGAAGCATTTAGAAGATTGTAGTTTCCCTCGTTTTTGTAGGTTCTGCTCAACTTTGTCAATGAGATTTGCAGTCTCAGGGTTCTTCCAGTTTCCTGAGTGATCCTGTGTTTCCAGTGGCCAGGATTGTCATTTCTCTTTTGTGCTTGGCTAGATAGTGACAACAGTTTCTACCTGATGCAGACCTTGTCACAGTTATCCAGATCTTTGTGTCCGCCAGTCTGGATTATTGCAATCCATTCTATAAGGGGCTACTACTGAGGACAAGTCAGAAACTAAAGTAAAGTGCAGAATGCTGCTGAATGCTTATTAGATGGTCATAGCAATAATGGAGCATATTACAGCAGGTCAGGCACAGAGCTGATACTAAGCAGATATATAACAAAAAACACAGCACTAGCCATAGGCTTCAATGTGCAATTCAACATATTATTTTACTTTAGAGGTATTGTATGGTTATGGTTCTTGCTATATTAGAGCTTCCCTGACTTCCTACAGGGCCTGATCCTAGTTGTACTGAAGTCAGTGAGCTAGCTGATTTTTTGCAATCAGCTCTTAGATTTGAAAGTCTGGTCACTCAGGGTTTATCATTCTCGATCATGGTTCTGAGTTCATGCCCAGCTTGTCCAGTGGAGCTCAGGTTTCTTGTCCCTCAGGGTACAGTATAAGGGAGTGATTGCAAGAAGTGTAATGAGCCTTCTTTTGGGGCAGGATGTACACGCAACAACTTATGTTCGAAAATATTCACCATGTACCTGCATACAGTGTAAATCTCAAAACAAATAAACAAAAATAATTATACAACATAGAGCCTTTTGAAAACTGACTAGTCAAATTTGATGAAGTTATGTCTAAATATTTTTTATGTATATTTGTGAATGCTGAGTTAAAATTATCTGCAAAATATGGACTGTAAAATGTTTAATACATTTTAGAGGAGAATAAGGTTATATTGCACTTTTCATAAAAAAAATAATGGCATGGCCTTGGATCATACTGAGTAGAGTATTAGTACTAATCTCGTATACATTGTTTCCACTGTGTTAGCAAAACTGACAAATGATAAATGATATGCTTTCAGATTGTGCTAGCTAATACAACATGAAAATGCATTTCCTGTTGCAGGGACCAGAGCTGTCTCAACTCCAACTCCAATCAGCTGAGGGTGCTAACACTCTGCTGGAGTGAGTTCCCAGATCTACAGTAAATGAACAGCTATCCTAATTTTGATCTGGGGTTGTTGACCTAAACTTAATTGTGGGACATTCCAATACTCTGACCAAGTGTTTGTATTACCCTTACATTTAATGTAAATAACTGCAAACACAAACATTTAAAAATATCCTCATTTATAGACAGGACTTGATGTAACATCAAAAGAGAAATAATGAGTGAGTATTAGGAGGACTTGCATTTTTGGAAATACAGTAACATTTTTTTCCCTTGAGAACAAATGAAACATTTTTAAGAAGAACCAAGAATTACATTTTTTATAGTTTCTGCCTTCCTTTGGTAAGAGGAAAGCTGGTATGAAAAAGAGAACTGACAAAGAGATAATTTTTAAACGCAACATTAAATTTATCTTGTAGAAAGCATCAAAAATAAATCAGAACTGGAATTTAGGACCAGATCCTGCAATGAGCACACAGATAGGCAGGACCTCTACCCCATTGAAGTCACATTCATATGTATGGGCTTGCAGGATCAGGACCTTACTGTGAAATAGTTCTCAAGGAGGCCATAATCAACTAGACAATTTAAAATGTGTTTCTCTATTCTCTTGTTTATACTTCTCAATGAATTCAAATTAAAAGCAAGATACCTCTGTGTCATTGTTCATTGTCATTGTTAAACTGCAATCAAAAGTCAAAATAGAGATCATGTTTTAAATGTTTTATTGTTTGAAAATTATTTGAAAAATGTCAGGTCAATTAAATAAAAATCTTCATTTCCATTGTTTTGCTCTATTTGTTACACTTTTGGCTTTTCACATCTTTAACAGAATAAGGTTTTCTTTTTACATTTCCTGCCATAGCAAAATATTCCTCTAAATATAAGCAGTAAAACAATTTTAAAGAGGGCATTGCATTAGAATTCAGCTCTCACTGTATACACACACACACACACACAAAAAGAACACAAAAAAGGCCAGGACAGTCCTTCCTTATGGAGGTCAGGGATTGGGGGATGAGAAGAGCTTCCAATTTTCCATCTGCCTATCTGCAGAATGCAGATGCATCAAGATTGGGAAAATGTTCCATTTATGAACTGTCACAGCTGTCCCTCAGCTGCCATTCTGTTATTCCCAGCCAACTACAAGAACCCTAGGGTTATGCTAATACAAAATATAATATCATTCAGGTTGCATCATCATTTTGTGTTTTTATAAAGTTTATTGGGATACATTTCCTGGATCTCCAGATTTGATTTACCAACCACCCCTACATTTTTTATTCATCTGCAGCTGACGAACATGCTCTTCAACTTTAAAATCTTTTGAACTTGCAGACCCTGAAAAAAAAATCACTGTGCTGGGAATTACTTTGGTCTTCATCCAAAAGTGTTACAAAGCCCAGACCATATTATCAAAGCTTTTTAAAAATTAAACTATCAGGATATTTTCTGAACAGTAATAATGTTAATATAATTCATTTCATTCCTCTTTATAATTTTTCAAATAACAGTGAGGAAGAGAGTTTAATAAAAAAGAATTTGGCCATATCTGAAAAAACGATATGATGAAGAAAAAGGCCTGGAAGGGTAGAAGAAGGATTGTAAAATTCAGAACCTGAAATTGTTGTACCAGTTTTAATTTTCATGGCTTTGAACATAACCATTAAAAAAAAGGAAAAGAAGATTTCTACATGTTCTGACTTGCATATTTCATGTTCACAACACTTCTGTAAAAATAACCTTGTTTCTGGAAGGCTGTTTCATTTATGGTACACATTAGCCACATTATGTACACTCTGTGTTTGACTATGTGTGAAACTAAATACTGGGTGAATGATGACCAGCATTTTTCCAAACCTCATGTGAAAGAGGGGTATTCTAAATCCTAGTGTGTGAAATTTATCCTTGTGTAAAAGACTCTCTTCAAGTAAACCTCATGTTAGCAATAAAATTAAAGCCAGAGTTCTTGGGCTTTACATGGGAAAAGTACAAGCAGGGCATGGAGCTGGTGTATAAGACTGCAGCACAGCTGCCTTTCAGTCTGTGATCTGAAATAGCAGTTGCAGCCCCTCCATACCATTTACATAGGGCCTGGAGCTGTTAGTTCCATGGCCACTTCCCTAGCCCACACTTATGGTTGCCCTGCTCACTGAAGTATGCGTGGCTGGCACAGATAGGAAGTACAATCCCTTTCTGCACGTGGTGCTATCATAAAATCATGTTCTGTATGGTCTTGCAGTGGTCTTCTGCTCTAGGATGATTTTCACTCTAAAGGCATACATGGTGCAGAAGTACCTGGGTTATTTGCCCCCAAAGAGATTAAATGCACAGCTCCCTTATTCAATAGTACCTGATAATTTCCAGTGGGCACTAAACTTAAGGGAGATGGTATCAAATGGAAACAATCTCAAATAATTATATTTTGAAAGGATAATAATGAAACAAAGTCTATAAATTACCAAAATAAGAACCATCAATATATTATGTTAAACATTACTATTTTTCAAGATCAACATTCTCTTTTCTAGTATGATGTAGATTAGAAAACTCTCAAGCTTTACAAAAACAAAGATATGTAATGAGGCTAAAACTATGACACACTGAAACAATTACATCAACAATAATTACACTGGTAATTGTTTAAAATGGCTTCGGTTTCTTAGACTGCTTACTCACTGTCCTCTAAGTGTCAACATAATGGTACAATCAGGGAGCAGGTCATTTGCTTAGAGAAGCAATTATAAAATGCAAATGATTGAGCATTTATTGTCAAGATTGTCATAGAAAACAAAGGTCTGCTTCACAATATGTCTCCAAATAGATGACATAATTGTGCGTTTGTATTATAAACAATAAGGAAATGATACCAACTGTTGGGTTTTGAAAAGACTAATGAAAGAAGAGAGGTGGACATTTTGACACATAATTTCTATTAAAAATTGGCAATTAAATTTCCTTCTAAAAATACAATACACCATCTTGTGGTTGCTTTAGGGTGACCAGATAGCAAGTGTGAAAAATCAGGATGGGCGTGTAGGGGGATAATAGGGTCCTCTATAAGATAAACCCCCTAACATCCGGATAGTCTCGATAATATCGGGACATCTGATCTGTCTATGTTGCTCTGAAGGAATGCAGCTTAGAGATCTTGAAAACTTCAGGGTCCACTTATCCTGCTCCATCACTTGGACTGGAATTTTAACCCTCTGCTATAAAGAAAGGCAATAGTATATTGCCACAGATCCAAGGATAGAACTCCCATTGGGTTCAAAAGGGAGCTAGATAGATTCATGGAAAATAGGTCCATCAATGGCTATTAGCCTGGATGGGCAGGAATGGTGTCCCTAGCCTCTGTTTGCCAGAAGCTGGGATTGGGTGACAGAGCATGGATCACTTGATGATAACCTGTCTGTTCATTCCCTTTAGGGTACCTGCCATTGGCCACTGTCAGATGACAGGATACTGGGCTTGATGGACCTTTGGTCTGACCCAGTATGGCTGTTCTTATGTGGGGAAGTCAGTGGAAGTTTTGCTAGGCTGGGTTTAGTACTTTGCCCTTAAGATTTCACAAAATAAAGTACAGACTATCAAGTGAATCAAATGTTTGTTCAATTTTACATTAGATCAGAATTTAAAATAATTAGTTAAATCATTGTTACTTTTCTGTGGTTCATGGAAGGCTAAACACTGCTCCATCGTACCCTGTGCAGCTCATTTAAATAGTTGGAATTGTTGAACAGGTTTCCAGAGGTTAAAAAAATGTAGCTTATACATTGTATATCGCAAAGTTCAACTCAACCTGCTTTTTCAGTCTCTGTTACAAACATTTTCAGGGACCACATACTGCCTCATTCAGTATTCAGAACTCCTTCTTACTTCAGTGGAATCTGCAACTGCAAAAGAAGGGCAACTCACCCTATGCGACCTACATATATATTCACTGCTACACATTTTCACTTAGGGTCCAATCCTCCAAAATGATGGGTACCCTCAACGCTCATTGTTAGAGTGCTGTGAATTAAACAAGCTAGACTTAAACCATCTGAACTCAACTGTGTAGAGTTGAGCCCTACAGTCTTAACTGTATAGAGCTCTTCTAAATCGGTCTTCCTTGTTATAGGCAAGTAAGTTATGGAACACAATAAGATGCAGATTTATTTATTTTTCACTATTCTAATACTCAGCTATAAAATAAATCATAAACTTACTACTTGATGGTATCATATCAATATCAGTAATATTCTGTTGTTTTTCAGATATGGTCTAAGAAACTTGTATTTGTCAGAAATATCTGATCTTGATCTCATCCAATGAAACAAATAGATCAGATATATAACTGCACAGCTTCCCACTCTTACGTTTACCGATGAGCATTCTGCCCTTGGCAACATAAGTAGTCATTTTCAGCGCAATGGGTTTCTGGTAGTAGAACTGACTCCATGTACTGCTGATTTTCATTTCTTCAGATTTGTATAGTCTAGTGAATTCTTAGTGGACCAGTACACAGTTGATATTTTTCAAACAAATAACTAAATCAAGGTGGGTGCAAATGATTGACAATTTTACTCTGATCATTCTTGTCTTTGCTTTTTAAAATAGTCAATAAAATACGAATTCCTCTTTGCTCGGAGAACACTGTGATGAAATAAATGAAAATGTGTATCTGAAAGTGATGTCTGACTCTTTCCCAAAAAGACCACCACTAATTACATATGTTCCTTACAAGTTTGTTCATGTAAATCAGGTACATGTAAGATCTGAGTCTCTGTTCCACTAAATTTAAAAGCATTGGTACAAATAGCACAATTAGAGTTTTGCCTTCTGCTTTTTTGAATACAGCTTCATTTTACAGGGATCTATCCTGCAACTGGCTTCACACTGGCAGACCCTCTACCCATGTAGGACCCCATTGACTTTGATGGGCACATGAATCTACCCTGTATAGCCAGTTGGTCAGTCAAGGCATAATATTGAAATGTTGTTGACTATTTTAGAAAAAAAAAGCATCTAATCTGAAAAAAGTGCATCTAAATTAAGCACACAAAATGTGCAGTGGCCTGCTTAGTTACCCATGCTGCAGGTGTAATTCCACATATTGCACCTGCTAAAAGGCAGGCATACATTTTATTAACAAATGGCCATTTGCTTTTTGGGTTCAAAGGCTGAAATCTATTACATTTATTTTGTTTTCTTAGCTACAAACTAAGAGATTGAACCTGTCTGCCCCCCACATGTGGAGCTACCATAGGCCAAAATGGTGGTTCCAAAAAAGGAGAGCTTGTAGCATCAGTCCCTGAAACACAGACAAGGTCACATTTTCTTCCTCACCTAACCTTCCTGGTGCAGTATCCAAAGATAAGTCATGCTGTTAGCTTCATACCTAATAATAGCATATAAGATGAAATATGCATTCAACCCCTGTAAAGCATTAATCAATTTACATTATAAAATTCTCATCAAAATGGTCCCAGTTTAGTAAATGAGGATTTAATTTTTTTTTTCAGATCACCTAAACCAAAATATACTGAAGTTAATATTAAGTAAATTACTTGTAGAGTGGATAAAGACAGTGCAATGTACATGAATTATGTAAAACAAATGACAAGTTTCAGAGTAACAGCCGTGTTAGTCTGTATCCGCAAAAAGAAGAACAGGAGTACTTGTGGCACCTTAGAGACTAACAAATTTATTAGAGCATAAGCTTTCGTGGACTACAGCCCACTTCTTCGGATGCATATGCATCCGAAGAAGTGGGCTGTAGTCCATGAAAGCTTATGCTCTAATAAATTTGTTAGTCTCTAAGGTGCCACAAGTACTCCTGTTCTTCTTTTTGTAAAACAAATGGTAATTTTTTTAAAAAAAACTGTTTCTGAAATACAGAGCTCCAGAAGTAGGTTGACAGAATTGAATATTCTTATATTCTTATAAATTAGAGCAGGAATCAGCAACCTTTGGCATGTGGCCCATCAGGGAAATCTGCTGGCGGGCCAGGAAGGTTTGTTTACCTGCAGCATCCACAGGTTTGGCCGATCGCAGCTCCCACTGGCCACAGTTTGCCATTCCAGGCCAACGGGGGCTGTGGGAAGTGGCAGCCAGCACATCCCTCAGCCCACAGGGCTTCCCACAGCCCCCATTGGCCTGGAATGGTGAACTGTGGCCAGTGGGAGCTGTGATTGGCTGAACCTGCATATGCTGCAGGTAAACAAACTGTCCCGGCCCGCCAGCAGATTTTCCTGATGGGCCACGTGCCAAAGGTTCCCAATCCCTGAATTAGAGCATCTGAGTGTTCACTTTTCCTCTCCATAATTAGTTTTGTAGAACTTAATAAAATCTACCCACGTCCAAATTTTGTTTAGGAACCTGTGACCTCACACTGCCTTGTTGATTAATATCAAAGCTTTCTTTAGCAATATGTTATTAAAAATTAAGACTTTATACACAAACTTTATACCCATATAAATTCAGAAGTGTGAAAAGATAGGCCTTAGATTTTTCTGAGTGATATTTCAAGTTACAAAAATTCACAGGTAGCATCTGAAAATCAGTATCAGTACAAATATGCCTTCTGGATTTACTACTGATTTTAATAAAATAAAGTATTAAAAATAGGGCTGAACAGAGGTCACAAGATCCTCAAAATTAAAAAAAAAAAAAAAAAAACAGTAAAAATACCACATTTTCTCCCAAGTTTTTAAATGTAAATTAAAAATATGGCATATAAATAAAAGCTATACTCTTTAGTTCAATTTTAGATGTTGCATATGTGCATATACATATTTATTATGCAAAGCAGATGATAGCACCCAAGAAATCTGCAAGAAATACCAGACCCAGCTACAGTTAATTACCATATTTGTGCAAACGGTCAGTACATGACAAGTTAACATTAGATGTTTCAAAACTGGATGAATTCAAGTTCCAGGAGTTAAAATCGTAATCAGTAGTAAATCCACAAAAAATAATATTGATCTAACAATTTACAGATGCTACCAGACCAACTTGTCAAGTGTAAACATCTTCAGGAAAGGACATTTCTATAGAGACATTTCTAGACTTCTGACTTTGAACTGATACACAGTTTTGACTTTTAAAAATCAGATTTAGCTGTAGAAGATTAATTTGTTTCCCATTACAGTTTCTCATTTCTTCTTCATCCATAAAATTAACTGCAGTGAACTTCCAGGAGTAAAAAGCTGTCTTTTTTCAGGCTCGTATAAGAGGAGAAATAGTCACTTGTCCTGAAAGCTGGCTACGATTAAACATATTAAAGACAAATTACAAGCTGTACGTGTGACACGTCAGGTGCTCTGTTGTGAACCATTGTTACAGAAATACTATACTAGGGTATAAAGGATATCAGAACAGCCCTTAGTTGGATCACCAAAAAGCTTAAAAACTGATTTGATTATAACAAAAATTATTAAATTAAATGGAAAAATACAATATTTACCTTTTCCAACTGCGCATTTTTTTTTGATTTGTACAAAAACTCCCCCACTGCCACAAAGACAGAAAGCACCAATCCAGCTGCCAGAACGATGAAAATGCCACCAATATTTTGAACTCCCAGAGCACTGGCCTCTTTACTTTCCTCTTCTGGACAACCATTGCCTCTCCACCACTTCTCCTTCATCATGTGGAGCTTGCCTTCCTCTTGCAGCTGAAGAATTGCTATAGTGATCTTGTCTCTGTATGGAGACCCTGCAAGAGAGTAGATGAAACATGCAGTGCACCAAAGTATATTTTCAGGAGAGTAAAAATGTTTTAGTTCAGTCCTGAGAAGGATATAACAAAAATCCTTGTCATGATTCACAATTTTTAGGCATGTTTTGGTGGATGAAAGAGGATGTTTTTTAAATGAGCCAGCTTTCAAAGTTAGTGCATATAACTGAACACACATTTTTGTACATAATTAACTTATTCATGAAAACACCTAATTTGTGTGCACAAATCCAGTAATTGTGTGTGCACCTGGCTGGTTAAGTAGCTAATTAATCTTGTACTCTTTAAACACCTGCTCTGTGCATGTATACCAGTATCTGAGTGTACATGCAAAAGCAGTTACTACAATTCCTTTAACTAAGTAACATGATTTTGCAAATTAAAACATTCTAAACATCACTCATTTGTATGACTTCAGAAATCTTAAACCCTGTACAACCAACCAAATGTAGGATTAGTTACATGTTACTTAGTTTAACATATCTAAAACTACAGACTATTTGCTTCTAGACCCCATACAAAAACTGATACAAGAAACAGCATTTCAGTTGCTTACTTTTCATAGCTAGAACAACAGCTTTCAAGGTCATACCACCACTGCATGCAAAAATTTAAGATCACAAATAGCTAAACAGCTATGACATTTACATCAACCTCACATCGAGTGTGCAGAGTAAGGTGAATACCAAGCTGTGAAACAACAGGAGCAGAGTTAAAAATGTTGGATATGTTAACTCTGCATTTCTGTATTTTTCAATTTTTATTTTACTCCAGCATCTCCTGTTTCCAATTCTTTATGATTTCTGGAAACTTAAGCATTGATCCTCAGTTGGTGTAAACAGTAGCTCCATTTAAATCAATGGCGTTTTGAAAATTTAAGTCTAAGAGTTTGGGAAGGTTGTTTGTTTATTTCCCTTAAGTTACTAATACGCATTTACAACCTTAACTATACTTTAACAAAGTTTTTTTGTCCTTGCATGAAAACAGGTGTAGAAAATAGCTACAATTACAAAAGATGTTACAAGAGTCTCAACCCTATCACAAATAAACAAATATTATAAATATTACAATATCACCACAGAATGAGTCCATTACTGATGTGCAGAACTTTGAGGTCTCAGAAATGTTGATTGCTACTTTGTGTCAAAAGAATCATGCTCATTGTCAGATTTTCAAATCGACTAAATGATAGGAACATTCAAATTCCTTCAGAAATGTTTCTTTATTAACTAAAAGTTAATGGAAAACTGCAGACTTAAGGGCATGATGGGCAGAGGCATATCTTAATGACTTGACATCAGCCCTCTCTATTTGTAGGGTAGATAGTAGGATGAAAAATCCCACTGCTGTATGTATATATAGTCAATATTCCTTTGTGCTATGTATGTTGTACCCGTTATGTACCAGCTTATGTTCCTTTATATGATTTTGGTGCATAGTATTAATTTCAAAGTTAAGCTCACTATAGTTAACGGTCCCTAGATTTGAACTCACGCCCCAAGGGAAAGAGGGAGCTAAGGTGGCTGCATGCCACCCTTGTACCCTCCCCAAGTAGGATGCTCCAGTGGCTGTGGCCCTGGGGGGCTAAGTTACAGCAGCCTCTCATCACTGTTCTGTGGGTTACAGTATTGCCTGGAATCTCTGCAGCTTTGTGCATTGCAGCCCCAGCTGGACCACCCTTCCTCCTCCCAGTTCCACCTCACTCCCTGCAACAGGATTGGCAAGGGTATCCAGCCCTTTTACCTGGCACAAAGAGGACAGGGTGGAGCTGAGGACTTACTCCAGCGTGTGGGGCAGAATATTCTCTTATATTTGGTCCTCAGGTGTCAAATCTGCTTCCCCTATTGGCCTGACATATTCTGGGTCCTTCAGAGCCCAGCATAAAATCCCTCTTTCTTCTCCAGGCTGTGACCAAATGGGAACAATTTATTTTGGAGGGGGGTGGGGAGAGAATGTATTTTGCTGTAGGCAAGCTTCTTTACCTTTTTATGAGAGGTTGTTTTTATTCTTTGTACAGTGCCCAGAGACTTTGCAATGAACACTTTACAAATTAAATTAATTAATAAATAATGTGAACAGAGGCGGCTTTTATTTTTGGAAATGCAGGGAATAAATCACTGACATCATTCATAAGTGCCCTCTGTGTTGAGACTTTGTGTTATGTTTAGAGATATAACAGAGCCACCTGTTTTATTGTTGTTATTTTTTCTGGATGTCCAAATAAAAGGCTTTAAATTGAACTGGATACAAATGTGAATCTGAGTAAAAGAAAAGATTTTTAACTCAAAAGTCATGACACATCTTGTGAGAGGTGGTGTTGGTATGTATATCACCCCACAAAGGGGACTCTCTCTTCTTGAGCTCTGTCTCTAGAGTGCCCCTCAAAATTATAGTAAATATTGGTTGCAGCTTTTTATGGCGTCTTTTTTTGGTTGATTAATAAACTGTAGGGCTTATCTACACTGTGCATTAGTCCATACCAGACAGGTGTAAATTCTAATGTGCACTAGTGTGTTGTGCAATAACAAGTGCTGGCGTCCATGTGTGAAAAGGGGCATTAGTGCACACACAAGAATATTTATTATTCAGTATTTGTCATTTAAAATATTTCAGTTGCCCAACTGAAGAGCAAAAGCATCATCATGATCTTGGGTGCCACTGTTATTAAAGTGAAATGTTTGCAAAATATCTAGCAGTTGAAATGTTTTAGTGTACACCACGCCCAAAATTATCAGTACCGATGGCAGAAAACTTCATGAATAATTCACAAAATACTACATTTGTTGACTAATTTATTTGTAATGCACTACTTAAACAGCTCTAATAATGTGATATTTGAAAAAAATCTTAACTTTCAAAACCAATTTTTGTTCATGTGGATTTCACTAATTTAATGCTATGTGGTAAGGGGGGAAAAGTGGGTACAAAAGAAACTTGCATAGGAAGACATATGCAGATCTGAGCTGTTGTTTGCTCCCAGGTTTCTGCTGGGAGAAGCTGGATTGCAAGACCCAGCAGCAAAAAGTCCACCCAGAAGGAATTGCAATGGCAGAAAATATCACAATCCCAGGCATGGTGGGCTCTGAAGATGACCAAGTAGCTTAGAAAGGGGTCAGGGCTGACCTGGTAGAAGATATGGAAAACACAGCCAGCGGTTACACGCTGTAAACACTCTAAACATTCTAGTGAGTCAATCCCTGCATGTGGAATTCTGGCAGTATGGGTGTAATTTTCATAGCCCTCAAAACAAATGGAGAATGAAATCAAACCCCAGGAGTTTTAAACTTCCATCTGTACTGTAGGAAGCAAGCATGCTTTTTAAATCGTTAACATTATTCAACAGAATTAATCTTGAAGGGTGAGAAATCCCTTGCATTTTTTGAAATTTTAAAGCTTTACGACTGTGCCTAAAAATGCAACAGTAATATAAAGAATAAGAAGAGAATGAAAACTAAGAGTCAAATTCTTCCAGATTCCCAGGCATGATAGAAAGATCTTTCATTCTGTAGTGAAAAAGGAGTGTGAACTGCAAACATCAACCATCAATGGAAATAGAAATAGTGGGGAAAAAACATCTTCGGATAGGCACACATAGCTGTGCAGAATAAAAGAGTATGTCTATATGAAATGTGAGGATAGAGTCTTCTATAAAAATATTCTATAATGGAAGAATGGGAGAAGAAACAAAATTCCAAAGAACATAGGCACAAGCATAGATTTTAAAGCAGAAAGCCACAACTGTATTAACATTAAACTTTAATGAGGATGGGCTAAATTCTCCCCCTCCCCTCCAGATAATCAGGTATTTATTTTCATTCAGTATGGTGTTAAATGGCCTCCAGGCCAAATAATCAAGATTCAGTGCTGCCCCCTAGAATTCAAACCATCTATGAATCCTCTCGCCTGCCCCCTGTGAGGGGGAATGAGGGTACACATAAAAGGTATCTCAGTCTGAGGAGACTTAGGGTATGTCTACATAGCAACTAAACGCCCTTGGCTAGGTTGTGCCAGCTGACTCGGGCTCAGGCTGTGGAGCTGTTTCATTGCTGTGTACACATCTGGGCTCAGGCTGGAGCTGGGCTCTAGGACCCTGCAAGGTTGGAGGGTCCCAGAGCTTGGCTGCAGCCTGAGCCCAAATACCTACATTGCAATTAAATAGCCCTGCAGTCCAAGCCTTGCGAGCCCAAGAGCTGGCACAGGAAAGTGGAGGGGGAGCGGTTCTTTGCTGTATAGACATACCCGTAGGTGTCCCTTTCTTCCTCCAGGCTAATTGGGTTTAACAGGTATCTACAAGGTCTTGTGTTTTCAGATGGAGCTGGCCCCCTAGAGCCTCTCACCTGAACTGGCCACAAGCTGCAACAAAATTACAAGTTTCAGAGTAACAGCCGTGTTAGTCTGTATCCGCAAAAAGAACAGGAGTACTTGTGGCACCTTAGAGACTAACAAATTTATTAGAGCATAAGCTTTCGTGGACTACATATAGCTATATGCATCTGAAGAAGTGGGCTGTAGTCCACGAAAGCTTATGCTCTAATAAATTTGTTAGTCTCTAAGGTGCCACAAGTACTTCTGTTCTTCTTTTAACAAAATTACAAACTTTAAAATCCTGTTCTTTATCCTTATGAATTCCAAACTGGGCCACCATGGTGAAAAAAAACCACCAGACACCTTGTCTTGGGGAAACATTTCTTCCTCATCCCCAAAACTGGAGAATGGTCAGAACCACATCTTGAGAACACAGTTCAAACTCTTTCTCTCTCCGTTATAGGGCAGGGCAGCAGCAACTGTATCACTATGTCTGCTGCATGCTCTGAGGATTTCACATACAGGAAGTGTGGGCTCAACAGACAACCCATTTTTGCTTCCCTCCACCACAGCCTAGCTAATGTCAACAGGGGGAAGCAGAGACACTGTCCTCTGCTCCTGCTCTGCTCCCAGGGAAGGTGGGAGAAGGCCCCAGAGCATCAAAGTCTGATCTGTCTTCTCCCTTCTCTCAGGATCCTGGGGTTGTCTTTTCCCTGCCAGTCCAATCATACACCTCTATTCTGAAATATGGGTGATATGGTATAAGTAAACATGCTTGTAAAGTGTGTGTTGTTTCCCCCTCTAGGGGCTATCCCACAGAATGGATAGTAACCTACTGCAGCTGCCAATTTATGGAGGTACTCTTAGCTCAAATGCCTGAGTCTGTGTTTGGGTGCTGAAGCTCCTGGTTCAAGCCCTGATGACCTGTGGTAGGTTTCATTAAATACACTGTAAGTTACTACTGGTCCTTAGGTCATATAACTTTCTCTCATTTGTTATGATGACTGTGAGACGCTGACCCAGTAGACAGTGAAGTCTAAGATCAAAGCTCTTGGAAACAGACTATAAGACCTGCTGGCACTTTAGATCACAAGACAGCCTAATGGCTTCTCAATAACCAACCAGATCAGTAAAACTGCATTATAAAAAGGCTTATGCACAAAAATCTTTATTTGCAGCAACATGAGTGCATAAAAATGTAGTTTCATAAACCTGTATACACTCAAGCTTTTACACACTGTGGTGAGATTTTAGTGCTACACTCAAAAAATTTTATGGGGATAAGTTTTCTACCCTGAAGTCTCAGAGCATAAATATTTATGTGCATAAGTATGTGCTTAAGTAAGACTTATGAGATGAGACCTATGTGCTGAAATCCTGCTGAGATGGCTGGTCTTGGAGATGGTGGCAAGCGGATGATAATTCAGTGAACCCTGCTTGCTATTTACCCCATTCTAAGCTACATTAATTCATATGTAAAGATTACAAGATATCCTTAAGAAGGAGTTGGAGTGCATTTTCATACCCTACATTTGGCTCTACATAAATACATTTGGCACTAAATAAATAAAATGAATGGCAGCACTCCACCAAATCCTTCATTAAGCAAGCAACTTGATTATATTCTAATCATTCAATGGAAGTCCTATATATATGTGAAGTTCCAACAACACATTCAGTATTAATGATCCTTGCACAAATGTTTGAAATTTGAAACTTGTCCTGGATGTGATATAGTCCCTATTGAAGACTATTATCTTTGATTGGCTAGAGGAAAAAAGAGAAAAATCACTTCTGAACATGCCGAGTGGTCATTTTCTAAAAATGTTTTAAAGCAGACCTTAATTGATGCTCCATCCCTTTATGACACCACTCCACATTCTACCTTCTTGTCCTAAGCAAGAGGCTTTGCTCATAGGCTGCTACTGAGCAACATGTACAGAGAATGAAAATAAAAAAAAAAAACAACCAAAATCCTCTCCCATGACAACACAAACCCTCAAAAACACACACACAAAACCCAGCTGCAATTTCAGGGACAAGAATACAATCGCAGACATTGGAAGTGTAAGGACTTTTTTCTAGACTCTACGATATCCTACACTTACAATTTGTAACAAAAATCTACCTTTGTCCATTACAACGATATAGCCACTTTAGTGTACACAAATGGAAAAGAACAGTAGCAAAGGTGAGAACTTATTTTTCACCATTCTGTTACTCTTAGATGGAGTGTGATCAAAGATTAACTGGGATCATTTCAATGTCAACACTCTTAAGCTCAAAAAACAGTTTTTCCTCCTACCATTTAATTAATTCAATGTATTAATTTGCATTGGATCTTGTGTATAAGCCCCACACTACTGAACCAAGAATTAACAAGCAAATCTGGGCCTGAAGACCCCATCCAGCCATACCTCCTGGTGGTGCTCACGATGAAGGCAGAGCTCAAAAAGGAGCTGCCCAGTTTAGGCAGGATGGACAGAGGAAGGGAGCAATCCTCTGCTGTTAGCACCTGCAGAGAGACTGCAGGAGCTCTGCAATACCTGGACCAGACCCCGCTGCCAAACTTCTAAAGGCCCGCCCCTGGAGACAAGGAATGGTGGGCCACGATTGAAAGAGAAAAGCCTCCGGATCATAGTCAGGGAGAACCCCCCACCTTGTGAGTCTATAATCAGACCCTGTTGTGACTCTGCGGGGCAGAGAGAATAGGAGGAAGGAACCCAGGGAGCAGGCTTGGGGTTGTCTGCCCCAGGCCACATATCGAACCTGCCAGTCACAGGGCCCCGGGTTAGAACCCAGTGGAGAAGGGAGGACCCAGGTTCCCCTTCTGCTGGCCTCACAGACTCTTGCCACTGGCTGACACTGCCACAGACTCCTGCTACAGGATGATACAGCCAGACATGGATATAAATCCTCCCCCTCCCTCCTCCCACCCACACGGACAGACCTATATGGCTTGGGATGGAGAGAAAGGCAGCACTGGCCTTATTGATACAAGGATAAAAGTCAGTGTCTGAAATTCCCTGAATCATGGTTTTCCTATTGGTCAGCTGGTCACCACTGCAGCCATTAAAGTAGGTGAAAGACACCATCTGAGTCCCTTTCTCTTGTCCACTGCCTGACTTTTTTGCACTTTCCTTCTGAAGACCATTAATGGTGTTATATTTCCAGTTTTTGCCCAAGTTATTGTATATAAGAATTTTGCTTGGTCAAAATCTTTATGGTATCAGAAGTGTTTTTAGGCTTCCCTTCCTATATATAAATGCAATATAACTTTTAGTCCTGTGGTTTCTGTGGTAGACAGTCATTGCTAGAAGGTAAATGGTCAAAATTTAGACATAGGTGAGTGAAGTTCATGGCCTCCTAATCCTGGTGTAGT
The DNA here is from genome assembly GCF_027887155.1 of Malaclemys terrapin pileata. Classification (NCBI taxonomy): domain Eukaryota; kingdom Metazoa; phylum Chordata; order Testudines; family Emydidae; genus Malaclemys; species Malaclemys terrapin. The sequence goes on from NC_071507.1 coordinate 131,662,816, forward strand.
TAGGAGTTGGAGTGGTTCACTCCTGCTGATGCTGATGGAGGCTTAAACATAGGAGGATCCAACAATGCAAGAGAATTGGCTGCTTTCACATCAGTAAGGGTAAGCAATTCATTGGGTGCTATTTAAGGATTAGGATTAGAGGATGTATGATGGACCTTGTGGTTATAGCACTAGATTAAGATTCAGGATATACTGAGCTTTTGCTACAGACTTTCCTTGTATATTGGACAAGTCACTTAATCTCTCTCCTCCTGAATTTTTCACCTGTAAAATGGGGATTTATTAATGTGTGCCTGCCTCACAGCAGAGTTGTGAGGATAAATTAATTAATATTTGTGAGACGGTCAAATACTACAGCAATGAGCACTACAGAGAAACTAATAAATAACAAGGTGTACAAGATCACTGCCTAGTTCGTGGTGAGGGGCAGATAATCTAGGACTCTCTCCAGGAAAAAGTTTACAAGGACTAGCTGCCCCTCAGCATCAGTTGATAGCAGTTGCTATATTGATAAATTTGCAGCCAATAAAGCCTTTTAGCCACGTCAATAGTAATGCATCGTTAAGGTCTTAAGAGGAGTAATATAATCATTATGTATATACATTTATTAATACAATGTATACCCATTGCTCCTCGTCCCTCTACCTGCTGTCTGTCTGCTTACTTATTTGCCTTTAGACTTTGAGCTCCTAAAGGCAGGGATCATGCCTCCTTCTTTGTTTGGAAAGCTTAGCATGCTGTGGACACTATCGGGAATAAATAATACATAACAATAAGGCTGCAGACCCACAGTTAAATTCACATGGAGTTAGGGGGGAAATGAAACTTCCACCTGCAATTTTAATTTGGCTGTGTTGCACATACATCTGATTTTCTGCTCCTGTTTTGCTGGTTAGTGTGTAGCTTTATGTATTATTATTTCTGTCAAAAGATACATTATGATAAAATAGTTAGGCTGTTAAATGTGTGTGACATAACATTCCTGAGAAACCCTTAACTCTTTGGAGTTTCCTGACTGTGTGATTGTCAACTCTGCAAACTTAACAATACCTTAAGACTTTTGTGCATTACCATATTTTTATATTAGACACAGCATAATCATTAAATATTCATTACATCATAATTATTGTAAAACAAAAATACCCAATAGATGTTTACAACAATTTAAACTCTCTCATATTTAATTAAGGTAGCAAGGGGATTTGAAACAAGATCTAGGAGGGAAGCCAAAAGGGAACATTTACAATGCTTCTTTTGCGTTTATAAGCCATTATTGATATAAAGCCTGGAAAAGACAGAACTAGTAGGAACCAGGGAACCCTTTTAACTTGTATATTCTGGGGGATGACTATAAAGAGCTCATACAAATTCCTCTATTTTCTGACAACCTTTACTTTTTTCAGTTTCTACCCTCACCTACCCTTCTCTCCACCTTCATAGCAGTTCCATAGATACAACTGATTTTATAAAACAAGAGAGAAAATGTAGCTGAGGCTTCTTCCTTGCTTAAACTACTGGGAACTCTGTGGTATGCATGCAACATACCTGGGATAAAAATTAGTTCAGACTCTGGGCCAAATCCTGCAACTGCCACTGCTGAAAACATCCTACATCACACAAGTGTTTGTATTCTTAGAGGACTGGGAAGGGATATCTTAGGCTATATTACCTTTAAAACTAATTCAGCCATCCCATGTCACATAATGTTACCTGCTGTCTCCATCTTTGGAGAGAGGGTGAAAAGAATATGCGGCTGGCTGTTTAGCTGTAGGCAAATTAAGTAAGATCTGGTGCCGGATTGTTTTATAGGCTATATCGCTCTGTGACTTCCTCAAACTGAGTCCTTTTTTTACTATGAAGACAATAGGAGCACTGTAGCTACCATGCCTTTTTACTACTACAGACACCCTAGCAATATAACTTTATCATTGTGTTTGTCAATTTATTTTCATTTTCACAACCCTCTGCTACAGACTACTGTTTTAAAAGCTCAGATCCACTCTAAAGCATAGCAATATACAGAATGGAATACTGAATTCACTGAGTGAAAGTTACTGACCACAGCCATTAATATGAGTCTTTCTTCCATAGCTCTGCTTGTTTCGAATAATCAAAAAAAGTTGACTGAAAATGGCATTATCTTGAACCTATTGTCTCTATGGCACTGCTGAATTGTACAGTAGAACAGGATGACTCCATACTGAGGAAATAATTGATACTACTGCTATTTCAACTGTGTCTTACATTTCTATGGTGCCTTTGATCTTTGCAAACTATAGCATGTATAGAGAAACCATTACAAAATGCAGAGTCCTCTGCATGAAAAACGTCACCAGGTAACAATACACAGCAACACTACATTTCAGTTAAGGACAGGAAGTTAAAAAGCATGCTATATGCTATTTAAAATGCATGCATAATTTAGGTAGGTAGACACAGTGTAAGTAACCAAATTTGAATTTGGCTAACACACATAAATAACATCCCACTCTTGAGAAAAGTGTCCCGCCCACAGACATTCCAAAAATGTAAAAAGCTAGGGCGTTAATTTTATCTCATCTAGAGATAGATTCACAGTTAAATAATATGAGGGTCCTCTTTCCACCCTCTTTTCCAAAGAATGAAAAGGATAGAGAAACATAAATCTAACTGATTCAAGAGGGAAAATTAGGTTCATTGGCTCTGGTTCATGCCACTGGACTTGATATGAAAAATAATTGTATTTGTGTATTGATCTCTTGCATTCTCATTTCCTCCCACCTCCTCTTCCACCTAGAACAATTATGGTAAATACCTCAAATAAATCTGGCTCTTGCTGACTATACTACTACAAAAATGTCTTGTGCCAAAAATTCACAGTTGCATGTGAACTTGGCTCATCTCTGTATAAGAAAGTGCACATTCCAGATGCTCTATTTAAAGTGGTTCAAAAAAAGATTAATTAAAAAAGAAATGAACAAAGTACTGTTAACCAATTCTGTATCTGCTAGCCATCTCAGTTGATGGCTCCAGAGAAAATAATAATACAAATATAACAATGATGATACATAAATAAATAAAAAATATTTTGGGGTCCATTCAAAAGCATCTGCCGGTCTGGATTTGGCCCTCAGTTCACCTATTGACTACCTTGGCTTAGACTATTTCCCACCTTAGCTAGTAACCACCTGAGACACCCACGCCTAATATCCTTTTTAAGATGTCGAAAATATGACAGTTTCTCTGATAATATCCAAGGTCCTCAGGAAAAAAAGCAGGGAGAATGAGAAAAATTAGGGCCAGAACAAGAAAAGGAGGCCAGACCTGAGAAACCAGCCATCTGTTTTTTTTCAGGAACTACACAGATTAGTGGTAAAATTCTGGTCCCAATGAAAGTCAATGTGAATTTTGCAACTGATTTCACTAAGGTCAGGATTTCACTCTAGGTTACTTATTAAGTGGCATTTGGGTATAACTGAATAGTAGATATTTTAAATCTGGCTAGACTCTACTTAAGTAACAAATATGCAAGCACACAAAAGTAATTACAGTGCTTCAGAGTGACTGGAATTCCTATCAAGAGTTCACATGACATTGCAGAAAAGAATAAGAGAATTCCTCTGCTTAATATCATTTTTAGTAGTTCCCCACAGATCTATTTTCATCATATGTATAATTCTCTAATAAAGGGCCCTGCCTTCTAGAAGATCTGGATGCAGCTTCTAGACCCTGAATGTGATTTACCAGGCTAGCAGAGGATTGGAAACACCCATACAAGGACTGAGCTTCTTGACCGCCAGGCTAGAATGCATTAATTCACTATATCTATTCATGAGCATATATACTGTGAAAATAAAAGGCCTCAGTTAGTTAAGAATGGAACAGCCCATCTGCTCAGCAACACCAGCCACCAAAAGCCCATCACCCCAGTATTCCACTCACTGAATGGACTCTCTATAGAATACAAGTACAATTTCAAAGTCTGAATTCTAGTTATCATGTACTTCCATGGAACTAGTCCAAGACACCTTAGAGAGTGCCCCTCTCTCTGTGGTCATGACATTCCATAGGACCCACAAAACTGTCAAATTCAAGGCTGAATCTCATGAAAGGAAGAGATGGGGTTTTTTTTGACAACAGGCCTAAGACTTTGGAACTCATAAACAGAGGAGTGCAGAAAGATGAGCTTTCAGAATGTAAAAATGTAAAACTCACTTCTTTGACTTAGTGTTTGCACAGCTACAACAAATATCAGCACCAAAGAATTGACAAGGAGGAAGAAGAGAAAGAGGTGAAGGCAAGAAATAAGTGGTAGGAAGAAGGATTAGTAAGAAAGGAGAAGAGAACAGGAGAAGGAAAAAGAAATATATTAATGGAAAAACAACCCCACATTCTTAATGGAGACCACTAACCATTTTTTAGCAGTGAACTCTTTTGTAAGGTGTTCAGATGATATGATAATGGGCATGATAGTTAGATTTGTGTCAGTCTTTTGCAAGCCCTCTGGATCATTAATAATCATGTTGATGAGCTCAATCATTACTCAAAATAATGTTAACAACTATTTCAGGACTACTATGAGTTTCCTGTTATGCAACAGACTAAATAATTTTATACAGAAAATAACATTTTAGTGATAGAAAAATAGATCTGCAGCATTAAAACATTCATCTTTGAGGCTTACTGCTTGTAAATAAAAACGGCTGTGATAACATACTGTATGACAATGTGATACACATATGGTCCTAGGTACCATTAGGTCAGCATTTGCAATTTTAATGATGACTGAGCTCCAATTCTAGCTCTTCAGTGAATTCCCAATGGAAACCTAGCTTCTCTCAGGCAGTCTGCTAACAATAGGAACTAGGGTTTTTCTAGTTCATTTTTTGTGTGGTTTTACTAGATAGAAAGCCCAATCTCTGACAAGCCTTTCACAAACATATTTCTTTTCCTCATTAGTACTATGAAGATTTTTTTCTCCCATCAAATGTTTTAACTACAGTTTCACAGACTTCAGCAATATTTAAATCCTTGTGAAAGCTGTTGAAATTCTGGAATGAGCTTTAATTCATCGTTTGACCTGCATACGGATAAATAATACGCATCAATTTTTATGCATTATGTTCAGCTGGTACAACAAATGTATTAATCTGTTTTAGTTACACTGAATAACTGAAGCCCGGCAGTTTTATTCATGTATAACTGATGAATATTACAGTGTAAATAATATGAAGGATTACAGATAAAGGACCAGGAAACAGAAGGAAAAGTTTTCCCTTTTTGGAATACTGCTACATATTTACTCTCATAAAGACTGATCACTGATGTAAACAAACCAGAAAGTGATGCATCTTGCTTGATTAATTTATACTTCTGTTTTTCAAAGATTGCAATATGCTTAAATTGTGGAATTTACATAATCTAGGACCTAAAATGAGCTAAAATAGAAGAGTCCCAAGAGTAATGCATAAGAAGGAACTCTAGATTTTGACTATTTAAAACGCAATTGTGTGTGTTTTTATCATTTGGGAGCATACAATATGCATTTTCCCGACCATACAACTAGGATTCTAGTTGCAATTCAGTCAGTTTTATTCTCTTTAGATTCTTTTTAAAGAAATGATCAAAATAGATTTGAGATGTTACAAGATTAGTATCCCTATTCTACTGAGAAAAGGGGATCTATTTTCAGAAATAGAAAAATCATAGTTCTTTCTGCTGGGCTTTAAAAGATCTAAAATCATGAACTCATATGTTCCCTTCTTAAGAATAGGTATGAAATTGGAAGTATGGGAATGACTATGCTGACATCTGTGTTAGTTCTCTGTTTTCTAATGCATAGTGTGAGCTCCTGTGTATGTTTTCAGAAGCCTGACCACACTGTGAAAAGGGAATGGAAATAAAAGGAAAATAGAAGGGTTTCCCTTGCTAGAAATTGGGAACATGTAACAAAAAGAGAGGCTGCCACTTTCCAAATTCCTTATTTTGACAAGGTCCCTTACTTCTTTAAAAAACAGAAATTAACAAAACAACTGTGGGTTTTGTGTCTTGCTACTCTCCTGCCACGAGAGCTGATCCTTCCCCATTCCTCTGAGTGTAATATATAACAAACAGATACAAAGGATAAAGGTAGGCTTTTAATAGTTGCAGTTAGGAGGAGGGAAGCAGTGCCACAGGAACACTTTTAAGTAAAAGGTTTCTCTGCAGATAATCGCCCATGGTAAGTTAACATGAAGTCCTCCAGTACTAGCAAGTTTTAAATACTTTCTAATGGAATACTCCGTTTTTCTTCAGGGTTTTTATCCAGAATATTTTTAAATTGATTGTATATCATACACTACTCACAATTCTGTTACCTCATCAGAGGTCAAAACACATGCCCCACTCACAAACTACACTGCAAATCTTGTTCAAAGAAGCATCCAAGAAAATTTTAAAAGAACATTACCAAAAATCTGGTTAAAATGGCTTATTCTTTTCTACTTATCAGAGTAGAATTTTTCCAGTAAATTTGAGATAAAACATGAACAGGGAGTTGAGAATAGAGGAAGGATCAGAAATAATGTGAACTACTTTGAATATTTTTAACTAGTTCTTCTTAGCTTTGAAATGGCTTGGCCTTGAAATTCCATGTGTTTTCTAAGGATTCTCCAAGTTTCTCATAGTGAACCACATCTATATAGAGGCTGTTTTACAGACCACTTCCAGTCCCAGTCTCTGTAACTTACCTTCCTGCCCTCAACCTAACAACCACCCTGGGGTAACTACACCATTTCCTTATGTGAGAAAATAGTTCACATCTCTTTACTTGTGTTTTTTAATGCAGTTTAGTACCACTAGGTTAGTCAGATCTGTGAGAGCTCACTGCAAATACTTCACAGGAGCAGGGCCGATGCAAAGATGTTTCGCGCCCTAGGCGAAACTTCCACCTTGCGCTTTCCCCAATCCCCGAGTCCTGCGGCAGCTCCCCGCTCCCCTCCCCCGCCCCGAGGTGCCCCCCTGTGGCAGCTCCCCACTCCCCCGCTCGGGGAGCCGTGCGGCAGCTCCCCATCCGAGCTCACCTCTGCTCCGCCCCCTCCCCAAGCCCTGCGGCAGCTCCCCACCCGCCCTCCGCCCTGAGGCACCCCGCCCGTGGCAGCCCCCCCCCCGCTGGCAGTTCCCCACCCACCCAGGGAGCCATGCGGCAGCTCCCCACCCCAGCTCACCTCTGCTCTGCCTCCTCCCTGAGCACGCCATCTCTGCTCCACTTCTCCCACCTCCCAGGTTTGTGGCGCCAATCAGCTGTTTGGCGCCAAAAGCCTGGGAGGGAGAGAAGCAGAGCGGGGCGGCGTGCTCAGGGGAGGAGGCAGAGCAGAGGTGAGCTGGGGCAGGGAGTTCACCTGCGTGCCGCCCCCCCCGCCCTTACTGGCTGCAGGCAGCCCTCCCCGTGCCCCCCTACCCCAGCTCCCTCCGCCTAAATGCTAATGACGACCGGGGCGGCCAAAGATCCAGCCGCCGAAGAAAATGATGCCCCCCAAGTGCTAGTGCCCTAGGCGACCGCCTAGGTCGCCTAATAGGTTGCACCGGCCCTGCACAGGAGTCATCATCTTAATGTGTTGGGTTTAGTGAGAATTGGTGTCTTTGACTAGTTGTAGAGAGTGTTAGTGAAAACATCTAAAACCAGATTGAGACTGTGCTCCCATAGATCTGAGCATGGGCAATTCCTTTCTTCCATCCCACTTGCTCAAAAGGGGAAACAATCTGTACCAACTCTTTATTTTGAAGATAATTTCCTCATTGCACCAGTTCAACTATCAGCTCACTATCAACCACTTTCCAGCTTCCATCCTTTTCCCTCTGGAAAACTGCCAAGTGTGCAGACCTCACTTTTGCCCCTGCACCTGCGCTGAGATGCAAGGTGGTCATGCAGGGGGCATGGAGTCTTATTCTCACTAGGGGTATGTCTACGCTGCAGCTGGGAGTGTGCCTCCAGCCCAGGCAGACAGATGTGTGCTAGCTCTTCTCAAGCTAGCATGCTACAAATAGCAGTGTGAATATTTGCCACACAGGTGATAGCACAGGCTAGCCACCCAAGTACAAGTTTGCCTGACCCACTGGGTCCAACAACACTATTTATAGGCTCACTCCCAGCTCCAGTGCTGACATACCTTTAGTCTCCTACACAGTTGTGCTAGGGCCCGGAATGATCTGGTCCTAAAGAATCAGGTTTATAAATCCTATTGTGACCCTGATGGCCATAATGGGGAGAGAGATGGGAGAGCAACAAATAGGGAACCACGCTGGTGTGTGTGCGCGCGCATGCGCGTAGGAGTGGTCTGGAGAGTAGAAGAGAGGGTGCCCATCAAGCAAGTTAAAGATGCTCAAACCAATCCATTTTGGGTTCTTTATTTAAAAAGCTCTTCTCCCCCCATATGTAGCTACCTCCTAAAAGCTGGGGTACAGGTGGCACCTCATCAGCTGACCAAGATGAAAATGCCATTAGTGCTCCTAACACTGATTAATACTTTAAATATTGTTTTTAAACCTTAATACAATTCCCAGGCAAACAACATTGTATGTTTACAGTCTTACTTCCATCTTAACAGTGATGGAAGTGAACCCCAAAAACTCTTTCAGGGAATCTCAGTTATTTACAAAAAAAAAACAAAAAAACAAAACTAAAACAGCAGAAAGTATGAAAATGTAAAATTAAGGGCACCCAAACAACCTTATCTCTCACCCTCCATCACTGTCCTCGGAACCACCAAAACACATGAGACTATAATCTAATACCTTAATTGCAGTGATGTTTATTAACACACTGATTGAACTGAATGGTAGCATTTAAAATGAAGTGTGGCTTTACTGTATATTGCTATAAATAACTTGCTTTATTTTAAGACCATATGCAGTCATTAAAAATAGAAAGGCTTTCCAATAATTCTCTCTCTCACACTTTGTCGGTCTTGTCCACTTAGATTGTAAACTCTTCAGGGCAAGAACTGCCTCACACTATGTTTATGTTGAGTGCCTAGCGCAATGAGACCTGATCTCAGTTGAGCCTTCCAGGCATTACTACAAATTATTAACAACAAAATAACAGCTCTCTTGATGGAAAGTAACTACATTCAGAACAATCACTCAGAATATTTACCCCCAAAGTATATGGTTTTCAAATGTTAAAGTGTTGCAATATTTGGGGCTATAAGCCTGTTAAAGGCCAGCTGCAATGTAGATAGGTAAACCTCAGGAATGCAAAATGATAGGGAAATCATACTTATACATATCACTGATGCAAAATCAACCCACATACTGGAGTATACATTTCCCCATTCCACAGGCAAACTATGCAAATGAAGTGAATTTAAAATGACCACAATAGCAGAAAGTCCATGTCAAAACCTCTCTCTCTTACATAAGTGTAACAACAATGCACGATGGAAGGAGCATGGGTATAAGGGCAGAGTTAGGTTGGTTAAGGTGATCTAAACAGGGCATTTCCTAACTTCCTAATGTTTAATGGTATTTTTTCTTTTTATTTCCTTTTTCTATTTTTTTTTTTGTTCAATAACTTGGAATTTCCCAGTTAGTTTTTCAAAAAAAAATTACAATTGTCTTCCCTTCTCAAGTAATTTATATTTATAACAGTTATTCTAGCTAAAATTTGTCCAGTGGGAATATACATTTAAATAAAAATAGAATATAATGATACCAGGATGCTTTTGTGAAATGTCTGCAATAAAGAAATGGTAAAAAATCAGTTTAAGAAATACAGTATTGTAAAACTGAAAGTTTAACAGAAGGACTTCTTCAAGTCAACCCCAAGAGGAAAAGAATAAGTAATTTTAAATTAGGGGAGATATACAGTATATTACTGGATATAACATGGTCGTTAAATGTTATACATTTGTTTGTTACACTGTTTAAAAACTATTTGAATCCAGGCACCTCTTACTGAGGTAAAGAAGAATGGTACTGTATTGCATTTATTAATGGCTTAGATAAATATAAATAATTCATGAAGTCATATTCCTAACTGAGGTATGAAATAGCAGATAATAAATTATTGCCTGAAACCCTTTTTCTGCAGTGAAGGCTTTAATTTAAGGGAGTGGAGTGTGAAATACCACTTTCTAGATCCTGTGTCTGATGAAATTATGGGAATACCAATGTCTTCAAAATGTGCTTACTCCAAACAACATTTTAATTATGTACTCTACAGTTGACTGAAATTCAAAAAACAAAAAGCCCTCCACATGGGTATGATTCATCAAAAAGAAGACTTTAAGTGAAAAATGTTCTGTAGAATTTCATTGTGCAGTGGGAGAGAAAAGTAAATAAATAAACAAACCACTGTGCGTGGGAGGGGAACTGGGGGGAGGGTGCACGCATGCAAGTGACCTGAATGCCAATACATTGGTCTGGACAAATAAATGTAAGTGGAAGCCACATGTGCACACGGTAAGCATATGAGCACCCTCCTGTTGAGAAAAATAACTAATGAAATATACATTTTTCTGTAAGGGGAAGAAAATGAAATGTTAACAAATGTGGTTTAGCCAGTATCCCTTTAGAACTGAAAGTGAAAAGGAATACACTGAAAAATGGCATTCCTGAACCAACAGAATGTGAATGCCTGAGGGTCTTATTCTAACCTATTGAACTTCTAAGAATATGTTGATTTCTAGATCTTATGGCCAATGCAACTCTGCTAGAAGACTGTGTATTTTTATTCATATTCTTTTCACTTGACATGGGCAGTATATTTTTTAAGTCATGACAGTATGAATTCTACTGCTAATTTACTAATTTAATAACGCCACTAGCTGTCACCTTCAGCCCCCAACTAAAACCTCTCCAGCACATCATCAAGGATCTACAATCTATCCTGAAGGATGATCCCTCACTCTCACAGATCTTGGGAGACAGGCGAGTCTCCTCACTTACCAGCCCCCAAACCTGAAGCAAATACTCACCAGCAACTACATACCAAACAAACAAACAAAAAAAACCCACTAACCCAGGAACCTGTTCCTGCAACAAACCCCATTGCCAACTCTGTCCACGTATCTATTCATCGTAGGACCTAACCACATCAGCCACACCATCAGGAGCTCGTTCACTTGCACATCTACCAAGGTGATATATGCCATCAATGCCCCTCTGCCATGTACATTGGCCAAACCGGACAGTCTCTACGCAAGAGAATAAATGGACACAAATCAGACGTCAAGAATTATAACATTCAAAAAACAGTTGGAGAACACTTCAACCTCCCTGGAATCTCAATAACAGACTTGAAAGTGGCAATTCTTCAATAACAAAACTTCAAAAACCGACTCCAATGAGAAACTGCAGAACTGGAATTAATTTTCAAACTGGACACCATCAAATTAGGCCTGAATAAAGACTGGGAGTGGATGGGTCACTACAAGAACTAAAAAAAAAAAAAAAAAAACTAATTTCCCCATGCTAATTTGACCCTACTGTTACTCAAACCTTCTTGTTAAGTGTTTGAAATGAGCCACCATGACTACCACTATAAAAGTGATTTTTCATCCTGTTGATAATATCCCACTTTAATTGAATTGTCTCGACCCCCCACTTAGTAAGGCAACTCCCATCCTTGCATGTACTGATATATATATCTTCCTACTGTATTTTCCACTCCATGCATCTGATGAAGAGGGTTTTAGCCCACAAAAGCTTATGCCCAAATACATTTCTTAGTCTATAAGGTGCCACACGTACTCCTTGTTGTTTTTGCTGATACAGACTAACACTGCTACCACTCTGAAACTTGCTAATTTTATGTTATGCATGTATATGTACACACACATACACACTTTTATGTATTTACACAAAACATACAGGGCCTGATTCACTTCTATGTTACTGCAGTTTTATCCCAGTGTTGCTCCACTGAAATCAAGTTTACAATTAAGTTAGACTGACCTCACACTTGGTAAAGCAACCCCCATCCTTTCATGTATTTATACCTGCTCCTTTATTTTTCACTTCATGAATCTGATGAAGTGGGTTCTAGCCCACAAAAGCTTATGCCCAAATAAATGTGTTAGTCTCCAAGGTGCCACAAGGACTCCTTGTTGTTTTTGCTGATACAAACTAACACAGATACCACTCTGAAACCTGTTACTATATGTGTATGATTTGCCAATGTGTTACTCCAGTTTTACAGTGAGAAGTCAGGTCCATAGAGTGGCCATAGTTGCCAGCATTTAATATTTTACCCTTCTAGTAATAACTCTTCAAATAATTTGGGAGTCACCAGCAATTGGATATCTCAGGAGGCAGTTGCATCTGAGCTCAGAAGCTACTAAATATAGACATTTTTAAATCAGCAAGTCCAGATAACTTGCATTTTAGAGTTATTAAAGAGCTGCCGAAGCTGCTTGCTGGACCTTTCATGTTGATTTTCAATAAGTCTTGGAGCACTGGGGGAGTTCCAGAAGATTGGAAGAAAACTAATGTTATGCCAATATCTAAAAAGGGTAAAAGGGTAAACGGGATGACATGAGTAATTATAGGCCTGTCAGTCTGACATCAAGCGCAGGCAAGATTATGGAGGGGCAGATATGGAACTCAATTACAAAAGAATTAAAGGAGGTTAATACAATTAATGGCAATCAACATGGATTTATGGAAAATAGATATTGTCAAACTAAAATGATATCTTTTTGTTGGATGAGGTTAAAAGTTTGGTTGATGAAGGTAATAGTGTTGATGTAACATACTTGGATTTCTGTAAGGCATTTGATTTGGTTCCACATGACATTTTGATTAAAGAACAAGAATGATATAAAATGAACATGGCACACAATAAATGGATTAAATGCTGGCTAACTGACAGCTCTCAATTATAAACGGGGAATTGTCAGTGAGCAGGCATGTTTCTAGAGCAGTCCCACAGGGATCTGTTCTTGGCTCTATGCTATTTAACATTGTTATCAATGACCTGGAAGAAAAACATAAAATTATCACTGATAAAGTTTGCAGATGACTCAAAAATTGGGGGTGGTGGTAAATAATAAAGAGGACAGGTCACGAATACAGAACTAAACTGGGCAGAAGCAAACAATATGCATTTTAATGGGAATCCAGTAGCATAGCTAGGGGGGAAGTGGGGCAGCAGCCTCTCCCCCACTGAGCACAAGTGGCACCTTCTCAATTTCTTGGCGCCTTTTTACTCATCCAGGGGAGTGATCAAAAAAAAAAAAAAAGGCACCACCCGCTGTGACACTTTTATTTTACTCACCCGGAGCCACTCTGGGTCTTCAGCAGCACTTCAGCGGCAAGACTTTCACTCGCTTCGTGGGTCTTCGACACCATTTCAGCACCGGGTCCTTCAGTGCCGCCGAAGACACCCGGCGTGAGTGAAGGTCTCGCCGCCGAAGAGTAAAAGCGCCACAGCGGGTGAGTAAAATAAAAGCGTCACAGCGGGTGGTGCCTTTTTTTTTTTTTTTGATCGCTCCCCTGGATGAGTAAAAAGGCACCAAGAAATTGGCAAGGTGCCACTTGTGCTCAGTGGGGGAGAGGCCGCTGCCCCGCTTCCCCCCTAGCTATACCCTATTCACCCACAAAAGCTTATGCTCCAATACATCTTTTAGTTTTTAAGGTGCCACAGGACTCTTTGTTGCTTTATACAGATCCAGACTAACACGGCTACCCCTCTGATATTTAGTAATGGGCTCTTCAGTCTAGCAGAGAAAGGTCTAACACAATCCAATGGCTGGAATTTGAAGGTACTCTAATTGAGACTGGAAACAAGGCATAAATTTTTAATGAGAGTAATTAATCATTGGAACAATTTACCAAGGCTTGTGGGGGATTTTTAAATCATGACTGGATGTTTTTCTAAAAGATATGATCCAGCAGTCCCTTTGGAGCTATGATCAGCAGAGCACAACTTACAGTATCTCTGAGGCTGCTCCAATTTGGAAGAGGGGTTAAATTGGCTCCTTGACAGCCCCAGGATCAGTGAATCCCTGAGGTAGCCTAAAGCTACTTTTTCACTCCCACCTCAGACCTGCTCTGATGCTTAATTCTGCCAAATAGAGGCTGAAGCTGCTGTTGGTTGTGTCCAAGCTGCCTCTTTCCCCCGCTCCCTCTTGCTCAGTCTTCCTTCTAGCAGCCCCCAGCTCTCCTCCTCTGCTGCACTGAGATGCACAGAACAGGCAGTTGGGAAACCAGCAATGAAAGTGGTGTAAGAGCATCAGGGGAGAAAGAAGGGCTGCCCCTGAAAGCCCAACAGCTGCAGAAACAGTGTCTCCCGGAGGGGGAACTCAAGCATCAAAGTAATTTTGTTCTCATTCCCAATTTCTCTTGATAGACAGAGGGACTTGCAACAGAAAGGAGAAACTTATTATGACAGGTCAGATCAGGACCTGAAAGTGATAAAGTTGAGGTTTATTATGGAATACAGCTAGACTTGGCAGAATTTGATTTTTATTTTGTTATAATTTCTATGATATGTTTATTTTTAAACATTTAAATTTTGTATCGATTTAAATTTTCACATTTGTGCAAGATCATGGGCTTTAAGTACATTTTTTATTTCAATTTTCACAGTTGAAGGAAATTGTGTGTGGGGGGGTCAGACAATTATTTAATGAGAATAGACACTGAAATTATAACTTTTAAAACACAAATTATCACCATCACACGTCAAAATATACAAAAGAAAAATCTTTAAATCAAACCCTCAAGCAGCATTTTTCTTCCTTTGCCTATCTGTAAATTTCAGCATTTGCCAAACTGCTGCTGCTGCTGGGCTTAAGAGCCTGTCAGCTGATTTTTCCCACCAATCAGGTGGTGTGGGCAATCAGGATGTCTCCTATAGGCCAGTTATGTGCATTAGGTTACCTGGAGAGTGGCTCTGCTGTAGGCCCTGATTCCTGACCACACCCTTCCCTTGTGAACACCTTTGGGCCTGGTTTGTTGGGTACTTCTGATGGAACTCACAATAGGTCCAGGACCTAGATGTTCTCTACTGGTTCTCAAGACTGCTCATTTGGACTGTAACATTCTGAGTCCGCCAAGTATTGAAGACTTCCTCTAACTCACTGAAAGTCAAGAATCCAGTGGACCAAGTACTCCTCCTGTCCATGGATTGTTATGTGTGGTGGCAGGTTGGAGCAGTTTGGGTATGGATTCTCAGTGCGGAGCTTTAAAAGTGAAATGTTAAAGACAAGGTGGATCTTCAAGGATTCCAGGTACTGGTAATCTAGTTTGGCGGATACACTGCTTGATTTAAGGTTTTGGGAAGAAAGCCACGCCTTGTCCCCTATGACCAGAGTGGGGGCAACCTGACTGTCTTGGTCAATGTGCTGTTTATAGACTTCTTTGGTGGTCTGCAAGTGTTCCGTGAACTCCCAGTGCACTTGGTGTAGGTGGGAAACTAAATCTGTGATAGCCAGTACTGTGGAACTTACTGGTAAGTCTGAGCGGAAATTGGGGTGAAAGCCATAGTTTGCAAAGAATTGGCTATGTTGAGTTGAGGTATGGATTGGATTTTTATATGCAAATTCAGAATAGCACAAAATTGGGTGATAGACTTGAGAAGTCTCCCTAAGGAGTTTGAGAAATTCCCAACAGAATCAATAGGTGAACTGGGGTCCCCACTACAATATAATGCCTCTTTGTAACCCATAGTAACAGACGACATTTTCCAAGAAGCATGAAACCATCTCTTGTGCTTTAGGAACAGCACAACATGGGATGAAGGGTGCCATCTTTCTTAGGAGGTTGATAGCAACCAGGATTACCAAGTGTTCCTGGGAAAATGGCAGTTCTATAATGAAGTCCATTGATATAGTAGACCAAAGCTATGGAGGCATGGGCAGAGGCTGGAAGAGATCTAGGATTTTTGATCCTAGGTTCTTGGTGCAGGCACAGAGCTTACAGGACCCTGTATAAGCCTCGATGGAAACTCATAGGCCTATAGAATCTTGAAACCAGATTCCAGGCCTTGAATTAGCCCAAATGGCACACAAGCCACAAAACATAACATGACTGAATGACTGAAACCTAAGTTATGCCATTGGAACATTATCGCAAGGGTTGTATTTGAGGAGGCCATTCTGTAATTGGAACTCAGAGTCAGTATAGATACCTGCATCATTCAGGGTCTGGCAGATTTGGGTTGTGAATGGGTCATCAGGGAGCGGATGGAATGTCAGACTGCTGTTAACTGTCCTGTTGACAATGTTGGACTCCTTAAGCATAGTGGCAGATGGCTTTTCCCTATGTTCGAGGCATTTAATTTGAGGCCTAGGGTATCTGCCTTCCCATTTCTTATCCCTGGGTGATAGGTAACTGGGGGTTCTCAAACTTCATTGCACCACAACCTCTTTCTGACAACAAAAAAACTACTACATGACCCCAGAAAGGGTGACCTAAGCCTGAGCTCACCCAAGCCCAGATGTCCCGGGTGGGGGGGCCAAAGCCGAAGCCCAACGGCTACAGCCCCAGGCAAGGGACCGGTAACCAGAGCCCTGCAACTCAGAGGTGAAGCCCTTGGGCTTTGGCGTCTTCCCCAGGCCCCAGGCAAGCTAAGCCAGCCCAGGCGACCCAATTAAAACGCGGTCCCAACCCACAATTTGAGAACCGGTGGGTTACCAGAAAGTCAAAGTGAGTAAAGAAGAGGGACTGGTGGATCTAGAATTGGTTAAGGGCTCTAGCAGTCTGTAGCTACTCCAGGTTCTTGTGGTCTGTCATAACTTGGACCAGGTTCCAGGCTCCTCTTAGGAGGTGGTGCTCACTCACTGAAAGTCACCTTGATAGCAGTAGCTCCTTGTAATTTTTACCAGCGGGGATTAGCTTCCAATAAGAAAAGGCACAAAGGTATAGTTGGTTGTGGGGGCCCGCATGTTGAGACAAAACTGCACTGGTGGCAAAATTTGAGGTATCAGCCTCAATTGTAAATGGTTTAGTGGGTTTTAGTGAATAAGAATGGGAGCTGGGGTGAATGCCCTCTTCAGTCAATCAAAGGCCAACTGAGCCTCCATAGACTAGGAGAAGTGTGCTCCATTTTGTAGAAGTGCTGTTATGGGTGCAACCAGACAAAAGAATCCTTTAATAAATTGCTTGTATAAATTGGCAAACACCAGGAATTACTGCACCCAGTGTGCATCCTTGGATGCAGCAAAGTCAGATATCACCACTCACTGGTAAGTCCCTCAGCTATGACAATATAGCCCAAAGAATTCCACTGTGTCCTCATTGAAGTCACATTTCTTGAACTTCGTGTGGAGGTAGTTTTGGCAGTATCTGTCCAGGACAGTACACACATGATAATTGTGGAGGACCTGACTTTCAGAAAAAATGAAGAAGTAATCCAGGTAAATGACAAATTGGTCCAGCATGTCCCTAAAGATGTCATTTATGAAATGCTGGAAGGTTGCCATGCACAGCATAACCCAAATGGCATGATCAAATACTTGAAATGGCCATATCTGGTATAGAAAGTGATTTTCCATTCATCTTCTTTCTTGCTCCTCACCAGATTATAATCTCTGTGGAGGTCCAATTTTGTGAAGACCTTGGCAGAGCAGAGTAAAGGGTGCTGGTTAAAAGCTCAGTAATCTTTCCTTGCCACTAAGAAAATCAAAGCCCCCGCTGGGGATATGGAGGGGCAAATGAACCTTTTCTTCTGGTTTTCATAGAATTAGATCATAAAATCATAGTATTGGAAGGGACCTCAAGAGGCAGGACTAAGTATTATCTAGACCATTCCTGATAGGTGTTTATCTAACCTGTTCTTAAAAAATCGCCAATTCCATAACCTCCTTAGGCAATGTATTCCAGCGCTTAACCACCCTGACAGTTAGGAAGTTTTTTCCTAAAGTCCAACCTAAACTGCCCTTGCTGCAATTTAAGCCCATTGCTTCTTGTCATAGCCACAGACATTAACAAGAACAATTTTTCACCCTCCTCCCTGTAACAACCTTTTATGTACTTGAAAAGTGTTATCATGTCCCCCCCCAATCTTCTCTTCTCTATGCTAAACAAAGACAATTTTTTTTTTCAATTTTCCCTTTTAGTCCATGTTTTCTAAACCTGTAATCATTTTTTTTCTCTTCTCTGGACTTTCTCCAATTTGTACACATCTTTCCTGAAATGTGGTATCCAGAACTGGACACAATATTCCAGTTAAGGCTGTATCACTGCAGAGTAGAGCAGAAGAATTACTTCTTGTGTCTTGCTTACAACATTCCTGCTAATACATTTCAGAATAATGTTCGCTTTTTTTTGTGACAGTGTTAGCCTGTTGACTCAGATTTAGCTTGTGATCCACTCTGACCCCTTTCTGCAGTACTCCTTCCTAGGCAGTCATTTCCCATTTTGGATTCTCTCTGTGTGTCTCTGAATTCTTTGGCTGACTGAGTAAGCCATAAAAGTTTGCTGGTCCTGGGTTGACTCTCTGGAAACAAGATTTTAAGTAAAATGGGAGTCAAAACTTACCATGCCTGACTGCAAGTGCATGAGCGAGTTATGGGCGACAAGCCAGGAGATGCCAAGGACAACTGAGGAATGCAGTGCACAAGTTAGCCCAAAGATTTATCGGTGGCCTCAAAGTGTAGTTTCCTGTAAAGGAGCCGTCTGGTGGGTGACTGGTACCAATGAAAGAAGTGACCTGCCTATGGATTCCACTAACTCATGGGAGCGGGGTGGAAATCCTTTCGCTTGGTGGAGTTATGGTGTGCTCGATCAAACTCCAGATCCATGAAATTGCCTGATACACTTGAGTACACCCAAATTTCTAGGTTGGTGTAGGGCATGGCAGAGTGCCAGAGTTGGAGAGGTGTTGGATGCTGATTGGCCATCCCCAGGGTACTGATGAACAAATATTGGTGCAAACTTGTGGGGAGAAGGAAGGGTTCCAGTCTAGCCTAGACCCCCCCTTTTGGGGTTGGGGCTTGGGATTTCTTGACCAGGGCACAGATCAGACCTTGGTAGGGCAACTTGATGCAAAATGTCCTGTTTCCCCACAATATAGGCACAGGCTGCAGATTAGAGATGCCCATTAGAGACGCAGGGCTGGACCCTATCAACTTCCATTAGTTTGGGTGACAGAGAAGTGACTGATAATGGGTGTGGTGTCAGCAGAGCCAGCAAGGTCCAGGAGAACAATTCTTTTTCTTGGTGGGATTTGGTCAGGAAGTCATCCATCTTGCTGCATGAGTCAACTACAGCATCCAGGCTGAATTACACCCAGGCCAGTTCATCTTTAATATCATTGTTGAGGCTGAGCCAGAAATGAGAATACTGGGTGGCCTGTTCTACTAGGTGTCTCGTACCACAAATTGGAACTCTGCTGCATATTTAGTAACTGGCTGGTGTTCCTACTGCAACATGAGAAAAACATCTGGACTCCAATGAAATGTCCAGTTGCCTAAATGCCTGCTCATTATGAGAGTTCTCCAATTGTATATTTGCAACTGAAGATTGAAGATCATTGAAAATCACCACCATAGCTCAGACAAAATCCTCAAATTGTCCCAGAAGTTGGCTTGATTTTTCCAGAAGTGAAGATGCCCAAGCCAGGCCCTTCCTGCTAAGCAGGCTGATATTTAGTCCCAATTGGAGGTGGTCAGTAGGATGCAACTGAGGACGTAGCAGAAATAGGAACTGACCCTGATTTAGGAAGCCATGAAACTTGTTGTGATTGCCACTGAACTTTATAGTGGGAGTGGGGATAAGAGCTGAAGTCAGTGAGGCTTGAGCTTGCAGGACCGCCTTCTATGCCTGTAGGGCAGCAATCTGGGCATCAGATCCATAGGGCTCCCACTATCTCCAGCAGAGAGATATTGACCTTTAGAAGATCATTGCTCACTGTATACTGTACTTCCCTTATTGTTTATGGGGTTTGGTTCTGCTCAGACAGTCAGAGACTGGGACATGGATGGCTGTGCCTAGTTAATGGGGAAGGAGTTGGGTCTAGTGGTTAGAGCAGGAATCAGTAGCAAGGAACAGGAGCCCAGAGTCAGAACCAGGGTGGAATATACAGAACTATGATTTTCACACAGGGTACCATTGCAATCATATTCACTTATTGCAATCACTGAAACTATAATGCTATTAATATGTCTGAGTAGTTATATTAAAATTATAAAAAAAACAACCTCCATAGGTGAAGCTGCCTGGTAATATTAGCTAGTTTTTCTTTGCAAGACCTTCCAATAACTTTCTCTTCTTAACCTTCCTTATGCTAGTGTTTCTTGACTTAAAATATTGTAGACAATTTCCCCCAGAAGGTGATTTACAGTATGCTTTAAATACAGGTAAAATAAATGATATTTGTAGGTCATGTTAGAGAAAAAAAAAACATAGGACATGCTCATTCCAATGTCAAAATGATGAAATTCTTGATATAAAAATAAACTAAAAGTAGGACAAAATACTGTTCTTTCAAGCAGATCATTCCATGCTTCTAACATACCCTTTGCCTCTGTATAGCACTAATTCCTTAGTCCATTTAAAAAGATGTCTTCTCTAAAATCTAAGGGCTAGATCTTCAGCTCATGTACATCAACATAGCTCAATGGGATTTAAGCACATGCTTAGGTACTTACTAAATTGTGATCTAAGCCCCCAGTCCTGAAATCAGGTCCTTATATCAACTCAATGGGACTTTACTCAGGAACTGATTGCAGGGTTAGGAATTCCAATCACAGCTCCATAATTCAGATACAGAAAGTTTTAGTTTGTTTTTTGTCCAGAGGTTATGTATAACATACTATTATGACTGTTTCCCCAATAATCTTAGGGGACTCGATACTTATACTTTTCTATATAGCAGAACTATGAATGCCCACCACATCTGCCTGTGCAGTCACTGCACTACAACTACATAATTTATGCTATACCATAAATACAAAAAATACTTTAAGAGATCAAGTTCTTGTCAAGATAAGTATTTCCTTTAGTTGAATTTGCATACCCCTTCTAGAGCACAGGCATTATACATGCAAACTTCCTATCATTTTTTTAGGGTAACCAAGACATCCTTTTCTAAGTTAAACTAGATCCATAAATTGTGTTAATATAATACGGTATGTTTACTTAGTTGGGGGCAGGGGGAGAAAAACTGCTTGTAGTTTACAGAGAGCAACAATATTGTATGCTGGAGCTTTTTTGTGCTATCACTGCAGCTAAGATTAATGAGCACAGAACAAATGGTTGACATATAACCTACCCATGGGAGTTCCAACGCCATAACCTTTTGAGTCTATCAGGCCTCCAATCTGTGTTAGGTTACAGTTCCGCTGTGTGACAAACTCAATGGTTGTGGATTCCATTAGAAAGGCATAATCAGAGGTGAGTACACGCTGGATGCCTTCTTCATTACTTTTGACAAGCACCGACTGCCTCCTGCTACTCATAAAGGCCCACATCTTGTCATAAGTGGAGATTTTTGATTTCTGAAACAAAATATTAAAATACAATATTAACATGAATACGTTTATGACAAAGTAGAAAAAGCTAGTTAACATAGTATTTTTATAAATAATTGTATCCATTTAATACTTTATCTATATAGGGTACAGATTTCCAAAAGAACTCTACTCCCATTTAGACACCAACATAATTAGCCAAACCTTCAAAAACATTGATCACATGGGGTGCTTGGTTCTTTGAAAAAATCAAGGGTGAAGTCCTGGCACCACTGAAGTTAATGGAAGAAACTTCCACTGACTTCAAGAGAGCCAAGATTTCACTCCTGACTGTAAGTATCACAAACAATACTTTTGGTCGCTTGACATTTTTGAAAGTCTGACCCTTATTTTGATGCCTAAACAGTTGCGGAGCTCTTTTGAAAAACTGACAGCATCTGACATCTTGAAGGATCTCAAAACACTTCATAAATGACAGTATAATAATAAAAGACCACGGAAATTCAATCACTTCTAGGATGGAGGGTGGCAGCTTTCTGGTCCACAGTACACTGTAACAACAATCTGAGGAGGGGAACTTCTAGCCAAATATATCATTACAAACTTTATCGATAATACTGTTTTGTTATGTGTCAAAGAACTAAGCCTATCATGCCCCTTATTTGTTGCTTCATTCACTGAGTATTCACAGGAAATGGTATAGTTAAGTGGAGATAGGACTGTGAGAAACCAGACCAGAGTTTTATATCCAGTTATGCTATGTGACCTTAGACAAGTCACTTTGCCACTTCTGTAAAATAAGGCTGATAATATGTATTATACTTTGTTAAAGCACTTGAGATTTAGGGATGAAAACCACTAAATATGTATTAGGAGTCCTACTTTATTGCATTGTGTAACCCTCACCTTCATCCAAGAATGTCCCAGACCAAGATTATCATTAGGAGATGTGCTGTAATGCCAACACCTAGCCAATAAGACAAGAGTAGAAATCTGATATAGCAGACTATATCTGTTGACTGTGTGTCAACTCCCTACCACATAGACTAGAATAACCAGATTCTTCAGGGAGTCTCTTATCTGTTAATGTCAACCCCAAGCATAACTCTAATTTCAGCTCTGGGAGAGACACTGGGCAAAGATTGACACTGCAGATCTTTCTGAAGTTCAGCTGACTGGCAGCCGTAACTTCTGCCCCAAATGAGAATTAGTGGTGTACTTGAGATAGAAAGGGGAACATTTATTCTGAATAAGGATGAGTTTGTATCCCTGCTGAGATAGAATCCAAGGCTTATTTCAATCTGCTTGGGGACTTCAGAACATCTATCATTCAAGTATGTGAACTAACTCCAGTAGTCAACGCTAATAAAATTGACGAGTTTGACATCCATCTGCAAGAGCTCACTGATACTGTGCCAAAACATGATATGGTGTTGATTGCAGAAGGTTTCAGTGTGAAAGTGAAGAAAAAGGTTGTGGATAAGAATATGATGTGGAGACATGGAATAGAAGAAACAAACAGTCTCTTATTCATTGATTTTGGTCTGAGAATCAAATGATTCTTACAAACACTTTATATCAATATTACAATGTAAGAGAATGCACTTGAGCCCTGTACATCAGTTCGATGGGAATCAAAATTATTATATCATACAGAAAAGAGGGAAAACCAATGTTTTCCAATTACTGCAAAACTCTCCAAAGTGCCCATATCACCATTTAATTCTTTCAAGCTTTACCCTAAGTGCAGAAAACAATATTTTTAGCCACTGTGGAATAAACTGAACAACACTGAAAAATTGGTACAGAGAACAACTTTGGCAAACCATTAGATACATTGGGGTTGTGGGAGCTGAGGAGGAAGCCAAATAAAGAGTAGGAGAGAATAAAGTGAAAGACAATCACTAGGATGAAAACGTGTCAAAAATGGAAACTGTTGTGCTCTATTGAAGTATTACAGCATGTAGAAATATACAAGAGACTCAACAATGGAGAGAATACACAGATAACTTCTACACTAAGATGGAAAAGATGACTGATTTAATCAGCTGGGAAGAAGTCCCAGCCACATCTGAAAAGGAACTAACACCTCTAAGGACTAAGGTAGTGAATAAAATGAAAGCAGAACAAAACTTCTGGCTAAGATTGTGTAACATCATGCTGGGAATACCCAGGGTTGTGAGCCACTGTTACCTCTCTGCCTCAACAAGCGTGAGTTTTGCTGGCAATTAGACAGTGTGTCAACTCCCTACCACACCAGTCTGTCTTCCTCACCAGAAAACTCCAACTGCCGGCCCAAACCTTGCCTAGCAGGTAACAATCAGAGCACTCCAGCCCCCAAGCTCCTCAGAGATATTTCTCGGCACAGCCCCTACCACTGTGCATTCAAAGAAGATACTAAGTTTGCTGCTCTGTTAAAGAATCAGTACATCATAATTTATTAATTTAACTGGAGTGACTATGCCTTTCCCTTCAAACACAGCACTGAATTAGTTTAAAGTAAAAGTATGTACTTTTAAAAAGAGAAGGATTAAGTGATACGAAGTAACAGTGATAAAGGTAGACATGGTTACAAGAATATAAAAGTTAAAACACACATTTAAAAGTCTAAAACTTAATCTAGCAAGATACAATCTTTGTTCAAGATGGATTCTTTTACCCACAGTTTTTCTTTTAGCTTTTTACTGACCAGGACCCAATTCAGACATAAAATTGCTTGGTTTCTTTGTCTCCTAAAGTGACAGATCAAGGAAGTCTCTCTCTCTCTCTGTGTACCTTATATCCCCAAAGGGATAGACTTTGTCTTACAAGTCTGGAAGGTCTCCTGGGGATTCAGTCTCCTGTGTCTTTCTGGGCTGCGGGAGCCATGTTAATTCTCTGTCTCTCTAGTTCAGGATCAGGATAATCCTCATTGATTCAGCTGAATGGCTTTATTTACTGCTAATATGTAAATTGGGGTGAACCTACATTCCTTTGTCTAGGACAAAGCTGTTTATCGAGTTTACCTATGCTAGGCTTTCTGGTCTTAAACATGTCCTAGGAACATCAAACACAGGGACTTCATAACTTCACATACAGTGTTAACACATGCATTTTACAATGCTTTCAGATGATATCTCACAAGGTATATTTTGTACAAATATTGTAGCAGTGTGTAGGATCTGAATACAGGGGTGCCTAGGGTCACAGATGGCATGCTTGCTGGAATCATTAAAACAAACGTATGCATGCATCAACATTTTATGCATGATTTGTTAGGTTACATGGAAGATGTAGCAATATCTCGGTAATTAGTGAAAGACACTCTTCACCTATCAAAATATGTAGCTCTGAATATAGTGTGAATTACAGAATTCATTTCTCATGCAGACAAAAACAAAAAAATAATAAAAAAAACCTTGTACTGTTTCTATTCATCCTAGAAAAGATAAAGATCAGAGTTGAAGTGATGCCAAGAAAAATAGACTGCCTACAAATGAACACTAGATCATATATTTACTGTATTTTAATATTGTAAGGCAGAGACTTGGGATGTGTTCTAGACACAACAGGGAACCTTTTGACACAGACAAAATATCTTTTGATTCAAACAAATCACAAATGATTTTTTCCCTGTATTTAGTGAACTACTGTATAGTCTCTATATCCAAAAGCCATAACAATCAAAATCATCACAGGCTGGTTTGACATGGAACTAAGGAGAATGACACTACTTATTGCTTCTGGTGCTGATGATTGTGACATTCATACTGATGGAAGCAGATTCTGAAATTTATATTATGCTTCCATTTTTACTTATTTGTGAGCAAATAGGATGAATTGACTTATGGGTTCCATTGGTGAAGTGCATTATGTTGTTTTTGGTTAGCACATCATTTCTGACCTAAATGAAAATCACTATCTCCACTGGAAGTGATGTCTAGATGGGATAACCTGTGGTGACAAGATTTATTATGCTTGTGCTCCCATAGTAATGCAGGAGATATTCAGTGACTAATAAAACCAGCTGCCTACACTTTGTGAAATTTGTATTACACTGGAATACAAAAGAGAAGATGGCAATGGAAACATTGCAGCCCATCCCAACAAGCAGGAAAATTGGAAATGAAGATGTTAAGAAAAATCAAGAAGTTCAGCTTCCTGGTGCATGGAGATGGCAGCAATCACAATGACATCCAGAGGCAGCTGCCAATGGTGTATTCAGTACTCGTAAATTAAAGATCATTTGAAGACAACAGTGTCAGAGATCATGAACATAAGAATGGTGAAGCCTTCGAGTTAGCCTATTGCTATGCACGTCTGCAAAGGCTGGAATGGGAAGCAGTGTCTTTACTAATACAATGTTCCTGCTATATACTGAAGTGTTGGAGTGAAAAGACAAATATTGCAGCACAGCAAGAGTATGGAATGAAACAGGTGGGAAGGAGGAACTATGAGGATGCTGTATGATGGCAAGGGAGAATGCCAAAATAAATAAAGATCAAAGGAAAGGCACAGGATATGGTAGGTACACAACATCAAACAATGTATTAGTGAGGGCAAGAGTAGAAGAGTATACAGCAAAAGTGTGCGGTGCAAGAACTGATGCATTGTTCCTCTTTTGTAATTATAACAATATGTACAAAGAGTGCTTTAGTTATATCAAATTGTAGTTTTTAACATCTAAAACTTTTAAATGTAATGGGCAACTTCCTAGCCTCAGCTACACTTATGAAACCTTCCCTAATTCTTAAAAGTTGGGTGGGCAGATCAGGGATATTACGTACATCCTCATTTTCTCGCTTAAAAAAAAAAAATCACAAGGATCTAATTCTTTTAAACCAAGGCCTTTTACATTGTGAAGGGGCCTTAATGTAAATGAGAATTAGGCCCCAAGAGTTTATACTTAAATGCAAAAGGAGACGCCTATAGGCTCAAGAGATTGCATCACTGGGGAAATGATATGGTAATTATTCTTCTGTGTTCTCCATTTGTCACTGATTTCAAAAGAGCGTTGTCCTTTGTTTTGAAGAGCACAGCATTCTGAATGTTCAAAAGTCTCTTTTCATCAGGCCCTAGATTCATAGATTACACAATCAGAAATGACCAATACAATAATCTAATCTGACCTCTTGCCTAACACAGGCTAGAGAACCTCACCCAGTAATTCCTCCATCAAGCCCATAACTTCTGTTTGAGCTCGGAAGAGAAGAATGATAAACTCAGGAATGCCCACTTCTATCAGGGCCGTTCACTTCACATGTAATTCACAGTTAAGCATAGTGAGAACTGTTTCCAATTACCTTTCAATTTACCATGTTGTGCAAGATGCAGGAAGCTTTCAACAAAAACAAAATATTTTCTGCTGCTACCCCTTTGAAAAATAGCCTGTAGAATAGTGTAGTTCATATGTAGAGCTGATGGACAACTCTTTATTAATATGAGGAAAGTGTTTTTTTTTCTTAAGTCATTTTCACACTTCAGTTCTCTGAATCAATTCCTTAGCTCCTAAAGAAATCTGAACATGCTAAGGTATGGAAGTGTACAGTTAGTACATCCAAAGAATCTTAACTCTAACCCTTAGTGACACCATGCATAATGGCCACAAATGCACGGATATCGCTGGCTATCATGTTAACCAATACTGTCTCATTGTTTCTTGGTACTTCCCAATTAGTAGGTCTGTATCCATCTGTTTTCTCTTGTCTTATATTTAGATTATAACTTCTTTGTGGCTTGGGCTCTCTTCTTATTCTGTGTTTGTACAGCACCTAGCATAAAGGGGCCCTGGTCCTTAGGACTGCTAGGAGCTATAGTAATACAAATAAGAAATAATAGCTATACGATTACGACTAAGGCATCTTTGTGATTGTAGCCTCAGATTAAATTAAACTAATATTTGAAGACAGAAGAAGAAAAACATGTAATGTCTCTCCCTCTCAAGGTATCACTACAGGGCAGAGTTCCAGGTGCTTAATTTCTTAAGGAAAACATTAATACCTAAAGTAATTAATAAAATTACTTGTAAAATCTCAGATAAATAATTCTATACTCCAAAAGTAAGTGCTGTAATTCTGGAGAGGATATGCTGTATTTTTCAGGCATAACATATTGTTTGAAATTCCCGCTTTCAGTGCAAAACTCAAGCTGGTAACCATTCTAAACACTGAACTCACACGTGTAGGATGCAGCTTTGAACCACTACAATAGAATACTGCAGTACTTTTTGTAAAGTATATGGGGTAATCTCTGATATTTGATACACTAAGTAGCATACACTCTTCTACTAACAGAAGATAATGCGCTAGAACTAAATTAGCTTAATTACAGTTTATCACTAAAGCAGATCAAGTACGTCCATTTAAATGAAGTTCTTGCTGTTAGTAGGTTTTCTGAGAAGATTATCAAGAGATAAAGAAAACTTTTTAAGTAACACTGCATTTTAGCCCTGCACTTGATTTTCATGTCACCTAAAACAGACTCTAGATTTTCTTCAGGCCTCAAAGAAAAAGTATAAAGGATGAAAGACACCCTTACACATTATCGGACTGGTCTCCTCGATTCCATGACCTCCATTTTTTTTTTAAATCAGAACTGCTGATGCCTGTAAACCCTTAAGTGAACCAGCCGATTTAGTTTTTGTTGTATCAGCACAAAACCGATAAAACCAGTGCATACGACGCTCTCTCCTTTGTAACGGCAGTTTTCATGGTCCATAGAGCACAAATGAAGAAAGGTAGGAAAGGTGTTTCTGCCAAGAATGGAGTTTCAGGGAATGAAAAATGAAGTGCTGAGAAAAATAAATTTTACTGTGCCGCCAACTGTGCTGGCTTTTTGTTTCAGGAAACCAAAGACAGTGCAAATTTAATATTTAAGAAAGTAGTTAGAGGTAAAGCTAATGAATTAATAGTTAATGCTGAAGTACTGCAATGTTTTCCTTGACAACATTTCACTAGCCAATTTTTACCTGGAAATAAGTAAAAATTTTGTAGCATGAAAATCACTAATGAATTTCAGAATTTTTTCTTCTCTTGGATATCAGATTATTCCATTATTACCTTGCAAATCAGATTATCATCATCTGGATTATTACCAGATTCACA
Source organism: Malaclemys terrapin pileata (assembly GCF_027887155.1). Taxonomy (NCBI): domain Eukaryota; kingdom Metazoa; phylum Chordata; order Testudines; family Emydidae; genus Malaclemys; species Malaclemys terrapin. The sequence continues at coordinate 131,691,272 of NC_071507.1, forward strand.
ATTATTCTTTCTACAGAAGAGCATAAAAGACGACAAGTTAAGGGTGATGCTTTCTACACTGCCGTAGGTTTTATTAATAGACGCAACACATTAGACAAATACAATTTCATCTAATTTTAAAGAATATTTTATACTCAAATTGCTTTAGAAAGGCAAATGAATTCTTCACCTCTGTTCATTCTGCCTGCTGTCAAATACAAATTAGAATTTAGGACTCTGCATGAGAATACTTGGCCTCCATTATATCCAAACACAGTCTCACCTTCTACAAGCAGTGAGACAACAGTGTCGTCACTATTTGTGTCACTCTTGAAAGATGAAGCTGAGAATTTAGTCCACAAATCCTGACAAAGAAAAGTTTACTTACAGCTGACAGACTGAGACTTTATTACAACAACCTATGTTTAACTATAGCAACACTCACACAGCTGCGATATTGGTGTAGCAACTGTTCATGCAACATTTCGTGATAAAGTTTATTACACATTATGCTGGAAAGATTTAGCTCGTGCTGAGATTTGAAACAGACTGATCAGGAGTGCTAGGATTCAAACTTATAGCCTCTCATAGCTGCCCTGCTCAAGACCTCAGCGATTTAAAACAAAACAAAACCAGTAACCTTTATTTTCCAACCTGCTGCCCAATGTCTTTAGGAATAAATATTGTGCTTTTATCTCCACAGTGCTTGGAACTGAAGTTCCATTAGCAGGTTATCCATTCTGTACCTGGGTAGAATAAGCATCAGCACTAATTGATGTCCACACTTAATCCCCTCAAAACAAATCTAATACCACCAAAACAGGATTTTCTATATAGTTTCTTCCAATCAGCTCCATCCCATCAGCCATGTTGCTAAAGCCATCCAAAAAAAACCCAAAAAAACAAAAAAACATTGTACAGCTAAAAATCTATAATAATCTTCAGCATTTCCTCATAAATTAGCTTGTGCAAAAACATTTGACAAGTACCCCGTCTGAGAGAAGCCCACATCAGGGGTCTTTTTGTAGTGATGGGGTTTGGACTCAGCATTGCTTTTATTGCAGTAAATAAATTACCAACAATGCTGGAACATATGTGCTGGGTGAGAACAGCTGAGTCTCTATCTGTAATTGTCTGACCTTGGCCACTAGAACGTTGCAGTTATTTCAGGCAAACCGGACTGATGGCATATGTAGTTCATATCAAAGGTGTAGAGGAGTCTACTATAGTGATCTGAAAAGCAGTTTGTTGTTAGCAAGCCTGTCAGTCCTTGGAATAATTCTGGCAGTTTTATCTTGAAGCTTCTTCAGTCTCCTAAAACAACATACTTGATGTGATAGACAATGCAACATTTTAAGAGCTGCTTTCCTCCAAACAACTGAGAGGTTAAAAAGGAATTTTAAAGGTCTAGGATGACAGACTGCAATAAAGGACACTGCAGCTTTTAAAATCACCTGATTCTGAAGGAATACACCAACCAGCTTAGTGGCCTGTATGCTTTACCCCACCACACAGCTACGTGTATTCCCCTTGCATTCTTGTAGTCACTCTGCCTCTCATCACACAATGTTTCTGGGAGCTATTGCCAGGACGTAGCCTCCGCCCCTGACATGACAAAGGCAGAGGCCATAATCAGAGCTGTCCAAAATTTGGGGATTTTGATTCTCATCGGATTTTGGTATTTATGAATAAACTTTTGTTCCAGTTTGCTAGGATGCTCTGCTGACCTATACATAATAATGGATTTGGTTGCACATTAATGATGCAAAAGCAGTGCTAATATGAGCTCATATCAAGCTTGGTCACAGAAACTACGTGCAGGTTAAAAATATAAGCGACAGAAGTAAGTTGTGAGATGTGGGGTGGGCAGGGTCTGTCAAAATGTATGCACCATGCATTGTGTTTCCTGATTCTAAAATGGCACGTCTTCCACAGCTACAGGTTGCCCTGCAGATTTTGGGACATAAGGTGAAAAAAATTACAGTCTATGGTTTTCTTCTGAGTTGCAGCTTTTTTCTCTCTGAGGACCTACATGTAGACTAATGCCTGAAAATAGACTGTTAAAATTAATCATCATTAACATAAAAAAGCTAGGTTAAAATAATATTAAAATTGAACCACATAGAGCAAAACAAGGAGATTTAGAGTGTGGCAACTTGTTGATACATTAGCATCCTCTGTGGCAAGAACATATGCTACATTAGAGTTTATTGTAAGACTCCAGTACAAAGCACAAGTGAGTTAAGAGAGCATCCGAGCCATTAGAGTGTATACGGCTAGGAGAACTAATAGTAAATCAACTTTCACAAGGCACTGGAGCAGTATAATCAAATATAAGTATGTGTCAAACTGACTCAAAACAAAATGCTTTGATTCAGTTCAACAACCCAAAATGTTTAGATTCATGTCCAATCACCCAAAACCAAAAATATTTCATTTTGATTTTACCAACAGAACACTAAAAAGTTTTGGCAAAACTCAAAATTTTCCCAATTAAAATGTTAATTTTGAAGAAACTACATTTTCCATATATTTTTGTACTGCTGTTGATGAGGGTCTGAATAGGTATTAAATACACTATTTTACATCGATACATTTCTCATAATATGTGATAAAAGCAATTAAATCTCAGGCTCCAAAGTACCTGGAGTCACAGGGGAATTTTATTCCTAAATTGAATGTTGCACAAGTGGTTTGGAATATTATTTCTTCTCCTCCTCCTCCCCCCCCCCCCCCCCCCCGCCATACTCCTCTGAAGCATTCTACAAGTGTCAGAATTAGGATATCAGACTTGTGGAACCAATGGTATGATCCAGTATGGTAAATCATATGTTTCATGAATATGTCACGTACTGATAAATGCTATGCCAGTTCTCAAAACACTGATTGTATTGATGATTATATAGTATTTTCAGACGTGCCAAGGACAATAGACATTTCTTGCAGGGAACTGCTATAATGCCGTTTCTGTTGTTAAGCTGTCAGTAAACGTATGTCAACCAGATGTCAAAAAGTCATTTTGCTATTGATCTGGCATCACACCGATGGCAAACGAAATTACTGACTGACAGTCTGAGGGGCTGGCAAGTTATTTAAATTGATACATTTGTTAGCCTAACTGCCAAAACAATTCAAGCTCTTCTGGGCATTACTGATTCATTCTTCTGAGCAGATTTCAAATGATAATGATTTAATGTTTTTTCCCCACCAAAAGTGATTCTGTTCCTCATTTTATTTTTTTAATTTTTCCATATGTGAAAATTAGATGTATAATTCCTCATGGCACATATGTCCTTATTCAGTAATTGCTTGTTGAATAACTGCTTTAAAATCATTTTATTGCAGAATAACTAAAGGTGTAGCAAACAATTGTAATAAAAGTAAATGCCATCATTACTCACTATAAAACATTGCAAACTGTATTGCTCAAAGTAATCTTTTAGGACTACAAGTTATTACAAAAAACATTTGAAGGAACAGGAAAACTAACAGTTTCTTCTTCAAATTGCACTTTGCTACTGTTTCCTTAGTTTCCATATATTATGACACCATTAAATAACATAGCTCTGTTAATAACTCTGTAATTCCATCTTGAGCTCTGAGTGATGTTAAACTCACAAAAGCATTATTCTGGTTTATATTGTCACATGTGCACCGCAAGCAAACCAGCCTTACCACTTGCAAACAGGAGTAAAGAATTAGCTTTTGAAAGCTGAATATTATGAAAGGTGTTGGAGGGCAGTACTGAAAAACAAAGTTCTCTGTGTAGCCAGAGAATAGGAATTGTACAGACACTAACAATGCAAACACCTTTCCCTGTCATGGGTGACAGTGAAGCCATTTTCTGGATGAATCACTTTCTGAATACTCCATATTGAGTATCTGTCCTCTGCTGAGAATGCTAAAAATGGTGCCAGTTCACATATTTTTTTCCTGCTGTAAACAGAAGTCAAAAACTACCTGTACTGAGACACCACTAACTCATTTCACAACAGCCATTGAACAGTTGCTAGATGTTAACTATTGTATGTCACCAATGATGTGCATCATTTTTTTAATCACTATTTCTAAGGTCCCTGGCTCTATAAACTCATTTCCAATTTCTTAAGCCACCCGGTTGCCATAAAAAAAAACATTTAATATATAATTTTAAAACTAGCAAATGTCTTGGCATTCAAGAGAAATAATCATTCAAGCTTCACCTCGGGCTTTATATGTCACTGCCACTTTTGGATAAATAATACTTGATGGTATATCTAGTTTCCTTATCAAGATGGTTAAAAATATGAAAAATAACTAGTGAACCCAAAATATCCATTATTTCTAAAATATTACTTCAAAATACCTCCCAAAGTTAATATTAACTGTGCAAGGTCACAGAGGCCATGGGGAAATTTAAGTCTTATACCTTCTGCTTCCTTACAGGAAATTTTCCAAAATAACTGCTTCACTTTCCCATTTGTTCAGTACTTTTCAGATATTCAGTTGTCAAACTATCACCACTCTTTCAGATTTCAAAATATCAAATGTAACTCGCCTAGCATTCAGTAAAATTTTAATTTGTAAGACTCATAGCAAACATTTTCAAACCTGGTGCCCTCAAGTTAGTTACCTAAATCCATACTTAAATACCCAAATGTGGCCTGATTTTCTGAGCATTGAAGTCAATGGGATGTGCAGAAGCCACTGAAAAGTTGGTTATTATTTAGGTGTATATTTATGGATTTACATGCCAAACATTTGGTGTAGTATTTTTGTTTCGTTTTTTAGATCGAGGAGAACAAAGATTGAAACTACAAGATCTCATTTTATAAATAGCCTAACAAAGAAGCAACTAAATAAATATCTACTAAGTGTTATAAAATAACTGTTCTGGACTTAGACCTTACATACAAAGGATAGACCTCTCTCCCAAATTCTTAGTGGGAAAGGCTCATGCAGAGAAATCATTTAGCTTCTCTGCAATGTCTTTGCCCTCAATTTATTATCTACTATTCAGGATGACCCCTTAAATGACACCTGGTTGGCTAAAAAAAAAAAAAAAACACTCTCAAATTTGCAATTTCATTGTACATTTTTGTTTAGAGTAATAAGGGTCAACCCCCACCCCCACCCAAACCGATAAAAACAAATGATTTTTCCTTCCCTCCCCAAGAAACAAATTTTTGGATTATATTTTCATTAAAATGCCAAAATAATAAAATTTCAACCAGCTCTTGTTTAGGGATACGTATGCCTGCCTCCCTGATTCTGGTAAAGTATGTTTTAAATCCCTAGACTCAGAAAAAAGGCTACTTAATTTCCTCACTTTTGGCTTTAGGATCCTCATTGATTTGAAATTCTCCTTTCTGAATTTTACTGTGATTAAGAGCTAGTTTTGGTTAGGAGCCATCCTTCTTAGGATATTCAGCTTAATTATATTGTGGCCACTATTACGTGTTGGCCCAACTATTTCTACTTCTTGACCCAAGTGCTGTGAGTTACGCAGTGCTAAACTGAGACTGCAGTTCCCAGACTGAATAGCTCAGCTGAGCGCTGGAGAGATCAGCATGAGCAAGTACGAAGAAATTCTCCTTCTCTTGTGTGCTCTAGAAACAAGCCGATCCAAGAAGCACCTGCTTAAACTGTGAAGAAATTGCTTCTCTAAAGCTTTGTGACATTTGTACCTATAAAATGGGGATAATGATACTGCCACTCTTTTGTGAAGTGCTCAAACATCTAATGATGAAAAAGATCTATATAAAAGCTTGGCATTATTATTATTAGTTGACCATTTTATTTGTGGGAACCTGAAGCAGCCACTATTATTGTTTCATTTCATAGTTAGTTACTTCCTTGATCTGCCTCAGCATTGTGCATTCCATATCCTTTTCCTGATCGGGATGCTAGTAATTTACCCCTACTAATTTGTATTCTACTTATTCAGTTCTACTGTACGTCTATTTGATTAGATTCTATGGCATCTTCTAGGCTTTGTGTTATTTTCAACCCAAATGTGTCCTCCCTTTATAGTTTATAGACAGGTATTATCTTGTCAGTCCAACATGAATTTTAAACCTCAAAATAGTTTAGTCTGAAAAAGCAGTCAAAATACCAAATAAACAGTAACAATATTAAATGTCATATTGACAAGAACCACAACATCTCTTCTTTGCATTATATTATTGTTCTTCATTGGCTTGACCATTAAAGTAACCTGAAAAGATAAAGCATAACGTTCTAATAACTTTACCAATTTGTTTTGCATGGCTATACAAGGGAGGGAGAGGAGTTATTTAAGTTAAGCACCAACGTGGACACAAGAAAAATGGATATAAACTGGCCATCAACAAATTTAGGCTCAAAATTAGGTGAAGGTTTCTAACCATCAGAGGAGTGAAGGTCTGGAACACCCTTCCAAGGGGAACAGTTGAGGGGGACAAAGTCTGTAACTGGCTTGAAGACTGAGTTTGATAAGTTTATGGAGGTGATGGTATGGTGGGACAGCCTATGATAGCATGTGGCCCATCGGCGACTACAAGTAGCAAAAATCCCCAGTGGCTGTAGATGGGACACTAGATGGGGATGGTTCTTAGTTATTACAGAGAATTCCTTCCCAGGTATCTGCCTGATGGGTCTTGTCCACATGCTCTGGTTCTAACTGATCAACATATTTGGGGTCAGGAGGGAATTTCCCCTGGATCACATTGGCAGAGACGTTGGGTGGTTTTCACCTTCCTCTGCAGCATGGGGTCATTTTCAGGTTTAACCTAGTGTACACTGTGCATTATCTGGAACTTGAAGTCTTTAAACCATGATTTGAGGACTCAGTAACACAGCCAGAGGTTAGGGGTCTTTTCAGGAGTGAGTGGGTAAAGTTCTGTGACCTGCAATGTGCAGGAAGTCAGACTAGATGATCATGATGGTCCTTTCTGACTTTATAAAGTCTATGAGTCTGAGTCTATTGGCACCAATTTAGAGGCCTATTCAGCATGCTTGTTTGCTTATGCTTCATGCCAACTTCCTAGCTCCTATTCCAATGTGAGGTTTCAGTATACATAATGCCATAAATCCCAGCTACCACATCATTCTGCTGGAGCATGAAGCCAGTCCCATATAGAGTCAAGTAGATCCCTTTAAAATTTAGGGCAAATCCTATTCTTACCTCTAGGGTGAGTAGGACCCCCTGAGGCAATAACCAGTTTGCTGCTGCACAATGTGGGGGGGAGGCTGCATTGGACAAAGTCATAGAAGTGTGTACCCAGTGTGGCATAGAGCCCAGCTTTATAGCAATTCCGCGCATGGCAATACAAACTTGGGCTTTATTCACACTGGGAAAGTGAGCTGTGTTAGAAAATGTATTAACTAACAGTCACAACCAGCTAGTCCATTGTAAAGCAGGACTGTCTGCATTTACACTAGGTGTGCAACACTGACTTAATTATGTGTTAATGTTTTCTGACACAACACATTTCCCCAGTGTAGACAAAGCCCCAAAGGTGGGCCAGGATAATAGGATCTACCACTGTATTATTTCTCAGATCTTCCTCTCCTTCCCTTGCAAAGGAAATATTCTAGGAGTAGCAGCTCCATTGCTAGCCTCAGCTTTGGAAAGAGGATTTCTTCACACTTCCTCATGCTGATCTCTCCAGTACCCAGCTGAGTCATTCATTCTGGGAACTGCATTTGTCCTACAGTGCAGGTTATTTCAAAGAGTCTTTGTATTACTATTATTAATAATGTATCCTTTGGACTACAATAAGATTCTGTGACTGCAGGACAAGATAAACAGGTATCATTGCATTTGGAATGTATTTTCAGATACATAAACATCAACACTAATAGCCAGGACTACACCATATCAATGGATCACCTTGAATGATCTTTGAAATGGTTTGGTATGCTCCTCCCACCCAATTTTATATCTCTCCCCCATTCTCTGCTGTCTGTGGATAAGCTAGATTGCTAAAATCCTGAGATGACAAGACAATCTCTAATGTAGGGTATACTTACAAAATGCAGTCATTCCAAACTCCTCCTTTATTCTACAGAAAAATTACTTATACCAGCCTAAGGTAACTAAGTTTTTCTCTTTGAAAACAAGTTTTCATAATTCTGTTTGATCTTTCTCTAGAATTTTCCATCGCTCTTCCTATTGATTAGTGAAAAAAATGAGGTTTACTTTATCTCACTTCTTCAGTCCTGAATGCTTGTCTTAAAAAGCTCTGCTGAGAATTCATTAAAACGTGCCCACTGTGCCTCGGCAATCTGAATCTGATTTTGTGACCTTTATGTCTTGCTTTAAAATTTTCAATCTGTTTTAAAATCACTAGCTTAGGTATTTTTGCTTTTCCTGCACCAAAACACTCCATATTGACCTCAGCTGCTTTGACCCTCACCCACGTATTGTATGATTAATGCCTAAAATAGAGCTATAATGAGCTGGTCAAAGCAAATGCTTAATGTTTGTCTCCTTTGTTATTTTTTTTTCTTTTGAGTCTTTTGATATATATGAATTTGCGTCAGATGGAAAGCCAACAAGAGGCTTATGGCAATCTTATTTTCTCCCCTTTAAACAGGTTTTATCTAAACAATTCCAAATACTATAGCTGTAGTGCAGAACCATTTCCCCCTTCCTCTCTCCTTGGAATGCAGAGCAATCCACTTACTCAAAGCATCAAGAGATAGAGAAGGAACTAATATGAGCTCATGCATAAATTTACTCTTCTTTGAGATCAACTTGCTGACCCTTTTGTGAAGACAATGATTAAGCTATTTATTCCTGTCTACACAGTTGTGCCAGACTGATTCAGAGTATATGCTAGTCTGCTTTATTATTTTTTCCTTCATTAATATTAATATTTATTGCTGAGGAGAGCCACAAGAAAGCTAGCCAGTCGCATTAATTAATGCATGTAAGATAAGGCAAACTGCATATACCCTAAACACCAGCTACAACGCTTTTTATTACTAAGCTAGATTTAACTGATAGCGCTCCATCTCATTGAAACCATCACTAGAAATTGCTTTATTCTCCCTCCACCCCCAATAATGACTGCTGTATCCCACTATTAATATGAATTAATTCCTATGGTTCATTGAAACCACACTCAAATAGACACTTAGGCCATCTGTCAAAATAGAGGCCACCTGCAAGGCTGGTCAGAAACTTAGTTATGTGGGTAGAAGGGTTTTGGTGGGTACTGCTTGATGAACATATATGTATCTGTGTGCAGAAGTACCCAGAGAACTAACACAGTTTTGCACAATACTAGCTTGAGAATTAAAATTAGGTAGCCAAAACAGATTTGACAGGAGTAATCCTCCCTGCTCTGCAGCTTTCCCTAACCCTTAGTTTATGGAAGGTCTGAGGAGTTGGGAGATAGAGCTGCTTGTCTCTGGAGGAGTATGCTAAGCCTTGCGGTAGGAAGGGCTTGGAGGCCCACAGCAAATCTAGGACTCAATACAGGGCTAATTCACCTACCCCAGTGGATCTTCTCAACTGCACATTCTAAGCAGCTTGGGAATGAGGCTCCACTCATGTATACATCAGGTTACAGGAAGGGAGGGAGTGAAATGTCCCACTAATAGGCTGCCCCTCCAATTCACCTTGTGTATCCATTACTTCTTCTGCAAACCTGATACAGGTCTGTCGCATCTTACATGCATTTAACATGCACAATTTCAGCTTTACGTGGTCGGCAAAGAGAAAAACAACAATTTTAATACTTGTAGTGCGGGCGATTCCACCCACCATTAGACTCAATGTAATTTTGACTATTCGCGATTTTTGCTTTCCGCGCTGACTGCGGAATATAACCCCAGCGTAAGATGCGACCGACCTGTACAGTATTCAAGAATGGATCCCATTTCTTGTGCACCTACTAAGGTCTGAATAACTAGGTTCCCTGTTCTGTGGCTCTCAGAGTGGGGGCCTTCTCTATTGAAGAAACCAAGAAGTGGCAGAAAGCAGGGAGGGTGAGAATAGTTGTCTCCCCAAATCCTTGTGAGGACTATTTCAGAAATGAAAGAAATTACTAGACTCACACAGCAAGTCAGGGGCAGGAGCTGGGAACAGAACCCAGGTCTCCTGAGCAAGGCTGGCTGGAAAACAAGAATTCTGTTTTGCAAAGAATTTAGAATTTTGTTTTTGTTTCAATGTGTAAAGAAAACAAGACCTTTCAAAAATGTTATTGAGGGGGAAGGAGAGACAGCAGATGAGCATGCACAAGGCACCCTAGAACAGCAAATGATCCAGTGGTCAGGACACTCACATGGTAAATAGGAGCCTAAATTCAAATGCCCGCTCTACTTGACTCACCGCAATGACTTGAACCGGGGTCTCCTACATCCTCGGCAAGGGCTCTAACCATTGGCTACAGATTCATTGTTTTATACAGTTTCTCAATCTCTCCCGTTGGTGGTGTTTCTCTTTGTAAAAGTAAATATATAGTAGGACAGAGAACGACTGACTATTTAGCACAGAAGTTAGGACACCTACAAGGTAGAGCAGATGCTAGAACCAGCATCTCCCCCATTCCAGAGAAGTGCCCTAACACCACCCTGCTATGAAGTATTCTTGGCAGGTGTCTCTCTCTCTCTCTGATCGGAATCTCAAACTTGAATCGGAGAAACATTCCTGACAAAAGTTTAATCAAGACTAATGTTTCTGGGGAAAGTTTTGGTTTCAACAAACCATTGTTTTCCAGTGGGGGAAAAAAATAATTGAAAAATTCCTGACCAACTCTACTCTCGAGTCCCAGTCTAGTACTCCATCCACTGCTTCAAACATGTCTGGCTTTCCTGTCATTTCATTCTTAACAGAGAATTTCCTGAAATTTGATTTTTTTAAAATAACAGCTACAGCCTTCTTGTAAGGATTTTTAATTGTTAAGCTCCTGTTAGAATCTTTAATTCTTAGTACTGCATGAGTGTAGGGTACTGGACTAGATGACCTTTCAAAGTCCCTTCCAGTCCTATGATTCTATGATATTCTCTCAAACTTAACTTTACCTTATCAATGTTTTATAAATAAAGTATAAAGATTCATAGGATGCTACAATACCCATTTGGCCATGAAGGGAAAAGATGACAAGGTCGCAGAGCTGTAGTGCAGTTTTCAATTAAGCCCCACTTTAGTAAAAAGAATTCCTGTATGCTCATTTGCACGTTTGTAAACTCATGACCATGTGCCTGTTAAACTCAGCATGAGACATGAACATCAGTAAGGTGCCCATGTTTACATTCCATTGTTGTCACACATGGGACTAGTTAGGAAGAGAGAAAGGGAAAATATTTTAGAAACAGACTGGATTTGGCAAGAGGATAGAGAGAGTGAAACTGACAGAGACAGAGAAACAAACCACAGTCCTTAGGAAACTATGAACCTCAGTATATCGATTAACATCAGCTGAGGATTTGGCCTTATAACAAAAACAGAACAATTAACAACTTACAATTACAACTTTGTTTCTTAAAGACACCACAAATTATTGGAATTAACCTATCCCTTAGACTGACATGTTAAAAGCATTATTAGCATTTATTAATAATTATTATTAAAGAAAGATTTCTCAGTTCCCTAGTTGTTCCCACAGCTCTAGTAAATTGTAGTCCATGAGAAAGAAAGACAGTAGCCACTGATGCTGTTGAAAACTATGTTTCTAATATAGTTACAGACCACCACACTGCTTCAAATGCCAGCTGTTAATTGAAGGGAGTGTCTAGAAATCCAACACTGTCTTTTATATACACATATATATGATATTCTGTGACTGCCTGAAAATGATCTGTCAGTGTTATCTTGATTAGCTAAGAGATGGAGTTAGTGGGACAGAATCTGGGCTTGCCAGTTTGCTAGCACCAAGCTCTGTGGAGCTGTAGATGAAGGAGGAAAGAAGGCAGTTTGGTGGCTATTTCTTCTATCACATCAAGAAGATTCACTTTAAATAGTTTCCAAGGTAACCTGCTCTGAGCCTAGAATCTATAAATAGGGGCACAAATAGGTTTCTAACTCCTAAACAGAAGAGAATCAATGACATTATTGTAGTGAAATAAATAAATGAAAATGTGAAGACACGTGAATGAAATAATACAAACAAATAAAGGAGATGATAGTATGGAATTTGAGCATTACATTTAAACACAAATAACAGCCACACATCTGTGATACCTAGAAAAATGGGATTCACTTTACATAGCTGTACAAATGATAAAAGTGCATGGGTTAATTCCTAGATTCTTATAACTGAATATCATTTAACAGTGTAAGTTATAGATAGTTTCATATTGAATAAATAATATTATTTGAGTTTTCCAAATAAAGGATTAGAAAGTGATTGGATAATATCATAGACTCACATATAAATAACTTCAAAATATTTTGCATAGAAAGCTGCTGTGAAGCTGTGGCAACCGGAATATTTGTATTTCAATTATTTGTAGTGGAATAGAACAGATGGTTTGTTTTGTTTCAACTCTGATGTTGCTTTTTATTTATAGTATATTATAATAATTGCTTAGGAGACAAGATATTTCTATTAATCATGTATCATAAATGAAGGATTTATAAATAGTATCTTAAGGTGGTACACTATCGGGTCATTTAAAAGAATTAAAATGTACACTGTATAGATCTGCATCTTTTAAGGTCTAACATGCAGTGCTGCCCACATTCATTTCTGTTGCTTATTTCTTTTCAATTAATCTGAACTACAACTGCCCATAAACAAGAAGACTGCTAGTAAAACATACCTTTTGGATATAGGATTTATTCAGGAATACAGAGAGGAGATTCCTGGACTAAATGTTTCAATTGATTTTTAGCTTTCTATTTGCTGCTTTTATAGCCTATTTTACTGATTATTTACTCTTGGTTGTTAAAAGAACCATGAAATCACCTGCTAGATTCAAGAGACTGCTTGTATATATTTTCATTAAACTCTTCAGTTCTTTTATGATAGTAAATTTATTCCCTCCCTCAACCCCACTCATATTACAAAAGTCCTTCATTACCTATACATTATGCATTTGTTCTGGAGATACTAAATGCTATTTGCTACATGCTAAACTAAAACTTTTGATTTACTGGAGATCTGAAAAGGAAGTAATAATTATAGCACTAAAGACACATGTACAGATGTCCAGGCTCAAGCTGAGGCACAGGCTCTGAAGGCTAGGGATGGGGGGGGGACTTTAGAGCCCAAGCCTCAATGTCTATTCAGCTATTTTTAGTATCTTAGGCCTGGTCTACACTGGGAGGGTGAGGGGGGGCGAGCTAAGTCAGTATAGGTTGCACAACTTCAGCTACAAAAATAGCGTAGCTGAAGTCAACGTACTTAGAGCTACTTACTGCGGTGTCTTCACTGAGGTAGGTTGACTGCTGATATTCCCCCGTCGACTCCGCCTACGCTTCTCGCTCTGGTGGAGTACCAGAGTCGACGGGAGAGCGCTTGGTGGTCGATTTATCGCATCTTCACTAGACGCAATAAATTGACTCCCGCTGGGTGGATCGCTCCGGAGATAAGTGTAGACATGCCCTTAGTGAAAGCTTGAGTCTGTATACCTGAGCTCTGACACTTGTTGCCATGAGTTTCTGCTTGCTGTGTATGTATGCCCTTAGAGAAGTGGTCCCCAAACTGCTAGGGGGGGGGATGTTCGGGGGGGGGAGGGGTATGCAGCAGGACCCAGGCCAGCTCTCACGGCGGGTGGGGAGGGAGCTCCACCCAACCCTACTCTGCCCCCTGACCAACTCTGGCCCCAGACGCAGCTCCATTCCGCTCCCAGCCCAACTGCGCCCCTGTTCCATCCCCAGCTCCGCTCTATCCTGAGCCCCAGCTCTACTCCACTCCCAGCCCAACTCTACCCTTATTCTTTCTCTGCCCCCAGGCCAGCTCCACCTCTACTCCCAGCTCCTCCCCCATCCTGTGTTCTGCCCCTAGCTCTGCCTTCAGCCCAAGCCACTCTGCTGAGGAAGCCTTGGCTATGCAGTAATGGACTGGGGGCCCGGACAGATTCCATTACTGGTAAGGGGGGGGCACAACAGGAAAAGTGAGCACCACGGCCTTGGAGTATAGAAGTGCTTAACTACCCAAAATCAATTGTACCAGCTTCTCTCTGGAGCAGAGAGAATGCTGGGTTATCCAGAAATTGCTAGGAGATGGCCTGATAATCTACTAGATCTTTTCCATCTCTAATTCCAATAATCTTAATTCAGTTATGGAACCTCTTTTCCCCCTATTATTCTCTCTCGTGTCCCAATCCTGCCAGGTGCTGAGGTGGAATCTGTTTTCACTTAATAGGAGAAAAAAGTATGTGAAATGGATGATCTCAGACTAGTTTCGAACAAGTACTGTAGGTGTTCTCATTATAAATACTATCACAGTATGGAGCCTTTATAGTCTCAGCACAAAGGCTCAGGACTGAATTATAATTGGAAATGGAACCACTTTTTAACTGCTAGAACAGTGTGAAGCATACTGTGGACAATGTAGAGGCAGGGGACCATGAAAGGATGCTTGTGTTGCACCTTCACTACACCAAGTTTGTACAGTGCTTCATGGAATTCAGTTTCTACTCCTGTCAAACTGACGTCTTTCAAGGACTAAAAATATCAATTTAAAATTAATAGAGAAAACCTGCGATGCACACAGTCACTAAGTACACCACACACTTGTAACAGCTGCCATCTGGGATAACATACTGGGGATTGACTGAGGAAACTCAACAGACCTATATCCTTTATGGACTGGGCACAGAGACAGATAACATTCTGGCCAGGGTTTCGTAAGTATCTGGTACGTTGGCAAGCTGGCAGCCAGATGCTAATGTGGACATAACAACCCCCCCCCCCCCCCCCCCCGCAATAAGGAGAGTCCATATATATGGTGAATGAACTTAATTTGCATCCAATAACTTACCACAGAAGAGACTTGAATCAGGATGCTTGTAGTCTGCAGATAGGATGTCTGCTGGAATGAGACAAAGGGATGCCCCCCTCTGGTGCTATACTAAGTTTGTCTGATCTTGAAGTCACTTTTTGCTTATCCTTCTAAGGTGTACTGTCTTGGGGGGAAGTAAATCAAGATACATATACTGTCACAGATCTAGTATGCACTTCTTCCTAACTACTTACTAGGATTTCCCTGAGGGGAATCCACATCTCTGTGCTCTGGATTCCCAGGGGTGTTTCAAGCTCATGGAACCTGAATGGAGTCCGGACACTATTCCAGTCTTGGGGTCCCTATGCACACTCTCATGGCACAGACCATCTATCTGGCACTCCCCTTCCAAGTTATGGAACTCACTGTCCATCCACCTAGCTTCTCTGGGCACCTCACTGACCTTCCAATACTTAAGCACACCCCCCTCCCAGAACTCCATTCAACAGGTGTGAAGCTTCTGATTTACAGTTTAAATCTCTCAAGGGCATGAAGTAGTTCTGAAGCAGTCAACACACACACACACACACACACACACACCATATTTATGCTCTCATACTTAGTCATGAAAAGCACAGGTGAATACAGATTATACAAAATAATAAAACATCCTAGATGCAACATCCTGCATCAGCTCACCCTTCCTTTGGGAGTCCTTGAAGGACTGTTGGGTGTGATGTCCCAGGTCCCAACCCCAAACCTCTGAGTTCCCAGACAGCTATAGCATCCTGGCCTCCATCTAATGTCTACTAAAATCTGCTGGGCTGAGTAGCTAGTAGGCCTACAGACCCAGCCAAGGTACCACCTGTAGGAGCACTGATTGAAGGATCAGTTGACTGCACTGATTAATCCAACCAGGCTATTTAAGCCAAAAGTGGGCACAGGAGTTGTTTGAGCAACTAGATACTTCTCTGGTGCATTGGACCCTGTTTGTGCCTGCTTCCTGCACCCAATCCTGTTTCTGATTCCTGCACCACTCTTGGCCTCACCTTTGTTCTTGATTCGCTGTGTGCTCCCGCTTTGTGCCTGATTCTTGCCTCTCCCCCAGTTCTTGCCTTTATGCCTTGCTTCCAACTATCAGTTACCTGGTTCTGACCTCTGACTCTGGCTTGACACTTTGGTATCTGATCCCAGCTCTGTCCCTCGGCTTTAATTCCTTGCTCTGACTGGCTTGGCTCTGGTAATCAGCAGTTGACTCTGGTGCTGACCCTCAATGTTGTTCTCCAACCTGGATGCCTGCTTTGCCCACTGGAGCTGACTCCTGCTCTGACCATTAGGACAGACTGCCTATGTCCTGGTCCATAACACTATTCTACCAGGCAGGACCCTGCAGAAGCCTCCCTCATTTTAATCTGGTATAAAATGGCTCTTTCCTCCCCCCCCCCACCCCCGCCCATAGTCTGTGAGTTCCTTTATAGACTCCCGCTGGTGTCACCTGCTTCATTTGTTCTCCTCCTGGCAACTTTCCATTACTTCTGCTCTCCCCACCCCACTTAAAACAACAGGAGGAAGTGTCTTCTCCCAGTTAGAACAAAGCCATTGTCCCAAGGTGTTTTATGCTGAATAGATGGATTACGAGTGCTGATCACTCTGACCTGGCAGAGACATGACAAAATCCAGCTAATGATAGAGGATCCTGATACATACAGGCTTTCCATAGCACAGTAATTTTCCAATACAATTTCATAAAATCATCCCCATCTCAGAAGTGGTACAGATAAAACTCCCAATTCATCACACATACAAGTGGAGGCAGCACCTTTGTGTTGCACCTCTAATAGTCTGCTCACGCTCCCTAATAATTTCTTTGCTACTATCAGATTCCGCACACCAGTGGCTAGTGCTGTAGACATATGGTGGCCCTAAAGGTTTATTTCACTACATGGGGACATTATTTCCTGGTATGATGCTATAATGTGATGGGGAATGCAATTCTATGTAGGTGACAAAACAAACCAAACAACCTCAGAAAAAACACAACTACTGACTGGTTGCAGGCATCTTGTTTACCAGGACATTCTGTTAGAAGGTAGGATTATATTTGCAATGGCCACAATAAGTGTGTTTGTCTGACTTGTTGAAAGTCACCTTTCAAGCTTAATGCTGAAGTAAATCATGTTTGTGCACAAGACATTGGAGAAAACTTCAAGAAGAGGCTAACATTTTGTGCAGATTTATGCATTCATGCTCTTAAGGGTTGTGAGAGTTGTGAGCCTCTGCCCCCTAAATGCCAAATCATGTAAATTAATGCTACTAATTGAACGATCTGAAATTTTCCTTACCTCCACAGACTCTTCATTCATTCATTCGTCTGTATTTTTCACTCAGCCAAAATACTGCTATGACTTTTTCCTTCTTTACCTCATATTTATCTTAGATCTTTCACCCCTCTCTCCCTGGTCAAAAATTGGAGAGTTTCCCATCATGCCTCAGTGATCATCTATTCCAATTTTGTACTGTGGGAAGCTTTTTTTTTTTTTCTATTTATCATGCTTACATTTAAACAGGGAATACTGCAAACATGAATGTATCTCCTTATCTGTCAGACGGGCTGCTAAGAGAATTTGGAGAAGAGGATGGTAAAAAGTTGGATTCATCACATATACAGGCCCTATTTGTGTCTTTACCTCCTCTGCCTTGTGTTTGTATGTGTGTGTCTCCTTACTCACTGCCTTTTCCCCCCCTCATCTCCTTCCAGAACATTCAGTGTGCAAACTCCTGGTACTCTGAAAAACACTGCTTTGCCAACATCTCTGCTCATGCATTAAAACTCTTAATTGTTAATGGAAAATCATCAACTCATGGGGGTGTTTCTAGTGGAGTCCTGAGGGATTATTGCTCAGTTCAGTGCTGTTCAATATTTTTAATCAATGATCTAGAAGAAAATATTAACTCTGCTGACAAAGTTTACAGATGATATAAAAAGTAAGATGGCGGTAGATAACAATGAGGATAGATCATAGATACAGAGCCATCTAGATCACTTGATAAGATGCCCGTAATCAAATAGCATGCATTTAAATACAGCCAAATACAGAGATACCTAGGAACAAGAATGTAGGCCCTACTTACAGAATGGGAAGAGAATCCTGGAAACCATGAATATGAAAAGGATTTATGGATTATTAATTTTCATTAACAGAACATGAGCTTGCAGTTGGATATTGTGGCATTAACAGTTAGTATGAACTTTTGAAGTATACCCTGGAGCATAATTAGGAGGAGTTGGGAGGTGATGTTATTGCTATATACAGCACTGGTGGGACCATTGCTGGAATTGGTGGACCACTATTCGAAGGCCTGGTGTCCACACTTCGAAAAGTATATTGAAAAAGAGGAGATGGTTCAAAGAAAAGAACTTCAAGAATGATTTGTAGTCTGAAAAGATCACCTTTGAATGAAATTAGCAAAGAGAAAATTCAGAGGTGACTTGACCATCGTCTATAATTACCTATGCAAGGAGAAGATATCTGATACTAGAGAACACTTTAATTGAGCAGATTTAATTAAGTCAGAAAGTTCAAACTGGAAATAGGATGCATTTTTTTCCCCACAGTGAGAGTTTGGAACAGATGACTAATGGATGTGCTAAATTCTCTTTTACTTGGAGTCTTTGAAGCAGAATTGGTAGTCTTTCTAGAATATACACTCTAGTTCAACTACCAATTATTGGGCTAAATGCAATGCATGAAAAATTATGTCCTATGGCCTATGCTAGGCAGAAAGTCAAACTAGATGGTAACAGTGGTCCCTCTGGGCTTAAAATTTATCAATCCATTACTTAGATATCGCCCATACTGTTGTTCTTGATTCTCTCTTTAAAAACAGGACACCTATTTATAAGAATTCATCTGCTCCTTCTGTTTACTCCTCACCTCAAATTAAACATCCCTGTTCATGCAATCATAATTAGCTCACCCCTACTCTCCTAAGATGTCAATTAGGGGTAGGAGCTATTTGACACTTTAGCAACAAGTCTGAGCTTTCATGTAAATACAAGCAAATATAAGGCAAGGTAAATTTGGGAAACTTTATATAGATGCAGAATCATTTCTGCTATAAATTGAAGATTTTTTCAACTTTTTTCTGATGCCAGCAGCAGCTCTCTAATATCCTTGGTGGATGCTCTCTTGCTAGTCATATTTTTAAAAGCTTCCATATCTGGTCCACTCTGCTGATTAGTAGGATTCAGGGGAGATAACATTTAATAAAAAGCAGAATTTACAAGTATTGTGAATTATTCATTCCATTTTCAAGATCTAACTTTGGCAATCGCTAAGAGGCTAACTATCTGTCAGTGCCTCCTTGTGGAAGATTTAGGGGGAAATGCAGTGGAAATGCTACATCCCCACTGTACAAATGGTGTTAAGAGCACATGAAGGGAAACTCTATGCCATCAAGCACAGTCCTCTATGGTGACTGAGCACAGGAACATGCAGAGAGTGATTATGGGAGGGTTGAGAGTAAGGCCTGCAGGTCAATGCATTGCACTGATCCAGTACCCAAGCCCCCAAATAGAAAAGAGCTCTTCCCTCCTATGATCTGCAGAAGAAAGGTGTGATCATGCTTCAAAGGCATCTCAGTCAGCTGGAGATGATGATATTGTTCCTCAGTCCTAGAATGTTTGTTCCAAACAGGATGAGCTTTGTTCCATACAACAGGATTTGGCCCTTTAAAGGACAGTCACTGCACGGGATCGGGCTGATGACTTATAGCTTCAAAGTGGCTGACAGATAGTTGGAGTCTGGCTGCTTGAGCTCCCAGTAGGATATAACATACAGCAATAGCGAGGGTCAGTAAAAGGGTGTTAGATAATAATAAGGGCAAGGATCTATGGAGAGATGAAAGATCAATCAGAGAAAATTGGGCAGTAATGCTTTGAAAACCTTGCTGGGAGCTCTTTTTCATTTAGTATTCCCATTCACACTTGAAAACACAAACCACAAAAGTAAAAGAGGGCCAGTTCATTGCCTTAAAATAAAATAACACTATTTCTGTATTTAAGGATTATACAAATTATTCACAGAAATGGTAAGTCAAGAGTTTAACTTTAGAAGGAATGGAAACATTTGTGCATCCGACATTGATGCAACCTATGATTAAATGATCATTTCTGAATGATCAGGCAGCCTTACAATACATTTTCCATTTTGACTGATCTTTCTTTTTCCCCCTCGTTTGTTAAACTTTGAAAATTAAAATAAATTATTTTTTTAAATCCTTTCCCGCTCCTTCTCCCTCCCACCCCCAACATACACACTGGTCAGCACACATCGAAACAGAAATAAAACATTTTTTCCACTGAAAACCTGAATTATTTAACAATTTATTTTTCAAGCAAATTTGTTACTTTTCTCTTTTTTCCTTTCAGAAATATTAATCACTGGTAGGCAGTGCTACATTTCTATCACCTCAACTTGTTTTAGAATGGAGGCAACGTCTTGTAGGTGGGGAGAGGAGCCCAAGTGTCTGAGGACACATCAGATACGGGGAATCACATCTCTTTATGCCTTTTCTTAAGGAAAGGTGGTACCAATATGCACCACCCCTTTTGTGTTTTCAAGTCTGACTGGTGGACAGATGTGATTTCCAATACTCTAGCAGTGTTTCTCTCACTCTCAGTTGAGACCCAGAGGGGATTTGAGTACTAGGAATCTGTGTGAAGAGGGGCTAATGGGGGAAGGCTGTTAGGTTACACAATTCAAATTCTAAAAATATTAAAATACAGGGGAGAAGAAAAAAAATAAACAGGAACTAAGGCTGGACAGATTTCCCCTCTAGCAGAATTAGCTTCAATGACTGAGACCCCATGGCTTACTGTGACACTGTGTTTAGAAATGAATTATTATAAATAATTAAATATTCTAATGGGTCAAGACCATTTAGATACTGGATTTGGAGTTCTGGAAGGAAAACTATTAGAAGCTCTGTCATATTCCTAAAGAGAATGGATATTATTTTTGTAGCACCTTCTGTGATTTTCATACATAATTGCATTTTCTTGTCAAAAGACATGATTTTTGACAACTTGTGGCAACATATGGGTTTATATAATAGTTTTGTCCAAATGTATGTGACTAAGAAGAGCTTAATTTCTTGGACAGTTTGGTTCCATCATTCCTTTTACCAGCAAAGGACAATACACCGAGGAAAGTCTAATTCTCAACAGGAGCAGATTGTTTTTAATTAATGAGGAAGTGTCAGAGGGAAAGAAATTGAGTGTATAAATGTTATCGTTTTATTCCTGGTTCACAGTCTTTTACTCCTCTCCCAGATGAAAACAACTGAATGAAATATATCAATTTTTGTGGAAGATTGCCTATACATATCAACACAGATCTTCTTATTACCATATTGAAAACAACCTTTTAGATTCCCCATTGGTCAGTACCACATCCGTGGTAACAGATGTCACAACCTCCTGTTTGGAGGAAATCTTAATTTGAAATATTTTTCTTATGGGTAAGACTTTACAGGCCATTATACTTATAAATTAATTTTCAAACAGATGTGCCAGGACTGAGTTATCCAAATGCACTAGCACTAGCATTTCTTTGCAACAAAAACAGCTGTACCAAATTACGAATGTTTAGAACATTTTGTTTTCTCACCCTGTCTTTCAATGTGATGGATGGTGAGAATGTCATTGATTAGAGCTGGTGGGAAATGGTTTTCCTGTCCTGCAAATTTTTTGAGATTTCAAATATTTACCCATGCTGCATCAGGACAAAACTAAGACCCTTTGAAATTATTTGAAAACAATAGAGCAAAACAAAAAACCACCCCAGAACAGCCAATAGTTCAGTAAATCAGGCACTCACTTGGACTGTGGAAGTCCCAGATTCAACTCACCGCACTGCCTTATTCAGATCAGGGACTTGAATCTGGATTTTCTGTATCTCAGGTTAGTGCCTGCTCTACTGAACTACTGGCTATTCTGTGGAGGGCCTCTCCTTCTGAAATTCTGTTCAGAACCTGGACGCTGTTCCTCACAAAAAAAATAATTAAAACTAGTATGTTCTCATGAAAAAAGCCACTTTAAAATTAATCAAAAGTTTTGAACAAAAATTGTTTTGTCAAAAAAATTCCCTACCAACTCTATCGAGGAAATCCCCGACCACCACTCCCAAGAGGAGGAGGAGGGTGGTGGTGGTCGGGGACTCCCTCCTCAGGGGGACTGAGTCATCTATCTGCTGCCCCGACCGAGAAAACCGAGAGGTCTGCTGCTTGCCAGGAGCTAGGATTCACGATGTGACGGAGAGACTGCTGAGACTCATCAAGCCCTCGGATCGCTACCCCTTCCTGCTTCTCCACGTGGGCACCAATGATACTGCCAAGAATGACCTTGAGTGGATCACTGCAGACTACGTGGCTCTGGGAAGAAGGATAAAGGAGTTTGAGGCACAAGAGGTGTTCTCGTCCATCCTCCCTGTGCAAGGAAAAGGCCTGGGTAGAGACTGTCGAATCGTGGAAGTCAACGAATGGCTACGTAGGTGGTGTCGGAGAAAAGGCTTTGGATTCTTCCACCATGGGATGGTGTTCCAAGAAGGAGGAGTGCTAGGCAAAGACGGGCTCCACCTAACGAAGAGAGGGAAGAGCATCTTCGCAAGCAGGCTGGCTAACTTAGTGAGGAGGGCTTTAAACTAGGTTCACCGGGGGAAGGAGACCAAAGCCCTGAGGTAAGTAGGGAAATGGGATCCTGGGAGGAAGCACGAGCAGGAGGGCGCAAGAGGGGAGGACTCCTGTCTCATACTGAGAAAGAGGGATGATCGATGAGTTATCTTAAGTGCCTATACAAAAATGCAAGAAGCCTGGGAAATAAGCAGGGAGAACTGGAAGTCCGGGCACAGTCAGGGAACTATGATGCGATTGGAATAACAGACTTGGTGGGATAACTCAAATGACTGGAATACTGTCCTGGATGGATATAAACTGTTCAGGAAGGACAGGCAGGGCAGAAAAGGTGGGGGAGTTGCGTTGTATGTAAGAGAGGAGTATGACTGCTCAGAGCTCCAGTATGAAACTGCAGAAAAACCTGAGAGTCTCTGGATAAAGTTGAGAAGTGTGAGCAACAAGGGTGATGTCGTGATCAGAGTCTGCTATAGAGCACCAGACCAGGGGGATGAGGTGGATGAGGCTTTCTTCCAGCAACTAACAGAAGTTGCTAGATCGTAGGCCCTGGTTCTCATGGGAGACTTTAATCACCCTGATATCTGCTGGGAGAGCAATACAGTGGTGCACAGACAATCCAGGAAGTTTTTGGAAAGTGTAGGGGACAATTTCCTGGTGCAAGTGCTGGAGGAACCAACTAGGGGCAGAGCTTTTCTTCACCTGCTGCTTACAAACAGGGAAGAATTAGTAGGAGAAGCAAAAGTGGATGGGAACCTGGGAGGCAGTGACCATGTCGAGTTCAGGATCCTGACGCAAGGAAGAAAGGAGAGCAGCAGAATACAGACCCTGAACTTCAGAAAAGCAGACTTTGACTCCCTCAGGGAACAGATGGGCAGGATCCCCTGGGAGAATAACATGAAGGGCAAAGGGGTCCAGGAGAGCTGGCTGTATTTTAAAGAATCCTTATTGTGGTTGCAGGAACAAACCATCCCAATGTGTAGAAAAAATAGTAAATAAGCCAAGCTGGTCGCCTGACATAACAGTGAAATCCTTGCTGACATTAAATGCAAAAAAGAAGCTTACAAGAAGTGGAAGATTGGACAAATGACCAGGGAGGAGTATAAAAATATTGCTCAGGCATGCAGGAGTGAAATCAGGAAGGCCAAATTGCACTTGGAGTTGCAGCTAGCAAGAGATGTTAAGAGTAACAAGAAGGGTTTCTTCAGGTATGTTAGCAACAAGAAGAAAGTCAAGGAAAGTGTGGGCCCCTTCCTGAATGAGGGCGGCAACCTACTGACAGAGGATGTGGAAAAAGCTAATGTACTTTTTTTGCCTCTGTCTTCACAAACAATGTCAGCTCCCAGACTGCTGGACTGGGCAGCACAGTATGGGGAGGAGGTGACCAGCCCTCCGTGGAGAAAGAAGTGGTTTGGGACTATTTAGAAAAATTGGATGAGCACAAATCCATGGGGCCGGATGCGCTGCATCCGAGGGTGCTAAAGGAGTTGGCGGATGTGATTGCGGAGCCATTGGCCATCATCTTTGAAAACTCATGGTGATTGGGGGAGGTCCCGGATGACTGGAAAAAGGCTAATGTAGTGCCCGTCTTTAAAAAAGGGAAGAAGGAGGATCCGGGGAACTACAGGCCAGTCAGCCTCACCTCAGTCCCTGGACAAATCATGGAGCAGGTCCTCAAGGAATCAATTATGAAACACAGAGGAGAGGAAAGTGATCAGGAACAGTCAGCATGGATTCACCAAGGGGAAGTAGTGCCTGACTAACCTAATTGCCTTCTATGAGGAGATAACTGGCTCTGTGGATGAGGGGAAAGCAGTGGATGTGTTATTCCTTGACTTTAGCAAAGCTTTTGATACAATCTCCCACAGTATTCTTGCTGCCAAGTTAAAGAAATATGGGGTGGATGAATGGACTGTAAGGTGGATAGAAAACTGGCTAGATCGTCAGGTTCAATGGGTAGTGATCAATGGCTCCATGTCTAGTTGGCAGCCGGTTTCAAGCGGAGTGCCCCAAGGGTCGGTCCTGGGGCCGGTTTTGTTTAATATCTTTATTAATGATCTGGAGGATGGTGTGGACTGCACTCTCAGCAAGTTTGCAGATGACACTAAACTGGGAGGAGTGGTAGATACACTGGAGGGTAGGGATCGGATACAGAGGGACCTAGACAAATTAGAGGATTGGGCCAAAAAAAAAAAAAAACCTGATGAGGTTCAACAAGGACAAGTGCAGAGTCCTGCACTTAGGATGGAAGAATCCTATGCACTGCTACAGACTAGGGACCGAATGGCTAGGTAGCAGTTCTGCAGAAAAGGACCTAGGGGTCACAGTGGATGAGAAGCTGGATATGAGTCAACAGTGTGCTCTTGTTGCCAAGAAGGCTAATGGCATTTTGGGCTGTATAAGTAGGGGCATTGCCAGCAGATCGAGGCATGTGATCATTCCCCTTTATTCGACATTGGTGAGGCCTCATCTGGAGTACTGTGTCCAGTTTTGGGCCCCACACTACAAGAAGGATGTGGAAAAATTGGAAAGAGTCCAGTGGAGGGCAACAAAAATGATTAGGGGTCTGGAGCACATGACTTATGAGGAAAGGCTGAGGGAACTGGGATTGTTTAGTCTCCAGAAGAAAAGAAGGAGGGCGGATTTGATAGCTGCTTTCAACTACCTGAAGGGGGGTTCCAAAGAGGATGGAGCTTGGCTGTTCTCAGTGGTGGCAGATGACAGAACAAGGAGAAATGGTCTCAAGTTGTAGTGTGGGAGATCTAGGTTGGATATTAGGAAACACTATTTCACTAGGAGGATGGTGAAGCACTGGAATGCGTTACCTAGGGAGGTGGTGGAATCTCCTTCCTTGGAGGTTTTTAAGGCCCGGCTTGACAAAGCCCTGGCTGGGATGATTTAGCTGGGAATTGGTCCTGCTTTGAGCAGGGGGTTGGACTAGATGACCTCCTGAGGTCCCTTCCAACCCTGATATTCTATGATTCTATTTGCCTGTGGGGGAAAAAAAGAAGTACATGCCCTGGACATGTGGACAGCTAGAATTTTGCAAGACTGCATTAAACCTTGCTGCTGTGAATCATGAAGATACAAGATATTTACATCTCTTCAGAAAACAGTTTCCCATGTTTGTGAATTCCTAAGTGTTTCTCTTGATAGGAGACATGTAAGTGAAAGGGCACAAAAGTAACTTTTTTCATAATACACAATTGGCTGCAAAATAAAGTCCCTCTATACAAAAGGACAGCCCTGGGGAAGGGATAGCTCAGTGGTTTGAGCGTTGGCCTGCTAAACCCAGGGTTGTGAGTTCAATCCGTGAGGGGGCCACTTAGGGATCTGGGGCAAAATTAGTACTTGGTCCTGCTAGAGAAGGCAGGGGGCTGGATTTGATGACCTTTCAAGGTCCCTTCCAGTTCTAGGAGATAGGATATCTCCATTAATTTACCAACAAACTACATAGAGTGTTTTCCAGCTGATCACCATTTTATTTTCTGCTGGCTAAGGTTTATTTTTTTTATTACTGTACCGTGGGAAAGGTGGCAGATTTACAACCCATGTGAATGAAGTCCTCCATTTATCCAAGGAGCATGCATCATTGCAAGCTTCTCAGGACTGCCCTACCCAGGTTATTCAACCTTGACCTTGAGAATCACCACTGAGTTGAAGGAATAGTTCAGAGTCTCCATAATCCATTCATTTCCTGGCTCTCTTGAGATTGCTAACAAGACAGTCAATTAGTCCTAACTGTTGGGTTGTCTTTAGAGATGTGGACATATATGTAGTCTAAATAAGACAAAACCAAATATCAGGACTGTCCTTATAAAATTGAGACATCTGGTCATCCTAATCCCATTACCAATCCCCTAAATCATCCAGTCCCAACAAACTACATTTTTCTAGCACACTAAACACTTGATTATTTTATAATGGCAGGAAATAAAAAGAAAAATCACAGCTATCATGGGTACCCTAAGGGAAGTTTCAAATCCACTCAAACGTAGAGGGGGTCCTGCTGATTCACACACAGAGCTGACTGTGCACTAAAGCAAGTATCCCTTTAACACTGTTACCCATTTAGGCATATAACTTTACATGAGGTATAATCTACAGATGACAAGTGTTATTTCTTTCCTTTTATGCCCATAGGACAAGTATCAACAAATCTATGTATTTATGCACAGAAAAATAGAAGTATAAATACAGTATTTGCAACACTAAATGCAAGTGACTGACAAAAAGGTCCCTAAAAGCCAATTTGTCTGGCAATGTGGGAAAATCCATACATAATATACATTATCAAATTAAATGGGCCCAACAGTAATGGGAAAACACAGCTCCTTAGAAGCATATTAAAAAAAAAAAACCCACATTCACAACCGATTTAGGGAGAGATACATTTTATCTAATCTGATATTGATTAGTTAACGGTGGTTAAATTCCACTGACAGAATGCTTTAATATCAAGCTCTACCTCACAATATTTTGAACAGCAGACACAGTTGTAGCACCAGCAATAGCAGGAGAAAGCTTCAGAATGAAGATGCAATACTCTCTGGGTTACCCATTTTCCAACTTCCTTCTGTCAGAAACTGCCAAATTGCTTTAAGGCTATGACTTACAGAGAGTGGAGAGATAATAAGCTGAAAGCGAGCAATTTTCTAAGAGAAAAAATGAGATGAGGGTGAACACCCAACAGCTGCCAATCAGAATTACATGATACTATGAGGGTACTTACCTGACAGTCAATGAATGATAGACTAACAGGTCTCTACAATTCTTCAATCAGCCTTTTCGTAGATAAATTACTTCCCCCCCCCAGAGATCCAAAATATGAAATGGAAAACTTGTCTGCTAGTGTTCAAATTCTCTCTCATAACAAATGGAAACGGGCAATCAAATAGATACATAATCAGACTCCTGATTAAGTTCTCCCGCCTTATCTCAATATACCTGCAATGTTTTACAGAATAATTTGAAGAAAATTGTCTATTATGGGCATTTACACACACACACACGTCAGACTAACAAACTCCTAAATAGCAGCTAATGTTTTAGTTCTGTTTCTCAGTATACCTGAAGAAAATGCTCAACTGCAGACAAATAACGTACTCTATTTATCTTAGGAGTAAGGTAAATCCTGAAGGCTAAGCAGCAGAAATGCTCTTATGATCCATCTTAAAGAATTGTTTCAAGAATTTGTTCTTCATCGGAATTAAAATCATTTCCCCCTGCAATCTACCATACGTTTCACCTGTCTCGCATAACACATTGCTATTTTTAATTTTACAGCAATCATTAAAGTTTGTCTATTGTGAAATTGTAATGGATTTTAATGTGAAAGATCATGTAGTTCTGTACTACAATTTGTACTGAGAGTTCATGAAATATATATACAAAACACATATACCTCTGCAAGCATTCAATAGTTTTAATATTACAACCTGTTAGTGATTATATTTTCAGTAAAAGGTGGTATTCTTTTAAGGTGGATATTTATTTTGGCAGGAATTCAATTTGTTGCATAAACTAATTTAGAGTAGTGAAGCATTCATTTTGCACAAATCCCTCATCGTGGGACTATCCTGCCTAGAGCACACCCGACCTCCCCTGCAGCAAGACACAGCATGATGGTTAAGACGTGTGCACTCTCTGCCTTAATTTTGCCTCTCAAGTAACTTTTAGTAACTTCACTTCAGGCTCTTATCTCTCAATAAAACCCCACTTTGGGCGGATTTATTATTAAAACCTTGTGCAAAATAGTCCATAACAAAAGTCCCATCATAAAATCAATTCATCACCCCTATTGCAAATAGTCATTTAGATCACTGGACACCTTGTCTCACAATACCTCTTATATCACACCCTGACACCTTCAACCATGTCCAGACTCTTCATCAGTCCTCTTTTGTCCCTGGAGAACCACTCTAGTCTTTCCAACTAGACTGCAATCCCACTTTTCCAGGGGAAACCCCCTACAATCTCTCTGCAGGGAGCATCCTTGCTAGGAGAGAATCCTTCACTCTCCCTGGCCCTCTCACAGCTCCACTGGGTGATCTCTGGTCCTGGAAATGTCAGCAGACAGGTCCAGCAGATGCCTGGCTCTGTGTTTAGTCTTCTTTTCCCAGGAACTAGCTACAGATTCCTTCCAAGACCTTCCCGACTGACTCAGACTGTGCTGTAAAGTGACCCTCGTTCACCAGGTCTCTCTTCTCTTAGGCCCAGGTGTTCTCTTTTAAGCCCAATTAATTGGCCAAATTGGAGCATACTGATAAGGCACAGGTGCACTGGCCCTGCTCTCACTTAAAAGGTCAGTGTCATCCCTTTTCCTCTCTTTCACCCCCAACCCCAGTGTGCTCACACATGACTTCTGCTAAGGTCTCGGCACAAACTGTTACTACAGTTGCCTCTCACAGCAATGGAAATACACAGTGAGACACAAAATGCTGTTGTAATGTTTTCCACAAGTATAGCCATTATTGCAGCTAACCTTTGCACCTTTTCTTTCTTTTTTTAACTCCATTTTCTACTTGTTAAAATAGTAAATTGAGCTGAACTAGAGGCATAATGCCATAGAAGCATCTGGAATAGAGGGCAATACTGAGATTCTCCCCAGCCAATAAAGACCTGTTCTCAGGGTTTTATAGAGCATTAACTGGCAGGCTACGCAGGCTACGTATGGCACAGAACATACCAGAAGGGCAGACTTACAATTTAGAATAGCTATGAGAGCTGCAAAATATTCCTAAGTAGAGTGCTCAAATGAAACCTTTCCTGAACTTCTCTGAACACACAGGATGAAAGGAGGGAATCCAACAAATCCCTCTTCGGTATTAATGCACATTGCTTACTAATGGGAAGTATTGACAGCTGATTCAGAAAGAGAGCTACATGTGCCAATTGGCCAGAGGAAAGAAGGTTTCTGACCGTCAGAGGGGTGAAATATTGGAACGGCCTTCCGAGGGAAACGGTGGGGGCGACGGACCTGTCTGGTTTTAAGATTAAGTTAGATAAGTTTATGGAGGGAATGGTTTAGTGATAAAACATAGTAGCCAAAGAATACCAAGCAATGGTAGGTAAATAGTATAATGGCTAACAGGGGTCAGGCTAGAGACTCTTGCCTACATGCTCAGGGTCTTACTGATCGCCATATTTGGGGTCGGGAAGGAATTTTCCTCCAGGGTAGATTGGCTGAGCCTCTGGAGGTTTTTCGCCTTCCTCCGCAGCATGGGGCAGGGATCACTAGCAGGAGGGTCTCTGCCGATTGAAGTCACTAAAACACAGGATTGGGGACTTCAACAGCAGAGTCCAGGGAAGGGGTAGGGATGGTTTTGTGGCCTGCAGCATGCAGGGGGTCAGACCAGATGATCATAATGGTCCCTTCTGACCTTAAAGTCTATGAGTCTATGAGTCTATAAATGTGAAAAGGCGAGGGAAAGAAAAAAGTGACTGTGCAAAGCTAAGGAATAGCCCATATTCCTTGCTGTAGGGAAGGGTCTGTTGTCCGAAAAAAATACTACTATTTAATATCTATATAATACTTTACATTTTCAAAACATGAAACAAACATCAATGAATCCTAGCATTACCCTTGTGAAATAGGTAAGTGATATCTCAAGTTTATGGATTGGGAAGTTGAGGTAAAAGAGGGGTAAGTAACATTGCCCAAAGTTATACATTGAATCACTGGTTGAGAAGCGATTTGAACTCAGGAGTTTTGGACTCCAGCCCCGAATTCAATCCACTAAACTTTGGTGGGTCTAGTAAACTGAATATAATACAAAATAAGCTAATATAATGTCTAGTGCACTGTTCAGATTATTGGCAGAGTTCATCCAGATGGCAAAAATAAATGGCTGACTCCCAATAGAGAAGCCATTACATCTGTGCTACCTTGTGGTCACCTTCATGTTCAAAGTAACAAAAAGACTGACTATCTCCTCCTAAACGTTGCAGTTCCCCTTCACATTAGTAAAGGGCTACAATGGGAAGCAGGAATTACAACTGCTACCTACTGTGTGACTTTAGTTAAATATTTCCTCTTCCACTTCTCAGATGGATGCAGGTCTCTCAATTCATGCCAGGGTAGCCTATGCCTATCAATTTACTCTATGAGATGTCCAAAAAAGCAGCATACTCCCAGCTGCAGATTCCTATCCCTTACAGACAACTGAATACAAAAATATATTCTCTGTAAAATGTCCAAATTACATAATTACAGAATAGTCACTGAGGACTCTAAAGAAGCCATGAACTAGTCACTAAATAACATGTATTTTCAAAGATCTAATTACTCAGCAGTCTCTGATTACAGGCTATCAGGTAAATATATAATTAAGGAGCACTTTTTTGTACTATATGTATTATATACTGTAATATAATGCCAAGGTCATTCAGCCATAAGATATGGATGGATGAAAGGTTTGTGTAAGAATCCAAAGCCCTTTGAACTCGCACAGCTAAGTAAGCAGGACTGAATTTTCATTTCAGGAAAATAGGCTTGACAGAGTCTATGCTGCACCTGGTGTGTGAGACACAAATGGGCTGACCACAGGGAAGTGGAGGAAGGTTAGCACAGCCCTCCCAGGAACTGTGAACAGTGGGGGATAAATTCACTCAGGTTATAGCACCTCTACAAAGGTACCACCACCTGGAGGGGCTCGCACAAACTGGTTCAAACTAGATTCTCCAGAGACCAATAGACACAGAAAGGATTTTTGGATCAGTAGCCTGAGTTTAAACTGACTCAGGGCTTTCTTTCTGATCCAGCAAATGGACAGGCCCTGGAGAAGGACTGGAAAGCCTGGCACCTGCCAGAGCACCAGGCTGCAGTCGGGGATGACCTCTGGTAAGCATACTAGCATTCATGTAAGTTCTTTTATTGTTTTAATATGTTTTCACCTTAAGAATAAATGTGTCTGCTTGACAAAGGGTATGTGGTAACTTATAGCCGTAGGCACTTGGGCTGTTTATAGCCTCTGAAAAGAGAGCAAAGTGCAAATGCAGGCCATTTAGGCAGTCTGGCTTGCTGCGGAAACAGAGTGTAGGCAGGGGACTGTGCAGCCTGGAAAAATCCCAGTCAGGAGGGATGGCTGGGCAGCCTAATGGGTGCCCTTGGTGGACCATGGGAGGATTAAGGTGCAGTTGCCTTGAAGTGCAAGAAATCAGACAACGAATAACAGCTGGACATATAAAATGCTCGTAAATATCTCTGCACTATGAAGTTGTACACATAGCTAGTCTATGTAATTGAACTTATTTCTGCCAACTCAGCCATGCCTTACCCTCCTTCTCGGCTATCATTTGCCACTTCTTATGATTTACTTTAAATTAGGGCTTGTCTACACATGAAAACTGTACCTGTTATAACAGTATAATTAAACCAATATAATGATACAAGGTAGGCATGCTTATTAAAATATAAGAGTAGCTTTTCTGCAGTTTAGCTGAAAATTCATGCCAAAGTGACATAAGCTAAAGCAAATAAAAGGTCTTCATGCCAGAATATGAGGGCCCACGCAGGGAGTTATAGCAGTGTGATCACATCAGTTTAAATTCACACCTTAGTTTACACCAGTATAAAACATTTCTGTACAGACAAGCCCTTGGGCTTCTATTGCCTCTTCTGATAAGTTTGTACAGCACCTAGCTCAGAGGTCTCAAACACGCGGCCCGCGGAGTTGTTTTCTGCGATCCACGAGCTCCTCGCATCCCCTCCCACCCAGTGTTTACCTAGAGCGGCTCCAGCCCAACACACACTGGGGGAAGGGCAGGTTCCCTGCCTGCCCTGCCCCCTGCCACTCCGGGAAGTGGCCGGAACGTGGGGAAGGGGGGGGCACAGGGCTCTGTGTGCTGCTCTTGCTTCAGGCAGTGCCCCCAGCAGCTCCCATTGGCTGCAATTCCCCATTCCCGGCCAATGGGAGCTGCTGGGGATGGTGCCTGAAGCAACAGCAACACACAGACCCCTGTGCCCCTCCTCCCCCAGGTTCCGGCCATTTCCCGGAGCCGTGCGGGGACAGGCAGGCAGGTGGCATGTCGGGCCAGAGCCCGCTCCCCGAATCCCTCCTGCAGCCCAACCCCCTGCTGTACCCTGCACCCCTCCTGCAGCCCAACCCCCTGCTGTACCCCACACCTCTCCTACACCCCACACCCCAACTCCCTGCCCTGAGCCCCCACCACACCCCACACCCCTCCTGTCCTCCCTGGGGGCAGGAAGGGGGCAGAGTTGTGGTGGGGATTTCAGGGAAGGGATTGGAATGGGGGCAGGGCCTCATGGAAGGGGTGGAGTGGAGGCGGGGCCAAGGGTGGCAGGGGGAGGTGTCAGTAATGCGGCCCTCGGCCAATGTACTAGTCCTCATGTGGCCCTCGTGGTCATTTGAGTTTGAGACCCCGACCTAGCACAATGGAGCTCTGTCCTTGATTGGTTCCTTTAGATGCTACTGCAAGACAAACAATAACAATAGATAATAAATAACACGTATAATAACCCAAGTATTCTTACTAATGCCTACTTTATAATAAAGGATACCAATCCATCTTCTACTGTGGATTTTGAATGCCTGCCTAAAAGAGTACTCAAAATGCTTGCACAAACTAAGAGGAAGAGAAAAGCAGCACTGGTTACACACTAGGTGCCTGATCCTAGAAACACACAGCATGTGTTCAGCTTTACATGTTACTAGTCCCACTGAATTCAAAGGAACTATTAATGGAAGCATGTGCATGAGTGCATGCAATATCAGGGCCAAGGTTTTGAATCTTGTTTGAAAACTCTGTGTGAGTTCATTTTAAAAACACGTTTCTAATTAAACCAGTTTCTGATATGCATTTACTGCCCATTGTTCACTAGGGTTGCCAGTTCCGGTTGGATGTATTCCTGGAAGTTTCTTCACATGACATAATCTTTAAATCAAGATTAATCTTTAATTCCTGGAGACTCCAGGCCAATCCCGGAGGGTTGGCAACCCTATTGTTGACAGCATCCGTATACTTTAAAATGACGGTAAACAAACAAACAAACAAACACATCAAGCCTAGAGAGAAAAAATGGTTCGGTACTAAACTATGTGGGAAACCCATTTAGATGAAAATATGTTCACATTGATTTCAAAACTGGGTTCTCTAGAACAGAGCAAAGACCTATATACACAGAGCTGTATTTTCTAAAAATATTAGCTGTGTATGTGGCTCGCAGTTCTGAAGAATCTGAGCACGACCGGTAGTAGGGTCAAATAGTACTAGAGATTACAAGCCCAGTTCTTTACCAGTATGATCCCTCTGCATGGCTTGAGTGCTGCTGTGCTCTGGCAATTCCAAGCTAGCCGAGGCTGCTGGGGAGCTGCAGCTAGCCAGTGCAGATTAGGACAAGGTAGGAACAGGGAGTCATAACCAGCTCCTTTGTGCAATTTACATGTAGGCCTACATGTTTGAATTCTATGCTCTTGAAACTTATATATTATAGTCACTATCTGCATTTGAAGTAGTTGACTTCTGACCAGTATTTAATAAGTAAATAGGCCTTTCTATTTTTTTTAAATAGAGATTCAATGTTATTCAACATAATTTGCTCTAGAGAGCAGGAAAACCCCTGCAGAACAACTGAAAGTTTAAGGCTCCCAACTATATGTGGAGAAATCACAGCTGCAGTTTTTATTTTCCGAGAATCACGATTGTACAATGTATTTGCCAAGGAATCATAGGTTTAAAGATTGAATGTGAAACATGCGGGGCGGGGGGGGAGGGAGGAAGGTGGGAAATATATGCAGACTTCTTTCCCTTAGCAACTGTAAGATAATATTGCGAAGCAGAACCTGTCCTCAACAGATGTAAGGCAGTGGCATTCAGACCCTAGTGATTTTTAACTGGCCTTGTTCATCTTTGTAATTCAGCTGCAGTGTCAGTTAGATACAAATCAAGAATCCATTTCACTCTGGGATTTACCTGTGACCATCACAAGTACTGGCTTACAATGCCTGTACTCCACAGACAGGGAAAGGGCTCCCCCAGTTGGGTAATTCATTCTGAACAAAGAGAATAACTTGAATGAGGCTAGTGTGCCCACTGGGATATGGGCTTTGGATACATACCAGTGTATGCACAAAGACATCCAACAGTGAGTCTGAAAAGGAAAGTAAGTAGTGATGAACCCCCATATGTTATGATGATAATGTCAAGCACAGAGCAGGGCTGTGCCAAACACTATAATTCTCTACAAAGAGATTAGGAGAATGACATGGTTTTCCCCTGAAGCATTTCCCCCATAATTACTTTTAGATTATACCATCTATCTTCATGTATGATCTTTTAAATGTATATTGTTAGCTTATCTGAAGTTTTGTCTCCCTAAAGGATGACCTTCATCTGCAAAGTGTTCTGCCTCTACGGCCACTACTGCATTAAAGAAAAAAGAAAATGCAGGAATCATGATAGAGTAGTCAGTCAGTCTGATTGCCATTTACTCTTCAACAGCAAATAGGAAGTATAACATATAGTTCTAATAAAAATAATACCTAGCTCTTAAATAGCTGTTTTCATCGATAGATCTCAAAACGCTTTACAAAGGATCCAGTATTTCTGTGTCCTCATATTATGTCATTACTACAATTCCCATTGGCATTTCTATTTTTTTTTTTTTTTACTGAACATCACCAAAGGAGAAGATGCAATCGAAGTTCCTAAACCAAAGATGAGGCAGGACAACATTCAGGAATGGAGGTAGGCGAGGATGGCACTGCATATTATTGCAAACTATCCAGAGGCTAAACTGTTTTGGACAGTGAGCTGCAAATGACCCAACTATCCTGTCTCCATTAATTAACACGGTCCTTTCACTTTTTATGTGTTTGAAGGAGCTGAATGTAAAATGTACCAGCAGAATTGTTTGGATTTCACGTCATGTGCTATAAAGCAATTGTCTTTAGTGCTGAAGGAGATGAAATTTAAGAAGGAATGATAATGAAGTGTTGATTATGTTGCCATAATTTTAAAATAAAAAAAATTCAGAAGTCAGAGTAACTGGAAAGGGGACTGCTGCCCAGCTAGTAAAGTCCCATTGAGAAGCTAGGCAAAAATAATCTTAGGGCAGGTCTACACTACACATGTTGATATAATTTATGTCACTCAGGGGTGTGAAAAAGCCACCCCTTGAGTGATGCAAATTACACTGACCTAAGTGCCAGTGTGGACAGCACTATGTTAGTAGGAGACACTCTCCCGCTGACATAGCTTCCGTCTCTCACAGTGGAGTAATTATGCCGATGGGAGAGCTCTATCCTGTCGACATAGAGCATCTTCACGAGATGTGCTACAGCTAGGGTGACCAATGTGAAAAACTGGGAGAGAGGGTGGGGGGTAATAGGAGCATATACCAAGAAAAAGACCCAAAAATCGGGACTGTACTTATAAAATCGGGACATCTGGTCACCCTAGCTACCACGGGGAATCTGCATCAATGTGCTGTGCCGATATAGTGCTTCTAGTGTAGAGTAGCCCTTAGAATAAACTGTTTTGGGCAGTCAGAAAAAAAAAATGACACGGCTGGTTTGCTTCAGTTGAGCCTTCACGTTGTCTGCTTACTCATCAGGAACAACTCTCCCTGGGAAGGTGCAAATAGTCCTAAACATCAAAAAGGCCAATCTGCTCTGGTCAGAACCATTTCCTCTCAGGAGAACATCTTTCCCGCCCCCCCCCCCCCCCACTTATACCTACATCTTTTCCACATGAGGGACAGACTTTCTAGCAGCTACAGTTAGCTCCAGCTGGGAGCTTCCGGATTCCTACTGCCTGTATATTGCTGGGTTGTTGTTTTTTTTTAGTAATTTTCTTTATGCACACATGAATTACTATGTACCTTCTACTGGAGATAGATAAAGATATATATATCCACACACAGAGCCATACCGAGGGTACAGTGAATCAGGGCGACTGCCCTGGGCCCCACACTATAAGTGAAGTGGGAGGCAGGCTGGTGAAAGGGAGGAGCCCCCCTACCAACCACCCACTCTTCCCAGAATCTCCTGCCCGCTGGTGGGCACCACCGATCAGCACCTCCTGCTGCCTTCCAGTGCCTACTGCTGTTTCGCAGCATCTGGAGGTGTTGGGCTGGGAGGGGAGAGGAGCCAGGGCGCAGCGCGCTTGCGGGAGGGGTGGAACTGGGTGGGGAAGAGGCAGGGCAAGGGTGGGGCCTTGGAGAAAGAGGTGGAGTGGGGGCTGTGCCTGGGGTGGAGCCAGGAGGGGAGCACCCCCCGGCAGATGGAAACTCGGTGCCTATGTCCGAGGCCCTGCAACCCACTAGGGACAAGGCTTAAGAAGTGTACACCTTAGCTGTCAATTAGAGTGTCCCTAAGCATGAAGCTAGAATATACTGTGGGTCTGGGTTCCCCTGCCAGTCACTGGGGAAGTGACATGATTTGGGCAGTGAAAGGAAGACTGCCATCTTTGAGGAAGAGACTTTGACACCCCCAAAGGGTGAAAACTTACAGTGACCTGACTGAGGGCCAAGCCACAAAGACAGAGCTGAGTTGAAGAGAGAGAGAAAGAGAGAGAAGTGTCAGGGCGGTCAGTGAGAAGCAGAAGGGGACATTGGACCTAGAAAGAGCTAATCCCTAGTGATGAGTGGAGCCCTGTGACAGACACATACAGTAGAACCTCAGACTTACAAACACCTCGGGAATGGAGGCTGAAATGTTCATAACTGCGAACAAAGCATTTTGGTTGTTCGTTCAAAAGTTTACAACTGAACATTGACTTAATACAGCTTTGAAACTTTACTATGCACAAGAAAAATGCTGGTTTCCCTTTTTTTTAGTAGTTTACATTTAACACAGTACTGTAATGAATTTGATTTTTTTTTCTGGCTGTTGCTGCCTGATGGTGTACTTCCGGCTCCAAGTGAGGCTTGTGGTTACTGATCACTTCGTAACTCTGAGGTTCTACTGTATGCTGTATTTTAGACAATTATATATTTCCCTTTTACAAATATACGGATGGGTGGAATGAGACAACTTTGCAGATGTGCTATGGCAATTACCCATTTGACATGGATACTCAAGTAATTACTATGTTAAAATCTTATAAAAATGGACAGGGTGAAAATTAAAGCTGCCCATAACTTGCCTTAAATTGGCAATATCTGTTTCCTTTTTTATTTTGTTAAACAAAAGAACAAAAGGCATGTAGGTTGTATATTCTAGCCTTGCTCTTTCGTTGGTTCTCCTCATTTGACTTTATACTCATTAGGGAAATGAGCAGTAAGTTTACCAAACAGACCAAGGGAAGAAATTAACTATCAAAAATGAGAATTTTATTTCTAATATAGGATGGATTGGAAGGGGGAATAAAGGGAACAGAATCCTTTATCCCTACCCTGCTTAAATTATATTAATATGTAGATTGGGAATATCTGTTCCCTGGTTTGATAACACAAGAACAAGGAGACATGCAATGGAATTAAAAGGTGGGAAATTCAAACCTGGTAAAAGAAAATATTTTGATTAATCTGTGGTACTCACTGACACAAGAAGTCATTGTTGCCAAGAATTTCACAAGTTTCAAAGAGAGATTGGACATTTGATGGATAGCATGAATACTGAGTTATCATAATTAAAGACAACTTTTATGATATTACATTAAATCTCAAGCTTCAGAGTTTAAACTATTCTCCAGCTTTTGGAGGTCAGGATAAGACAGATGTGAGGGCAAATTACCTCACATCTGCTTACTGCAAGGTTCTTATAACTTCCTCCAAAGCAGCTGATGCTGGATAACATCAAAGATGGGATACTGGACTAGATGTCCCTTGAGTCTCATCCAGTGTAGTAATTCCTATGTACATTTTTTCCCCAAAATGGATCTTATTGATATTATGAATGATGCTCACATGTTGGAAAATCAGTTTTGTCTTTATGGAGGTACAAATATAAGCCACATAATTTGTATTCATTCAACATAATAAGTAATATTGTAATAATATTTTCTTGTAATTATGACACCTTTCACCTCAAAAGAACCCAAAGCACTCTGCAAACTATAGGAATTAACCCACCCACCACTGAAATGCAGTAGCAAACCTTTGGTGCAGATTACAACAGCCAAGTAACATGGTACAGTCACACAACACAGCAGATTAGAGCAAAAAACAAAGACTGACCTATCCAATTGGAACTATATGGGGAATTTTTGATGGGCACAGAATGGGGAAGTGTGCCAGGAAATCTTCATTTTAAAAGTCATCAGGAAAATGGCATACCAGCACCATTGTTCTTCCTAACATAATGCATAACTAACATGGATGAAGAATCTATTTAATCACCAACACCATTTCCTTCAGCACCTTGTTTTTAATTAGGAGGTATCCCATTGAAGTACTAATCTGGCCCAACTGTGCTTATCTTATGGGAGATAAAAGCAAACACGTCCCAAAATGATATGGTACCTATGGTAACTGTAGAATGGCTGAGATACTTCAACTGCTTTTTGTAAACTGTCTTTAACAATAAAACTACAGAAAATATATTTGAACAATTAGAAAGTAATAAAAAGAGAGACACTTTGAAAACTTGAACCATATACAATTTGGAGCATCCAAATGACGTGCATCCTGGGATGTAAAAGGAATTGGCTAATAAACTTACTGAACCACAGACAATCATGCATAAGATGCCAGGGAGAATGCAAGAGATACAGAAGGACTGAAAATAAAAGCCAATGTGGTTCTAATTACAAAAGCACTAGAAAGAAGAACAATGCTAGAAAGAATGATCCAGTTAAGTCAGATTTCAATCTCTAGTAAAATAATGGAACGAATATTAAAGGAGTGTAATGGAGCCATGAACAACTAGCAATGTGAATTCATATAAAGAACAAATCATGCTAGACAAACTTGATGGTTTTTTAAATACAATTACTATATTAATAATGGATGAGAGTAATGTTGATTTTTAGTAAAACATTTGATACAATGGGCCTGAACACTGTATGAGTTAGCTATACTCAAGGAAGGACAAAGCTGCATTAATTCACCTTTTTTGCACCTCTTTCCTGATCCTAAGGTTGGACACTGCTACTCTGGCCCTCAGCATAAAGCAGAGCATCCCTAAGGTTCTTTAACTTACAAATGGTTGCCAGTGGCCAGTAACTGAGGAATGCCATGATGTAGGAATGTTTCAGCCATGTACTCTTTCTCCTGGACACTTCTACTGGCTGAGGACCAAGAGGGGAATGGCATGGTACCACTCAGCGCAAAGGAGCCAGAATATGGGCCAGGATCTGCATCCATGTCTCAAGAAATTTGTCTCTTAAAGTTATTTTAGAGAAGATTGGCCCTAAACACTATCTCATGGATTGAAAACTCGCTGAATGACCGCAGACAAAGGCTAATGATAAAGAACAATGCATTTGGTTGGGATGAATTGCTGAAAGAATCAGGGTTAGCATCAGTCCCACTTAACACCCTCCTTACTGAGCTAAGAATGACACAAAAGGATCCAGAGAGGTTAGAAATATGTCCAGGAAATAACAAAATGACATTTCACTTGGCAGAACACAAGTTAATAAAGGATTTTTCAGGGAAAATAACCTGAACAGGGAATCTAAAAACCAGTAATCACAAAAATTTGCTAGCCCTTTTTGAACTTGAAAAGGTTTGCAGTGCTCTCTACTCGGGTCACCTAATATGCACTTTCTTCTCTGGTTTCAGTGGTAAATATAAATATTAGACAGACAGAAAGATATAAATATAGATGTTATATTTTACAATAATGTCCTAAGACACAGGAGTCATGCTGCACTGAAAACGTAACATTTAGGAGCATTGTAGTGGACTTGTCAAATGTAATTTATAACAAACAAGAGGCTTTCATCCTTCACTGCTTTTTATCCCAGGCTGTTGCCATGTACTAATAAAGCAAGTAAAAGTAAATGAAGAAGGCATCGTTAATTAAGCAATCAGCATTTTGCTTATGTCAAATTATCAAAGTGGCACATGGCAACAGTGCTATTGTTAATAATGTATTAGTATCGCCATCATACTGTAAATCTCTTCTTCTGCAGATTTAATAACTTGTCCATAAAAATCTTCTCCAGGCTGAAATTTGATGGACTTAATAGTGCAGATCTGAACCCAAGAATGTTCATTTTAATTGTCTGAAAAAGTAAATCAGGCCTCGTGGGTTCATTTTAAAAGTTTAAGAAGTACAATTAAATAGGAATCAGGTAGTAATGTACTGGTGTCATACTTGTCTGTGTTTCTACTACTCAAAGACTTCATTTCAGAGAGAATTTTTCAGGTTCTAATCTGTTGTAGTTGCATTTAGCACTTGGAAATAAAACAAACAACAAAACAGCTGAGAGATTTAAATCTGAATAATTACTTTTCAAAGAAATTTAAGACATTTCATTATGTTTCATTACTGTATTTGAAAATGAGTTAAACTGAATTCTGTAGCCTTTATTAATTATTTCAATAATAAATTTAAATGAATTGTGCACACAGTTTTCAGAAAACTGTCAGGAGACCTAAAATGAAAAAAATAATATAGTTTGAAGACCCTAATTAGCTGTAATTGCAGTATTTAATAAACGACACACCTACCTGTAGTGATAATCAAATCTCTTCAGTGAACTGCACTTGGTTTGTATGGCTTTAAAAAAAACCAATGACTTGCAATATGCTAATGCTAATTGGGCGCATTGTTCATGCACAGACAGAAAATATAGTAGTGTATGTCCACCCTCAGAAAACTACACTATTGTATCTTTTTTATAAAGCTGATTTTAGAAGGGGACTAAGAATTTTCACAGATTTGATACACATTTGAAATGTAACTCTAATTAAAACACCTATTAGGATAGTTAAGCAGCTGCCAGAGTAGTTCAGCAAGATATATTTGGTCTTCTAACCTTTGTCTAAAAACACTAGACTCTACTTCTAGCAATGCATGCATTCACTTTGGCTGGCTGGCTGGAGATGAAGGTTGTGGAGTTATCAGTTGTAAGAGCACTGGAGTACTCGGGCACAGCAGTGAGGAAAAGCCAATAGATTTGTTATGTCCATCCACATTAGACAACAGAAGTTGAGGAGTTCAGCGTGCAGTGCTTTCAGTCTCTCACCACTTCAACCACTTGACATTTAACTTTTCCAATGTAATTAAACAAGGTTGTTGGTGCCATTCCTAATGCAGGGTTTACTATTTTTTTTTAAACCAAGCAAATAAAATTCATGTTGTAAATGACACCACAGCATTAGACACAGCTTTAAAGTTTATTGCTACCTCATTTGGGTTTACTTTGATGCTATGTTTTATAAAAACAACAAAGGTTGTAAAAGAGAAGGGATGATTTATCAGATTTTCATAGTGCTTATGGCTATATCTGTTGAGGTGATAAGACTATATGGTCTTGGGCTGGTGCATGACAAAATGCTTCAGCTTTGCTTAAATGCCAAAGGGAAAACAGTTGTATCTTCTCTCCAAATGCAACTGTAAGCACTGAAGGCAGAGACAGCATACTTGTCAACATCATTACACATTATGATAAGATGAAAGAACAAGCTTAATGGATAGCATGAGACGTTCACAGAGGTCATTTCCTCATAATATCAAAGCCCTCAATTGTATTTGTTGTTTA
Source organism: Malaclemys terrapin pileata (assembly GCF_027887155.1). Taxonomy (NCBI): domain Eukaryota; kingdom Metazoa; phylum Chordata; order Testudines; family Emydidae; genus Malaclemys; species Malaclemys terrapin. The sequence goes on from NC_071507.1 coordinate 131,733,415, forward strand.
TGGAATGGGGAGTGGTAAGGGAGAATTTACAGACAATTCAGCAGATCAAAACGCTTAAAAAAATCAAACTCCCATCTTTGGCAAAATAATACATCGATTGCTACTACCCTGTATCTAAAATGCCAATGTAATCTTTGATTAAATGCAAGTTTTAGTGCATTCATCTAGTAATTAGTGGACAGATCTAAAGGGCCAGGGACAATATATCTTTGCAGATGCACTGTACTTGGGTGAAAAAAGTGCTTTTAGATGATTAATACTGATTCCTCTTCCACAGTGCTGACAAATATAATTTGCTCTAACAATTAATAGCACAGACTAGGGAATGAGCTTCAAAGAAATCCTTCTCTGACAGGGTTACTGGCCTAATAGATGGGGAGAAGGAGTAGAGGTGATATATCTTGACCAGAATGACATTCTCATAAGCAAAATATGGATGTGTGCTCTAGATTAATTTAATATAAGGTGTGTGCATAGACTGTCCCCAAAAAGTAGTTATCAATGGTTTGCTGTCAAACCGGGAGGACAGTGTGGTAGTGCAGAGATCTGTCCTGGGTTTGGTACTATTCAGTATTTTCATTAAGTACTTGGATAGTGGAGTGGGGAGCATGCTTATAAAATTTGTAGATGACACCAAACTGGAGGGATTGCAAACACTTTGGAAGACACTATTGAAATTCAAAATGACATTGACAAATTGGATAATTGGTCTGAATTCAATATGATGAAATTCAATAAAAACAAGTGCACAACTATGAAATGGAGAATAACTGGTTAGTTGGTAGTACTGCTGAAAAGGATCGGGGAGGGTACAGTGGATCACAATTTGAATATGAGTTAACAATGTAATGCATCTGCCAAAAAAGAGCTGACATTCTGAGGTGTATTAACAGGAGTGTTGTATGTAAGACACAGGAGGTAATTGTCCCTCTACTTGGCACTGGTGAGGCCTCAGTTGGAATACTGTGTCCAATTCTAGCCACCACACTTTAGGGAAGATGTGCACAAATTAAAGAGAGCCCAGAGGAGAGCAACAAAAATGACAAAATGTTTAGAAAACCTGGCCTATGTGGAAAGGTTAATAAAACTAGGTATGTGTAGTCTTGAGAAATGAAGACTGAAAGAGAACCTGATAACAGTCTTCAAATATATTAAGGGCTGTTAAGTGGAAGAGCATCACTTTTTCTCCATGCTATTGAAGGTAGGACAAGAAGTAATGTGCTTCATCTGCAGCAAGGGAGATTTAGGTTAGATATTAGGAAAAACTTTCTAACTATAAGTGCAGTTAAGCTCTGGAATAGGTGGTTGTGAATCCCCATCACTGGAGGTTTCTAAAAGCAGGCTGAACAAACATGTGCCTGACAGGGATGGTCTAAGTTTACTTGGTTCTGCCTCAGAGCAGTGGGCTGGACCTTATGACTTCTCAAGGTCCCTTCCAGCCCTACGTTTCTATGATTCAATGTTTTTTATTTAGAATATGTATTTGAAGAGAGAATTCTGCCAATATTTTAGTGGAAACAGTTAAATGTATTTAGACAAAAACGGAACCATGGTGATTTAAGATGCTTTGTTTTTATCTAAATAACCCTGTTCAAGCAGAAAGCTGTGGAAACCTTGAGCTTGCCTTCTTGAAAACAAAGCATAATTCTCCAGTATGTAAAAGGCACCACATGGCTAATGTCAATAAATATTTTCCTCCCTATTTTCTACCTTTTAGAGCTCATACTTGTCCCCCTTTTGTAGCACCCACAGAAAGGCAGCCTAACACTATCAGTGGCTGTAAACTCCCACACTGACAACTATTATCCATTAGCCAGTGACTTGATGTGCCAGCTCAACATCACTCTATTAACTGACTTTCACATTTTCCCACTCCCTATGGGACAATCTCTCTAAAGAGTTCCCTCTTGATTGATGGTAGTGAGACTCTCAGTTCTGCAGCTGCAATTCCTAACTGGACAAACGATGCCAAAAAGTATATTAAAAACAAAACACAAAGTAATGATATTTGAGAAGCAGAAGTCTTTAAACATTAATGCTCTGGAGGGCTGATGCCACTGTGCTTCTAAATTCTTCATTTCAGGCAACGATATTGTTTTAGTCCTCAATTAAAATACCACAAATGTGGCATTTACACATATTGAGGCTGTAACGATCACTCAGAGATCAGACTTCTGTACCCCAGACATTCTACTGAATCTACTCTAATCAGAGTCAAAAGAAGTTGCAGAATTCTAGTTTAAATATACTAAAGTCCTAATCACTTATTGTAATTCCCAAAATGGAGAGTTATCTCTAACTTTTTAACTATTGGATTCACTCTTGCAGAGCTGGGTAATAAAACCCATCATATTCTAATTTTCTGACAGCTTGATAGAACCAATATTCTTAGTATAGATAAAGTGTAATGAAGCAATTTCTTTCCCATAGGAAAGTCTTCCACTCATATTCTTTGATGCCAACTAACCTTCACATCTGCTGTTTCCCCATTGATCGCTGCAACTTGGCATGATGAAAACTAGAGTGCCTGATGAGGCAATTCCATTCAATGGCACCATTTCCTTTTTCACAAAGGGAATGTAGTAAAATAGCAGTTTGTTTCCTATACCTTCATGAGAAAGTCTGTATGCAAATTATGGAGATAAACATGTAGTCATCTTATGTATAATAAAGTGTGTATGCTGGAGGGCAAGAGTGTTTGTTCCTTTTGTGCTAAACCTCTGCCTATGTGAAATGATGCAAATATTTAATGCAGATTTGGTTTTGAATTTGTAAATCAAATAAATCAGATATTCCATATCTTATGTATAATATCCATAATAAAATGCAAAGAGCTGATCCAGTTCTCTTTAGAAATGACCCTAAAAATCACTTATTACACTATGTGATTCATCAATAAACTTACTATTTTAAATCTCTCTTAAATGCATAATAGTGAACCGCTATATCCCAGCATCCAGTATTTTTTTCTTTATATAATACAGACGTCAAACCAGAATTCTTTGTTATTAAAAAAAAAAGTTGGCACATCTCTCTTAAGAACTAAACTCATTATATATTTCATTAGATTATTCTAATGTACTTTTTACAAAGAAAAGTATTGCAGCAGGAGAATAAAAATGAAGTAAATAGTCCTGGCAAACCTTCTACAATGTTGTGATATGCACCAACATCACAAAGCTCATTGTCCTTGCACTAAAATGAAGGACAATTATAGAATGCTTTAGTTCAGAATTTGTGAACTTCACTGGTATTTTGATTGGTCTGGCATTTTGGTTCTGTTTGGATAAACATTTTAATCTTAGTCAAACCTGCTGAATTTACAAAATCTGTCTTGAAAAAAAAACAAAGAATGGATTGTTTTTATGAGATTTCAGGTATTACAAACTCAAACAGCCACATTTCATTCTACAAATAATCATGCTTGACTTGTACAGTTTGCTTTCAGTTATGCTTTTAGAGCCTAATTCTGGTATTCATGACATTGTAAATCAAGGTTAATTCAATACATTAAAGTGAGTAAAGTTACACCAGCATTAAATCTCTGTAAGTGAAATCAGAATCAATGCCCTTAAATTGTAACAGGGCAGGGTTATATTATGTATTTGGAACTGATCTACTATTCAGGTACTACTCCACCGTATATTTTACAACCAGTCTTTCAATGATTAATTACAAAAAAATAATACTTCCTACTGTCCAGGGCTGGCTCCAGGCACCAGCCGAGCAAGCTGGTGCTTGGGGCGGCAGATTGAACGAGGCGGCATTCCGCCCAATCCTAGGGCGGCACGGCCGCTTTTTTTTGTTGTTGTTGTTCTGCTCCGGCTGCCCCGTAGGGGACGGTGGTGCGGAGGATGGGAGCGCCCTGCAGCAAGCCCGGCAGGGCAGTCCTCGTCCTTTCCTCCACGCCGACCGGAGCGGAACCCTCCCGGCAGGCGGCGCGGCGCCGCGGGAGGGGCCGCATGGTAGTGCCCCACTGTAGCCCTGGCTGCCCCCCTTCTCTCTCTACCGTCAGGCCACAGCCTAGAGTAACTCAAAAACAGTCTCTCTCAGGGATTTCAGTTATTTTCTCTTCAGTCTCAGCCTGTAATCTGGAATTTAAAAGGTTTGTGAAAATGGAATATAATGAAAGAGAGTAGTTCAGCACCTTCCAAAAGGTTTGGTTTGTTCTAGATATGAGCAGTTATTAAGGTATATTTCAGTGGGTTCTTAGTTTTACCAAATCAGTTCGCCCATCTTTAATTGTACTGCAAATATACAAAAAAATAATAGAAATTAATTATACATTTTTGAGGAGGATTTGATTTTCCTATAGTGAAAATATAAATGTTTAATATATATTTTTTCTCTCTCCTGCTGCTATGTATTTCTCCCTTTTTTGTATTTCTTTTCACAATACAGTCCAAATTGATTTCCCATTATAGTTGCTAAGAAAATATAATAATAGTAATGTTTTGTTTTGCTTTAAAGCTTCCCAAGTGAAATTTTAAAAACTAGTGTACAAACTATTATGAAATTCATTCCTTTGATTATATTTGTTGTTGCTGTCTTTAACCCAGAGGATCTGTTTTAAATAATGGTCCTTCTCCTAGCAAATGAAATCACTGACACTAAATGTCACAATGATTGAATAGCTGCAACTTAAATGACATAGCAGTTTTGGGAAACAAAATGCTCTATTCATAGCTGGAAAGAGGGTGGGGATATTTTAAAGTGTTAGGCTGTACACATCCTTAGATTTTTCAGCTTCTCTTGATTAATTCCTCTCCTGCTTTTAATAATTCATTTGACCAATTTGCTGGACTGTATCCTTCAGTTTACAGGATCTGGCCCCTAAAAATATCAAGCTTACTATATGCTTCCAAAAAAAATATGCAAACTGTGTTACATTAGTAGTGCACATATCAAAAATCTGCACCTGTCACCTTAATTTAATCTAATAAAAAAAATCATTGAACTGATAAAAAGCGCAAAAAAAAAAAAAAAAGCTATGCAGCGAATGACATAGCTACATCTACCCTGCTGGTGGAAGATAAATGTATTCAAGCTCTTAATACCATCAAGCAGATGGGATCACATGGGCAGAGCAAAATCATGGATATATGCTTCCTTTTAGTTCTTCTGTGTTTAGTTTTGCAATGCAATGCTTTCACCATTACTGGTTTTCTGGTTAATAATAGAACTTTTGATTAATCACAGTTAATTCATGCGATTAACTCAAAAAAATTAAACACGATTAATCGCATTGTTTAACAATAGAATACCAACTGAATTGTATTAAATATTATTGGATGGTTTTTCTACATTTTCAAATATTTTGATTTCTTTTGCAACATAGAATATGAAGTATACAGTGGTCACTTTATATTATTTTTATTACCAATATTTGCTCTGTAAAAATGATAAACAAAGAATTTTTTTTCAATTCACCTCATACAAGTACAGTAGTGCAATCTTTTTATCGTGTAACTTACAAATGTTGATTTTTCTTTTTGTTACATAACTGCACTCAAAAACAAAACAATGTAAAACTTTGCAGTGGTTCTCAAACTTCATTGTACCTTGCTTCTGACAACAAAAATTACTACATGACCAGAAGGGGGACCAAAGCCTGAGCCTGCCCGAGCCTTGCCACCCCAGGTGGGAGGGCCAAAGCCGAAGCCTCAGGCCCCAGCAAGTCTAATGCCAGCCCTAGCGACCCTATTAAAATGGGGTCATGACCCACTTTGGGGTCCTGACCCACAGTTTGAGAACCGCTGCTTTAGAGTCTACATGTCCACTCAGTCCTACTTCTTTTTCAGCCAGTTGTTGATGCATCTGATGATGAAAATAGAAATGCATCTGTCCACACTGCTTTGGACAGTTATCGAGCAGAACTCGTTATCAGCATGGACGCATGTCCCCTAGAATGGTGGTTGAAGGATGAAGGGAATTATGAATCTTTAGCGTGTCTGGCACATAAATATCTTGCGATGCCGGCTACAACAGTGCCATGCGAACACCTGTTCTCACTTTCAGGTGACATTGTAAACAAGAAGTGGGCAGCAACATCTCCTGAAAATTGTAACCTAATTTGTTTGTCTGAGCAATTGGCTGAAGTACAACTGAGTGGACCTGTAGCCTCTAAAGTTTTACATTGTTTTATTTTTGAATGCAGTTATTTTTGTACATAATTCTACATTTGTAAGTTCAACTTTCATGATAAAGAGATTGCACTACAGTACTTGTGTTAAGCAAATTGAAAAAAACTATTTCTTTTGTTTTTTACAGTTCAAATATTTGTAATCAAAAATAAAAATAAAGTGAGCACTGTTTACTTTGTATTCTGTGTAATTGAAATAAATATATCTGAACATGTAGAAAACATCCAAAAATATTTAAATAAATGGTAATCTATTATTGTTTAACAGCATGATTAATCACACGATTAATCGAGATGAATTTTTTTAATCACTCGACAGCCCTAGTTAATAATAATGGTTCTTAATAGAAATGACCAAACTTGTCCTATTAAAATATGACACATGCACATAGCACAAAATTTCAATTCAATCCAGAACTGAAATGTTGCAAAATATGGTTATTATTGTTTTCCCTCTCTCTTGTTTTTATGTGCATATGGACTCCACGTCCTATCCCCCTTGCCCTTATCCCCTCAGTGTGTCTCTCTATCTGTAACCTGTTCTTATGAAATTTCTAGCTCAGAGGCCTGATCCTCCAAAGACATGCTTCAGCAGGACAACTCACAAGTAAGGTTACTCATATGTGTTAAGTGTTTTCAGGATAAGATTCAAACTTGCAAACCCAAGAAGTCTGGTTAGCTCAGATAAGCATTCAAACTTGTGGATGCTTAGCCTAACAGAACCTGTGAATGTCTTGGTGAATTTAGTTCTTTATTCTACTTTTAAACACAATTTGTTTATTTAAAATGACAATAACAGTAGCAAGAGCCATAGCTGGTAAAAGGTTTGGCTCCCACTGTTTTAACACATTACACACGACTGATTAAATATTGAGCTGCTTGAGTCTACTGTGACAGGTTAGGAATATACTGCACAAGGAGTTCAGCCAAGTATACCTTCAGAGCCTTAAAAGTCAAAAGAAGCACTTTAAAATAAAAGAATTTGCATAGGGTACAGACTTGAAAAGTCATTGTAATATAATTTATTTGACTAGATCAGAACAAATTGAATTTCTAACCCATGGGAAATACCAATATTTCAACATTTTTTTTCATCCTGAATTCGCTGAAATGTTGAAATATTGAAATTTTTCATGGAAGGGAATTTCTGAAGGATCCGACTACAAAGGCTACTCATATAGCAGGGTCACACTGCAGAGCAGACTGGTTGAGTCAAGAGACAGTTCATCCTGGAGCATGGTTCCTGAGTCAGAGACATAGATCAGTTATGATTGGGAAATGAGGAAACATTTGTTTCAAAATTTTCAATTGAAATGAAACATTTTGACATCCCAATGTTTCATTTCAGTGTGTTGAACTGACTCTTAGTTTCAAGTCAGTTCAACATTAAAGTCCATTCCCCTATTGTATTGCTTTGCCTTATGGGAGTCAGAGTTCAGATTGATTGCTGCCTCCATTCTCCCAATAGGCCAGGCTCTGTGGCTAGCCTACATCTGTGTATCACACATGATGCACTTGCAGCCACGTGACTCCAATGATGCACCACTCTGCTCCACCAGAAGAAAGTCTGTGTTGAATCATGGGAGATGTATTCTGGCCACAGAGCCCAGTATATAAGAGAGAACAGAGACTCAAACAGCAACTCCCATGCGGCAATATTCCACAGCTGAGAAATACAATTCAGTGTTGGATTGATTTGAAACAAGATATTTTGGGTGAGTTAAACAATCTGATATAGACTAATTCAGGTCGATCCCACCTGAAACAAAATATTTCATTTCAATTTCCCAGACAGAAAATCAAAACATATTTGGGAAATTGAAATAAATATTGTCAAGGAAAGTTTTAATTTAGCAGAAACTGCATTTTCTTTCAGCAAATAATTGTGATGGAAAATTCTTGACTAGCTGTAGTTGTGACCCCTATATTCCCATTAAAATATATGCTGCATTTTGAATAATTTGTAGTCTTGATATACAGTAGACCAGGACACCAGAAAAACAAAGAATTGCAATAATATCATTAAACTGGCTAAAAGCACTTGTTAAGTATTCTAAATTGTTTTTACGGAAAAGTGGTTGCTGTCTTGCTTTTCTCAGCTGGGAGGCATTGTGGCCTAGTGGACAGAACACTGCACTCAGACTCAAGACACCTAAAGTCTAATCCCAATTCGGCCACTAATCTACTGGGTGCCCTTGGGCAAATCAATTTGCCTATTTGTGCCTCAGTTTCCCCATCTATAGAATGGAGATAATGCTACCTTTGTAAAGCGCTTTGAGATCTACTGATGAAAAGCTACATAGTATTACTTTTGTTATTCAAATGTAATTTTAGTAATACAGTACACCTTTGCTATAACACCCTTCATTACAAACCTCCGCCTTTAGTGAACCCAGTTCCTGGATCCCAACTACAGTTCGGTACAGTTTAAAAAAAAAAAAAAAAAAAAAAAAAAAGGATATTGCACATGTTTGCACAATTTCTATCCAGGGTTGAGTCCAAGAGCAAAAACTAAGGAGTGGGCCACAATCCGGGTTGAAGCTGAAGCCCCAGTGGTGGTGCAACTTTGGGGGCTGACAGCTGGGAGTCCTGCTGCTGTGGGGACTGATAGCTGGGTGCCCAGATGCTGTGGGGGTGGTCAGCTGGGAGCCTGGAACCTGGCTGCTGCAGGGACTGACAACCGGAGCCCCTCTACCTGAGACTGAAATCACAGAGGTCACCTAAAATCTCCCTCCCTGGCAACTTGTAGCCTTAGTTTTTATTATTATTAATTATAATAATTAGTTAATTTAGCTAACACCTTTATTCAAGGTGACTTCATTAACTTACTCCAGCAGTTTATCGTTGGTTTTGATTGTCCTTTCACTATAACGAATCCCTGGCTATAACGAACAAAAGGTTGTATTCTGACAGTGGTTTGAGCATTGGCCTGCTAAACCCAGGGTTGTGAGTTCAATCCTTGAGGGGGCCATTTAGGGATCTGGGGCAAAAATTTGTCTGGGGATTGGTCCTGCTTTGAGCAGGGGGTTGGACTAGATGATCTCCTGAGGTCCTTTCCAACCCTGATATTCTATGAGAAGAGTGAGGTTGTATTGTATCAGATGAATTAGATGTCATTCCAATTATAAACCTAAAACTAAAGCAATAGTCAGACTCTTAATACTTCGAACTGTCACCAGTCCCAGCAAAGATAAATGTACCATTAGCATCTCAAAAATAAATCATATTTTTTGCTCTTAAGAGCTGTAAGTCAAGGTCAGTATACTGTTGGTTTTACATTGATAGATGGTATAGCTTTAACTTTTCAAGTGATGTCAGATTTAACAGGAACTTCAGGGCAGAGTGATAAAAGCCTAACATGATTCAGACAACAATGGCAGGAATCAATATTAAGTCTAAAAACTTGAAGTTCCAGTGGATGGAAAATTGAAGGTATGAAGATAAAGATGAACAGGCGTAATACTAACTGAAAATACCAATAATGGTAAGGTAAGACATTTAGAAATTGAACTGATAACCTAGAAAATAAATTCAAATTAAGAAATATTAGATTCGTATGATAAGGAAATTGACACAACTCTGCCCAAGGGGTAGGACACCTCAGAGTGCGTCTCCACAAAGTCCATTCAATCCTCATGTCTCCAATGCCATTGTGAGCTGACTTAAGGAGCTAAGTAAAGACTGAGTTGATAAATGAAAAGATCAGGAAATTGTAAACCTTTTTAATTTGGAAAAAGTTCAAAATCTAAATGTTCTTAATTTCTTATTAAAGATGCCTTGTGTGATGCAGCTGCATGTGTAATTTCCATTACCGCAAAGTGACTCTTATAATTTCATAACAACACAAGTTTTTTGACTAAAATACTGGACACAGGTTTTTGCATCCATAATAAACTAAGTTTAGTGCCTCTAGCTATCAAGGAACACAAGCTGCTTGAGAACAGCTAGATACAACCATAAAATAAATAAACAACATTGTTGCTTCCCTACAGCCAAGAGAAAAGCTTCAGCAGTTCAACTGTAGGGAGTGGAAGGGGGGATAAATCTCCGGGTAGATTAGTTAAAAGTCCATGTACAACAGGCACTATTCTTGGAGCTTCTTTGCCAGATAAGGCAGAGAGAGAGAGATCTATATGACCATCCCATCAAATCATTGGAAATGTTTGATGCTATTCTCCTCTCACAGAAAGTTCCTTTAGGGATGAGGCTGTCTTTCTGTGTCAGAAAATGTGCACAGATTACACAGGACAAGAGGCTTCTGTCAGTCACCTCATACTGATATTTCTTAAAGCTTTGGAAGATTCTCTTTAAGGTAAGGAACGTAAATGTCTCCTGCACCTAAAAAAGAGAGAAACTCTCTGCCTTATCAGAGACCATCTTTAGACATCAAAACCATAATTCTAATGTCAGATCATCAAAAGATCTGCAGCTGTATTTCCTATGTTTTATAGACCCTGAAGGGTCAGGCAAGTTCACTCCTCAAACGACTGAATGAATTAATCAAATGCAAGCATTTCAAGATGGTTGCATTGTGGTCGTATATCACAGTAGTTGATCAAGGGGATTACTTGGCATTAATTGATTTGCATGATGCATATTCCCATATCGGAAAACCAGCATCACTTACACTAATATATGCTGCACAAAATCTTTCACTCTCCCCATGACCACAAGGAGTTACAACCTTAAGAAAACAACAACAAAATTTACTTAATACCTGCTCTGAACTGGTTGACAATGACATTTGGGAAGTCACTTCCAAAAAAAAAAAAAAAAAAAGACAAATCAATATCCAGTAGCTGCTAGCAAGTATAAAAGAAATCACTACATTCCTTGCTGAATTTTATCACTTAGGAGCTATAACATTTGACTCCCTCCTTGGGAAAGAGTAGAAAAAGGACCATGTGTATTTGTACAAAAGGAAAAGGAAAAAACTTGCACCTGTTTGGTCTGATAGCCTCGTACAGATAATTATCTGAGTGAGGCTTCGTGCATGTCTTCAGATGATAGGACTCACAACAAAATTTTCTGAAATATCAGGAATCTGTATGGTCCAAGTTAAGCACCGAAAATACAGTTAAATACTATCTGAATTAATGGATAAATACTGAAATCTGCTAAAAAGGGTATCCATGTCAGAGCCAGCTTGTGTGATTATCACCATAAATGCATCTTCAAAAGGGTAGGTAACATATCTCGACAAGCATTCTGTTCAGACAATTGATTAAAACCAGAAGGAAATGTACCAGTGTTATAGGATTCAAGGTGGTGAGCAGGACAATGCTGGCACTGAAAACATTTCTTACACACAAAACAATGCTAATGCAGTTGGACAACACCTCAGCAGTATCATATATAAACTGACAAGGCAGAACCAGAAGTTCATCCCTCCTAATGAATAGAGGCTCTCAAGTGGCTTCAGTGGGCAGGCTCTGACTCTGAGGGCTGCTCATACAGTAGGATCACACCATGCAGCAGACTGGTTGAGCCAAGAGACAGTTCATTCCGGAGCACGGTTCCTGAGTCAGAGCCAGACTGAGACATAGATCAAATTTTCAATCTTTAGGTTGGTTACCCAGAGACTGATCTATTTGCTTTGAAAAAACAATGCTAAACTCAGTGTTTTATCTTCCATTTTGAGAGCAGGTAATGTTCCCAATAGATACATTCCCAATTTCCCAAATAAACCCTCAACTAGGAAAGTGCCTATTATACAAGTATTCTCTGTGGTTCTAGTCCTATTCCCTTTCTTCCCTCACTCATTGTTGGAGGACAGAGAAAAAGGGAAAAAAGCTGAAAAGGAAAGAAGAAGAATGGGGACAGTGTGGACAATATTCTTGCCCTCTCCCTCAGTGGTTAAAGAGCACCAGAACACTTCCAAAGAGAGAAAAGGAATTTAGGAAGTTCTCACATTAAATGTATGGAATGAATGTTGCATGGCAATTGGGAGGTTAAGTTGAGTGAGGATATGGTGATGAGTAAACTCTCTTGCCCATCGGCTCTTATCAGTATGTACAGTCCAGTTTTCCTTTTACATGTGGCTCAGTCAACTAGAGAACCTTGAGGAAACATTGCAGGTGAGGAGGAGGGGGGTGGGATAACAGAATGGCACTAAGACCTATTAGTGTAACACAAAAGTCTACACTAGAAAACTATCCCATCCTCAGAGACCAGTTTGCACTGCAGAAATACCAGCAATTACAGCACTATTCAACAACCCACCTTCCACTTCCCAAACACATGCACAGTGCCCAGGCACTTGTACCCACTTCCTTCAGAAAGTCTACTGACAGATGTGTTCTGTGCCAGTTTACAGCAGCAGGTAAAGATTAAACTGTAGCTGACTCAAAACAGAGTTTAACAAAGCTCCTACTTTGCCTGTTCTCAGGAGTACCTATACCTACATATTCCCCTTAACAAGACAGAAGCGCTTTTTCTTGCCTCTCCAAGATCTGCCAACAGCTGTCATGAGTTCATGAGTATTACGTTATGATCGCACTTCCTATCTTGAGCTAGCTAGCAAAGAAACAACATTTAGGGCAAGGACTCTTGACTACAAGATCCAGAGAAGTGCTGATTAGGGCTAAACCAGGTGACAATTTGTCATCAGTCTTTCTCTGGAGATATCACTTTTTGATTTGTTAGTCTCTTGTACTTCCAGGTCTAACTAATCACAGTCAACAAATTAAATGATGGATGGCATACTTTTTTTTTTAAGCTTTAGCATGCAGCAATTGAGGTAAATTAAAACAGAGGTTACAGTCGTGCTGTTTTATGATGTCCCATACCCTTAGGAGGACCACCACCACCCAGTGTATGTTACATCACAAATGAAGGTGTAATTACAGCATGGGTAGGCATACTGTGATGACGTGTGTGTGTGTTGCCTTCCTCCCTATTGCTTCCTGCTCCCGGTTGCTGCTCCCAGGACTCAAGTGTTCCAGTTCCTGTGTCTGTATGTGTGTGTGTTCATAGCACTAGGTGTGTGCAGTCACTCAGGGACTGCTGCTGAAAATACAGACCATTTGGATTGTTGTTTTGTTCAGACTGCTGCTGACATAACTGGTTCATGGTTAATATGTGTTTCAATTGACCACCTAACTGCATGTCTTGCTTCGATTTCCTTGTGTTTTGGGATTCTGGCTCTGGGGTGCATCAGTGTGTAATGCACACCCATGCTATCTTTCATGTAGCTGGTACAGATAACTGGAAAATGAGGATGTAGTAGTGAGGATGTGGTAGCATGGGCTAGCCACCCCAGTACAAGCCCATGAGACTCTGAATGTGTACTGTACCAGGGTACCTGCCACCGCGTCTTCATTGCTATTGTTACTAGCTAGCTTAAAGCATGTCTACCCATGCTGAAATTTGTGGTGCAGATATTTCCTTATAGATACTCTATAATAATGTACTTGGAGAATGGGTCCCTATTAGTATGAAAAGAAAGTTTGGAAATTGACACTAATATCATCTAAGAATTGTTATTTTAATTCTATGCTGATTACAATTCTATTATTCTTTGATGGTGGGAGACACCCATGGCTATTAGGTAAGACTTTGGACTAGTCAGTTTTGCTAAAATGAGAGTTCTCTGTGAAGAGCAACCTATAATTCCTTCCCCCATGAATATTTCAGGATAAGAAGGAAACAGATGGTACTTAAGCTGTGGAAATATTGATTCAGATGAAGTCAATACAGAGGAGATTTTTCCTAATGTTAACTTTTTATTTGTTTTGGGTTCCTCCCCACCACATCCTCTTAAAAATAGCTAGTAGTGAATCTATTCAACTGTTTATGTGATAAGTATTTTATTTATTTATTGTAATTATTGTGAGCGATTAATCCTGTCTGTGCTGGAAAGTGATGTGTATTTCATGGAGATCACATTTAAATACATTACTGCTATGTATAATATCAGGTTAAGTATTGTATTTGGAGACAGGAAAAGATGAAGAATAAGAAGGAATCACTTCTCCATTGCCCCACAGCACACTTGCCCCACTCCAGCAGTTTAAAGAGGCTGTAAAGGCATCAGAGCTGCCCATTGGGGAAAAGTTCTATTGTAGGTGCCTGTTTAGATGTCTTAGAGCCAGCAAAGCATCTCTTTACAGCCCACAGTGCAATGACTATGCAGGGGTGCATGGCCTGGGGAAGGAAGCTTGGATGGAGCCCTACTATGCTCTGGCTAGTCTTGGCCACGGCAGCAGACCCTACAGGCCCCCGACAGCCCCAAAATATGGGGATGGAGATTCAAGATGTCAGAAAGCCACCTTAATTCTCATGCTCCCTGTTGTTGTTGTTGTTGTTGTTGTTTTAAATGAGCAGGGCTGCAAGAAATAATTCTTCCTTGTATCTGGAACTGTAGCCACAGCTTCATTCATTGGGCCTACAAGCAAGCTGTCAGAGGAGTAGCAGATTGCAGTGAGGCTTCAGGATCAGGCATGCATGACTGCACTGGCATGGCTTTTCAGGGATGTTATGGAATCAGTTGTTGCCAGAACTCTGCTCTATGGAAATCCCTGCAAACCCTAATAGTGCATCAAGGCAAGAATTATTTTGATTCTAGAACAGAGGTCACTTCTCAGAGTTGAGCAGCTTTGCCTAGAGGCATTTCCCCTGTTCCATACTGGTATGGACACCACATGAAAAGACAGGAACAGAATTTAGACTGGCCCATATACAGAGTACAGCAGCCACATACTGTTAATAAAAAGAATTAGTAAACAGACAAAAATGTTAGGGAGGTCTGTTGGAGGCAAAGTAGTGACATTCTCTTTCTTCCTGTTTGGAAGAAATGTGCAAAGATCAAATGTCCAAAGATCAAATTGAAAACAAAATACGTAAAATGTTTATTGTTTTTAAAATAGCTGAGACTGAACTTTTATATAAATTGCTGATTGCCTTATTTGGACTTCCAGTTAAAGGATAACAGTTAAATGTTAACTTAATTTTGCACCTGCTAATTGCAGCACAGTATGAAATGTCAGCTAAATGGGAATGAAAAATTGCTCCCAAATCATAAAAACAATTCAAATAAAGGTGGGAAAAGTGGTTTAGAAGAATCAAATTATATGAAAATCTGAACAGGCCTGGATAAATCCTCCCTAACTAATGCATGTGTCCTCATTATTATAAACCAACTATCTATAAAGCCAAGGAAAACAGTAATTGTTTGTGCTGGTATGAGAGTGTATAGCCATTAATAATGTGTGCACTTAAAGTACATTCCACTTTTAGAGCTCTTACCAGTAGAGATGGTAGGAAAATAGAATTTTCCCCATGAAAATTTCAGCTTTTTTGGCAACATATTTTTACTGAAAATTGATTTTTTTTTTCAAAGTGGTGTTCTGGTGTCTCTTGGGAGTTGTAGTTCAGATGCCTTGCACTGCCATCCTTCTGTATTGGTCAGGCTCTCTGGCCAGACCATATCTCCCATGATGCATCACAATCAGGGATGCTATGAAGAACCTTAACAAGATGGCACAAATGGTGCATCATGGAAGATGTTGAACCTATAGAGACTTGGAGCATAAGCCGCCTGAACGACAACTTCCATGAGGCACTACGACACCAGTTTAAATGGAAATGTTTTGATTTCAACCCCAAAGCATTGGGTTTTTAGTATTTCATTGACATGGAAAGCAGACATTTTTTGTGGAAAATGTCATTTAGTCAAAAATCCAATTTTCTGACAAAAAACAGTTTTGATGAATACCAGTTCCATTGATATTAGGGTGACCAGATAGCAACTGTGATAAAACGGGACAGGGGGTGTGGGGTGACAGGTGCCTATATAAGAAAAAGTCACAAAAAAGGGGACTGTCCCTTTAAAAATGGGACATCTGGTCACCCTAATTGATATTTCCTATACAGATAAAAGGGAATGCTGCCAGAACTGCTATGCTCTCCAGAGCTAAGAAGAGATTTTTTAAGTGTGCCCACTGTACAAAGTGGAAATTAAGAACAGGAAAGGGTAGTATTATGAAAATTTCTCAACCCTTAAATTTTTTATACCAGGGCTAGCCTTCCAATGGAAAAGGAGGAAGCCACATTAGGCAGAGATGGCATGATATACAAACAAAAGAATAGAAAATATTCCTTACAGAACAATCTCACACTGTCAGGTGAGAATGGCCAGATAACCAAAAGTTCTTTTCCACTTCTCAGTTATATCGTGCAATATTGGAATTATTCAGTAAATAATTATTTGGAAAAACCCACAGGCACCAATACTGATTACATACATGTGTTACTCATCTGGAATGACATTTACACACTTGCCCCTTCTGTCACTCTCTCAAATCATGCCAACTGAAATGTCACTCTAAGCCAGGCTACAGGCTTCTTTTTCTGGCTTCTAGATGCTTCTGAGCAGCCAAAACTTCCTCTCCCTCCCACTTTTCATGGCTCCTTTGGTCCCTCTGTAACTGTGAGTGCAGCCCAGTCCAGGAGGAATTAGAAAGAAGGAGGTAACCAGCACTGCTGATCTCTGGTCCCGAGCAGCAGCACATTCCACCCCCAAGAAACAGCCACGAGGGAGGGATATAGAACAAGAAGGATTAAGAAGAAATTCAGGGAGAGAAATGAATTAAGAGGGGAAGCATGGAGGGGAGAATGGATCATTATGGAAAGAGGGTCAGAATGAGGAGAGAGAGACAATCTTGAAGAAAACTAGAGATGGGGTAGAAAGTTTGGGAAGGAGAGGAAAGGGAAAAGAAACTCTGGGTATGTCTACACTGCAATTAAAAACTAGCAGCTGGTCTGTGTCAGTTGACTCAGGCTCGCAGGGCTCAGATCATGGGACTGTTTAATTGCACTGTAGATTTACGGATTCTGGCTGGAGCCCAAGTTCTAGGATCCTACGAGCCTGAGTCAACTGGCATAGGTCAGCCACAGGTGTCTAATTGCAGTGTAGACGTGCCCTCTGTAGAGACAAATTGGAGAAGGATGGTCTTCTAACTAATGCACAGGACTCGAAGTCAGGACTAGGATTCATTCCCAGTCTGCCACTAACTTGCTGTGTGATCTTGTACAAGACATGTAATCACTCAGTGTCTCAGTTTCCCTCTCAGTAAAATGGGGCTATCATATAGATCTACCTCCTAAAAAGCTAAAAATTCAAAAATTCCTGGGATGGAAGTACTGGCATTAACTTATGAAGTTAGATAGAGGAAGACAGGCTGAATAAAAACCCTCTTGTTTGTTGTTATTTGTATTGCAGCAGAGCCTGAAAGTGCTGAAACAATGGGTCCCATGTGCTAGGAGCTGTACAAACACAGAGAAAGAGGAAGTCCCTGCCTTTAACAATTTACAGTGCACTGGCACAGGAAATGTGTACAAGACAGGAAATGGGGACATACAGATATGAAATCACTTGCTGAAAGTCACACAGAAACACAGTGCCAGAGCCAGGAACAGAATCTACGTCTCCTGAGTCTCCCTCATCCACTATGGTTAATTATGCTGCACAATTACAGGCTCTGAGGACATCATGCTGATATAAATCCTAGCACCCTTCCTCTTCCTTCCAACGGTGGATTTCAGGAAGCTGAGCTCACATGAGCATGTTCCCTGGGGCCTAGTTGGTGAAGTCTACCCATCCCAGCACTCTCATCTTTTGTATCTTGTCTCTAGTAAGTTTAAATCCTCCAGCCAATATGTGTGTGTGTTCCTGGTTTAGTCTCTTCTTCTAGACATAGACATAATGTTCTTCTATGCTAGCTCCTCCAAAATTGGCTGGGTTCCAAAGATATTAAAAGGAAGATTTCAATGAGCTTTTATACCAATACTTGATGCTGAAATTACTGTCAATCTCTGGGCTGCTACTGTGCTTCACTGTGATTGGAGCTAATAGCTATTACCAGGATTTCATATTTTCATTTAACATTAAGAAACCATCTGGAGCTTTTATTTCATGCTAACATAATGCCACAGTTGTGCTCAATATAGTCAGCAGCTTTATCTTGCTATAATGAGAGAGAAACACACACGCGCTGAATCAAATTATACCTTCATATTTGTCATATTTGTGCATTTCTGCTGAAACCATATTTTCATAGAATTTAATATCAGCTCTAGTCTGACCTCCTGCATAACACAGGCCAAAGATCCTCACATAGTCATCCCTGCATCAAACCCATAGCTTATTTCACCTATAGCCTATCTTTTCCAAATATATTCAGTCTTGACTTAAAGTTGAAAGGGGAGGAGAATCCATCACACCTTGAGATTAGTTGTTCCAATGGTTAAGTACCATAATGTGTACCTTATTTCCAGTCTCTATTTGTCTAGCTTCAGCTTCCAGCCATTGAATCTTGTTATGCTATCTTCTGCTAAACTAAAAAGCCCCCTTCTGTCAAAAATCTCTTTTCCATGCAGGAATTTATAAACCGCAATCAAGTCACCTCCTACCCTTCTTGTCAATAAACTAGATTAAAGAAGCTCAATCTCTCACTATAAGGCATGTTTTTCATACCTCAGATCATTATTATAGCCCATTCCTGATCCCTCCCCAATTTGTCAATATCCTTTCTGAAATGTGAACACCAGAACCAGACACAATATTCCAGCAACAGTCTCACTAAAGCCATATACAGAGATAAATACTCCCTCCCTCCTTCTACTTGATATTCTCTTGTTTATAGATGCAAGGATGCATTGGTCTTTTAGCCTCAGTATCGCACTATAAGCTCCTGTTCAACTGGTTATCTACCGTGACCTCTGACTCCTTTTCAGAGACTGCTTTTCATGATACAATCACCATTTTTAAGTGTGACCTACATTATTTTAGATGTATGACCTTGCATTTGCTGTGTTAAAACAGATGCTGTTCAAATGCACCCACCTTACCAAGTGATCTAGATCAATTTGTAAAATTGACCCGTCCCCATTATTATTTACCACTCCATCAATTTTGTGTAATCTGCAAATTTTACCAGCAATATTTTTTATATTTTCTTCCAGATCATTGATAAAAATATTGAATAGCATTGGACTGAGAAGAGAGCCTGCTGGGACCCCACTAGAACCATCACCACTGGGTGATTCCCATGTACAGTTACTTTTTGAAATGTATTAGTTAACCATTTTTAATCCATTTATTATGGGCTATGTCGATTTCGTATAGTGCTATTATATCATAATGTTATTTGAAACTAAGACTTATAGAAGTCTAACTTTATTATTGCAACACAACCACCTTTATCAATCAAACTTGTATTCTCATCAAAAATAATTTCAGGTTTATTTGACATGACCTATTTCTCATAAAATCATGTTGATTACCATTAATTATGTTACCATGTTTTAGCTATTTATTGATTATATCCAACATCTGCCTTTCTATGATTTTGTCCAGGATTAATGTCAGGCTAACAAGCCTATAGTTTCTTGGTTCATCCTATTTACCCTTTTTAAATATTGGCACAGCACTAGCTTTATTCCAGTCCTCTGGAACTTCACCTGTGTTCCAAGATTTTATTAAAACTCAACATTAATTATTCAAAGACTTTCTTGGCCAGTTCTTTTAATACTCCTCTGATCCTGCAGATTTAAAAAAAAAGGTTTAACTTGAATAGTTTCTGTTTAACATCCTCTCTCGTTACTGATGGTATAGAAACCATTTCACAATCAGTGTAAGACAGGGATCGGCAACCTTTGGCAGCTGGCCCGTCCTCACAGATCAACAAGTATATATATATATTCTACCATATGGAACTATATTCTGTTAGCTCAAAATGAATGAAATTAGATTATGATCATTTCCACCTAGTCAACCATCAGATTTGTCAAGGAGGTTCTGTTGGTGTAAGTGGGAAAGAATGTAGTCCAGTGTTAGATTTTGTTTTTTATGCCACATACATCTGAGTACTAAAATTTCTTCCTTATATACTCAACTGCAACCAACAGCACATGTATCAAGGAAACTCTTACTTCCTCAAGGAAGAGACTAATGGATATTGGGTTAATCAACTGAGATTGTGGAGTTTTCATTTATCCCTTCCAGCTGAGCTCCATATTTCCTCTATTGGTAGTACTAGTGCAACATCAATGGGCAGTTCTAATGCTGTGTATTTAAAACTATACCCCACTTTCCAAGCTCCTTTCCTTTCATAAGTCTTTCAGCTTCAAGTAACCAAACTGTGTGAATTCTTAAACTGCTTTTAAGCTTAGCTCCTCAGTACCACGTATAACATGATACTAATTAACTGATAATATTTAGATAAAACAGCAACAAATGATCACAAAAGTGTTAGGAAGAGTTCGACTGATGCTCTCAACAGAGTCACTGGGTTCTACACGTATATTCACTGCAAAATACTTTGCCTTTAGATCAGTGCTTAATTTGTAATGAAAGAGGTGCAAGGCTCACATAATTTTTGTACTTTCATAATTGATGCAGCAACCCCAGAGGTGCCGGGGCTATGAACTGCCAAGCCTAAAGTTGCTAGGTCTCAGCCCTATCAAGCCCTGGCACAAACTAAGCACCACTTTAGATACAATGTTGTAAATCCACATTGACTCCAATAAATGTATTTACACCAGTGTAATTGAGAGCAGAATTTTACCCTAAATTTAACAACTGAGTTCTGTGCTCTGACTTCACTTTCCTTGTTCACCCTTGCTGAAGTGGTGAATTCAATAAAAATGTACTAGAAGCACTACAAAATTGTGCTTTCTGATGCTATGTTTCTGTTGTGTGCAGTCAAGTCTAGTACATTTCAAACTTCTATGTGCCACTGAAGGGAATGCATTTCCATGCAAGAGATGCAGTCATTGCTCTACTGACTGTAAATGTTCTGTTCTTGGAGGCAACATAGCGGCAGACACAAAGAAATAAAGGAAGGAATGTGAGAAGGATCAGAAACAAAACAGGATACATATTCAAACAGAGGAACAACACACAGAAGCACAAGAGAAGATGAGAAAGATAGTGTGTATAAGAGCAGTATATATTGGGGAAAATATGCAGAGAAGAGATAGGAGGAAACAAAAAAGCAAGAAGGAGAAATAGTGTCTGGAGAAGAAAGGAAGGTGTCATGGAGAATTTTTTTCAATAAAGAAAAAAGTTAAGGACAGAGAAAAACGATGCTGGCAACTGGAGTCAAAGATACTGCTAGGTAAAAACTGTCTCCTAATGTTTTAGAAAAAAGCACAGGAGTACTTGTGGCACCTTAGAGACTAACAAATTTATTAGAGCATAAGCTTTCGTGGGCTACTGCCCACTTCTTCGCCACAAGTACTCCTGTTCTTTTTGCAAATACAGACTAACACGGCTGCTGCTCTGAAACCTGTCAATATTTTAGAGTCCAGCCTTCCAATCTGAGGAGTATAAGATCAAAGTCTTCTGCCAAACAAAAAAGACATTGAAGTCCGGTAGTGTTTTCTGGTAATACAATAAATACCTTGTGTCATCTTTATGTCCTGGGACTTTAATCATGTTGTACTTTAAAAATCTCAGTTTTTAAACTTTTTCTGAATGTTGTTTTATTGGATTGCTACACATATTTCCTGTCATAAAAGAAGTTCTAATGGATTAGTTACTTCCATCAATTTCATAGAATCATAGATTTTTAGGTCAGAAGGGACCATTATGATCGTCTAGTCTGACCTCCTGCACATCACAGGCCACGGAATCTCACCCACCCACTCCTGTAACAAACCCCTAACCTATGTCTGAGCTACTGAAGTCCTCAAATCATGGTTTAAAGACTTCAAGGTACAGAGAATCCTCCAGAAAGTGATCCGCGCCCCACGCTGAAGAGGAAGGCGAAAAACCCCCAGGGCCTCTGCCAATCTGCCCTGGAAGAAAATTCCTTCCCAACCCCAAATCTGGTGATCAGCTAAACCCTGAGCATGTGGGCAAGACTCACCAGCCAGACACCCAAGAAAGAATTCTCTGTAGTAATTCAGATCCCACTCCATCTAACATCCCATCACAGGCCATTGGGCACATTTAACACTAATAATGAAAGATCAATTAATTGTCATACCATCCACTCCATAAACTTATCAAGATTAGTCTGGAAGCCAGATATGTCTTTTGCCCCCACTGCTCCCCTTGGAAGGCTGTTCCAGAACTTCACTCCTCTGATGATGAGAAACCTTCATCTAATTTCAAGTCTAAACTTCCTGATGGCCAGTTTATATCCATTTGTTCTTGTGTCCACATTGGTAATGAGCTAAATAATTCTTCTCCCTCCCTGGTATTTATCCCTCTAATATATTTATAGAGAGCAATCATATCTCCCCTCAGCCTTCTTTTGGTTAGGCTAAACAAGCCAAGCTCTTTGAGTATCCTTTCATAAGACAGGTTTTCCATTCCTCGGATCAACCTAGTAGCCCTTCTTTGTACCTGTGCCAGTTTGAATTCATCCTTCTTAAACGTGGGAGACCAGAACTGCACACAGTATCCCAAATGAGGTCTTCCCAGTGCCATGTATAATGGTACTAACACCTTCTTCTCACCACTGGAAATACCTCGCCTAATGCATCCCAAGACCACATTAGCTTTTTTCACGGCCATATCACATTGGTGGCTCATAGTCATCCTGTGATCAACCAATACTCCGAGGTCCTTCTTCTCCTCTGTTACTTCCAACTGATGCGTCCCTAGCTTATAATAAAAATTCTTGTTATTAATCCCTAAATACATGACCTTGCACTTTTCACTATTAAATTTCATCCTATTACTATTACTCCAGTTTACAAGGTCATCCAGATCTTCCTGTTCGATAACTCCGTCCTTTTCTGGCAATTGGCAATACCTCCCAGCTTTGTGTCATCCACAAACTTTATTAGCACACTCCCACTTTTTCCTCAGATCCTTTTGAAAAAAAATCTCAGTGGAAACTATTCTGAACCTTCCTAACCCAGCCTCTGAGATAACAAGCTTACAAAGTCCTCAGTCACTGAAATTTAATCAATTCTTATTTTCCAGGTGAAAGTTGAATGTGAGAATACAGAAAGTATGTACAGTAAAAGCTTTTTTATCTGGCATGTGTGCTGCCTCTGCCCGCAGGCACCCTCCCCACAGTTCCCATTGGTCGTGGTTCGCGGTCAATGGGAGCTGCAGACCCAGCGCTTGGGGCAGGGTGGAGGCAGCATGCAGAGCCACCTAACCGCGCCTATGCCTAGGAGCAGCAGGGACAGGTCGCTGCTTGCGGTGAGCTGCCCAAAGTAAAAAAATCTTTTACTGTACTTACTTATATACGTATCACTACCATAAGATTAGATAATGATTTCTTAGCTCTTTCAGCTGAATAAATGGTGAAACTTTTACTCTATGCAGCTGAGTAAAGGGATGTAAAGGTGCCTTTAACTCACCCTTGGCACTGCCCAGATCTCTGGCCACACCCTCAGTCTTAGTGTAACACAAGAAAGCCTCAGGGCTTTTCTATGTTATAGTAGTATGTAATGGCTGTTAAGTGATAATTATGCTAGCTAAGGAACTCCAGATATGATGCATTTTCCAGGTCTGGAGTATGTCCCTGCACTGGGGAGCCATAGGAACCTCTTGTGCTGTCAAATCTGAAGGGCCACGATATATACTTAATGCTAATTTGTGCCAACCTAGTTAATTGGTGGAGCGGGAGAAGCGGCATTTCTTCTATCTCTAATCAGGCTTCAATGTAGCTAAAAATTAGCACATTATATTGTCTGTTGAATCACCCTAGTCACAAGGCAGAGGGCAAGGAGATGTTATATGAATCCGAGCTAGTCAAAATTCAATTTGAAAGGTTCTCAGAAATGCAATGTCCATACGATTTGCCCAGTCCAGCTGCGAGAGTGAAGACTGCAGTATCAGCATCTAGATATCTGAAGTTAGACAGATAGATACATAATTAACTCTGATAAAATTATTGACCTGATCGTGAAATCCCTATTCAAGCAAAACTCACACTCAGATCCAGCAATGGGAGATTCGCCTGAGCGATTCTCCTCACATCAGTATTCTTGACTTACTCCATTACAATGCACTCAGCATTCTGAGGAAAAATCCTCAGAAATATCTAAGCGGATCCAAAGCCCTGCTTTTTTATTTTCAGGAGAAAATTTCAAGAAATGGAAACTTCCTTTTTTACTTTCATGAGAAAGTTTATGTATGAACAAGATGTTTCTTTTGCTCTCTTGCAAACACACAAAAATGTAATTTTTCTAAATGGGTTCGATTGCAGTGGGAATCATCTCACATATTATATCTCTGCTCAGCAGGCTTAATTCAAGGTCTTTTTGCTTTCAGAATCATGTTTCAGCATTTTTTCCAATCAGAACATAAAGGGCCTACCTTGAAGAAAGTCATGGTTGCTCCATCTTCCACTGCGCCATACTCTATCTTTGTCTGCTTGGCTAAATCATCAGCTGAATCAATGGGAGATTCCATGCGCTCCACTGTCAGAAAGGCGGCTAGGTTAGCAGTGTACGAGGAAATGATGATAAGTGTGAAAAACCACCAAATGCCTCCCACTATCCTGGTGGAGAGGGCTTTGGGCATAAGCTCAGAACCTAATGGAAATTAGGGGAGAAAGGTGAAACCAGTGCACAGAAAACAATCCGCAAGCGTTTGGCACTTTTTTTGTCACAGTGTTAAGAACAGAATCACTGCACAAAAAATCTTTAAGCTACAGGCTTACATATTGCTTGTACAAACAAACACAACTGAAATGGAAAATAGGGACTGAGTACACTACAAGACAGATTTGGGGACTGTGGGAAACAAAATATAGTAATGGGACTCAAAGCGCAGTTTTGGCATGAGATAATGTACAATCTTATTTTTATTTTTTTTTGTTTCATGACAATAGAAAACAAGAAGCAAAAGCAGTAATTGGAACTGGATTGTCAAAAGAAGCTTTATACTAAAAAAAAACCTCACAGCAGGCTTGAGCCTCTAAGTTAATAATAATACTTACTGTAGCCTGTCTACTGTGCTTTTTCTTCAAAGCATTTAAAGATTAATTAAGCAGTTCATAAAAACTTTTTTTGATGAAAGAAAAATATGTTGCTGCTGAAAAAAGCAAATACAAAGCAGAGTATTTCAACTCCCCAAAACTATAAGAACCTTAACTTCTGCCACTTCTATTGTAATAAAGTCTTGTTTAGCAATTTCTCAGATAAAAGAAAACATCTCCCATCTCTATAATTAGCCCACAATTTCAGATAAACATGGGTGGCTGTGCCACACATTTAACTTGATAGAGCAGCAATGACAATATTAGACTGTTATGCATAAAGTAGATAAAGATAGATTATAATGCATTGCTGGAGTTGCCTGCTCATGGCACTAAAGAATGGAGGGGGCGCCACACATTGTATGGTAATTTGCATAATTATTAATGCCAATTTAGAGCCTAATGAGACAATTTGTAGCACATGACCTCCTCTTGTGCTTAATTATTATGAACAGGGAAAAATGGAATTCAGTTTACTTAATTTGCAGCAGAAATATAATTGTAAACTGACATGTATGGATTTTTCCCCATTAAATTATAGCTAATAATCATAAGGTAAACAATTCAAGTTTTGCCATGAATAAAATATATAAAAAAACTTTGAGAAGTATATATGCATTTTTAAAGAAATAGTTTATGAGTATTGATATATCATTTTTAGTAAATTAACTGATTTTTATTGCTACTTGGGTAAAATGAATGAAGGCAAGATGGACTATTTTATTCCTGATAAATTATGTTGTTTATATTACATTAATTAAGGAACTGGTCCAGCAAGGTAACACATCTTCAGACAAATGTAGGTTATGCCAATCTTTTCAACATCAATGCAACAAAAAAGAAAAAGAAAAGAAGTGGTAGCATGACTGGACTATTTGATCCAAAACAGTCCATCTGACCCTGCAGTTCATCTTACCCTTGCTGTTTCAAACAAAAAAAGGTGACAGACTTGGGCATGATAGCCAACTCCAGCGCCAGACTCTGCCTAGAACTCTGCAAGGAAAAAAAGTAAAAAAGTACCTTTCTGATGTAGTCGCTCCTAGGCCCTGTCAGTCAGACACTTAGACACCATAACACTACAATATTTCCTAATAAGCCCACCATCTTCAAAGTATTATTTTAATTAAAAATCAACACTAATAGAGTCAAACGAGACTGGGAAGAAAAGAACAGTGGAAATGTTTGCCACAGTTGCCCCAATTACCACAAGTTCATATCTTACCCAAGGACTTAAACAGAACGCCACCTAGGCCTGTGAAACAGAGCCTGGTTAGGTGCTGACTGTCATGTACCCAAGGTAACGTCATGTCCAGCACTATATCCCACAGTTTCCTGGGAGCTAGGGGTGTCAGCAAAAAATGTATGAGTTTCCTCTATCATGTATCCTCCTCCAGCATTAAAGAAAAGTGTTGTAAAGACATTAATCAATATTGAAGTGGCATTTAAA